>NC_087265.1:46422951-47622951 GCF_015220805.1 Pogoniulus pusillus
ATGAGCTCTGCCCTGAGTATCCCCTTCTGCAGGCTGCACACCCCCATCTCCCTCAACCTCTCCTCACAGGGCTGTGTTCCATGCCTCTCACCAGCTTCATCACCCTTTTAGGACACATTCCAATATCTCAACACTGCAATGTATATCCTTTCTTACACTTAAGCTTAGCTACCATGCTGCATGGCAAAAGGTAACCCTGCACTGACCTTGAAATGGTCACCGAATCCACTGGGTTGATTTAAAGATCTGCTATAAAATGTATGCTCATTTAAGGTACAGTTTAGCTAAACCAGGCAGCTCTCAGGACCTTCACTCTTTCCTGAAAGAGTTCATCACACTGGAAAATGGGGGTTGTTATTAATCACTAATATTCTTCCCTTAATATGCACATCAACTACCATTTAATGGTAATAGGAGGTACATTAGCTCCACAAGGAAAGAGTGGCCCTCCAACTTATCAAACCCTATCTTCAAACTCATCCCAATAAGCATGGATGGGGGGAGGGGGGGTGTCTAGGATGACAGTTTGATGCAGTGTTGATGTGGGGTGGTCAGAAACCTCTCTTTAAACTCATCCCAATAACCATGGATGGGGGAGAGTTCCATGATGACAGCTTGATGCAGTGTTGAAGTGGGGTGGTCAGAAACCTTTTTTTTTTCCTCTTCTCTTTGAAATGCAATGCAAATAAACAAACAAGCCCATTACTTACATTGTATTAGTCAGTGTGAATCACTTATTTGGCACACAATATGTATTCCTGCATCCAATTGGAAGTGATGCCCTTTGAATGCTAATTTAGGCACCCGCACGTACAAGGACGTAAATCGTCTCTGATGTTCCTGGTACTTGCATTATCTCAACACCTAAAAGCTCACATATCCAAGCTGGGAACCCTGTCACACTGGTATGTGTAGAAACACGTGCACTCACACCCCAAGGAGGCCCAAAATAACTCAGAAGCTATCACAGATGAGACTTAATCTTTCTCCTCATTTACATACACTAAACCAGGAACAAGGACAGGGAGAAAAAAACCACCCTGGGATAATGAAAGTGTCATGGGCAGATTATTTAACTGTAAAATATTACATGCTTCACCATGAAGAAATTCACCAGTTTTTTTTCTTATTACATGATGGAAGGATAGAACAGAAACAGCAGAGAGTCACAACAGTGGTTAATAAGCTTTTGTGCTCCTCTGCAGCTCCAAAGTGTTTGATGCCTCTGCAATATGAAACAAAAGATCTTTGGCTGCCAGTTAAGATCTCTATTACCTTAGCACTGTGGAGTTGTCATCTACCTATTTGCTTAGCACTGTGGAGTTGTCATCTACCTATTTGCTTAGCACTGTGGAGTTGTCATCTACCAACCTGTTAAAAATGTTTTGCAACAGGTCAAAAAATAGCTAGGTGTAAAAATCATAATGAAGATATCTTAGCTAGTGTATAGATTCACCTACAGGGCAGAGCATGGCAGCCATGGTTTTCCTACTGCTGTTAAAAGAACAGCAGCTCTCTATTTAAGAATCAAAATGTGAAGTATATATGAAATATAAGTGACCTCGTTGATGTCTACAACTACCTGAAGGGAGGTTGTGGCCAGGTAGAGGTTGGTCTCTTCTGCCAGGCAAGCAGCAACAGAAGAAGGGGACACAGTCTCAAGCTGTGCCAGGGCTGGTCTAGGCTGGATGTTAGGAGGAAGTTGTTGGCAGAGAGAGTGATTGGCATTGGAATGGGCTGCCCAGGGAGGTGGTGGAGGCACCATCCCTGGAGGTCTTTAAGCAAAGCCTGGATGAAGCACTTAGTGCCATGGTCTGGTTGACTGGACAGGGCTGGGTGCTAGGTTGGCCTGGATGATGTTGGAGGTCTCTTCCAGCCTGGTTGATTCTGTGATTCTAAGTATGACAAGTTATGCTTTCTCTATCACTCTTGGAGCCTGATGGATCTGGGAGAAAACATTGTGATCTCAGTGTGAGGCACCACCTGAATACAAAAGGGAAGACAATTGTGTATGCAGTGGGGAACTGAGGCATGATAGTGTCAAATCTGTTGATCTGCTAATATATATCTCTTTAAATACATATATATAATATTTCTCTGCCTTTCTCTCAGCAGGAGGCTTGTTCAGACAATTTAAATGTGATTTTCTCTATCTGTCTTCTGTACTTTCCCTTAAAAATGCAATGTGTTCTGGAGTGCTTTGTCTGCTCAACTTTCAAATGACTACCAGCACTCTCACTGGAAGTCTTTTCTCATCCCCAGCTCAGTTTCCTTCTCGCAGCTGGTCATAAAACTTCCCATCAAGCTCAAGAAAATGCTTATGTGCAGGAATGTTAGACAGATGTTCTTTTGCATTTGAAATGAATTTGCAGCCATTTTTACATCAGAGTGAATCTTTCCTGTGCAAGAAAAATATACAAAATGAGTATCTTTCCTAACTGACCACTTAACCAGTCCTGGATTTATAGAACCATAGAATCAGCCAGGTAGGAAGAGATCTCCAACATCATCCAGTCCAACCTAGCACCCAGCCCTGGCCAATCAACCAGACCATGGCACTAAGTGCCTCATCCAGGCTTTGCTTAAAGACCTCCAGGGATGGTGACTCCACCACCTCCCTGGGCAGCCCATTCCAATGCCAATCACTCTCTCTGCCAACAACTTCCTCCTAACATCCAGCCTAGACCTCCCCCAGCACAACTTGAGACTGTGTCCCCTTGTTCTGCTGCTGCTTGCCTGGGAGAAAAGACCAACCACGAAGTTCTTTTTCATAGTTCTCTTACAAACTAACTTAAACCTCTGGGTTTTATTTCTCTGGGGCTTGGTTTTGTTTCTTCCCCCTCCCCCCCCCTTTTTTTTTTTTCTGGAAGGGCATTTAAAAACATACATAGAATGCTAACAAACATGAATTGGCTTCTCTTGAGGTAAATATTAAATGTCATAAAAATGTTGGGAGTTGGTCTCTTCTCCCAGGCAAGCAGCAACAGAACAAGGGGACAGAGTCCCAAGTTGTGCTGGGGGAAGTCTAGGCTGGATGTCAGGAGGAAGTTGTTGGCAGAGAGAGTGATTGGCATTGGAATGGGCTGCCCAGGGAGGTGGTGGAGTCACCATCCCTGGAGGTGTTGAAGCAAAGCCTGGATGAGGCACTTAGTGCCATGGTCTGGTTGATTGGCCAGGGCTGGGTGCTAGGTTGGACTGGACAATCTTGGAGGTCTCTTCCAACCTAATTGATTCTATGGCCTAGTTGATTGGTTAGGGCTGGGTGCTAGCTTGGACTGGATGATCTTGGAGGTCTCTTCCAACTGGTTGATTCTGTGACTTCACTAAGAAGCTGCAAGGTAACAGTAATTGTTGTCTGGGGTGGGCTGAGATAAGAAGTCAGGATCGGATTAAAATCTGTAGTGATTCATTGACCACAGAAAATTTAACAAGTCTAAAAGAAGAGTGTCTGCCCTCTTAAAACTGCCAAAAATGCAGAGCACCTGATTGTGTTTGTGTATTTGCCAGGTATTCCCACATAGGAAAAGCTGTGGGGCAGGGGGGACTTGGTTGCCAGGTATGATCTCATAGTCAGGACAGTGAAACAAACCCTTGTCATTTAGTTAGCCATCTGGAACTCTCTCTCTGTAGCTCAAAGGACTCCAAATAATCCAAGAGATCTTTTTCTATCAGTCAGCTCCTGTTGGAAAAATAACCAGGGAGGCAATCATGACCACTTTATGGAGATTTTGATTAGGAGAAGAAACTAAATTCACCAGCTAAATGCTGCATTACAAATTATCCCCCCGGGATCCAATTCAGAATGCTGTTCCACTGCCAAATTCTGGATTGTTTTTCTATCCTTCTTTGGCCATTCACCAGTCTGGCACATAACAACACATTGGAAGTACATTTCCTAGGGCTTCCCCAGTATAAGTTCAATGGTTAGCAGTTGCTCTTTCATGTTGTTCTTCCAACCAACCTGCTCCAGCCTAGTTTTCCTCAAGAAAGGTGGCTTCTTTCATAATGCATAAGGCATAAAGACTTTTGTGGCTCACTTCAGGGCTCAAGAGGGAGATTATTCCAGCTACCCATATCTAAAGTCTGTGCTCAAGTGCATAGGTCAGAGAATTCTCCAGCCAACAGCTAATACAGCTTGTTGTGCTTTCTGAGATTTCTGGTTTAGGAACACAGTTCTTGTAATACAAGTCTGTGGCCATAGAAAGAAATAGGCTCTGTACATCACATTTGAAACACAGTGTCCTTTGTCTTCCTCCTAAATTGTAGCAGGAATATATAGTGGAGTGCTCAGCTTGTCCTTTTTTTCTAGATCTATATGCTCTGAGGCATTGAACTGAAGTTACTTCTGTCTCAGATCAAAGTCATTTCACTTAGAAACTCAGGTTGAGCTTGAAGGCACAGTCTCTTAAGTGAAGGTCAATGGTTTATCCATTACAGCACCCAACCTCAAATTATTTTTGCAATTAGTAATATTTATATCTGTTTTTATAGTGCAAAAGAATGAAGAAAAGATAGTCAGCATTTTCAAGAAATACAAGTTAAAGGTGCCCTATCATTTAAAATGATATATCATGTTAGGAAGGAAACTTAAAAGCTGGCATATGCAATCTAAAATTAAATACAGATTTTGAATTTCAGGCTGTGAAGCTAAAAAGATCAAAGGAAACTCTTTACAGTTCTTTGGAATTTGGTATTATACTTCCCGGGAGGTCATTTACTCCCATAATTTAGTCTGACTTATTTTGGCTTCAGTTCCATTAAAAGTATGTAGCAAAAAGAGAGTCTCTTTTTACTTTAATTTTTAACTGCAACCTGTCAGTTAAAGGGGAAGAAAAGAAAAAAAGGAGAAGGAAAAAGTGTCTGGAAGAGGATGATCTACAGAAGTACTAATGGCTTTCAAATCTTTTGACTTCTTGAGCCTGATTTGGGTAGAAATTTATCTGAGAAGATTGTATTTTAACCCTTTTGACTATTCCTGGCCACACTTTTATTGAAAGGAGACATTCATTGCCTTGAACACATTCTACCACTCCCCCAATAATATCTGTTTTGGTGGCAGTGCCTTCCCTTGGTGACAAATTAATGAACCACCGAGAGAGTGATTTGGTGTTGGAATGGGCTGCCCAGGGAGGTAGTAGAGTTGCTGTCCCTGGAGGTGTTCAAGAGAAGACTGGATGAGACACTTAGTGCCATGGTCTAGATGAATGGATAGGGCTGGGGGATAGGTTGGACTGGATGAGCTTGGAGCTCTCTTCCAACCTGGTTGATTCTATGACTGGACAGTTGATTGGATAGATTGGACTGGATGATCTTGGATGTCTCTTCCAACTTGGTTGATTCTATGATTGGATAGATTGGACTGGATGATCTTGGAGATTTCTTCCAACCTGATTGATTCTATGTTTAAGGTTCCTGTAGCAAGTGTGCTAGTTTGAGCCTAGCTGGGATGTTTTAGTGAGAGGAATTGGATTCTAGGCTGTGAAAAGGAAAGAATGGTGATGTCTACTGCACTCATAGGCTTGCTGAGAGGATCAAAAACATAAATATAGATAAAAGAGTTGTGCTCTGGCTGCATACACTTCTCTCTCTCTAACCTGTCTAGTTAATCCAGGGCTCTGGCCTGTGAATATCCTGGATCTGTCTTTACCATTGGGAAAACTGAGGCTCTTGGTGTTCCATTAGAGTAGGAGTTGAGTAATGATGGTCTACTGTAGAGTGATGAGGGTCTACTGTATACTAATAATTTCCCAGCAAGATACATGCTTGAAAATATCTTCCTATGATTAATGTTTCTGAAAACATAGCTGTTTTCATCTGACACAACCAAATCATAGAATGGTTTAGGCTGGAAGGGAACTCAGAGATCATCTGGTTCCAACTACCTGCATAGGCAGGGAAACCTCCCACTAGAATTGGTCTCTCAAGGCTTCATCCAACCTGTCCTTGAACACCTCCAGGGAGGGAGCATCCAGAGCCTCCCTGGGCAACCTGTGCCAGTGTCTCACCACCCTCACTGGAAAGAACTCTTTCATAGAAGCAGTCAGAGTTGGAAGGGACCACAAGGATCATCTAGTTCCAACTCCCCTGCCATGGGCAAATGGATTAGAAATGTTACAAATGTGTTCTTGCAGTAGAAGGAGTAGTGGCAGCAGAGAAGTTAATTCTCCTCTTTTCATGCAGGTATCTCCTTAGAAGAGAAGTGATTAAAGGAGTTTCTTTTTTTGGCATAAAAGTGTTTTTCTAATCTTGTTGAAGTGCCTAAAATGTGTTTGAAGAGTCAGATAAAAGAGTGGACTTCTTATTTAATGAGCTACCTCTTATATCTTCCAGTGTTTATTTTGCTCTGTCATTGAAACATTATTTTCTTAGAATGTCTTTTCTCTCACCACTAACACTAGATAATAGTAATGCAAGACACTTAGGATGAGTTTTAGTGTTGTTTACAAAAAAGTAACTCTCTCCCCAACTTGTGCAACAGCACAGGAACACTTCTCATTTATTTTTTCATGTTAAGCATACCTTAATTCTTCAGGGACACTTAGGAATTTGCCTTGCTTTTTCTCAGCAAGTTAACTACCAGGCTCAGGGTATCTAGAATCATAGAATCAACCAGGTTGGAAGAGACCTCCAAGATCCAGTCCAACCTAGCACCCAGCCCTGTCCAGTCAACTAGACCATGGCCTCATCCAGTCAATTCTCGAGCACCTCCATGGACAGCAACTCCACCACCTCCCTGGGCAGCCCATTCCAATGGCAAATCACTCTAGTAGCAATTAGCCTATTCCTGACAACTGTGGCACCCAATATTATCATGCTAATTTACCAGCAACTGGAACCTGATCCCCCAAATCTTATTTTAGTAATTCTCAGTTCTCACTCCCTCCCCCTCCTTTCTTTTGTTTTGCCTTTTTATTAAATGTGATTAATAAAAATATATCTTTTTAAGTATTAAATATTTGAGCCTAGGAGAAAATGATTTGCATAATTAATAAAGAATCACTTAGTTTAAATCACAAATAACAGAATCATAGAATCAACCAGGTTGGAAGAGACCTCCAAGATCAGCCAGGCCAACCTATCCCCCAGCTTTATCTTCCCCCATCCATGCTAGAAGGAAGAAAAACCTTCACCTCTAGTCAAGGAAATGTCTAGCTAAAAAGACTAACATTGTACAGTGCTGCAAATGTTCTCTGCTGGTATTAGATCCTTTGGTGGAAAATTAGGTGCAGCCCTAGGTTGTTTATTGAACTAAAGGCATACATCTGCTAAAGACAACTCTCTGTTCTTACAAAGGTATCGACTGCTTCTATCATCATAGGATTTCCCACTACGCTTTACCACTGGGGAAGGAATAGATCCAAAGCAAAGAAAGAAAAGGTGTCTGAGCACATGCAGAACTTCCCTGAACAGCAGTGGCTTTTTGTGCTTCTACTATCTATTATGACTCAAAGGAAACCCAAAGGCAGAGCCGATTGTATGCAAAATGTGATCTAGCTGTGATCTCCAAGGACCCAGTTGGCAGCTCAGTAGTATGTATTATTCCCTGGACTCCTGTGTCTGCAGAGTCCTGCCTACAGCTGGACCTCTGTCTCTGCACTGTCCTGCCTACACCTGGCCCTCTAAATGGGATGGCCTTCCTTCATGAAGCACACAATAGCTTCATAGGTTAAAATGGCCACAAGGAAATTCCGCTCCAGCGTGGAATTCGCTTATAAATGTAGCACCTTAACAAAATCTCTAATTGCACCTACTCCTCACAGAAATAGTTAGGCCCTGCATTAAGTCTGCTCTTCTCATCCATTGAGATTATCCATGTTAAATATTTCCCTTTTTACTATTCCTCTGTCCTCTTCCTCTAAACGCAGCTGCCCTCTCTTTCCCCAGAAATTGCAAGAGTTGGAAGGCGCAGCAGTCCAGCTTCAGTCTCCATTGAGATCAAACCTAAAGGAATGGACCCATCTCTATTCAAAATGAATTTCCTTTATACAAAAAACACAAAGGAAACTGAAGCTACATTTCTAAATACTGAAAAGCAAAGCATAAAAGGTGACTTTTCCCTTAAAGTGTTCTATGTCAACGTCATTTAGTGCTTTGGCAAATCCCAGGATATTCTAGGATGAGTAGTTTAGGGTAGCAAGCCATGCACATACCTTTTCATTAGCCCTTTATTTTCACATAGAGGCCTGCAGAAATTCCAGTCCTGTGAACCCTCACAGGGGGATGGAGGAAACAGAAAAGATCTTGTTAAAACTGGCCTTCTCCAAAGACTGTTTTATTTCTTTTCTTCTTCTTTTTTTTAAGTACTCTAAGAAAAAGGGAAACCAGGTTTAGCTGAATATGTCCTTGCCAGGCCAACTTCCAGTATTTTCCTGTGTTTGGCAAGGGAGTCAGTCAGTTGTGATGTTGCTTCCTAATTGCCTCTGGGTAGAATGGATGAAAGCAATCTGAAATTTTGGATTAAATGACTTCTGTATGTGGGTAGATCTTGTGAGATCAGAATCTGGCTGGTGCTGGTCTCTTCTCGTAGGTAATTGGAGACAGAACAATGGAGAATGGCCTCAAGGTGAGACTGGAGAGGTTTAGATTGGACATTAGGAAGAAGATTTTCATGGAGAGAGTGGTCAGGGACTGGAGTGAGCTGCGCAGGAAGGTGGTTGAGTTGCAAATCATGGGTGTGTTTCTTAGGGATATGGCTTAAGGTGAATCTTGTAGAGTTGGGTTGTAGGTTGGACTTGGTGATCCTGAGGGGTTTTGCCAACCTGGATGTTTCTGTGATTCTGTATCATATAAGGTAAGGCATCTGTCATAGAATCATAGAATCAAGCAGGTTGGAGGAGACCTCCAAGATCACACAGTAAAACCTATCACCCAACCCTGACCAATAAACTAGCCTATGACACCAAGTGCCTCATCCAGTCTTTTCTTGAACACCTCCCTGGGCAGCCCATTCCAATGCCAATCACTCTCTCTGCCAACAACTTCCTCCTAATATCCAGCCTAGACCTCCCCCAGCACAACCTGAGACTGTGTCCCCTTGTTCTGTTGCTGCTTGCCTGGCAGAAGAGACCAAGCCCACCTGGCTACAGCCTCCCTTCAGATAGCTGTAGATGCAATGAGGTCTGCCCTGAGCCTCCTCTTCTCCAGCCTAAACACCCCCAGCTCCCTCAGCCTCTCCTCCATGTCTCTCATCATCTTCATTGCCCTTCTCTGGACACATTCCAGCACCTCAACATCTCTCTTGAATTGAGGAGCCCAGAACTGGACACAGCACTCAAGGTGTGGCCTGACCAGTGCTGAGTACAGGGGCAGAATAACCTCCCTTGTCCTACTGGCCACACTGCTCCTGATCCAGGCCAGGATGCCATTGGCTCTTTTGGCCACCTGGGCACACTGCTGCCTCATCTTCAGTTACTATCTACCAGTACCCAGAGGAGTGTGATTAAAAGCTATATAGCTGTGTACTGAGAAGCTCCAAGAACACCACTTATCAACATGTCAAAGTAAGAATTAAGGACTGATTTATCTGCAATCTGAAAGCATCTATATGAAAAAGAAATGTAACTGCAGGACTCTGCAGTCCAATTAATAAAACCACAATGATATTCAGTAAATCAAAAGGACCTCATACAGTCTTGATTGAAAAAAAGGATACAAAATTTTCTAGGTGTCCTTTAATCATTTGAAACAACTTTATGTAGGACTGTGGTAGATTCTCCATCACTGAAAATGTAAACATTAGAGCTCTTAGTTTTCTTCCTGTGAGATAGGGAAGACTGAGTAACACTGAATGAAATGAAATCCTGTAGTATACAGGAGGTCAGACAAGACACTTAGATGTTTCCTTCTGTTTTCACAACCTCTGAGTCTAAGCAGGTACTGGTTCAAAGCATTTATCATCTTGCCTTCTCTGTGATTGCTCATATACTTTGGGTTGAACAGGTGTTTAAGTGCTTTGCTGGATCAGGGCCAAACACAGCTAGTATCCTGCCATTTCAGTGCCCCTTCTGCAGCTGTGGCAGGATAGGACTTGAGGCTTGTGTATTAGCAGTGGTCATATTGATCCAAGTCATAGAATCAGCTAGGGTTGGAAGGGACCACAAGGATCAGCCAGTTCCAACCTTCCTGCCATGGGCAAGGATACCCTACCCTAGAGCAGTCTGCCCACAGCCTCATCCAGCCTGGCCTTAAACACCTTCAGGGACAGAGCCTCAGCCACCTCCCTGGATAACCCATTCCAGGCTCTCACCACTCTCATGCTGAACAACTTCCTCTTCCTATCCAGTCTGAACCTACCCATTTCCAGCTTCACTCCATCCCCTCTAGTCCTCTCACTCCCCCATAGCCTATAAAGTCCCTCTCCAGTTTTTTTTTTTTGTAGCCCACTTCAGACACTTTAAGGCCACCAGAAGGTCACCTGGGAGCCTTCTCTTCTCCAGACTCAACAGCCCCAACTCTTTCAGTCTGTGCTCACAGCAGAGCTGCTGCAGCCCTCTGAGCATCCTCATGGCCCTTCTCTGGACAATCTCCAGCATTTCCACATCCCTCTTGTAGGGGCTCCAGAACTGGATGCAGTACACCAGGTGGGGTCTCAGCAGAGTAGAGGGGGATATGTCAAAGTGATATGCTAATACTGCATGTGGAGCTACATGATTTCTCCTCCTTCTGTTATCACTGTTTCTACTGACAGCAGTGTCTAAGTGAAGTATGTTAGGAAATCAAACGTTGCACTGCTAGGGTTCCATCTTCTCCTGACTTTCTCAAAGTACATTTAGGAAGTGCTGATCCTGTTCAAAATTACAATGAAAAATACTGTAAGCAGTGGCTTGACTAACATGCTGTTCTCACATGAAATGATGCCAGCACACATAAATCCTGTGGTACTATTCTGCACCTTAGACAAACCCTAGCCAGCAGAATCACTTAACTTCCTCTTAACACCATGGCTCACATTCTGTGCCTGCTACTGCTCCAGGTGACGTAGAGGAGTTGGAACTGTGCAGAGCAGAAAGTCCCTCGAGTGAGAGCATGATTGGTGAACTTTTGGGCTATGTTCTTTAAAAGAGGCCTTATGAACAGACAGTTTCAGCAAAATCAAGGTAGTGTTCTATGCTGGAGGAAAGCTTACCAGCACATGATGTCATACAAGCATAGAGTCAACCAGGTTGGAAGAGACCTCCATGATCAGTCAGTCCAACCTAGCACCCAGCCCTGTCTAATCAACTAGACCATGGCACTAAGTGTCTCATCCAGTCTTTTCTTCAACACCTCCAGGGATAGCCATCCCAATGCCAATCACTCTCCCTGAGAAGAATTTCCTCCTAACATCCAGCCTAGACCTTCCCCAGCACAACTTAAGACTGTCCTCTTGTTCTGTTGCTGGTTTCCTGACAGAAGAGACCAACCCCACCTGGCTACAGTCTCCCTTCAGGTAGTTGTAGACATCAATGAGGTCAGCCCTGAGCCTCCTCTTCTGCAGGCTGCACACCCCCAGCTCCCTCAGCCTCTCCTCACATGGCTGTGCTCCAGGCTTCTCACCAGCTTGCTTGGGCTTGTTGTGGCCAAAGTGATATTGCACTTGCCCTAGAAAACAAAGGACTGGCCCATGAAGAGTAGCCTCTCCTCACAGGGCTGTGCTTCAAGCCCCTCACCAGCTTTGTTGCCCTTCTCTGGACACGTTCCAATACCTCAACATCTCTCTTGATTTGAAGAGCCCAGAACTGGACAAGTGTTTTCAGCATTGCCTCCGTACAACT
This sequence comes from Pogoniulus pusillus, assembly GCF_015220805.1. Taxonomy (NCBI): domain Eukaryota; kingdom Metazoa; phylum Chordata; class Aves; order Piciformes; family Lybiidae; genus Pogoniulus; species Pogoniulus pusillus. The sequence continues at coordinate 46,434,705 of NC_087265.1, forward strand.
GCTCAGAAGACCGTAGCAAGCCACCTTATCACAAGACTATCCTGCTCAGCATCACCTTGGGCAGGCGCCCCAGGGGGGAATCAGCAATAGCTCTGCCTCTTTGAAGTACCCATTTCTTTCAAAGGCTTTACAGGACAAGTGGCCAAGGGTACTTGTGCATCTCTCACTTCTAAGAGAACTACAACATCTTGGAGTTTTGTTGTTTGCACTTAAAAGCCCTCAAGCATCTTCCTCAGTAGGTCTCTGTGTACACTGCAATTATGCATGCATTAAGCTCTAAATGAATACAAAAGGCATTTAACGTTAATTACACTGGAAAAGTCACCATATTGTGATCACACACAGCACCACTGTTGCTGCCCAGCCAGAGATCCCACTTCCATGCAAACAACAGCCCCAAATTGAATTACATAAAAGGAAGCTGCATACTGACTCCCAGCAGTATGTTTTGACAAAACACTTTGTCTGCTTAAATGATTTCCGACGCCGTAGTCAAAAGCCTTGACTGCAAATAATGGGTTCATAAAACCTATCTTTAAAATTTTACCTGACAGTAATGCTGTGCAAATATCTGCACTTCTAGTTCACCTTCTCCACTTGTTTACATCAGGATTTTAATAGAGTGGCTGTCACAGAACAACAGCTAAAGGCCACCGTTTGATAAGTTACTGTAAAAATAGGCTCTTTAAAATGAGAATTCCCTCCCCTAAATTCAGGCAGCACAGAAAGGTGGTGGTTAGGGAAACACTGAAGGGAGAAAATTTCTTGGAGGAACACAAAGTCTTTTCAAGTTCAGTGACAGCCTAACCAGCAATGACTTTGTATGAAACTACATTTCCCATCTGTCTTCTGTTTTCACTGAGAAATGACAAAAGTACAAGGAAAACAGACAGATAAAAGTCAGGAGTCAGTTGGTTCATTCTTTCTCTCCACATATCTATAGTCTCCACATAAAATATGTGAAGAATAAATTGACTACAGCCCCTTAACCACCTGAAGAAAGAAAACACAGTATCATCAGGGTTGGAAGAGACCTCACAGATCATCAAGTCCAACCCTTTACCACAGAGCTCAAGGCCAGACCATGGCACCAAGTGCCACATCCAATCCTGCCTTGAACAGTTCCAGGGATGGTGACTCCACCACCTCCCCAGGCAGCCCATTCCAGTGTCCAATGACTCTCTCAGTGAAGAACTTTCTCCTCACCTCCAACCTAAATCTCCCCTGGCACAGCTTGAGGCTGTGTCCTCTTGTTCTGGTGCTGGCCACCTGAGAGAAGAGAGCAACCTCCTCCTGGCTACAACCTCCCTTCAGGTAGTTGTAGACAGCAATAAGGTCACCCCTGAGCCTCCTCTTCTCCAGGCTAACCAACCCCAGCTCCCTCAGCCTCTCCTCATAGGGCTGTGCTCAAGGCCTCTCCCCAGCCTCGTCACCCTTCTCTGGACACGCTCCAGCATCTCAATGTCCCTCCTAAACTGGGGGGCCCAGAACTGAACACAGTACTCAAGGTGTGGTCTAACCAGTGCAGAGTACAGGAGCAGAATGATCTCCCTGCTCCTGCTGACCACACCATTCCTGATGCAGGCCAGGATGCCATGCAGGGAAGCCTTCAAAGTTTACATGGTGTGGCCATTTGAGCTAGATTTCTAGCTCAGACATAACAATATTTGGAACAGAGAAACTTAGAAGTAGAAGCTCTAAGTGGAGAGGTGAACGTTGTAGGGATAGGCTATATGATGGCAACAATGGCTAAGTCAATATCATTTCATTGGAGCATCAAGAGCTTTACGCCTGGAAGCACAGAGCTTGGACCTTCCCCTTGCTGCTTCTGCTGCTATCTTCGTAGAATCAGCTAGGTTGGAAGAGACCTCCAAGATCATCCAGTCCAACCTGGCACCCAGCTCTATCCAGTCAACTTAGACCATGGCACTAAGTGCCTCATCCAGTCAATTCTGGAGCACCTCCATGGACCGCAACTCCACCACCTCCCTGGGCAGCCCATTCCGATGGCAAATCCCTCTGAAGTCCCCTGCCGCTGTTTTGGCTGCTGCTGCTTTTGCTGCTTCGCCACCCCTGGACCCCTTCTCCATCTTCCTTAAGGTTACTGTATTTCTATAGTAGTTTATTCTCTTTATGCTGTTATATTTAAACTACAAGAAATCCAGTTTCCTTTTCCCCTGACTTGCCAAAACTCCCTGTTGAAGTGAGTTTATTCCAATGGGGGAGAGATCCACCCTAACCCGGGACACACCTAGAGCAAAAAACTAACCAAAGATCTTCTGTCTGTCAGGTCCCTACCACTGAGCTGCTGCCTTTCCCCACACAGAACAGCTCTGCAGAAGATAGCTGGATGCTGGTGGCCCTACATGACCTCCAGGCATGCACATCCAAGGCCTGACTTGCGAGAAGCCACCCTACACAGCAGCAAGTCTATACTGAATTGCTCTCATTGTGCAAGGTATGAGGTACCGGGAGGGAGTGTATTTTAGTCTCTCACTTCTTTCCTGAGGAGAAGGCATGATTTGGAGGGAGGTTTACTTTGGTCTGGCAAGAGGAGTGTGTAGTCACTGCTGTGCTCTTCTGTCATGAGGCAGAATTGTACATTTCTGAGTTGTCTCAAAAAAGACAGCAACTCCCCATCACCTCTAATGGCTGGCTAAGTGGCATAGCTGAATCCTGTCTGGATTCAACATCATGCAGAGCAAGATTTCTATGTAGCTACTTGTAAAGGAGAATTTCAGAGCCAGGAAAGAGAGGAGAAAAATGCAGAATGGCTTCATCTAGTCTCATTTTGTGCCAAAAGTGTCATTGCTCTCTGTCGGAGATCTTTAGTTTCTGCAGTTCTTTTTCAGTAGCCCAAACCTTGGAAGTACAGTAAATAATAGTGTTATATTTTATCATAATAGTAATATATTTTATCAGGCTATAGAGATATAGCCTGGGCTATATAGAGAGATATAGCCTGGGCTGCAGCAGGAGAAGTGTGGCCAGCAGGTCGAGGCAGGCGATTCTCCCCCTCTGCTCTGCCAAAACCCCACCTGGAGTTCTGCATCCAGTTCTGGAGTCCCCATTACAAGAAGGATGTGGACATGCTGCAGTGTGTCCAGAGAAGGGCCACAGGGATGATCAGAGGGCTGGAGCATTTAGCCTTGTTAAATCTCATCCCATAACTTAATTCAGTCAATAAACAATTATGATTATTTAATGATGAGTGAATTCACAAAACATTAAGGGATTTCATCACACAGAGGAGGCTATGGACCACTTCTAGTAGGAATGAGGTCAGACTGCAAATACTTTAAGTAGTTATTTTACACCATGAACAATATAAAAGCTTCATAGCCTCATGTTTGTTTATTCCTACTCTATGTTCTCTGGGACCAGTTTTAGTAGGAATGAGGTCAGTAAAATTAGGCAGATATCCATTGTGACTCTACCAGACAGGTATGCAGACATCCAAGTAACTCTATAGGACTGCAAAAACTTTGCATAGTTATTTTACACCATGAACAATATAAAAGCTCCATAGCCTCATGTATGTTTATTCCCTCCCTATGTTCTCTGGATCCAGTTTTAGTAAGAATGAGGTCAGTAAAATTAGGCAGATACCCATTGTTACTCTATCAGATATCCAAGTAACTCTGTAAGACTGCAAATACTTTAAGTAGTTATTTTACACCATGAACAATATAAAAGCTTCATAGCCTCATGTTTGTTTATTCCTACTCTATGTTCTCTGGGACCAGTTTTAGTAGGAATGAGGTCAGTAAAATTAGGCAGATACCCATTGTTACTCTATCAGATATCCAAGTAACTCTGTAAGACTGCTTTTAAGTTATTTTACACCATGAACAATAGAAAAGCTTCATAGCCTTATGTTTGTTTATTCCTACTCTGTGTTCTCTGGACCCAGTTTTAGTAGGAATGAGGTCAGTAAAATTAGGCAGATATCCACTCTGACTTTATCAGACAGATACACAGACATCCAACTAACTCTGTAAGTCTGCAAGAACTTCAAGTAGTTATTTTGCACCATGAACAATACAAAAGCTTCATAGCCTCATGTATGTTTATTCCCTCTCTATGTTCTCTGGATCCAGTTTTACTAAGAATGTGGTCAGTAAAATTAGGCAGATACCCATTGTTACTCTATCAGATATCCAAGTAACTCTGTAAGACTGCAAATACTTTAAGTAGTTATTTTACACCATGAACAATATAAAAGCTTCATAGCCTCACGTTTGTTTATTCCTGCTCTATGTTCTCTGGACTCAGTTTTAGTAGGAATGAGGTCAGTAAAATTAGGCAGATATCCATTGTGACTCTACCAGACAGGTATGCAGACATCCAAGTAACTCTATAGGACTGCAAAAACTTTACATAGTTACTTTACACCATGAACAATATAAAAGCTTCATAGCATCATGTTTGTTTATTTCCTCCCTGTGTTCTCTGGATCCAGTTTTAGTAGGAATGAGGTCAGTAAAATTAGGCAGATATCCACTCTGACTTTATCAGGCAGATACACAGACATCCAACTAACTCTGTAAGTCTGCAAGAACTTTAAGTAGTTATTTTACACCATGAACAATACAAAAGCTTCATAGCCTCATGTATGTTTATTCCCTCCCTATGTTCTCTGGACCCAGTTTTAGTAAGAATGAGGTTAGTAAAATTAGGCAGATACCCATTGTTACTCTATCAGATATCCAAGTAACTCTGTAAGACTGCAAATACTTTAAGTAGTTATTTTACACCATGAACAATAAATATAAAAGCTTCATAGCCTCATGTTTGTTTATTCCCTCCCTATGTTCTCTGAATCCATGAAATCACTGCAGGAGCTCGAACCCACTCCCAGCGCCTTGAGCAGTGCTGCCCTTGTGATGCAAAGGACACAGAACTGATAGAAGCACCTATAAAAAACAGGTGGGTGCCAGGCTTCCTAAAGCTGCAAGCCCCTTCTGCCCTCCTCCTCTTGCCTCTGCTGGCTGCAGAATTCCCCTGTCAAGGAGACAGATACCTACACATTGCACCTTTCTCCCTTTGCATCAACACATAGTACTAACCGCACCAAAATAGCTCCACTTGCTACTTCTTGCGTTCCAGGAGCAGTTGGAGACACGCATCAGATGCTGTGCACCTTCAAAATGCCTGCTTTATGGAGGGCCCTGGAATGCCTGTAAATTGTTAGCATGATTATCATCAAATAATTTATACCTGTGCAATGACTTCCAGCAAAGACTGTAAAAATGCTCTGGCATTAAGAGAAGGCTCTCAGTGTCTTCTGAGCAAAGAACTATTTCTGGTCGTGACCCTCTGGTGGGGTTTTTTTTCTCTTGTCTTGCTTGGTTCAATTCTCTGTCTCTCTTCCCCCTCCCCCCCCCAAGTATTTTATTAGTATGATTATTGCTGTTATTACAGTAAAAAACACAAAAGCCTGATTTATAGTTGAGATCTCCTCTATTGTACCTGTGACTATTAATGTCCTAGAAGAGAGTAGAAGAGTATAACCTCTTCTTTTTATTTGCTGTATGTAAGCCAGGGTCATGGAAAAGCAGGACTCAGGTATAGATCTGAGATATAGATCTGATTTTTCTCTCATCTTTCCTTTTGTTGTTTTTTTTTCCTCCTGCTAAAAGTGATTGTTTAAAAAGAAAGATGACAAAGTTGAATGATACTCAAAGATACTGAGAAATTGACTCACCTGATACACTGTGAGAAGGCATTTAAGAGTATGGCCAGAGAAGAGCCTCGGGGATGCTCAGAGGGCTGCAGCAGCTCTGCTGTGAGGACAGACTGAAAGAGTTGGGGCTGTTCAGGCAGGAGAAGAGGAGGCTCCCAATTGACCTTCTTGTGGCCTTCAGTATCTGAAGGGGGCCTGCAAAAAAGGATGGGGAGGGACTTTTTAGGCTGTCAGGGAGTGACAGGACTGGGGGGAATGGAGCAAAGCTGGAGGTGGGGAGACTCAGAGTGGACATGAAGAGGAAGTTGTTGAGCATGAGAGTGGTGAGAGGCTGGAATGGGTTGCCCAGGGAGGTGGTTGAGGTTCCATCCCTGGAGGTATTTAAGGCCAGGCTGGCTGAGGCTGTGGGCAGCCTGCTCTAGGGTAAGGTATCTGTGCCCATGGCAGGGGGGTTGGAACTGGCTGATCCTTGTGGTTCCTTCCAACCCTGACTGATCCTATATACATTATACCAGGTTGGATGACTCTGGCCAACCTGATCTAGGGTAGGGTGTCTCTGGGCATGGCAGGGGAGTTGGAACTGGTTATTCTTGTGGTCCCTTCCAACCCTGACTGATTCTATGATTCTATCAAATGAAGCTCTATTGCAAGACAGTTCCAATGCTGTCAATGAAACTGTTTCCATTTGAGTGGCCATTTTCTCTGCTCTAGTTTGTTTCCTGGCACTAAGCTCGTAAGCCCCAAAAGAGCTACCCTGGAGAACTTAAAAATTAATTAAACTACTGCTTTTTCAGAAGGATCCAGCTTTGGGTGTTTCTTTTAGGGAAAAATAAGATGATCCTTTTGGTCCCTTCCAACCCTGACTGATTCTGTGATTCCATGGCCCAAAACACAGACTGTGACCACCAGCCAACAGCTACGCTTCTTATGGTAAGTTGTTTTTAAAGCAAGAGTACCTGAGAGATGTGTGAGGAAAATTAAGATTGCATATTGATGGAAAAAATGTAAAATACTCTGAAATATAGGAGATAGGGTGATGGAGACTGACCCCAGTCACCTATTATTTGTGTAATTTTAATTACTCTCCCTTTAATTTAAGCAGCTGACACACACTTTTGCTGGTGTTCAGAAAGTTAATAGGGCAGCTGAGTAAGGATTTTAAGGTCATTTTCTTGTCCTTTGTGCTTATTTTATTTATTAGCTGCTGCATTAATATTCTTATGATTACAGAAATGATCATGTATATGTATATAATGCACCTTATAATAGTAGAGAGTGAGGAACATTGTGATATTTAGCTCTTAATATGCCTTCTTATCCTTGATTCTTTAGCCACAAACCCACCAAAATATGACTGCTTTATAGAAAGCTTCTCCATTCTTTACCTTAGTTCTTAATTATGGTATGCAGGCATCAGTTTGCTGACAACATCATTCCTGGGTGTCACTCTTTCTTTTGATTCCAGCCTTCCTGCCTGAAATTAAAATATTGACAGAAAGAATTTTGCACAAGCAGTGAAAAATTCAAGGATGGATTTAAAGTAGAAGTTTCCAAGTGCATAAACAGGCCATGTTATGCATGTAAATAAATTATGACTCTTAAGTGTAGTTAGTTTTGACCTAAACGAACCATGAGGTGAGTCATAAAGAGACAGAATTTGATGTGTCTAAGCCATTATGTCTATGGGATTGAGAGTGAATGAGACTTGGGTGATTACCAATGTGCACAGAGTTTGGCTTGTTCATTTTTATAGGTGTTTCCTCCCAGTTAATCTTCCCCCTTCTCTGTGCAACTCTTTCCCTCTTGACAGGTACAGCACAGGGAGGAGAGAAAAACATGGAACGTGAAACTGGCTGGGATCTGCCTGTAAGTCACAACTCAGAAGTAAAGAAAGGTGTCCTCCAAGAGCTTGATTGTCAAGCTGCAAATCCCAGAGGGGTTAGAATTATAGAATCAGTCAGGGTTGGAAGGGACCACAAAGATCAGCCAGTTCCAACTCCCCTGTCATGCCCAGGGACACCCTACCCTAGAGCAGGCTGCACCCAGCCTCATCCAGCCTGGCCTTAAACACCTCCAGCCATGGGGCCTCAAGCACCTCCCTGGGCAACCCATTCCAGCCTCTCACCACTCCAACGGGGAAGAACTTCCTCCTCACATCCAGTCTGATGTTCCACATTCCAGTCTGTCCACATTCTCCATGGAGACTCAGATGATGGTGATGTGGAGACAGGGGCAGTTCTTGGCTGTCCCTGACAAACTCGTTGCAGGAAGGACAGATGGAGGTGCCAAGTTGCTGCTCATGGCATTTGTCTCCCAGAGACATCTTTGCACATTTCTGGCTCTCCAGGCAGGTCCCACTCACCCACCCCTGAGTTGGGACTGTGACCTGCAAAGCAGAAACCCCACTCCCACCCCTCAGGCAGAGACATAGCATCATACAGCACTGTGCCTCTCAATGCAGAGGTTGGGAATCAGAGTTTAAGGCAATGGGCACACTAAGGATGTGTGTCAGAAAAATTCAAGCTGAACTGATGACTTGAAATAGTTCTTTTAATTCCTTGTGGATCTGTTGGAAGGTAGGAGAGCCCTGCAGAGGGACTTGGACAGGCTGGATGGATGGGCAGAGGCCAATGGGATGAGATTGAACAAGGCCAAGTGCAGGGTTCTACACTTTGGCCACAACAACTCCAAGCAGCACTACAGGCTGGGGACAGAGTGGCTGAGAGCAGCCAGGAGGAAAGGGACCTGGGGGTGCTGATAGATAGTAGGCTGAAGAAGAGGCAGCAGTGTGCCCAGGTGGCTAAGAGAGCCAAATGCATCCTGGCCTGGATCAGGAAGAGTGTGGCCAGTAGGACAAGGGAGGTTATTCTGCCCCTGTACTCAGCACTGGTCAGACCACACCTTGAGTGCTGTGTCCAGTTCTGGGCCCCTCAATTCAAGAAAGATGTTGAGGTGCTGGAAGGTGTCCAGAGAAGGGCAACGAAGCTGGTGAGGGGCCTGGAGCACAAATCCTATGAGGAGAGGTTGAGGGAGTTGGGCCTGTTTAGCCTGGAGAAGAGGAGGCTCAGGGGTGATCTTATTACTGTCTACAACTACCTGAAGGGGCATTGTAGCCAGGTGGGGGGTGGCCTCTTCTCCCAGGCAACCAGCAATAGAACAAGGGGACACAGTCTCACGTTGTGCCAGGGTAGGTCTAGGCTGGATGTTAGGAAGAAGTTCTTCACAGAGAGAGTGATTGGCATTGGAATGGGCTGCCCAGGAAGGTGGTGGAGGCACTGTCCCTGGGGGTCTTCAGCAAAAGCCTGGATGAGGCACTTAGTGCCATGGTCTGGTTGATTGGATAGGGCTGGGTGATAGGTTGGACTGGATGATCTTGGAGGTCTCTTCCAACCTGGTTGATTCTATGATTCTATTCACATTTTTCCTCCCCCTTTCTTTTCTACACAGGCACAATTAATTATTCTTCTGTTTAGAGATGATGGACCTTGCAAAAACCTCATAGGCTTTACAAGCAACAATCTGTGTGTGTGTGTGATAGAGTGGCACGAGACAGCAAATATTCTCTGCTTTAAATTCATTGCAGTGAATCGATCTTCTAATGTTAAATGATTTTACATACCATCCTGAGAAGTCTGTTTGACTTAAACAGCAAGGTTTAGACATTGAACAACGGGCAACGAGATCACGGTCAGCAGGAGGATCTGAAGAGTTATAGAGATATGAGCGGGGCTGCTTTTCCTCTTGTCAATAACTGCTGTAAATCCTAAATCAGAGAACATCACAGTAATATCCAGACCCAATCTAAAAGTGGCAGGAAAAAAAAGTCAAGAGCAGGAAGGGGACAGGCTGAGAAGAGTCAGAACTGCTTAGCGCTCTGCAGGTTGTGCATGTCTGGTCAAGGCAAACTTCAAACGCGATGTATTGGCATCCTATATTTAGTCACAGGGCTGCAGGAGAATTCAATCTTCAGTCCATCATACAAATGGATGAGCCTGTAGAAATGCTCACCATTTTAATCCCACCATCCTAATGCCTGCTGTGTGAATATAGATTACTCAGTTAAACTCAAGTAATTTGATGAAAGAAGAAATTGATGGCAGAAGTAAAGGTTTCAGTGGCAAGAGCTACAGATGGAGAAGTGTCTTCCCCTGCAGCATGTGTGCCTGGGGCTTAAAGCTGTACCTGGATTCTGTGCTCACCAAAAGTGTAAGTATTGGTGGGAAAGCCAAGAAACAGTCCACAGCTGAGATATGCTGTTGAGGTTGTAACTCTACAACCTCAAGCTCAGGAAGTGTGAGATGGAAGAGCAGACAGTGAGGTGGATTAGGAACTGGTTACAAGATAGAGTTCAAAGAGTGATGATCAACAGTGGTAGGTCCAGCTGGAGAGCTGTAACCAGTGGAGTGCCCCAGGGATCAGTGTGGGGTCCAGTTCTCTTCTACATCTTAGAATCATAGAATCAACCAGGTTGGAAGAGATCTCTGAGATCATCCAGTCCAACCTAGCACCCAGCCCTGGCCAATCAACTAGACCATGGCACTAAGTGCCTCACCCATGCTTTGTTTGCACATCTTCAGGGACAGTGACTCCACCACCTCCCTGGGCAGCCCATTCCAATGCCAATCACTCTCTGCTAACAACTTCCTCCTAACATCCAGCCTAGACCTCCCCTGGCACAACTTGAGACTGTGTCCCCTTCTTCTGTTGCTGCTTGCCTGGCAGAAGAGGCCTTCATCAATGACATTGATGAGGGCACAGAGTGTCTGCTCAGCAAGTTTGCTGATGACACCAAGCTGGGAGGCTTGGCTGATACAGCTGAAGACTGTGCAGCCATACAGTGAGACCTGGACAGACTGAGAGCTGGGCACAGAGGAACCAGATGAAGTTCAACAAGAACAAGTGCAGAGTCCTGCACCTGGGGAGGAATAACAAACTGCACCAGTACAGACTGGGAGGTGATCTGCTGGAGAGCAGCTCTGTGGAGAGGGACCTGGGGGTGCTGGTGGTTAGCCAAGTTAACCATGGCACAGCAATGTGCCCTTGTGGCCAAGAAGGCCAATGGGATCCTGGGGTGTATTAGGAAGAGTGTGTCCAGCAGATCAAGGGAGGTTCTCCTTCCCCTCTGCTCTGCCCTGCTGAGACCTCATCTTGAATACTGCCTTCAGTTTTGGGCTCCCCATATTAAGAGGGACAGGGATCTGCTGGAGAGGGTCCAGTGGAGAGCTATGAGGATGATGAGGGGACTGGAGGGCATGGCTTGTGAGGAGAGGCTGAGGGACCTGGTGCTGTTTGGTCTGGAGAAACAAGACTGAGAGGGGATTTGATAAATGTTTATAAACATCTGAGGGCTGGTCAGGAGGGGGGGACAGGCTCTGCTCACTGCTCCCTGGGATAGGACAAGGAGCAATGGGTGTAAATTGCAGCACAAGAGGTTCACCTCAATAAAAGGGGGAACTTTACTCTAAGGGTCCCAGAGCACTGGAACAGCCTCCCCAGAGAGGTTGTGGAGTCTCCTTCCCTGGAGCCTTTCAAGGTCTGTCTGGATGTGTTCCTCTGTGATCTGTGCTAGATTGTGTGGTGTTGCTCTGGCAGGGAGGTTGGACTTGACGATCTCCTTAGGTCCCTTCTGTGAACTAATAGAGTTCAATTTCCTCTTAGAGCTAGCACACCACTATGGAGCTCTGCTGATTTTTCTGGGATGTCCTTTGGTGTAGGGCTGTGTCAGCTCCTTTCTAAGAAATCCCCAGACCCACAGGCTATTTTAAGGGCTAGGACAAAACGTGTATCTGCAGCCAAAGAATGGGAATCATAAATGGGTGAAATGACCTCCTCACGTTAATACAACCCATGCAGCCTTATCTGCTTACAGTGTTTTATAATTTTAACTACTGGATATTTATAAAAGTCACCATCTCTGCTGGCATTTGACAAAGGACACAGTTAAATGGACCTGGCATTTTCGGGTTCATGTTGTTGAGCTACTCGAATTAAGGTTCTGGCACCATATGATGCTGTGTATTTTATGGATTAAAAATACATGATTCCTGCGTAGACAACAAGATCTAATATCTCTTCCTGAGAAGTTTGACTTCATTCTTTCCTGTATAAAATATATATATTTTTTCCAGCTCCTCAGCAATGCCCTTAATTTCAACTCTTCTCACAGAGGTATGTGTCTTGCTTGCACATGTCTTTATGGCGCCGTGGACAGAGGCACTGAGTGCAGCCTCAGCAGGTTTGCTGATGACACCAAGCTGTGAGGTGCAGCAGACAGGCTGGTAGCAAGGGATCTATCCAGAGAGACCTGGGCAGGCTGGAGAGGTGGGCACAAGCCAAGCTCATGAGGTTCAGCAAGACCAAGTGCGAGGTCCTGCAGCTGGGTTGAGGCAATGCCAAGCACAACTCCAGGCTGGGCAGGGACTGGCTGGAGAGCAGCCCTGAGAAGAGAAACTTGGGGGTGCTGGTGGAAGAGAAGCTCAACAAGAGCCAGCAGTGTGCACTTGCAGCCCAGAAAGCCACCCAGGACCCCACCTGGAGTACTGCATCCAGTTCTGGAGCCCCTATTATAAGAAGGATGTGAATGTGCTGCAGTGTGTCCAGAGAAGGGGCAGGAGGATGCTCCGAGGGCTGCAGCAGCTCTGCTATGAGGACAGACTGAAAGAGTTGGGGCTGTTCACACTGGAGAAGAGGAGGCTCCCAGGTGAGCTTCTTGTGGCCTTCCAGGATCTGAAGGGGGCTACAAAAAAGCTGGGGAGGGACTCTTTAGGTTACCAGGGAGTGACAGGACTGGGGGGAAAGGAGCAAATCCGGAGGTGGGGAGAGTCAGAGTGGAGGTGAGGAGGAAGTTGTTGAGCATGAGAGTGGTGAGAGCCTGGAATGGGTTGCCCAGGGAGGTGGTTGAGGTCCCATGGCTGGAGATGTTTAAGGCCAGGCTGGCTGAGGCTGTGTGCAGCCTGCTCTAGGGTAGGGTGTCCCTAGGCATGGCAGGGGGATTGGAACTGGCTGATCCTTGTGGTCCCTTCCAACCCTGACTGATTCTATGATTTAGTTCCAGAACAAATAAGACTTTTATATCAATCAATCTTTTCCTCTCAGTCCTCTGATATTATTTTCTCCTGCTCTTTAGTTTGTTCATTCTTTTGGACATAAATCTTATTAACCAACAGAGATTTGTTTCTGCTTTCTTTAGTTAATTAAAGACACCACTGGATTTATCTTGTACTACCACCAGGAGGGCATGAGTGAAATCTCTTATTACTAGGTGGTTTGTTCATTAGCATAAAGCAATTGGTGGTTTTGAGTACTGGCACTTCAGTGTCTTAGGTTTGGGGCTTTGTGATTACACCTAGGAAGCAGCAGCAGCAACAGAATGATAAAGAAGGAGGCAGAGACAGACCGAGGGAGACAAGAGTGAAAGAAAGAGAGAGAGAGAGACAGCTGTTAAAATTAGCAGATTTCCTTCAGAAAAGGTGTAGGGGATTTGACAGAAATGAGAGTGCAAAAGCATGCCTGGAGGCATATCTAACTGGCACCTAGAACACAATATGGAAGTAAGCTACAGTAATTCCCTGCTCTGCTGTTAACAGAGATTGAATAATTAATTACAAACCCATTATTTCTACAGAGTGGCTTTGCCCTTTTAGGAAAAACAAGCAAACAACAGACAAACAAACAAACAAAAACCCAACCATATGGTCCTGACACACATTTCTACTGCTGCCATTCAATGTTTGGCAGTGGAAAGTAATGTCAGTTTTCCAAAGGAATAATGCCCCACGAGAACCTCTATAAAGACACATGCAGATGCTCAATGAATGTTGCAACTGTTGGAGAGGGTTCAGCCCCAAAAGTCAGAGAATACAGATCTCTCTAGAACCTGCTCACTGTCCCCCTTACTCCTCTGGAGTCACAATTTGATTTGCTTTCAACATTTACTTTGATCTTCTACAACTACCTGAAGGGAGGTTGTAGCCAGGTGGGGTTGGTCTCTTCTGCCTGGCAAGCAGCAACAGAAGAAGGGGACACAGTCTCAAGTTGTGGCAGGGGAGGTCTAGGCTGGATGTTAGGAGGAAGTTGTTGGTAGAGAGAGTGATTTGCATTGGAATGGGCTGCCCAGGGAGGTGGTGGAGTCACTGTCCCTGGTGGTGTTCAAGAAAAGTCTGGATGAGGCACTTAATGCCATGGTCTGGTTGACTGGCTAGGGCTGGGTGCCAGGTTGGACTGGATGCTCTTGGAGGTCTCTTCCAATCTGGTTGATTCTATGATAGGACACAACTCTGCTGCTGGCTAAACCTGTGGAAGACTTTGGGTAACCTGTAGAGAGATGCTATGCTTAGGCATTGTCTTGGGCTTCCTTCAATACCTTTGTGCCTTATCCTTTCTCTCAGCTTTTCATGATTGTAGGAAAAATTAAAAGGACTCTGAGTCATATTTCCTTTTCTGCCCTGGGAGGTGGTGGAGTTGAGATCCCTGTAGGTGTTCAAGAAAAGGCTGGATGAGGCACTTCACAGGATCACAGGATGTTAGGGGTTGGAAAGGACACAAGGAAATCATCGAGTCCAACCCCTCTGCCAGAGCAGGACAATGCTATCTAACACAGATCACAGAGGAACACATCCTCTTGGTGCCATGGTCTAGTTGATTGGCTAGGGCTGGGGGACAGGTTGGACTGGATGATCTCGGAGGTCTCTTCCAACCTGGTTGCTTCTATGACTCTCCCTAATTGCATCAGAGTGGAAGAAGGTGAAGCAATGACATAATAGGGGAGACTGAGGCTCCATGCTCAATCCAGGGAAATCCACTTACAGAGGTGCCCCCACTGTGTACAGAACTAAGTGGTGTGACCTATTTCTGGGAGATATTTTTTTTTGGGGGGGAGAGACAACAGTAATTCATTCTTCCTTCCTCAGGAATAAAATAAGAACCCAGACACATTGATTATTAATCATTCATTTGGGGACTCTCCTCCCTGTTGACCAATGACATAATCTTCAGTGAACAATATGTATACTGCAATTGACATTTGCACACACACACAAAAATCAGGTTAAATTGTATGCATCTGCACTAATAAAAATCCTCATCTTTCAAATGCTCCTGTTTAAAGTCTCACTGAACAGACTTCGATATCTATATAGCATTTATCTTGACCTTCGCCTCTCTGATCTCCCTGCACTGGGGACCTGTGCAGCAATGCAAGGCAACAGAAGCCTACTTTATTAAAATACACATTTAAGCTGCAATCTTGAGAAGCTCCAAAGATAGGTGCACAGGAAGCACCCCATCAGTTTGGAGGTTCAGCCTCTGTAGGCTTCACATAAAATGCCAAATATCTATGTCACTCTGAAAGTCAGTTTCATAATTGCCTTCTAAGCAGCACTGTTGATGTGTTGTGTAATTGCAGTTAGCTCAACAGGTCAATCCAAACCGAGGCTATGCTGCTGCTTGTTTAACATCCCTGGGTTTTATCATAGATCATTTAATGCTATCTGTGAGTAACCAAGAGTTCTAGACAAAGCTCAGTCACTCCTACTTGCAAATGAGTCACTATTTTAGCATGTCCTACTTCCAGGATCTTACCTCCCCCCCCCCCTCCTCTTTGGTTTCTTTACTTTGAGAGACAATGAGGACATACACCAGTTGTAACTTCAATTGTATCAAGTCTGTTTTCTTTCAGCAAGGCATCCAGATGCATGTGAGCGTTTAAGTAATTAGGAGGCTTTTATGTTCGTTGTTGTTAGACCGGGGTTATGTAGCAATTCTGTTTGGGTTGTAGCAGTTGTAATGAAGAACATCCAGGCTTACAGCAAGCAATTAGCCCATGAGAATTTAGGCTTTTGTAAAAGTATCAGCTACTAGATACAAGGATTAGTAGTCGTTTTCAAAGCCTGGATGAGGCACTTAGTGCTATGTTGATGGGATAGGGCTGGGTGATAGGTTGGACTGGGTGATCTTGGAGGTCTCTTCCGACCTGGTTGATTCTATGATTCTAAAAGAACATTTTCAGAGATTCATAGATTCATGGAATAGCTTTCTTGTAGATCCCCTTCAGGTACTGGAAGGATGCAATAAGGTCTCCCCAGAGTCTTCTTATCTCCAGGCTGAACAGCCTCAAATCTCTCAGTCTGTCGACATAGGGGAGATGCTCCAGTCCCCTGAACATCTTTGTGGCCTTCTATTGGAGCCACTCCAGCAGTTTGACCCCTCTGGTGCTGTGGGCACCAGAAGTGGACACAGTACTCCAGGTGGGGTATCATAAGAGCTGAATAGAGGAAGACAATCACCTCTCTTTCTGCTGGTCACACTCCTTTTGATACAGCCCACAACACAGTTGGCCTTCTGAGCTGCAAGTGCATATTGTGTGTCCATAGAATTGACCAGAGTGGAAGAGACCTCCAAGCTCATCCAGCCCAACCTAGCACCCAGCCCTGGCCAATCAACTAGACCATGGCACTAAGTGCCTCATCCAGGCTTTGCCTGAACACCTCCAGGGATGGCAACTTGAGAATAAGGAGTACAGTTCCTACTGCAGCACACTTGCCTACAGGAACCTTAAACTTAGAATCATAGAATCAATCAGGTTGGAAGAAACCTCCAAAATCAACCAGTTCATACTGTCCAATCAACCAGACCATGGCACTAAGTGCCTCATCCAGGCTTTGCTTGAACATCTCCAGGGATGGTGACTCCACTACCTCCCTGGGCAGCCCATTCCAATGCCAATCACTCTCTCTGCCAACAACTCCCTCCTAACATCCAGCCTAGACCTCCCCTGCCACAACTTGAGACTGTGTCCCCTTCTTCTGTTGCTGCTTGCCTGGCAGAAGAGACCAATCCCCACCTGGCTACAGCCTCCCTTCAGGGAGTTGTAGACAGCAATGAGGTCTGCCCTGAGCCTCCTCTTTTGCAGGCTGCACACCCCCAGCTCCCTCAGTCTCTCCTCGCAGGGCTCTGCTCCAGGCCTCTCACCAGCTTTGTCTCACAATCCAAAATATTCCATCATTCCATGATGTTTAGAAGGGTGATAATGGCAGGAATCACAATGGAAAGTGTTGAATTTCATTTTACATATAATGTCCTTAAAATAATGCACTGAGAGAAATTAACTGCATTTAAAAAGTATTCTCTTGGATGGTGACTCATCAACCACTGCTACTTTTAATCTGTGATTCCCTCCAGACAAACCCATGCTGAAATGTAGGAGAAAAATATTAGCCCTAATGATTTTCCATTGGAAAATATTACTAGCATAGCAATTTTAATTAAGGCAGAATTGAACACTTTTGTACTTTTATTTCCAATGTCAAAATCTTCTGTTATCACACTTACACCTCTGTTATTAATGTTAGCCATGGTTTGTAAAAGAGGAGAAGCTAGTTATCAATGAATAATTCAGGCTCCATAACTGTCAGACCTCATTATTTTAAATAAGGCCTGGTAGCTCCAGTTGTAACTGGCTAATTGCACCATTTAAACTTAAACTGTTGGAATATTTCATGTAATTAACAATCTTAAAAACTTTTAATACATTCAAAACCACTGTAGTACACAGGGCAATTGTCTTCAAACCAGGCTGAGAGAAGAAAGAAATTTGAGCTGTGATCCAGGTCCTCATGTTGTTAAAACAAAAAGAATACTTGTGGCAAAAATGGATCTATGCAGTAGTTAAAATGAACCTCTCTCATTAGAGTGAAATGATTTAAAATACTTGTGAAAGTGGAAGTTAAAAAATGAAAACACCCAAAACTAATAACCTAAGACTGGATAAGGCACTTAGAGCCGTGGTCTAGTTGATTGGATAAGACTGGACTGGGTGACCTTGGTTGGATAGGTTGGTCTGGTTGTATAGGTTGGAATGGATGACCTTGGTTAGACAGGTTGGTCTGGATGGATAGGTTGGACTGGATGACCTTGGTTGGATAGGTTGGTCTGGTTGTATAGGTTGGAATGGATGACCTTGGTTAGACAGGTTGGTCTGGATGGATAGGTTGGACTGGATGACCTTGGTTGGATAGGTTGGTCTGGTTGTATAGGTTGGAATGGATGACCTTGGTTAGACAGGTTGGTCTGGATGGATAGGTTGGACTGGATGACCTTGGTTGGATAGGTTGGTCTGGTTGTATAGGTTGGAATGGATGACCTTGGTTAGACAGGTTGGTCTGGATGGATAGATTGGACTGGATGACCTTGGTTGGATAGGTTGGTCTGGTTGTATAGGTTGGAATGGATGACCTTGGTTAGACAGGTTGGTCTGGATGGATAGATTGGACTGGATGACCTTGGTTGGATAGGTTGGTCTGGATGGATAGGTTGGATAGGTTGGAATGGATGACCTTGGTTGGTCTGGCTGGATAGGTTGGACTGAATGACCTTGGTTGGATAGGTTGGTCTGGATGGATAGGTTGGACTGGATGACCTTGGTTGGATGGGTTGGTCTGAATGACCTTGGTTGGACAGGTTGGTCTGGATGGATAGGTTGGACTGGATGACCTTGGTTGGATAGATTGGACTGCATGGATAGGTTGGATAGGCTGGACTGGAAGGATAGGTTGGACTGGGTGACCTTGGTTAAAGTTGGTGTGGACCTCCAGGTACAGCGACTCCACCACCTCCCTGGGCAGCCCATTCCAATGCCAATCACTCTCTCTGCCAACAACTTCCTCCTGACATCCAGCTTAGACCTCCCCTGGCACAACTTGAGTCTGTGTCCCCTTGTTTTGTTGCTGGTTGCCTGGCAGAAGAAACCAGCCCCACCTGGCTATAGCCTCCCTTCAGGTAGTTGTAGATGCAATGAGGTCTGCTCTGAGCCTCCTCTTCTGCAGGCTGCACACCCCCAGCTCCCTCAGCCTCTCCTCACAGGGCTGTGCTCCAGGCCCCTCACCAGCTTCATCACTTTTGAACCTCCCCTGGCACAGCCATTTCAGGCCTGCCCTGAAAGCTGTTGAATGTAGCTCATGAAGACTTGCAAAGTCAAGGGACATTATCCTCATTTTCCAGGTGGAACCCTGAAGTTTGAGGTCAGCTGTATGGTCTTTCTGTAGCCTTTCTGTACCCTCACTTGTATTCTCAAACAAAGCTAGTTTACCTGGGACTCAGAGTCTAGCTTACAACTTTAATGCTGCAAGACAAAGCATGCTAGACTGAAAATGGAAAAAAGAAACCCTGTATCTTCTGTCCCTGGAATCACTCCAGTAGATTATTTATTTATTTAATCAAATAAAACAAAACATGCCTTCAAAAACTACCACACTCCTCAACTCTCATGGTGCAACTGTAAATGTCAGCCCACATATCCATTAAGAACATCATTAAGGCTGCGGAGGTTACGCAGCAAGGGTTTGGATCTGCTCTGATATGTAGCAGCCTTGCAGGGCTGGATATCTTGTAAGAGCCACCCCTACGTTTCTGCATCATACTGGAGGTCATTACAGAGTGTGTACAGAATCTGTGTGTGTTCTTCTGTTTGAGAGTAAAATTGGTGCACCACACAGATTAGCTTCCCAGGTCTTCCACATGCATTGCTACTTGTGCAAAAAACCCCCACATCTAGTAATAATTGGTCCCCACAGAGATGCAGACTGTCACATTCTCACATTTTTCCTGAGATCTGTAAACTAAAAGTTCCCATTTCTTGGAATATGTAGCTCTTAAGAAGATAGCATCAGACTGAGCATGTTTAAGGACCACAAACATTTTATTCTCAGCCCTCAATTCTAGCCTCCCTCTTCATGGAAGCCTGTGATGGCTTGGGAGTTATCTGTGTCCCCCTCCCAGTCTTATGAAATCACCCAGACTGCATTCAGGTGAGCTGGAAATTAAGGAATGGAGCTTTATATTTACAGCTTAGCACAATATACAAGCAGATAGTTACAATCTATACAGCTGTAGACATAAGTGTGCAAGTTAAAACTAGTACAGAAACACAGCAGCCCTCCCAGAAACCAGAGTCCCCAGGAGGGGCTCCCAATCACCCTTCCACCTTCTTCCCACCCCTCTGCCTTATCTCAGAATTTGCTTTACATGCAAGGTGAGTTTGGAGGATCAGCCAGGGGGCTTAGAAAGCAGAAGGATTAGTTACACAGAAGCAGCAGCCCAAGGAGACAGAAACACCCACCCTGGCAGACAGAGACACTGTCTTACCTATGTTTTTGTTCTTGTTTTTATACATCTCAGCAAGCCTATCAGTGAAGTAGACATCACCACTGTTTCCAGTTCACAGGAGGAAGTTCTTGCCAGAGAGAGTGCATTGTGCCAGGGGAGGTCTAGGCTGGATGTTAGGAGGAAGTTGTTGGCAGAGAGAGTGATTGGCATTGGAATGGGCTGCCCAGGGAGGTGGTGGAGTCACTGTCCCTGGAGGTGTTGAAGCAAAGCCTGGATGAGGCACTTAGTGCCATGGTCTGGTTGACTGGACAGGGCTGGGTTGCTAGGTGGGCCTGGATGATCTTGGAGGTCTCTTCCAACCTGGTTGATTCTATGATTCTATGCTTTCAAGCTCCTTTTATTACATGGCTTATCATCTTAGCTTTGAACTGGTGCACTGAAAGACTTTTATTAGGTAAGTTCCTCACATTTAAATGTTTAGGGAACCAAAGGGTCAACACCTAGAGACAATGAATTTGTAGAGGGAAACAACAGTGCACACTTGATAGGCATTTTGTATCACAGCATGTCCAGTGACAGGGACTAATATTCACAACTGTATATAGGCAAGACAAAATAATACAGCAATACTCAAACTGTAAACCTGTAAGGCTCAAATTAAAAAGCCATTAAAAAAACCAAGAATAATTTTGGAAAATCATCAGGTTATGATGTTTTTATTTGAAATCCATACTGACACCACTCCATATACTTACAGCCTTCTTTTCCCCTGTGTTCTCTGATGCCAGTGGGATGCAGTCAAATAAAAATTAGTAAACCAAGTTGCATTTCAGAGGAAGAAAATATTTGCTTATCTTGCCTTCCACTATCTGGAGACCTTTGTTTACTGTGTTCACTGTCTGTAAGCTGTTGTCAGCTCAACTGTCTGAACCATAGCTTCACTTTTAAATATTGTTCTCTGAAAAAAAGCATTAAGTCTGAATGTTTTCTGTCTGCAGCCACGCCAGAATCTCACAACAAAAAGGAGACTTAGTCTTGTCTGTCTTGAAGTTACTCAGTATTGGCTTCACCCTTGTCCAGGGTTAGCTCCCTGTGCAGAAGCTGATAGTCAGGTTTAGAATCATAGAATCAACCAGGTTGGAAGAGACCTCTGAGATCAGCCAGTCCAACCTAGCACCCAGCCCTGGCCAATCATCCAGACCATGGCACTAAGTGCCTCAGCCAGTCCTTCCTTGGACACCTCCAGGGACGGTGACTCCACCACCTTCCTGGGCAGCCCATTCCAATGCCAATCACTCTCTCTGGCAAAAACTTCCTCCTAACATTCAGACTGGACCTCCCCTGGCACAATTTGAGACTGTGTCCCCTTGTTCTGTTGCTGGTTTTCTGGCAGGAGAGACCAACCCCACCTGGCTACAGCCTCCCTTCAGGTAGTTGTAGACAGCAACAAGGTCAGCCCTGAGCCTTCTCTTTTCCAGGCTAAACACCCCCAGCTCCCTCAGCCTCTCCTCACAGGGCTGTGCTCCAGGCCCCTCACCAACTTTGTCACCCTTCTCTGGACACATTCCGGCATCTCAACTTCTCTCTTGAATTGTGGAGCCCAGAACTGGACACCATACTCAAGGTATGGCCTGAGCAGTGCTGAGTACAGGGGAAGAATAACCTCCCTTGTCCTACTGGCCACACTGGCTAAACACCCCCAGCTCCCTCAGCCTCTCCTCATAGGGTTTGTGTTCCAGACCCCTGACTGGCTTCGTATGCTAGGGTTTGCTAGATGTGTTTCATCAGTGAAAAGAATCAGCTTTCACTTGTGTACAGAGCATGGTCTTAAAGTTAGTGGTTTCATTTTCAGAAATAAAAAGGAAAAAAAAGACACCATTTTCCCTTTGAAGCTGTAGACATCTTGCTGAAAACCAGGGTAACCAGAGCCATACCTTAAGTGGTAGGCGCAGGTACAGCGGTTAGAGTGTTCCTATTGCGCATATTCATTCTGCAGGGTCATTTGCAATGCCTCTCTACAATAAAGCCTGAATGTAAATAATGTCAACTGTCTATGAAAGCAGGTGATATAGGTCACTGAGCAGTGTACATTAGTTAAATCATATTATTCCTTCAAATACGTAACAGACATCTAAGCTATTCAGCTGTTAGAGCAAAGGGAGGCAAGGAGAAAAGAGGCTTGTCTTGCATTACTTGTCTCTAAAGTCTTCACTGTGAAGAATCATGCCCTGCTTTAGAAGAGAAAGCAAACAAATGGAGGCATGCAGTGCCATTGAATATTACAAACAACCTTTGGAGAGAAAGACTGAGCATGATCTGGCCAAAGAGGGAGATCTGAAGCTAACTGCAGATGAGAAGAAGATACTGAAATGCGTGTCAGCAGCATTACTTGAGTGAGGCAAGAGTTTTATTGTTGGGATAAAAATATCACCAAATGTCTCATCATTCTTAGATCCATTCTTATTGCAAGAAAAAAAAAAACAACAACAGACTTGAAGGAGGGAAAAAAAATGTTGTGGTAGGTCTGATAGGCCCAAAACAGGCTTAATACATATCCTGGCTTGCCCAGGCATGTTTTTCTGCTCCACCAGAGAAGCAAGCATGGACAAAGAACAGAAAAGAACCTGGAGTCACTAAGTCTAAGGACTCTGGCCTGCCCAGAGACCTGTGGTAAACATGGTACACACACTTAGCTTGTGCCTGCCTTGTGCAAGGTCTGTGCTTTCCCCAGATTTGGGTAAAACAAGCCTATGTCTTTGCCTAATGTGGTAAGGTTTGGCAAACTGCCATTCTGATTGGCTATTATGTGCCCAAAGGGCAATCAATCTCAGCCCACATTGATAAAAGGAGATAGGCAGGTAAACCATAGAATCAGTCAGGGTTGGAAGGGACCACAAGGATCAGCCAGTTCCAACTCCCCTGCCATGGGCAGGGACACCTTACCCTAGAGCAGGCTGCCCACAGCCTCATTCAGCCTAGCCTTAAACATCTCAAAGGACAGGGTAACCTATTCTATGGTCTCATCACTCTCATGCTCTGCTGTGCTGTGCTCTACAGTGCTATTCATGCCTGACATTGCTTGCTGCCTGATTGTTTGCCTGGAAACTCTGCTGTCACAAGTTCACCAGGAACAGGCTCTAAATGTCTCTACACAATCAGCCTGTGTGGCCAGCGTGACATTGTGCTGAGACTGCACACAGCAAGACATCCTGCCTACACCTGAAAGTCCTGCTAAGACTAGAAGTCCTGAAGATCATCCAGAGGAGCCAGGAGACAAGGTCAGAGATTGCCTCCTTTCCTCAGGAGCCTGGGAAGAATCAAGTCTCAGCAATCAACAAGACAGAGTTCCCTGAGAGCGTTTGGGCAGTGTCTTGGTCTGTGTCTAGCCCCCACGAGTCAGGTAATATTTTTTGTGAGTCAATACTTAAAAACCTCTTTGTAATTCTCTATTGCCTTCTGCCATAAGCAGAAAGAGCTCCTTGAGTCCATCTAGTGGGCGAGCAGTGTGCTGACCTCAAGCGGCATTTGACCCCAGGAATCTTCTCCTCCAGTTCAATTAATGCTTATGTATTTTGCTGTTTATTACTAGGTCTAGATATTATCCATAGAATGTTTCCATGACTGTGTAAGAACCTGAATATTATTAAAATCAGTGGTGGGGGGTGGTGAGAGTTCTGAATAGCAAAATTAATAACCAATATTAATTTTGGGGAAAGAAAATATCATCTCACATTAATTAATTTCCCCTTCGCAACACAAGGCAAGACATTTCATCTTTATAGGATGCATAAAAGCTAGAAATTGAGTTAAATTTCAAGCTGCAAGTTCCAGTTTCTCAGCTCTGATTGAAATCAGACAAATGTTTTCTCAAGTATCTTGAGAATTCCTTGTATGTGACAAAGAGACTTCAGAAATTCCAGCTATTGCCAGCCCTTGCAGGAGAGGTGAATGCAGCACAAGAGACTTATTCCTCCATTCAACAATCAGATTCAGTTGTAACCTATCTTGGCCAGGGTGGAGAGGAGCAGGAACTGCAGTCTTAGTTCTCTTAGGAGATGAGCAGAGGAAAGAAGTGTCCTCAAGTCAAGCTGACCCACAAATCGACAGGACCTTTCAAACTGGTCTGGGTTTGCTGTGGAATAAGGCTTCTTTCTTTGGAAGAAGGCTTCCTTCGTTACAGACAGCTGCTTGGGATGTCAAGATAGGGCAGCAACTATGAGTCAGTGGGACACTTGTTGTGCAATGTGCCTGCTTCCCAGCTTAGAAATCCTGTATTCAAAGGTATTTCAGAAAGGCAAGGTGCTGTTAGTCTCTGGTTTGGGGTAGAGAGAGCTCAGCTGTGGCCAAGTACAGCTTCTTACAGTGTTTTCAATGCAATCCTTTTATGTGTATGTGTAGCTCACCTGTGACTATTTCTGCACAAGTATTTTAGGCAGGGAAACAACAACAGATGCATGGACAATAATTCTGCCAATTACAAACATAGAAGGAGTGCTGTAGCTGAACTCTGAGCATACAGCAGTGAGCTGAGGCAGAGAACATTTTCTGACACAGAGAGTCACAGCTGACATTTCTGTTCTTGAGCCATTGAATCATCTCAATCCTGTGAGGACATTCATCATGGAAATAGTCTGAGACAGAGAAATAGTCTGAGATGTCCTACTGAGTCTATTCTTGACCCAATCTATGATGTTAAGAAAGGGCTCCAATAGCTCCATATATTCTCTTCACTCATAAATAATGGGGGTGCACCATTTACTGGTCCTAGCCCTTGTAGTCAAAGCGGGGTTGTCACAGTTTTATTAGTTACTTCTGCACTTGCTGATGTTCCTGTAACACAACATTCTGTTTCAGGAGATGTGCCTGTCAAGGAGACGGGAGAAGGTGGACGGCATGATGAGTGGCTTCCAACACTCTGTTTATGTCTCGCCGGGATGGAAGCATTTTGTTAGCTCTCTGCTCTCAGTGTGGATCACTCACTGCTGCCAACAGAAATATTTTGAAAGATTTCACTGAGCATTGCTGCAGAGGCACAGATTTTTCTGCCTATCTGACTGAGATTGGGCTTCCTTTGATTTCATTTTGATTTAATTTCATAGAAGGAGAGGCAAATACAGGATGAGTGACAGTGCAGCCCTCCAACTTGCATTATTGATACTTCTAAAGTGTCCAGTTCAAATGAGGGCAGAATGTTAACAGAACTGAGAGTATGAGTCTAGTGGCTGAAGGACAAAAATAAGCTGCCTTTTTGATCTTTGCTGGTCAACAAAAGCAAGCTTTGCTTGCTCCAGAAGCTTTCATGTGAGAGAAAATGGACAGAGATGAAAACCCACATCTGATCTGACACTTTGGCAAGCTGTATTTTCTTACACCCACAGGAGATGAAGATTTCTGGCTGCTCAGAATAATGGACAGAAGTGAAACAGAAGGAGTTTTCTGTGATGGAGAAAGCCACTGCTAGTTTATTCCACGTATAAAACATGTTCTGCATGCAGAGTTATCATTCCTAAATAATTGGCTTCAATTGAAATGGGATTGGTCAGAAAATTCAAAGCTCTGGGCACAAGCCAGACTCTCAGTTCTCTAAATGGATCACAGTGTGAGCTGTAGAAAAAAATATTTATTACACACATCATCACTTTTC
This sequence comes from Pogoniulus pusillus, assembly GCF_015220805.1. Taxonomy (NCBI): domain Eukaryota; kingdom Metazoa; phylum Chordata; class Aves; order Piciformes; family Lybiidae; genus Pogoniulus; species Pogoniulus pusillus. The sequence goes on from NC_087265.1 coordinate 46,460,135, forward strand.
TGGCAGATTTTGTTTGGAGAAGTTGGATCAGGCAAAGCTGGAAGCCTGATAGATTGCTTTAACCACTGACTTGGAGCATACAGACCTGTCCAGTTCTGGACTCCTCTCTTCCACAGAGATGTTGAGATGCTGGAATGTGTCCAGAGAAGGGCAACAAAGCTGGGGAGAGTCCTGTGAGAAGAGGCTGAGGGAGCTGGGGGTGTGCAGCCTGCAGAAGAGGAGGCTCAGGGCAGAGATCATTGCTGTCTACAGCTCCCTGAAGGGAGGCTGTAGCCAGGTGGAGGTTGGTTTCTTCTTCCAGGCAACCAGCAGCAGAACAAGGGGACACAGTCTCAAGTTGTGTTGGGGGAGGTATAGGCTGGATGTTAGGAGGAAGTTGTTGGCAGAGAGAGTGATTGGTGTTGGAATGGGCTGCCCAGGGGGGTGGTGGAGTTGCCATCCTTGGAGGTGTTCAGGAAACGCCTGGATGAGGTACTTAGTGCCATGGTCTAATTGATTGAAACCATAGACCCAAACAGGTTGGAAAAGACCTTCCAGCCCTATCCAGTCATCTAGACCATGGCAGTAAGTGCCTCATCCACTCTTTTCTTGAACACCTCCAGGGATAGTGACTCCACCACCACCCTGGGCAGCCCATTGGACAGGGCTGGGTGCTAGGTTGGACTGGATGATCTTGGAGGTCTCTTCCAACCTGGTTGATTCAATGATTCTAAGTAATGAATAATGATTTTTTCAGATAAACTCAGTTTCATATTTATTTCACGTGTATGAAACACCTGTGAGCAACTTCTTAGTTTCATTGTTTCATCAATTGTTCAATTTAACTCTGCCTTTTCTTAGTCATATTTTAATCACCTTAGAATGGAGCAATCAGGAATAATTTTCTGAAGCATTTACATTGAATGTTTGCCTCTGCTTGCATAAGCATTGATTATGTAGTGCAGATAAGAAAATGGGGATATCTGTGGAACTTTGGTATTTTCAGGCCATGGGAACAGATTAGAGATAAGGAATCATAGAATCAGTCAACCAGGTTGGAAGAGACCTCCAAGATTATCCAGTCCAACCTAGTACCCAGCTCTATCCAATCAGCCAGTCCATGGCACTAAGTGCCTCATCCTGGCTTTTTTTTTAACACTTCCAGAAAGAGCAAATGAGGATCAGAGGATTTCTGAAAAGTAAACCTGTGAACTGCTCTTGGCTTTTTGTGGCCCAAAACAAAAAAAAAAAGAGAAGGTTTTTTGCTTGCACTATGTTCAGCTCTCTCGTGGTTAGAATGGTCCATTATTCTCTCTCTGTGCTTCAGGCATGGGGCAAAGCCAAACCCTGTTCTCCTTGGACTGGACTGCACTGTGGTGCAAAATGAAGAGCAGGTGAGTGAGAGTTCCATGGGAGAGCAAATGGTCAACTGAAGTTTCTCTTCTGTGAGTTCTACCTTTTTCGTCCCGCTTGACATTTCTCAGAGTGAGCTGTATTACAGATTAGTAGCTCATGGCAGTAGGCTGGAGAGATGAGATTTTAGTGTGATGTGGTACAGAGGCACAGGGAACAGCAAAGAACATGTGTGAAAAATTGAAATGACAAGGTCACAGCAATAGCTTGGTTTGGGGAGCTGCCGCAGTAGTTTGTTGCATCACAATTAGAGATGAGCACAAATGAGACGAGAGCCATTTTGAACCTTCATCCCCTTCTCTAACTGGACCTAAGAGGAGTCTGAGGTAAGGCTAAAGCATCTCCAGTGGTGGTTGTTTTGGTCTCTGAGATTTAATGTAGTGAGCTTCAGCCTCTGATAAGGCAGCACAGAGCAGAAAGCAAAGATCTAGAAAAATGTTCATGACATCCATTCAGTCTAAAACAGTTCATAGAGTCAGAGAATCAACCAGGTTGGAAGAGACCTCCAAGACCATCCAGTCCAAACTAGCACCCAGCCCCGGCCAATCAACTAAACTTTGGCACTAAGTGCCTCATCTAAACTTTGCTAAGGGAGCTAGGTGTGTGCAGCCTGGAGAAGAGAAGGCTCAGGGGGGACCTCATTGTTGTCTACAACTACCTGAAGGGAGGCTGTAGCCAGGTGGGGTTGGGCTCTTCTGCCAGACAACCAGCAACAGAACAAGAGGACACAGTCTCAAGTTGTGCCAGGGGAAGTATAGGCTGGATGTTAGGACGAGGTTCTTTATAGAGAGAGTGATTGGCATTGGAATGGGCTGCCCAGCGAGGTGGTGGAGTTGCCATCCCTGGAGGCATTGAAGCAAAGCCTGGATGAGGCACTTAGTGCCATGGTCTGGTTGATCGGCTAGGGCTGGGTGCTAGGTTGGACTGGCTGAGCTTGGAGGTCTCTTCCAACTTGCTTGATTCTATGATTCTACAGGATGTAGGCAGCAGTGAGGATAAACACAAAAAGCAAGGAGAAGAAAGAGACTTTCTTCTTGAGATGTAATTTTTCTGTAATGAAAGCCAAACTTGAAATTAACCTCACCTGTGGTTTCAAAACATAGAGTTTATTATTTATCTCCTGTTATTTTTTTAATGCTGCAGACTGCCACACTCCAGGTTGGCCATTTCAATTAAAAGGTCACTTGAAGGCAGGGATTCCTCCATAAACTCTCAGATATTCCTACAGATTAAATAATGCTTCTGAAAAACCTGAAAAGATCTTCAGAACTCCTTTCCTATGAGTCAATACCTGTGAATAGTGTCCAATAAACTTCCTACTCAATGCTGTTTTTCTTGACTTTGTAGCTTGATTGAAACTGATTAACTTGTATGGGAAAATAACATCCATTATCTGGCTGCATGTATAATACATAGCTATGGCTTTCTTTTTCAAGGAGCTTAGAGAAGACACATGACTTTGATGTTACTGAAGCTGATGTCATAATCAGCAAACAGAGATGGTGCCAAATGAACCAGATGGAGCTTTCAATCAACAAACTGCATTTATTTTTTAGATCTGTGACTTATTTGTCATCAATGAAACTTTGTAACAGGACAAGTTGAGAAGAAAGATCTGCTCTCAGAGACAGAAAGAATTGCTAAGAGGCTATTCTTCCTCTGTACTCAGCACTGGTCAGGCCACATCCTGAGTGCTGTGTCCAGATCTGGGCTCCTCAAGTCAAGAGGGATGTTGAGATACTGTAACGTGTCCAGAGAGGGGCAGCAAGACTGGTGAGGGGCCTGGAGCACAGCCCTGTGAGGAGAGGCTGAGGGAGCTGGGGGTGTGCAGCCTGCAGAAGAGAAGGCTCAGGGCAGACCTCATTGCTGTCTACAACTACCTGAAGGGAGGCTGTAGCCAGGTGAGGTTGGTCTCTTCTGCCTGCAACAGAACAAGGGGACAAAGTCTCAAGCTGTGCCAAGGGAAGTCTTGGCTAGGAGGAAGTTGTTGGCAGAGAGAGTAATTGGCATTGGAATGGGCTGCCTCAGGAGGTGGTGGAGTCACCATCCCTGGAGGTGTTGAAGCAAAGCCTGGATGAGGCACTTAGTGCCATGGTCTGGTTGATTGGCCAGGGCTGGGTGCTAGGTTGGACTGGATGATCTTGGAGATCTCTTCCAACCTGGTTGATTCTATGACAGCAAAGCATATTTCAAGGTCTGCTTGCCAACATACTCAGTTAAACAGAATTGAAGGAGAGAGAGGAGGAGGAGGGGAATGACTGGACAGTTGAACTTGACGGTCTCAGAAGCCTTTTCCAACCTTAATGATCCTGTGATCCCATGGAAACTCCCAGTCATACTAGAAATGTCAGCAGTTTGTTGTCAGAGACTTGGTGATGTTGAACCAAACTGTGACATATCTGTTATTTTTCTAGCATTGCTGATGGTGTAGCCCCAGATTTGTTACTCTTTTTTTGGGTGCACATGTGACCATGACAGGTTTTCATGAATCTGGTGTCACTATAGAACATAGAATCATAGAGTTGTAGATGAATCATAGAATCAGTCAGGGTTGGCACTTAGTGCCATGGTCTAGTTGATTGGACAGGGCTGGGTGCTAGGTTGGACTGGATGATTTTGGAGGTCTCTTCCAACCTGGTTGATTCTATGATGATTTAGCAAGTTTATCAGCCTGTATGCATTTATATGGCTATAACTGATTATTGATATAAACCTTACTGTCTTTGATTGGAAGACTTTTGCAGGAATAAGGAAGTATAGAATCAGTCAGGGTTGGAAGAGACCACAAGGATCAGCTAGTTCCAAGCCCCCTGCCATGGGCAGGGACACCCTACCCTAGAGCAGTTTGGCCAGAGCCACACATGATTTGTGTCACCAGTACTGCAACAGGAGAAATCCATCATGGATCGAAGTAGTAGGAAAAGTTCTATTCACTATGTAAGCTCCACTTAAGCTTTCCAAATACAGCTTGAGTGGAATTTAAGTAGGCTATGTTTTGCTCCTATACACATGCATAAATATTACACTGTATAAACAAACTAAAATGGAAAGCATTTTCTAATGTAGCTCAGAGCTATCTGAAGTCACAAGGCCATCCAGAGCTGGGTATCTTTGCCATCATCTCCCCTTGAATATCTAGTTATTTTATTCTAGAATACAAAGCAAAACAACATTATTGGAATACTTTTAACATTGCACCTTCAACCTACATCCTATACTATATCCATCTGAGCAGAGCTGTCTATCCCCTTCTCAAATCACAAGCTGCCTGAGCGAGGATCATGCCTGTCTCCTTGTCTGTACATTGCTTAGAGAGCTGTAAGCTACAGAAAAATGTTCTTCTCTAACAGTTTTGTCATACTCTGGAGAAAACCACATTCATTTGTTTTTATATGTTAACAGTATATAAATACATATATATATATATATATATATATATATATATATATATATATATATACATACACTGCATCCAGGTCTGGAGCCCATATGAGGATTCCAATATCTGCCTGATTGCCTAAACCTTAAACATTATTTACTCAGTGCTGCAGCCTATTATACCCTACTGGGGTTTTTTTGTGCTAGATTCCAGTAAGGATTCCAATATCTGCCTGATTTCCTAAACTTAAACATTATTTACTCAGCATTTCAGCCTATTATACCCAATTGTCTTTTTTTTTTGTTATAGATTCCAGCAAGGATTCCAATATCTGCCTGATTTCCTGTATCTTAAACATTGTTTTCTCAGCATTGCAGCCTATTATACCCTATCATTTTTTTGTGATGGATTTCAGTGAGGATTCCAAGATCTGCCTAATTTCTTAAACTCCTTAAACATTATTTACTCAGTGTTGCAGACTATTATACACAATTGTTTTTTCTGTGATAGATTCAAGTAAGGGTTCCAATATCTGCCTGATTGCCTAAACTTAAACATTATCTACTCAGAATTTCGGCCTATTATACCCAATTGTCTTTTTTTGTTATAGATTCCAGCAAGGATTCCAATATCTGCCTGATTGCCTAAACTTAAACATTATTTACTCAGCATTGCAGCCTATTTCAGCCAACTCTTTTTGGTGCTAGATTTCAATGAGGATTCCAAGATCTGCCTGATTTCCTGTATCTTAAACATTGTTTTCTCAGCATTGCAGCCTATTATACCCTATCAATTTTTTTGTGATAGATTTCAGTGAGGATTCCAAGATCTGCCTAATTTCTTAAACTCCTTAAACATTATTTACTCAGTGTTGCAGACTATTATACACAACTGTTTTTTTCTGTGATAGATTCAAGTAAGGGTTCCAATATCTGCCTGATTGTCTAAATCTTGAACATTATTTACTCAGCATTGCAGCCTGTTATACCTAACTGTTTTTTTGTGCTAGATTCCAGTTAGGATTTCAATATCTGCCTGGTTTCACAAACCTTAAACATTGTTTTCTCAGCATTGCAGCCTATTATGCCCAATTGTTTTTGCTGACAAATTTCAGTGAGGATTCCAATATCTGCCTGATTTCTTAAACTCCTTAAACATTATTTACTCAGTGTTGCAGACTATTACACACAATTGTTTTTTTCTGTGATAGATTCAAGTAAGGATTCTAACATCTGCCTGATTGCCTAAACCTTAAACATTATTTACTCAGCATTGCAGCCTATTTTAGCCAACTCTTTTTGGTGCTAGATTTCAGAGAGGATTCCAATATCTGCCTGATTTCCTGTATCTTAAACATTGTTTTCTCAGCATTGCAGCCTATTATACCCTATCAATTTTTTGTGATAGATTTCAGTGAAGATTCCAAGATCTGCCTAATTTCTTAAACTCCTTAAACATTATTTACTCAGTGTTGCAGACTATTATACACAATTGTTTTTTCTGTGATAGATTCAAGTAAGGGTTCCAATATCTGCCTGATTGCCTAAACCTTAAACATTATTTACTCAGCATTTCAGCCTATTATACCCAATTGTCTTTTTTTGTTATAGATTCCAGCAAGGATTCCAATATCTGCCTGATTTCATAAACCTTAAACATTATTTACTCAGCATTGCAGCCTGTTATATACCCTTCTGTTTTTTTGTGCTAGATTCCAGTTAGGGGATTCCAATATCTGCCTGATTGCCTAAACCTTAAACATTATTTACTCAGCATTGCAGCCTATTATACCCTTCTGTTTTTTGTGCTATTCCAGTAAGGATTCCAATATCTGCCTGATTGCCTAAATCTCAATCATGATTTACTCAGCATTGCAGCCTATTTTAGCTAACTCTTTTTGGTGCTAGATTTCAGTGAGGATTCCAATATCTGCCTGATTTCCTGTATCTTAAACATTATTTACTCACTGCTGCAGCCTATTATACCCTATCATTTTTTTGTGATAGATTTCAGTGAGGATTCCAATAGCTGCCTAATTTCTTAAACTCCTTAAACGTTATTTACTCAGTGTTGCAGACTATTATACACAAGTGTTTTTTTCTGTGATAAATTCAAGTAAGGGTTCTAATATCTGCCTGATTGCCTAAACTTTAAACATTATTTACTCAGCATTGCAGCCTATTATACCCAACTGTTTTTTGTGCTAGATTCCAGTTAGGGGATTCCAATATCTGCCTGATTGCCTAAATCTTAATCATTATTTACTCAGCATTGCAGCCTACTATACCCAATTCTTTTTGGTGCTAGATTTCAGTGAGGATTCCAATATCTGCCTGATTTCCTAAACCTTAAACATTATTTACTCAGTGCTGCAGCCTATTATACACAATTGGTTTTTGTGATGGATTTCAGTGAGGATTCCAATAGCTGCCTAATTTCTTAAACTCCTTAAACATTATTTACTCAGTGTTGCAGACTATTATACACAATTGTTTTTTTCTGTGATAGATTCAAGTAAGGGTTCTAATATCTGCCTGATTGCCTAAATCTTAAACATTATTTACTCAGCATTGCAGCCTATTATACCTAATTGTCTTTTTTTGTTATAGATTCCAGCAAGGAATTATTTACATATTTACTCAGTGTAAACATTATTTACTCAGTGTTGCAGACTATTATACACAACTGTTTTTTTCTGTGATAGATTCAAGTAAGGATTCCAATATCTGCCTGATTTCCTAAACTTAAACATTATTTACTCAGCATTGCAGCCTATTATACCCAATTGTCTTTTTTTGTTATAGATCCCAGCAAGGATTCCAATATCTGCCTGATTTCCTAAACCTTAAACATTATTTACTCAGCATTACAGCCTATCATACCCTTCTGTTTTTTGTTATAGATTCCAGCAAGGATTCCAATATGTGCCTGATTTCCTAAACTTAAACATTATTTACTCAGCATTGCAGCCTATTATACCCAACTCTTTTTGGTGCTAGATTTCAGAGAGGATTCCAATATCTGCCTGATTTCCTAAATCTTAAACATATTTACTCAGTGTTGCAGCCTATTGTACCCAATTGTTTTAATGCAGTAGAGTAAGAAATTATGTACCTCTAGAGACCAAAAAAATCCCCACTGAGCTTCTTCAAATCAGCTGTGTGATCTTAAAGATCTTTTCTATGCCAATGGTATTAATTTCCCCCCTCTATTTCAATAATGCAATGGGAAACTAAAACACTCTGCACATGTATCTAATTTCATGTAATGTTTCATTTGAAATTGTCTCATTTTGTTCTCTGTGATTCTGTTACCCCCCCAAAAGAAAAAGGAAATCACTATCGCAGGAGAAAGTCAAAGTAGAGATTACATTAGGCCAAGGCAAAAGGTATTCACCTTTTATAGTCCCTGTGTTTTATAATGAAGATACTTCATTGAAACAATGATGCATACTTCAAGAGTTCCCTGGAGAGCAGTGAATCCTGTTTGGAGAGATTCATGAATATGTGCATTAGCGCAATCCAACTGGAACTCGCCCTTAAAAACCAACCACAAGAGAAGCTGATCAGTCCCCGCTTATGTATATAATCAGAAGGTTATCATATTACCTCCCTGTCCACAGGGAAAAGCAGATGCATACTCTTCTACCACTTTAAGATGAGAAATGCCAACGGAAACAACAACCTCCCCCTCCCCTACGCTTCCAGCAGCATTGGCTGTATGAATCCAGAAAGACCTTTTAGAACGAGAGGAGGAGAATACACCACGAGTTTCTCTGAATATACACCGAGTTCCTCTAAATGAGGATTTGTTTTGCATATCATTAGTCATAGTGTAAACCTTTAACCAAAAAAAAACCAACTCCCAAAATACATCTGCATTAATTTAGTCAAGGCCATCAATAAACCCGAAGTGAGTTCAAAGCCTGCTATAGGTGGCAGAGAGATGAGACAAACATTTCGCAGAGTCAAGGCTTGCAAAGATATACATGAAGCTCTGTGTCCTGAAGATGAATGAGGAACACTTGGCAGTTCTTGAGGCTGTAGTTTATTTAAAGTACAAAGAATTCAGTGAAAAATACTTCTAGGCAGCAGTTGGTGCCTGGCTTTCAAGAAAAATGGCAGACCACCACTAAGCTCCTGACAATGATAAAGAATGCTCACATAGATTTGCAGATTTATCTTGAGCTTTGTAGCAACCTCAGCTCTATGAAAAAGACTAGAGCAGTGAGACTCCTTGCCACCTTTAAAACCAAACTGAAAAGAGCTGCTGCCTCGTGATGGTTGCATATTACTAAGTAGTCATCACACACAGTGGACAGTAGCAATAAGCTTTATCATCAAATAGGAGCAATCGCTTGATCTGAGCCTGGAAAGATTAAATAGTGCAATGAAAGTGGAAAGGAAAAAAAAACAACCTCCAAAATTATTGATCACCTTCTGGGTAAAAACATGCCACTGCCTTATTAACAACTCTTCCATACCCCCTGTGTCTGTAACACCTGTACCTATTTATACTGGTAGCTAGTGGTGGCAAAGTGAAAAGCAGAGTTTGCTTAAGAAGATGCCTTCAGGTTTATTGTAGCTAGGGAAGATCCCAATGCTACTGACTGGCATGTTTAATTTAAGCTGTCAAACAGTAATTATTAAGACATCTGTGAATGCCATGAAGATGATCAGAGGAGCACCTCTGCTATGGGGACAGGCTATGAGAGTTTGGGCTCTTCAGTCACGAAGATGCTCAGAGGGCTGGAGTACCTCTGCTATGGGGACAGGCTATGAGAGTTTGGGCTCTTCAGTCATGAAGATGCTCAGAGGGCTGGAGCACCTCTGCTATGGGGACAGGCTATGAGAGTTTGGGCTCTTCAGTCATGAAGATGCTCAGAGGGCTGGAGCACCTCTGCTATGGGGACAGGCTATGAGAGTTGGGGCTCTTTAGTCACCAAGGTGATCAGAGGGCTGGAGCACCTCTGCTATGGGGACAGGCTATGAGAGTTTGGGCTCTTCAGTCTGGAGAAGAGAAGGATTCAAGGAGACCTTATAGTGGCCTCACAGCATCTGCAGGGGGCCTACAGGAAGTCTGGGGAGGGACTATTGACAAGGTCTTGTAATGACAGGACAAGCAATGGGTTTAAACTGGCAGAGGGGGGATTTAGACTGGATGTTAGGAGGAAGTTCTTTCCAGTGAGGGTGGTAAGACATTGGAACGGGTTGCCCAGGGAGGTTGTGGCTGCTTCCTCCCTGGAGGTAAGGCCAGGTTGGATGAGGCCTTGAGCAACCTGCTCTAGTGGAGAGTGTTGGAGCTGGATGATCCTTGAAGTCCCTTCCAACCTAGACCATGCTATGATGCTATGAAAATGAATTTGGAGAAACTCTTACAAAAATCTACCTTCCTCTCACCAAAAGGCACAAAGGTTGTAGCTATGATTTTTGGTTTTTCCCCTCAAGTATGTATCAAGATTCCAGATATGCTCTTTGCAGCCCAAAGACCCTGCAGCCAAAAGCTTTCTGGATGTCTGCAGTCTTTTGTGTGCTGCAAGAAGAAAAAACAAATCACCCTCTCTACTAGTTCTTTCACTTTCAGGGGAGAGGCATTATGACTTCTAAATAAGATACATAGAGGAGGTGTAATTATACCCTCCAAGGAGGATATGATCTTATAATTGTGCAGTAGAGGTAGCCTCAGATTGCACCACTGACTGTACTTGCATGCCTGATAGATTAACACAAGGCTCAGCTTCTAATCTGAGAGTACTATTTTCACACTCTCAAGTTGTGCCAGGGGAGGTCTAGGCTGGGTGTGAGGAGGAAGTTGTTAGCAGAGAGAGTGATTGGCATTGGAATGGGCTGCCCAGGGAGGTGGTGGAGTCACCATCCCTGGAGGTGTTGAAGCAAAGCCTGGATGAGGCACTTAGTGCCATGGTCTGGTTGATTGGGCAGGGCTGGGTGCTAGGTTGGACTGGATGAGCTTGGAGGTCTCTTCCAATCTGCTTGATTCTGTGATTCTCTACTTAAAAGCTGGTTATATGCTGCTGAACACATGTGTAATCATACATGTTTTTGTGTATACAGAGTGCCCTATTTATCAGTGCAGACCCACCTGTCGAGTTAGTTTTCATACACATGTGAACAGAAACCAAGCACCTGAAACACCTGGAATGTTCAATTGCATTTTTTTCTCATAGAATCAGTCAGGGCTGAGACCACAAAGATCATCTAGTTCCAATCCTACCCTAGATCAGGCTGCACATAGCCTCATCCAGCCTGGCCTTAAACACCTCCCTGGGCAACCCATTCCAGCCGCTCACCACTCTCATGCTTAACAACTTCCTCCTCACCTCCACTCTGAATCTCCCCACCTCCAGCTTTGCTCCATTCCCCCCCAGTCCTCTCACTCTCTGAGAGCCTAAAAAGTCCCTCCCCAGCTTTTTTGCAGGCCCTCTTCAGACACTTTAAGACCACCAGAAGGTCACCTGGGAGCCTCCTCTGCTCCAGCCTGAACAGCCCCAACTCTTTCAGTCTGTGCTCGCAGCAGAGCTGCTGCAGCCCTCTGAGCATCCTCATGGCCCTTCTCTGGACACACTCCAGCATCTCCACATCCTTCTTCTAATAGGGGCTCCAGAACTCTATGCAGTACTCCAGGTGGGGTCTCAGCAGAGTGGAGTACAGGGGGAGAATCACCTTCCTTCATCTGCTGGCCACACTTCTGCTGCTGCAGCCCAGCCTCTGCTTGGCTTTCTGGGCTGCAAGTGCACACTGCTGGCTCCTGTTGAGCTTCTCCTCCAGCAGCACCCCCCAAGTCCCTCTCCTCAGGGCTGCTCTCCAGCCTGGATTTGTGCTTGGGGTTGCCTCAACCCAGATGCAGGACCTTGCACTGTTAATAATGGCTCTTCACTACATGAAAAACAAACAAAGCAAAAAAGCCCCTCTTTTTTTTGTCTTGTTTTGAGGTTTGGTTTTTTTCTGTAGCATGGGGGTGAGAAGAAAGTCTGGCAGGTTTATTTTCTTCAACTTGCTGTGGTGTGGCACATTCTGCTCTAACACTGCAGCTATTACCACGCGCCATCAAACAACCAGCATAAGCAGATGTGCTGCTCCTCTATAGTGACCCCCACATAGAAGTTTAGGGACCAGGAGCAGGGCAATGCCTATTCCTAACCCCAGACAGGCATGACCATGCCTGTGCATGGTGCAAGAAAGTATTTCAATGAAAATAAGATGTATTTTAGCCCACTGAATAATTCACCACTCCAAGCCTGTCTTTGCTGGCTGCATCACTGCAGAAAAACACTTGTGTAAAATGGCAAACCCCAGAAGATCCTCATGGTTCTCCCTCTGCCTTTTTCCCTGCTGTCTGTTTAGTTCTTAGTGCAAAAAAAAACACCCCCAGTTTTCACAAGTGTAACACTGATATTTGGTGAGCACAAAGCTTGTGCATCACAGCAGGGGGACAAAGCTGGGTGTGTGGGGGGGAGGTGGCAAAGGTCAAAGGGTAAATTCCAATTGCTGAGACATGTTTTTATGAGTTGAATCTTAACCATGTGATGAGCACATTCAGACTCTGAGCAAGAGGGAGTAAGGACAAGAATCTGGGGAAGCCTTTGCAAGCCATTACTTTCCTAGCTGACTGACAAGAGTTGGGTTCCTCCTTTCAAGTGGTTGCTTTGCCTGCTCTGAGTTTCAAACAGAAAGTTATTATTGTCTTGGTGCTAGTTTAGATTTCCCAGAGACTCAAATGTAGTTAATAAAACCAATAACAATTTATAGGACGCTTTTCCCTCTTCCCCCACTTTTTTTTTTTTTCAAAGAAGAGGAATTAGATGTAGAGAGGAAAAAGTGAAACACACCCAAATAAATAATCTCACTTCAATTTGGAAGTTAAAGGAGAAAACTTTAACAAAAAATAAAATGTATTTGAGGTAGAGGAGTTACAAAGAGATACAGGGAGGGGAAAACAAGATACAAGATAGATATAGATATATATCTATATCTATAGATTCTGGGCCCCCTAGTTTAGGAAGTACACTGAGATGTTTGAGCGTGTCCAGAGAAGGGCGACGAAGCTGGGGAGAGGCCTTGAGCACAGCCCTACGAGGAGAGGCTGAGGGAGCTGGGATTGGTTAGCCTGGAGAAGAGGAGGCTCAGGGGTGACCTTATTGCTGTCTACAACTACCTGAGGGGTGGTTGTGGCCAGGAGGAGGTTGCTCTCTTCTCTCAGGTGGCCAGCACCAGAACAAGAGGACACAGCCTCAGGCTGCACCAGGGGAGATTTAGGCTGGAGGTGAGGAGAAAGTTCTTCACTGAGAGAGTCATTGGACACTGGAATGGGCTGCCTGGGGAGGTGGTGGAGTCGTCATCCCTGGAGCTGTTCAAGGCAGGATTGGACATGGCACTTGGTGCCATGGTCTGGCCTTGAGCTCTGTGGTAAAGGGTTGGACTTGATGATCTGTGAGGTCTCTTCCAACCTTGGTGATACTGTGATATATGTATATATACACAACCAGATTGATGGCAATGGGTTTTGTCCACCTCAAGGATTGATGGCCAAATGGTAAAACAAAGAGCAGCAGGAACAGAAGTGTGATGCTGTCGGGTAGGGAGGCAGGGCAAGAAACAGGAAATTCTTCTGTTTTTATAGGGGGCTAGAGAGGAAGTGAGAGTGGGCTAACCACTACACCTGGAGTAAGGCTCAGACCTACCCTGGGGAGCAGTCAGGAAGATCTGGGGTCAGGGTGAACACCACTCCCCCAGGAGGGTTAACCCTTTACAATTAGGTAATTATAGAAGCAGAGAATCAAGCAGGTTGGAAGAGACCTCCAAGATCATCCACTCCAACCTAGCATCCAGCCCTGTCCAGTCAACCAGACCATGGCACTGAGTGCCTCAGCCAGGCTTTGCTTGCACATCCTCAGGGACAGTGACTCCACCACCTCCCTGGGCAGCCCATTCCAATGCCAATCACACTCTCTGGCAACAACTTCCTCCTAACATCCAGCGCATATACTTCCCAGCACAACTTGAGACTGTGTCCCCTTCTTCTTTTGCTGCTTGCCTGGCAGAAGAGACCAACCCCACCTGGCTACAGCCTCTCTTCAGGTAGTTGTAGACAGCAATGAGGTCTGCACTGAGCCTCCTCTTCTGCAGGCTGCACACCCCCAGCTCACTCAGCCTCTCCTCACAGGGCTGTGCTCCAGGCCCCTCACCAGCTTCATTGCCCTTCTCTGGACACATTCCAGTATCTCAACATCTCTCTTGAATTGAGGAGCCCAGAACTGGACACGGCACTCAAGGTGTGGCCTGACCAGAAGTTAGCTAACGGCTCTATGTCAGGCCACACTAAATCAGGTTGTCTGTTGATGCACTTGTTTGGTGTAAATGAGCCCATCTGCACCAGTTGATGTTTTCAAACCTACCAACCTGCAAACGATTCCACAAATTAGGCCAAACCAAGATAATGAGCCACTTAAATGTTGCGTTACTATATATGAACGCAGGTTTAGAAAAGAAAGGACCTCTCCTTGGGCTGTTCTCAGAGCTCTGTGAGCCCTGACAGGAATTTCATGTAACCAGAACCCACCCACGAGGTTTGACTCCTGTGTTTTGACAGACAATTTACCAGTTCCTCGGGTGCTCTAAATTCGCAGATTCATTTCAGTCACCAAAACAGCATCAGTTCATTGCACTTACAGACCTGATCCAGAGTCTGGAAATAGCTACAGGAAGAGAAGATTCCTGCTTGTTTTGTCCTCTTTTGCACTATCTGCTCCTGTTCAGTTCTGGGCTTCCCAGTTTAAAAGGGACGTTGAGATGCTTGAGCATGTCCAGAGAAGGGCGACGAGGCTGGGGAGAGGCCTTGAGCACAGCCCTACGAGGAGAGGCTGAGGGAGCTGGGATTGGTTAGCCTGGAGAAGAGGAGGCTCAGGGGAGACCTCATTGCTGTCTACAACTACCTGAGGGGTCGTTGTGGCCAGGAGGAGGTTGCTCTCTTCTCTCAGGTGGCCAGCACCAGAACAAGAGGACACAGCCTCAGGCTGCGCCAGGGGAGATTTAGGCTGGAGGTGAGGAGAAAGTTCTTCACTGAGAGAGTCATTGGACACTGGAATGGGCTGCCCGGGGAGGTGGTGGAGTCGCCGTCCCTGGGACACTTTAAGGCAAGGTTGGACGTGGCACTTGCTAGCCTTGAGCTCTGTGGTAAAGGGTTGGACTCGATGATCTGTGAGGTCTCTTCCAACCCTGATGATACTATGATACTATGAACATGATACATTAGATATTTTCTCATTAGTTACAACTACTGTAAGTGAAAAAGCCTGGCTGAGGCACTTAGTGCATCGTCTAGTTGACTGGATAGGGATGGATGATAGGTTGGACTGGATGAGCTTGGAGGTCTCTTCCAACCTGGTTGATTCTATGATTCTATGATTCCAAGTGGAAGAATTCACAAAGTCATAGAATCAAACAATGCAAGATAATCCAGTCCAACCTATCACCCAGCCCTCTCCAATCAACTAGAGCTTGCAGATCACACCAAACTAGAAGCAGCTGTCGATCTGTAGGAGAGTAGTAAAGCCCTGTAGAGGGACCTTGCCAGGCTGGATGGGTGGGCAAAGGCCAAGGGGAGGAGAGTGAACAAGGCCAAGTGCAGGGTTCTACACTTTGGACATAACAACCCCAAGCAGAACTACAGGCTGGGGACAGAGTGGCTGAGAGCACACAGGAAGAAAGGGACCTGGGGGTGCTGTTAGAGAGTAGCTGAAGATGAGCCAGCAGTGTGCCCAGGTGGGCAGCAGAGCCACTGGCATCCTGGTCTGGATCAGGAACAGTGTGGCCAGTAGGACAAGGGAGGTTATTCTTGCCCTGTATGCAGCACAGGGCACACCTTGAGTGCTGTGTCCAGTTCTGAGCTCCTCAGTTCAAGAGAGATGTTGAGATACTGGAAGGTGTCCAGAGAAGGGCAGCAAGGCTGGTGAGGGGCCTGGAGCACAGCCCTGTGAGAGGAGGCTGAGGGAGATGGGGGTGTGCAGCCTGGAGCAGAGGAGGCTCAGGGCTGACCTCATTGCTGTCTACAACTACCTGAAGGGAGGCTGTAGCCAGGTGAAGGTTGGTCTCTTCTGCCAGACAACCAGCAATAGAAGAAGGGGACACAGTCTCAAGTTGTGGCAGGGGAAGTATATGCGCTGGATGTTAGGAGGAAGTTTTTGCCAGAGAGAGTGATTGGCATTGAAATGGGCTGCCCAGGGAGGTGGTGGAGTTGCCATCCTTGAAGGTGTTGAAGCAAAACCTGGATGAGGCACTTAGTGCCATGGTCTGGGTGATTGGCCAGGGCTGGGTGCTAGGCTGGACTGGCTGAGCTTGGAGGTCTCTTCCAACCTGGTCGATTCTCTGATTCTACAAGCAGCCCAATAAGTAAATGTCAGTGCCTTTTAAGAAAAATCCACTTGAGCTTAAATTTGTACAACTATCACTAAAGATTGTGCAGGTCTATTTTGCTTCAACACTAACATTTATTAATGGGAGTCACTGAAATGTACAATTTGACTATGAGTGAAGCTGTAGCATTCACAAGCAAATATCAATAACATTCCCCCATCCACTAAAGGTCCAGATCTTTCTAGATGTTTCAGGGGACATCAGTAAGCTTAATAGCCTGAAGGAGTAGTCCTTCCATGAGCTCTCATGAAAGCATCATATTTGTCCTAGAAGAATCAGAATGTAGGAATGGGGCCACATTTTTTCCACATCTTAGCTTTTCATTGCATTATCTTTCTTCTGTACCACTTGTATAATTGAGTTTCCCTAGTTGGGAATGGGTTCACTTGACCCCAGAATAACCTAAAATATTACTGAAATTATTTTCACCATTTTCTAAGGGGGAAAAAGTATTTCCTTTCCTCCTAGTGTCAGCAAAATAATAAAACACTGTTGCTTTGCTGATAGCAGAGCAGACAAACCCCACAGACCTAAACAGACTCTTTGCAATGCTGAAACCCAGCTGGAACAGAAAGCAAAATTAACTTTTTTTTTGTGTGTGTGTGTTTAAAGCAGAGATGTTAAATAATCTGCAAACTCAAACACTGTTTAACATCTCCCCAGTTTAAACTAGAGAACGTTTGAGAGCGTTGAAGCTTTCAGGCAGCTAAACAAAAGCTTGCTGAGGGAAGTTTGAGATGGCTTTTTTTTCCTGTTTTGTCCATATTCTAAGTGCCCTCTACTGCCAAAGGGGCTGTACTACAGAGAGAAGGCACTGGGCTGCAAGTTACAAGCAGAAACCCTCCCAGAGGCTGATCATAGAATCATAGAATCAGTCAGCGTTGGAAGAGACCATACGGATCATAGAATCAACCAGGTTGGAAGAGATCTCCAGGATCATCCAGTCCAACCTAGCACCCAGCGCTAGCCAGTCAACAAGCCTGTAGCAGTGCTTGGGGTTGTTGTGGTCAAAGTGCAGAACCCTGGGCCTGATCCTTTGGCCATCCTGTAGGTGCTTTGTGATGGCACTCAGGATGAGCTGTTCCATCACCTTGCCTGGCACTGGGGTCAGGCTGACAGCTCTGTAGTTTTCTGGCTCCTCCTTTCGACCCTTCTTGTGGATGGGCATCCCATTGGCCACCTTCCAGTCTTCAGCAACCTCTCCAGTGAGCCAGGACTGTTGGTAAATGATGGAGAGTGGCTTGGCCAGCTCAGCTGCCAGCTCTCTCAGCACCCTAGGATGGATCCCATCCGGTCCCATGGACCTGTGAGGATCCAAGTGGCTCAGCAGGTCTCTCACTTTTTCCTCATGGATTAGAGGGGGACTACACTGGCCCCTGACTCCATCTGCCACTTCAGGAGTCCAGCTGTCCTGGAGACAACCTGTCCCACTAGTGAAGATTGAGGTAAAGAAGGTGTTAAGCACCTCTGCCTTTCCCTCATCCTTTGTCACTCTATTCCCCTCTCTATCTAATAAGGACTGGAGGTTGTCCTTGGCCCTTCTCTTGCCACTAATATACCTATAGAAACATTTTTTATTCTCCTTGACAGCCGTGGCCAGCCTAAGCTCCAAATGGGCTTTTGCCTCTCTAATTTTTTTTTCTACAAGACCTAGCAACTTCCTTGAACTTTTCCTGGGAAGCCTCCCCTTTGTTCCAAAGGCAATGTACTCTCTTTTTTATCTTTAATTCCTTCAGCAGCAACTTGCCCATCCAGCCTGGCTGCCTCCCTCGTCTGCTCGTCTTCCGGCTCAGTGGCACTGCCTGCTCCTGTGCCTTCAGGAGTTCTTTCTTGAAGCAGGTCCAACCTTCCTGGACCCCTTTGTTTTTAAGGGCTCTTTCCCAAGGAACTTTCTGAGTTAGTTCCTTAAATAGGCTGAAGTCTGCCCTTCGGAAGTCCAGTGTGGAGGTTCTGTTGATACCCCTCCTGGTTTCTCCATGTATTGAACACTCTCTAATTTCATGGTCACTGGACCCCAGGCAGCTTCCAACCACCACATCCCCTACCAGCCCCTCTCTATTTGTGAGCAGCAGGTCAAGCAGGGCTGCACCCCTGGTAGGCTTACATAACAGCTGGGATAAGAAGTTGTCCTCCACACACTCTAGCAACCTTCTAGACTGCCTTTTCTCTGCAGTATTAAGGTCTCAGCAGATGTCTGGCAGGTTAAAGTCACCCACCAGAACAAGGGCAGGTGATCTTGAGGCAGCCTCCAGTTGCTTAAAGAGTAATATATCAACCTCTTCTTCCTGGTTGGGTGGTCTATAACAGACTCCAACCAGGACATCAGTCTTGTTGGCCTTCCCCTTAATTCTCACCCATAAAGACTCAATTTGTTCATCCTTAATTTCTGCCCCCGTTGGACTGGATGATCTTGGAGGTCTCTTCCAACCTGGTTGATGCTGTGATTCTATGATTCTATGATCTGTGGCATAAAAATGTCATAAAGAAATCATCACTTGATAGCTTCCACATCCAGAGCATCCCTAATATACAGAGCCACTCCTCCACCCCTCCTCCCTTGCTGTCACTCCTGAAGAGTCTGTAGCCATTGATAGCAGCACTCCAATCATGTGAGCCATCCCACCACGTTTCGGTGATGGCAACATCGTAGTTTGCCTCCTGCACCAAGGCTTCCAGCTCCTCTTGTTTGTTACCCATACTTTGTGCATTAGTGCACATGCACTTCAGCTGGGCTGCTGCTTCTACCCCTAGCTCTGGCCTATCACCCTCATTTTCCTTTGGTTTATCTCTAGTGCTGTCGTGTTTAACTCCCTCCCCCTTCCACTCTAGTTTAAAGCCCTCTCAACAAGCCCAGCCAGCTTACGTGCCAGGGTCCTTCTCCTCCTCTGAGTCAGCTGCATCCCATCTGTTGCTTGTAGACCTGTGGCAATATAAAGTTCCCCAATATCAAAGAATCCAAAGTTTTGTTGGAGGCAGCAGCCTCTGAGCCACTTGTTAATCAAATATGCTTTCCTATTCCTCTCTGCATTCCAACCTGTGACTAAGGGTGAAGATGAAAAGACTACCTGTGCCCCTGCTCCCTCAACTGCTTTTCCCAGCGCCTTGAAGTCCCTTTTGATAGCTCTTGGCCCTCTGTTATCAACCTCATCATTCTGTGCCTGCATAACTAATAAGGGATAGTAATCAGAGGACTTCACTACAGTAGGCAGCCTCCTGGTAACATCCCTGACCCAGTCCCCAGGGAGGCAGCAGACCTCCCTGTGGAAGGGATCTGGCTGGCATATGGAGCCCTCTGTTCCCTTCAGAAGGGAATCACCAATAACAATTACCCTCCTCTTTTTTTCCTGGGTACTTGTTCTGATGCGAGGGGGCAACTGATTTGTTTCAGTTGCTCTCCTAGACAGTGATGCTTCTGCCTCCTCCAAAACCACCTCACCCTCAACCTCTAGTGCCCTATATCTGTTGTGTAAGGGCCCTTCCCAGCTTTCATGTAGGCCCCCTTCAGATCCTGGAAGGCCACAAGAAGGTTACTTTGAAGCCTTCTCTTCTGCAGACTGAACAGCCCCAACCCTTTCAGTCTGTCCTCACAGGATCAGCCCTCTGAGCATCCTCCTGGCCCTTCTCTGGACACACTCCAGCATCTCCACATCCCTCTTGGAATAGGAGCTCCAGAACTGGATGCAGTACTCCAGGTGGGGTCTCACCAGAGCGGAGCAGAGATCTGAGATAGAGCTGAATTATTTTACACCATAGGTGTGTTTGTATGTGTGTATATATATATGGACAGCTCTTCTGTGCATGTAAGAGTTACAGAGCTGCCTGCTCTTGAAACTGAAGCACTTTGTTTCAGTGCTGGTAATTTTCAGCACAATAATGTTGCTTCAGACTTTGCAAGAGCAGACCATCAGCCCACAGCTCAGTGCAGAGCTCCACATGCTCAACAGATTTAATTATTTGAATCTCTGTGTTCATTTTAGCTTTTGTTCTCTGATGAGAGTGGTGACAAAGGTGTTGATCATTTCCTACCTCTATTGATAGATTTTTTGCTCTGGATGCAATAATTTGAGGCGACAAATTTGATTACAGGGAGAAAACCAGACACTGAAGAGCTCTTCAACGTCGTGTAGACAGACTGAACAAGAATCTACGACTGCAAGTGAAAGTTGGGGAAATTCACCTGAGGAAGAAATGATGTATGAAAGAAAAGCTTAGCTGTCCTCCAAGTGCTAACATTTCTTAGTATCTTCAGGTCATAACTGGATAAGTTCAAGGCTGTTACACTCTAGTCAAGCAGAAGGTTTTGGTCTTGCTGTGGAGGTAGCTGTGGAATTGGTACATGTAATGGAATACGGAATGGAACAAAAAAGGTAACTGCAAGAGTAGTTCCTATATGTAAAAGGTACATGGAATGGAACAAAAGAGGTTACTGCAAGAGTAGTTTCTACATGTAAAAGGTACATGGAATGGAACAAAAAAGGTAACTGCAAGAGTAGTTACTACATGTAAAAGGTACATGGAATGGAACAAAAAAGGTAACTGCAAGAGTAGTTCCTACATGTAAAAGGTACATGGAATGGAACAAAAAAGGTAACTGCAAGAGTAGTTCCTACATGTAAAAGGTACATGGAATGGAACAAAAAAGGTAACTGCAAGAGTAGTTACTACATGTAAAAGGTACATGGAATGGAACAAAAGAGGTAACTGCAAGAGTAGTTACTACATGTAAAAAGTACATGGAATGGTACCAAAAAGGTAACTGCAAGAGTAGTTACTACATGTAAGAAGTACATGGAATGGAACAAAAAAGGTAACTGCAAGAGTAGTTACTACATGTAAAAGGTACATGGAATGGAACAAAAGAGGTTACTGCAAGAGTAGTTACTACATGTAAAAGGTACATGGAATGGAACAAAAAAGGTAACTGCAAGAGTAGTTCCTACATGTAAAAGGTACATGGAATGGAACAAAAGAGGTAACTGCAAGAGTAGTTCCTACATGTAAAAGGTACATGGAAAAGAACAAAAGAGGTAACTGCAAGAGTAGTTCCTACATGTAAAAGGTACATGGAATGGAACAAAAAAGGTAACTGCAAGAGTAGTTACTACATGTAAAAGGTACATGGAATGTAACAAAAAAGGTAACTGCAAGAGTAGTTACTACATGTAAAAGGTACATGGAATGGAACAAAAAAGGTAACTGCAAGAGTAGTTCCTACATGTAAAAGGTACATGGAATGGAACAAAAAAGGTAACTGCAAGAGTAGTTCCTACATGTAAAAGGTACATGGAATGGAACAAAAAAGGTAACTGCAAGAGTAGTTACTACATGTAAAAGGTACATGGAATGGAACAAAAGAGGTAACTGCAAGAGTAGTTACTACATGTAAAAAGTACATGGAATGGTACCAAAAAGGTAACTGCAAGAGTAGTTACTACATGTAAGAAGTACATGGAATGGAACAAAAAAGGTAACTGCAAGAGTAGTTACTACATGTAAAAGGTACATGGAATGGAACAAAAGAGGTTACTGCAAGAGTAGTTACTACATGTAAAAGGTACATGGAATGGAACAAAAAAGGTAACTGCAAGAGTAGTTCCTACATGTAAAAAGTACATGGAATGGAACAAAAGAGGTAACTGCAAGAGTAGTTCCTACATGTAAAAGGTACATGGAAAAGAACAAAAGAGGTAACTGCAAGAGTAGTTCCTACATGTAAAAGGTACATGGAATGGAACAAAAAAGGTAACTGCAAGAGTAGTTCCTACATGTAAAAGGTACATGGAATGGAACAAAAAAGGTAACTGCAAGAGTAGTTACTACATGTAAAAGGTACATGGAATGGAACAAAAGAGGTAACTGCAAGAGTAGTTCCTACATGTAAAAGGTACATGGAATGGAACAAAAGAGGTTACTGCAAGAGTAGTTACTACATGTAAAAGGTACATGGAATGGAACAAAAGAGGTAACTGCAAGAGTAGTTACTACATGTAAAAGGTACATGGAATGGAACAAAAAAGGTAACTGCAAGAGTAGTTACTACATGTAAAAGGTACATGGAATGGAACAAAAAAGGTAACTGCAAGAGTAATTAACTACATGTAAAAGGTACATGGAATGGAAAAAAAAAGGTAACTGCAAGAGTAGTTACTACATGAAAAAAAGGTAGATGCAATGGAAAAAAAATCATCCAGTCCAGCCTAGCACTCAGCCCTAGCCAGTCAGCCAGACCATGGCACTAAGTGCCTCAGCCAGACTTTGCTCAACACCTCCAGGGACAGCAACTCCACCACCTCCCTGGGCAGCCCATTCCAATGCCAATCACTCTTTCTGCCAACAACTTCCTCCTAACATCCAGCCTAGATCTCCTCTGCCACAACTTGAGACTGTCCCCCCGTGTTCTGTTGCTGGTTGTCTGGCAGAAGAGACCAACCCCACCTGGCTGCAGCCTCCCTTCAGGTAGTTGTAGACAGCAATGAGGTCATCCCTGAGCTTTCTCCAGGATAAACACCCCCAGCTCCCTCAACCTCTCCTCACAGGGCTGTGCTCCAGGCCCTTCACCAGCTTTGTTGCCCTTCTCTGGACGTGTTCCAGCGTCTCAACATCTCTCTTGAATTGAGGAGCTCAATACTGGACACAGGACTCAAGGTGTGGCCTGACCAGTGCTGAGTACAGAGACAGAATAACCTCCCTCGTCCTACTGGCCACACTGTTCCTGATCCAGGCCAGGATGTTATTGGCTCTCCTGCCCACCTGGGCACACTGCTGGCTCATCTTCAGCTACTCTCTACCAGCACCCCCAGGTCCCTCTCTGTCTGTCTGCTCTCAGCCACTCTGTCCCCAGCCTGTAGTGCTGCTTGGGGTTGTTGAGGCCAAAGTGTAGAATCAGACCATATAGAAGCTTCTTCTCAGCCTGATTGCAGAAGATGTCAGTAATTCCTGCCTGAGACTTCAATAAACGCTAATAAACCTAGGCGTTAGTGTGATGAAGTCACACATAAAAATACTATAAGGTAGAGTCCTGCTAATAGATGATCTTTCAAGATCCCTTCCAGCCCCTGACATTCTGTGATTCCAGAATTTATGATTATACCAAGCAGTATAGGGTAAGCTTCCTCCTGCTTTGAAGAAGTAAACGAAGTAATTTCATGCTCAGGGAGGTGGTGGAGTCGCTATCCCTGGAGGTGTTCAAGCAAAGCCTGGATGAGGCACTTAGTACCATGGTCTGGTTGATCGGCTAGGGCTGGGTGCTAGGTTGGACTGGATGATCTTGGAGGTCTCTTCCAGTGATTCTATAAGGCTTTTATTTTTGATGATGTGGGTAATTAGGCATGGTGAACTAGCAAGTCAGAGCTGCAGTGGAGTTTTCATCACCAGATAATGCTAAGACAGTCATTTCTCTAAAAGCTGTATTGAGTTCAAACACAGCTGTAAGACTGGGGGCAGAAATCAATCTGGGTAAGTTTGTTGGTTTATGTGATATGAAAAAGCAGCAGATCAGACTAGGTAATCGTTGTATTCCCATTTTGCCTTGAAATATGCATTCATTTTGAGTTTGAAAAGATAAAATGCAAAAGATTGTGTAAAAGATAAATTAATTAAATAGACATAGTAAGAAATACCATTTGCATGTTCACACCTCTCTCTTTTCTGCACCTGGCCTCTACCTATTGTATCAGAGCAAGTTTGCACCAGATTCATTCAGCACCTTGAAGATTACACCTCCAGCTCAGTTTCCACTGTGGATCCACTGCACTTCTCTCAGCAACTGCACAAAGCTTAAAACAAGACAAACTTGTCTGTCATCTCATCATACAACATAGAATAACCAAGAATGAAAACTACAAGCTGAGGTGGACTGGAGAGAACTAAGCATATACTTAGACCTGTAAGTTATACGAGGGTCCAAACTTCAAAGCAATAACTTAATCCATGGCTCTGGCAAGCCTGTCTGCTCAATTCTCTGCTTGCCAAAGGACTGAAATGTCAGTTGAGCAGGTGACCTGAACCACCCATTTCTCTTCCCAGATGACCAAAATCTAAATTATATTTCCAGAAATGTTGTATTCTTTGCATCATTATTACCCTTTTCACAGCTTTTGTAAATCTCTTGGCCACCTGGAATTCTAAGGCCAAGGACCAATTCCTTCTTTTCCCATAATGACAATAAACTATCAGAATTTAGGATTAGAAATAGGTTGCAGCTGCCACATATAATGCCACATATATTGCAGAATGGGAGGGAAAAAAAGAGCTTTTACTGCTTCCCTAAGAGAAGAAAAATTAACCCTTGACTTGCAGCTTAATATTTACCCCATATTTGAATTAGAATGATAGAATCAGTCAGAGTTGGAAGGGACCACAAAGATCATCTAGTTCCAAGTCCCCTGCCATGGGCAGGGACACCCTACCCTAATTCTTCCACTCATTCCCAGGAAGAGAAGCTCACAACTGGAGTCTGCTTATGTTTGCTTCCAGTTAAACTTTTAGAGTAGTTTTAGAACTCTTGCAAAAGAGAAGTTCATCTCCCCTGAACCTGTGCATTGTCTAACAATGTCCATAATCATTTGCTCCTCATTTCATCAATTTCTACATTTGTTATAGTTTTAGCACATATTAGAAATAGCTAACATTTTTTTGCATGGTTACTAGAGCCTCTCTAATGTCAGAATGAAGCTGGACATATAAAGATTTCAAAGATTAGGATCACTGCATGGCTAGCAAAGCCCTATTTATTTCTGACATATCAGAGGAGCTGAGATCAGAGAAGGTATTTGGGCCAGTAGGTCACAGTTAGAATCATAGAATCAGTCAGGGCTGGGAGGGACCACAAGGCTCATAGAATCACAGAATGGTCTAGGTTGGAAGGGACCTCAAGGGTCATCCAGCTCCAAGCCCCTGCCGTAGGCAGGGACACCTCCCACTAGAGCAGGTTGCTCAAGACCTCATCCAACCTGGCCTTAAACAGCTCCAGGGAGGGAGCAGCCACAGCCTCCCTGGGCAACCTGTGCCAGTGTCTCACCACCCTCACTGGAAAGAACTTCCTCCTAACATCTAGTTTCAATCTCCCCTCTGCCAGTTTAAACCCATTACTCCTCGTCCTATCATTACAAGACCTTGTCAGTAGTCCCTCCCCAGCCTTCCTGTAGGTCCCCTTCAGACACTAGAAGTATCTGAAGTATCATCTATTTCTGACCCCCTTGCCATAGGCAGGGACACCCTACCCTAGAGCAGGCTGCACACAGCCTCATCCAGCCTGGCCTTAAACACCTCCAGGGATGGGGCCTGAACCCCCTCCCTGGGCAACCCAGTCCAGGCTCTCACCACTCTCATGCTCAACAACTTCCTCCTCATGTTCAGTCTGAACCTTCCCACCTCCAGCTTTGCTCCATGCCCCCTAGTCCTGTCTCTCCCTGATAGCCTAGAGTATGATGTTTTCTGTGAGGGATCCTAAGCCCAAGTAAACAAAGCATGATGCAGAGTCTCCCCAGATTGTATTAGGGGAGGCTGCAGTGACCATTGGACATCTCATAGAATCATAGAAGCCATCAGGTTGGAAGAGACCTCCAAGCTCAGCCAGTCCAACCTAGCACCCAGCCCTGGCCAATCAACCAGACCATGGCACTAAGTGCCTCATCCAGGCTTTGCT
Source organism: Pogoniulus pusillus (assembly GCF_015220805.1). Classification (NCBI taxonomy): domain Eukaryota; kingdom Metazoa; phylum Chordata; class Aves; order Piciformes; family Lybiidae; genus Pogoniulus; species Pogoniulus pusillus. Next base: position 46,485,981 of record NC_087265.1, read on the forward strand.
TCAACACCTCCAGGGACAGCAACTCCACCACCTCCCTGGGCAGCCCATTCCAATGGCAAAAAATCTCAGTCCTACCAAAGCTGGCTTTTAAAATCAGCAACATTAAATTGTACTGTGGGCCCAAATGTGCATACAGACAAAGCAATCATTTTTATTAATCAGATTATGTGTTCAAGTCCCTATTCAAATGAAGCTTCAGATAATATTATTTTTAAAGCATGTATCAGCTACCTCTGTTAACATGAGGTGAGATGACAAATGATGGAAAAATGTATTATGCCACAACTCACAAGGAGCTTCTCCTGAAGCACTGACTCTTCAGTAGCAGCGTGGTGTAGATGCTTTGCACAGCCCCCTTCCTTTACAGCACTGCCTTTTACTGGTTTGCTCTCCCACACTGCCCTTTGTCTGGCCACAAGGGATGGTTACTGCTGACAATGGTTCCATTCTGTGAGACAGGAAGACCACTCATACACTAAAATGGCAACTGTCTGTACAGCATCCTCTGTGGCAACCAAATGAATGTCAGCCTTGTTTCAAGCTGTGTTTTCCATATGATTTGAGCTTTGGTTTAAATTTTACCTTTAGCTGCTCATGTAACTTTGAAACATAATGTTCCAGCCTCAGACCCTCCTTCTAACACCAAGCAGTTGATGCCTCTACAGTGACCTGAAGGGAGGCTGTAGCCAGGTGGGATTGGTCTCTTCACCCTGGCAACCAGCAACAGAAGAAGAGGATACAGTCCCAAGTTGTGCCAGGGGTGGTCTAGGCTGGCTATTAGAAGGAAGTTCTTGACAGAGAGAGTGATTGGCATTGGAATGGGCTGCCAAGGAAGTGGTGGAGCTGCCATCCCTGGAGGTGTTGAAGAAAAGCCTGGATGAGGCACTAAGTGCCATGGTCTAGTTGATTGGCCAGGGCTGGGTGCTAGGTTGGATTGGATGATCTTAGATGTCTCTTCCAACCTGTCTGATTCTCTGATTCTATGATTTGTCTGGCTCATGTGTCTATTTAACCACTGAAGCCTCCCAAACTGTGGAGTCAAACATAGAGCAGACTCACAACTCGGTGTGCTGTGACAATGCAAATCTTCCAGGTACACTTGCATTTTGTGTGCAACCTCTGCACAGATTTCTGCAGTCCTCAAAAATGTGGCAAGACCTTCACAGAAAAGAAAAGCAGTCCTTGAGATGAGAAGCTTGGGTTAGAGCAGAGAGGGGGGATGTCACCTGAGAAAGAAAAACACAGGGAGAGAGGGAGGGAGGGAGGGAGGAAGGGAGGGAGGGAGAAAGGGAGGGAGGGAGAGAGGGAGGGAGGGAGGGAGGGAGGGAGGGAGGGAGGGAGGGAGGGAGGGAGGGAGGGAGGGAGGGAGGGAGGGAGGGAGAAAGGGAGGGAGGGAGGGAGAAAGGGAGGGAGGGAGGGAGAAAGGGAGGGAGGGAGAAAGGGAGGGAGGGAGGGAGGGAGGGAGAAAGGGAGGGAGGGAGGGAGAAAGGGAGGGAGGGAGGGAGAAAGGGAGGGAGGGAGGGAGAAAGGGAGGGAGGGAGGGAGGGAGAAAGGGAGGGAGGGAGGGAGGGAGAAAGGGAGGGAGGGAGGGAGAAAGGGAGGGAAGGATGAAGGGAGGAAGAAGAAAAAGGAAAAAGAAGAAAAAAGGGGAGAAAAAAGAAAGAAAAAAGAAAAGAAAGGAGAAAAAAACAAACAGGAAAAAAAGAAAAAAGGAAAAAAAAGAAAATAGAAAAAAAGAAAGAAAATAGAAAAAAAAAGGAAAAAGAAAGAAAGAAATAGAAAGAAAAAAGAAAAAAGAAAAAAGAAAGAAAGAAAAAATATGAAAGAAAAAAAGAAAGAAAATAGAAAAAAGAAATAGAAAGGAAAAAAAGAAGAAAAAAGATGAAAGAAAAAAAGAGGGAAAAAAAGAAAGAAAAAAAATTAAAAATGAAAAAAAGAAAAATAAAAAAATAAAAAGGGAAAAAAGGGGGAAAAAAGAAAAAGGGAAAGAAAATAAGAAAGAAAAGAAAGAAAAAAGCAAAAAGTAAAAAAGAAAAAATATAAAAAGAGGAGAAAAAAAAAAAACAGAAAAAGAAAAGTGCCATGATTTCCATGAGGAAAGCAGAAGCAACCTTCAAGCCTTGAGACAAGTGCATTACAATAAGAAAAATCACTGCTATTTCTGTCCAACTTCTTTGGCAGTGTCATAGAAGAAGCAAGTCTGGATTTGGTGTCAGAAAAGACCAAGGAAAACACAAAGTGGAAAAGGAGGAGCATCTGCAGAAAGGAGTGAATGAAAGAAGACACAGGGAAGAGGAGTAAGTCAAACTAAGCTCAGTTTGGAAGTCTAAACCCACAGATTTCCACACTTTAACAAACCCTTCTGTGCCAAAGCAACTAAACATCCAATTTTATCCAGGGGAAATCTCTACCAAATCACTCACTGATCTTTTTCTCTTGCTCTTGTTCCCAGATAAACTCCCTTATATTCAACAATACCTTGGTACACTCTAGTGCATATTAAGGAAAGAATAGGCTCAGATCAGATTTTTCTTGTTTACAATTTCAGTCTGAATTCTGCCCTCCAGTCCTGTCTCCAATGAGAGATACACTTGTGTAATTGAATACAGAATGCAATCCTTAGGGTTTCGGTCTGACCAGTAACAGAACTTTATGTGTGTTTAATTCATTTTTAGGTTTAGGCATGTTTTAAATTGGGATATAACTTCTGTTCTTGGGTTAGGAATGAAATTTCTCCCCCACCCAAAAAATAAATAAGGGCAGAAACTTATCTTTAGCTTCAGCACAGTGATACCTCCATGCATACATACACAACATGCAGAGTGAAAGAGAGACAAAGTTGTCTGGAAGAGATTGTTTTTAGAAAGGATAATTTACCATTAGAGGCTCTGGCAAGCCTGCTCTAGGGTAGGGTGTCTCTGTCCATGGCAGGGGGCTTGGAACTAGCTGATCCTTGTGGTCCCTTCCAACCCTGACTGATTCTATACTTCCTTATTCCTGAAAAAGTCTTCAAATCAAAGGCAGTAACAAAAGAGTCACTTCTTGTTTATTGATGAGAATGCTTCAGCACTCGGCTGTAACAGGATCCCATTGTGAGGAGAAGAAGGAGCAGCAAATTCCCTCAGCTTCACGCAGAGGAGGATCAGGCCTTGCTGTTTTGAAGGTCACTGCATAATGTGTTCATTTTTACAGCACTAAGCACAGAACAGTCTTGCTGGTGGTGGTGTTGTAGATGTTTACTTTCCTGTAAATTTTCTACTGTGAAAACGTGACAATAAAGGGAGGTTCTTCTGCCCCTGTACTCAGCAATGGTCAGGCCACACCTTGAGTGCTGTGTCCAGCTCTGGGCTCCTCAATTCAAGAGATGTTGAGATGCTGGAATGTGTCCAGAGAAGGGCAACAAAGCTGGTGAGGGGCCTGGAGCAGAGCCCTGTGAGGAGAGGCTGAGGGAGCTGGGGGTGTGCAGCCTGCAGAAGAGGAGGCTCAGGGCAGAGCTCATTGCTGTCTACAGCTCCCTGAAGGGAGGCTGTAGCCAGGTGGGGTTGGTCTCCTCTCCCAGACAACCAGCAACAGAAGAAGGGGACACAGTCTCAAGTTGTGCCAGGGGAGGTCTCGGCTGGATGTTAGGAAGAAGTTGTTGTCAGAGAGAGTGATTGGCATTGGAATGGGCTGCTCAGGGAGGTGGTGGAGTCACCATCCCTGGAGGTGTTCAAGTGTAGCCTGGCTGAGGCACTTAGTGCCATGGTCTAGTTGATTGGCTAGGGCTGGGTGCTAGGTTGGACTGGCTGATCTTGGAGGTCCCTTCCAACAAAAAACAAACAAACAAAACACCTGAAGAAAGATTAACAGAGTCATAGGGAAGAATTTTTTTCAGTAAGAAAGTTGGCTGATTTAAAAGTCTGTGCCTGTGATCAGCAGTAATCAGTTTTCTCCTCAAACACTGAATCCCCAAACCACAATAAACCTTAAGTTCTCCTTAAAGTTTTATCAGGCCAAGAAGAAATGGTTACTATACCATATCTAAATGTGTGTTTGAGAGAAGGAAAAAAAAAAAGCAAGATAATGTAAACAACTCAAAGGGAAATCCATAAAAATCTTCAACCCAACCCAACTTAGATTTTCTCTCTTTAAAAGCATCTCAGAAGTCTTACCCTGGTGCCAGTCTAGAAAGGTAAGGAAGTGGGGAATTGAGGGGAATTGTGATATCAGTACAGCTTACAAAACATTAGGATATTTTAGCAGACAGGGACAAGAAGAAGAGACTGCCAAGATAAGATGGCATTCACCAAAAGGGGCAATAAGAAGAGACTGCCAAAATAAGATAGCATTCACCAAAAGGGACAAGAAGAAGAGACTGCCAAGATAAGATGGCATTCACCAAAAGGGGCAAGAAGAAGAGACTGCCAAGATAAGATGGCATTCACCAAAAGGGGCAAGAAGAAGAGACTGCCAAGATAAGATGGCATTCGCCAAAAGGGACAAGAAGAAGAGACTGCCAAGATAAGATGGCATTCACCAAAAGGGGCAAAAAGAAGAGACTGCCAAGATAAGATGGCATTCACCAAAAGGGGCAAGAAGAAGAGACTGCCAAGATAAGATGGCATTCGCCAAAAGGGGCAAGAAGAAGAGACTGCCAAGATAAGAGGGCATTCGCCAAAAGGGACAAGAAGAAGAGACTGCCAAGATAAGATGGCATTCACCAAAAGGGGCAAGAAGAAGAGACTGCCAAGATAAGATGGCATTCGCCAAAAGGGGCAAGAAGAAGAGACTGCCAAGATAAGAGGGCATTCACCAAAAGGGACAAGAAGAAGAGACTGCCAAGATAAGATGGCATTCACCAAAAGGGACAAGAAGAAGAGACTGCCAAGATAAGATGGCATTCACCAAAAGGGGCAAGAAGAAGAGACTGCCAAGATAAGAGGGCATTCACCAAAAGGGACAAGAAAAAGAGACTGCCAAGATAAGATAGCATTCACCAAAAGGGACAAGAAGAAGAGACTGCCAAGATAAGATAGCATTCACCAAAAGGGGCAAGAAGAAGAGACTGCCAAGATAAGATGGCATTCACCAAAAGGGACAAGAAGAAGACACTGCCAAGATAAGATGGCATTTGCCAAAAGGGACAAGAAGAAGAGACTGCCAAGATAAGATGGCATTCACCAAAAGGGGCAAGAAGAAGAGACTGCCAAGATAAGATGGCATTCACCAAAAGGGACAAGAAGAAGAGACTGCCAAGATAAGATGGCATTCACCAAAAGGGGCAAGAAGAAGAGACTGCCAAGATAAGATGGCATTCACCAAAAGGGACAAGAAGAAGAGACTGCCAAGATAAGATGGCATTCACCAAAAGGGGCAAGAAGAAGAGACTGCCAAGATAAGATGGCATTCACCAAAAGGGGCAAGAAGAAGAGACTGCCAAGATAAGATGGCATTCACCAAAAGGGACAAGAAGAAGAGACTGCCAAGATAAGATAGCATTCACCAAAAGGGACAAGAAGAAGAGACTGCCAAGATAAGATAGCATTCACCAAAAGGGACAAGAAGAAGAGACTGCCAAGATAAGATAGCATTCACCAAAAGGGGCAATAAGAAGAGACTGCCAAGATAAGATGGCATTCACCAAAAGGGACAAGAAGAAGAGACTGCCAAGATAAGATAGCATTCACCAAAAGGGGCAAGAAGAAGAGACTGCCAAGATAAGATGGCATTCACCAAAAGGGACAAGAAGAAGAGACTGCCAAGATAAGATGGCATTCACCAAAAGGGACAAGAAGAAGAGACTGCCAAGATAAGATGGCATTCACCAAAAGGGGCAAGAAGAAGAGACTGCCAAGATAAGATGGCATTCGCCAAAAGGGGCAAGAAGAAGAGACTGCCAAGATAAGAGGGCATTCGCCAAAAGGGACAAGAAGAAGAGACTGCCAAGATAAGATGGCATTCGCCAAAAGGGACAAGAAGAAGAGACTGCCAAGATAAGATGGCATTCACCAAAAGGGGCAAGAAGAAGAGACTGCCAAGATAAGATGGCATTCACCAAAAGGGACAAGAAGAAGAGACTGCCAAGATAAGATGGCATTCGCCAAAAGGGACAAGAAGAAGAGACTGCCAAGATAAGATGGCATTCACCAAAAGGGGCAAGAAGAAGAGACTGCCAAGATAAGATGGCATTCACCAAAAGGGGCAAGAAGAAGAGACTGCCAAGATAAGATGGCATTCGCCAAAAGGGGCAAGAAGAAGAGACTGCCAAGATAAGATGGCATTCACCAAAAGGGACAAGAAGAAGAGACTGCCAAGATAAGATGGCATTCACCAAAAGGGACAAGAAGAAGAGACTGCCAAGATAAGATGGCATTCGCCAAAAGGGACAAGAAGAAGAGACTGCCAAGATAAGATGGCATTCACCAAAAGGGGCAAGAAGAAGAGACTGCCAAGATAAGAGGGCATTCACCAAAAGGGACAAGAAGAAGAGACTGCCAAGATAAGATGGCATTCACCAAAAGGGACAAGAAGAAGAGACTGCCAAGATAAGATGGCATTCACCAAAGCTCTATGAGAACTCATGTATGAAATCAAGCAGTAACAGTTCTTTGCCTTAAAGCAGAGAAACAAAATGTGACTAATGTGAAATTGACCTTCACCAAGGTGCAAATTATCCTAGTTGCTATAGGCCTGGAAATTTATTTCTGTTTCAGGTAAATGAACAGAAACTGTGACAAAATAACAGCAATTGTATGGGAAGAGGGTTGGGATTAACTTTTGTACTGCAGTCATGCCCCAAAATATTTCATAGTTGTTAGGTCACATCAATGTGTGTATGGATAACAGCCAATTGATACAGTGTGACTGGATTTTCAACAGACATTCAACCAAATCCCTTGCCAAAGACTCAGAGAGAAACAAAAACTTGAAGATTAGTCATGGACCAAAGGGAAGGTACTCCTCAGGATTAGCAACTGGTGAAAAGAAAGGGAACAGAAGGGAACAGTAAGTGTTCAATTTTCACAGAGGAGGATGATTACTGACAGAATCCTCTGGAGGTCTCTGCTGGGGCTCTGCTATTCAATATATTCAAAAATGATCTGGAAAAAAAATGTTTAGTGACTTAAAGTTTACAGATGATGAGAATTATTCAGGATTGAATCCATGTATAAAGTGTTACAGAGAGGTCTTATGAATGACTTGGCAGTAAAGTAACAGACTAAGTGAACGGCAAAACTGGGAAGAAAACAGCCCTAAGAAATTCTACAGAAGGATACAGCCTCATCTCAGGGGAGAGATCTTAGAGGACTGTGAGTCCTTTGGCAGTGCCAGTGCAATAATATTGACAACCAAAAGCCAAGGGACTTTTTTCAAGTTATCAGATGAAGAATAAAAGATAGAAAACGTCATGCTCCTGCGGAACTCCCTGCTAAGCACATACCCTGAGCTGTCTGTGTTGTGCTGAGCATTGATGGGGACCACAAAGTTATCTGTGAGGAAGAATGAACACGTCTTTGGAAGTCTCAAATACATCCTCTGTGCATCTTTTAATAACTTTAAAGCCTGCAAACTGAGGCTGGTGTAAAACCATCTGTCTTACTGCATGCATCTCGGCGAGAATCTGAGCAGCACATCTAACATGATACACTCAGGACGTACTTCAGGAGGAATAACTGTCAAGTGTGTGCTCTATCAACCAAGCATTTCTGGAAGGAGTTGGCTTTACTACATCTGTGCCATAGAGCTAGTCTGTGTAAGCACAACATTTTGCCAGGTAGTGGATATAGAATCACAGAAACAACCAGGTTGGAAGAGACTCCCAAGCTCATCCAGTCCAACCTAGCACCCAGCACTATCCAATCAACTAGACCATGGCACTGAGTGCCTCATCCAGTCTTTTCTTGAACACTTCCAGGGAGAATATCCACACACTGCCGTCCAGAGAACTTATGCTATGAATAGGGTGATCCTGTCAATTTCCTCATGCTTCCAGGGCACCCCAGTGACTCCAAGGCTAGGAGATCCAAACAGTGGCAAAAGAGAACTCCCTGAGATCTGCATGGTTGAGGAAGGTATTGGTAAAAGGCTTTTCTGCAGTGTGTGCAGAATTCACATGTTGGTGTTTAAGGCCAGGCTGGATGAGGCTGCGGACAGCCTGCTCTAGGGTAGGATGTCCCTGCCTGTGGCAGGGAGGTTGGAACTAAATCATAGAATCACAGGATCATAGAATCAACCAGGTTGAAAGAGACCTCCAAGATCATCCAGTCCAACCTAGCACCCAGCCCTGTCCAATCAACCAGACCATGGCACTAAGTGCCTCATCCAGGCTTTTATTCAACACCTTCAGAGACGGCGACTCCACCGCCTCTCTGAGCAGCCCTTTCCAATGGCAAATCACTCTCTTTGTGAAGAGACCTCCAAGATCATGCAGTCCAACCTATCACCCAGCCCTGTCCAATCCAGTAGATCATGGCACTAAGTGCCTCATCCATGCTTTTCTTCAACACCTTCAGAGATGGTGACTCCACCACCTCCCGGGGCAGCCCATCCCAATGGCAGGGGGGTTGGAACTAGATGATCCTTGTGGTCCCTCCCACCCCGACTGATTCTGCTTCTACATTCCCACATAATGTGTACTGATACCCCTCTGTATGGTTGATACAGATGTTCAATATGGTAGATATACAGCTGCCTAATTGTGCAAAGCCCACCTTGTGTGGTAAATCATTTCACTAAGTCAGATTAAAGGTGCTATTACTCACAGCAGTGTAATACTATCTATAATTTCTGTGTTCAACTTGACATTATAAATCCTTTAATCTGAGTATTTAAAAGCTGCTTCCATGGCTCATTTTTCAAACAGGTTTCCAGCTCACACATTTACTGCTAATGAACAACCAACATATTCTCTCTTTCTTAGATAAATGCCTGTTGACCAACATTATTATTTGCTCATCAAATAATTAATTTTTTTTTTAGGGGGGGAGTTGCTTTTTAATTTAATTGCTTCAATAAAAATATATACCAATAATGCATTTTTAATTACATTTCCCAAGTGACCTATGCAAAACAAAAACACAAAGTAGGTTTTCTAATGAAGCCACAATAATTAGCCTGTCACAGTCCAGTTTAGGGCTATTGTGTAGCTGTCCTTTCCATGCTTCACCTTAGCCTGACTGGAATCCTAAAAACCTTGGAGATTATCTCCATAACACTTAGAAAGGTATTAAAAATATGTGCAGTGCTGGCAGAAGCAGACTTTCTAATTATTGTCAACTGTTTCCAGTGTGACGTGGCAGAGTCCCTTGAGAACTGAAACAACAGCCCACTCCAGGATTTGTAATAGGCCCTAGAGTCTAAGTAGTTGTAGACAGAGCTGTTTCCCTCAGGATAGATAATTGGTTTACACAGCAGCTCAACATCTGAACTAAATCTGGGTGTTTTTTTTTTTCCCTATTGTCATTTCCCTGATAAATACACATAACTATTTGGAGGTATTAAATACAATGTGACTCACTGTTGAGTAGCAGAACAATTTTGTGAGCTCCTTTACCTGCAATGCTAATAACTGTTATCCCCCTACATTTCCAGGCATAAAAATACAAAATATGATTAAGAGGAAATTTTGGAGTAGTATTTTGATCAAGCACTGAAGCCACTGGGAGAGTTAAAATTCAATCTGACATTAAAATTCAATTAAACATTGCAAAACACATCTCTTAGTTTGTTGAAAGTTGGATGTCATCATTAAGATATTCTGCCTAATGTTACTATTGGTCAGCTTATTTAATGAGATCATATTCACTTCTTAGGCTATCAAGGAGTGACAGGACTAGGGGGAGTGGAGCAAAGCTGGAGGTGGGAAGGTTCAGACTGGATGTGAGGAGGAAGCTGTTCAGCATGAGAATGGTGAGAGCCTAGAATGGGTAGCCCAGGGAGGTGGTTGAGGTTCCATCCCTGGAGGTGTTTAAGGCCAGGCTGGCTGAGGCTGTGTGCAGCCTGATCTAGGGTAGGGTGTCCCTGGCCATGGCAAGGGGGTTGGAAGTGGATGATCCTTGTGGTCCCTTCCAACCCTGACTGATTCTATGATTAATATACTCTGTAGATATAAGAAACACTACATAGTGATGATCTTTTATCATCACTTTATTAACCACTCCCATGAAATGCTTGATTATGAGAATAAATGACTGAGACACAAATATTTATAGTCACCACCATTAACATAAACCAAGCAATGAAGAATCCTGAATCTGAGTTACTACAAAGATAAGCTAAAGGATTAATTTTACTTTAAGTTTGCAAGTCTAGGAGCAATACCTATAAAACTATTTTAAAAGCATGGATCAAGAGACAGCAACAGAAGTTGCTTCTTCCTTTAGCAAAGGGGTTTTGACTGTTTCATGTAATGAACAAAACAACTGTGGACATTTGAAAAAAAACTAACTTAGAATCATAGAATCAACCAGGTTGGAAGAGACCTCCAAGATCATCCAGGCCAACCTAGCACCCAGCCCTAGCCACTCAACCAGACCATGGCACTAAGTGCCTCATCCAGGCTTTGCTTCAACACCTCCAGGGACAGCGACTCCACCACCTCCCTGGGCAGCCCATTCCAATGCCAATCACTCTCTCTAGCAGGAACTTCCTCCTAACATCCAGCCTAGACCTCCCCTACCACAACTTGAGACTGTGTCCCTTTGTTCTGTTGCTGGTTGACTGGCAGAAGAGACCAACCCCAGCTGGCTACAGCCTCCCTTCAGGGAGTTGTAGACAGCAATGAGGTCAGCCCTGAGCCTCCTCTGCTGCAGGCTGCACACCCCCAGCTCACTCAGCCTCTCCTCACAGGGCTGTGCTCCAGGCCCCTCACCAGCTTCATTGCCCTTCTCTGGACACATTCCAGTATCTCAACATCTCTCTTGAATAGAGGGACCCAGAACTGGACACACTACTCAAGGTGTGGCCTGACCAGTGCTGAGTACAGGAGCAGAATATCCTCCCTTGTCCTACTGGACACACTGTTCCTGATCCAGCCCAGGATGCCATTGGCTCTCTTGGCCACCTGTGCACACTGCTGGCTCATGTTCAGCTACTGTCTACCAGTACCCCCAGGTCCTTTTCTGCCTCTGTCCAACCCTGTAGCCCTGCTTGCTTACAGCTTTACAAGGAACATAATGAGATCCTGAATCTGAAGGTATGGAATACTTCTTAAAATCAGGATACTGAGAAATCAACTAATTACATCCTAATCCTTGTGGTTAAATGTAATACCTATCTGTGTAATGCAGATAAAGAGTTTATGTCTCTGATACAGAATTTGATCATGTTGGAGATGAAGAAGCAGTATCCTAGACTCACTCTGCATTTTCTACTCCTCCCCTCATTTCAGTTTGTATCCTTGGTGTATGAAAAATTAGTACTGTGCCTATAACCTGTAATCTGATGTACATAGGAGCTGAAAATACAAAAATACACTTCTAGTGTCCATCATTCATCACCATTCTTAAGTGCTGATTCATCACTCTGTGTGTCTACTATTAAGATGTTGTTGCTGGATATTTTCAGTCCCTAAAAGGAAAGATCTCAGAAAAAGAAACAGTGGGAAATCAATTCATAAGAGTGGTCAAAATGTGATACCCTGAAGTTCTCAAGTCTTTGTAGAAATACCTAGGGATATTTTGTCATATAAGAGGTACAGGTCAGACCCTGCACACCATGACTATTGCCATTGATTCAGCATACAGAGCCTGTGGCTCCAGTTCTACAAAATGAGACTCCAGTCTGTGTAAAACTCTGCTGAAGCATAGCAAAACCATTAAGCATGGGCTTAGCTTTAAATTTACCTGTAAGTTGAATTGAAGGCAAGAGGATCTAAGCCTGTATTTGCCTATTACCAAGAACTTTTTGTGCCCCAAACGAAACACTGTGTTTTGCTGGAAATGGTGGCACCAGCTTACTCTTAAAGCCCTGAGGCTGAGGTCATTTGTTCCAGAGATACAGCTATCAGCCTGAAATCTTTTAATGAGCAGTAAGTTCATTGTTGGAGAAGAGGAGGCTGAGAGGGGACCTTATTGCCCTGTACAACTACCTAACAGGAGGTTGTACTGAGTTTGGAGCTGGTCTCTTCTCCCAAATTACTAATGATAGGACAAGAGGAAATGGCCTCAAGTTGCATCAGGGGAGGTTTAAATTGGATGTTGGGAAGAAGTTCTTTACTGAGTGGGTGGTCAGGCACTGGCACAGGCTGCCCAGGGAGGTGGTGGAGTCACCATCCCTGGAGGTGTTCAAAAGGAGAGTGGATGTGGTGCTTGAGGCTATGCTCTAGTGATGAAGGATGCTGGGATGAAGGTTGGACTGGATGATCCTGGTGGTCCTTCCCAACCATAGCAATTCATAGTGATAAGACGTTGTGCTGAGGGAGTTAGTTTAGTCAGGGACTTGTCAGTGTGAAACTAATGATTGGACTGGGTGAGCTTGAAGACTTTTTCCAATCTAAGAAATTCTGTGATTCTGTGAAGTATTATTGTTAAAACAAATCTAAACCTGAAACTAATATGCCCAACATGTTTAAAGATGAGATTGCATATCTTATGTGTGTAGTACAACTGAATTTCTTGGAGGAGTAGAAAGGATGGGGGGGGGGGGGGGGGGGGGGGGGGGGGAGGGAGGGAAAAAGCAGTCATGTGAGTTGTCAGATATAACCTTTTGGCATCCTAATAAACTATTGCTTAGATAGAAATATCAAGCTATTACTAATGGCTATTAATGTGTACATGCTTCATGTAATTTTATAGTATCTTCTTTTAATATCTGTAATTTTAATGAATTGCAATTTAGGAAAGAAACAATTTTCATTTACTTTATATAACATAATTATGGACCAAATTAACCCCACACTAGTCTTAATTACATTTAGTTTCATTTGGCTGATCAAGCAATTAATGTGCCACTGTATTTTGGAACTAAAAACCAAATTGCTATGGTCTGCCTTCAAAAAAAAAACAAACCCCACAAAACACCAACCTTGTACTCATCTCAAGTGTAGCCACTGTGTAAATCTGTCCTTTGGAATAGCATGGGGCTGTTTTTTTTTTGGTTTACTGTACATCTGTATGTTGCAGCACAAGAATGTGAGTATAATGAGGCCCTTCTGCACCTGGGGTCCTGTTACACTATGCTGCTTAATAATCTTCCCTTCGTGCCACCCTTTATCTGCTGTTCTCAGATTGTACTTGTGCTTTTCTCTTTTAATTGGGAACTAATTTTCATTTTGCCATTAGAGATGATAAAAAAGCCCACATCTAAACTTGTATTTCCTCAAGCCTCTGTACTGTCACTCAACCTTTTATTTTTTTTTCAACTCAGCTCCTTTTTTTTTTCTGCTCTTCTGGCTAAAGAATAGCAGAGGCAGAATATTTTTAAAACCAAGACAAGAAAACCTATAAAATATTGAGCTGCATACTGATGTTCATATGCAGGTTTGCTTCAGCGCTACAGTGAAATCAATGCCTGCAGAATGACAGCCTGAAAACAGTGTAACAGCTTTAGGACCTGGCCCATTAGCATTTAGTGCTATCTATCAGCATGTCTAATTCTTTTCAACTAATTGAGAGAAAACAGCCCTTTGCAACACAGGTATGTTGTGAATCTAATGGGGGTGGTACAAGGTTGCTTAAGCATGGTTCTTAAGCAGGTGCACTCTCACAACAAGATAGGAATTGTGTTACACATTCACAAGAACCTGGGGATGCTTTCAGAAACCAGGGCATTCATATCATAGCAGTCATGGAATCACAGAATCTATCAGGTTGGAAGAGACCTCCAAGATCAGCCAGTCCAACCAATCATACAGCCCTGTCCACTCCACTAGACCATGGCACCAAGTGCCTCATCCATCCAGGCTTTGCTTCAACACCTCCAGGGACAGCGACTCCACCACCTCTCTGAGCAGCCCTTTCCAATGGTAAATCACTCTCTTTGTGAAGAGACCTCCAAGATCATGCAGTCCAACCTATCACCCAGCCCTGTCCAATCAACTAGACCATGGCACCAAGTGCCTCATCCATCCAGGCTTTGCTTCAACACCTCCAGGGACAGCAACTCCACCACCTCTCTGAGCAGCCCTTTCCAATGGCAAATCACTCTCTTTGTGAAGAGACTTCCAAGATCATCCAGCCCAACCTAGCACCCAGCCCTAGCCAATCAACTAGACCATGGCACTCAGTGCCTCATCCATGCTTTTCTTCAACACCTCCAGGGACAGTGACTCCACCACCTCCCTGGGCAGCCCATTCCAATGCCAATCACTCTCTCTGCCAACAACTTCCTCCTAACATCCAGCCCAGATCTCCCCTGGCACAACTTGAGACTGTGTCCCCTTGTTCTGTTGCCGGGTGCCTGAAAGAAGAAACCAACCCGCACCTGGCTACAACCTCCCTTCATGTAGTTGTAGACAGTAATGAGATCAGCCCTGAGCCTCCTCTAGAAGGTGGATGAAGCTTCAGTCTGCTGTTTGCCTTTAGAATGCATGGTGTTACTACTGGGAATAAGGCTTTGATGTACCTTTGGAAGATCTGGGTCTTAATGTACTCTTCAGCTACTTCAGTCAAACTCCAGCACTTTTGTTAACTGAAAGAATTCAAAGCCATTTGTAAACCTTTTTTTCAGTGTCTTTAACTGCAATTCCAAGAAGGAATGACTTTACACTTCCTTTCACTCCAGATAATGTTCAAAGCTAAATTTCTTTTCTTGAAGAACATTAGTCAAAGTGACTTTGTAGGGTTCTTCACAAGCCTAAAATGAGGTGGATTTGACCTTTCATTTTTCAGCTGGTCTGGGTGACAGTCATCAAGCATATCATATATTCATGTCAAAAGCTAAAACAGTTTTTTCTTGCCCCACTCTCAGGAAAAGGAAAGAGCATTTTTTTCTTTTCAAACCTACATGTGCATTGTACATTCTCCACTTTTCAATTGTAAAGGATCAATTTAACATTGGACAGAAAAAAAACCCACATAGAAGCACCTGCAGACACACTTCTAATCAAGATTTCCCTGCATTTCCACTCTTGGAACTGGCACCATCAGCCACTGTTTCCACAACGTGACCAAAGCTGTTCATGGCTATCTCAGTTCTAATTTACATTTCCCAGAGACTCAAATGGAATCATAGAATCAACCAGGTTGGAAGAGACCTCCAAGATCATCCAGTACAACCTAGCACCCAGCCCTGTCCAGTCAACCAGACCATGGCACTCAGTGCCCCATCCAGGCTTTGCTTGAACACCTCCCAGGACAGAGACTGCACCACCTCCCTGGGCAGCCCATTCCAATGCCAATCACTCTCTCTGCCAAAAACTTCCTCCTAACATCCAGCCTAGACCTCCCCTGGCACAACTTGAGACTGTGTCCTCTTTTTCTGTTGCTGGTTGGCTGGCAAAAGTTTTTGGCTCCCCAGTTGAAGAGGGACAGGGATCTGCTGGAGAGTGTCCAGTGGAGAGCTAGGAGGATGATGAGGGGACCGGAGGGCATGGCTGATGAGGAGAGGCTGAGGGACCTGGGGCTGTTTAATCTGGAGAAGAGAAGACTGAGAGGGGATTTAAACAGTGTTTATAAACATCTGAGTGCTGGTCAGGAGAGGGGGGACAGGCTCTGCTCACTGCTCCCTGGGATAGGACAAGGAGCAATGGCTGTAAGTTGCAGCACAGGAGGTTCCACCTCAACACAAGGGGGAACTTTTTCACTGTAAGGGTCCCAGAGCACTGGAACAGGCTTCCCAGAGAGGTTATGGAGTCTCCTTCTCTGAAGCCTTTCAAGGCCTGTCTGGATGTGTTCCTCTGTGATCTATGCTAGATTGTGTGGTTCTGCTCTGGCAGAGGGGTTGGACTCGATGATTTCCTTGGGTCTCTTCCAACCCCTAACATCCTATGAGCCTGTGACAATGTGAATCACCCGAGGCCAGGTTGGGGAACAGGCTGCACATGTCACAGCTTGCAGCAGTTTATACTTCTCATACAAAGAGTCTAAGCAGGGTTAACTCATATGTAGTTAGCTCTAGAAATTCAAAGGCTGCTGTGGACAGTGCTTAACAAATAATGGCAGTAAATCTGGCATAAAGTCACTCATGACTTCTCAACTGTAGGAGAAACCAATTTCTCCAAGACAGATATAAACTCTGTACCAATTGGATGACACAGTAGTTTTTTTGAGAATCAGGGGTCACATTGAAGTAAATCTTCCTGCATGCTGCTTTGGCTGAGATCATGTAGAGTATGAGAGTAAGGGTACAAAAGCCTAGCCCTAAAGGAATAGCCTGATCAATCAGGATAAACTCAATAGGAATTTTGCTGTTGATTTGACTGGTACAAAGATTTTACTCTCACATGAAGCTTCAAGCAGTTAGAAACAGATGATAAAGATTGAATTGATTACATCTAGTTTTCCCCTCAATTCTCCATAGCAAACTTTCTAAAACAAAAAGAAATCAGTATTTTCTAATTCCTGTTAGGAATGACAATTGAGGGAATTTTGTGTGGCAAAGACAGAGTCACAGAATCAAGCAGGTTGGAAGGGACCTCCAAGCTCATCCAGTCCAACCTAGCACCCAGCCCTAGCCAGTCAACCAGACCATGGCACTAAGTGCCTCAGCCAGGCTTTGCTTCAACACCTCCAGGGACGGCAACTCCACCACCAACCTGGGCAGCCCATTCCAATGCCAATCACTCTCTCTGCCAACAACTTCCTCCTAACATCCAGCCTAGACCTCCCCCACCACAGCTTGAGATTGTGTCCCCTTGTTCTGTTGCTGGTTGTGTGGCAGAAGAGACCAACCCCACCTGGCTACAGCCTCCCTTCAGGTCGTTGTAGACAGCAGTGAGGTCTGCCCTGAGCCTCCTCTTCTGCAGGCTGCACACCCCCAGCTCCCTCAGCTCTCCTCACAGGGCTGTGCTCCAGGCCCCTCACCATCTTCTTTGCACTGAAGAAAAGCCTGGATGAGTCACTTAGTGCCATGGTCTAGTTGACTGGCTAGGGCTGGGTGCTAGGTTGTACTGGATGATCTTGGAGGTCTCTTCCAATGGGGTTGATTCTATAATTCACTTTGTTTCAGAGGAAATTAAAGAAGATCCTAACACCAGGGGAAGTCCAGGCTGGATGTTAGGAGGAAGTTCTTTATGGAGAAAGTGATTGGCATTGGAATGGGCTGCCCAGGGAGGTGGTGGAGTCACTGTCCCTGGAGGTGTTGAAGGAAAGCCTGGATGAGGCACTTAGTGCCATGGTCTGGTTGAGTGGCCAGGGCTGGGTGCTAGGTTGGACTGGATGATCTTGGAGGTCTCTTCCAACCTGGTTGATTCTATGATATAATTCTATGCTATGATATACTAAACCCCAACTAGCAAAGTAACAGCCTTTTGTCACCTATTAGCCTTGATTTTTAAATTATTGTAATTATAATTTAGCTTACACATTGTACACCAGACAATGTGTTCATTAGTTTGCAGAAGTCATTCACTCCATTTGAGTCCTCTGGTCAGTTGTTGGTGAAAATTGGCTAACATTCTACACCATTTCCCACTCACAGCATTTCTGTTATGGTTGGGTAATAGTTGTACTATCCATAAAGAATATGAATCCAGTTATGTAGAGACCTCAGCTTAACCTTTCTGTATGCTATTGATATTTATAGAGCTTCTGACATAATCAATTAGCCTGAAAACTGGCACTCACAGAAGGTAAACCCATATAAAGGCATCATTGCATCTGCATTTTCATTAACCTTTCAGATAAGCATGCAGAAAATAAAGAGAAACACACAACATATGCATTCTACACTAATCCCCCTTTTATTTCTAATAAGATTGCAGATCAGAAATTAACTTCTTCAGTGGCATCTTCATTGCTAAGTTATGTAGCTACTTTCCAGAGTGTTTTCATTTTCAGCCATACATCTAGGAACACCACAAGTGAAATAAGATGACTCCTACAGCACAGAATCAAACAGGTTGGAAGAGACCTCCAGGATCATCCAGGCCAACCTAGCACCCAGCCCTATCCAGTCAGCTAGACCAAGGCACTAAGTGATTTGCCATTGGGATGGGCTGCCCAGGGAGGTGGTGGAGTCATCGTCCCTGGAGGTGTTCGAGAAAAGCCTGGATGAGGCACTTAGTGCCATGGTCTGGTTGACTGGATAGGCCTGGGTGCTAGACTGAACTGGATGATCTTGGAGGTCTCTTCCAACATGGGTGATTTTAATAGGAACCTGCCTTTTAAGTGCCTCATCCAGGCTTTGCTTGAACACCTCCATGAATGGCAACTCCACCACCTCCCTGGGCAGCCCATTCCAATGCCAATCACTCTCTCTGACAACAACTTCCTCCTAACATCCAGCCTAGACCTCCCCTGGCACAACTTTAGCCTGTGTCGCCTTGTTCTGTTGCTGGTTGCCTGGCAGAAGAGACCAACCCCCACCTGGCTACAGCCTCCCTTCAGGTAGTTGTAGACAGCAATGAGGTCTGTCCTGAGCCTCCTCTGCTGCAGGCTGCACACCCCCAGCTCCCTCAGCCTCTCCTCATAGGGCTTATCATACCCTTCCCAAATTACTGCTCGATTTAAAGTCAAATGCAAAGCTTAGGTTTGTGTGGTAGCACCTCCTACTTGCATCCAGTTGTTCCTAACTGAAATAGTGCAGACATGACCTGGGAAGGAACAATAAAGCACACCACTTAGAATTCCATATTACCATTCAGTTATCTTAGAAATCAGAGAGAAAAGGAGTTTTGGAAGCATTTTTGCTTGTTTGTTTTTAAGCAAACCCATAAAAATCTTCTTTTCCTTATGCATAAGGAAGAAGATCATTCTCCATGTAAGTTTTAGGGGAACATATAATCAAGTGTCTGGAGACACTTGGCCCTGAAGCAGGATCTGAAACAGCTGAGGTAGATTCCAGGTAGTACTGTGCTTTGTGGGAATTTGTGCTCTGTTTCTACTGACTGTGTGTGCTTTTGCTTTGTTGGAAGATTTACTCTGTTAAACATCTGTTTTTTTTTTGTTACTCTCTGGAGTGATGCTTCAGAACATAATTCAAGTTATTTCAGCCTTTCTTCAAGAATAAAGATTTAGCCAGAAAGGAAATATTTTCATTCTTGAGAGAGCAAGTTTTATCTAATTATTAATTAAAACAGTGCTAGAGTAGATTACAGGCTCACAGGATGTTAGGGGCTGGAAAAAAACAAGGAGATCATCCAGTCCAACTCCCCTGCCAGAGCTGGACTGTACAATCTAGCACAGATCAGAGAAATGCGGAGGAACCCTGGCTTATATTCTCCACTCTATTAGTACAAGTCAGAAGGAAGAGACTTCTGAAGAAATGAGTAGGAGAATTGTAAGGGAGAAGAAATCCTCTGTATTATCTCTGTCAAATTTACAGGCTTGGTTCTGAGTGCCTCAAGAATGACAGCCATGGCTTGCTGATACATCATTCAGTCAGAAGGACTGCTCCCCCAGTTAATACAAATGCTCCCCTGCTGTGGAGAGAAGAGTGTGGAAAAGTACAACATTAGAGAAATGCAGAGAGTTGTAGGCAGGCTTAAGGAGAGGGCCATATGAGAAGGTATCAGGCCACATCTTGAGTACTGTGTCCAGTTTTGGGCTCCCCAATTCAAGAGAGATGTTGAGATACTGGAAGGTGTCCAGGGAAGGGGAGAAAGGCTGGGGAGGGGCCTGGAGCAGAGCCCTGTGAGGAAAGGCTGAGGGAGCTGGGGGTGTGCAGCCTGCAGAAGAGGAGGCTCAGGGCAGACCTCATTGCTGTCTACAACTGCCTGAAGGGAGGCTGTAGCCAGGTGGGGTTGGTCTCTTTTTCTGTTGCTGGTTGCCTGGCAGGAGGGGACACAGTCTCAAGTTGTGGCAGAGGAGGTGTAGGCTGGATGTTAGGAGGAAGTTGCTGGCAGAGAGTGATTTGCGTTGGAATGGGCTGCCCAGGGAGTCACTGTCCCTGGAGGTGTTCAGGAAAAGCACTTAGTGCCATGGTCTGGTTGATTGGCCAGGGCTGGGTGCTAGGTTGGACTGGATGATCTTGGAGGTCTCTTCCAACCTGGTTGATTCTATGATTCTATGTATGTGCTAGCACAGCTTTTTACAACTGATCAGTGAGGTTACCATTCACTGTCAAACAGAGTCACCTCCTTTTGGACTCAAGTCATGTGAATTACTTAGGGAGACTTAGGCAGATGGGATGAAATTCCCCCTGCTGCAGCTGAAAGCAAATTTCACACAGACAGACTTCAAAGGGGCCAGATTTTCATCACTCATCAAAGGACATTGGGTCCTTCGTAATAGTACCTTTACATATGCATAAGTGCAGGCTAAAGGAAAATGGAATCGATTATATGTAAGGAAGAAAACACCATCAGAACCTGGACCTTTGGTACCCAGTGTTTGGTGCTATAGGCTGTTTGCAGGACTGCGTGGTGCAAGGAGTGAAATCAGCTCATAGAATCATCTTGATTCATTAAAAACATGTCTGATAGTTTGATTTGAATAGTGAGGTCAGAAAATGAAATGGGTGGAAAGGTTCCTAACTCATAAGACAGTGCGGCGTAAACAGAGGTCTTGTAACCTCTGTTTGGCAATCAGATGGGGTTTTGTTTCGGTCCCATGCTACAGACTTAGTGCAGCTCTAGCCTTTTATTAAATTGGGAAAATATATTGCTTGTAAAGGCTGCTCTTGACAAATAGTAACCAAAGAAAGGTGCCTAAAAATGTATTGTTTCCATAATCAGAGATAAACTATAAAAGGGAATCAAGCCATAAATAGCCAGTGTAATTGTTTGTGGTTGCTATCTGTCTGTGCCCAGTGGCAAGGAAGTCTGAATGAATTACAAAGAAATTTTTAATAAAAGAACAAAAAATAATAATGGGCTCCATAACCTGGAAGAACTTTGAATAAAAAATGTCCCCTGGAACTCAAAGTCCCTTTAAAATCTCTGCGGTTTTTTGACTGTTCTTTGCTTTTTTTTTCCTTTCCCTTGCTCTTACTTAAAAGCCTCTGGGTGATTTGTCCTATTCCCTGCCCAATAACAGCCAAAACATTGTTTTAGGGAAGATGTTTTTAATGTTGTATATTTTACTTTTTGTTGGTGGTGTTGAGTTTTTTTTTCCCCTCCTCTTCTTTGGACATTTTGTCCATGAGCTGCAGAAAATGTGAACATAAGCAGCTGCAATATGAGATGAACTCTGAACACCAAATAGGTAGGCCCTTGAGGGGAGGAACTGAAATATGAGCTGCTTATTCTTGGAGCCCTTTAAACCCTCCAATCTGTTTTAAATTATTTTGGTGCCTCTATTTAAAGGTTAAATTTTTGTTGTTGTTGTGAACCGTAGTGTAGTAATACAAAACCTGGGCAACATCAGCATAGAGTCAATTCACAGATTACACACCCAGGGTCTTTCCTGATCCTGCCTAAAGTGAAGCAGCATGTTTATACTTAGCAACACGTTTTGACATGAATGAACTTTTCACGTCTCTGCTCATAAAATAAACACATACATTCAGCAGGGGGAAAGAAAAAATCATCTCACTCAACGACGCGGCTTACATATGTTATTTACAGACCATATGCTGAAATCTAAATGTGGTTATGGAGAGGCAGAAATTAAAGATGTAAACCATTGACTTCAGATCTGGGCATTAAACATTGAACCTTCTTACATCTTTTGCTAAACCCTTCCTTAGGACTAAGTCCTTAGCACATTAGATTTCCATGTAAGGACCTCCAAACTTATTTCCCCTCTCTGCCCCTTTTGAGCAACATCTTGGTACCAAAAGCCTATTTTAGGTTTTGTTTTTCCTTCTGCAGTATTTTGTTTCGGGCCACTCATAATTTGAGCACCAGGGCTTAGATGTCAGCATGAACACAGTTTTGATGGCTGCTTTTTGCCATTGCCACGTCGAGTTCAGCTCTACTAAGTGCCAGTGGGAAATTCCTAAAGGCCAAGGCATTTTCAATGAATTAGCATCGAGACACTGAGTCTTTGTAGGACCATTTAGGTGAAACTTGATTCAAAATGCATATTTGGGGATTCCTTACAATGCTTGCTTTGTTTATGATGCAAATAGACAAAGCCTTGGAATCTCTTGAATTGATGTGATCAAAGATTACCACCAGGAATATGTCTGGAAGCGTTACCAAAGGACAGAAAGACCAGAGACAGTTATGTTACAAAGATCAAAATAGGCTTGTTCTTTTTTTAACTGTGCCTTCTAAAGAACACTGAGATTTTGACAAGTCATTAACTTTATGTATTTTTAATCAAACTCATTTTGAAGGATTGTATTTGACGTGATACACATCAAATGGTTATCCCCGAGCAGAGGACCTGGCTGTAGCCAGGTGGGGTTGGTCTCTTCTCCCAGACAACCAATAGGAGAAGGGGACAGTCTCAAGTTGTGGTGGGGGAGGTCTAGGCTGGATGTTAGGAGGAAGTTCTTCCCAGAGAGAGTGATTGGCATTGGAATGGGCTGCCCAGGGAGGTGGTGGAGTCACTGTCCCTGGAGGTGTTGAAGCAAAGTCTGGATGAGGCACTTAGTGCCATGGTCTGGTTGACTGAATAGGGCTGGGTGCTAGGTTGGACTGGATGAGCTTGCAGATCTCTTGCAACCTGTTTAATTCTACGATTCTATGACCTGGAGACTTCTAAAATAAGACAATTAGAAGGCTTATTCTCCTCTAAGTGGTTATGGTAGATTAGCTAATAAGGTAGTTGCACACTCATTTAAAGATATCATGACTGCAAAGGTAACTCCTTTCACTGCTGCAACTGTAATCTGAACTTGGTACAGAGATCTTTTTATTCAAACAGTGGTAGGAATGCTTTGTGTTTTGTTCTGCTGGGTTGTTTTCTTTCAGAAACTGTGATTAGCTAAAGAAAAGAGAGTTCCCTCTAAAGATATTTTTGTTGCATAGGTCCAGTTCTCTGTGTAAATATCAAAAATACATCATCAAAATGCTAAGTGATTTTGTTTTGGTAGTCCAGATTAGAATCATAGAATCAACCAGGTTGGAAGAGACCTCTGAGATCACCCAGTCCAACCTAGCACCCAACCCTACCCAATCAACTAGACCATGGCACTAAGTGCCTCATCCAGGCTTTTCTTGAACACTTCCAGGGACGGCAACTCCACCACCTCCCTGGGCAGCCCATTCCAATGTCAATCTCTCTCTCTGGGAAGAACTTCCTCCTAACATCCAGCCTAGACCTCCCCCAGTAGAACTTGAGACTGTGTCAATAATTAATACCAAGCTATACTATAATGCAGAAAGAAAAATGATCACATAGCTAAAAGGCAGGTGACTATTTCTTTTCTGCCCCTCGAGGTGGAAGATGTGTATTTTTATTTGAGCACAAGCAGCAGAGTGGAGTGTACATGCAACCCAAAGAGAATTGAGTTTTACAATGCTCTTAAAGCCAGGCTGGAAATAATTTCCTTTGTGCTATTTTTTACTGTTTCTTTTGCCTTAGTCCTGGTCTGCTTGGGAAGGATTCAGAGTCCTCGAGCTTCACCCCCTACCAGTGTTTACTCCCTGCTATGCTGCAGCAGACTTTAGATAGTGGCCATACCGTCTGTTGTCATGACATTGTGCTGTGTATGCTAATTGGGTCTGGTAACAGCCTTCAGGCAGAATATCAATGTGGTTGAATCTCCCATAAATCTAGAAAGAACTCCTCAGAAATGAAGAAGATAGGTAAGAAAAGGAGAAGGAGAAATATCTATAGCAAGTACAAGAAATACATTCTTCCACATTAAGGAACGTGAGATTCCATACAGTTCACAGAATTCTGTGAGCTGCTCAACTCACTTTTAGGATGTTTCCCAAAATTCTAGTTCTTAGAATCACAGAATCAACCAGGTTGAAAGAGACCTCCAACATCATCCAGTCCAACCTGGCAGCCAGTCCTGGCCAATCAACCAGACCATGGCACTAAGTGCCTCATCCAGGCTTTGCTTCAACGCTTCCAGGAACGGTGACTCCACCACCTCCCTGGGCAGCCCATTCCAATGCCAATCATGCTGGAGTAGTGCAGTGCCCCACAGCCTGGCTCCTGACAGCACCCTAGGCAGGCCTGGCTAGATCAGACATCTCACCCAGGTTAGGTCTCCTCAGGCTCTGGATAGAAATATCTCTACTGGTGCTACATTAACTTCCTTCTCTACTCGAAATAAAGCAAAAGGTTTGATTCTCTTACCAAATGTCCATTTGAAAAGCAGACAAAGAGTTGTTCTGAGTCCAGAGATGATTTCCATCTGTGTTTGCCTCTTCTGTGCTTCATGCTCTGTTATTATTCTGACAGGGATGCTGCTTTTTTGCAACTGAGAACTCTATTGCATCACTATCATCTCCCTGTTAAAAAATTAAAACGATTAACTGTTTGTTTGGACGCCTGTGAAACACTCTGTAACAGGATTAGGTTGGATCCCTGAAGAGTCATTAACTTGCATTATATTGACATATTTATTATTGAACATATGTAATGGATAATATTTGTTTACATTCTTAATTATTCACTTTTTCAGCCAAGAAAGTCTCCGAGGATAATGTCTCATTTACAGGTGTCCTGGCAAAAGACAGTGTCATTTAATCACGCAGTGGCAACGATTCCATAACCAAAATGCAGTAGTTTAAAAATCATAGAATCAGCCAGGTTGGAAGAGACCTCCAAGATCATCCAGTCCAACCTAGCACCCAGCCCTAGCCAATCAACTAGACCATTGCACCTCCAAGATCATCCAGTCCAACCTAGCACCCAGCCCTAGCCAATCAACTAGACCATTGCACTAAGTGCCCCATGCAGGCTTTGCTTGAACATCTCCAGGTACGGCGACTCCACCACCTCCCTGGGCAGCCCCTTCCAATGCCAATCACTCTCTCTGGGAAGAACTTCCTCCTAACATCCAGCCTAGACCTCCCCTGGCACAACTTGAGACTGTCCCCCCTTCTTCTGTTGCTGAAAAGCCTAGAACACAAACCCTATGAGAATAGGATGAGGGAGCTGGGGGTGTTCAGCCTGGAGAAGAGGAGGCTCAGGGCAGAGCTCATTGCTGTCTGCAACTACCTGAAGAGAGGCTGTAGCCAGGTGGAGTTGGTCTCTTCTGCCAGGCAAGCAGCAACAGAACAAGGGGGGACAGTCTCAAGTTGTGCCAGGGGAGGTCTAGGCTGGATGTTAGGAGGAAGTTGTTGGCAGAGAGAGTGATTGGCACGGGAATGGGCTGCCCAGGGAGGTGGTGGAGTCACTGTCTCTGGAGGTGCTGGATGAGGCACTTAGTGCCATGGTCTGGTTGATTGGCTAGGGCTGGGTGCTAGGCTGGCCTGAATGATCTTGGAGGTCTCTTCCATCGTAGTTGATTCTATGGTTGCCTGGGAGAAGAGTGCTACCCCCACCTTGCTCCAACCTCCCTTCAGGTAGTTGTAGACAGCAATGAAGTCACCTCTGGTTTTCATTCTTACTATAAGATGTTTGGTCTGTTGTGATTTACAGTGAACTCTCAATTTTTACAAGGAAAGACTTCTTTAATCCTTAGGTTTGAGATGCTTGCTCTCTCATTCTTTGATTTACATCTATTCTCAGGAGGGTTAACTTTCACTTTATTGCCTCTACTCTATCACAAAATTACAAAGCAAGTCTTGATGTAGTTGATAATTGATAATATCACCCTTGTGAGGCATAAATATAGAGAGATTCCACAGATTGTAGCCAGTAAAACCACAGATCAGATATTCCTTTATTCTAGTCAGTAGCTTACCACTATCACAAACTTCAAAAGCAACGTTCAGGAGCTAAAAAGTTATTGGAGTACATCCCACAGTGCATTCAGCACAGTGTGGTAAATGAAATTCTCAGAGGCAGTTAATGTGCTGCCATCTGAAGTCAGCTGGTATCAGATGCTTGATGCCTCATTTATTTTGATTAATTGCTTCAGTGGGGGAGGACCAAAGGGGAAGGCAAAAATCCACGACAAGGAAGACAGAACTGTGCTACACCATCTTTGTGCTGAAGAAGTAAACATGCTATGAAGCTTGGCTGTGTTCATTCCCTTTTACTCTTTCACACTTGGGAAGAAAAAAGTTTGTTATCCTGTTAAGAGCAATGTGAAAAAACAACAACCTGGCAGACCTGTGGTCCTGTTTGCTTTGTGTGAGCAATGTCTGCTTTGGAGAGATGGTTGGAAATCCTGCTACTGATGATCTGGAATCACTGGGTTGTTAAGGCAGTGTTTGGTCATCCCTGGTCTGTTTCCACCCATTCTACTCCTTCCCTGTGGTAGTTTGAAACTAACTGGAATCTTTTAGTGAGAAGAATTAGATGATAGGCTGTGAAAAGGAAACAGTGGTGATGTCTGCTGCACTCATAGGCTTGCTGAGATGGATAAAAATAAGAACATAAACACAGACAAGAGAGTGGGCTTCTGTCACAGCTGGTGTCTGTACCTTCCTTCCTCACCTGCTTTCTGTGCAACCAATCCTTCTGCTTTCTAACCCCCCCTTGCCAATCCTTCAAACTCACCTTGCACATAAGGCAAAGACTGGGATAAGGTAGAGGGGTGGGAAGGAGGTGGGAGTGTGGTTGGGAGCCCCTCCTGGGACCTCCAGTTTCTGGGAGGGCTGCTGTGTTTCTGTATTACTTTTTAGCTTGGCTATTTCTGTCTATAGCTGTAAATATTGTAACTATCTGCTTGTACATTGTGCTAAGCTGTAAATATAAAGCTTCATTCCTTAACTTCAAGCTGGCTGAGTCTAGTCTGGGTGATTTCTTAAGAGCTGGGGGGCAGGTAACACCCAAACCATCACATGCCCCCAGATTTTTCTTTTGCTATCAACTGCACTACGGTTCCCAGAGATGTCTTCAAGCTCCATTCTCATGTCAGTTTCAACTTCTCTTCTTACCACCGACTCTTTTCATCCTTTCTCTCCTCCTGCTGCCTCCTAGGGGTGACACTGTTGCAAGAGAACCACAGCAGAGGCAGGGAACAGCAGGAAAGACACGTGCCTATCCATCACAGCTGAAATTACAGATCTTTCCAATTTGGCCGTGGGTGATTTTAGCACCTGCTAAGCCCACAGGAATGGAGCCCTGGGTGGTGATTTCAGCCATAAACTTTCTGTTTTGTGGTGCTTACCTTTGCTATCCACTGTGACAGGTTTCTCTTCTGAGTAGTAGCCTATGGCACTTGGCTGGGGAGACAAGACGCCCACGCGATGCACTGCACAGAGAGTGACAAATTAAAATGACAGGGCTGTCTTACAAGATTGGGATCTAGTGAAATGAAATATTTCTGGTCCAGATAACAGAGGCAGTGCTACATGGGAATATGTGGGAAAAAGCCAGTGTAATTTTCAAGTGGTTTAACATAACTGTGTTTGTCACTGTCCTGGCCCTATCACGCCTCATCTTCCCCAGGTGTGACTGAAAGTGTGGCTTGGAGGATTGCTTTTGCAAAAATAGCTCCATCACATGATTTATAATGGGACATTTTTATCCATTCTCATCTCTTTTTTTTTGGTGTTTTTTTTTTTTTTTTAGCTGTGTTAATGGCAGGGGTAAAAATTAATCCAAAGAGCCATTAGAGGTGAGAAAAATAAGACAGTGAGAACTTCTTTACAATCCTTCCTCTTACCTTTCATTTCAAACTGAATAAATAGGTTTAAAAACCACGTAGGCATACACACAATGCTGCCCTCTGAGCTCCAGGCTTCTATTCTCCTATTTAACTAATAAAAAGAAACTGCCAATCTTTTGCTTCCAACATATTCATAATCTGAGGTTTAAATTCATTGTTCTGTATTTTAAATAAAGGCTTGGAAAATTATTCTGAAGAGTCCTTTTCTCCCAGTGTGCCTCCAGTGCATACTACACACACACACATATTTTGTATTCTCACACACAACACTGATGTACACAAATGGATAATTGCCTCTACAACTTAGGTATCTAAATCTCTGCCTTTCAAGTGACATTTTGCATGCTCATTTGGGTGTAAGATTACAATGAGGCTTCAAGTGTCCAGAATGCATCAAAATAATTCCTGAAATGCTTATGCCTCTGTTTAATTAAGTTGAAGTGAAATTCATGTTATTCAAGCACTGTTAAATCAGGCTGAAGTTAGTGAATCTAAATGCCATGCTGTAGTATGTTCTTTTAAACTGACTAAAATAGGTGGCATTGTAAGGTGCTTGCTTTCTGTTTGAGTACTAAACCCCATGAATTTCACAGAGCTACCCTATCTTGGAGGCAGGGAATTAAGAGGAAATACAGAAAATAGAATTATTCTATTTTCCTAGAAGCCTGCCCCCACAACTAGATAAAAATTAGTTTAGTTTATTAACAGATTCAGTTCACTTGAGAATATCTTCCAAAAGGATTGTATAGATACATTTAGAGATTTAGGAAGTCAGGGAATGGCAAAGGCTAAGCTATAAATACAGCTTTACCCCACTACCAATGAGGCTGAGCAGAAGATTAAGGGAACAGCAGGTCTTACTCACAAAGGTGAGATAGGCATTCAGCAATGATCCCTTGCTGGATCCCTCAGCAAGAGCAGCCTTCTGATGCTGCAGGCAATATCTAATAATAGAGATCCACACCACAGAAGTCCAAGGCAAGTCACAGAGCTGCCAAACTCAGAAATGTCTTGAGCATTTCTTCCTGAGTGGGATGGTTGTGGAACGATGCTGCCTTCCAGAGGCAGGGGAGAGCCAAAACCACTAACATCCCTCAGACTGTGAGGCAGCCAGGAAGTTGGTTACTGATAGAGTCTGAGAGAGGGTGGTCCAGATGCCACCAGCTCTCTCTCAAAGGACCCCAGGGCTTGCCAAGCCTGCAGGTTTGCACAGAAGGGTGCCAAAGTGGGGAGAACTGTCCATAAGCAGGGATGGGATAAAACCAAGAGCTGTACAAAAGGTAGGAGCCATCCAAAGTGGGGACGGTCCAGGTCCAGTCACGGCAGGAACCTATCCTTTGTTGTGGCAGAAGATGGGAACCCTGAAGGTGGGAACTCTGAAGATGGGAACCCTTGCTCTATTTATCCTTTTTCCAGACAAAGTGTCCATTTACTATTTATATTGGGTGAAAACCACAGCCAATCACCAGCCCAATTCCAGGACAGGCTTTCCCATGGGTCAGCTCACATGCAGGATGGCACCTTTTGTGGCTACCCTTCAAGCCCGCAGGGTGGGGTGGTTGAAGCAAGGTTTTGCACCTTTCTTCTCCCATTTACACCTATGGAGTGAGAAGGAGAAGAGAGCAATTTGGGGTATCCAGGAACATACCCATGGAAAATTAAAGACAGTACTTACTGCAGTGCTCCAGAATCAAATGCTAAGTTAAAAGTTGGTTTGCAGAACATGCAACTGTGTTGGGGATTTTTACTACTTGGAGATAATTTTCCAACCTAGACTCCTACTATTCACTATTCCCTGATCCACTCTGCCACTTAATAAAAAAAGAAACAACAAAAACTGAAGATGTATTAGATCTGCAGAAAAACCCTTCCTGCACAGGGTCTTCCCAAATTAGAGTAAGGCTTTCCTTACAACATTTAGTCTACAAGTACACTTTAGATACCATTGCCAAAATGACCCTGTGCCAAGAGGCAGAAGATAGGAATGACACAAGGAGGGAGAAGCCTTTACATAGATCCACTGATCAGCATAAACAAGAAAAGGGGCAGTGCTGCAGCCTCTCAACTGCAGTAAAAGTAGTTTTCCAGTGGGACAGAGATTTCAGGGGCTGTTTCTCCACTCTCCAACTTAACCCTATGTGGAAAACACTGACAATCATTTTCACATTCCTGTCCAACATCACCCACACTAACCCAAATCAGCATGACCTTATGAGTTGTTTTATAAGCTATTTAGACCATGAGGCCTGTATTTTTTCTTGTGAGAACTGAGGGAAATATACAGCAATGTATATGTTCTTTGTAATAAAACACTGAAACTTTAGCACTGGCCACAATATAGCTCATTCCAATTGAAATTGAATAAACAGCTTCATATAAATTCAATTAATTGGTGTGGGCTTAAGCATGGAGTCTATATTGTGAAATGATGAACAATAACTTGCTCCAGCAGCACTGCTAAATAATTGCCTTAAGTCAGAGGATAAAGAATAGAGAAAGCAGAAAATCCATTATGCTCTGTAACAGTCTTACTAAAACTAATTAGCTGCTATCCAAATTTTCACACCTCTATTTTATGATCATCTTTTCTTCTTTGGAAAACAGACACATACATTCTGAGAAAAGGCAAATATAAATGGGATTCCAAACGTGAACATTGAGAGTCCAAGCCTGAGTTCTGCTCTGGTTCTCTGGTACATGGCAGAGGTGCTGGTAGAATCATAGAATCAAGTCAGGGTTGGAAGGCACCACAAAGATTATCTAGTTCCAACCCCCCTGCCATGGGCATGGACACTACCCTAGAGCAGGCTGCCTACAGCCTCATCCAGCCCGGCCTTAAACACCTCCAGGGATGGAGCCTCAACCACCTCCCTGGGCAACCCATTCCAGGCTCTCATCACTGTCATGCTCAACAACTTCCTTCTCACCTCCACTCTGACTCTCCCCACCTCCAGCTTTGCTCCATTCCCCCCAGTCCTGTCACTCCCCAAGAGCCTAAAAAGTCCCTCCCCAGCTTTTTTGTAGTCCCCTTTCAGATACTGGAAGGCCACAAGAAGATTACTTTCGAAGCCTCCTCTTCTCCAGCCTGAACAGCCCCAACTCTTTCAGTCTGTGCTCATAGGACATAGGTAGTGTTGGAGGTCTCAGGAAGGGGATGCCCTTGGAGGGGAGGCAAGAAAGGGAACCTTAAAAACAGCCCATTACATCTAGAGCCCCAAAAGTTCACTTGGAGCTGTCTGTTCACAAAGACTGTGTATATTTTAACAAACCCTGACCCATGTGTTTTGTGTCTTGAAAATGTATGGGTTGGTGCTGACTATAAATAGGCCTTGAAAGCTTCAATGGTGTCACAATGTGCAAAATGCAGTTAATGCTCCTAACTGTTTCTGCAGTGGTTTATGTAATGCACTGGAGTAATTTGGGAAGAGTGGTACCTGCTGGGAAATGCAGTTGTGTATACCTCTCTCAGATTAGTTCAGCCTTTCTCCAGCCTGTGCAGACTCATAGAGGCAGTTTTGAGAACATACAGAGGCACATGGTGGAAAAAATACTAACTATAAAAAGCTCAACTTCTAGTATGAATTTTTGATCTCTTCATGGAGCAGACTCTTACATGTTGTGACAACATCCACTGGGCAATGTGGTGATACTGTGACTTTGTTTACATATCAGGAGATCCTTTCTGATTATGAAGAGGCCAAAAAGAAATGCTCCTCTTGGTTTCGTGGGCTGATATGAATCATAGGATCAAGCAGGTTGGAAGAGACCTCCAAGATCACCCAGGCCAACCTAGCACCCAGCCCTAGCCAGTCAACTAGACCATGGCACTAAGTGCCTCATCTAGGCTTTGCTTGAACACCTCCAGGGACAGTGACTCCACCACCTCCCTGGGCAGCCCATTCCAATGCCAATCACTCTCTCTGCCAACAACTTCCTCCTAACATCCAGCCTAGACCTCCCCTGCCACAACTTGAGACTGTGTCCCCTTCTTCTGTTGCTGCTTGCCTGGGAGAGGAGACCAACCCCACCTGGCTACAGCCTCCCTTCAAGTAGTTGTAGACAGCAATGAGGTCAGCCCTGAGCCTCTTCTTCTGCAGGCTGCACCCCCCCAGCTCCCTCAGCCTCTCCTCAGGGTTTGTGTTCCAGGCCCCTCACCAGCCTTGTTGCCATTCTCTGGACATGTTCCAGCACTTCAACATCTCTCATGAATTGAGGGGCCCAGAACTGGACACATTCATCTCAATAAGGATCTGTAGCCTGAAACTTCCATATTCTGGAAAGGATCCCCAATCACTGCATCTTTAAGCTTTGACTGGCAGATACCATTTTCCCCCTTCATCAGTGCCAGTGGTGTGTTCTGAGTCCAGTGTCAGAAGAGCTATCACTGCATTAGAAGTGTACTCTAGAGAGGAGCACTGCCAGAGCACAGCGCTTCCCAGCGCTCCCCAGACAGCCAGCAAGGGAGGGACGTGCCTGACTGGGAGCGTGCTATTGACAGAGGATGAATTTCTCTCTACTGGGCTGCTTCTGTAACATTTTGTTATATCCTTCTAACAGTCAACTCAGTGGCCTGCTGCCAAGCTGAAAGACTGCCCTGACTATCAGATCCCATTTACGTCAGCGAGCAATGTTCTAAGTAGAAGTGTTCGCAGTCAAAACTATTCTCAGTGAAATCAAAACAGTCAATGCATTGTCTGAGAAGAGTGGTGCTGCCCTACCAAATAAATGTCAGTTTGGAAGCAAGGATATTAACAAAAAATATATGTGTAGGCAGAGTCCAGACACTTGTTTTGACAGTACATGGGTTTGCTCCCTTGTCAAACTATCTGTTTGCACTTCCCTTATTATAGATGGAATTACACACTCACATTCAACGAGTCGATGATGAGGCAGGGAACATGTCCAGAGAAGGGCAATGAAGCTGGTGAGAGGCCTGGAACACAAACCCTATGAGGAAAGGCTGAGGGAGCTGAGGGTGTGCAGCCTGCAGAAGAGGAGGCTCAGGGCAGAGCTCATTGCTGTCTCCAACTACCTGAAGGGAGGCTGTAGCCAGGTGGGGTTGGTCTCTTCTGCCAGGCAAGCAGCAACAGAAGAAGGGGACACAGTCTCAAGTTGTGGCAGGGGAGGTCTAGGCTGGATGTTAGGAGGAAGTTGTTCGCAGAGAGAGTGATTGGCATTGGAATGGGCTGCCCAGGGAGGTGGTGGAGTCATCATCTCTGGAGGTGTTGAAGCAAAGCCTGGATGAGGCACTTAGTGCCATGGTCTAGTGACTGGATAGGGCTGGGTGCTAGGTTGGACTGGATGATCTTAGAGGTCTTTTCCAACCTGCTTGATTCTATGATTCTAAGAAGGATATTAAGGTGATTGAGCAGGTTCAGAGGAGAGAATGAGACTGATGAGGGGGCTGGAGGGAAAGTTTCATGAGAAGAGGCTGAGGGAGCTGGCAGTGTTCAACCTAGAGAAGACTAAGAGGGAACCTTATCACTCTGTACAACTACCTGAAGGGAAGTTGTAGTCATGTGCTGGTCAGATTACCAGTATAATACAGCACATATTTGCCTTTAGATTGACTTAATGTATTTTTAGGCTTATCCAGCTGCCTTGGAGTATCCACATGAACAAAATCCAAGCAGTGTTTATGCTTTAATTATAAAGGTTTACTCTGGGCCTAGACTCTGAGCCTTCTCTTTCCACAGGGGTACATTTCTGCAAGGTGATTTAGACACCTTACATGCCTGGCTGCATCTCCTTGTTGTAAACACACAACCTTATTTAAAATAGGAATTCCTGCAGCAGATGCAAATAAAATTTTAAATAAGAGATTGTCATCAGTAATTATCTACCAATAAAAATAGTTTTATATGCTTAATAATGACTATAATTGGAAAATTTCATCCACCTTAATGTGTATGTTTTTGCAGTTAGTGGTTTGCATTATTTTTCTATCAATCTTTAGATCTCTCTGGAATAAAAATCCAGAACATTTTTAACCTAAGCATATACATTTGTAAACCAGATAAATGTTGTGATTATCTCCTCCTGTATATAATTCCTCATGAGGGATTCAGTTAATTGAACATACCTTTCAAAACATAATCTATGGCTTAATTAAAGCTTAGCAAATGTAGAATTTGAAACCACATACCCTCTATTGGCAGCAAAGTTAGGCTTTTGGGCTGGGGGTTTTTAAGTTCCTTTTTATCCAGTGCTGCTAATGACTGCTTTTGCACTTTTAAACACATTCAGGGTAATATGACTGTATCCAAAACAGAAGTTAAGATTTTGATTTCGCTGTCAGACATCAAAAGTTTTTTGGTTGTTTGAGGCTTTTTTGGGTTTTTTTTTATACATACATCAATCCATTCAAGAACAAAATAAGAACTCACTGACG
The DNA here is from genome assembly GCF_015220805.1 of Pogoniulus pusillus. Taxonomy (NCBI): domain Eukaryota; kingdom Metazoa; phylum Chordata; class Aves; order Piciformes; family Lybiidae; genus Pogoniulus; species Pogoniulus pusillus. The sequence continues at coordinate 46,520,020 of NC_087265.1, forward strand.
TTGAGTAAATTTCCTAGCTCTTAAAAAAGACACAGATCATTGTAATGTGTGAAATTTTAATCAGAAATGTTGTGAAGGATAAAGGTAAACTGACTGCTATAATTAATGTGTTCTGCCACAGAGATTTAGCTGGCACATTTGAGAAGTGTGGTTTATGTTAACTATTCCATTGCTTGAATTCTGTCCTTGCTAAATGGAGGGGCAATTTGACAGTTTAATGTTACAGTGCTTTGCTCTCTGCAGTAAGTTTGTTCTTAGTTTAGGGTAATGTCCTGCAGAAGTTTGCAGTCATGCAGTGGTAGGTGGGTAGATAGAATCATAGAATCAACCAGGTTGGAAGAGACCTCCAAGATCAGCCAGTCCAACCTAGCACCCAGCCCTAGCCAGTCAAATAGACCATGGCACTAAGTGCTTTTCTTGAACACCTCCAGGGACGGTGGCTCCACCACCTCCCTGGGCAGCCCATTCCAATGCCAATCACTCTCTCTGACAACAACTTCCTCCTAACATCCAGCCTATACTTCCCCCACCACAACTTGAGACTGTGTCCCCTTGTTCTGTTGCTGGTTGTCTGGGAGGATAGATAGATAAGCCTATAGAATCAGTCAGGATTGGAAGGGACCACAAGGATCAGCCAGTTCTGACTCCCCTGCCATGGGCAGGGACACCCTACGCTACACTTGGTAGTGCACATTAAACCTGGTAACCAAACTTGTCAGCATTGCACCGTGTGAATGTTACCTTTCCTCTCCCTCTCTCCTTTAGCACTTCATATTTTCTATTTATTTTATAATTAAATTTATGATAACTTGCCCACAGCCATCATTTCCTGAACCAAACCAAAAAAAAAACCACCCAGGGTCATGTCGCCTGTGGAATGCAGAGGACTAAAATCTATTATCACAACAAGAAGAAGGAAGGAGTTATTAGAAGATTATTGTTCTCAAAACAAAATGCCTATCTGTTACATCTAACTCATGTTTGGAAAAAAGCCCAAGGCCCTGATTCTGCCACCATTCCTTGCATTGAGTAGAACCATATGGTCCCATTGGTGTTGATCTAACTGCTTTTGGAGTATGCTACCACTCAAAATAAATAAAAGTGGCAGGATCTGGCCCTGAACGAGCACACGAGCTTTGCACCCTGCCCTAGAGGTTAACAAACTGGGTAAGAAAATTCCAGGGTTGAAGGGGATTCATCTGAGAAGGCTCTCTCTGATATAAGCTCCCACCCCTCCAGATGCAGGGCCTCTTGGAGGAAACTCCCGTTCAACATGCATTTCCTTTCATAGGTTTTGTAAGAGGATAGCTTCTCTTTATGTGTCATTTCTGTATTGTCTTATTTCCAGAAACTGTGAGCTGCCTGTATAACTAATTGCTTTAATGAAGAAATTGCAAACATGAGACACACAGGAAATAACAGCTTCAGAATTGCATTTTTCATTCTGAAGCAAGAGAAGGGACTTTTTGGCGTGTTTGTTCTCACTAATAACGGGCCTCATTTTGCAGTCCTTAAGCATCCAGTTTCCTTCTGCCCAGGAAAGGCTAGACTGGTCCCTAGATGCATGTGTTATCTTCCAAGCAAATAGCATGTAAAAAAAAGAAGACTTGGTCTCACAAATAGGGAAAAAAATGGTTAGCTTCTGCTGCATCGTAAACCACACATCAGTACAGCACGTTACAGGGCGTGTTTTCAAAGGGCATTGGGTGCCAAGTATGCAAAACAAATCACTATGATCTGTCTGAAATAGATCATTAAGGTGATTGCCTCAGACTGCAAATGGAGAGAAACAAATCATCTGCAACAAATCTCAACAGAAAAATAGGGCTTTTGATCCTTTACTTTGCTTCAGCCTTGGTTCTGTCGGTCTCACCTGAAAAGATCCACTGCAGGCGACTCTTGCCGTGCCAGTATGGGTGCACAGCAGACAAAAGACATACCAGAAAGGGGAAGACAGATATGCCACTTAAATTAAATAGGAAATGAATTGGCCAGCAAGTTGGCATGTCTGCTGAGACAAATCATAGACAACACGTCTCTCAACAACAGAACTTATTTGTTTTCTCTTGCCAACAGATTCATCACTGCCCAGGCAAAACAGGCAAAATACATTAGTGTCATGGTAAACTGATAAAGAGAAGTGCCTCAATCTAGCATCCTCAATGGCGAAAGTCTTAGGGCTGTATTGATCTGTGTTATATAAATCTTGTTTTCTGTCTGCAGAAGTGAATCAGGAATGACCCTTAAGGTTAACAAACATTGTAATGTCTTTCAGCTGGGGCAGATGCCTATGTGCTCCACACATTGTATTTGGTCAAGTCCCATCTTGTCATTTTACTGCCAAGGAGCTTAACTAATTGCTGGCAATCATAAGACAGTTTGATGGAAGCAAAGAATTCCTACAATTGTTACCCCTCTCCTTTCCCCCCCCCCCCCCCCCCCCTCTTCTTTTAGCCTTAACAAGCACTCAAAGCCATGTAGCGGAAAACAATCAACAATGAATTAGTCAGCAGGAGTCTTAGCTGAGCTGGAACTTTATGTAATTGGCATGTCATGTTCGTACATAGCCAGAAGCAGGCCTGATTAAGCTGATGTATTTTGTTTCAGTAAACTTTCACAAAAGCAGCTTTACCTCCTCTTGTTTTGGTTGCACGTCATCACATGTGCCTAACATGACATTTTTATGTGGAGCAATGGCATTAGGCAGTCATCCACAGACATTTTGGGTTGGGAGAAATATTGCCATACTGACATGTGAAACGTGATAGATAAAAAAAAAAGATGAAGTGTTGTGAAAAAGGACAAAAGCAAAAGAAGCATATTCATTATAGACACTGAACTTTTGCACCAGACTCCTTTGGCTTGTGTGCAAAAGTTCGTTTTCTACAGGCTATTTATGCAGATTTGAGCAAAGGAGGTATCAGGTGTAATTTAGATTAGAACTACTTCCAACTAAACATGCATAGTTTTTCTCAGGGTTGAGCAAAAATATTCCCATGCAGCAACAGGGAGCCCTTTCCAACAGATATACTACTTGGGCTACATGAGCAGTCCACCCTACCTGATTCAGTGAAATGTTATGGTGCATTTTCCTTTGCCATATAGATAGATTCAGTCTTTAAATGCTAAAAATGCCAGATTGCATGGAGAAAGAAATTAGTTAATGCTTGCTGTTGGGAGTAACTTACAAAGCTGAAGGTATACTAACCATATTGATAGGTTTAGTCTTTAAATGCTAAAACCACCAGATTGCATGGAGAAAGAAACTAGTTAGTGCTTGCTGTTGGGAGTAACTTACAAAGCTGAAGGTATACTAACCATATAGATAGGTTTAGTCTTTAAATGCTAAAACCACCAGATTGCATGGAGAAAGAAACTAGTTAGTGCTTGCTGTTGGGAGTAACTTACAAAGCTGAAGGTATACCAACCATATAGGTAGGTTTAGTCTTTAAATGCTAAAAATGCCAGATTGCATGGAGAAAGAAATTAGTTAGTGCTTGCTGTCAGAAGTAACTTACAAAGCTGAAGATGTACCAACTATATAGATAGGTTTAGTCTTTAAATGCTAAAACCACTGGTCTGCATGCAGAAAGAAATTAGTGCTTGCTGTTGGGAGTAACTTACAAAGCTGAAGGTGTACCAAGCATATAGGTAGGTTTAATCTTTAAATGCTAAAGCCACCAGATTACATGGAGAAAGAAATTAGTTAATGCTTGCTGTCAGAAGTTACTTACAAAGCTGAAGGTGTACCAACTATATAGATAGGTTTAGTCTTTAAATGCTAAAACCACCAGATTGCATGGAGAAAGAAATTAGTTAGTGCTTGCTGTTGGGAGTAACTTACAAAGCTGAAGGTATACCAAGCATATAGATAAGTTTAGTCTTTAAATGCCAAAAACACCAGTCTGCATGCAGAAAGAAATCAGTTAGTGCTTGCTGTCAAAAGCAACTCATAAAGCTGAAGGTATACCAACTGTATTCTTTTGCACTGGTGTCCTTGTCATAACCTTAAATCAAAGGAGATAGTTGAACTTGGCATAGATTATTAAAGCTAAAAGAGTGAGTAGTCTGTGCTTCTATTACGTCATACATGACAATATAAAGACAAGATTCAGGGAACTAATGGAGCTTCTTTTCTTTTGTCGTGGAAAGGTCAAGCTAGTTTTCCACATTTTATATGTGTGTCATTCTCAATAGAGCAACTGAATCTCTTCTAGAAAACAATGTAAGTAAATGTCTCCACGAAGCTACTAGTCACCTGATCAAAAGCCAATGTTGAAAAACACTTCTAATGACTTTCTCTTATGCATCAGTGCACCTACTAATGAGCTGCCAGAAAAGGCTTTGCAAAGCTTTGCTAAGATAGAACAGGAATGTGAGAAGCCTGAGATCTAACTTCCCTGCTGTGATCCCTGCCTTTCTACTAACAGGGAGCCCAGGCGCAGAGCTACTAATGAGCATGCTGGAGAGTGTGTCCAAACCAGCGGTGGCTATAGACAATCCACCTGTCTGCTCTGCGATGTAGGGTATGGTGCATGACAGTAAGACACCCCATTGTATTTTGTCCTTAAATAATTTAGGTATTTATTGATTTTCTTCTTTTTTTTTTATCCATTTTTTTTTTCATTGACCTTACTCTCAATAGCAACTATCACTTTCCTTGGGAAAAAAAAATAAGTAGTGAGTTTCAAACCCAGATTGTTTCCCCCCCCCCTCCCCATGGCTATCATTTAATTTGATATAACTAAAACAAGGCTGTTATACCACATTAAAGCACTCCAGAATTTCAAGCTTATTTCTCTCCAAATGACACATTTGATATTCCAAGAAAATTTTAAATGGTAAAACAGTATTAGTAACTTCTAAAATAAAATACCCCAAACGTCCTCTATCTGAAGAGGGGGAAAAAAAAATTCAGATGGAACAGCTGTCTGACACTAAAAATAGTGCAAATTGCATAAATTAGAGCCCATATTTCAAACCCACCACACTCGACATCTTTATCTACGTCAAAAGCCAGCAGGATACTGGTATGAAACATTTACTTAACTCTGTTTGCAGCAATTCTGTATAAAGGGAATAGTTACTGCAGGATTCCTTTCAACTCCAAGCTGTTCAGTTAATGCATCATGACGCTACCTAACTCCCTTTGGGCTTTTCTTAAGGTTACCCCACCAGTTAATGTTTTGTAGGCCAAAGAGACAGCCTGGGAGAAGAGATGCTAGGTAATATTGCCAGCTAGCAGTAGGATGTCACATTTGCTGTGAAAGAAACATCAAAATGTTTTAGGAGGAATCAGTAATAACTACTTGTATTATGCTCTACATTGTCATTGGGAAAAAGCTATTCAGTGCAAATAAGCCAGCCAAACAATTTGCTGTTTCGGCTGCAGCAGCAGAGTGTAGCCAGCAGATTAAGGGAGGTGATTCTCCCCCTCTACTCTGCTCTGCTGAGACCCCACCTGCAGTACTGCATCCAGCTCTGGAACCCCCATTATAAGAAGGATGTGGAGATGCTGGAGCATATCCAAAGGGCCAGGAGGATGCTCAGAGGGCTGCAGCAGCTCTGCTATGAGGACAAACTGAAAGAGTTGGGGCTGTGCAGGCTGGAGAAGAACGGGCTCCAATGTGACCTTCTTGTGGCCTTCCAGGATCTGAAGGGGGCCTACAAAAAAACTGGGGAGAGACTTTTTAAGCTATCAGGGGGTGACAACACATGGGGGCATGGAACAAAGCTGGAGATGGGTAGGTTGATACTGGACATGAGGAGGAAGTTGTTCATCATGAGAGTGGTTGAGAGTGGTGAGAGCCTGGAATAGGTTGCCCAGGGAGGTGGTTGAGGCCCCATGGATGGAGATGTTTAAGGCCAAGCTGGATGAGGCTGTGGCTAGCCTGATCTAGGGTAGGGTGTCCCTGGGCATGGCAGGGGGTTGGAACTAGATGATCCTTGTGGTCTCTTCCAGCCCTAACTGATTCTATGACTCCTTGTTGCCTCTGTTTCCTACCCGAGTTTTGACATTAAAACACATGTGACATGCCACAGCTAAAAGAAAATGTGTCCTCACTGTAGTAGTGACCTCCTATAATTTCTTCAACTAAGTCTTTAAGAGGACAAGTAAGAATCTTATGGATCTGTAGTCTCTTGATATTAATTCTCACTGATATGAATAGGATTTGCATGTGCACAGTGGATGAGGCACTCAGTGCCATGGTCTAGTTCATTGAACAGGGCTGGGTGCTAGGTTGGACTGATGATCTTGGAGCTCTCTTCCAACCTGGTTGATTTTATTATTTGTATCCAGGTCTGATACTCATGAAATCTAGTATTAAAATATCAGTGAGTATTATTAGCATACTGGCACCACTGTCACATCTACAATTCTAGGCTAGTCATTCCGAGTAGCAGCATTCACTTCCAATTCAATAACTTCTCCTTCTGCCAACATTTTAACAATAGTTAATGATTTTTTTTTTTAAGCTAACACCTTGGCTTTCCATTCCTAGAGCATATTTAACCACTTGCAATTGCTTTGTTGAGCACTTCACAGTTTTAAAAGCTGATCTGATTTCCATCATTTCAGCTGAATTTACAGAGACATTTAGATATACAGTCTTGAGAACATAGTTTTTGGAGAAGAGTTAGTAGTGTATCATGAAACAAGTTATTCAGGTGTATAAAATGTTGATAATGTTAATAATACTGCTTGGGCCATTTTTTTCATACACCTGCACTACACAGTCTCAAGTTGTGCCAGGTGAGGTGTAGGCTGGATGTTAGGAGGAAGTTGTTGGCAGAGAGAGTGATTGGCATTGGAATGGGCTCCCCAGGGAAGTGGTGGAGTCTCTGTCCCTGGAGGTGTTGAAGAAAAGCCTGGATGAGGCACTTAGTGCCATGGTCTGGTTGATTGGATAGGGCTGAGTGATAGATTGGACTGGATGATCTTGGAGGTCTCTTCCAACCTGGTTGATTCTATGGTTCTATACATCTAGTGAAAGATCTCATATAAATACTTCACTTGGTGTTTGGACTCAGTGTATACCCGAATTGGTGCCTGGTAAAGCAGTAGAAGAATTGCCTAAATATGCTGAATAGAGTGACCAGATTTATGGAAGAAAAATCTACTTGTGGAGGCTCCTGAGTATGAAATAATCACCTACAAGGGTGGGAATGCTACAGTGGGCACACCAGAGCCTCTGTAAAGACTTCCTAAAGAAATTTTGCAGCATGGCACTCTCGTCCTTCACGTTTCCACCATGCTGCAAACTTGTCTTAGATCAGTGGGAAACGGCGACCTTGTTACGCTGTGCTAGTTATGTTGGCTTTGTGCCATCACTCATGCTTCTTGGGGAGCTCTGTAACACTCTCGTATCATTCAGCTATGCAAAGTGGATGAGGCTGAGACAGATTTGCTCTGCTGTTGGGAACAGTTTACAGACCAGAGAAAGTCAGTCGAAAGAAATGGTGCACAAAGAAAACTGGGGGCACAAATCCCTTCATTCTTTATCTTTCCAGGCAAATCCCACTGTAGGATACCTGCACAGGTCTACAGTTGCTTTATTACCATCTATTGAATGATGGAGCACAGAATACATGGTCCACCCCTTACCCAACCTTCAAGATATCTACTCTTGTGAGTTTCTGGGTTTGTAAGGCAGTAGCAGAAAACAGCTTCTGGCAACACACACCTTCAGGAGAAGCAGGGAGGTTGTAGCCAGGTGGGGGTCACTCATTTCTGCCAGGCAAGCAGCAACAGAAGAAGGGGACACAGTCTCAAGTTGTGCTAGGGGAGGTCTAGGTTGGATGTTAGGAGGAAGTTGTTGTCAGAGAGAGTGATTGGCATTGGAATGTGCTGCCCAGGGAGGTGGTGGAGTTGCCATCTCTGGAGGTGTTGAAGCAAAGCCTGGCTGAGGCACTTAGTGCCATGGTCTGGTTGACTGGCTAGGGCTGGGTGCTAGGTTGGCCTGGCTGAGCTTGGAGCTCTCTTCCAATCTGCTTGATTCTATGATTCTAACATTAACCTCTGAAACATTTTTTTTCCTTGTGAATGCAGAGGATTGCCACAATTTCAAATGGCACATTTTGACATGTGTTTAAAAATTCTAATGATACAATTGCAAACCTCTCATTGTTTGAAATATTTAAACAGAAAAAAAATGCAGTAGTTCTGGAAATTAAAAAATTCTAATGACATAATTGCAAATCTCTCTTATTGGTTGATGTATTTAAACAGAAAAAAATGCAGTAGTTCTGGAAATTAAAAAATTCTGATGACATAATTGCAAATCTCTCTTATTGGTTGATGTATTTAAACAGAAAAAATGCAATAGTTCTGGAAATTAAAAAATTCTGATGACATAATTGCAAATCTCTCTTATTGGTTGATGTATTTAAACAGAAAAACGCAGTAGTTTTGGAAAGTCAAATCCAATATGGCACTAGCACAGAATTCCTTTCAAAAGAATGTTTTTAATCTCTGTATTTTTTTTTTTTAACCACACAGAAGTTTTTTTTTTCTTAATACTTTTCAGAATGCAGGCAAATTTTACAATGCGAGAACTGCCATTTATTTATCAGCTCTAATTTATCCTGAGCTCACACTTTTGCTGGTGGCTTGACAACTGAGTTTTCCCCTCTCGCATAATTCCGAAGTGAAATAAATATTCCTTTTAATAACTTTGATTCATTAAGCAGGAAAGGTTGGTTTCCCCCAAAGTAGCCAAAATGTATATGGATTTATGACTCAGAGCAGAAGACCTCTCTTAATTGATAGCAACAATTTACAGAGGGTTCCGAGAAGACTAATAGAAGCGGTTATGAGGCTGGAAGCCCTGTATACATATGATTTCACACAGTCGTAAGAAAGACATATGGGGAGAAGGATAACAGTCTAAATTTTTAAAGCATATTAGCAGGAGTGATAGAGAAAAAATTAGAATGAATATCTGGGAAAAAAAATATTCCTGAAAATGAGCTGGGTTAGGCAGTTGAATAGTCTCCAAAGGACTGATGGGAACCCAGCTGCAAGGAACAACTAGACTCAAAGGGCTGGCTGAGTGACCGGCCAGATTTTACTCTTTTCTCTGTTGGTCTTTAAAGATGTGAAATAAATAGCTATGAGAAAGTGAAAAGAAAACAGAATGGACAAGTTTCATGATCAGAGGGCTGCAGAACCTCTCCTATGAGGATAGGTTGAAAGTGTTGGGGCTGTTCAGGCTGGAGAAGAGGAGGCTCCCAGGTGACCTTCTTGTGGCCATCCACTATCTGAAGAGGGCCTACAAAGAAGCTGGGGAGGGACACTTTAGGCTCTCAGGGAGTAACAGGACTGAGGGAAATGGAGCAAAGATGGAAATGGGTAGGTTGAGACTGGCTATGAAGAGGCAGTTGTTCAACATGAGAGTGGTGAGAGGCTGGAATGAGTTGCCCAGGAGGTGGTTGAGGCCCTATGGCTGGAGGTGTTTGAGGCCAGGCTGGATGAGGCTGTGGCCAGCCTGATCCAGTGTAAGGTGTCCCTGGGCATGGCAGAGAGGTTGGAACTAGAGGATCCTTGTGGTCCCTCAGAAACATATAATCAACCAACCAGGTTGGAAGATACCTCCAAGATCATCCAGTCCAACCTAGCACCCAGCCCTGGCCAATCAACCAGACCATGGCATTAGGTGCCTCATTCAGGCTTTTCTTGAACACCTCCAGGAACGGTGACTCCACCACCTCCCTGGGCAGCCCATTCCAATAGCAAATCACTCTCTCTGATTCTATGATTCCAAGGCTACCTTGATATGAATATTTTATGTTTTAGCTGAGATTTGCAATTTCCTGTCATCTTATCTGAATTCCTTGGTCAACTCTGGGCGTGAAGTCAATGAGATGCTGAGTGACTTATCTGGGGTGCTAGTAAAGTTAATGTGTTCTAACAGGTTTTATATATGATGATTTATGTATTTAGGATTTTTATGTCAATAATTACAGTATATGTTATATGGTCATTTCATAAAATTGCACATCTCCATAAAATAACTCTATATGGCAGGTTTAATTTTGAACTTCTGCAGACAAAAAGTGGAAGTAGTTACAATAATCATTATTTTCAATTTTATGTAGTTAAGTGGTTTCACAGGAAAAAAAAATTAGCCTTCCAAATGACACAGTTATAATGTGTTAATGGTAGCATAACATGTCATTACATTATGCAACTTAATTTCATAGACATTATATATAGTTGGATATTTTAGACTCTTTTATCCTTAGTTATTACAAGACACTAATTTCTTTCAAACCATATTCTGCTTAACACTTATTCAGTGTAACCTTTGATGAGTCAATATATTTGGACACTTGATAAATTGGTGCTATTGCCTCTACTCCTTAGTACGAAATGGGAATGGTGCTCCAGCTCCCTGCAGTTTTCTCTGTGGACCCATGACTCACTCCTCTTTTTTTCCCCCTTTTTACTCTGCCAAGATGGCTGGTGGGCCAAGGTGTTGCTTAGAGATAAGTATGAATGCCCTCTTCTCTGTGCTCTTCTAATGATCACCTGAGGGACTTAGAATCATAGAATCAGCCAGTCCAAGCTATCCATCCAATGCAACTTATCCAACCAAGATCATCCAGTCCAGCCTAGAAGAGACTTCCAAGATCATCCAGTCCAAGCTATCCATCCAATGCAACTTATCCAATCAAGATCATCCAGTCCAGCCTAGACCATGGCACTAAGTGCCCCATCTGGTTTTTTATTGAACACCTCCAGGGATGGAAACTCCACCACCTCCATGGGCAGCCCATTCCAATGGCAAATCACTCCTTGAAGAACTTCCAGCCTATACCTCCCCCAGCACAACTTGAGACTGTATCTCCTCAATCTTTTCACTTAAATTCATCCTATCTAACTTTCATAATGGACTCTATATCTATGTACTTTAATTAAGTGCTAAGTGCTAGATGGGCCTAATTGTCCACATATAACAAAAGTCTTTAGGGTATTCAGGTCTTTTAAAGATTTCACTGCACCTTATTGCCCTGTTGATCCATGTGTGTTCCTACAGGGAACTCAAGGACAAAGAATGATCTTGTCACCAAATCATGAAACAACTGATGGGGCAAAACAAAAGAATCAACCAATTTTCTCTGACTCTTAGAATAATGATGAACTTCAAATCCTTCTTCTGATGTATCACCTTGCTTTTCTTTACATAAACTTGATCCCTTTTTTTTTTATCCACTCAATGTCTCAAAGCATTCCCACCCCTTTGGATTTTTAATTTACAATCTTCTCTATGTACTCTTCCTCTCAGGTCTGTTGTCTAAGTATTTAAATCAGTATGGAATTAATTTTATCCTCAAGGCCACTAATAAATATATTGAATAATGCAGATTCCCTGACTCATAAGTACTCCCATCAACAGAACCTCCTAGTCACTTGCAGCTACATTTGCTGTTTCTCTTACCTGCTGACTATTAGTCATCTCTTTCTTCAAACACACTTAATTATGGCTCTACAGGAGTACATATGATCAGTATTTAAATGATTTCTCCTTGCCTAAGATGCTGCTAATGGAAAGATAACATCGTGGCCGCACATTCCCTTGTCACTCTCCGAGGTGTTTGGCTGGAGGATGGCGTAGCAAGCATGGAGACAAATCTGATGAGTCTTCCTCACATTGACTATTCTGAAATATTTCTGACACAGGGAGTCCCTCTGACGTTGTTCAGATGCTGTCTTGGAAAGTTAAATCAGCATAGGTCATAACTGGACTGGGAATGGTGCAGTGAAACTTACAGTCCTGTACCTGAGCTCGTGCCTGGCCCCCCTTTCACTTCGCATAACTGAAGAGTGGTGCCAGAAATGTCAAGTGCTTTGTTTCTTCTTGCAATAACATATGACTGGAAATGTTAGGCCATAGATAGTAACATAACCTGTAGAAAGTGAGATTTTTTTTTTCCTTTCTTCTTGTTTGAGAATTAAAAGTCTATTTGAACAAAAAGTGGTGCTCATAAAAGTGAGTGTGCAGTTAAATAAATCAATTACTTTGAATCTGTGAATGAAAGAGTTTCAAGGCATAAAGAGAAAGCTGAAGAGAGTAAATGATCTCACAGTACAGGTAAGAAAACATATTTGCCTAAGCAATCACAGAATCAAGTAGGTTGGAAGAGATCTCTGAGATCATCCAGTCCAACCTAGCACCCAGCCTTAGCCAATCAACCAGACCATGGCACTGAGTGCCTCATCCAGGCTTTGCTTGAACACCTCCATGAATGGCAACTCCACCACCTCCCTGGGCAGCCCATTCCAATGCCAATCACTCTCTCTGACAACAACTTCCTCCTAACATCCAGCCTAGACCTCCCCTGCCACAATTTGAGACTGTGTCCCCTTGTTCTGTTGCTGGTTGCCTGGCAGAAGAGACCAACCCCACATGGACACAGCCTCCCTTCAGGTAGTTGTAGACAGCAATGAGGTCAGCCCTGAGCCTTCTCTTCCCCAGGCTAAACGACCCTAACTGCCTCAGCCTCTCCCCACAGGGCTGTGTTTCAGGCCCCTCACCAGCTTCATTGCACTTTTTTGGATTCATTCCAGTATCTCAACATCTCTCTTGAATTGTAAGATGGGTATTTTATCAGGGACTCACTGTAGTGTGGCATCTGTCTTTTCTCTTTGCACTATGACAAGTCCCACACTCTACTTGTACTGTAGGTAAAGCCTTATCAGTCTGAGATTCCTATATTGCCTTCCTATTATAAAATATTTTTTGTATCTAAATTATTCCACTATACACTCTTGGATGGTTATGGTTTGACATATTCCTTATAGGTTCTTTCTCAGCATCAAGAAGGAACTATTTTACCAGCCTCTGCTGAAGACTACTGAAGTAACTTACTTTCTTTGGCAATACAAATCGTTGTATGTGACTCTGAATTCCCTGTTGCCACTTCACATCCAAACCTGGCTCTGCTGCTGCAGAGCCAAACTGAGGTCAGTAAATCCCTTACCAAGGTGTCAAGGCACTGGGCTAATGGATGCTAAAAAGAGAGTCTTATACAGAAGTTAGACAATTAAAATATAGGAGAAATCTATTAACATATCTCTCTTTTATTACCAAAATTAATTCCTTCAATTTGCTAATAGAAAATGATGTTTCATGAACATATCATCTAAAGAGTAATGAAACACATGTAACAACTCTCATGCTTGTCTTCAGACCAGGACTGTTCATAGGCTGCTGTGCAATAGCAAAGGAACAAACCTGCTTCTGAATTGGTAATTAGAGTCCTGCACTGTCCCTGGAGGTGTTCAAGCAAAGCCTGGCTGAGGCACTTAGTGCCATGGTCTAGTTGACTGGCTAGGGCTGGGTGCTAGGTTGGACTGGATGAGCTTGGAGGTCTCTTCCAACCTGGTTGATTCTATGATAACACACTTTGACTTTCCATCACCTGAAAAGTTGTCAATGCATGCTCTGCATCAGAGTAATCTTCATCCAACATCACACATAACTCCATAGCACTTATGCTACATACCAACATACATGGTTGCCACTCTGCACTCAGCAGGGTGTGTGTTTTTATACCAGATATAATGCATCACAGTATTTCTGCAAAGGATTTTAAATACAGATCACAAATGGGGGAAAATATATATATATATAATATAGAATTCAATGTGTACACAGCAGGACTTTGAAGAAATGCACACTTTAAATCAGCTGGTATTGATTACAAACTGCTCTTTCAAAGTAAATGCTATACTCTGGCCAGTCTGGCTATGAAATTCTCAATGGCAAAGGTTCAATACTTAATTTTTCACATTGACAGAGTAGCCTAGGTTGGAAGGGACCTCAAGCATCATCCAGCTCAAACCCCCCACTGTAGGCAGGGATACCCCCCACTAGATCAGGTTGCTCAAGGCCTCATCCAACCTGGCTTTAAGCACCCCCAGGGAGGAAACACCCACAAACTCCCTGGGCAACCCATTCCAGTGTCTCATCACCCTCACTGTAAAGAGCTTCCTCCTAATGTCTAGTCTAAATCTCCCTTCTTCCATCTTAAACCCAGTTTTCCTGGAGATGCAGCCACTTTCTACCTTGCAATGCCTCTGAAGTCATGTTAGTACATATCTTTCCTATGACCATGACTGAGCTACTAAGAACTATGTTCATTTTCCTGGAGATGCAGCCACTTTCTACCTTGCAATGCCTCTGAAGTGATGTTAGTACATATCTTTCCTATGACCATGATTGAGCTACTAAGAACCATGTTCATTTTCCTGGAGATGCAGCCACTTTTTACCTTGCAATGCCTTGCACATATCTTTCCTACGACCCTTTTTTGGAAACCTTGTGTGAGAACATGTCACAGAGGTAAATATCTTCCCCTGTGAGAGAGTCTAAATCATATCTCCCTTGTTCATCAGCAGAAAGATTGCCATGGTCTCTCCCTTGTTCCTGCCAAAGTGTGCACCTCCACCAGAAGAACTCCAGACAAACTTCACAGAAGAACATCCCCAGGCTACACACACATCTCCCTCTCCACCCCTCCATCTTTGGCTGATGCTAATATAATCCCTGCTCTTTTCCTTCCCTGCTTCTTTCTTTATCTCCCCCCTCTTGTTTTGTTCAACTTTATCCTTTAATAAATAGTTCTGTGGTAATATATGGTCTTGCTTGCACTCTAATTCCACAACATGGAAATCTGTAAGAACAGATCTTGCTCCTCTAGACAGAGATATTGTTAATCTCTGTTCTCTGGGCCTTGACATCTGTGCTACTTCGAGCCTAGCTAGAATGTTTTGGTGAGAAGAATTAGATTATAGGCTGTGAAAAGGAAACAATGGTGACGCCTACTTCACACATAGGCATGCTGAGATGTGTAAGAACATGAATACATTCGTGCACATCAGTGCTATTTTCCAACACTGGCCCTGGAAGCAGGAAAAACACTGGCGAATTAGTGAACACAATTAGCTGGTGAATCTAAACTCAGAAGCAGGGGTCCACTAAACAGAATTTCAGCTCATCAGGTCAACAGAAATCTTGGTTTCCTAACAGCACTTTAAAAACAGCAAAACAGAGGTATTTTAAGGAACCTTTAAGGTATTAAACACACCACACAGAGAAATAACTGCTGTCCTCATTACTTGTTACATCAAGAGCCATTTAGTTTCAACAGTGGCTATAGCCTCTTTACAGTTGCTACAGATACTGAATTGGTGGAAGCAGACCAAGCAAAACTAGATGATGTGTCAGATGGGCCATTTAAGTTTTGCTGTGAAAGAAGTTAATCATATTCCCATTTAAATAATCACCTTTGTGTTCCAGGATTAACAAGCCAATGAGGGAAAAGGGCCATTTGGAGTTTTCAGGTTTGCTTTTGACTAATGAAATGCGACAGTATTAATTTACACTTGGATCACGTGGGCAAGTCTTCTAGTTTTAAAACTGAGAAATCCTCCCAGAGTAATTGTTTTATTATAAGAAAAATGTGGATCGTGCTTTTTATTTTGGTGATTAATACAATTGCACTTTGGAGGAGTCAAACAATGGTACTTTTGTCTCAATTCAACATTTAAAATGAAGCCTTGGCATACATGAGTGCTGTGTCCAGTTCTAGGCTACTCAGTTCAAGAGAGATGTTGAGGTGCTGGAGTGTGGCCAGAGAAGGGTGACAAAGCTGGTGAGGGGCCTGGAACACAGCCCTGTGAGGAGAGGCTGAGGGTGTTTAGCCTGGAAAAGAGAAGGCTCAGGGCAGAGCTCATTGCTGTCTAAAACTACCTGAAGGGAGGCTATGTCCAGGTGGGGTTGGTCTCTTCTGCCAGGCAACCACCGATAGAATGAGGGGACACAGTCTCAAGTTGTGCCAGGGGAGGTCGAGGCTGGAAGTTAGGAGGAAGTTCTTGCTAGCGAGAGTGTTTTGCCATTGGAATGGGCTGCCCAGGGAGGTGGTGGAGTCAACAACCCTGAAGGTGCTGAAGGAAAGCCTGGATGAGGCACTTAGTGCCATGGTCTAGTTGACTGGACAGGCTGTGTGATAGGTTGGACTGGATAATCTTGGATGTCTTTTCCAACCTGGTTGATTCTATGATACTATGGTCTAGTTGATTGGATAAGGCTGAGCAATAGGTTGGACTGGATGATCTTGGAAGTCTCCTCCAACCTGGTTGAGTCTATGATTTTATGGTCTAGTTGATTGGATAAGGCTGAGGGATAGGTTGGACTGGATGATCTTGGAGGTCTTTTCCAACCTGGTTGATTCTATGATTTTATGGTCTAGTTGATTGGATGGGGCTGGGTGCTAAGTTGGACTGGATGACCTTGGAGGTTTCTTCCCACCTGGTCAATCCTGTGATTCTAAATCTGAGTACTAGCAGATCAACTAACCTCATCTAGATGCCCACAGTCAGCATTTGAACCTTCAATCACATCGATATAAGTAATAGAGGTAAAGAATTAACCTGTTTTGGAAAGACTCTCAGAATTCCCATTTTTATTTCAAGCACTGCTCTTCTTTCATTGCACCTATTACAGTCATATGTTAAACAACACAAGAGTCCTCTTTTAAACTGAAATAAACTCAAGCCTTGTGTGCTGGTGGGGAGAACCTGGCTTTTTTTGGGTGTTTTACATTTAAATATAAATGCTTTCCTATAACCACAGCCTAGCAGGGAAGCAATACCACTTGGCAAAAAAAGAAGTTATATTAAGTGCACTTGCTGGAACTGTTTCTACTTTGTTCCTGAGAAATAGATTGAGTACTTGATAGTATAACACAATGAGAGGTAGGGGTGGTGGAGATGGGATCGGATGCTTGGGCGGGGGGGAGTGAGGAAGTGTTGCTACCCCAGGAATTTATTTTTAAAGTGTCTGCTATTTCATGCAATCTGCTCTATTTCAAAGGCAAACAATTTGCTCTTCAGAAGTATCTTTACGAGCCCCAAGGGATGAAACTCATCCCTGGCAGAAATGATTTAGCAGTATCCAGAGAGGGGGTGAACTTCTTGAGAGGCAAGGGAATAATTTTTTGAAGGGTGGCAGAATTTTAACAAGGGCCTCTAGTGAGTTCTTGTGAACCCCTTTCAGCACATCACTGTTTTATTAAAATATTCTTCTCAAAATACTGAAACACTGACAGCTCCTGTAAGCTTGCCAAAAATTGAGTAAGGAATAAAAATAAAATGTTAACTTGACATGTGTGAATAATTTTGATTTGATGATAACACCTTTTGGAATCGAGGCCATATTCAAAGCTGACTCGTAACACATTCACATTTCTAAGTTACATGAAATAACTCAAACTTTTCAGGCATTGTTCTGGTGCACAGAAAGGAGAAGATGTTAGGCATTGAGCTCAATCTTTCTTCTGAGTGAAGATTAAAAACACTTTAGGTCTTCTTGTCTGAACCTAGAGGGTTTAAGGTATCTAGTGTGGGAGAAAGAGGTTGGTTAATGTGGGCTGGCTAGCTGAAGTACCCAACTGCAATCAGATAAACTCAGTAAACACCAAGAGAAGGAAGCAACCTGCTTTGAGTGGCTAAAGATAATTGATTTCTGAACCTGAACAAAGTATTGAGCAAATGCTGTCTACAACTACCTGAGGGGTGGTTGTGGCCAGGAGGAGGTTGCTCTCTTCTCTCAGGTGGCCAGCGCCAGAACGAGAGGACACAGCCTCAGGCTGTGCCAGGGGAGATTTAGGCTGGAGGTGAGGAGAAAGTTCTTCACTGAGAGAGTCATTGGACACTGGAATGGGCTGCCCGGGGAGGTGGTGGAGTCGCTGTCCCTGGGGCAGTTCAAGGCAAGGTTGGACGTGGCACTTGGTGC
The DNA here is from genome assembly GCF_015220805.1 of Pogoniulus pusillus. NCBI lineage: Eukaryota > Metazoa > Chordata > Aves > Piciformes > Lybiidae > Pogoniulus > Pogoniulus pusillus. Next base: position 46,537,821 of record NC_087265.1, read on the forward strand.
CATGGTCTAGCCTTGAGAATTGTGGTAAAGGGTTGGACTTGATGATCTGTGAGGTCTCTTCCAACCCTGATGATACTGTGAAATACCATAAGGAACATCCACATTCTGGTACGATTTGAGAGTGTGATTTGCCATTGGAACGGGCTGCTCAGGGAGGTGGTGGAGTTGCCATCCCTGGAGGTGTTCAAGAAAAGTCTGGCATTTAGTGCCATGGTCTGGTTGATTGGACAGGGCTGGGTGCTAGCTTGGACTGGATGATCTTGGAGGTCTCCTCCATCTGGGTTGATTTTATGCTTCAACATGGCATCATCTTACATGGATCTGTTCACCTCTCTATCCACCTGGGCTCCACACAGCCAAAGGCAAGGCAAGGGAGGAAGTTTATGATTTATAAGAACCTCTTCAAATGTTTGATTGGAACATCTCTCTGACAAGGATCAGGGGCACACACTTGTTTACACTCTTATTATCATATTAGAACCTCAGATGCTTAGTGGAGTACTACTGAGCTGACTTTTCTTCCCCCTGCCCCACCAGTCTATTGTCCCTGCTCCTGAGGTCTTGACAAGCAACCACCACTTGTTGACAGTGGAAAGGCTTATTATAAATTAATGATAGTATTAATTTACCTATAAATCTCTGATCAAACATTGTGGTCAGAAAATGTGCAGACCAAAGCTAAAGGTGAAAAAAACCACTTGAAAATAGATGAGCAAAGAATAAGTTCTACTACAGTCAGGTGTATCTCCCTATGGCTGCAATGATGGAAACACACCTATCACAGTAACAGGGCTGCAGGTTTCTACTAGGTACAGGAGTACCTGTACCTAGAATTAGTTTTCTTTGTCTTTCTCTTTTTTTAAAGCTTTGTGTTTTTAGATATTCCTAAGGGCTTTTCAAGGAACTCTGACCTCCTCTGGGACAGTTTCTTGACTAGACAGGGCTGCCACGTGCTGTCTTGGGAGAGTAGTGGCATTTATCTCCAGCTCACATGACTTTCTCTTGGGTCCACTTTATAAGTCAAAGTGATTAATCAAGTCCTCAGAGTTCAATTGATTGTGCAAAAACACACATGACATAAATGCACTATCCCTTATTTAGCTACTGACTCAGTCAACCTGCAGATCCCTCTTCTTGGCTGTCTGTTCCAGGCTTATGAATAGATTTAAATTCCCACTCAGAACAAAACCACAAGTGAACTTTGGCATATTCACTAGCTCCTCTACCTATTTAATTTATGGTGGGTCTGAGGTGTAATAATAGAGTGTAGCTATAATATTAGAGTGTACAGTGTTATTACAGGATATTAGGGGTTGGAAGAGACCCAAGGAGATTGAGACCAACCTCTCTGCCAGACCAGGACCACGCAATTTAGCACAGATCCAAACAGGCTGTGAAAGTCTCCAGGGAAGGAGACTCCACAATGTCTCTGGGGAGCCTGTTCCAGTGCTCTGTGACCCGAACAGTAAAGAAGTTCCCCCTTGTGTTGAGGTGGAACCTCTTGTGCTGCATCTTCCTACCCAAAGTCATGAGGTAACATTGGTAAAGACTGCCAAGCCTCAGGCACAAACAGTAACTGGTAGGTTGACTACCATTCCGTGAGTCGAGATGAGTTTGCTTACCAGAGACCAAATTCAATTGCTTAGTTTTGAAAAAGAGAATTAGGTCAGACTGGTAAAATATTGGAAATGGGTCAGTGAGGTGTTCTGGACTCTGCTTTGCTGCCAAGAGAAGGGCAATGAAGCTGGTGAGAGACCTGGAACACCACCCTGTGAGAAGAGGCTGAGGGAGCTGGGGGTATGCAGTCTGCAGAAGAGGAGGCTCAGGGCAGAGCTCATTGCTGTCTGCAACTCCCTGAAGGGAGGCTGTAGCCAGGTGGGGTTGGTCTCTTCTGCCAGGCAGCCAGCAACAGAACAAGGGGACACAGTCTCAAGTTGTGGCAGGGGAGGTCTAGGCTGGATGTTAGGAGGAAGTTGTTGTCAGAGAGAGTGATTGGCATTGGAATGGGCTGCCCAGGGAGGTGGTGGAGTCACTGTCCAATCAACTACACCATGGCACTAAGTGCCTCACCTACTCTTTTCTTGAAGATCTCCAGGGATGGTGACTCCACCAGCTCCCTGGGCAGCCCATTCCAATGCCAATCACTCTCTCTGTGAAGAACTTCCTCCTAACACCCAGCCCATACTTCCCCTGCCACAACTTGAGACTGTGTCCCCTTGTTCTGTTGCTGGTTGCCTGGGAAAGGGTTGCTGCCATGGGACATCTTCAGAATACATGCAGAGCTTCACAAGCGCCTTGTGCTTAGCCATTTGCCTTGTGGTTGCTCAGATTGCGGCAACCTGCAATCTCCCTGCAGTCTGACACTCAGGACAGAACAGCCAAGCCTTTTTTCATCCCAAGTGTTGACCCCTAAAGGGCACCTAAAGAAGCAGGAGCATGTTTATGGGCTAGGGAGAGCGAGATGTGTATCTTGTTTCCACCTGCTCAGACTTGGAAGACATCACCTCCCTTTAACAGCTCATCTGGCTGCTTCAGGCTCTGGCTTCAGGCCACCTCCTGACTGTACATGCGCACAATTATGTTATTTCAAGTGACAATTCATGACAAGCTGCTAGTAGGGTGATAGTCCTCCTTGCATGGTCCACGTCTGCAGATTATTGTAAACACTGACTGTGAGACAAGGCTCAATGCTTCTTCAGTCTTATCTGTCCAAATGTACTGACTTCTATGATCTTTATGGGTGTAACTCCTGTGATTTGACCCATTGCTTTTAGCAGCAGGGAAAAAAAAACACCAATTAGGATGCTGTGAGATAATGTTTCAGTTAAAGGAAGCCACCTTTTTTGCCTCATCTTAAAGTGAATGCACTGAGGCAAGTATCTCCACAGAAGGGCAACAAAGCTGGTGAGGGGCCTGGAACACAAACCCTATGAGGAGAGGCTGAGGGAGCTGGGGTTGTTTAGCCTGCAGAAGAGGAGGCTCGGGGTGACCTCATTGCTGTCTACAACTCCCTGAAGGGAGGCTGTAGCCAGGTGGGGTTGGTCTCTTTTACCAGGCAACCACCAATAGAACAAGGGGACACAGTCTCAAGTTGTGCTGGGGGAGGTCTAGGCTGGATGCTAGGAGGAAGTTATTGGCAGAGAGTGATTGGCATTGGAATGGGCTGCCCAGGGAGGTGCTGGAGTTGCTGTTCCTGAAGGTGTTGAAACAAAGCCTGGATGAGGCACTTAGTGCCATGCCTAGACTGGATAGGGCTGGGTGCTAGGTTGGGCTGGATGATCTTGAAGATCTCTTCCAACCTGGTTGATTCTATGATTCCAGGGTGCCATGCTGTAGGAGACTAAGAGAGCAACAGTGTCACCAGTCATTGTGACTTAACTGTGTGAGCACTGTAGAACGCACAGCCTTGCAGAGCTCCCACTGCTGGGTGCACAGCCTGGCTCAGAGGTTATGCTGCCAGCAACCTGAACTGGAATCACCACATACTGCCAGACTGCAAGCAAAGTATTAACAAAGCTATCATTTTTTACACTGAGTTCCTTCTCATTTAGTTGTCAGTGTGGCAACTCCAGCTCTAAGTTTCCCTAACTAATTTCTTTTCATAGAATCAACCAGGTTGGAAGAGACCTCCAAGATAATCCAGTCCAACCTAGCACCAAATCTGACATGTAATTATCAGGATTGGTTGAATAATTTCCTAATGGAAATTTTAAACCTTTCCTCAGCACTTATGTCTTCTAGCATGGAATTGCTACGTAAACACTGAAACTACATCTTTAAGTTATACCTTCACACATTTGGTAATGTAACAGAACTGAGTTTAATCAGTACTAGGAGTGTGAACTCCAAATTTCTAAATCATAGAATCAACCAGGTTGGAAGAGACCACCAAGATCATCCAGTCCAACTTAGCACCAAATCTGGCATGTAATTAAAAAACCCATTCTATGATCTCAGGAAAAGGGAGATAGCCTACTTGATCATTGAACCCAGTTAAATCTTCCTTACTCATTCCTCACTCATTTTGCATCACCTCTGCTTTGTACAGCAACAGGACAAATCTGAAATCCACACATACACCAGAAGAGAAGAATACCTAATTAGAATCATTTACCATAGAAAGCCAGCTCTATTTGAAATGCTGCTTCTGTGTGTTCACCTAATGAATCATAGAATCAACCAGGTAGGAAGAGACCTCCAAGCTCATCAAGTCCAACCTAGCACCCAGCCCTAGCCATGGCACAAGGTGGGTCAACCATTGTTTTTCTTGAACACTTCCAGGGATGGCAACTCCACCACATCCCTGGGCAGCCCATTCCAATGCCAAACACTCTGTGAAGAATTTCCTCTTAACATCCAGCCTAGACCTCACCGGGCACAACTTGAGACTGTGTCCTCTTTTTCTGTTGCTGGTTGCCTGGCAGAAGAGACCAACCCCACCTGGCTACCCTTCAGGTAGTTGCAGACAGCAATGAGGTCACCCCTGAGCCTGTGCAAATATGGGTTTTTAATAAAATGAATTTCAGAAATGGTAACAAGTAAGAAGTTGAACCATGTCCATTTTTTCCCTATTGCCCAACTCCCCACCCCACTAGAGAGGAAAGGGAACTTACTTTTCTAGTGAGGTATTATGATACAGTCAGTGCATACTTACACTTGTCAGAATTACAATCATACAATCATTCTGTAACAGTAGACAGATAATCAGAATACACTTCCAGACATTCCTGAGGTTCAGCTGTGTGCTCTACGCTGGAAGTTAGGCATCCTAATTTCAGTTTTAGTTACAAAAAGAAAGAAGGTAGATTATTCCTCTTTTGCTAGGAAATCCATGAGAGTTAATGAAGGAATAATACCTTAGCTGGCATTTTATTGCTTGGAAGAAGGACTCTCACATTGGTACTCAAATAGACTGTAATAGGAAGGATTTCCTCCCAGAGCATGCTGTGTTATGACACCAGGAACCCTTTTTGGCAGCATGGGATTGAATATGTGACCAGTGCTGGAAATAGTAGTGGTAAAGAAATCTTGCCTATCTGAAAATAGGTCTCACTAACTATTTTGGAGAACTCCAAGAAATAAAAGAAATCCCAGAATTGTTACACCTGTGTTTGCTGCAGGGCAAAAGGTTTGGAAGACTTCCCTGAGAGGCTGGTCCCTGGTGCCATCTTGTGTTGAGTCCAGAATCATCCACAGCAGTGATAGAGGCCAGTGGCAGAATGCTGACTCCACTGCAGCCCCAGTTCTCTGCCTCAGGGAAAGAAAAATGAATCATATATGTCCTTTCTTTCAATAGTCAATACCAACTAATTGCTGCAATGCACATTACTGCCCTGGAAGGTCTATCTCTAAGATCAAATGGTCCTAAAAAAATATACACACACACATATATATATGTTTTACTCAAAATTAAACAACAGATACTGTGAGTATTCTTTTTGCTTTAATTAGTGACATCACAGGATGTTAGAGGTTTGAAGGGACCCAAGGAGATCAAGTCCAACTCCCCTGCTAGAGCAGGGCCACACAATCTAGCACAGATCACAGAGGAATGCGTCCAGGCAGATCTTGAAAGGCTCCAGAGAAGGAATCATAGAATCGACCAGGTTGGAAGAGACCTCCGAGATCATCCAGTCCAACCTAGCACCCAGCCCCAGGCAGTCAACCAGAACATGGCACTAAGTGCCTCATCCAGGCTTTGCTTCAACATCTCCAGGGATGGCAACTCCACCACCTCCCTGGGCAGCCCATTCCAATGCCAATCACTCTCTCTGACAACAACTTCCTCCTAACATCCAGCCTAGACCTCCACCAGCACAACTTGAGACTGTGTCCCCTTGTTCTGTTGCTGGTTGCCTGGCAGAAGAGACCAACCCCCACCTGGCTACAGCCTCCCTTCAGGTACTTGTAGGCAGCAATGAGGTCACCCCTGAGCCTTGAGCTTTCCAAGTGACTTGATAGAAGAAAACAAACAAACAAAGTTTAAAAAACTCAAACACCTCCAACAAACAAACCCCAAAACAACAAAAACCCCCAAACAAAGAAACCAGCATACAAAAACCCCAGGGCCCTTATTTGGATTTTATGAATTTAGGTAGCTAATTTTGGCCACAAGCTTTCTAAGGAATGGAGCTTTCCATGAAAAGGAGCCTCTGCTTGACCCATTTAGGAACCAGCCAAAAGATGAAAGACTGTGTTCAGGTTTTCTTTGTGTACTTGAAGTGATTCTATTCTATGCAGCACTGTTCTAAAGCAGGGTGGAGGGGGTGGGGGGAGAAAAAAAGCTCTCCAGCTTTATGTGAGTATTTTATTTCTCTATGCTTCTAATATCAGTATACTTCTCAGTTTTTAACTAGGCTAGCAAGCAGAAACACTGCAGTGCCAGCAGAGCTGCTGTTCTTGTCCTTTTCATCTGACCCACACAAGAAACTACTAAAGATCTCACAAGGAAATCCAATCTTTGGAAATTACCAGCATGAATTCTCAATCAAATAGACAGAGGTAACTTCTGATAAGCTTCTGAACCCAGCCTCTAAGGCTTTTGATGTTCATTCATGGCATATAGTACCATCTATAACATTTGCTACTTCTGCTCCCTGCAAGCATGCTTCACCTCTCACTACATCAGTTGTTAATCCGATGATTGCCTTTTTTGAGCATGTAGCTGTGCCTCACCTCTAATTTTGTGACGTTGCTTGCTTTGTAATCACATTTGCTGCTCATGCAAGGTGTTAGATTGATAGTGCAACTCATGCATCAATGGAATAAATGAGTCTTAAGATTACCTCAGTATTATCAGGGTTGGAAGAGACCTCACAGATCATCAAGTCCAACCCTTTACCACAGAGCTCAAGGCTAGACCATGGCACCAAGTGCCACGTCCAATCCTGCCTTGAACAGCTCCAGGGACGGCGACTCCACCACCTCCCCGGGCAGCCCATTCCAGTGTCCAATTACTCTCTCAGTGAGAGAGTAGTTACGTTAGTGCTCATCAGTAGTTACCTTAGTGCAAACCACAGAAGGTAGCTTGTTCAGACAAAGGTACCTTTGGGATAGAGAACAAGTCATGTAATCAGTGAAATAAGCCTGCTGCCTTGGAATGTAACATAGAATCATTGAATCAGTAGGTTGGAAGAGACCTCTAAAATCATCCAGTCCAACCTGGCACCCAGCCCCAGCCAATCAACCAGCCAGGCTTTTTCTGAACACCTCCAGGGATGGTGCCTCCACCACCTCCCTGGGCAGCCCATTCCAATGCCAATCACTCTCTCTGCCAACAACTTCCTCCTAACCTCCAGCCTAGACCTCCCCTGGCACAACTTCAGACTGTGTCCCCTTGTTCTATTGCTGCTTGCCTGGCAGAAGAAACCAACCCCACCTGGCTACAGCCTCCCTTCAGGTAGCTGTAGACAGCAATGAGGTCACTCCTGAGCCTCCTCTTCTGCAGGCTGCACACCCCCAGCTCCCTCAGCCTCTCCTCACAGGGCTATGTTCCAGGCCCCTCACCAGCTTCATTGCCCTTCTCTGGACACGTTCCAGTACCTCAACATCTCTCTTGAATAACCCAGATCTGGGCACAGCACTCAAGGTGTTGAGTACAAGGGAAGAACAACCTCTTGCCCTGCTGGCCACACTGTTCCTGATGCAGGCCAGGATGCCATTGGCTCTCTTGGCCACCTGGGCACACTGCTGCCTCATATTCAGAGATTATTCAGGTCATAACTGCCCCTACATGACTTTCAGGATTAAGCATACTGCATCCTCTCCTATCACTGGGAAAAAAATGTCCACTCTTATTCTTTTTTCCTCTTCCATTGTGAGCTCCTCAGGAGAGAGTGCTCATGAGACCCTGTGAGAAGCCAGGAGCATCACACATTGCTATGACTACAAGCACATATCCAGTTCACCTTAACTCTAGTGTCTGAGGTGAGCAACTTCACACCACATCCACCCTGCATTTCACTTCAATGTTCTAGTAAGTGTTTTCTTTTGGGGAGAATATATTTAGCAAGTCTCAGCATATTAACCTAGAGAAATTTCCTGAATGATTCCTTAGCGTTTCAGGCTTTTTGCTCTGTGCTTGTTCCAAAGCCCTGCTCCACATGTACACACTTAAGTGCAGCTGGGATCGAATGGAAAGTCACTATGGTGTTTTTCACAATCCCATTGCCATAGGAGGCAGTAAGCACATCATTGTTTCTAGCTCATCTCAGTGGCCTGATTCTTCACTGTCTTGCACCTGCAGGAGCTATTTAAACCACTGCAAAGTGGGTGTAAATCACTGCTGAGCCTGAACAGCAGAGTTTCACACTCTTCAGAGGCAGTAATGGCTGAGTAAAAGGGCAAAGCAGTGAGAGCTTTTCCCCTCCTTCTGTTCCTGCCATTCAGGCACCCAATTCCAGGGAATTTCTCTGGCCTTCCTAACCTCACAGGTGGGTATCTGAGAGGATGGATCAAGGACAGGCTTGCAGAAGCATCTCCAGGCCCAGGCACGAAGCCCTGCCAGGCAGCACTGCTCCTGCAGCCCCAAATTTGGGTATATTCAGAGAGGACCGAGTCCTTTAACTCTATTGTGCTGCCAATCATTTGACAAATGGTAGGTGGAGTTCAGGCATGCACAGTGTGTGCATCAGGCTAGCATGCAACACTTAACTCAAGCTCCAGGAGAAGAGGTCAGGTACCCTGGAACCTCTGCTTCTCACAGCAAACCACTAATATGCAAAGTCACACACACACATAAGGACACTTCCTAGCATAACACTATCCTTAGTCACAAAGTTTTGTCAAGTATCTATCACCTTTATGCCTAACAAGTAGCAAAGAACTACCCCATGTATCAGACTGTCCTCTTGGAGAGCAGCAAAGGGGAAAAGGACCTGGAGGGATCCTAGTAGATAGAAGGTTGACTGTGGGCCAGCAACATGCTTTTGTGGCCAAGATGCCATTCTGGACATGAAAAGACTATAAAGGCTGTGGTTAGTAGGTTGAGAGAGCTTCTCCTGCCCCTCTACTGTGCCCTGGTGAGACTGCAGCTGGAATAGTGTGTCCAGTTCTGGCCCACTCCTTTCAAGGGGGACAGGGAACTACTTGAAAGAGTCCAGCACAAAGTCACAAAAATTTTTAGGGGTGTGGAATATCTTCCTTACAGGAGAGACTGTGGGAGCTGGGTGTCTTCAGTTTGGAGAGGAGCAGACTAAGGGGCGAGTTCATAGCTTTGTGCCAAGTGAGCGCCCAGAGGCTGGAGCCAGGTTCTGCTCAGTGATGCCCAGTGACAGGACAAGAGGCAATGGGTGAAAGTTGAGGCATAGGAAGCTCCATGGAAACAGGAGGATTTTTTCTCCCCTCTGTGAGGGTGACAAAACAGAACAGGCTGCCCAGGGGAGTTGTAGGGTCTCCCTTTCTGGAGATATTCAAAACCTGCCTAGATGCATTCCTGTGGGACCTTGTGTGGGTGATCCTGCTCTGGCAGGTGATTTTTTTCAAGGTCCTGTCCAACCTCTAACATTCTGTGATAAATACTAGGCTGATACACAGAGTGCTTTCACTCCTGTAACAAAAGAGTCCTTTAGGGCCTGATCCAGAACAGAACTTTTTGTTAACCCTCTGTTTGCTTCAGTGTGTTTTGGATCAGCCTCTGAAGCTGTCCAGCAATATTTAACTTATAGAGAAATCATCTTCTTAATAGGCAATTTACATGTATGCAGATTTCCCATCCCTGTACATAAACCTGTGCTTTCCTCTTTTATAGAATTGTAGAATCAGTCAGGGTTGGAAGGGAGCACAAGGATCAGCCAGTTCCAACCTCCCCATCATGGGCAGGGACACCTTACCCTAGAGCAGGCTGCACACAGCCTCATCCAGCCTGGCCTTAAACACCTCCAGCCATGGGGCCTCAACCACCTCCCTGGGCAACCCATTCCAAGCTCTCACCACTCTCATGCTCAACAACTTCCTCCTCATGTCCGCTCTGAATCTCCTCCCAGTCCTGTCACTCCCTGAGAGCCTAAAAAGTCCCTCCCCAGCTTTTTTGTAGCCCACTTCAGATCCTGGAAGGCCACAAGGAGGTCACCTGGCAGCCTCCTCTTCTGCAGATTGAACAGCCCCAACTCTTTCAGTCTGTGCTCACAGCAGAGCTGCTGCAACCCTCTGAGCATCCTCGTGGCCCTTCTCTCATCATGCTCCAACATCTCCACATCCTTCTTGTAATAAGGGCTCCAGACCTGGATGCAGTACTCCAGGTGGGGTCTCAGCAGAGCAGAGTAGAGGGGGAGAATCGACTCCCTCCACCTGCTGGCCACACTTCTGCTGCTGCAGCCCAGGCTCTGCTTGGCTTTCTGGGCTGCAAGTGCACACTGCTGGCTCAAAGCTTACCTGAGCTAAGAAAACTTGTTGTGAAAAGTAATTAGAATTTCATACACTTAGGAGGAATTGAAAGCACATTTAATTCTAATCAGTTACAAGATGTTATTCACTAAATGTTTCCATGCCTTTCTTCATCTTTCAAGCATAACAAACAAGAAAAATAATTATTAAAGGCCTTTCAAATCTTCTAAGCTATACCTTAGGTGACTTTAAAGAACATAATATTCATCTAAACTCAAATAGATAATTTCTGGTGAAACACTGGGATAAGGACTGGAGCTGACCAGCAATGGAAGTCCTTCACTCTAAGCCAGCCACATCTAATTATAAAAGATGAAGGCTTTGGATATTTACATAATTGCTAGCTCTGGTAGGGGTCAGTAACATATTTGCATTAGCTACTTATGCTTCATACCAACACTTTTAAGCACCACTCATCAAAAATAAGTCTACCAAGTCAGAGGTGCGTAGGTGGCTAAATAAAACCTGCTAAATATGGGTAGCACCACCTCTTTACATCACTAAGAGATAGATGGGCTTTGACACCTGGGGTATTTTCTTTGTCTTATTTGTCACTTCCACATTCGAGCAGTAGGTACATTAGAAATGCTCTTGATAGGAATTTGTACCCTTCTGCTCCTTTAACATGCATTTGCTATAGCTGTTTACAATGGGTTTGATACTCAGAATCTGTTTGGTTCAATTTACACTCCAGAATTCTCCCCTCTCCCCCGCTTCAGATCATTTCTTGAGCCATCACTCTAGATAGTAGCGCAGCTTCTTAATGCAGCAGTATAAAAACCCTCTAGCCTAAACAGGTCTGCTTCTGCCATGATTATTTCTCTTTTTTCACATAGCATACAAATTCTGCCAGATCCATAGGTGTAGGATGTGAGGACAGTACAACAGACAAAAATGACAGACCAGCACATGCATTTCAAAGGCTCTGTTTAGAAAAAGAGAGTCACATTATGGTACAAACAGGGCTCTTTTTTCCCCCCTTATTATGTTTGATGTCAGCAAGCAAGCTTTAAGGAGCCTGACACTGTTTGAACTTTTTCCTTTTTTAATTTATTTTATTGTATAGGGTGATTTGACAGTTTTTGAACTCTGGATCAATTTGGTGACATTGTGGCTGATCCATTTTATCCTTGCTTTGCTGGGCCACTCTTTCCTTCTGAGGCTCCAGTCTCCCATTTTCCTCAAAAGGCTCATTAGGCCTGATCTCTTTTAGCCTTTTTGCTTTTTCTGCTTTCTTCCCCACACTGGACTCTGGTTTGCTTTATTCCTTAGGTCCCCCTATAGGTTAAGCCTAAGCTCTTATCCCCTATTCTCTTTAACTCACGGTGAGCATTTGATTCTATTTTTTTAACCCTCTCTATGAATTACCCAGCCTGGGCACAGCCCCATCACGTTGGAAACTGTGGCTGCATGACTCACAGCTTAATTTGCACAACGAAGGGTAATGATTTTATCCAGAGATGCCTGGAACAGGAATCAAATGAAGCAACTTCAAGAGAGGCTGTTGAGCAACAAAAAAAAATCATCTTGTGGGCTGATATGGCTTTCTATACAAGGAATAAAATGCCCAAGGTCAAAAGTTTAAGTAGTTAAGTATTTTAAAGAATTATTTGCAGAAGGACTGTGAATAAATCACTCTTGCAGGGATCAGGGAATGTAGATTTGGCCATTTCTCCTGGTATGTTGTCTTGTTTTCTAACTACATCTCACACAGAGGAGATGAGGTCCCTGCATTACTTGCGCTGTATCGATGAATACATAGACATAAGGCAATGCCTTTTAGAGCATGGAGAGATGAAATACAATCAATCACATGCCTTTCCTCTAGCTCTGCCCCAGAAAACACAAGGAGAGAAATCAATTCATTTGCCTGATTTCATAGCAAAATTAAAGTTTGTTACTGCTTTGGTGCCAAGACAAATACAAATGCTAATTTCTGCCTGCTTTGTCTTTTGTAAGGTTCCTCTGGTTAAATTTGCTTCTCCACCATCATCTTAACTGCTGTTTCAACAATGTGACTTTATTCTTGCAGAATTTAGTCAAATTCTGTGTAGGACAAAGCAAAGTACAAGATACTTGGGGATAAATATGGGTTACCAGGGAGCAACTTAGTACCATGGTTTCATGACACTTGACAACGAAAATTGTCCCGTCTTGGCCAACACCATTGATAGAAGAAATTATCAGTGCACAAACTATCTTAATCATAGAATCAGGCAGGTTGGAAGAGACCTCCAAGCTCAGCCAGTCCAACCTAGCACCCAGCCCTAGCCAGTCAACTAGACCATGGCATTGAGTGCTCATCCAGGCTTTGCTTGAACACCTCCATGAATGGTGACTCCACCACCTCCCTGGGCAGCCCATTCCAATGCCAATCACTCTCTCTGCCAACAGCTTCCTCCTAATACCCAGCCTAGACCTTTCCCAGCACAGGAGATATTCTTTTCCTGTTACTGCAAGTTTCTATTCCTGCTGTTTCTAGTACTTCAACAGGAAATTATTTAGTCAACTTCTTTTCATTAAGACATTCTTAAGGCTTTTCTATTGCTCTAAACAATCTTCCTTTACTTATATTTTCATACTGCCTTTTAGCTGAAATTCAATTTCTCACTGTAAGCTTCTTACACAAAAGGAAGGAATTTTCAATGGAAGTGCCAATAGTTCCTATGAAAACATTCCTTTTCTCTGAATGTCTGCTAAATATGAGGGGCTCCAGTGCTACAAACTGCAAGACAGAGTTTCCACACAAATAAACACAGCTGTGGCTTTTCAGAGACTGGTACTCCTGTACTACATAGTGCAAGATACAATTTTGGGACAAACAAACACAGTTGTGGCTCTTCACAGACTGTGTGACACTCATCACAGTAACAAAGCATATACTTCATCCTTTAATCCCTAGTTTAAATGTAGAAACACTCTGCTCACCCAGACTTTCCAGAAGCAGCAGGCCAGACCTCCCTTTCACAGAAGTGAGTTGAAAGCTCCAATCAACTTTAACGGTGAGAGGATTCTTCCTACTGTGGCTAAGTAGCTACTACTGGACCCTTTAAAAGGTCCCATCCTGCCAATTAACAGGAAAGCACCCTCCTTGCCTTTCCCAGCCCCACAGCTGTGAAGAATGAAGACTGAGTGGCTCTTGTGTTGCTGGAAGGAATGGTGTGAGTGGAAGAGAAGAGCAGAGGGACAAAGAATACACATAGAAGGAATACTGTGGGGTGAGAGAAGAGAAGAGCAGAAGGACAGAGAATACACATAGAAGGAATACAGTGAGAGGAGAGGAGAAGAGCAGAAGGACAGAAAATACACATAGAAGGAATACAGTGAGAGGAGAGGGGAAGAGCAGAAGGACAGAGAATACACATAGAAGGAATACAGTGAGAGGAGAGGGGAAGAGCAGAAGGACAGAGAATACACATAGAAGGAATACAGTGAGAGGAGAGGGGAAGAGCAGAAGGACAGAGAATACACAGAGAAGGAATACAGTGAGAGGAGAGGGGAAGAGCAGAAGGACAGAGAATACACAGAGAAGGAATACAGTGAGAGGAGAGGGGAAGAGCAGAAGGACAGAGAATACACATAGAAGGAATACAGTGAGAGGAGAGGGGAAGAGCAGAAGGACAGAGAATACACATAGAAGGAATACAGTGGGGTGAGAGGAGAAGAGCAGAAGGACAGAGAATACGCATAGAAGGAATACAGTGAGAGAAGAGAAGAGCAGAAGGACAGAGAATACACATAGAAGGAATACAGTGAGAGAAGAGAAGAGCAGAAGGACAGAGAATACACATAGAAGGAATACAGTGAGAGGAGAGGAGAAGAGCAGAAGGACAGAGAATACACATAGAAGGAATACAGTGAGAGGAGAGGAGAAGAGCAGAAGGATAGAGAATACACATAGAAGGAATACAGTGGGGTGAGAGGATAAGAGCAGAAGGACAGAGAATACACAGAGAAGGAATACAGTGGGGTGAGAGGAGAAGAGCAGAAGGACAGAGAATACACATAGAAGGAATACAGTGAGAGGAGAGGAGAAGAGCAGAAGGACAGAGAATACACATAGAAGGAATACAGTGAGAGGAGAGGAGAAGAGCAGAAGGATAGAGAATACACATAGAAGGAATACAGTGAGAGGAGAGGAGAAGAGCAGAAGGACAGAGAATACACATAGAAGGAATACAGTGGGGTGAGAGGAGAAGAGCAGAAGGACAGAGAATACACATAGAAGGAATACAGTGGGGTGAGAGGAGAAGAGCAGAAGGACAGAGAATACACATAGAAGGAATACAGTGAGAGGAGAGGAGAAGAGCAGAAGGACAGAGAATACACATAGAAGGAATGCAGTGGGGTGAGAGAAGAGCAGAGGGACAGGGAATACACATAGAAGGAATGCAGTGGGGTGAGAGAAGAGCAGAAGGATAGAGAATACACATAGAAGGAATGCAGTGGGGTGAGAGAAGAGCAGAGGGACAGAGAATACACATAGAAGGAATACAGACTGGTTTATACTTTTCTGCAGTCCACATTGGTTATCTATATGATGGGGTCAGTAATGCTGACCTCACTTAAGTCTTAATGAATGAATTAATGTTTGTGAAGCTAACTATGATCTTCAGATGAAAGGGTCCTCAAAATGGCAAGGGATTTGTGTAATTCACGGGGTGAGATAAGTTTGTGTGACTACAATACTGGCTGTAGAACTGGCTGTAGAGGTCAGCAGCTGAGCCTGGAATAAGTTCTTCTCCCATTCACAACTAAACAGGAAAATGCATTTTGGCTGCTCTCAGCCTTCTCCCACCATCACCTCTTTACCCGTGCTGCATAGTGTCTGCCACAGAACTGCCTTGAATGACTGCAGTGAGACTGCAAGCAAAATCAGTTTAAACCATTTTGTAGTGTTTTGTTTAGTGGGATCAGCCTTTATCTGGCATAGAGTGCAAACCATGGAGTGTATCAATCACAGCAGCTTCTCCCTGCACAGAACAATCTATTTTCAGCTGTTGTTTCACAACTCAGGACTAAGTAAAGTTCTGCATACTTTAAATCTCTTTCATTGAATTAATCTGGGTGGCTGTAATTTAGAAAGCAGTGTGGTTCAAGGGTGTATTATTGCTTGCAAATGATAAACTGTAGTTCATGACCTGAGTCTAATGGTTACTTTATCAGTTGCAGTGGACAATTAAGTGACTGAGTAGTTCAACGGCCGGTGAAGAACAGATTTTGCCTCCGAGCAGCTTTCAGGAGTTAGATTTCGCTGTATCATGTTCAGAAAGGTCAGAGCTCTGGCCAGATGACCAGTATAGCAGTGCAGATGGCACTGTATGTCACCTGGCTGCTCTGGGCCTCTGCAACCTGCTGCAGAGGGCTTGGGTTCAGGAAAAGGTTATGGACATCTGCAACTGCAGTGCGTTACAGTCTCATGAGGAAAATGGCACTCTGTTTGCAAAGGGGATGAAAAATCAGCATAGCAGCTATGTCTAAGACAGGAGAGAAGACTACAGCCATTTCCAGGTGATCTTTCAGATTAAAAAAGAAACAGCAAAACAAACAAACAAGCAAAAATCCAAGCCCCAAACAACCTAAAAAAAGCCAAAGTAAACCAAAACAAACATTAAAACCAAGAAAAAAAAACCCACAACAACAACAAAAAAGGCAAACACAAATCAACCCCCTCCAAAAAACAACAAAACCAAAAAAAACATCACCCTGATTTGGATCCTAAATCACAGAATCATAAAATGGTTTGGGTTGGAAGGGACCTCAAAGATTATCTAGTTCCAGACCAAACTAAACCAAATCAAAACAAACAAACATAAAACCCAAGAAATAAACCCCAACAACAGCAACAACAAAAAGCAAACACAAACCAACCTCCCCCTAAAAAAAATAACAAACCCAAAAATCCTGCTTGGAATCCTAAATCATAGAACCATAAAATGGTTTGGATTGGAAGGGGCCTCAAAGATTATCTAGTTCCAGACCAAACTAAACCAAATCAAAACAAACAAACATAAAACCCAAGAAATGAACCCCAACAACAAAAACAACAAAAAGCAAACACAAATCAACCTCCCCCTAAAAAAATAACCAACCCAAAAATCCTGCTTGGAATCCTAAATCATAGAACCATAAAATGGTTTGGATTGGAAGGGACCTCAAAGATCATCTAGTTCCAGACCAAACTAAAACAAACAAATATAAAAACCAAGAAAAAAACCCAGCACAACAAAAAAAGGTGAACACAAACCAACCCCTCCAAAACAAATAACAAAACAAAAAATCCTGCTTTGAATCCTAAATCATAGAACCATAAAATGGTTTGGGTTGGAAGGGACCTCAAAGATCATCTGGTTCCAGACCAAACGAAACCAAACAAATATAAAAACCAAGAAAAAAAACCACAACAACAAGAAAAAAAGGCAAACACAAATCAACCCCCTCCAAAAAATAACAAAACAAAAAATCCTGCTTTGAATGCTAAATCATAGAATCATAAAATGGTTTGGGTTGGAAGGGACCTCAAAGATCATCTGGTTCCAGACCAGACTAAACCAAACAAATATAAAAACCAAGAAAAAAACCCACAACAACAAGAAAAAAAGGCAAACACAAACCAACCCCCTCCAAAAAATAACAGAACCAAAAAATCCTGCTTTGAATCCTAAATCATAGAATCATAAAATGGTTTGGGTTGGAAGGGGCCTCAAAGATCATCTAGTTCCAGACCAAACTAAACCAAACAAATATAAAGACCAAGAAAAAAACCCAGCACAACAAAAAAAGGTGAACACAAACCAACCCCTCCAAAAAAAATAACAAAACCAAAAATCCTGCTTTAAATCCTAAATCATAGAACCATAAAACGGTTTGGGTTGGAAGGGACCTCAAAGATCATCTGGTTCCAGACCAAACTAAACCAAACAAATATAAAACAAGAGAAAAAACACAGCAACAACAAAAAAAGGCAAACACAAACCAACCCCCTCCAAAAAATAACAGAACCAAAAAATCCTGCTTTGAATCCTAAATCATAGAATCATAAAATGGTTTGGGTTGGAAGGGGCCTCAAAGATCATCTAGTTCCAGACCAAACTAAACCAAACAAATATAAAGACCAAGAAAAAAACCCAGCACAACAAAAAAAGGTGAACACAAACCAACCCCTCCAAAACAAATAACAAAACAAAAAATCCTGCTTGGAATTCTAAATCATAGAACCATAAAACGGTTTGGGTTGGAAGGGACCTCAAAGATCATCTGGTTCCAGACCAAACTAAACCAAACAAATATAAAAACCAAGAAAAAAACCCAGAAACAACAAAAAAAGGCAAACACCAACCAACCCCTCAAAAAAAAAAAAAACAAAACCAAAAAATCCTGCTTTGAATCCTAAATTATAGAATCATATAATGGTTTGGGTTGGAAGGGACCTCAAAGATCATCTGGTTCCAGACCAAACTAAACCAAACAAATATAAAAACCAAGAAAAAACCCACAACAACAAGAAAAAAAGGCAAACACAAACCAACCCCCTCCAAAAAATAACAGAACCAAAAAATCCTGCTTTGAATCCTAAATCATAGAATCATAAAATGGTTTGGGTTGGAAGGGGCCTCAAAGATCATCTAGTTCCAGACCAAACTAAACCAAACAAATATATAAACCAAGAAAAAAAACACAACAACAACAACAAAAAAAGACAAACACAAACCAACCCCCTCCAAAAAATAACAAAACCAAAAATCCTGCTTTGAATCCTAAATCATAGAACCATAAAATGGTTTGGATTGGAAGGGACCTCAAAGATCATCTGGTTCCAGACCAAACTAAACCAAACAAATATAAAAACCAAGAAAAAACCCACAACAACAAGAAAAAAAGGCAAACACAAACCAACCCCCTCCAAAAAATAACAGAACCAAAGAATCCTGCTTTGAATCCTAAATCATAGAATCATAAAATGGTTTGGGTTGGAAGGGGCCTCAAAGATCATCTAGTTCCAGACCAAACTAAACCAAACAAATATAAAGACCAAGAAAAAAACCCAGCACAACAAAAAAAGGTGAACACAAACCAACCCCTCCAAAAAAAATAACAAAACCAAAAATCCTGCTTGGAATTCTAAATCATAGAACCATAAAACGGTTTGGGTTGGAAGGGACCTCAAAGATCATCTGGTTCCAGACCAAACTCAAACAAAGAAACATAAAAAACCAAGAAAAAAACAACAACAGCAAAAAAAAAAAGGCAAACACAAACCAACCCCCTCCAAAAAATAACAAAACCAAAAAATCCTGCTTTGAATCCTAAATCATAGAACCATAAAATGGTTTGGGTTGAAAGGGACCTCAAAGATCATCTAGTTCCAGCCCCCTGTCATAGGCAGGGACACCTCCCACTAGAAGGGGTTGCTTAAGGCCTCATCCAAACTAGTCTTGGACACCTCCAGCTATATATGAGGGAAATGTTGATATAAAAATCTATATATAATTAATAACAATGCTCACTCCACTCTGATACCATTGAGCTACTTTTTTTCCTTCTCTAAGCCCCAAAATTATCAAGGCTCAATTTTAAATGGTCGAGTAAAGAAGGAAGTTTGCAAAGAGTCAAATTAACAGACTCAGTTGTAGACTTGCATATGCAAAGCAAGTGACTTTGTATGCACCTGGCCAGAACTAGTCAGAGATGTAGTATGGTACAAGTCACAGAAAGCTTGTTCTTAAGTCTCAGTGCTCTTTTTCCTTAGAGCTTTCCTAATTTGCTTGCATAGCTCAGTTTAGGTGTAACTGCTGCAAACTAAAGTGGGCATGTGGATATTGAGGGATTGAAGGCTCCTTTCACTGGTTTCCTAGTCAGTAAGTTACAGTAGAATTTATTTCATTCTGAAAATGAATTTGGGTGATCTCTAACTGAATGGAAGAGTTATTGTTGGCTAGGTCTGTGGCATTCTTCCTGTTCAATCCCTTTATTGATGATCTGGATTGAGTCCAGCATCAGTAAGTTTGCAGATGGGACCAAGGTAGGGGCAGGTGTGGATCTGTTGGAGGCTAGGAGAGCCCTCCAGAGGGACCTGGACAGGCTGGATGGGTGGGCAGAGGCCAAAGGGATGAGATTGAACAAGGCCAAGTGCAGGGTTCTGCACTTGGGCAGCAACAACCCGAAGCAGCACTACAGGCTGGGGACAGAGTGGCTGGAGAGCAGCCAGGCAGAAAGGGACCTGGGGGTACTGGTAGACAGTACTGAAGATGAGCCAGCAGTGTGCTCAGGTGTCCAGGAGAGCCAATGGCATCCTGGCCTGGATCAGGAACAGTGTGGCCAGCAGGATGAGGGAGGTTATTTTTCCCCTGTACTCAGCACTGGTCAGGCCACACCTTGAGTGCTGTGTCCAGTCCTCAGCTTTTCAATTCAAGAGAGATGTTGTGGTGCTGGAACGCATCCAGAGAATGGCAACAAAGCTGGTGAGGGGCCTGGAGCACAGCCCTGTGAGGAGAGGCTGAGGGAGCTGGGGGTGTGCAGCCTGCAGAAGAGAAGGCTCAGGGCAGAGCTCATTGCTGTCTGCAACTACCTGAAGGAAAGCTGTAGCCAGGTGGGGTTGGTCTCTTCTCTCAGGCAACCAGCAGCAGAACAAGGGGACACAGTCTCAAGTTGTGCCAGGGCAGGTCTAGGCTGGATGTTAGGAGGAAGTTGTTGTCAGAGAGAGTGATTGGCATTGGAATGGGCTGCCCAGGGAGGTGGTGGAGTCACCATCCATGGATGTGTTGAAGCCAAGCCTGGATGAGGCACTTAGTGCCATGGTCTGGTTGACTGGATAGGGCTGGGTGCTTTGTTGGACTTGGAGGTCTCTTCCAACCTGCTTGATTCTATGATTTCTATGAAGAGCCTGAAGAGGAGAGCCTGAAAAGGAGGACTAGATAATCTTTTGGAATGTTTCCACAGAGCTGCTGCTTATCCTGTTCATTATCTGACTCCAGATGATTAAGATTTCACAGTATTCAAAGGGAAAAAACTATTCTAAACTTAAATAATAACAATAATAATTAAAAATAAGAACAAAACAATTAAAAGGACTGTCTCAGCCAAAACAGATGATTTGAGGCATGCTTTTGATGGATGCTGACTGTGGAACTGGTGGCATTTAAAAGCCGGTGGCCAGCCTGAACAAATTAAAACAACAGCTCTTTGGGTTGAATGAAGATGGAGAATTGTTATTCCTAATAGCAAAATAAAACCCTTGCAGTTGTAACTCTGACTGACTTACAGAGTTAGTGTGGAGCTGATGTGAAAAGCTTGGAGTTTAAGTGTTGCTTTTCAACCCTTTTCTAAGCTTTTAAAAGTAAAACAACCCCCCAAAAAATATATATTTAAAGGATAAAATTCCATGAAGCATTCTGAAAATATTAGCATGAAGTCCTCCTACTGAAACAGAAGTTTATTGTGGAACTTAATTAAAACCTGTGAGAAATAATATTAGTTCCTCTAAATTGCATTTTTCAAAGAGGAAAAGCTGCTACTTACCAAAAATATTTATTCCTGCTCTAGGAAATAGTCTATTTTTGATGACTTTTATCTTGGAAGTCAAATTAACAATGCAGACTATTAATAAAATATTAAATTCTGTGTTTCTTGAGCAAACCCAAAATAACACAGACCTGAAATTCATCTGGAGTTTTCCTTTATCTGAAGATTATAATCTATATTTATCATTTTGGGGGCTGTTTTAATATAAAGAAGATAAATATAAACTATATGCCTAGTTCTGGTCACCTCATTCATGATGAAGATGAGTTTGTTCAAGGGTGAAATCCGGATTTCAGTGAAATTGCTTGCTCTTGAAGATATATTAGCCATCCTGATGAGCAAGAGAATCATGCTGTCACTGCCTTCTTTTGTATAATAGTTTGCTGGTTAAACAAAACTGATTTCAGAGTCTACAGCAAGTCCTGGTTGTTCTCAAGTAAATATATGGAGTACGGTGACATCTATAGGAGGCTCTCTGTCTCTACATTGAAGGCAGAGTTTTATGCAATCCTGTATATACCTCAGAGATTATTGTGATATAATTTGGAGGAAATATCAGAAGATAAATTAACCATCAACATTTTAACTTAGTTTAGGTCTCTCCAGAGAGTTAAAGAGAAGTAGAATGTGTTCTGTAAAATAAGTGTTCGCAAAAGCAGCTGGGAAAGCCAAAGGGAACAGAAACAATTGCTATGGTAACCATGTAATGGAAAGTAGGAAGAGAGCAAGAACAAGGTACCAGATTTGTAGTAGAATCATAGAATCAAGCACGGTGGAAAAGATCTCCAAGATCATCCAGTCCAACCTAGCACCCAGCCCCGGCCAATCAACCAGACCATGGCACTAAGTGCCTCACCAGGCTTTGCTTCAACACCTCCAGAGATGGCAACTCCACCACCTCCCTGGGCAGCCCATTCCAATGTCAATCACTCTCTCTGCCAGCAACTTCCTCCTAACATCCAGCCTAGACCTCCCCTGCCACAACTTGAGACTGTGTCCCCTTGTTCTGTTGCTGGTTGGAATGGGCTGCCCAGGGAGGTGGTGGAGTCACCATCTCTGGAGGTGTTCGAGACAAGCCTGGATGAGGCACTTAGTGCCATGGTCTAGTTGGTTGGGCAGGGCTGGGTGCTAGGTTGGACTGGATGAGCTTGGAGGTCTCATCCAACCTGGTCGATTATATGATTCTAAATCCCACAGCAATAAGTATCATGTGAGTGGTAGTTGCTATGGTAACTTTTTCTTAATAAGTAGAATTAAAAAGAAAATCATATATATATATATATATATATATATATATATATATATATATATATATATATATATATTATATATATGAACCATATATGCATACATATATCTTTATATATATGAAACATATATTATATATATATATTTATATAGAGAGATGAAGCATATATATATGTAATATATATATTTTTTATATAGAGAGAGATGAAGCATATATATATCATTTATCTTTTTATATAGAGAGAGATGAAGCATATATATATCATTTATCTTTTTATATAGAGAGAGATGAAGCATATATATATCATTTATCTTTTTATATAGAGAGAGATGAAGCATATATATATAATATATATCTTTATAGAGAGAGATGAAGCATATATATATCATATATCTTTTTATATAGAGAGAGATGAAGCATATATATATAATATATATCTTTATATATAGAGATGAAGTATATATATATAATATATATCTTTATATATAGAGATGAAGCATATATATAATATATATCTTTATATATAGAGATGAAGCATATATATATAATATATATCTTTATATATAGAGATGAAGCATATATATATATAAAATATCTATCTATCTATCTATGTATATATATATGAAACATATATATATATGCTTCATTGGTGTGTAAGTTAAAGATGCCTCAGGGCAGCCTGAAGAACATCGATGGCACAGCAAAAAAAAAAGTCATAGAGAAAGAGAAAACAGGTGAAATGGGATGATATTAAGAAGCAAAACACATACATTTATTTTAGAGCTACATTTTCCAATAAGAGAAGAGGAAATGGGATGCAGTTACTGCTTAGGCCACTGTGGGATTCAGTTATTAGGAAAGAAATCCAGGTTTAAGTCTCTTTAGAAAAGTGGAGAATGGGCAAACTACAATACCTTGTTCTTCCCTGAAGCTAAACTGGCATTTAGATAGCAGTAAAGTGGAATTGGCTTTCTTACTGTAGGGCCTCATTAAAGCATTGTGACATTTCCAATCCCAAGCACAAACCCAGGCTGGGCAGTGAGTGGCTGGAGAGCAGCCCTAAGGAGAGGGACTTGGGGGTGCTGGGGGATGAGAAGCTCAACGTGAGGCAGCAGTGTGCACTTGCAGCCCAGAAAGCCAAGCAGAGCCTGGGCTGCAGCAGGAGAAGTGTGGCCAGCAGGTGGAGGGAGTCGATTCTCCCCCTCTACTCTGCTCTGCTGAGACCCCACCTGGAGTACTGCATCCAGTTCTGGAGCCCCTGGGACAGGAGGGATGTGGAGATGCTGGAGAGTGTCCAGAGAAGGGCCAGGAGGATGCTCAGAGGGCTGCAGCAGGACAGACTGAAAGAGTTGGGGCTGTTCAAGCTGGAGAAGAGGAGGCTCTCAGGTGACCTTCTTGTGGCCTTCCAGGATCTGCAGAGGACCTACAAAAAAGCTGGGGAGGGACATTTTAGGCTCTCAGGAAGTGCCAGGACTGGGGGGAATGGAGCAAAGCTGGAGGTGGGGAGATTCAGAGTGGAGGTGAGGAGGCAGTTGTTGAGCAGAAGAGTGGTGAGAGGCTGGAATGGGTTGCCCAGAGAGGTCGTTGTGGCCCCATGGCTGGAGGTGTTTGAGGCCAGACTGGCTGAGGCTGTGTGCAGCCTGCTCTAGGGTAGGGTGTCCCTGGGCATGGCAGGGGTTTGGAACTGGCTGATCCTTGTGTTGCCTTCCAACCCTGACTGATTCTGTGATACTACGATTTCAGACTGAGCCTCTATCCCTCAGGTGCCCCCACTCCAAAATCCACACTGATGAAGTGGGCAGAAAGAAGTTTCAGCTGCCGCAGAGCAACGCTGCCACTGCCTGTGGCTCCTGCAGTAGCTACATATGTATTATTTAAGTAGCCAGCCACTGGATGTCATTGTTATTCCACAGAAAAAAAGAAGTGAATAAAAATAACTGCAAAAATCTTTCTAACCACCAAATGCAGGAGGCATCATACACCCTAGCTTCAAGCATGTACCTCTCAGTTAGTCTCAGCAACCTGCTTCCCAAACAGCTTAAACTATTTTTAAGTGGATGAATAAGCTGTGTGTCCTATATATGGGATTTTAAATAGCTGACTAAACACCACGTGGAGCAGTACACCCAGTGGGTACTGTGCATTTTCCTCTGTGTCAGAGTTAGTTTTCTTTGTTTCTTAAAGCATTGTGCTTTGATGTGGGCTAGCAAAGCAACTCTGCACATCTGGTTACTGCAAAGAATTTCTGCCCCATTTCGGAATGCAGGAAAGAACAGTTTCTTTTTAGATGCATGAAGCTGTAGGCCTCCTGTTTATGCTACCTTTTGGGTTGTGCTACCTTTTTGTCTCTACACTTAAGACAGAATGTGTGCATTTCTTCAGTTTCAGCAGGGAATCTCAGCAGGTTAGTTGAAATTCTAATTTTACTAATTACTAATTTTATCTCATATGTCCCTTTCAGAGTATGAACAAAAAAGTGCATGGCTCTGTGCAGACCTGGGTTTTATACAATCATAGAATCAGACAGGTTGGAAGAGACCTCCAAGATCATCCAGTCCAAGCTGTCACCCAGACCTGCCCAATCAACCAGACCATGGCACTAAATGCCTCATCCAGGCTTTGCTTCAACACCTCCGGGGACAGCAACTCCATCACCTCCCTGGGCAGCCCAATCCAATACCAATCACTCTCTCTGCCAACAACTTCCTCCTAACATCCAGCCTAGACCTCCCCTGCCACAACTTGAGACTGTGTCCCTTTGTTCTGTTGCTGCTTGCCTGTCAGAGCCCAACCCCCACCTGGCTACAGCCTCCCTTCAGATAGCTGCAGACAGCAATGAGCTCTGCCCTGAGCCTCCTCCTTCTGCAGGCTGCACACCCCCAGCTGCCTCAGCCTCTCCTCACAGGGCTCTGCTCCAGGCCTTTTCAATCTACAGTGATGGTATTTTGCAGCAAATGGCTTTCTAAACTGCAAGAGAGAAAGACTGGAAACTGGAATCCAACCAGCTTGATTTCTGCATCTTCTTCCACCTCTCCCAGGATAACTTTGTGCAATCTACATGTGAGTCAGAGTGTTATCAAAACCAGAAACAGGACCATGCAGTTGAAGGAAGGTCTGGGAGTCAATATTTGCTCCTGTGACTAGTACTGCAAGGATTAGCTTCCATCTTCCAATAGCTCATGTTACAACATCTCCTACTACAGCCTGTAGTCATATACTGCCCTGAAAATGCTCCTGTAAGTCAAACTAGTTACAGGATTCCTGCCAGACTGGTTTCCTGTAAGGCTTGAGCCTAACTGCACCCTGGATCTTGTTGCCAAGCCTGATACTGTCTCTTTTTCCATCATTTATGCTAGTCCCAGCATCGTGCTGACCTTGTTGCTCAGAGCTGTATATGTTCCCAACTTTTACTCTGTGCAGGTTTCAGCATGAGATCTTTAGATTTAGCTCAGGATTTTTTTTCTCGCTGTGCTTAGAAGCAGGTATTGAGCAACTCATCCCTTGCTGTACAAGTAGTGCCTCTTGTTGATGGATCAGAGGTGGATCAGGGAGTAAGAGATCTCTGTCTCAAAAGGCAGGCAGTCTTCAGTTGTAATTAACCAGTCACTTTCAGATGTCTGCCACTGAATCACAGCATATTAGGGGTGGGAAGGGACCCAAGGAGATCATCGTGTCCAACCTCCCTGCCAGAGCAGGACTGCTCCTCTTTGGGAGGAGTGATGTAACTTTGCAGAGCAGGCTCTGCTGAGAGCTGTGACATTTTAGGAGAGCTGGGTCTCATTGGAAGTGATCTCTCTAATGGCAAGAGTGTTTTCCTTATTGCTTGTCAAATGTTAAGTGGACATCGAAAGGAAAGGGAGGTTGATGCTTGTGTTCCTTGTGGTTTTGAAGTGGTAGTTTGTGCTGGACCTTTTTGCCAGGTTTCTGAGGCTGTCTTCACTGATGGGTGTGATAGAAGTATTCCTGCAGGTAGAGTAGGCAGCATTTTCTTCAGTCTGCTGTCTCCAGAGAAATCCCTGTTGCTGAGCCAGTAAATGAGAACTGCTGTGTTAGGCCTTTCCTGAGAGCCTCAAAGCAGCAGTGCATTCTATTACAGATGAGCTGCAGAAACCTGCTGTCATCCTTCCCCTTCAGTGTGGGTACCTGGAACAAGTCTTGCAGCACTCTTCCCCTCTGTGCCTCTGTGTAACCCTTGCCAAAGAGCTGGGGGAGGGGGAAAATGTTTGGTATTTACAAGAGGGACACAAAATCTGAGAAGCTGATTTGTTAGTTTCTATGTGAACTCTTTAATTATGCATATAGAGAGAGCCCTTTGGCTTTTGGCTGGAAAGTCACCATGTTCTGCTGGAGGTGTTCAGGAGGTGTTCAGGTGCTGGAATGTGTCCAGAGAAGGGCAACAAGGCTGGTGAAGGGCCTGGAACAGAAACCCTATGAGGAGAGGCTGAGGGAGCTGGGGGTGTTTAGTCTGGAGAAGAGGAGGCTCAGGGGTGACCTCATTGCTGTCTGCAACTACCTGAAGGGAGGCTGTAGCCAGGTGGGGTTGGGCTCTTCTCCCAGGCAACCACCAATAGAACAAGGGGACACAGTCTCAAGTTGTTCCAGGGGAAGTCCAGGCTGGTTGTTGAAGGAAGTTCTTCACAGAGAGAGTGATTGGCATTGGAATGGGCTGCTCAAGGAGGTGGTGGAGTCACTGTCCCTGGTGGTGTTGAAGCAAAGCCTGGATGTGGCACTTAGTGCCATGGTCTGGTTGACTGGATAGGGCTGGGTGCTAGGTTGGACTGGATGATGTTGGAGGTCTCTTCCAACCTGGTTGATTCTATGATTCTATGATTCAGCTGAAAGAAAAGAAAACAAACCAAAAACTGGAGATGTAATCACTCACAGTAGCTGCACAGAGGAGTAATCCATTAATTCTTCTTGTTTTTCCCTTGCTCACTCTGGTGCTCAAAGGTGTAAATTAGAGGCAGATGTGGAAGGTGGGAGGTTTTCCAGTTTCCAATTTTAGAAAGAAGCATTTTGCACTGTGGGCAGTCTTTCTCACAGCCACAGGGAACACCACATGAAACATTCTGGAGTGTGCATCTCAGCTATATCTAACAGACATATGTTCACTTAAGCACACTCCAATTGTTTGCAATAGAAGTAGGCTTGGATAGGAGAAAATAAGTCTGAGGATTAGGATGCATCTGGAATTTGACAGAAAAAAGGCTGTTTCGGTGAATTGGTACTCAGCTGCAGGAATAAAAATAGATTAAGAAAGAGAGAGAGGGAGATAGATAAAAGGTGAAGGAATTAGTTTTTCAGGAATCAGTAGGAAAAATCTATACTAGAAATAGAAGTAAAGATATTATGTTCATATCCTCCTCTAGATGAGTCATCTCTGATCCAATCCTATAATCACCCTTGTCCTCCTGGCCACACTGTTCCTGATCCAGGCCAGGATGCCATTGGCTCTCTTGGCCACCTGGGCACACTCCTGGCTCATGTTCAGCTACTGTCTACCAGCACCCCCAGGTCCCTTTCTTCCTGGCTGCTCTCCAGCCACTCTGTCCCCAGTCTGAAGCACTGCTTGGGGTTGTTGTGGCCAAAGGTAGTTGTAGACAGCAATGAGATCACCCCTGAGCCTCTTCTTCTCCAGGCTAAACACCCTCTGTTTTTTTTTCCTTGTTTAAATAGTGATTTTTCCTGGTGTACATAGCAGTTTGTGACCTTACAGGTAGTATGGGTTTTGGCAGGCCTGGGACAAAGTGGCCAAGCAGCTAAAATCCCCTGTCTATTCAGTTAGAACCTGTAGGAACCTAACCTGTGGCGTTTCCTCTGTAATATTGCTGTAATTGGATTTCCACATCCATGCCAGTGATGGGTCCAAGGGTTTAAGGGACGGTGTACAGTTGCTGTTACAAAGACAGGTCACTGGGACTTTTGCCAAGTTGCTGTGGCCTTTTCTCAGCTGCCAGTAGATGGCATCAAATATCCTTTTTCTTCTTTTATTTTCCTATTGTTTTTTTCTTAATTTCTTTTTTCATTTTTTAAATACACTGTTAGTGCTTCCTGTGCAGTGCAGGGTCATTGCTCCTTTGTCTACAGGCAGCTTAGATTTAGACCTTCAGGTGCTTAAACAACATTCAAGACTTCTGGAGAGAAGCAGGTCCCAACTAGCCTGGCTGAATACCACTGCACTGGAAAAATCTCCCCAAAATAGTGTCAGTTACCTTGTTTACCCTGCTGAATTCTCTAAGTTTCAGGACACATCTCTTCCATAATGAAAGCACTAAGAAATGCTCTGAAATAGACTGCTTTTTAAATGCCTTCTCTCTCTACCACTTGTTTATCTATTTCAGCATCTTAATTACCAAAATAGATGCACTGAACCTTGCCAATTTTCCTAGGGCAATGCTATTAAAAACAAGCAAATAAATAACAATCAGTTACATTACCATAGGTAAAGGAATTCCTAACAGTGAAAATAAGCACACAATGTCTGGAAGAAACCTCCAGCATATTTCATTTCAGAGAAATCCTTAATTAGCATTCTCATCACAGGCTCACAGGATGTTAGGGGTTGGAAGAGACCCAAGGAGATCATCCAGTCCAACCCTCCTGCCAGAGCAGGACAATCCTATCTAACACAGATCACAGAGGAACACAGCCAGACAGGCCTTGAAAGGCTCCAGAGAAGGAGACTCCACAACCTCTCTGCGAATCCTGTTTCAGTGTTTGGTGACCCTTAGAGCAAAGAAGTTCCCCCTTGTGTTGAGGTGGAACCTCTTGTGCTGCAACATCAATCACTGCTGCAAGTCACTGTTGCAAATTAAATCACTCTTTTGTGTCATTAGGCACAGGAGTAAATCTACAGTAAGAAATGGACTACTAAAGGCCCCTTCCAACTTACACTATTCTAGGATTCTTCAGATAAGGATAACAGAAACTCATTCTGAATACATCAGTACACAAAGGTGGAGTAGCAGATAACCAACACTGTGCCATAAGTGTGAGTCTCCAAAGCAGAGACTTTGGCTCTTTGGCTTAGTTATCCCTGCCTAGTGCAGCCTAAAGGCTTGTGGTTTCAGAGTTAGCTCATTTAGGATGAGGCACTCCATCCCGGGAATCTATGCATTAGACAAACTGGAAGAGGCTTTTCCAATGATTTAGAGACATTAATGACTTTAACCACTTACAAAACTAAAGGAGCTAACTATAGGAGGAGAAGTTGTGGGAACTGGAGCTGTTTAGCCATAAGATAAGAAGAAATGGCCTCAAGTTGGACCAGGGGAGGTTTTGACCAGATATAAGGAAAAGTTTCTTCACAGAATGAGCTCTAAAACACTGGAACAGGCTGCCCAGGGAAGTAATCAAGTCAACATCCCTGGAGGTATTTAAAAGATGTCTAGCTGTGGTGCTTAGGGACCTGCTTTAGTGGTGACCTAGCAGTGTCAGGGTAATGGTTGAACTTAAAGCTCTTAAAGGTGTCTTACAATCAAAAGTATTCTGTGATTCTGTTTCTGAAAAGTAAGTCTGAACAAATGTTACAATTTCCAGACCTAAGAGAGCAGTTGCAGCATCAGCAGAATCATCTAGTTCCAACCCCCCTGCCATGGGAAGGGACACCCTAGCCTAGGTCAGACTGGCCAGAGCCAGTTCTGATTGTTTAAACTGTTTAATTCTGTAAAACTACTTCCTGTTGGCCAAAAAGCCAAAGAAACTCAGGGAATTTTCCTGATTTTTTTAATATTAATAATAAAATTAATATTCATACAGAAATCAATATTTGCAACCCATAATCGATTATTAATTTCCAATACAACACCTCTCTTTGATTTTTAAGGTGCTGTTATGAAACCAAGATTTCGCTGGACCTGAAGAGCTGAAATTCTGTTTAGTGGAATCATAGAATCATAGAATCAACCAGTTTGATAGAGATCTCCAAGCTCATCCAGTCCAACCTAGCACCCAGCCCTAGCCAATCAACCAGACCATGGCACTAAGTGCCTCAGCCAGGCTTTGCTTCAACACCTCCAGGCACAACAACTCCACCACCTCCCTGGGCAGCCCATTCCAATGCCAATCACTCTCTCTGCCAACAACTTCCTCCTAACATCCAGCCTAGACCTCCCCTGGCACAACTTGAGATTCTGTCCCCTTGTTCTGTTGCTGGTTGCCTGGCAGAAGAGACCAACCCCACCTGGCTACAGCCTCCCTTCAGGTAGTTGTAGACAGCAATGAGCTCTGCCCTAGGAGGAAGGGGAATTTGGAATGCTCAGTAACA
Source organism: Pogoniulus pusillus (assembly GCF_015220805.1). Classification (NCBI taxonomy): domain Eukaryota; kingdom Metazoa; phylum Chordata; class Aves; order Piciformes; family Lybiidae; genus Pogoniulus; species Pogoniulus pusillus. The sequence goes on from NC_087265.1 coordinate 46,568,240, forward strand.
CATACACCTGCTGAGTTTTGTAGCATTATTTTCAGATTATATATATATATATATATATATATATATATATATATATTTGTTTGTTTATTTTTCTTGTGAGTTCTCTTTCTAAAAGGTTTTTATTCTTTGGAAGGGTAGATTTATCACTGCCCGCCTTAGGCCCTCTGAGTTAGCTGTTGTGGGCTGCTCAGGGAGGTGGTAGAGTTGCTATGTCTGGACATGTTCAAGCAAAGACTGGATGAGGCACTTAGTGCCATGGTCTGGTTGACTGGCTAGGGCTGGGTGCTAGGTTGGCCTGGATGATCTTGGAGGTCTCTTCCAACCTGCTTGATTCTATGATTTTATGATCCTTTATTCCTTCACAACTACAAATCCTTTTGTTTTTTCCACTGCTTTCTTGAAACCTACACTTAGTACAAGCACACACACACAAAAGTAGCCACAGGAGAGTGTCAGAGGAAAAATATATCACAAGTCATAGAATTGCATCCAAAAAATTGTTATTGCAAAGCAGTCAAGGTTCAATTAGACCTCATTTCAAATGAGCACCTGGTATCTCTCATCACTGAATGCAGAAACTGTTTGCAAGTCCAGCTGGACTTTATTTTCTTCCTGCAACAGTCAAGTTAAAAGCCAAGAACAGAGGCAGAGGAGGCTTGATGTGTTGGGGTGGTTTTTTTTCACTTTTGGACTCATCCATTTTTCACTTTCGAACTCACTTATCCATTTCACATTTTTGATCAAAACAAAAGGAACAGCGAGCCACAGAAAGAAAAAGTCTGGCATCCCAACCAGGGAAGAAATAGTTTTCTTTTCTTGTTTTGAGAAAAGCTGTCTTTGGATATCCACTTGAATGCAAGCAATGAGAATCTGTGTCATCTATTCAAAACATCCAGTCAATGCTCAGATCCCTCCTGCTGGTCATTTTTTGATGGTGTGAGAAGACCTAGAAAAACACACATTTTTCTGCATCACTTTATCCTCTTTGCTTCAGTTTCAGCTCTGTCAGTAAAACACACACTATTTCCTCTCATCCTTTCCAGTACAACTTCTGCCTTCAATGACCTGAAGACTTGCTGACATTTACTGTCATGATTACGGTGCCAAGTACAATGATGATCTCAGCTGTGGCCTCTAGTTCAAATAATAATAGTAGTAGCTGTGACAATGATAGCATATGACCAAGAACAAAAATGTCTCACAAAAAGACATGAACCAAATTAGGAGAAGATACCAACGAGCAGTAAATGTCGAACTCATAAAGAGACAATTCCTTATTTGCTTTATCATTTAAGCGCTCCCAAAAATGAAATGATGTTTGCCAAACATATGGCTAACGTTTACCTAAGATAGTAAAGCTGATGTACAGTAGGAATTCAAATGACTCATATGCTGTGATGTGACTGCTTGACATGCCTTATTAAATCAGCTCTCCAAAGTGTCCAGTATCAAATATCAAAGCGTAGGAAATAGGCTCCTACTTTTTTACACTGATGCATGCACAAGCAGAAAACTACTCTTAGAGAATCTCCAGTGAGGACAGCATGAGGTTATTCTGCCCCTGTACTCAACACTGCTCAGGCCACACCTTGAGTACTGTATCCAGTTCTGGGCCACTCAATTCAAGAGAGATGTTGAGGTGCTGGAACGTGGCCAAAGAAGGGCAACAAAGCTGGTGAAGGGCCTGGAGCACAGCCCTGTGAGGAGAGGCTGAGGGAGTTGGGGTTGTTTAGCCTGGAGAAGAGGAGGCTCAGGGGTGACCTCATTGCTGTCTACAACTACCTGAAGGGAGGCTGCAGCCTCCCAGCCAGGTGGGGTTGGTCTCTTCTGCCAGGCAAGCAGCAACAGAACAAAGGGACACAATCTCAAGCTGTGCCGGGGGAAGTCTAGGCTGGATGTTTGGAGGAAGTTGTTATCAGAGAGAGTGATTGGCATTGGATTGGGCTGTCCAGGGAGGTGGTGGAGTTGCTGTGCCTGGAGGTGTTCACTAAAAGCCTGGATGAGGCACTTAGTGCCATGGTCTAGTTGACTGGAAAGGGCTGGGTGCTAGTTTGGACTGGATGATCTTGGAGGTCTCTCGTTGGAGAAATTCTTGTTAGCAGAAGCACACAAGAATTGATAAACAATGAGCAACCCGTGCTGGGAATGTCCTTGAATCCATCTTGGGAGTTTAGATAGCAGGCACAGGGTAGCTTCCCCCTACATGCAGCTGCAGGGGGTGGAGTGCAGCTGCAGGTGGGCAGAGTTTAGCCAGCCCCAGAGGCTGACCCTCAGATTGTTAGGGTATGCTGACCTATTGATGCCTTACATGTAACTCTGGACCCTCTGACTGTAACCAATCTTGGTGGAGCATGCCTCTTGCTAGAATGCATATAAGTCACTGTATCACAGAAATAAAGTGGATTTGACCATCTAACCATATTGGTGACCAAAGAGTCATTTTCCCATAGCGCTCCACCGAACGTGTTTTCCCACAGTCTCTTCCAACCTGGTTGATTCTATGAGCTGCAGTGCTCAGTCCAGCAATATTTCATTGCTGTGACAAACTCTGGAGCCATTACCAAAGTGCAATGAAGAGGCAGAACCTTCACGAAAAAAAATATATATAGCTCTCAGGATGGAGTATTTTAATCTCTATATCTGTTTATTCAGCAAGTAGGCTGACAGGATCCCAGCAAATATAAGAATAGAGTCAGCAAGAGGATCATTTACTGCCTCATAGGCTTGAAATTCCTTTGGACTTTACAAGTCAGAAGTCAGTGTTCTCAATCATTTTCATCTATTGAAGCTTTTCTGTCCTTTGTTGCCTTAGCAGTGAAGTGGACTGAGCAGACTAGCAAATTCTGGTATAGACTAAGAGTTTTGTAATTCAATTTTATTGTGAAGAGTGACATTCAGGGAGACTGAATGGCTAACCTAGATCTCTCCAGACCACATTTTCTTCTTCAATTATTTTGAATACATAAACACAAAGACAAGGTAGAGTGAATTGTAAACTCTCAGATGAACAACAAGAGCACTTAGGTAAAAATGGTGCAGCTAGAGGATAAATTGGTCTTGTACAGGTTGGCATAATTACATCAGATCAAGACTTAAGCTGACAGTTTTGAACAGCACAAAGCAGAAAGCCATGAAAAAAAAACCCAACCTAAATGAAACTGTGGCAATACCAAACAACCTTTCTACATCTCTGTTAACAGGTACAGAAATAGCATCAAGTGAGAATGGCTCCACAGTAAAGCTGAAGTCTGTTGTAACTGTTTTTAAAGTCAAAGTCCTAGATAGCTTGATACAGCCCATTTTGGATTAAGTTCTATTCCTAATAATATTAGCATATAAGTTGCCTTAAATAAGGCTTCTCAGCCCACAGTTACATGATTCTTGGATGTCTTCCATTAGCCTTGGGACCTTGTTTCCTAGAATACCTTTTTGGGGATAAGACTGGACCCAGAGGACAGTGTATTTGGTCCTTTAGAAAACAAACCTCCAAGATCATCCAGTCCAACCTATCACCCAGCCCTAACCAATCAACTAGACCATGAAGGACAATGTCATTCTGTCCACCAAGACCTGAAGGGAAGTTGTAGCCAGGTGGGGTTGGTCTCTTCTCTCAGGCAACCAGCAGCAGAACAAGGGGACACAGTCTCAGGTTGTGCTGGGGGAGGTCTAGCATGGCTGTTAAGAGGAATTTTTGGCAGAGAAAGTGATTGGCATTGGAATGAGCTGCCCAGGGAGGTGGTGGAGTTGCTGTGCCTGGAGGTGTTGAAGCAAAGCCTGGATGAGGCACTTAGTGCCATGGTCTGGTTGATTGGATAGGACTGGGTGCTAGGTTGGACTGGATGATCTTAGAGGTTTCTTCCAACCTGGTTAATTCTAGGATTCTAGGATTCTATGAATTCAAGAATAATTTTGGCTCCCTTGCCCCTAGTATTCTTCTCTATGATCCTATGATTCTGTGATTTGAGAAGTGGTTCACAGACATAGAAACATATGTATCTCAGTCAGAAGAAATAAGAATTAGAGTTCCTACATGTGTAAGCATATACTCTGTGAAATCAGATATTTACTATTGGGCACCTGCAGTAAGCACCAGCTTACTTCCTCAGTGGTCTGCAGTGAGACTAGAGGAAATGGTGTCAGATGATATTCTGAAGAATAAAAAGTATCCCAGTATCACCAAGGTTGGAAGAGACCTCACAGATCATCAAGTCCAACCCTTTACCACAGAGCTCAAGGCCAGACCATGGCACCAAGTGCCACGTCCAATCCTGCCTTGAATAGCTCCAGGGACGGCGACTCCACCACCTCCCCGGGCAGCCCATTCCAGTGTCCAATGACTCTCTCAGTGAGGAACTTTCTCCTCACCTCCAGCCTAAATTTCCCCTGGCACAGCCTGAGGCTGTGTCCTCTCGTTCTGGTGCTGGCCACCTGAGAGAAGAGAGCAACCTCCTCCTGGCCACAACCACCCCTCAGGTAGTTGTAGACAGCAATAAGGTCACCCCTGAGCCTCCTCTTCTCCAGGCTAACCAATCCCAGCTCCCTCAGCCTCTCCTCGTAGGGCTGTGCTTAAGGCCTCTCACCAGCCTCATCGCCCTTCTCTGGACATGCTCAAGCATCTCAGTGTCTCTCCTAAACTGAACACAGTACTCAAGGTGTGGTCTAACCAGTGCAGAGTACAGGGGCAGAATGACCTCCCTGCTCCTGCTGACCACACCATTCCTGATGCAGGCCAGTATGCCACTGGCTCTCTTGGCCACCTGAGCACACTGTTGGCTCAAGAAGAATCATCATAGAATCAAGCAGGTTGGAAGAGACCTCCAAGATCATTATTCAGCCCAACCTAGCACGCAGCCCTAGCCAGTCAACCAGACCATGGCACTAAGTGCCTCATCCAGGCTTTGCTTGAACACCTCCAGGGATGGTGACTCCACCACCTCCCTGGACAGCCAATTCCAATGGCAAATCACTCAATGCATTAATTAATAACAGATTTTACTCATGTTCTTTGATAAAGACAGAGGTAGATCAAAGTCTGAAAGAAGAAAAGCATAAATTTCTGGAAAGCCAACTGATGTTTAAAGAAAATGAAAGGAGACCACTTCCACTGAGTAAATTCTTGAATAATGACATAGTGAGGAAAAGAGAGGGCAGAGATCTAATGAGAATAGCATCTATTAATACTAGCCCTTCTAGATTCCAAGTGACTCATGAAGCACATAATAGCCCAGTGGGTATACACACACTGCCAGTCTGGAACTGTGCTGGTTTTGTCTTCCATCCCTGACCTCTTGATTTCTGCACTGCATACATTAGTGGGAATTGTTTCACTGATTTCCTCAAGGTTTAGTATTGACCCATCATTCAAAGTAGCATTGACACCACATCTCTGCTACAGTCTATAAGATAAACAGGAAAATTTCTTCTGGCAGAATTATGCAGTCCAACTGATGATACACATACATGTGCTGCTGGATGAGAAGCTCAACATGAGCCAGCAGTGTGCACTTGCAGCCCAGAAAGCCAACCAGAGCCTGGTCTGCAACAGAAGTGTGGCCAGCAAGTTGAGGGAGGTGATTCTCCCCCTCTACTCTGCTCTGCTGAGACCCCACCTGAAGTACTGTGTCCAATTCTGGAGCCTCTATTACAAGAGGGATGTGGAGATGCTGGAGTGTGTCCAGAGAAGGGCCAGGAGGATGCTCAGAGGCTGCAGCAGCTCTGCTGTGAGCACAGCCTGAAAGAGTTGGGGCTGTGCAGGCTGGAGAAGAGGAGGCTCCCAGGTGACCTTCTGGTGGCCTTCCAGTATCTGAAGGGGGGCTACAAAAAAGCTGGGGAGGGACTTTTCAGGATATCAGAGAGTGACAGGAATAAGGGGAATGGAGCAAAGCTGGAGGTGGGAAGATTCAGACTGGATGTGAGGAGAAAGTTGTTGAGCATTTGAGTGGTGAGAGGCTGGAATGGGTTGCCCAGGGAGGTGGTTGAAGCTCCATCCCTGGAGGTGTTTAAGGCCAGGCTGGATGAGGCTGTTGGCAGCCTGGTATAGAGTAGAGTGTCCCTGGCCATGGCAGGGGGGGTTGGAACTAGATGATCTTTGTGGTCCCTTCCAACCCTGACTGACTGTATGATTCTATGTGAAACTCAGTGGATCCTGTTCTGCTCGCACAGACTCAAGTGTAAATCTGACAGAGCATAACTGAATCTCTGGATCTGAAGTCACTCTCATTTTTTTCTGAGTTGTGCTCTGTTTTATATGGAGGATACCCTTTATTATTATATCCTCATAATGCAACTACTTATAACTAGTAACTTATTCAAGCATTCACATGCACTGCATTTTCATTTTGATACTACCAAAAAAAAGCCCAAAACCAACCAAAAAACCAAACCCCACACAAATCTCACCTGGGTGTATGGCCTTGATCTTCTCCTGAATTAAATAAATACCACAGATTTGCCTTATCTAAGAGTCTGTTCCTCCACCTTTGTGCAAATGTCCAGGAGGAAGAAATGAAAGAGCGAGAAAACAGACGAGGAGGTCACACACACAGCCAGGAGTTTAAAACACCAGAGAGAGGAATAGAACATTTTCAAGCTATGAATAGATAAAATGAGGCTTGGCATGATTTGGTTGCCTGAGATGCATCTGAGAGTTGGATCTCTGCAGCTCAAAGAAGTCCTGCCAAACAGGTTTCATCCAAGGATTAGGAAATCATAGATAACTCCAGGTACCTCCAAGCTTCACCTGATTCCCAGTATCCCAGAGAGAATGGAAAACAGCAGCTACTGCTGTGCAAACAGAAAATAGTTCAAGAAATAGCATTCTGGAGTGGAAATTCTGCACCAGCTGAGAGGAAGGAAGGAGCAAAGAGCAAAAGAGAAAACTTGTTTTCAAATAGCACGTGTCTGAAAACAGAGCAAATGTGTGCAGGAACGATTAGCTTTCTTCAAGTTGTGTTGGGAGCACAGCCCAGGGCTGGTGCATCTCTATTCATATTTGGGCAGCTGGCCAGAGACTATAGAAGTGACTTTCCTCACATTATTTTCTCATTTTCATTAAACTGTGTTTTAGGGCACCACAAACCCACCCTATTTTCTCTACATTTTTGTCAGGCACATACCCTTCGCTCCCCAGCATGAGAATAACCTCTCCTGGCAAATAAAGCAGGTCCCCATTAATTATCTCTCCCGCCCCCTCCTCCCCCCCCCCCCCCCTTACAGCTTTACTTGTAGGAAGACTGCCACGACTATGGGCTGTTTGCCAAGAGGCCTTGCACATGCTTTTTTCATTATTAGACTACTATAAAATTTAACCATATAAGTCTCCTGTGCTATACCCTCATGACAATGCCAACAGCCATTCTAAAATAGACTACTTAAGAGAGCGTAGAGACCAGGCCTATTTGCAACTCATTAAACGGTGGTTTATTGTTGCCTTGTTAGTAGAATGTGCTCTCCTGCTCCTGCTGATGGGCAGCAGAGCAGGCTCAGTTCTTCTGTGAGCATTTAAAAAAACATCAGACCTTGTCATGAAGGAAGGCTGTAGCCAGGTGGGGTTGGTCTCCTCTGCCAGGCAACCAGCAATTGAACAAGGGATCACAGTCTCAAGTTGTGCCAGGGGAAGTATAGGCTGGAGGTTAGGAGGAAGTTCTTCACAGAGAGAGTGATTGGCATTGGAATGAGCTGCCCAGGGAGGTGGTGGAGTCGCCATCCCTGGAGGTGTTCAAGAAAAGCCTGGATGAGGCACTTAGTGCCATGGTCTGGTTGACTGCATAGGGCTGGGTGCTAGGTTGGACTGGATGATCTGTGAGGTCTCTTCCAACCTGATTGATTCTATGATTCTAGCATTCTTCCAACCTGGCTGATTCTATGATTCTATGATACTTTGTAGTGGAGTGTGGTACTGTTTTCTCCTTGTCAAATGGTCTCCTGAAGTAAAAAGGAAATTATTTGCCTATGACTATGCAGGAATTCATAGCAGACTAGAAGCACAGGAGTAAACATTTGTACTTTGATTATTTTAGTGAACCCTAATAAGCAATATTTTTGTTAACCCTAGTAAGCAGTATTTTACTGCTATCATTAATTTCCCATCATTGGTGAGGAATCTGCCTCAGAAGGAACAGAGCTTCCTTTTCTCACACGCAATGACAGCATACATGATGGGAATGCAGGGACTTTATTCTCTCAGTGCAGCAAAGGACAGGGTGAATTACAGTGTCCCTAATTCAACTTTCAGGAATGTCAGCTGGAGCAGTCAGGGTAGGGCAGCATCTGCCTGTCCTCTCATTTTGTCCAGCTGCAGCAGAGACACGATAGTGTCTGTTTGAAAGCCCAAAGCTTTCAGACAGCACAGCACAACTCCATCAAAATTTGGATTCAAGCTGGATACCAGCGACAAAAAAGCAACAGTAGTGTTGTAGACATGACTGATGAAATCAGGAAAAGAGTGATGCTTTACATATGCTTGTTAATATGTCACTTTGTTTATGTTCATGTGTCATTTAATATCTAGGATATACTGAGTTTAACAGCCTTAAAAATACGATTACAAGTCGCTATGCTTGGCTAACATGTTTCTGGAGACTTGTGTCTATAGTAAGCCAGCAGTGCTGTTAGTGTCCAAACAGCCATGGCTGCTGAGGAAGAAACAGAGAAACACATCCTGTTGCCCATTTAGCAAAGCAGCAGTGTCTGCATTATCTTGAGCAGCATGCAGAAGCTGCACACAGGACACCTGGTCAAGGGAAATATTTTCTAGAGGAAGAAAGTTAAAAACATAGGTGGCTGTTATTTCACTGGCTCGTTGGCAGTGGTGCAGGACCTCAGCAGCTTTAGGTTGAAGAGAGAATAAAACAAATGGACCATAACTGTACAAGGGCACAGACACCCTGTGCCCATTCTCTGTGCTTCTCCATCATGCACGCATTGCCTAAGGACATACAGGCCAGCACAGATGGCCTTATGTGATTGTCTGAATATACTGATCGAGTTATTCTTTCAATGTCACTGGGATTTATCTTCTCTCATCTATCTCTTCATGTTTTCATCTCTTCTGAGACTTCCCCTGTCTTCAGCAGTTGCCCATGGCAAAAAAAAACAACCACAAGAAACACCAAAACAATCTCAAACCAAACAATCAAGAAGGAAAAATCAACTCAAAAAGAACCAAAACCCACCACAAAAACACAAAGTGGTTTTTTTCCCCATTCTAGCAACTAAATCAATGTCTCTCACATTTTCAGCTGTATTCTCCTATACTTTTTCCTCAAGAAAAACATCTGTCAAACTTCACTCCAGCACTCAACATGTAAGGACACTGTGTCCTTCTGAGGCTGAGACAGAAGGACTTTTCCTCTGAGAAAAATGAGTGCAGTTCTCTGATCATCCTGTTCACAGTGAGATCACAGGATGACAGGATATTAGGGGTTGGAAGGAACTCAAGGAGATCATCAAGTCCAAGCCCCCTGCCAGAGCAAGACCTAGTGGTGGTAGAGTTGCTGTCCCTGGAGGTGTTGAAGCAAAGCCTGGATGAGGCACTTAGTGCCATGGGCTAGTTGATTGGATAGGGCTGGGTGCTAGGTTGGACTGGATGATCTTGGAGGTCTCTTCCAACCTGGTTGATTCTCTAATTCTATGACCACACAATCTAGCACAGATCACAGAGAAACACATCCAGGCAGGCCTTGAAAGTCTCCAGAGGAGACTCCACAACCTCTCTGGGCAGCCTGTTCCAGTGCTCTTGTACCCTTAGAGTAAAGGAGTTCCCCCTTGTGTTGAGGTGGAGCCTCTTGTGCTGCAACTTTCACCCATTGCTCCTTGTCCTATCCCAGGGAGCAGTGAGCAGAGCCTGTCCCTCCTCTCCTGACCAGCACTCAGATGTTCATAAACATTTATCAAATCCCCTCTCAGTCTTCTCTTCTCCAGACTATAAAGCCCCAGGTCCCTCAGCCTCTCCTCATCAGCCATGCCCTCCAGTCCCCTCATCATCCTTGTAGCCCTCCACTAGACCCTCTCTAGCAGATCCCTGTCCCTCCAAAGATGGAGATGTCCAGCAAGATGTCAAGCACCAGTAAAAAAAGGATTGTTAGTGGGTCTCCTCACCCAAACATCAAGAAAATTGTGAGCTGCCAGCCCTACCAGGACTCTCCTTAAGCTTTCTTCTAAATTAACTGCAAGTGGGTCCATAACTTCCCCCACAAAATAGTAGTGTAAAGAACCAAAAGATGTTTTCTAGAAGTAGAAAAGGACATGCAGAACGTTAGAACAACTGACTGACAGGAGAGGTGAAGATTCTGACACAGCCTGGGAGCAACCAGCCATATTGCATGAGCAGGCTCCTTTAAAGGGCCAAGCTGCACCTGACTTAGCACACCTGGCAGGAAAGTGTGATAGCTTCAAACACCTCCTGCCCATCACCTGTGTCCTGGCAGCAGTGCCAGCAGGAGCAGCCCCCGCATGGCTCCCCGTGAGAGGACAGCAGGGCCAGCAGCCACCTGTTCTCGCTGCCTGCTGGCCAGAGGGAGAGCACAAATTGTTTCTGTGCTGAAGTGCAGGGATGCAAGGGCCAGGATGTGACCTTGTTTTCTCTTTAGGCAGCCTAAAACTTTTTTTTTTTTGCAGGGCTTATAGGAAGACTGTGACTAACTAAGGATGGTCCAACAGAAAATATCACTGATGAACAGTGACCCATCAATAACATTTTGTAATTTCAAAGACATGTAAGTGCAGGCAGCAATCCCTACTTATCTGACTACTAAGGTCCTTACTGAAAAACAGCTAGATGGGGATTGAACTGAACTCTTCCATTGAATTTTGGTAGTGTTTCTCAGAAATCAAGACTCTAATAATCCCAAAAGCTTGTGTAAATCCACTATGAAAGGAGTATTCAGATTGGATATTACCTCACAGTGTGTTGCATCATCTATATGCACAGGCACACACCAAAGAAACATTTTTTCCTCCTCCTTGTTGATTTATCAGCAATGGGTACTGTTGTATTAAATGAAATGTAAAATAAAAGGAGAAGAGAAAAGGGAAGGAAAAAACCCCACAGCTGTACAAATCCAACCACAGCACTGCTAAGCATCTTTCCATAGGAATTAAAAGAAAAGCAATACTGTTACTCATGCATCCCTGGAGCCAAACCTGTTATGTGAGTAGGACTATAAATGTCAGCAGGGATAGAACGTGAGCAGGATTTACTCCATTCTCAGTAATAAAACATTCTCAAGGAGATGAAACTGGACTCAGTGTAACATAACAGGAGTGACTGGAAGCCATAGTGACACTAAGTGGACAATCTGTACCGTACTAGAGTTTGAAGACTGTAGAGCAGGTAGTCTTACAGCTCTGTGGTAAGATGTTTCTGCAGATGATATTAATGAATGGTGACTGTCTGGTGCCAGTGTTACTTCAAATAGCTATTTTAATACAGCTTACAACAGCAGCACTGACAAACAGAATCAAAACTGCAGTCCATCCAAGCACAAGATAGGAATATTGTCCTCGCTTGGTAAATAAAGCAAGAGAGATGGAATATGCCAAAGGAGGGGAAATGCCAAAGGAAGAAAGACTCCTATGAGGAGAGGCTGAGGGAGCTGGGGTTGTTTAGCCTAGGGAAGAGGAGGCTCAGTTGTGACCTCATTGCTGTCTACAACTACCTGAAGGGAGGCTGTAGCCAGGTAGGGGGTGGCCTCTTCTCTGAGGCAACCAGCAAGAGAAAAAGGGGGGACAGTCTCAAGTTGTGCCGGGGAAAGTCTAGGCTGGATGTTAGGAGAAAGTTCTTCACAGAGAGAGTGATTGGCATTGGATTGGGGTGCCCAGGGAGGTGGTGGAGGCACCATCCCTGGAGATCTTCCAGAAAAGCCTGGATGAGGCACTTAGTGCCATGGTCTGGTTGACTGGGTGGGGCTTGGTGGTGGGTTGGCCTGGATGATCTTGGAGGTCTCTTCCAACCTGGTTGATTCTATGATTCTAGGATTCCTTGGAGCTAAATCACTGTGCAGTCATTACAGCAGGTGACAAACTGTGTGTGGACTGCATGTGTGATAGTATGGATACAGTCCATTTTACTTTCTTGGCTTTTGTATGGCAATGAGATCAATGTGTGCCACAGCATGGGTAGGACGTGGACACAAGCAAGATCCTACCGTCTGTTTGCAGAGCATGGACTTGACTTTGAGCACAGCATTAATTCAGCTTGCCTCCCTCCCAGTCAGGATCTCATTATGTTGTCTAAAACCCTGATTCAGACAAGCACTTCTGTATGTGCTTTGTTGGAACATGTAATTACTTCCCGTTAAAGTCAACAAGACTAAGTAGCACGCTTAAGTGCTTTGCTGAATCGGAGCCTAAATGACATCAGCTGTGCCAGTAAGATACAGGTGCAAAAATTAAACTAAAAACACATAAATAAATCATAGAATCAGTCAGCATTGGAAGGGGCCATAAGGATCACAGAATCATCGAATCAACCAAGTTGGAAGAGACCTCCAGTATCACCCTGCTGAGGAATTTGGTTTAGTCAAGGACTTGTCAGAGTGAAACTGAAGATTGGACTTGATAAACTTGAAGGTGCTTTCCAATCTAAGAAATTCTGTGATTCTCTGATCCAGTCCAACCTATCAACCAGTCCTATCCAATCAACTAGACCATGCACTAACTGCCTCATCCAGGCTTTGCTTCAACACCTCCAGGCACAGCAACTCCACCACCTCCCTGGGCAGCCCATTCCAATGCCAATCACTCTCTCTGCCAACAACTTCCTCCTAACATCCAGCCTAGACCTCCCCTGGCACAGCTTGAGACTGTGTCCCCTTGTTCTGTTGCTGCTTGCCTGGCAGAAGAGACCAATCCCCACCTGGCTGCAGCCTCCCTTCAGGTCCCCTGTCATGGATAGGGACACCCTACCATAGATTAGGCTGGACAAAGTCTCATCCAGTCTGGCCTTAAATCTGGGTTTTATTAAGCAAACTTTCATAATAGGCCTATTTGTAATTTTGTTGTGGGTTTTATTTCACTGGCAAGATGATATTATCTTACTTTCATCTCTCTCAAACATTGCCATGCTGGTGTTCAGTGAGTGTCTAGAAAACAGGGTAAACGTTACAGAAGAGAAAATACAGTACTGAAGTGACAAACATTGCTTTGTCAAAAGTGAACAGAGGAAATACAAGGGAAAGACATACAATTATTTGCCTTTGAAATTTTATAATGTGACAGACAAGGGAAAATGTGCATTAGACTTTGAAAAAGTCAAAGAAAAAAAATCAAACCCCTAAGCAAACACACAACAGCCCTCAACAGCCCATAAAAGCTTTCTGAGTGAGCATACTCAGGAAAAGCTCATGCAGGGTTTGCTGCTTGTGCTAGCTTGGAGCTAGCTGGAATATTTTGGTGAGAAGAATTAAATTACAGGCTGTGAAAAGGAAACAGTGGTGATGTCTGCTGCACTCATAGGCTTGCTGAGATGGATAAAATCAGGAACACAAATATAGATAAGAGAGTTGCTCTTAGTCTCTGGCTGCAGGCACTTCCCTCCCTAACTTGCTGTCTAATTAATCCCTCTGCTTCCTAACTCCCCTGGCCAACTCTCCAAACTTACCTTGAACATAAGGCAAAGTCTGGGATAAGGTAAAGGGGTGGAAAGTAGGTGGAATGGTTATTGGGATCCCCTCCTGGGGACTCTGGTTTCTGGGAGGGCTGCTGTGTTTCTGTATTACTTTTTAACTCCCATATTTCTGTCTCTAGCTGTATATATTGTAAATATCTGCTTGAATATTGTGCTAAACTATAAATATAAAGCTTCATTCTTTAATTTCCAGCTCAGCTGAGTCTAGTCTGGGTGATTTTCTAAAGTATGGAGGGGCAGGTAACACCCAAACCATCACACTGCTCTCCTTCACCTGTAACAGGCTTAAGCATAGACATGTACAGCATGGACAGCGATGAACAGCACCTAACTGACCCCTCTTTCAACCACAGGAATGATTTTGCTGTGCTCAAATACTCACAGGCAACCCTTAAAACTGTTCAACCAAATGACTGTCTCCCAGAGGCAGACTCACAATGTCATGGTAACTGAAGCAAGGGTACCTTAGACACAGCACTAAGATACTCTTACTCAGTGTTCCAGTTGAAATCTCCTTTTGTGAATCTTAGCACAATGCATGCTTGGGTTTGCAGGGACAGTTCTGAAGCGTGGCAAAAAAACCTGTCACAAGTTAATCAGGCAGAATTCAGATCAGATAAAAATTAAGGGGAAAAATGTCACTAACAGCACCTGAAAGTCTTTAAGAAGCAGCAGGGAAAATAAATCAAAGATAAAATTAATGAGCATTTGTAACTGTCATCAAACCCAGGTTTTCTTCGTGCTATTGGGGTCCTGATGCTGTGAACTGTCTTTGTATGGAAATACCTATATGTAATATTCAGGACTGTACCGTGGAAAATCTCCTCTATGAGGAAGCAGAGTCATGAGTTCTACATGACATGAAGTTGGTGGGTGCACCCCTATCACAAAGGTGACACAGGGGATGAAGTGAAACAAAGGAGCGGATCAATGGGATCTTTTAGTCAATGTGTATTGAAGTGGACAAATAGCTGTTGGTAAATAGCCAATAGGGGCATAACAAGTAAGGATACAATGAGAAATTAACTATCCCCCCAAAAATTTCAGCCACAAGCCTCAACAGGCACAAGACAGAGGTGCCATAGGTTGACTCAGCATAGATTGCCATAGGTTGTACTCAGCACTGGTCAGGCCACACCTTGAGTACTGTGCCCAGTTCTGGGCTTCTCAACTCAAGAGAGATGTTGAGATACTGGAAGGAGTCCAGAGAAGGGCAACAAAGCTGGTGAGGGGCCTGGAGCACAAACTCTATGAGGAGAGGCTGAGGGAGCTGGGTGTGTGCTGCCTGCAGAAGAGGAGGCTCAGGGCAGACCTCATTGCTGTCTACAACTACCTGAAGGGAGGCTGTAGCCAGGTGGGGATGGTGTCTTCTGCCAGGCAACCAGCAACAAAACAAGGGGACACAGTCTCAAGTTGTGCTGGGGGAGATCTAGGTTGGATGTGAGGAGGAAGTTGTTGGCAGAGAGAGTGATTGGCATTGGAATGGGCTGCCCAGGGAGGTGGTGAAGTCGCAGTCCTTGGAAGTATTCAAATAAAATCTTGGCTGGGGCACTTAGTGCCACGGTCTGGTTGATTGGCTAGGGCTGGGTGCTAGGTTGGCCTGGATGATCTTGGAGGTCTCTTCCAAGCTGGTTGATTCTATGATTCTATTCTATTCTATGATTCTACGACTATCTTAAAAATAGCCAACTAAACCCTGGAGTAATATTAGAAGAGAGCTTAACCTGTAACCACTGTTTCCAGACTAAAATATGTCAAGAGGCTTTTTAAAAAAAGCTTCCAGTTGAAGAATTTTCTTTTATTCTATTTATTCCTTTAGATTTTAAAATGTGCCTCTCCAAAGATCTAGGGAAAACATCCAGGTCATTTAAAAATACACACAGAATTCCAATTAATTCAATGGTCACAATTAAAAAAAAGCCTTCCCAGAACCCTTGACCCTGACCCTTCTCAGAAAAGAATCCCACCTTTTGAACCCAGTCACCATCACTCAGTCTGCTTCTTAAGAGAAACCTTAAGAAAATAGCTGGGTTCCTCCAGTACCAACCAAGAGGTTAGTAATTGGCCCATGTCTAACATCTAAGGCCAAAACATGCAGTGACAAACATTATTCTTGACACTCAGCTTTCCCTTCTCATCTTCTCTCCTGCATTTCTGCTTTAGCTGCAATTTTATTTTGACAAATTATTTTTATCAGCTCTTTGCCTTCCTGCTTTGGTACTCCTTGAGATGTCCAAAATATGTCCCTAGGGGGAAGGTAACCACAATCTTTCTTTTTTTTCCCCAATCTCCAATCCATCATAGAATCCATCATAGAATGGTTTAGGTTGGAAGGGACCTCCATAGAATTTCATAGAATTTCATAGAATCAACCAGGTTGGAAGAGACCTCCAAGATCATGCAGTCCAACCTAGCACCCAGCCCCAGCCAATCAATCAGACCATGGCACTAAGTGCCCCATCCAGGCTTTGCTTGAACACCTCCAGGGACGGTGACTCCACCACCTCCCTGGGCAGCCCATTCCAATGCCAATCACTCTCTCTGTGAAGATCATCCAAGATCATCCAGTTCCAGCCCCCTGCCATAGGCAGGTACACCTCCCACTAGAACCGGTTGCTCAAGGTCATACTGGTCTATTTCTTCTTCTCAGATCCTCTGAGATGGTCATTGCACATGTACCAAGCAGAAGTACTGAACATCACCTATTTTTCTCAACCCCATAATTAAACTGGCTCGGTTCCTTTTGGCTGGTAGTGTGCCCATTGTATTGATGCATAGGGATGCAATAAGAGTCAGACAGAAATAGTCAGTCGAAGAACCAGACACATAATGCAGGTATTGTTTCCCCTCACCTTGGCTGAGGAGTGGAACTAAACAATAGGGACAGTCTGTTTCAGTCTACTTTCAGGTACACTAGCTTTGAGAGAGCTATTTTCATAGCAAAGGTAAAATCAGGTCTAAACATCTCAAGAGATTCCCCCCCCCCCCCCCTTTCAGTCAGTGGCAAAGAGATAGGAACACATAAGTCATAACACATTAAAATGAGAAGGGAGGACCATTTTTCTGTGCTGAGCAGCAGATACAGCACTGTTATGCTCACATGAGTTATCACAGGCTTTCTGGATGACAGGTTACAGATAATTAGAAAAAGAAGCCTGTAACCAAATGCTTAGCACCTCATTATTGACTTTTAATTCATAATCTGTACTTTATTGAACTCTGCAGCCATGCTATAAATTTAATATACATTGCACGACAGTCTGCTCTTTCCAAAACTTCATTTGTAATGGGAGCCACAGCTCTTAGCTGCAGTAATTTGTAATAATCACTGGTAAATAACACATATAATTGGTGCCATTTACCATGTAGAAAACAACAGGTTGGAAATTACACATTTTAGGCTACAGTCAGTCCAGGTTTCACACAAAGGGATTTTTTCTATGTGTAAGTCTGATAGGGGCAGGGAGAGACTGAAGGCAGAATTATAGAATCATAGAATCAGTCAGGGTTGGAAGGGACCACAAGGAGCAGCCATGGCCAGGGACACCCTTCCCTAGAGCAGGCTGCACACAGCCTCATCCAGCCTGGCCTTAAACACCTCCAGCCATGGGGCCAAAACCACTTCCCTGGGCAACCCATTCCAGCCTCTCACCACTCTCATGCTCAACAACTTCCTTCTCACAGCCACTCTGACTCTTCCCACCTCCAGCTTTGTTCCATTCCCCCCAGTCCTGTCACTCCCTGATAACCTAAAAAGTCCCTCCCCAGCTTTTTTGTAGCCCCCTTGAGATCCTGGAAGGCCACAAGAAGGTCACCTGGGAGCCTCCTCTTCTCCAGCCTGAGCAGCCCCAACTCTTTCAGTCTGTCCTCATAGCAGAGGTGCTGCAGCTCTCTGAGCATCCTCCTGGCCCTTCTCTGGACACTCTCCAGCATCTCCACATCCCTCTTGTAATGGGGGCTCCAGACCTGGATTGGAGCTTTTTTTGTAGGCCCCCTTCCATTTCATCAGAAAAGCCATCAGACAGGTTGGTGTTTTAAAGGAAACCTTTGCTTCCAGCAGCAGTTCGTGGTCTGTGCAGTGTGGGAACAGTAATCCACAAATCAACCAACAAATGCTGGAATTGAAAGTTAAATACTCTAAAGAATGTAATGGTTTACAGACACAGGCTATATTCTTTTGCTGGACTGGATGACCTTGGAGGTCTCTTCCAACCTGGTTGATTCTATGGTTCTATGATTTCCCTTTCACAATCCCATATAGACTTTAGTCTCTCAGCTTCCTCCTTTAGTCAAGACACCATACTGAGCAGATCACTCACCTGCTCACACCTCACATGGGTTTCATACCCACCACCTTCCATTTCAAGTGCTAGGCTCAGGCATTCTCTGCAGCCGAGGTCTGGACACTCACATATTTGCAAGAGACAGCAGTCTGGCTGCCCATAATTTTCTTAGCTACAGCAATTGCTCAGCTTGCAACCATGGATAATATTTTGGTGTTGTTCTTTTTATTTATTGGTGGTGGGTTTGTTTGAGGGTTTTTTTGTGTGCTTATGGTTATTGTTTTTTTTGCTTTTGGGTTGTCCAACCTTGCACCCAGCCCTAGTCAATCAACTAGACCATGGCACTAGGTGCCCAACCCAGGTGGAGCCAGGCTATGTCATCCCCAAGGGAGGAGCAGCAAGTGAAGGCTGCACAAGAAGTAGAGGAATCCATTTCCTCTTGCTACCCAGACAAAGCAGATAAAGAAGGAGACCTAGGAGATGAGGGGGAGTGGAGGGAGGTTCCCCCTCCCAAAGGCAGGAGAGCCCCCTCCTGATCTTCTCAGTCTTGTTGTCCTCACCTCTGGAACTGCAAGTTGAGTAGATGCAAAAGCAGTAGCCTATGCTAACTGGAGGCACCATGATCCAAACAGTCAAGTTACAGACAAATAGCTGTAGAATTCTGGTCTAAAATGCTCTGCTGTAATCTCCATGCATGTCTGTAGAGATGGCACAAAGCATCTGTTACAGTTTTCTGCAGTTATCATAGCAAAGTATTTGTCTCCCTGAGCAGAGGTGAAAGGGTATTAAGATCCTGCAGTTAAAAGGGCTGTATAAATACAAGCATTCCTTCAGTATGAACTGTCAGAGGGGCCTGTGCTTTCCAGATGGAAGATTTGCTAGATTTAATAGTTTAGACAGATCTTCATTAAAGAGGTTAATGAGTTTAATACAGACATCCCAAAGGCTTCTCTTCTACTAAGTTAACCACATTTTAAGCTTTGTTGGAAAAGCATCACTTTTCTCAATGCCTAGGAAGTAAAACCTGATAGTTTTTTACTTGAGGTTGTTTGGCACTTATTAATCTGAAAAGTCTCATGGAGATCCTACCATGGATTCCCCTGAGCCTACAAGATTCAGCCCAGCTCTTATAAATTGTCCCAAGAGCACTTTCATCTGCAAACTTCAGAGGTGGACTCCCCATGGCTGCTGTACATAACATTCTTCACAGAGAGAGTGATTGGCATTGGAATGGGCTGCCCAGGGAGATGCTGGAGTCACCATCCCTGGAGGTGTTCAAGAAAAGCCTGGATGAGGCACTTGGTGCCATGGTCTAGTTGATTGGATAGGGCTGGGTGCTAGGTTGGCCTGGATGATCTTGGAGGTCTCTTCCAACCTGGTTGATTCTATGATTCTATGATTCAGTTTGTAACCAGATGCAGCACATTGGCTGCATTTATGCTTTTCAACTGAGCTGTTTAGGCTCAGTTAAGCATTCTAACAAGCTTGACCTGCCCTTTGGCATCATGAGTTCATCTCGTAAGCATTAATGCTGTGCTGAGTTCAAACACAAACTCATACCCTTTTGGGGCATGAGAGAATCCACTGCTGCTTCTAATCCTGCTTTATATTCTGGGTGAGAATTTGTAAGGGGCTCTTTTCGGAAGAGGAGGCGAATATCACACTCATAGGATCCTTTACCCTGGCCCTGAGCATGGCATAGCTCAGCTGGAGGTCAGGACATAGTTTGAAACATTTATGTATGCCCAAAGCTTTATACTGGATAGCACTGACTGGTCCCTCCCTTATATGACAAGGATTTTCAGGCCTCACTTCAAGGCATTCATACAGGCACAAGGTTATCTGAAATCCTCCATCCTTGCTAATCACCGAGCTGGATGCAAAGCAGCTGTTGTGGACTGCACTTGAGATAATACAATCTGTCAGCAGCAATATGGCAAGAGCCCAGACAGAGGGTAGTTGTCTCCCCTAAACCAAGCTTAATAGGGGAGCTCTATCTGGGCCACACTGTATTGTCATATCCCGATTCCCCCCTCACACCCTGTGAAGCCTGTTACAGTATGTCTTAGATGTTTAAGTCGTTTGTAACAGCTCTTACTACAAGCCTAGAGTGGTTTATCATAAATATTTCCTGACCAAGATGTTGCAGCAATGCTCACAGCAATGACTTACAAAGCTATTTAAATAAATTATTGTGTTTAGATTCTGTGTGCAACTACTCAGGGATTACTTTCTCCAACTGAGTAAAAAGCACGTCTGTAAACTGCAAAATCACAGGATCATAGAACCAACCAGGTTGGAAGAGACCTCCAAGGGGACACAGTCTCAGGTAGTGCCAAGGGAGGTCTAGGCTGGATGTGAGGAGGAAGTGGTTGGCAGAGAGAGTGATTGGCACTGGAATGGGCTGCCCAGGGAGGTGGTGGAGTCACTATCCCTGGAAGTGTTCAAGGAAAGCCTGGATGAGGCACTTAGTGCCATGGTCTGGATGACTGGACAGAGCTGGGTGCTAGGTTGGACTGGATGATCTTGAAGGTGTCTTCCAACCTGGTTGACTCTATGATTCTATGATTCTCCTATTATACTTCTGCCTATTTTTTTCATATTATAAAATGAATGGATGAAAGAATTGAACATGGAACACACAATTAAATCTGTAAATTTAAAGATGTGATCTTTCTTTTGGCCAAAAAAAATATACAAATTATCCTAAATCCTCTCTGTACTATCTCTCTTCCAGCTTTTTTACTGAGAATTAATCCACAAAAGGATCTTCCCTCTTATCCCACAACAGTTTAATTGCCTGAACAGCCTATTTCTGCCACGTTGACCAGATGACCCAGAAGACAACTGATTAGGACATTAACAGGAGCTGATTTCATGCAAAATTCCTTAGTTAAATCACAAGGAATTATTCCAGTTTTGTTCTGTAATGGAAGTTCTTCATTAATGTGCTAACAAGAGAATTAAGCTGGGTTTACCAGAGTCTATAGGAGCTACACAGATAGCTGGAATGGGAAAAACAGGCCGTGGTGCTTGGAATCATTGCCATTAACACCCTTTATAGGCTCATTACATAAAGACTTGAAGTCTAATGCTCATGGCTAATATCTATAAAAGGGCTTGGCCTGTTTCTGCTATGGAAGAAAATGCACACAGCACAGTTCCAGCCAAACCATTGGCTTCAACAAATGGTGCAACTATAAATGGAGTTTTATTGCCCTCTATACCTACTTAAATTAAGCATCCACTTCACTAATCAATATCCTTTACTTTCCTTGGCTCTGCAGGAACTTTCAAGTCTGTGAACCACATTTTTTCATTGCAGAAGAATGAAAATGGACATAAGAATGAAGCTAAGTAGTGATAAAGTAAGGAGAGTTTGAACATATTGGTATTTTTCAATGAGATTCCCAGGAACTTCAGACTTTTTTGCTTTGTGTCAAGATTCCTCATCACTGAAATTCTCTCTTGATGCATATTTAATTTTTTATTTAGATAGCAAGGAAGTGAACACTGTGTGTAAGAGATCTGTGATGAGGAGAGGCTGAGGGAGCTGGTAGTGTGCAGCCTGCAGAAGAGGAGGCTCAGGGCTGACCTCATTGCTGTCTACAACTACCTGTAGCCAGGTGGGGTTAGTCTCTTCTGCCAGGCAACCAGCAACAGAACAAGGGGACACAGTCTCAAGTTGTGCCAGGGGAGGTCTAGGCTGGATGTTAGGAGGAAGTTGTTGAGCATGAGAGTGGTGAGAGGCTGGAAAGGGTTGCCCAGGGAGGTGGTTGAGGGCCCATGGCTGGAGGTGTTTAAGGCCAGGCTGGCTGAGGCTGTGGGCAGCCTGCTCTAAGGTAGGATGTCCCTGCCCATGGCAGGAGGGTTGGATCTAGCTGATCCTTGTGGTCCCTTCCAACCCTAACTGGTTCTATGATTCCAATACACATATTTCTTTTAGAGACACCCTTTAAAAACTAATACCAAAAGAAAATCCCACTGAAGCCTTCAAACTTTTCTTTAATTACAGCAAACAAGTAGAATTGTTAGTGGCTTGCTTCTTCCTTGGTATATTGAATAGACTTCTAGCTATATTTACTGCATTAGTGCATAAAACTGTTTGGTCATCACTCTCCAGTCAAGCTTTTAAATATAGCTTACATAAGGTACTGCAACTTTATAATTCTGGCACATCAATAGAGTGAAGAAAACAGCAGCCACATCTTTCTGGTGGCAATTACCAAGATTACATTAGTGGTGTTTAGTGCATTTAGGCTATTAGATAGGCAATGCTTATGTTTTGTATAGGTGGGGCTAGTAATACAAGCTATTAGTAAGATTACTTAACAGTTCCTGTTTTAAGACACTGGTTTGAATTTTTTAGTTACTCATAACTTTGAATTATTTTTTTTCTTTTGCAGCCTAAAGTGGAATTTTTCCATTCCAGGTATCCTGCAGAAGTATCATAATGACTTTGCTCCCCCAAAAAGTGAGGTACATTCTTCTGTCCATGGCTACAAAATGAAATCACTGTCTCTCAACCTGATGCACTTGTCCCAAAAACATGTCAGTGTCTCCAAGATTTCCAGACTGAAGGAGTTGGGGCTGTTGAGTCTGGAGCAGAGGAGGCTCCCAGGAGACCTTCTTGTGGCCTTCCAGGATCTGAAGGGGGCCTACAAAAAAGCTGGGGAGGGACTTTTTAGGTTGTCAGGGAGTGACAGGATTGGGGGAACGGAGCAAAGCTGGAAGTGGGTAGGTTCAGAGTGGCCATGAGGAGGAAGTTGTTGAGCATGAGAGTGGTGAGAGGCTGGGATGGGTTGCCCAGGGAGGTGGTTGAGACTGTGTCCCTGGTGGTGTTTAAGGCCAGGCTGGCTGAGGCTGTGTGCAGCCTGCTCTAGGGTAGGGTGTCCCTGCCCATGGTAGGAGGTTAGAACTAGATGACCCTTGTCATCTCTTTCCAACCCTGACTGCTTCTATGATTCTAATATTTTTTAATTGATATTTTATAGAGGAGATCTTGATAAATGCTTCTCCTGTTCAGTAGAGATATGTTAGGCTTTGGCGGAAGTTGCTTAAGGAAGACATCTCCTGCACCACTAAGGCTAGATGTAGGAATTTAAGAGCACATGCCCTGTGCCTCCACAGATCTAAATGAGCTGTGGAGTACTGCATCCAGCTCTGGAGCCCCTATTACAAGAGGGATGTGGAGATGCTGGAGAGTGTCCAGGGAAGGGCCAAGAGGATGATCAGAGAACTGCAGCACCTCTCCTATGAGGACAGATTGAAAGAGTTGGGGCTGTTTAGTCTGGAGAAGAGGAGGCTCCCAGGTGGCCTTCTTGTGGCCTTCCAGGATCTGAAGGGGGCCTAAAAAAAAGCTGGGGAGGGACTTTTTAGGCTGTCAAGGAGTGACTTGACTAGGGGGAATGGGGCAAAGCTGGAGGTGGAGAGATTCAGGCTGGATGTGAGGAAGAAGTTCTTCACTGTGAGAGCCTGGAATGAGTTACCCAGGGAGGTGGTTGAGGCCCCATGGCTGGAGGTGTTTAAGGCCAGGCTGGCTGAGGCTGTGTGCAGCCTGCTCCAGGGTAGGGTGTCCCTGCCCATGGCAGAGGGTTTAGAACCAGATAAACCTTGTGCTTCCTCCCAACCCTGACTGATTCTATGATTGTATAACTGCCATATTCAAGTGCAGAAGAGACAAGAGAAAGGCTAAAGATGACAAGGCTACAGGGAAATGAGATGAGAATCCTTTAACAAGAAAATATGGATTGATGTGCAGGGTGCAGACTGGGGTAGCCCTGTGAAAAAGGGAGAAAAACACCAAGAATGCAAAAAGCAGGAGGCATGAGAAGAGATATATCTGATAAGACACTAGCATGCAAAGGCAAAGCTGTGAGTTAGTGAGGCAAAAAAATGGTACCAGAGAAAGGACCAGAGTCCCTGGGGCTGCAGTAGGTTCCCCAGAGGAATTTAACTGAGAAGCCAGCATACAGGGAGAAAACACTGAAATGCAAGTCTGGGTCAGGAGTAAGATTGGACAGAGACAACATATGGATGAAATATGAGCCAGGAGAAAGAAGCTGGAATTTGGAGTTAGTATTCCTGAATAACCCAATCATAAAGAACAGAGTGAACAGTGTGGGAGTTAAAAAAAGCAAAGCAAACACAGAGCAGCTGCCTTCACAGGTACACTCCTGCCTGTGGCCTAGCTGAGGCAGGGAACTCACAGAATTAAAGGTCAGATCAAAAAGGCACAGGATGTTTCCAGAGATCAGCTTTGCATTCTTCTGAGTGTTCTTTAAATAAAACCTACGTGAGTGCACATGCTCATGTCCTGCTAAATGCACACACACTCAAGGATCCTTTTTTTTTCCCTCTCCAAAAAGGTAGAATAAAACCTATCAGTTTTATGCTTTCCAATTTAAAGAGTTTTTTTTTCCTTAACAATCCTGAAATCTCACTTGAAATATCAGAAGCAATAAAATATACCAAATTGCTCTCTAGGATTTCCATTTCTGACTCAAGAACCCTTTCCAGTCCATTAAACCAGAAGTAGAGGATTCCATTTCCTCTTGCTACCCAGATAAAGCAGGTAAATCTTGATCATATGGAGTCAGATAATGAACAGCATAAGCAGCAACTCTGTGAAAACTTTCCAAAATATTATCTAGTCCCCCTCTTCAGGCTCTTCATTGAAATCATAGAATCAGCCAGGTTGGAAGAGACCTCCAAGATCATCCAGTCCAACCTAGCACCCAGCCCTAGCCAATCAACCAGACCATGGCACCAAGTGCCTCATCCAGTCTTCTCTTGAACACCTCCAGGGATGGCACCTCCACCACCTCCCTGGGCAGCCCGTCCCAATGCCAATCACTCTCTCTGACAACAACTTCCTCCTAACATCCAGCCTAGACCTCCCCTGGCACAACTTGACACTGTGTCCCCTTGTTCTGTTGCTGCTTGCCTGGCAGAAGAGACCAACCCCACCTGGCTGCAGCCTCCCTTCATGTAGTTGTAGACAGCAATGAGCTCTGCCCTGAGCCTCCTCTTCTGCAGGCTGCACACCCCCAGCTCCCTCAGCCTCTCCTCACAGGGCTCTGCTCCAGGACCCTCCCCAGCCTTGCTGTCCTTCTCTGGACACCTTCCAATTCATCAACATTTCTCTTGAATTGAGGAGCCCAGAACTGGACACAGCACTCAAGGTGTGGCCTGAGCTGTGCTGAGTACAGGGGCAGAATAACCTCCCTTGTCCTGCTGGCCACACTGCTCCTGAGCCAGACCAGGATGCCATTGGCTCTCCTGGCCACCTGGGCACACTGCTGCCTTACGTTCAGCAGTGATTGGCATTGGAATGGGCTGCCCAGAGGGGTGGTGGAGTCGCTGACTCTGGAGGTGTTCAAGAATAGACTGGATGAGGCAAGAGGTTTGAATGTCACGTAGCAAGGTTTAAGATAAAATGGAACATAAGAAAGTGAGAGTGGTGTGCTCATCAGATCTCAAAATCCTTGATTTCAGCTCCTTACCTTCTAGAGCAGAACCCAATATCTGTAGTTATCTGGGTTCGTTATGTGCTGCTCTTCAAGAACTCTGAGACAAAGCCACCTGTGTCAGCAGGGCAACTCTGCACAGTACACCATAAATACACAGTGACAGTAAATCAACATGACTCACAAAGGACGTGTGTAGAAGCAGGTATTTTCCCTTGTGCCAAATACATGGAACAAGACTTCAATTGAGCTCTGTGGTAAAGGGTTGGACTTGATGATCTGTGAGGTCTCTTCCAATCCTGATAATACTGTGATACTGTGATAATTCTCTGCCTGGGGAAAACTTGTGGAGAGAGGTCCCAATGAGGTTGACAATTCACCAGGAAGGAAAGTCACCAAAATCTTCGCTGATTAAGAAACTTGTAGAACTTTGCACAGTCTCATGTTGTGCCAGGGGAAGTATAGGCTGGATATTAGGAGGAAGTTCTTCACAGAGAGAGTGATTTGGCATTGGAATGGGCTGCCCAGGGAGGTGGTGGAGTTGCCATCCCTGGAGGTGTTCAAACAAAGCCTGGATGAGGCACTTAGTGCCATGGTCTGGTTGACTGGGTAGGGCTGGGTGCTAGGTTGGACTGGATGATCTTGGAGGTCTCTTCCAACCTGCTTGATTCTATGATTCTGTGATTCTATAATATTTACCAAATAAATCAAATCTATTTCTCCCTCTATAGTGTTTTTGTTTTTTTGGTTTTTTTTTTTTTTTTTTTTTTTTTTTTTTTTTTTTTTTTTGTTCATTGGGTACTCATAGGGATTTGGGTAGGATATTTTCCCCCTCCTCCTCTATGAATCCAAAGGAAATGATATTTCAGGCATCCAAGTTATTGTGCTATGGAAATATTAGGATTTGCATTGCAGCCAAACACTTACTACAAATTCAGGTACTATTTCTAGATTCCTGAGCTATGGAATTTAGGCAGAGACTGGAATTTAGGCATGTAGGAATATCTATATCACAAATTGGAGTATGTTCCAGTGTGAGAAGGACAATAAGAGTCAAAGGTTAGGTCATCATAGTTTCTAATTAGGCATCTAAAGTCCATTTGTATCTGCTTTCAAGGGCCTATGTCCTTTTCAGATTCTCAAGTAACCAAAAAGTACTCACATGTGTTCAGCATTGACAGATATGATTCCAAACACTGGCCCTGAAATCATCTAAATGGATCTCTTAAAGATAATCTAGATTTGGAAATCCCTCCTTGACTTATGCCTTGTTCATTCTTCTTTAATTAGTAGTGCAGTCATGCTATTGATGAAAAGCAGGTTCTTTCTGCATGTTAAATCAATCTGGTCTTGCCAGCACATCACTACCCCTACCCCAGATGGCAACTTCTTGGTAAGGCTAAGAGGTGCAATTATTCACTTGTTCTGTAATCAGACACACACTTCAACTAGTTACAGCTGATTAAGATTCAACAGTGTTTCTGCTATCTACATTATCAAGACATTCTATGCCAATTTTGCAACCACTGCATTTTTAAGGTGCAACAGCTTTGCTGTACTGGTTAAACACTTCCAAACGTGGTGCATAAAGAGTTTTATCAGCTCAGGAAGTCAAACTGATTTCAGTTTGTAAGCACTAACTAGTTCTGGTATAATGATAGGCACTTTTACTGTCTCCAGCTAAAACCAGAGCCAGAATGGTCAATTTGAAGTTATGAGTGTCCTGAGGAGAGAGCTATAACAAAGCTTAGCCAACATCTGTGTGAGTCACAAGACTGAGAAGAGCTGAAACAGATCTAGAAGTAGTGAATTTGAAATAACTTCTGCTTCAAATATACTTTTAATCCACTCTATCATCACTTTCACCCAGTCAGAGTGCTTAGCTGTTATGTTTATGAGAAGAGGAGAAATACCCATTGCCTTGTTACCTTTGCCATTCTCCTGCACACTGCTTCACAGTCAAATTGCAGTTTGCTCTTATCTATGAGGCTGGGAGAGAGCCAAATACCTGTTTCAAGGTCAGAACCCCAGGCCACAAATCATAGAATCATAGGATCAACCAGGTTGGAAGAGACCTCCAAGATCATCCAGTCCAACCTAGCACCCAGGCTGGAACTGAATTTTGCTTGACAGCTCTGGGAACTGTAACTACTTGATTTTTCAGCTGTCAGCCTTTGAAATATTAAAAAGAAATTCCAACAATTTTACAGGAATAATATTTATATTTCAACCATATATTGACCTTCCACTAAATTTACATATTGTCTGCAGGTGAATTTATAACTGCACAGATACTAATTTATTGA
Organism: Pogoniulus pusillus; assembly: GCF_015220805.1. NCBI lineage: Eukaryota > Metazoa > Chordata > Aves > Piciformes > Lybiidae > Pogoniulus > Pogoniulus pusillus. The sequence continues at coordinate 46,595,925 of NC_087265.1, forward strand.
AGCACTATATGTAAAGAATATTGAAGCTGAAATGTGTTGAGACTCAGTGACACAAAGGGGAGATTGGTAAACCCATGGTTGCCAACATAACCATGATTTGGGCTTTTTGTGCTCTTCTGCCAGGCAACCAGCAACAGAACAAGGGGACAGAGTCTCAAGTTGTGCCAGGGGAGGTCTAGGCTGGATGTTAGGAGGAAGTTGTTGGCAGAGAGAGTGATTGGCATTGGAATGGGCTGCCCAGGGAGGTGGTGGAGTCGCCGTCCCTAGAGGTGTTGAAGCAAAGCCTGGATGAGGCACTTGGTGCCATGGTCTGGGTGATTGGGCAGGGCTGGGTGCTAGGTTGGACTGGATGAGCTTGGAGGTCTCTTCCAACCTGGTTGACTCTCTGAGTCTATCATTCTATGATAGAAGTCTCAGTGATTGCTGCTCTTTCAGCTGTTTTTATGGTGGGAATAGCTTCAGGCAGCTCACCACTAGTCACCATTTCTTTTAGTTCCACCATGCCTTCAGTGTCTTAATCAGCATATACTACCCAATACCAGTTTGGCTAGAGAATTTGAATTTTTCTTGGCTTTCCACAGGAAAAGATTCCACATGAATCTTAGTCCCTATGGAAGAGCTTCAATCTCACAAAAATCACACTTTCATGCTTATTCTCAATGCCTCCCTCTAAAACCAACCAAACAAAATACCACTCCAAATAAAACACAAACCAAATAAAACCAAACACAACCCCCAGCACTAATGCTACCACTTGGAGTAGTTAAAGACCATGTCATATAGATAACCTTAAATTTAAAACTTGAACCTCCCCTTTTTTTTTATTCTTCTGCAGCATAGGTAGTGAATTATAAACAACCTTGGAAGAAAATGAACATAGAAGTGACCAGAAATTTCATTCCACAAAATAAGTACAGAAAACATACACACAAACCTGACTGCAGAAATCAATCTCCACCTTAAATAGAAACACACATAAATGATATGTTTAGATTTACAGCAGTAATTTGTGTTTTAAAACTCTATGTGTAAAGATATCCATATGATTTACGTTATGAAACCCACAGATTATTTCCTACTAGAATCTCAGAAGCTTAAATCAATAAACATTATAGCCATTTTTTGGAGCTACCAATGTGTATTAAACTTCCCAGTGGGAGAGAACCTTTGTGATGGCTCCTATCAGTCTGTGCACTATCTATGCTGCTAATGGATAAGGAAGACTGGCAGAAATTGCAGTCATCTGAAACAAGTTTGCTTTCTACTCTTTGTTGTCAGATTACTTCATCAACACTGTTATGCATTTTTAGGCATTAGGCAGCTGCTGGATCAGACAACCTCTGGGCCTGGTGTCACTTATTTACTTGCTTCCTCTAAGTCATCCATCAGTGTTTGTTTAGGCTGTCAGCTACAAGGTTTGTCATTTCCCCTCCTTCTCCCTCCCCCAAGAGCTTGTCCTGAGGACCTTCAGAAGATGAGTTCTCTTACAGCCTGATATATTCTGACACAGAGGCCACATGAAGCTTCATGGGAGATCACCAGGAAAACCACAAACACAGATCACCAAAACAAATGTCCTCTTCTAATCCTTTAAGGAAGGTTCTGTAATCTAACTGATTTTTGTTAATCCTGTTAATCTCTTTAGAGGTATTCAGAGAATCAAAGAATCAGTCAGGGTTGGAAAGGACCACAAGGATCAGCCAGTTCCAAACCCCCTGCCATGCCCAGGGACACCCTACCCTAGAGCAGGCTGCACACAGCCTCAGCCAGTCTGGCCTTAAACACCTCCAGCCATGAGGCCTCAACCATCTCCCTGGGCAACCCATTCCAGCCTCTCACCACTCTCCTGCTCAACAACTTCCTCCTCACATCCACTCTGAATCTCCTCATGTCCAGCTTTGCTCCATTCCCCTTAGTCCTGTCACTCACTTGAATGACATTGCCCCTACTCACTTGAAACACACCGTTAATACATGTCAGTATCCACACAAACTCAGGCACATACACCATGGGGGTTCCTTACAAGGTTCAGCCCTTTGAGCTTGCTGTATAAAGACACAACCTATCCATCCAGTCAGATTCACTAATCTCCTGTCAAAGAGAAGGCTGACATGGTTTAGTTCACTGGATAGGGCTGGGGGATAGGTTGGACTGATGATTTTAGAGGTCTCTTCCAACCTGGTTGACTCTATGAGTCTATGATATACTTTTGATAGTTTGCAACTAACATTTCCTATACAGATTTCTCTCAAAGCCACAAGGCAATGACAGAAGTCATTTCATAGCTTTGCAGGAAGTAATTTCAGTGGCAGTTTAGAAGATACTCAGCAGTGCCTGAAAATTGGCCTCAACAGTGCCATTCAATCAATGGTAATGAATACTCTGACTCTATTGCAAAGCTGGAGGTTAAAAAATATATCTCAGCACACTAACAGTAATACATCTTTAATATCTGAAGGTTTGAGAGCCACAATAATAACGACAATAACAATAACAATGTCAAGTCTCTAGAGAGTGACTGAGGTCTCTCTTTCATTCAAGAAGTACAGTCCAAAGGAGCAGAGCCCTGCACAGCTCATAGACTTCATTTCCCCAAACCCAGTCATTACAGCCATCAGAGAGCTGAGGCTGTCTACAAAGCAGAGATATCAGGACAGCAACAAAGCACCATTCACAAAAATCTCTCAGTCATCCCCTGAAAACATGAGCCAGCAAAATACAGGGGCTATTTGTGTCCTGGTGTACAGTGTTGATGAGGAGGGGGAGAGGGTGTGGTTTTGGACTTGGAGATGGAAAGCAGCTCCCCTCCTGCTAAGCTCAGCTGCTGAAACAGCAAAAAGTTGTTCTAGACACAGAGTGCACTCATCATTGGTTTCTTTCTCCTGAAGGCACCACTCTTTGGTCTCTCATTTCTCCTTTTTATCACCCTCTCAGATACTGACCTTCCCTCCAGTAGCCATGACCTTGTGTGATCTTTCTCACTTGTGTAGAGCAAGTTTAAAATGTAGTTCCATGAGAATGGCAGCATTTATTTGCTCTTATTTATAGAAGCATAGTATTGCTTTGGTTGGAAAAGACCTCTAAGATCATTGAGTCCAACCATCAACCTAACACCACCATGGATATTAAGCCATGTCTGAAGTTGCCACATCTGTGCATTTTTCTAACACCTCCAGGGACTGTGACTCCACCATCTTGCTGGGCAATCTATTCCCATCCCTGACCAAAATTGCTAGGCACCAGAGGAAGGGGAGAGGTGGAAGAAGGCTTTTATGGTTTTTAAACAGTGATGCAGCCAGATACAACACAGTAAAACTCTTGTTACCTCTAGCATGCCATGGCTTTCTAAGGTCAGGGCATTGAGACCATCAGATGTGAGAGATCTTACAGGTGACAGTTTGCACTTACCTCTGCCATGTATCTCTGATAGCCTGCCCTGTTAGGGCATTTCTCTCTGCCATATCAAACTCATAAACCCAGATGTTCAGCTTCTCTTCCCCACCAAACCTAGAGACCTAGAATCTAAGGTGAGACCTGTCCTGATTTAGACAAGTGCAAACAGCAGTTCATGCTGTAGGACACTCTCCATCAGAAGACCTAAGCATAAATGAAAGTTCTAGTTTGAATAATATCAGCTGCTTTTTTTTCCCACACAGTGTTATTTCCCAACCTTCCTTCCTTTAATAGACACTTGGTAGCTTACAGCAGGTAGCTAGGCCTGAATGTGTTGGTTTTGAAGTATGTTTACTTGGCAGGGAAGCTGAACAACAAGGAGAAGCTGTACCTTGCCCACCTACACCAGCTCGGTATCTGTCCCAGCATCTTTATCACTTCTAACTATTTTTTCCACCACCATTTCCCAAAGAGGCACTGCCAAGTGCATGTCTTTGTTAAAAAAAAACCCTCCTTGTTCTATATTTGTCTGTATTGAAGTGTCATTGTCTTCTATTGATTTTAGCTCATCTAAGTCTCTAAATAGCTGGCAATTGTGTTCTTCATTACTTACAGTTTCATCCATTTATAGCATCATCCATCTGTGATTTCTGTTTTCCCTTTCTTACTTACTTTTTTTTGTTCTGACTTCCTTGTACCAATTTCCTTCTTATTCAGTGAACTCACAGAACTCTGTAAAAACAACAACAATCTGAAGTTAAAATAACATCAAATTCACACTCAGTCTTTGAAGTATTCCTTATGTGTTCTCTGTACCCACAGAAACTGCAGAAAACCTGGAAGGACTTCCCTAAGTTCACACAGAGTATTTCTTATCAAGCTGATTAAGGTAGCAAGGCATACACACTGCTCTTCTTTCGTTCAAGCCTCAAAATGATCATGCAATGACCTCCCCTGGCACAGCTTGAAACTGTGTCCCCTTCTGTTGCTGGTTGCCTGGCAGAAGAGACCAACCCTCACCTGGCCACAGCCTCCCTTCAGGGAGTTCACAGTATCACAGTATCACAGTATCACAGTATCATCAGGGTTGGAAGAGATCTCACAGATCATCGAGTCCAACCCTTTACCACAGAGCTCAAGGCCAGACCATGGCACCAAGTGCCACGTCCAACCTTGCCTTGAAGTGCCCATGAGATGGTGACTCCACCACCTCCCCGGGCAGCCCATTCCAGTGTCCAATGACTCTCTCAGTGAAGAACTTTCTCCTCACCTCCAGCCTAAATCTCCCCTGGCGCAGCCTGAGGCTGTGTCCTCTTGTTCTGGTGCTGGCCACCTGAGAGAAGAGAGCAACCTCCTCCTGGCCACAATCACCCCTCAGGCAGCTGCAGACAGCAGTGAGGTCTGCCCTGAGCCTCCTCTTCTGCAGGCTGCACACCCCCAGCTCCCTCAGCCTCTCCTCACAGGGCTCTGCTCCAGGCCCCTCACCAGCTTCCAACTTCCATTACCTTCCAACCTTCCTGACCTTTCTTACTTTCCAACTCCATTTCAGCCTGTCCCAGTTTGGAGCCAGATGAGAGGAGCAATATTTACTCCTTCTGGGGATTGGAAGTGCAAAGCGAGGTTCTGTTTACAAGCACCTATGTCCAGATGGCAGCCAGGCCGAGTGGCTGCATTCACAAGCCAGGCCGAGTGGCTGCATTCACAAGCCAGGCCGAGTGGCTGCATTCACAAGCCAGGCCGAGTGGCTGCATTCACAAGCCAGGCCGAGTGGCTGCATTCACAAGCCAGGCCGAGTGGCTGCATTCACAAGCCAGGCAGAGTGGCTGCATTCGCAAGCCAGGCAGAGTGGCTGCATTCGCAAGCCAGGCAGAGTGGCTGCATTCACAAGCCAGGCCGAGTGGCTGCATTCACAAGCCAGGCCGAGTGGCTGCATTCGCAAGCCAGGCAGAGTGGCTGCATTCGCAAGCCAGGCAGAGTGGCTGCATTCACAAGCCAGGCCGAGTGGCTGCATTCGCAAGCCAGGCCGAGTGGCTGCATTCGCAAGCCAGGCCGAGTGGCTGCATTCACAAGCCAGGCAGAGTGGCTGCATTCACAAGCCAGGCCGAGTGGCTGCATTCGCAAGCCAGGCCGAGTCTATGGGACTGAAACCGTTTGGAATCCTCTGCCCCATGCAACCCCAGCAGGCCTGAGAGCAGGCCACAGCTGCCCTCCACGCCTCAGGCCTACAAGGCCTCAGCAGGCCACGCGATGCACCTCAAAACTCCCTGCAGGTTGGAAGAGAGCTCCAAGCTCATCCAGGCCAACCTAGCACCCAGCCCTGGCCAGTCAACCAGACCATGGCACTAAGTGCCTCATCCAGGCTTTTCCTGAACACCTCCAGGGATGGCAACTCCACCACCTCCCTGGGCAGCCCATTCCAATGCCAATCACTCTCTCTGCCAACAACTTCCTCCTAACATCCAGCCCAGACCTGCCCTGGCACAACTTGAGACTGTGTCCCCTTGTTCTGTTGCTGCTTGCCTGGCAGAAGAGACCAACCCCACCTGGCTACAGCCTCCCTGCAGGTAGTTGTAGGCAGCAATGAGGTCCCCTCTGAGCCTCCTTTTCTCCAAGCTAAACACCCCCAGCTCCCTCAGCCTCTCCTCATAGTTCCAGGCCTTTCACCAGCTTCATTGCCCTTCTCAGGACACCTTCCAGCACCTCAACATCTCTCCCCTGCACCATCTGTAAGGCAGCTCCCAGGCTTAGGCTGTTGCTGGTCCTGCTCTCCAGCACCTCTCAGCCTTTCCTTAGAGCAGAATAACAAAATTTGCAACCACAGAAGTAAAAATAGAAATTATCTCTATCCAAAGGACAGCAATGGCTTTGTCATTGTGAAAGTGAAGCATTTCAAAGCTTGGTTAAAAGTTTTGACTCCTCCCTAACAATAAATAGGATTCCAATGACGACTGAAATGATTTCTGTTCACTTTAACTGATGAAAGCTTTGTGTATGCAAGAATGCCTCAAAAGGGAAAATAAAACAGTTTTGCAACCTGTAGAATTATTAAAGCACTTCAGACCAAGCGAGGAACAAACTGTATGAAAATCTGTTCTGTTCAGTTGCTTAAATGAGGAATTGGGAGGAAAAGTGTGAAAACAAAAGTTTGCTGTCTCAAAATGTTCCATAGGAACTTCACTCAGAAATTAATTGCCACAAACTGAACTTCTACTTAAAAGCTCACAGGAGGAGATCATAGAATCATAGAATCAACCAGGTTGGAAGAGACCTCCAAGATCAGCCAGTCCAACCTAGCACCCAGCCCTAGCCAATCAACCAGACCATGGCACTAAGTGCCTCATCCAGGCTTTTCTTGAAGACCCCCAGGGACGGTGCCTCTACCACCTCCCTGGGCAGCCCATTCCAATGGGAAATCACTCTCTCTGTATACCAAGAGATCTAGCTATGCAGGATGACTGACCCATTCATTGATTACTCAAATGTCAAAACAGAAGCTGTGGTCCATGCTTTCCCTTGAGGTTGCTTGTCCCTGTGGCTCATCTGCCTGAAACACTCAGAAACACTTCAGCACTGGGGCTGTAGCTAATAAGGCCCATGTCCTACATGTCCTATTTAACCCAGGCTGGCCTTGTAGACCAGCTTTTAGTCTTCCTGTGGAGATTAACTCATGAACAGTGGCATTATTACTGTCTACAACTACCTGAAGGGGCATTGTAGCCAGGTGGGGGGTGGCCTCTTCTCCCAGGCAACCAGCAATAGAACAAGGGGACACAGTCTCAAGTTGTGCCAGGGTAGGTATAGGCTGGATGTTAGGAAGAAGTTCTTCACAGAGAGAGTGATTTCCCATTGGAATGGGCTGCCCAGGGAGGTGGTGGAGGCACCATCCCTGGGGGTCTTCAAGAAAAGACTGGATGAGGCACTTAGTGCCATGGTCTGGTTGATTGGATAGGGCTGGGTGCTAGGTTGGACTGGATATCTTGGAGGTCTCTTCCAACCTGGTTGATTCTATGATTCTATGATTCTATAGCATCAAGCACAGCTATGGTGTAATTTTCAAGGGCAGCTAAGCTTATCTGAAAATCATGTGAAGACCAGTGTGCTCAGGTGGCCAAGAGAGTCAATGGCATCCTGGACTGGATCAGGAGCAGTGTGGCCAGTAGGACAAGGGAGGTTATTCCAGTAGGACAAGGGAGGTTATTCTTCCCCTGTACTCAGGGGTTTGTGTTCCAGGCTTCTCACCAGCTTTGTCACCCTTCTCTGGACACATTCCAGTATCTCAACACCTCTCTTGCATTGAGGAGCTCAGAACTGGACACAGTACTCAAGGTGTGTCCTGACCAGCATTGAGAGTCTCATTCTGTCAGCTCTTTAAAAACCACAGCATAGGTTAGAAAAGAAGATGTGTGCTTCATTCAGAAGCTGAAGCCTTGGATACAGCTATATGTAAAACAAATGAAATTAAAAGTACTGGTCAGGTACTACTTTAATTAAATGATTAGTATTTACCTGGGATGAAAAAAAGCTGTTTCAGCAAAGTTAAGTCATCTGAGTTAGTTATTTTCTCCAAATGCCTGTAAGATAATTATTGAAATATTTTGTTGCTAAACACCCCTGATTTAACTCAGGTGTTGCAGAAACCCTGATTTAGCTTGCCATGGGAAACGTGGTCAAGGCCCTTATGGATCAGTGTGATCAAAGGTGGTGCCACATGGGCTCCAGATGATTCAATGTGAATTATGCCAGAGACCTTATTGATAAATACCCTCAGGCACACGTCTACATATTAGCATAATTAGTCAAGGACAGCCCACTCCATCAGCATAAACCACACCTTGTATTTCTCATTAACAAGGTGTCCATTATCTATCCTTTCTGAGATAAGGTAGCCAGCAGCTGGTGGGAACCAAGGTCAGCATCCGCCTGTTATTATCCTTCTTCACTCCATTCCCACATCCTTCTTCACTCTGCATTCCCACAATATTTCAGTTCAGATCAGCAACCAAGACTTCTATGTGAAAATCTTTCTGTTTAACCTTTACATCACCCAGACTTTCAGGACATGGAGCCAGCTGAGACCCCTTCCCTCATGTGTAGCAGGTCCTGTACATGTGGCATGCAGTAGATCTGTGGAGATGTTGTGGTTGTAAGCCTTGGTTCGCCGGGTTGCAGCTCGTTTCTGCAGACAGTTGTCTTGCAGAAATGCAACCCATGGCATGCAAGATGCTTTTTGAAGCTCCATGCTGTTTTCCAGATGAGTTCTTAGCTACTCTTTGTGTGCTAGAAAGTCATGAGAGTACTCTGGGCACCTCTTTTCTGCACTTGATGTATTTTCTCAGACTGTAACCTCCCTAGGAGAGAGATTGTCTTTTTCTCCCTCTTTATTCATTCTGTAGGGAAGTCAAAACCCCACAACTCAGCTGGGGACTGTAGGCACATGTACACAAGAAAATAAATTCCTGTCATATACAAATGCTGAACACCAAATAATGATGTTCTCAGGGTACAGAACCATTTAGTTAAGTGAGTATTAATGATTACACCTCATTTATAATTTATCTATTTACTGTCATTTTTTGTTTTATCTGTTCTATAAGTACCTATTAAAAATACTTTTTAAAACAGAAGACAGTTTGGGGTCAGTGCAAGCATCATAGAAGTGTGTTACCTGGTCCTTATAAACAACAGGCAAAGGTAAGCAGTAAAATTCTGGCTTCCAAAAATAACTTTCTGTTGCAGCACAGCAGTGGCTGTAACCATTTCAGGTGAAGGCAAGGAGTAAAACTCTAGCTTCTAAAAGTAATAAATCTTTGTACAGCATGACAGTGAAAAACCATTTCAGAATGCTGACAGGCCAATCCTCTTCTGGTTGTTCCAGCCTTTAGCAGGCTGTCCATTATCTGAATAATAGATGAGACTGTGGCTTCCAGCCCTAGAGCAGCTGCTGCAGGGTGATCTCTGAGCCGTGTTTCCCATTCACCTAAGCAGAAGGAGATGCACCAGCAATGCGATGAAGCACGGAGCCAGATTTGGAGACCAGGGTTATTTGCCAGGCTCCAAGGTCAGCTGCCAGCCCATGCTACCCCAGCCTTTGCAACCAGCTCTGCACCCACTGCATGCTTTGCCTATATGCAAGATATCCTCCTCTCAACATCATTTTTATCACATCAGTGATAAAAAAGTGACTGCTTTACTTGGGACTGATTTGACTGATGTATTTGTTTCCCAAGACACTGTTCCCAAGCAGCACTACAGGCTGAGGACAGAGTGGCTGGAGAGCAGCCAGGAAGAAAGGGACCTGGGGGTGCTGGTAGATAGTAGCTGAAGATGAGCCAGCAGTGTGCCCAGGTGGGCAGGAAAGCCAATAGCATCTTGGCCTGGATCAGGAACAGTGTGGTCAGCAGGGCAAGGGAGGTTATTCTGTCCTGGTACACAGCACTGGTCAGGCCACACCTTGAGTCGTCTATCTAGTTCTGGGCTCCTCAATTTAAGAGAGATATTGAGGTACTGGAACATGTCCAGAGGAGGGCAACAAAGCTGGTGAGGGGCCTAGAACACAACCCTGTGAGGAGAGGCTGAGGGAGCTGGGGGTGTGCAGCCTGTAGGAGGCTCAGGGGTGACCTCATTGCTGTCTACAACTACCTGAAGGGAGGCTGTAATCAGGTGGGATTGTTTTTTTCTGCCATGCAACCAGCAACAGGAGAAGGGGACACAGCCTCAAGTTGTGCCAGGGCAGGTCTAGGCTGGATGTTAGGAGGAAGTTCTTCACAGAGAGAGTGATTGGCATTGGAATGGGCTGCCCAGGGAGGTGGTGGAGTTGCTGTGCCTGGAGGTGTTGAAGCAAAGCCTGGCTGAGGCACTTAGTGCCATGCTCTAGTTGACTGGATAGGGCTGGGTGCTAGGTTGGGCTGGATGATCTTGAAGGTCTCTTCCAACATGGTTGATTCTATGATTCTGTTATCAACCAGCTTCTATTTATTGTATTTATGTTTGGCATTCTGTTGGCTTTCTACTGTATACTATGTAAAATCAATATGACAAAGAATCTAGAAGAAGGGTTTTTCTTGACTGTTTAAACAATATTTTGAGGTAGCTTTGCCAAAATTATCTGCAGCTCCCTGTTCAGTAACTTTGGAATTGCAAAAGTATTGTGAAGGTAGTGTTATCAGAGACAGAATTGGGCTCAGAAAAGGCACAGCCCAGGAAAAAAGTATACCTAATGACAACTTCAAATCTCTTGATACTTGTTCATTCAAACTCTGAAAAGCCAAGACTCCAAAAACTGATGTTAGTATCTAAGTTCAAATTGTACCTCAAGAGAAAAATACTCTTCTCCAATTTGCACAAATATTTTGTTAATATAAACCAGTTTTCCACCTCTGTGTTTTTAGCATTACTTTTTAAACAACACAAAATGGGTAGCAAAAATAACCCTGGCTCCATTATGCAGCAAATGTAGGCAGACCTTTAACTTCAGCATGACTCCACAACAGAAACTGTCTAGCAGTGTCCCTACACAGCCCTTTTTGCACAATCAGGCTTAAATTAGTAAAGACATATGATGCATTAAGCCATGCACATTACACTGTTCAGGCCTGAAAGTGCCTAATGTTGAGTAAAGTTTCCCATCAGCTGTTTTTGTGTTATTTGTTTTGTGTTCTCATTTGAACTATTATGTAACATGGTGAAATGAGAATTGGCACACAGAGGTAGAACAGTTTGTGTTTGGTTGGTCTCTTATGCCAGGAAACCAGCAACAGAACAAGGGGACACAGTCTCAAGTTGTGCCAGGGCAGGTCTGGGATGGATGCTAGGAGGAAGTTGTTGGCAGAGAGAGTGATTGGCATTGGAATGGGCTGCCCAGGGAGGTGGTGCAGTCTCTGTCCTGGGAGGTGTTGAAGCAAAGCCTGGATGAAGCACTTAGTGACATGGTCTAGTTGATTGGCCAGGGCTGGGTGCTAGGTTGGACTGGATGATCTTGGAGGTCTCTTCCAACCTGACTGATTCTATGGTTCTATGATTTTATGATTGACATTGGAGTGGGCTGCCCAGGGAGGTGAAGGAGTCGCTGTCCCTGGAGGCATTCAAGGAAAGCCTGCATGAGGCACTTAGTGCCATGGTCTGGTTGATTGGACAGGGTGGGGTACTAGGTTGGACTGGCTGATCTTGGAGGTGTCTTCCAACCTGGCTGATTCTGAGATTCTAGAGAAAAAGAAGTGTTGGTTTTTTTTTTCAGTGACACTTGATAAACCAGATCTTTAATTCAAATTGAAAAGCAAAGAGGAGCATGCTGAATGATAACGTAGCACCATCAATTGCAGGAAGTATTGCTTCATATTGTGAAGACAGCTCTTAATCAGGGAGTGGCAGGACTAGGAGCAATGGAGTAAAGCTGGAGGTGGGGAGATTCAGAGTGGAGGTGAGGAGGAAGTTGTTGAGCATGAGAGTGGTGAGAGGCTGGAATGGGTTGCCCAGGGAGGTGGTTGATGCCCCATGGCTGGAGGTGTTTAAGGCCAGGCTGGCTGAGGCTGTGGGCAGCCTGCTCTAGGGTAGGGTGTTCCTTCCCATGGCAGAGGGGTTAGAACCAGATGATCCTTGTGGTGCCTTCCAACCCTAACTAATTTTATGATTCTATAATCTTTGAAGGTCCCTTCCAAGCTCTAAAGTTCTGTGATATTTATTTTTCAAGATGAGAAGATCCTCATTACCGCTACATATATGTATTATTTGTGTCTCCTATTTTGCATCAGAACTATCTGTAGTTCAATTCATGGAGGGGTGAGATTGTACCAAAACAAAAGAGCACTACAATAGATATTTTGGAGAGCAAACATTTTCTAAACTAAGTCTCTCGGAAGTAAAATGCCTGAAAGCTTCTCCAAGTGAAAAGTTAACATCAAAAAAGGAATCAAGTTGTGAATTTAAAGCTCAAAAGCTACTCCATACTAATTCCTTTTACAGATTCACTTAGCTGGCAATGTGTGAAGTAACTTACTCCACATAGGAAAAGCATCTGTGAGTTCACACCTTAGCTCTGACTTGGAGGATGTTACTTCGTATTTACTGTGCATTGAGAGCCTATGTGAGTAACGAGTGTGTTGCAAATTCACAAACCCTGCTCAGTGTTTCTGTGTAAAATCCCCTTCCTGTAGAAAAACCTTTGTGTGCATTTTGTTGATCTGTTGGAGGGTAGCAGACCCCTGCAGAGGGACCTGGCCAGGCTGGATGAGTGGGTAGAGGCCAATGGGATGAGATTGAACAAGGCCAAGTGCAGGGTTCTACACTTTGGCCACTACAATCCCAAGCAGCACTACAGGCTGGGGACAGAGTGGCTGGAGAGCAGCCAGGCAGAAAGGGACCTGGGGGTGCTGGTAGAGAGTAGCTGAAGATGAGGCAGCAGTGCCCAGGTGGGCAGGAGAGCCAATGGCATGGGTGATGGTTTGGACTGGATAATCTTGGAGGTCTCTTCCAACCTGGTTGATTCTATGATACTATGATTCTATGGCCTGGATTGGGAACAGTGTGGCCAGTAGGACAAAGGAGGTTATTCTGCCCCTGTACTCAGCACTGCTCAGGCTACACCCTGAGTGCTGTGTCCAGTTCTGGGCTCCTCAATTCAAGAGAGATGTTGAGGTGCTGGAAGGTGTCCAGAGAAGGGCAGCAAGGCTGGTGAGGGGCCTGGAGCACAGCCCTGTGAGGAGAGGCTGGGGGAGCTGGGGGTGTTTAGCTGTGGGAAATTCAGACCTTCAGCTCCTCTGCTGTGTCAGGCAGAGTGAAACCTGAGCACTGTGGCAAGCCTCTGCATCACCAAGAGGCACAGAAAGAGACTGGAGCTCCTGGCCTGCATGGCAAGCACTTCTAGTTTTTGTCACTCTCCTGTGTAACTTTGTGAGCTCCTGAATAAGATAAACAAATGTCAAGCTGCCAATGGCAGGATTCAGCCACCAATAGGTACATTTTCTGCATGCTCATATCAGCCTAACAGCAGAGGTCACTGAGGGCAGATTCAGGCCCCAGGCTGTCCTGTTCTAAATATATACAAAGCACTCTCAAAATATCAAAATTGATTGCACTCAAGACAGTATTCAATCAGTTTGCTAAACTGATCAGCAAAACTCAATAGATTTAGCATCAGTTTAGTTTGAAATCTTTCCCAAACCTCCAGTGCTTAATCAGCCCTTTTGGGCTAGAAGCTGAGCAGGGCTTCTCACTAAAGCTTTTGGTCTGAGAGAATTTCCAGTGCTTTCTAGCTCTTGCTACACCAAAAACATTGAAGGAGAAGTCTTTTATTCATGGCATTTTGGCACTAGTAATCCAGACTGTAATCCATGGCGTGCAAAAAGCATAAAAACTCCAGGGAAAAGCTAGCTATACTTTAAAAAGCTCTAAAGAAGGTCCTTTTTTAGGTGAAATGATGATTGTCATCACAAAACAAATTCTCCATTCCAGTTTCAGAATCATATGATGGCTTGGCTAGAACAAAATGGAGAAGCTATAACCCTGCTCTAGGGTAGGGTGTCCCTGCCCATGGCAGAGGGGTTGGAACTAGATGATCCTTGTGGTCCCTTCCAATCCTGACTGATTCTATGATTTCAAAATGGATTATCAAACCCCTCAGGTTCTTGAGAATTTAATGTTTGGAAGACACTTTAGTAGTTTATGCCTATGCTAAGAATGTGTAATGAGTTTGCAAGCTCAAAATGCTGTCTGCTTCAAGTCAATAAAGTACTTTAGTAGAGCTAAATCCAACGTAAAAACATTGTGAAAAGGTATTAAAAAATCAGTAGAATGGCTGAAAAATCAGGAAAAAAATTAGGAATGAGGGAAAAAAGTGAGTTCTGTCTATATGAATTCAGAGCTTTGGATATTCCTATTTGAAAGTTAGATAGTTTCTCATCAAATGAAAACTGCAACTCTCATATAATCACATAGGATTTCAGGATTAAAAGCTTTCAAAAACATGGACACCAGTCCAACCTAGCACCCAGCCCTGTGCAATCAACCAGACCATGGCACTAAGTGCCTCAGCCAGGCTTTGCTTCAACACCTCCAGGGATGGCAACTCCACCACCTCCCTGGGCAGCCCATTCCAATGCCAATCACTCTCTCTGACAACAACTTCCTCCTAACATCCAGCCTAGACCTCCCCTGGCACAACTTGAGACTCTGTCCTCTTGTTCTGTTGCTGATTGTCTGGCAGAGGAGACCAACCCCCACCTGGCTACAGCCTCCCTTCAGGTAGTTGTAGACAGCAATGAGGTCCCCCCTGAGCCTTCTCTTCTCCAGGCTAAACACCCCAGCTCCCTCAGCCTCTCCTCACAAGGCTGCCTGTTCCAGGCCTCTCCTTGCCAGGAATCCACCAGGCCTTCCCATTTCCCACAGCAAGGTACCATCCTGAAATTCCCTCCTGCCAGCCTTGCTGACAGTGCTCCCTCTCTGTGTCCCCTATGCCACCTGCTCTGCAGGGTGCCTGGCAGTTATCTCCTTGATGTAACCTACATAGCCGTGCACTTTCACCCTGCAGGGTAGACTGGGAGGCTGTGAGCACCAGCTAGAGATGTTCACAAGCCTGGGGAGATGCCAAGTGCAAGGAATGTGAAGCACAGCATAAGGCTGTTCACACGGTATGGACACATGGCCCTCCAAAAAAGAGGGGTCCAAACAGAGTTTTGCTAATTTACTCCCAACATCTGGGGGAAAGAAAAAAAAAGAGGAAGAAGACTCTTTCAAATGTTAAGTGAATGGAATTTGTCCTTATTGTTTGGTACTAAACCAATCAAACCTCAAAGGAGAAAATGCTTTAAACTGCAAGATGCCTTTATCTGTCGTGTTAATAGGGACACATTGTACACTTCAGGCTTTTTTCCATTCATTTGTTCCTAGATAAGCAGGATGCTATTACTCTCCAGTGGTGCTGTCTTCAGGGACTATTTCTGTCCAGCACTTGGGAGAATGCATTATGAGATGTCAGCATGTGTGAGCAGAGATAGTACGGCTTGTCATGTACAGATAGCCCATAGTCTGCTATGAAATGATGGCTTTGTCTTTTATCACTGTCACAGTCTTACTTAACAAGCTGCGACTCTGGGGTTCATCACAAAGAAAACTGTCATCCCTGGATACGTGCCTTGAATGTCCTTTCATCTTTTGTGCAGGTAGGATCTGCCATGTGACATCAAGCAGAACAGTAACTCCAGATGGACTCTGCTAGTGCCACGGTATATTAACAAAGGGGTTCGCTGGCACAGAGCCAGGCTTTGCACCTTAGATTAGATTAGAGCGATGAGGAAAGCATAAACAAGCCTTTAAATGAAGCAAGACCTAGCAATATGTCATAAATGTAATTAGAAAGGGAAATGTTAGTAATCCATCGTGTTTAAGTGATAATTTATTTATCATGGTGTTATGCTGAGCAGCAGATAAATCAATTAGAGCTGCTTTCGAAAGCAAATAATTATGGAGTCGGCTGAATGGAGTGATGACAGATGAAGGGTTTTGAGGAACTCAAAAGTTCTGTACTTGGATTTCTGCTGGGGATGAAATCTGGAGAATCGTTGGCCATCACTGAAGCGATTTTTCTGGATCTTAGTGCTTCTATTTATAAGGTCACTGAACAAAGAAACAGTGTCTGTTGCTAGGATCAGAGACAGACACCTAAGAAGAAAAGCCTTCAGCATATCCAGAGGGCACATATATGAAATAGTTATACAGGGTGTTTAGTGAATGCTTTGCAGCAGAGCCTGCAGGCCAGAATTTTTCTGGCAGAGGAATATGGAGACATCCTGCTGGCTTCAGCATTTTGTATGGCCATGGGACATATTACACTGCCAGCGTTGAGGTTCCGTAGATCAGATTAAACTACTTTGTGGACATTAAAGTATGAATATTTCATGTGAACTTTTACAGGGCTGAATTTAAACTAAAGCACTGAAGTACTTCCCCAAATTTCTCTTCCCTGTGATTTTGCATTTTTAAACTAGGCTTCTCTTGCATAAACTTATTCTTCCGTGGGACTGCTTCTGAAGGGTTCTGCACTTTGGCCACAACAACCCCAAGCAGTGCTACAGGCTGGGGACAGAGTGACTGGAGAGCAGCTAGGAAGAAAGGGACCTGTGGGTACTGGTAGATAGCAGCTGAAGATGAGGCAGCAGTTTGCCCAGGTGGCCAAGAGAGCCAATGGCATCGTGGCCTGTGTCTGGAGCAGTGTGGCCAGCAGGACAGGGAGGTTATTCTGCCCCTGTACTCAGTACTGTTCAGGCCACACCTTGAGTGCTGTGCCCAGTTCTGGGCACCTCAATTCAAGAGAGATGTTGAGGTGCTGGAACATGTCCAGAGAAGGGCAACAAAGCTGGTGAAAGGCCTGGAACACAAACCCTATGAGGAGAGGCTGAGGCAGCTGGGGTTGTTTAGCCTAGAGAAGAGGAGGCTCAGGGCAGAGCTCATTGCTGTCTACAACTACCTGAAGGGAGGCTGTAGCCAGGTGGGGTTGGTCTCCCCTCCCAGACAACCTGCAATAGAACAAGGGGACACAGCCTCAAGTTGTGCCAGGGGAAGTCTAGGCTGGATGTTAGGAGGAAGTTGTTGGCAGAGAGAGTGATTGGCATTGGAATGGGCTGCCCAGGGAGGTGGTGGAGTCACCGTCCCTGGAGGTGTTCAAGCAAAGCCTAGCTGAGGCACTTAGTGCCATGGTCTGGTTGACTGGCTAGGGCTGGGTGCTAGGTTGGACTGGCTGATCTTGGAGGTCTCTTCCAACCTGCTTGATTCTGTGATTCCATTCTTAATTGTGTAAGCAGAAAAATCTGAAATATTAACCCTCACCGGGCGCAGGCTTCCAACCTCAGTGCAGGAAAAGGAAGGAGAAGAAAAAAAGAGATGTGTGTCAGTCAACAGAAGTGTCCTCTAAGGGTGTAATGTTGCAAAGAGTGGAAACAGAGCAGTTTGTCCATTGATGGAAAAGTGCAACATTCACATGCAAGAGCGCTGCCAGTATTTGAGGGGTGCCAAGGAAACCTGTGTGGATGTGTTACCAGTAAAACCGCCTGCCTGCCTCTTCTCCAGAAATAGGAAAGAGGGTGTTGAGTACATAGAAACTGATGTGGAAGAATTTCTGACCTCTTTATTTTAAAAAAAGTACCATCTTCCTTGGCTTGTTCTGAGTGTTTCTCACTCCCACCAATGCTCAAAGATTTGCAACAAAATAGAACTCCCTGCAAATGAGGTTACAGAAAGTCTCTACATGGATAATGTTTCCCTGTTGGGTCTTGAATGCATGCTTCCCACTGGTGGCTGCTTTTAGCTATACCCAAGGTTTCTATCACTACACACAACTATGGATCACACAGATCATTCAGGTTCTATATCTAGGAGGGCAATGGAACCACTGTTTTTGCTTCGCTTTTAAAGCTATGCTCAGTTGAGTGTGAATTGGCAGTGAATGAGTCTTTTCTGTCCCTGGTATGCTTGTCAGAGGGATGCACAGCTCCAAGGGTCTCATTCAACTTGCTTTGTGCTTAAGCTGAGCCCCTCCATCACTTTGGATGACTTATCTGCCTCTCCCTGTCCCAAAAACCTGTGTTATGTGTGAGCACTGATAGACTCTGAGACTCAGCCCACATTCACCTCTAGGAAAAACACATCCATGCTGAGATTAGCCAGCATTAGCACATCACCTTGTTTTTTTGCTTGTGATGTGGTAAGACTCATTTATCACAGCAGCTCCACCTCCTTAGGTCTTTCTAAGATCCTAGCTTTTGAACTTGCCTCTGATTAAAAATATGTTTCAGTTTTCAGCATGGATAAGATATATATAATGGAAATATACACTGATCAAAGTCCCGTTGCAGTGACCACAGGTTGAAAACTACTTTGTCTTCTTGATGAATTGCTCAGGTGATTCCAACTAAAATTGTGTTTTCATCTCTTACAGTTGGACCACTGTGGAAGCTGCACAGTTTATGGCATCTCCACATCCCTCTTGTCATAGGGGCTCCAGAACTCTATGCAGTATTCCAGGTGAGGTCTCACCAGAGCGGAGCAGAGGTGGAGAATCACCTCCCTGGCCCTGCTGGCCACACTTCTGTTGCTGCAGCCCAGGCTCTGCTTGGCTTTCTGGGCTGCAAGTGCACACTGCTGGCTCATGTTGAGCTTCTCGTCCACCTGCACCCCCAAGTCCCTCTCCTCAGGGCTGGTCTTCTGAGATTGCCTCAACCCAGGTACAAAAACTTGCACTTGGTCTTGTTGAACCTCATGAGCCTCGGCTGTGCTCACCTCTGCAGCCTGTCCAGGTCCCTCTGGATGGATTCCTTCCCTCCAGCCTGTCTGCTGCACCACACAGCTTGGTGTGGTCAGCAAACTTGCTCAGGGTGCACTCAGTGCCACTTGTCTTGACACCTTCCAGGCATGGAGGCTGGATAAAATCATCTCCAAAGAAACAACCTTGTAGCCATATTTTAATTTTCTTTTGTTCCTTTGTTCCTGTTCAAAGTTCATTTAAAGTGCTCAAGGAGATAAAGTTCTAATGACCTTACCAATCTTTTTGACACAAAAAATGTTGAAGCTCCTGGCAAAGCAGGCAGCTTGTGGCTTAGACAGATTCACTCTGTGCTGGGTCAAGAACTGGCTGGATGGCAGAGCCCAGAGAGTGGTGGCGAATGGTGCCACATCCAGCTGGCAGCTGTCACTAGTGGTGTTCCCCAAGGATCAGTGCTGGGCCCAGTCCTGTTCAATATCTTTATTGATGATCTGGACCAGGGGATTGAGTCCAGCATCAGTAACTTTGCAGATGGCAACAAGCTAGGAGCAGGTGTGGATCTGTTGGAGGGTAGGAGAGCCCTGCAGAGGCACCTAGACAGGCTGGATGGGTGGGCAGAGGCCAACGGGATGAGATTGAACAAGGCCAAGTGCAGGGTTCTGCACTTTGGCCACAACAACCCCAAGCAGTTCTACAGGCTGGGGACAGAGTGGCTGAGAGCAGCCAGGAAGAAAGGTACCTGGGAGTGCTGGTAGGTAGTCGCTGAAGATGATCCAGCAGTGTGGCCAAGTGGCCAAGACATCCTGGCTTGGATCGGGAACAGTGTGGCCAGTAGGACAAGGGAGGTTATTCTGCCCCTGTACCCAGCACTGCTCAGACCACACCTTGAGTGCTGTGTCCAGTTCTGGGCTCCTCAGGTGTGTGCAGCCTGCTCTAGGGTAGGGTGTCCCTGGGCATGGCAGGGGGTTTGGAACTGGCTGATCCTTGTGGTCCCTTCCAACTCTGACTGATTCTGTGATTCCACAAAGTAGGCAGGAATATCTCTGTCAGTGAATACTACAAACAACAATCACAGCAGTCAGGCAATTACCAGAGGCATAAATCACCTGTAAGCCCAGCAAATAAAATGTGATCCCCTCATAAGCCATGGACATAAGAGGCAATGGTGGTAAACTAAAGCTGCAGTTCACAGGATATTAACCTCACTGAAAGGAGGGCTGATGATTGCTGCTGCATCAAATCCAACTAACAACCTGTTCCTACAGCCAAATACCTCTTGTTTTTTGTAGGAAGGAAAACAAACTGTCTCAGTAGTAAAGCTACTGTGAGAACCACGGAAGCAAAATCAATGAACTTAAGCATGAGGGAGCAGTTGCAAACTGAAACAATAAACAGGAGTGTTATGAAAGACCAAAACCATGGACTAAGCCAATGGGAGAAAAAAAAAAAAAGAGTAGGCTGCAGTTATTTCTGAAAGGATGAGTTTTCATTCCCCTCACAGTTCATGGCAAGGTTTCATTGATCCTTGCTGGAGGAAAATCAGGTTTCTTAAGACAGGAACAAAAAGGCTGAAGAATAAAAGACAAAAATACAAGTAGTGAAAGGATTCAATATGAAAAACAGAACAGATACAGAAATCTAAGCCTTCCTCTATCAGAGGCAGAACTTCTGTCTGCATGGAGATGGAGATTTCAATTTGCTGTTATCCACTGAACAACAATAATTTAACAAGAAGCCACCACAGTGATTTTGTTTGTTTGTTTTCCATAAAGAACAAAATATCCAACAACAAATTCTCACCATAATAACAGCTCTTAATCCACAACACACTATCTGCAGTCTGAAAGTACACTGATAATCCTCAGCTCCTTTGGAAGTATTTGCAGAACACAAACTCCTTCCAAGAATGTAGTACATGAAGGTAATCCTAAGGGAACAGACATTATAATATCTGCTGGTATTTGCTTGCATTAAGCTTCCTTTCTGAAGTTAATCTACCTAAGGGAAAAAACCTGCCTCCTGCTTCTGATGGTTTGGGTGTTACCCACTCCCACACACACTCAGGAAAAATCACCCAGACTAGACTCAGCCAGCTGAAAGCTAAGGAATGAAGCTATATTTACAGCTTAGCACAATTTATAAGCATGCATATATATACAAACAAATATATATAGAATCACAGAATCAAGCAGGTTGGAAGAGACCTCCAAGATCATCCAGGCCAACCTAGCACCCAGCCCTAGCCAGTCATCTAGACCATGGCACTAAGTGCCTCAGCCAGGCTTTTCTTGAACACCTCCCATGCACAGCAACTCCACTACCTCCCTGGGCAGCCCATTCCAATGCCAATCACTCTCTCTGCCAAAAACTTCCTCCTAACATCCAGCGTAGACCTCCCCTGCCATAACTTGCGGCTGTGTCCCCTTGTTCTGTTGCTGCTTGCCTGGCAGAAGAGACCAATCCCCACCTGGCTACAACCTCCCTTCAGGGAGCTGTAGACAGCAATGAGGTCACCTCTGAGCCCAGATCAGGAAGAGTGTGGCCAGTAGGACAAGGGAGGTTATTCTGCCCCTGTACTCAGCACTGCTCAGGCCATACCTTGAGTGCTGTGTCCAGTTCTGGGCTCCTCAATTCAAGAGAGATGTTGAGATACTGGAACGTGTCCAGAGAAGGGCAACAAAGCTGGTGAGGGGCCTGGAGCACAGCCCTGTGAGGAGAGGCTGAGGGTGTTCAGCCTGCCAAAGAGGAGGCTCAGGGGTGACCTCATTGCTGTCTACTCCTACCTGAGGGGAGGCTGAAGCCAGGTGGGGTTGATCTCCCAATCAACCGGCAACAGAACAAGGGGACACAGTCTCAAGTTGTGCCAGGGGAGGTCTAGGCTGGATGTTAGGAGGAAGTTGTTGGCAGAGAGAGTGATTGGCATTGGAATGGGCTGCCCAGGGAGGTGGTGGAGTTGCCATCCCTGGAAGTGTTGAAGCAAAGCCTGGCTGAGGCACTTAGTGCCATGGTCTGGTTGATTGCACAGGGCTGGGTGCTAGGTTGGACTGGATGATCTTGGAGGTCTCTTCCAACCAGGTTGATTCTATGATTCTATGGTAAGTGTGGGAGAAGTGAGTGTCTTATCTATATTTTGCCTAGCTGTGTTTCTCAGCAGAAGGATGGATGATACAGTTTACTGTTGGGTTTTTTCATTCTTCTCTCAGCTAAGGATTTAATTTCCCTCAGTAAAATATTCCAAGTCTCAAACCATCCCACCACTTGATGATGCTCCCTAGCAAAGTCATAACACAGCATACTGGGATAAAATCAGAGTTAAGCCTTGTACATGAGCTAGCATTTTGCTTTACCCAAAAGAGCCCCAGTGCATAACTTCAGCCTTTTTCATCAAATATTCAGCATGTGCCTTTCCAAATGCATATTAACTGCACGAGGATGCTATTATAAGCCATATTCACCACATGCTTGCAAACTGCAGATTTATCAAATTGATTGTTTCCTTCATAGAATTACATAATTAATAGAGGGAAGTGAGGCACTGCTTATAATTTATAACACATTTGCATTTACACATTAGAAAGCCTTTTTAAAACACCTTAGCACATGTTACAGATGAAATGACCTGGAGTGGCTTGTGTGAAAGTGTTCTGGTAGATTACAGAATCACAGAAGCAGTCAGGGTTGGAAGGGAACACAGGGATCAGCCAGTTACAAGTCCCTTGCCATGGGCAGGGACACCCTACCCTAGAGCAGGCTGCCCACAACCTCATCCAGCCTGGCCTTAAACAACTCCAGGCATGGGGCCACAACCATCTCCTTGGGCAACCCATTCCAGCCTCTCACCACTCTCATGCTCAACAAATTCCTCCTTCTATCCAGTCTGAATTAGTCATAAATGAGAGTTACCAGTATGCATAAAGGTTATCCAGGAAGATAAAACAATTATTAATAAAGAATTATAATTACATTTTTAAATTGAAAGTTAATTGTCTCAAGGAAAAGGTTTAGATACAGGGCTAGGGGGAATGGAGCAAAGCTGGATGTGGGGAGATTCAGACTAGATGTAAAGAGGAAGTTCTTCACCATGAGAGCGGTGAGAGGGGCTCCCAATCACCTTTCCACCTCCTTTTCACCCCTCTGCCTTATCCCAGAGCTTGCCTTATGTGCAAGGTGAGTTTGGAGGATTGGCCAGGGAAGTTAGAAAGCAGAAGGATTAGTTACACAGAAAGCAGGTTAGAGAGAAAAATACAGGCACCAGCTGTGACAGAGACCCACACTGCATTATCTATGTTTTGTGTTCTTGTTTTTAAACATCTCAGCAAGCCTATAAGTGCAGCAGACATCACCATTGTTCCCTTTTACAGCCTATCATCTAATGCCTCTCATTAAAACATCCCAGCTAGCCTCAAACTAGCACATTCTCAATACAAATTTCCCCCAACATTACATTATATTCTTAATAGCTGAGATGTTTCCAGAGGACCAATAGCATAAATGTGAGTAAAGAGTACCAGGAGGAAGTTGTTGACAGAGAGAGTGATTTGCATTGGAATGGGCTGCCCAGGGAGGTGGTGGATTTGCCCTCCCTGGAGGTGTTCAAGCAAGGCCTGGATGAGGCACTCAGTGCCATGGTCTAGTTGACTGGACAGGGCTGGGTTGGCCTGGATGACCTTGGAGGTCTCTTCCAACCTGGTCGATTCTATGAGTCTGTGAGTGGCAGAAACTAGCCACACAGATAACTAATACACATTTTGGGTACCTGAAACTAATAATGAACCCCCAAGATTGCTTCCCTTGGCTTCTGACATAATAGGTCAGGATGATTTGTAGATGCTCCATCTGGAACACTGCAGGCTATAGCATGGCAATGTCTCCTTGGCAGGAGACCCTGGCACTTCTTGCCACAGTGGCACAACTGTAACCAAAGGTACAAGGATTTGTTCTGTCTTTCCTGATGCAGCTGATGGCTTGGATAGTGATGAAAGCAATTTTCTTTGAGACATAAGTTATGTGTTTATTGTCTTCTGAAGTTGGACCCTGCTTTGTGAGCTGGTGTACTGACAGAAAAAGTGAACAGCATCATCAGTTTCTCCTCTAACATAAAAGAAGACTGCAGAAAGAGGCAGCCTGTTTCTGCAGAGGTGCTCTTGGCACACTGCAAAGAACCCTCCTAGGTTAAGTCTTGAAGAAGATTCAAGCAAAGGTGGCATGCCTGCTTCTGGGATTCCAGACATAGTTTGAAGGAAAATAAGTAATAAGACTGCTAAATAGATCCTGTCTGATCTGAGCACCCACAGAAGCACATGTTTGGGTTCTTAGGGGTTTTAAGATGGAACAGGGAGTTCCTTATTGAATTTAGGCTCACCAAAGCTTAAATAAAGGCTGAATGACTTGAGATAATTTGTATATACCCAGCTGCAGTCCAAGGTGCCTAATTCCTTTCCTGGATCCAGCCCAGGAGTGAGCAGAGTTGTACAGTTAAGTGCTCTGCTTTTACAGAAAATCAATGCCTAATTCACTTCTTTTTGTTGTTGTTGGGTTTTTTAGAAGAACCTCCCTCAGTATTTGTATAGCTGAATCATAGAATATCAGGGGTTGGAAGGGACCTCAAAAGATCAAGTCCAGCCCTGCTGCTAGACTGGGATCACTGAGAGTAGATCACACTGGAACACATGCAACGGTGCATAGAATCATAGGATTCACCAGACCATGGCACTGAGTGCCCCAGCCAGGCTTTGCTTCAACACCTCCAGGGATGGCAACTCCGCCACCTCCCTGGGCAGCCCATTCCAATGCCAATCACTCTCTCTGACAACAACTTCCTCCGAACATCCAGCCCATATCTTTCCCAACACAACTTCAGACTGTGTCCCCTTCTTCTGTTCCTGGTTGCCTGGCAGAAGAGACCAACCCCACCTGGCTGCAGCCTCCCTTCAGGTAGCTGTAGACATCAATGAGCTCTGCCCTGAGCCTCCTCTTCTGCAGGCTGCACACCCCCAGCTCCCTCAGCCTCTCCTCACAGGGCTGTGCTCCAGGCCCCTCACCAGCTTCATTACCCTTCTCTGGACACATTCCAGCACCTCAACATCTCCCTTGAATTGAGGAGCCCAGAACCGGGCACAGCACTCAAGGTGTGGCCTTGCCAGTGCTGAGTGCAGGGACAGAATAACCTCCCTTGTCCAGCTGGCCACACTGTTCCTGATCCAGGCCAGGATGTCACTCTCCTGGCCGCCTGGGCACACTGCTGCCTCATATTCAGCAGTGATTGGCATTGGAATGGGCTGTCCAGGGAGGTGGCGGAGTCACCATCTCTGGAGGTGTTCAAGCAAAGCCTGGACGAGGCACTTAGTGTCATGGTCTAGTTGATTGGATAGGGCTGGGTGCTAGGTTGGCCTGGATCAGCTTGGAGGTCTCTTCTGACCTGGTTGATTCTATGATTCTAGTGCCCTATGAAGACAGAGTTCAGGCAGATGTTATTTTTGTCTCCATGGCTAAAAAAAAGTTTATTCCATGTAACTGATCACCAAGACTGTTGAATGATTTTTCATTATCTGTCACAGTTAGTCAAATAAAAATGCCCTTTAATCTAATCAGTAGTTATATCCCATATTAATCACTGAGTAAATTATTCATCGTTTTCCCCTGTTCCATAAATTCACTGTACATAATAGTCATCAAATAAAAAAATAATCAAGATCTCTTTTATAACCATCTCAGATAAATTATCCACAAATATTGGTTTAATTAACCAGCTCTACTACCTGTCATGCATCCAAGCAGATGTTAAGTATTCCTCTCTCCTTTCCTGAGGAAATTAGTATCTAGGTACACATCTTTTCCTGTGTGAAAGATAGATAGTTTTAATCTCACCCTCTTACCTAGGGTCTGGCCTGGATCAGGAACAGTGTGGCCAGCAGGACAAGGGAGGTTATTCTTCCCCTGTACTCAGCACTGGTCAGGCCACACCTTGAGTGCTGTGCCCAGTTCTGTGCACTTCAATTCAATAGAGATGTTGAGGTGCTGGAAAGTATTCAGAGAAGGGTGACAAAGCTGGTGAGGGGCCTGGAACACAAACCCTATGAGGAGAGGCTGAGGGAGCTGGGGGTGTGCAGCCTGCAGAAGAGGAGGCTCAGGGCAGACCTCATTGCTGTCTACAACTCCCTGAAGGGAGGCTGTAGCCAGGTGGGGTTGGTCTCTTCTGCCAGGCAAGCAGCAACAGAACAAGGGGACACAGTCTCAAGTTGTGTCAGGGGAGGTCTAGGCTGGATGTTAGGAGGAAGTTGTTGGCAGAGAGAGTGATTGGCATTGGAATGGGCTGCCCAGGGAGGTGGTGGATTCTCTGTCCCTGAGGGTGTTCAAGGAAAGCCCGGATGGGGCACTTAGTGCCATGGTCTGGTTGACTGAATAGGGGTGGGTGAGGACTGGATGATCTTGGAGATCTCTTCCAACCTGGTTGATTCTATGATTCTGGGGTCAGGTGGTGGTTCAGAGCAGGTAACCTGCAGTCACAGTTTGTTATTGTTATCTGTTCTATCCTTAGTTCTAACTTCATTCCCATTAAAAATACCAGTTGCAAGCATATTTTGAAAGGTAAAAATATCCTAATCTGTTTAACTGCTTTCTGCCTGATGGATTATTCACATCCTCTGCTCAGAAGTGTTTAATGGGTGTTTTCCAACCAGCAGCACTTTTATCTTTTATGTAGACCTTTAAACATAATGTGCTAAAATCTATTTTCTAGCCTGAGTCAATCATGGTTGGGTGGAGTTAATTCAGGATCTTCTGTGCTGTACTTCCAAATCCTCACCCAAGCAGCACCTCTTTGCCATATTAGTGTGATAAAGGCAGAGAGACTTCATCCTTTCCCATAAATGCATGGGTATTTTGATTTCTGCTGGAAGAATACACACCCTTCTTGTTTGATGAATTGGAGGAAGAAGTAAGAGTTTCTAGTGCTAACACACTGAACAGCTACAGCCACTCAGAGGGTCACAAAGATAGAAGGACAGGCTCTAGATGTGCAGAAAGTAATGTGCTAGTGATAGCAGGGCTCCCCAGTGTCACAGTTCTACACCTCCTTTGTGTGCAATACCCTAATTGCTCAGTCTGGCTTTCACTGATTCAATCACCACACATTCATTTCTTTATCAAAACTGAAGTCTGTTTATTTTGCCTATATTTTTAATCTCATGCTAGCTAATATTTAACTCTACAGGTCAGATAAAACTTTCCTGGTCAATGTTGTGTCACTGTGACAAAATTCAGATGATAATTAGGGAATGTGCATTTATAAAGAGTGTCTCATTTGTATTCCACTTTGTTATTTAATGAGCTTTCAGAGTGATTTAGGTGAAGCTTCTCACGAGTTCTTAGTGTTTTCAGTGTTCTAGTTGAAAATCTACTGTTTGATTCACTTCAAGAATGTCTATAAAGGAGAAGTGATCAATGCCACAGAATAGGTGTTTATAGATGCAAATGTTTGTATACTGTATATATAGGACTATATATTTCCAATAATTTGCATGTTCCTATATATTACCAATAATTTGCATGTTCTTATCAATTTAAATAACAAATTATTTGTCTATGGATAAACTGAAAAAAGGAGGGGGAATTAAACTAGGAACCAAAGCAATACTGACATTAAAACCATAAACAAAGGGAGAAAGAGAAAAGAAATCTGGATTGTAAGTAAATAAATGAGGAGAACTATGTGAAAGTTTTCTTTTGTGCTCATCCAAGTAAGCAGCAGAAATAACTTGACTAGACCCACAAGCAGTAGGATTCCACAGCAGTAACCTTTCTGTTGCTGCCATTTGTTTAATGAGTCTATTCAAGAGCAAGATGAATTCCCTCAAGTTGTGCCAGGGGAGGTCTAGGCTGGATGTTAGGAAGAAGTTCTTCACAGAGAGAGTGATTGGCATTGGAATGGGCTGCCCAGGGAGGTGGTGGAGTCACCATCCCTGGAGATGTTGAAGCAAAGCCTGGCTGAGGCACTTGGTGCCATGGTCTGGTTGACTGGACAGGGCTGGGTGCTAGGTTGGACTGCATGATCTTGGAAGTCTCTTCCAACCTGCTTGATTCTATGATTCTGCAATTGATTTTTGGAAAGTCAGGGGAAAATGAACTTGCATTTCTTATAGTTTAAATATAACAGGATAAGGAGAACAAACTATTACAGGAATATAATAATCTTAAGGAAGATGGGGAAGGGGTCAAACGGTGGTGAAGCAGCAAAAGCAGCAGCAGCCAAAACAGCAGTGGGGGCAGACAGCAGCAGATGCAGCTGAAGCAGCAAGGGGGAGGTCCAAGCTTTGCTTCCAGACATAAAGCTCTTGATGCTCCAATGAAATTATATTAATTTAGCCATTATATGCCCTATCCCTAGCATGTTCTTCACCATGAGAGTGGTGAGAGGCTGGAATGGGTTGCCCAGGGAGGTGGTTGAGGCCCCATGGCTGGAGGTGTTTAAGGCCAGGCTGGATGAGGCTGTGTGCAGCCTGCTCTAGGGTAGGGTGTCCCTGGCCATGGCAGGGGGGTTGGAACTAGATGATCCTTGTTGTCCCTTCCAACCCTGTCTGCTTCTATGATTCTAGAATGTTCACCTCTCCACTCAGAGCTTCTAAGTTTCTCTGTTCTGAATGTTTTTATGCCCAAGCTAGAAATCTAGCTCAAACAGCCACACTTAGTTACTGACTGAAATGGCAATAGACTCACTTCTATGTGCAGATTCTATGCATTTCATTCTAGAATGTTGAATTATCATCACTTGTTTTCTTTTTAGCTTCCTGAGTACACACCATGGAAGAATGTAAGCACCCAGAAAACATGATGTTACATGCAAGGACTTCAGCCAGTGTGCTCTTTGAGATTCCCTTTGCATTAGCAAGGACAGCACAGACTGCTCCAAAGAGCAGTCAAATTTTAGATCTTTTCAAATCTGTGACACATGTGCATGAAAACTACATTTCTCTTTAGTTAAACATTTCCTATTAGTCCCTTTATACCCAGACTTCCACAGCACATTTATTTCCCTGGGTCATTTTCCATTTTACAGCAAATAGATTATAGCAACAGCATAGCAATCTGATAGCAGCTTTTCCCTCCATCAATAGCATCTCTATTTAAAGACGAGGACTCAAAACCAGCGTGGAAGGTACAGATGTTCAAGATCAGATTTGATGTGGTCCTGGGCAGCCTGGTGTCCCTGCTCACTAAAAGACAATGGCTGTAGAAACTGGGCTAGATATTGGAAGTCATACATCATGTACTAATTGCTGCTGTAGGCTAAAAGAAAACATTTTGGTTACCTTTCTGTTAACTTGGCTGGATATAAATCAGTTAATCTCTCCTCTTTTCATTTCACCAGAGGATCAGGAAACAGTTGCTCCCTTTTATGGCCCTCATTCTGTATTGTATGGCAGTACTGATTTCAGTGGAATTAGTCTTAATTCACAGAAGTCTCTAAAGAGAAGTGCATAATCAGGTCCCTTAAAATTACTAGAAGTGAGAGAATAACAAAAGCTTTAAAGTTGTTGGTTTGCTGTATTGAAATGTTTTAGTAGCAGGGAAGGCTATTGTCATATGATGATTAGAGGGCTGGAGCAGCTCTGCTAGGAGGACAGGCTATGAGAGATGGGGCTCTGCAGCCTGGAGAAGAGAAGGCTTCGAGGAGACCTTATAGTGGCTTTCCAGTATCTGAAGAAGGCTGGGAAGGGACTATTGACAAGGTCTTGTAATGACAGGACAAGGGGTAAGGGGTTGAAGAAGGGAGATTTAAAGTAGATGTTAGGAAGAAGTTCTTTCCAGTGAAAAGTGGTGAGACACTGGCACAGGTTGCCCGGGAAGGTTGTGGATGCTCCATCCCTGGAGAGGTTCAAGGTCAGGTTGGATGAGGCCTTGAGGAACCTGTTCTAGTAGGAAGTGTCCTTGCCTATGGAAAGGGGGTTGGAACTGGATAATCCTTGAGGTCCCTTCCAACCTAAACCATTCTATGATTCTAAAACAGAAAGGGGAATTCTTATGTGATGTGCATTGCATATGCATGATGTGATATGCATGTGGTCCAGGCATTGCTCTGCCTAAAGCACACCTTTGCTTAGGATTTTGTTAGTAGAGAAGTGTGAATTACCCTAACATATATAGAAAAGCAGGATAATAGGTAAGAAAGAAAAAAAAAAAAAAAGAAGGAAAATTGGTGATCAAAATAATGTAAACACCTCCCATCTGAAATCAAACATAGTATGCAAAAGGTTAAACACAAACTGGACAGAAAGGGGAATGGTGCTTCTTAGAAACCAATTAACATATCAGACTCGTGAGAAGAGGGTGATTTGTCCATGGGAAGGTAAGAATTCTGGAGAGGTTAAGGTCCCCTGAAAAAGTGTATGTCCTTCTTCTTCATCTATGAAACTCCAGCCTTAGGATTTTCTTTTTGTTTACTGAATGAGTCACCTCCAAAAGAGGGCTCCTGTTCCAGTTTCTTCTGTAGAGCTCAGGGGGTTTGGGGTCTGGGCTCTTTCCCACTGGGATGGCAGCAGGAGGGGATGGAAAGTAGGGCTTGAGCTTGCTGTCTTTCTGCTGTGCTGTATCTGCCAATAGGTTAAGGTGATTGTGCATTGTGTTATCACATTCCTATTAAACTCTTATCTCAACTCTATCTCAACCCAGAGGGGGTTTTGTGTGTTACTTTCCCTCACTTCATTGCTGGGGGGAAACAGGCAGGTTAACCTCTAACAGTCACACCTAAAACAAGTGACACAAAAGAGACATTCATCCCAGAAGGTGCTGAATGACAGAAGCTGGATCTTAAGTTAGCTAACAAGACCTGATATGAATAACTTGTTCCCTTGTGACTGCTTAGTCTGTCAAACATGACTATCCCAACGTTCCAATTCAAATTATTATGAGCTGCACACTTTGGCTATCACTTGTCCACATGCCCATCTCCTTTGAGCAAGAGGTGGTGCAACCACCTTCATTGCCAGTCGTGGATAGTAAACTAGAACTAATTTAGTTTATTGTTCTCTGTTAGAATTCATTGAGTAATGTAATAGTAATTTTTTTTAACTCTAACATGAGGGAAGGCCAATTAAAACTCCAGAAGGCAGACAGTGCTCAGTTGTTCCAGGTAATAAGATCTGCCTAATACTTGCCATCTGCATGGTGATCCTACTACCCCCTATCAAATTACATTTCATATAATGAAATTAAAACAAAATTAAATCAAACTCCTTGTGTCTTTATCTTTATAGCAGTTATTCAAACTACCCTGCTCACATAACTACTGGAAAAGAAAACATGTCAATGGCGAGGACAGAGACACCCAATCAAAAGAAAGAGGGAAATGTGGTAGCCAAGCAATGATGCCATGAACTTCTGCCTGTGAGAAAGATCAACAAAGTCCCTGTGTTATGCTAGCACAAGAGAGCTGTGGAAGAAATAAGAGTCTTATCCCCAAATGTAAGGAAAGAATTCTAGAACTGAAAACACTTCATGGCAGATATAACACTATAAAGCATCTAACTCCTATGAGTGAAAAGCAGCAGTCATACAAAGGAGCTGAGAGAATCAGGAGTTGTGAGACTTCTGCCTAGACATTGAAGAAGAACAAAAGGCACAAGCAAAGTCTGTGGGTTTAGATTTAATGCTTAGTCTGAAAAGGTTTTGGATATCACAGACAAGTATCCTGGTAGTGTACGCCAGTATGACAACCATTTAAATTGTCAGTTAACAATGTGTATCACTCATAGAATCACAGAATCAACCAGGTTGGAAGAGACCTCGAAGATCATCGGTCCAACCTAGCACCCAGCCCTAGCCAATCACCCAGACCATGGCACTAAGTGCCTCATCCAGGCTTTGCTCCAACACCTCTAGGGATAGTGACTCCACCACCTCCCTGAGCAGCCCATTCCAATGCCAATCACTCTCTCTGCCCACAACTTCCTCCTAACATCCAGCCTAGACCACCCCCAGCACAACTTGAGACTGTGTCCCCCTGTTCTGTTGCTGGTTGCTTGGCAGAAAAGACCAATCTGCACCTGGATACAACCTCCCTTCAGGTGGTTGTAGACAGCAATGAGGTCAATTTCTCTCAGTAAAAATTAGCCTCAAACCAGTGCAATCATGATAGTACAGGAACACAAGTCCAGACTGCAGTTTGAAATGAGAACTAAGCACTGGCAGAGTGCTACTGTGAAACAGCTTCTCAAGAATTCTTGATTGTCACATCAGGGAAATGAAAAAAAAGTAAAAAGAAGACAGGTAGTTGTAGACAGCAATGAGGTCTGCCCTGAGCCTCCTCTTCTGCAGGCTGCACACCCCCAGCTCCCTCAGCCTCTCCTCACAGGGCTGTGCTCCAGGCCTCTCACCAGCTTCATCACCCTTTTCTGGACACATTCCAGTATCTCAACACCTCTCTTTAATTGAGGAGAATTGAACTCCCAAGGAAGAGAGCTGCACAGCTTCACTGGATGATCATCCTATCTAGTAGGGAAAGGACTAGTACAGCATTCAATGGGATTATATTTTTGCCCTGAACTGAAGGTGTACTTGGCACCACCTCACATAAAAGGATGTAAACTCCTAGACTAGGACTTTTGACATGGTCTAAAGTCCAATGTTCACTTTCAAGTGATTCGCAGCAGTCTTGGGCTTTCAGTATCAAGCATAATTAAATCATTATTGGAAATGCTCACAATTTCTCTCTCTGAATAGCCCTCTGATTTCAAAGGTCTGCTTCCCAAAATGTCAGTATTCCCCAGGGAAAAAAATATTTGTTTTAATAAGAAGGACAAATGTTTCCTCTCGATATTCAATAGAACTTCATATGGTCTGGTTGACTGGATAGGGCTGGGTGCTAGGTTGGACTGGATGATCTTGGAGGTCTCTTCCAACCTGCTTGATTCTATGATTCTATGACTGAAGATAAAAGCAAGACCTAAGCTTTCAGCACTAGAGGTTCACAACTAAATCTGTGCTTGGATGTGCCAGAATGTGGATGTTCTGCAAACCTACACTCTGGGTTGGTTAGGTAGTCATCAGAGTTGCTCAATATTGACCTAACAATGAAAGAACATGGCAGTTGTTTAAATCTCAGATGTGCTTTCTCTCCAGCTATTGATCCAGCACATGAGGAAAATTAGTAAGTTAATATCTATCTAACTCAGATGGCATAAAAATTAATTACTGTATGTTTGCAATCATCTTTTTTTCCCCCAGGAGTTACAAAACTAAGTTCGAAAAGCACATTTTAGTGGCATTATTACCAAGATAAATCATAGCTTCTGACTGCTTTGGATGCTACAGAGCACAAAAAAGTCCTGCTCTTTCCAAAAGCATACCAGAATGGTTTGATTCTCACTCCATGACAATAAGTAGTATATAAATGGTTAAAATGAATCAATATCTCTATGACTGGATGAGGCCTTTAGTGCCATGGTCTAGTTGACTGGCTAGGGCTGGGTGCTAGGTTGGACTGGATGACCTTGGAGGGCTCTTCCAACCTGGTTGATTCTATGATTCTATGATATGATATAGAATCATAGAATCAGTCACGGTTGGAAGGGACCACAACAATCAGTCAGTTCCAACTCCCTGGCCATAGGCAGGGACACCCTACCCTAGAGCAGGCTGCACACAGCCTCAGCCAGCCTGGCCTTAAACATCTCCAGCCATGGGGCCTCAACCACCTTCCTGGGCAACCCATTCCAGCCTCTCACCACTCTCATGCTCAACAACTTCTTCCTCACATCCAGCCTGAACCTACCCATCTCCAGCTTTGCTCCATATAGAAAACATGCAAAAGAAATGAATGTGTCCATGATAATCTTCCTATTTCTGAGCAAGCTTTTGGTTATAGCAGTGCTTTTATTGCTCTTTCCAGACAGAAAAGTTACCTTTCACCTGAAATTATTACTCATTCTGCCAAACAACTTGCACTGTGTGGTAGACAAGTACTGGAAAAACTAGAAGAGGAGAGTGACAATTTATATCTTTCTTGTATTGCAGTGAAGTAGACTTAATGACAGAGAAAGGAAATCCAAGAGAGATTATTTCATTAAGCCCCATTTTAGGCATCAGAAGACTCTCACAAAACAACACATGTCATTTGAGTATCTTTTTCTGTCATCACAGATAATGAGCAAAACTCTTACTTGTCAAGTACCTGCAGTTCATATTGGCTTCAGAAGACTTATTGAACACAGTCATCAGCAGGAATGAATAACTGAGCCATTCATTTGCAGCTGCATCAATAGGATTTTGGAGATACTAGCTTTAGACAGACACCTGGGCTTGAAAACACGGCCTATATTTATATGTATTTTATCTGCAGACACAGCATATCATCTCATACACTACCTTTGTGGTGGAAAATGCCATTCCAGGATATGGATATCTCTTCAAATGAATCAGAGAAACACCAGTTTGTGGAATATAATTAGCCATGATCCCATGCTATGATATCATGAAAGAAAAATGGGAATATTGAGAGACAAATATGTGACTTGGATATTTGCATATTATTGATGACAGTGATGTGAGCAACAACACTGGTGAGTGCAGTGTCTGGAATAATTATTCAATAAGGTTCTGGAGTCTGTGCAGTGACAGGGAAATATTATTGCTATGAGAATAATCCTGAAAAATTAAATGTGGAGAAATACAATTGTAGGGTGTACTAGTTTGAGCAGGGGTGGGATATTTTATCTGTGTGGCTAGTCTCTGCCACTCATAGAATCATAGAATCAACTGAGTTGTAACAGACTTCCAAGATCATCCAGTCCTACCTAGCACCCAGCCCTAGCCAATCAACCAGACCATGACACTAAGTGCCTCATCCAGGCTCTTCTTCAACACCTTCAAGGATGGCAACTCCACCACCTCCCTGGGCAGCCCATTCCAATGCCAGTCACTCTGTCAAGAACTTCCTCCTAACCTCCAGCCTAGACCTCCCCTGGCACTCTTTACCCACATTTATGTTACTGGTCCTCTGGAAACATCTCAGATTTTAAGGATGTAACTGTAATGTTGGGGGAAATTTGTATGTGAATGTGCTAGTTTGAGCCTAGCTGGGATATTTTAGTGAGAGGAATTAGATTATAGGCTGTAAAAGGGAAACAATGCTGATGTCTGCTGCACTCATAGGCTTGCTGAGATGTATGAAAACAAGAACACAAACATAGATAACAGAGTTGCTCTCTGGCTCTAGCTGCCTGCACTTTTCTCCCTAAACTGCTGTCTAACTAATCCTTCTGCTTTCTAGCACCACTGGCCAATCCTCCAAATTCACCTTGCAAGTAAGGCAAAGTCTGGGATAAGGTAGAGGGGTGGAAAGGAGGTGGAAGGGTGGTTGGGATCCCCTCCTGGGGACTTTGGTCTCTGGGAGGGCTGTTGTGTTTCTGTATCACCTTTTAAACTTGTGCATTTCTGTGTGTAGCTGTATAGATTGTAAATACCTGCTTGTATATTCTGCTGAGCTGTAAATACAAAGCTTCATTCTTAATTCCCATCTTGGCTGAGTCTAGTCTGGGTGACTTCATAAGAGTGGGGGAGTGGGTAACACCCAAACCATCACACAGGGACAAAATATCCATTCCAGGTGGAGAAGGTTTCACCTACAGAGCTGAGTGTCAGAATATGCTATTAATAAAATTGTCAATAACTAAGTGAATGCAGTGTAGGAACTGCAAAGTGACTGTGTAAGGTATGTTACCAGATCACAGAAAGAGTAAAGAAGGTAGGCAACACTACAAATGAAACAACATAGTTTGCTTGCCAGAGGGGAAAAAAAGGTACTACTAATAAGATATTTAGAGGGAAAAAAAGCCACCTTCATCATGCCAATATGGAGCCATAGGCACTACTGGCTCATATTCTATGTGTGTTTTCCTCCTGAGACAAATAAGAATTTATTTGCTATGTTCTGAGACACCAGTTTCAAATTTATCAAGGTTACTGCTCTCTGACTGAGGTCTTTAAGGTATAAAACAATTGTTCTTAGGAATAGTGGAAACAATATTCTCATGAAACACTCTTAAGCTTGGCTAAGAATCTGAAATTCTATTTAGAGTTGGCAGAGTTACATTACTTTTTTACCCCTGAAGTGTTTGAATTCTTTAATTTTGGATACTAAAGGTTACTGAAAGAATCATAGAATCAAGCAGGTTGGAAGAGACCTCCAAGATCATCCAGTCCAACCTAGCACCCAGCCCTGTCCAGTCAACTAGACCATGGCACAAAGTGCCTCAGCCAGGTTTTGCTTGAACACCTCCAGGGACGGTGACTCCACCACCTCCCTGGGCAGCCCATTCCAATGCCAATAACTCTCTCTGCCTCCAATGCCAATCACTCTCTCTGCCAACAACTTCCTCCTAACATCCAGCCTAGACCTCCCCTGGCACAACTTGAGACTGTGTCCCCTTGTTCTCTTGCTGATTGTCTGGCAGAAGAGACCAGCCCCACCTGGCTACAAGCTGCCTTCAGGTAGTTGTAGACAGCAATGAGGTCAGCCCTGAGCCTCCTCTGCTGCAGGCTGCACACCCCCAGCTCCCTCAGCCTCTCCTCATAGGGCTGTGTTTCAGGTCTCTCAGCAGCTTTGTCGTTGTAAGTCATAATTTCTGACCAGTGTCAGTCTCTTCTCTCCTGCCCCTTGGCCCTAGATTATGAAACTGTTTTTCTGCCTCTTCTCTTCACACCAGACAGTTAATGTCTGGTCCATTTATACTTGTCTACCTGTTCTCTCCATTCCTTTGTCTCTGAGGCTGAAAAGCACAAATAACTAACAGTAGATAAGAGCCAAGCAGGGAAAACAGAAAGCTGAAATCAACAGGAAATATGGCACAGAAGGTTCTAGGTAGAAGAGAATTAAATGTATCCAAAATTATGAGATAGGCCCAAGAAAAGGCAGCATAACAAAGCTCATCTTTATCTATTAAAATTTAAATATCTGCCAGGATGATTTGCACTGTCAGGATATTGGTGACCAGAAGGAACCATGTTAGATGCTTCAAAACTGCCTTTTATTGATCTTAAAGTGTACCTGTGGTGGGAGGAAATGTATCTCTGCTCACTATTGGAAGCACAGCCAAGCTGGTAACATCCAAAGGAGATGAAAAGGTCTCACTGCCACCTGGTACATTTCAAGGAAAATGTCTAACATAGAATCATTGAATCAACCAGGTTAGAAGAGACCTCCAACATCACCCAGGCCAACCTAGCACCCAGCCCTGGCCAATCAACCAGACCATGGCACTAAGTGCCTCATCCAGGCTTTGCTTCAACACCTCCATGGAGGGAAACTTGACCACCTCCCTAAGCAGGCATTGCAATGCCAATCACTCTCTCTGCCAACAACTTCCTCCTAACATCCAGCCTAGATCTCCCCTGGCACAACTTGAGACTGGGTCCCCTTGTCCTATTACTGGTTGCCTGGAAGAAGAGATCAACCTCCATCTGACTACAGCCTCCCTTGAGGTAGTTGCAGACAGAAATGAGGTCTGCCCTGAGCCTCCTCTTCTACAGGCTGCACACCTCCAGCTCCCTCAGCCTCTCCTCCCAGGGCTGTGCTCCAGGTCCCTTACCAGCTTTGTCACCCTTCTCTGGACACGTTCCAGTATGAACCAAGCTCCTTCAGAGCAGCTGCTGTCCTCTTTGCCCCTGCAGCTGTTCAGTAATGCCTCGCTGTCAGTTGTTGCAGGGCAGAGGAAAGGGAAAGAGCAGCTCTGGTTACCCACTGCTTGCTAAGCTAGCAGCACATGGAAATGCTATCAGAGCAGGAATTCAGCTGCTATGGCCTGATCTGAGGGAAAAGGCTGAGAAAGTGAAATAACCTGCTTCTGGAATGGGTTGCCCACGGAGGTGGTTGAGGCCCCATCCCTGGACGCGTTTAAGGCCAGGCTGGCTGAGGCTGTGTGCAGCCTGCTCTAGGGTAGGGTGTCCCTGGGCATGGCAGGGGGTTGGAACTGGCTGATCCTTGTAGTCCCTTCCAACCCTGACAGATTCCCTGATTCTCTGCTTTTGTGACCTCTCTGAAGATAACCCCACCAGCTGAGTGGGAGGCACTGTGCCTACAGAGCTGCTTTGGGAACAGTTAATCAATGTTGTGAAAGAGTTTTATGTGGCACATTTGTATTCCTTATTGCTCAAAAACGAAACAGAAGCAAATTCTCTGTGACAGGAACTGGTGTGTGCACAGAATGTGCTGGAGCTCTACACCCTGAGGATCCTAGCTCAGGCTGGCTGACCTCAGAGCTTTCTCTCAGGGCACAAGGCTCTGGAGCCTGCTGCAGTTGAAGTAGGAGTTACATCAAAATCATGAACCTGCCCCAAATACAAGCTGCACTTTTTCATCACTACTGATGAAAACACATGCAGAATGGGCAGATTGAGGAGAAGAAACACTCTCAACATGAGAGTGGTGAGAGCCTGGAGTGGGTTGCCCAGGAAGGTGGTTGAGGCCCCATGGCTGGAGGTGTTTAAAGCCAGGATGGCTGAGGCTGTGTGCAGCCTGCTCTAGGGTAGGGTGTCCCTGCCCCTGGCAGGGGCATTGGAACTAGATGATCCTTGTGGTCCCTTCCAACCGTGACTGATTCTATGATTCTAGATAGAAACCAGCTGTTTGAAGATCATGCCCAGCCAAGCAGCCAGTCTTTCTGATTCAATCAACAGAGGCACAGGGTGCATGTGGTAGCAGTTGCTGCCCCCAGAGCTGGTTGATTGTAGCAGTAACTTGTTTTTGCTTGTGCTGCACTGATGCCCCAGGGCTGAGAAGTCTTTCCTACTCCTGCAGCCACGTGGTCTACACAGCTGCCTACACAGCACAACAGGAATATTTCCTTACTGTTGTTACAAAAATTCACCTTGAATTAGGTATGATTATAGTTATTTTGGGTTTCAAATTTGCTACATGGAAGTTAGGCTCTTATTTCTGACAAAACCACCAATGTCAATGAGATCACACAGCAGTGATTGCTGTGTTTGGCTTTGAGGTTTACCACTTCACTGTGTCTGCCTGTGGGTCTTAGTATTTAGGACTTAAGGTATCTCAGTGGGAGAGAGGATGCTGAGTTTTGAGTGTCACAAAAAGAAGTAGCCACACCAAACTGTGCTCCAAAAAGCAAATATAAATTTCTAGGTGATCTTACAGCTAATTAGGGCTGGGTGATAGGTTGGTCTGGAAGATCTTGGAGGTCTCTTGGTTGATTCTACGCTCTTGTCATCAAATTACAGTCCCCCAGAGAAAATTACATGCACATTGTACAATGAATAAACTCCAAAATAAGTACAGCACAGCTGAGTTTTATCATCATAGAATCATCATAGAATCTAACAAGTTGGAAGAGACCTTCAAGATCATCCAGGCCAACCTAGCACCCAGCCCTGTACAGTCAACTAGACCATGGCACCAAGTGTCTCATCCAGGCTTTGCTTCAACACCTCCAGGGATGGTGACTCCACCACCTCCCTGGGCAGCCCATTCCAATGCCAATCACTCTCTCTCACAACAGTTTCCTCCTAACGTCCAGCCCATACTTTCCCCAAGACAACTTGAGACTGTGTCCCCTTGTTCTATTGCTGGTTGTCTGGGAGAAGAGACCAACCCCCACCTGGCTACAACCTCCCTTCAGGTAGTTGTAGACATGAATTATACATGTAAAATGCACAATTGCAGAACTTCTGTGAGCTAAATTTCCTAGGCAGATAAAGGTAACATCATGCTGAAAACCAGCAAGGCAGTTGGCAGCCTAATTTTTTTTTCTGGAGGAACTGTTTAGAAGTTGCAATTCTGCAGTATCCATTGATGGTGTTATGTGCTGTGTTAGAATACCTGGGGATTCAAAACCTCATGACTTAGGGTCATTTTTGGAAGTAGTGTGTGCAGGTCATGAGAAGAGAATCAGAAAAGCATCAATATATCCATCTGCCCCATGCCTTGCCCGTGGATTGTTCCCTTCAGTATTTTTCTGTTTGTATTATTCATTTAGGATTTAAATTATTCAAGTAATGACGCTTCCACGTCTTCCTCTGAGAGACTCTTTCAATATCTCTGTCTCACTACAGGGTTTCATTCCCTGGTATTAAGCCACAGGTTTGAGGTGGGCTCTTGCTTTGGGAGTTTACATTATTTACGTTCGCGTCTTGTTTTGCCAGCCTCTTGGCCAGTCATGGGAGACTCAGACTACTCCATGCTGACCCCCTTCTGGTCAGTTAAGAGTGACAGAAACAACTTCAGTATGGGCTGTGCCTCTTGAAGGTTTTCTGGATAGGTTAGAGTGCTTTCTCTGTCATTCTGGCAGCTGTCATCCCAGGAAGAACATTGATTATAATCAGGCAAGACATGATCAGGCTCTGCTCACTGCTGCCTGCGATAGGGCAAGGAGCAATGGGTGTGAGTTGCAGCACAAGAGGTTCTGCCTCAACACGAGGGGAGAGCTTTTTACACAGAGCGCTGGCACAGGCTTCCCAAAGAGGTTGTGGGGTCTCCTCTGGAGACTTTCAAAGCCTGTTTTGGTGTGCTCCCCTGTGATCTGTGTTAGATCGTATTGTCCTGCTCTAGCAGGGGGGTTGGACTCGATGATCTTCTTGGGACCCTCCCAACCCCTAACATCCTGTGATTCTGTGAAACATAGAATCATAGAATCAACCAGGTTGGAAGAGACCTCCAAGCTCATCCAGTCCAACCTAGCACCCAGCCCTAGCCAGTCAACCAGACCATGGCACCAAGTGCCTCATCCAGACTTTTCTTGAACACCTCCAGGGATGGTAACTCCACCTCCTCCCTGGGCAGCCCATTCCAATGCCAATCACTCTCTCTGTGAAGAACTTCCTCCTAGCATCCAGCCTACACTGCTATACATACTCCTATTGATTTGGTTTTTTCTCCTTGTACTACATATAGAGGAATTTTAATGGTATACAGAACACATTTGTGAGTAGTTCTGTACCACAGGAAGTGTAATTGAAGATGTATGTGTGCATTCTCCATTTCTGCAATCTGTCTTCCAACATAACAGGAATTCAGGGGTAATAACTTAGAATAATAGTTCACGTGAGCCCTACATTATGTATCTGAAATTTAGGGTCTTCAGATGTGTATGTATAACAAATACAGACTGAGATGGAAAAGCAAATCCATTTTTAAAGTGTGGAAAGAAAATATCAGGAACAGTGTGGCCAGCAGGACAAGGGAGGTTATTCTTCCCCTGTATTCAACACTGCTCAGGTCACACCTTGAGTGCTGTGTCCAGTTCTGGGTGTGTCAATTCAAGAGAGATGTTGAGGTGCTGGAATGTGTCCAGAGAAGCGCAACAAGGCCAGAACACAAACCCTATGAGGAGAGGCTGTGGGAGCTGGGGGTGTGCAGCCTAGAGAAGAGGAGGCTCAGGAGTGATCTCATTGCTGTCTACACCTACCTGAAGGGAGGCTGTAGCCAGGTGGGGTTGGGCTCTTCTCCCAGACAATCAGCAACAGAACAAGGGGACACAGTCTCAAGTTGTGCTGGGGGAAGTCTAGGCTGGATGTTAGGAGGAAGCTGTTGGCAGAGAGAGTGATTGGCATTGGAACGGGCTGCACAGGGAGGTGGTGGAGTTGCCATCCCTGGAGGTGTTCAAGAAGAGACTGGATGAGGCACTTGGTGCCATGGTCTAGTTGACTGGATAGGGCTGGGTGCTAGGTTGGACTGGCTGATCTTGGAGGTCTCTTCCAACCTGAATGATTCTATGATTTTATGATTCTATAAGTTATTATAGTTCTAAACTTTATATTTAACTTTTATTTCCATATTTAACTCATCTTTCTAAATACAATTTCACACACATTTCTAAAATTAATCCTTTTCTGTACTCCAAGTCTGTGATAGTTATGCAAAATTCATGATCTGGATTCATTTTGATATCCAGGCGAAGAGTGTTAATAACTATGACAAACACTTAATTAACATTAAAACTCGCCAGAAAACTTATTCACAAGGTTAAAAAATGCATGGTTTGGAAATTTATACATTCAGGGGAAAGGCAAAACTAGAGCACTTATTTCTTAAAGTGGCAAATGCAAACATTATGCCTAAAGAGAAGATTCTTGTGGTCGATTATACCGCATGCAGTTAATTATACTGCTTATCCACTAAGAGGACTCAGGAAGCTACTTTCTGCTTATGGCAGAAGGCAATTAGTGAATTACAAGAGGCTTTTAAGTATTTACTCACAGAATAGTATCAGACAGTGCCCAAAGCATGTGGAGGGGTTGCTGTCGGAGTTTCCCAGGCTCTTTTCTCAGGAATCTGGGAGTCTCAAGTTGTGCTGGAGGAGGTACAGGCTGGATGTTAGGAGGATGTTCTTCACAGAGTGATTTGCCATTGGAATGGGCTGCCCAGGGAAGTGGTGGAGTTGCCATCCCTGGAGGTGTTGAAGAAAAGACTGAATGAGGCATTTAGTGCCATGGTCTAGTTAATTGGACAGGGCTGGGTGCTAGGTCGGACTGGATGATCTGGGATGTCTCTTCCAACCTGGTTGATTCTATGATTCTATAGTATAGTTTCTGACCTGGTTCCTCTTGGTTCCTGATTCAGCAGAAGCCTTGCAGAGGGGCAGGCAGGATGCAATGCCATGTGCAGCCTTGGCACAGTGTCAGGCAGGCTATGCAGGCCGATCACCTGCGGGCGTTTAGAGCCTGTTCCTGGTAAACTCGAAGCAGGCAGTTTCCAGGCAATTTCAGGATGCAATGAGGCAGCAGCAGCACCAGCAGCAGCACACCATGCTACCTGCTCATCCCTTTTATCAATACCACCCTGACAGTAATGGGCCTTTGGACATAGATTAGCCAACCAGAATGGCACTTGTCCAAGTCTGACCATATTAGGGCTTTCATTTTCCTCTCCTGTGATTCCTACCCCAGCACAGAAGGAGGGGAAACAGGGGAGCATGACAGGACAAGCCAGAGTCCTTAGAGTCAATGGCTCCAGGTCCTTTGTCTTTTCCCTGCAGTTTCTTCTCCCCACAGCAGAAGGGGGGAGAGCAGAAAAACATGCCTGGATAAGCCAGGGCATGAGTAAGCCCATTTTCACAGGCTCACAGAATATTAGGGGCTGGAAGGGACCCAAGGAGATCATCAAGTCCAACCCCCCTGCCAGAGCAGGACAATCCTATCTAACACAGGTCACAGGGGAACACATCCAGACAGGCCTTGAAAGGCTCCAGAGAAGGAGACTGCACAGCCTCTCTGGGCAGCCTGTGCCAGTGCTCTGGGACCCTTACAGTAAAGAAGTTCCCCCTTGTGTTGAGGCAGAACTTCTTTTGCTGCAACTTACACCCATTGCTCCTTGTCCTATCCCAGGGAGCAAATGAGAAGAGTCTGATCCCCCCCCTTCCTGACCAGCACTCAGATATTTATAGACACAGATTAAATACCCTCTCAGCCTTCTCTTCTCCAGGCTAAGCACCCCCAGGTCCCTCAGCCTCTCCTCATCAGCCATGCCCTCCAGTCCCCTCATCATCCTCGTAGCTCTCCACTGGACCCTCTCCAGCAGATCCCTGTCCCTCTTCAACTGGGGAGCCCAAAACTGAAGGCAGTAT
The DNA here is from genome assembly GCF_015220805.1 of Pogoniulus pusillus. Taxonomy (NCBI): domain Eukaryota; kingdom Metazoa; phylum Chordata; class Aves; order Piciformes; family Lybiidae; genus Pogoniulus; species Pogoniulus pusillus. The sequence continues at coordinate 46,639,134 of NC_087265.1, forward strand.
TCAAGATGAGGTCTCAGCAGGGCAGAGTAGAGGGGGAGGAGAACCTCCCTTGATCTGCTGGACACACTCCTCCTAATACACCCCAGGATCCCATTGGCCTTCTTGGCCACAAGGGCACATTTTGGGCCTATCAGGCCTACCATGACAAAGCCCCCACTGCCTTCTCCACAGTGTATTCAAACATTGAATGATAGGACTGCCACGTTTTTTTCAGCTTCTCCTTTGAGCAAGCTGTGTAGTTAAGGTTTCTTCTCCTCAATCTGCCCATTCTGCATGTGTTTTCATCAGTAGTGATGAAAAAGTGCACCTTGTATTTGGAGCAGGTTCATGATTTTGATGTCACTCCTACTTCAACTGCAGCAGGCTCCACAGCCTTGTGCCCTGAGAGAAAGCTCTGAGGTCAGCCAGCCTGAGCTAGGATCCTCAGGGTGTAGAGCTCCAGCACATTCTGTGCACACACCAGTTCCTGTCACAGAGAATTTGCTTCTGTTTCGTTTTTGAGCAATAAGGAATACAAATGTGCCACATAAAACTCTTTCACAACATTGATTAACTGTTCCCAAAGCAGCTCTGTAGGCACAGTGCCTCCCACTCAGCTGGTGGGGTTATCTTCAGAGAGGTCACAAATGCAGAGAATCAGGGAATCTCTCAGGGCTGGAAGGGACCACAAGGATCAGCCAGTTCCAACCCCCCTGCCATGCCCAGGGACACCCTACCCTAGAGCAGGCTGCACACAGCCTCAGCCAGCCTGGCCTCAAACACCTCCAGCCATGGGGCCTCAACCACCTCCCTGGGCAACCCATTCCAGCCTCTCACCACTCTCATGCTCAACAACTTCCTCCTCACCTCCACTCTGACTCTCCCCACCTCCAGCTTTGCTCCATTCCCCCCAGTCCTGTCACTCCCTGACAGCCTCAAAAGTCCCTCCCCAGCTTTTTTTGTAGCCCCCTGCAGATCCTGGAAGGCCACCAGAAGGTCACCTGGGAGCCTCCTCTGCTCCAGCCTGCACAGCCCCAACTCTTTCAGTCTGTGCTCACAGCAGAGCTGCTGCAGCCCTCTGAGCATCCTCCTGGCCCTTCTTTGGACACTCTCCAGCACCTTCTTGTCATAGGGGCTCCAGACCTGGATGCAGTACTCCAGGTGGGGTCTCAGCAGAGTGGGGTAGAGGGGGAGAATCACCTCCCTGGCTCTGCTGGCCACACTTCTGCTGCTGCAGCCCAGGCTCTGGTTGACCCTCTGGCCTATCTTCTCCTATAGAGGCAATTTGGCAGCAACTGCATGCTGTGCCTGTGCCTAAAGCCCAGTCAGTCCTAATCTATTTGAAGATCATTATTATTGTGAAGGATTGAAACAAAATCTAAAGCTATTCAAAACTGGCTGAGGCACTTAGTGCCATGGCCTAGTTGACCGGATAGGGCTGGGTGCTAGGTTGGACTGGGTGATCTTGGAGGTCTCTTCCAACCTGCTTGATTCTATGATTCTATAAACTTAGATGTTTTGCAAGACTTTAAAAAACCAATGAAAGATAAGGATGCAAAAGTGCTGAAAAACAAAAGGTGATGATAGGAGACATAAAACTGTCAAGAAATCACAAAGGCCACTCAAAAATAAAGTTCCAGTATTTCACTTGACAGCTCTAAGGACGCACACAGCCAAAAATATGATGGAAAATGTGATCAGAACCAGTTCTGCTGGTCTAAAACTGATTGTCTCATATATATGTATTTTTTTTCCCCAAAAAAATGATGTAAAATATGATCAGAACCAGTTCTGCTGGTCTAAAACTAATTGTCTCTTATATATATATATATATGTGTATATATATAATATATATACATATATATATATATATATATATTCACCAAAAATATTATGGGAAATATGATCAGAACCAGTTCTGCTGGTCTAAAACTGATTGTCTCATATAATATATATATAAATATATATGTATATTCATCTATATATATATATATATTCACCAAAAATATGATGGGAAATATGATCAGAACCAGTTCTGCTGGTCTAAAACTGATTGTCTCATATAATATATATAAATATATATATATATATATTCATATATATATATATATTCACCAAAAATATGATGGGAAATATGATCAGAACCAGTTCTGCTGGTCTAAAACTGATTGTCTCATATAATATATATAAATATATATATATATTCATCAATATAGATATATATTCACCAAAAATATGATGTAAAACATGATCAGAACCAGTTCTGCTGGTCTAAAACTGATTGTCTCATATAATATATATAAATATATATATATTCCTCAATATAGATATATATTCACCAAAAATATGATGTAAAATATGATCAGAACCAGTTCTGCTGGTCTAAAACTGATTGTCTCATATAATACATATAAATATATATGTATATTCATCAATATATATATATTCACCAAAAATATGATGTAAAATATGATCAGAACCAGTTCTGCTGGTCTAAAACTGATTGTCTCATATAATATATATAAATATATATGTATATTCATATATATATATATATATATATATATATATATATTCACCAAAAATATGATGTAAAACATGATCAGAACCAGTTCTGCTGGTATAAAACTGAATGTCTCATATATATGCATTTTTTTCACCAAAAATATGATGTAAAATATGATCAGAACCAATTCTGCTGGTCTAAAACTAATTATCTCTTATATATATACATATATATATATATATATATATATATATTCACCAAAAATATGATGTAAAACATGATCAGAACCAGTTCTGCTGGTCTAAAACTGATTGTCTCATATAATATATATAAATATATATGTATATTCATATATATATATATATATATATATATATTCACCAAAAATATGATGTAAAATATCATCAGAACCAGTTCTGCTGGTCTAAAACTGATTGTCTCATATAATACATATAAATATATATGTATATTCACCAATATATATATATATATATTCACCAAAAATATGATGTAAAACATGATCAGAACCAGTTCTGCTGGTATAAAACTGAATGTCTCATATATATGTATTTTTTTTCACCAAAAATATGATGTAAAATATGATCAGAACCAATTCTGCTGGTCTAAAACTAATTGTCTCTTATATATATATATTTATATTTTCACCAAAAATATGATGTAAAACATGATCAGAACCAGTTCTGCTGGTCTAAAAGTGATTGTCTCATATACATATATATATTCACCAAAAATATGATGGGAAACATGATCAGAACCATCTCCCCAGAGTTACGTTTTCCCAACAAGATTTGAAACAGATCAATAACAGATCTCCAGAGGTACTCTCCCCTAAATTCTCTGAAGGAACTCGAGAAGGAAGTAGTGAACATGCCAGGGAAAACCTTGAAACCCTTATTCCAAACTCAGCTGCTATCCTTGAGGCCAGGAAATGCCATCTATTATTTTGCTGCAGAGCAGCAGTTCACTGGAGAGCTCCTGCTGGCTGTGGCGAGGGTGGTGCCGTGAGGGGCAATGCCACAAGGGGGCAGAGGACAAAGGAGCAGTCGTGCTGGGTGGATTTTAGCTCCAGAGACACCTTCCCTCGGTATTTCGGTCTCGCTGAGCAGGCAGCTGCACAACTTCAGAGATAAAGCACTTATCTCCATGGCTTTCTCTGTTTCTTTTATCACACTAGACAGGCACGCTTAGGGAGAAACTTTCCCACCTGAAGGCTTATTTTCCCAATCAAATTCAAACTCTTTTACATTAGTTTTATGGTAGTGGCAAATTATCCAACCCATTTTCCCTCTCCCATTTCTCCCACTATTAGGTTGCTACAGAAAATTATACAGCATTAGGCACAATGAGTACTAAGCACTGCAGGAGCCACATATCACCTGCATCACTGAAAGGGTGGAAATCACCACGACAAAATGATTTTCTGATGCCACCTATTGCTGCTCTGCTTATTATATCTCATAATTATTGTGAATTCATCCTCTAAAAAAAAAAAGAAACAACCCAAAACCCCCACATCTCAGGAGGTCTCAGGACTCATCAGGAGCAGTGTGGCCAGTAGGACAAGAGAGGTTATTCTGCCCCTGTACTCAGCATTGGTCAGGCTGCACCTTGAGTGCTGTGTCCAGTTCTGGGCTCCTCAATTCAAGAGAGATGCTCAGGTGCTGGAACATGTCCAGAGAAGGGCAACGAAGCTGGTGAGGGGCCTGGAACACAGCCCTGTGAGGAGAGGCTGAGGGAGCTGGGGGTGTTTAGCCTGGAGAAGAGGAGGCTCAGGGGTGACCTCATTGCTGTCTACAGCTACCTGAAGGGAGGCTGTAGCCAGGTGGGGTTGGTCTCCTCTGCCAGGCAACCAGCAAGAGAACAAGGGGACACAGTCTCAAGTTGTGCCAGGGGAGGTCTAGGCTGGATGTTAGGAGGAAGTTGTTGGCAGAGAGAGTGACTGGCATTGGAATGGGCTGCTCAGGGAGGTGGTGGAGTCACTGTCCCTGGAGGTGTTGAAGCAAAGCCTGGATGAGGCACTTAGTGCCATGGTCTGGTTGACTGGCTAGGGCAGGGTGCTAGGTTGGACTGGATGATCTTGGAGGTCTCTTCCAACCTGGTTGAATCTATGATCTCAAACCTTATGTTTTGGCAGCAGTTATGTTGTTTTTACAGAGGTCATCCCGATCAGATTCTGCAACAACCAAGGTGCAGAAAAACAAAGATGCAAACAAAAAAAAAACCCAACCCAAACCAGACCAAAAGCAAAACAAAACAAAAAACAATCCTCAAAAAAAAAAAAAAAAAAAAAAAACCAAAGAACCAAATACCAAACCACAACACAAGTTGGAACTTTTAATTTCTTGATTTTCTTTTTTCTTTTTTTCCCTGAACAGCTACCTGAAGAGCTGGGCTTAACTCTGGATTGGAACTGACCTAGTTTGCTACCAACTGTTTAATACTAGAAACGAATACTAGTCCAGCACAGGTCATGATTTTACTGTGCTTATTTTTGGCTGCTGTTATAGAAAATCCAAGTGACGTTTTTTTAATGTAAAAATGAGAAGTTCTTCACAGAGAGAGAGTGGTTTGCCATTGGAATGGGCTGCCCAGGGAGGTGATGGAGTCACCATCCCTGGAGGTGTTCAGCAAAAGCCTGGATGAGGCACATAGTGCCATGGTCTACTTGATTGGCCAGGGCTGGGTGCTAGGTTGGACTGCATGATCTTGGAGGGTCTCTTCAAACCTGGTTGATTCTATGATTCACTGCTGGCCATTACAACTTGCCTAGATGTTAGCTAGTATATAGAGTGTGAAATATGTTATTCTCACTTTGCTTACACTAGTTCTACTGCTGTCTTGGGGAAGTTGAATACATTTTCAGGGTAATAGACGTTCTTGGTCAAGACAAAGAGCAGAAAAACTCACCCACTGCCCAAAATAACGCGAAGAGGGAGTAAAAATATTGTAAGGGTTTTATTCTCTAGTGTTGACCAGGGTCATAAAAGGCTTATACTTTCTCAAATATTATGACTGCAAACAATACATGACTGTTAGTCCTCGGATTCATACCTCTGAGTGCAGAGATTAAACTATTTGCTTCTGCAAACAAGCAACATTCACTTCCTGATGAGGCACCTGATTATGCGCCACACCGTGTAGCTGAGGCTTTGTCGTTACTACACACCAATTACTCCGTGGCCTTCTAAATGCAAGTTATGCATATACAAAAATGCTATTTTGAGACATCACTTACAGTTGTGTGAATCTGGAACGACTGCGCTGAGATTAAACAAAATTAGTCCAGCAAACCCCAAACCCTCAACAGACGGCGTCCCTCCTCTAGTAAGTATAGAGGACGAGACACGGTAACAGTGAAACAAAGGCCACACCTGCGATAAACCCATGGGAATAAGGACACACCTGTGTGTGTCGTGGAAGAACAGGTGGGAGGCGGTGGTTTGCCAGCTCAATATCCTGTGCTTGCGATTACAAAGAGCGGGGAGCAGGTGTCTCTCTTTTCTCCCCCTTGTGAGTTTATCGAGAGGCCGCTGTTTGCACGACCCTAGAGATGCCTTTCCAGCTTCGCATGGCTGCCCCCGGATCCCTCCCCGTATCACCTCGCCGAGGTCCCTCGGTGCTTGCGGTGCCCGTTCTAAACGCGCACAGGAAGCCGTAATTGCAGGCTGAGAACGAAACTCGCGGCCCCGGTTATTCCCGCGGGACGGGAGAAGCCGAGAGGAGCGCGGCGGGGGGGGGCTGGCGCTGCCCAGGCCCGGCCGCCGGCAGCCTCCGCAGGCGCTGGCGGGGCCGCTCCAGCACCACGGTCAGCTCCTAGCTGGCGGCGCGCCCCGGCCCGGCCCCGCGGCCCCAGCATCGGCCTCGGGCGGCGGGGCGGAGCCCGGCCCCGGGACGCAGCTCCCGCGGCGGGGCGGTCTCGGTGGCGGCGCGGTTCCATCCCGGGCCGGGCGAGGCTGGCCTTGGCTCGCCCCCCACCCCGCAGCCGCAGGGAGCCGGCGAGCTCTCCCAGCCGCCCTCTCGGCCCCCGAGCGGGAGCAAGCACCTGCTCGCACCCGGGGAGCAGCGCCCGGCGCCGAGGGCCTCCCCTTCCTCGGCAGGAGGTGTGCGTGTAACGAGGGGAATCCTCGTCTGGGTCACGCTGTGGGAGGAGGGGGCGAGCCCTTCCACCGGGGCGGGGAAAGACGCCGAAGGCTTCGGTGGTCCCTTCCCGTCTCGCCTGCACCATCGCTCAAAACCTCCCCCCTCTTGCGCCTCCCCCCTAGACGGGGCGTGTACTGAGCTCCTTCCCTCCCCCAGCCCCGGCAGCGCCTGGGGCACCCCGGCGGGCCACGCTCCGGGGCCGCAGAAAGGCTGGCGGTAGCGGGAGGGTGGAGGAGCTGTGGCAGCCGGAGGTGGCGGTCGTCCCCTTCCACGCCCCACGCCGGCAGCGCCCTCGGTCCCCGCTGCCCCCCTGCAGCCGCAGCAGCGGGGGATGTGGCACGTCGCGGTGCTGCTGGGGTGTAGCTCATTCCTGATGCCGCTGTTTGTCGCTGAGTTTTGAAGAGATTTATTGGCTGGCTCTTGCTAAACCACGCTTGAGTAATCCGAGCTGCTGCGCGCCGTGGTGAAGCCCGGAGGGGGGAACGTCACTCCCTCTGGCAGCGGAGCAACATTAGTCTTCCAGCCCTCAAACCATCACTACAGCGTCGGAAACTGCCGGGTCACAGCCGCTTGCTTTGGAAAATTGGCGATGTTTGGTGCTAGAGATCGATTACCCCTGTAATCTTCCCCCCTTCACCATCTTCTCCTGTTCACCCCACCCCTTCCCGCCCCAGACAATAGCGTCCGAGCTCCTCCAGGAAAAAAAAAAATAGAAAAGCAAGGAAAGAAAGAAAGAAAAAGAAAAAGAAAGAAACAGAGAGATGGATCTGACTCCAATAGGAAAAGCGTGTCTCTAGAAGTGGTGTTAATGGGAAGAGATTTCCGAGCTCCAGAGGACGATGATGTGTCACAAAGGGTAGCTGGCTCGGTGCTTTGGGCTGGAGCCGTGTAGGAGATCCTTGGAGAAGTCACTGTGCACAGAAAACCGAAGACCTGTACAAACATGCCTGTTCGCAGAGGTCATGTGGCACCACAAAATACATTTTTGGGTACAATCATACGAAAATTTGAAGGGCAAAGTAAGTTCTTTCTTTCTATCTCTTTTGCTACAGTAGTTTGATTCTGCTTGTGACTTAAATGGACAGCAGTTCCAGACTTCTAAGTTTGTAGGTTGGACAGAAAACCCCAAGAGGTAAGGAGCGGATCCCTGGCAGGAGTTACATTGGCTTTGATCTAGAATACGGATTACCGACTTTTATTATTCGGCATTTTTTTTTTTCCCCAAGGAATATATTAGCTTTGACTGTATTCGTGTTTTATAGCTATAGAAGTTATGTATCTTACCTTCTTTCTGAACCGGTGAGATGGCTCTAAAAGCAGAGTGCACAATCTCAGTGCCCGTGAAATATCTGGGAGGGGGGAAAAATAAACCCAGTTACTTTTATTATTGCTGGTAATGTTATGGTTGTTGTTATTGTCTGTTCAAAATAAAGCAAAACAGTCAGACTTTGATTTAGAGGAAACAGATAACACGCAGAGGAGTTACTGAAGGGAAAATACTCTCTTACCTTGTTGTCATGGCTGCATTTTAGTACAGCTGTCAAGTATTCCTGCTTTGTTTGTGGAAGCCTAAAATATCTATCAAAGCAGTAGAAATGTATCCTCAGGGAGAGTGTATGAGGGTTTTTTATTTTCCAATGCAGCAGTTTACTACCTGTCGAGGAGGCTGAACCTGAAGTGGCTTTCCTGGTCTGAACTCTGGTTTGCTGTTCAGAGCAGGATCACTCGCTGCTTAAAGTGCATTTAATTAAGAAACAGTAGTTTTTATACATGCACATTTATTTAAATGTTTTGCATGATTTTAGCATCAATTTGGTGCAAAGCCTTGAAACTAATTCCAGTTGCTAGGCTTTGCTTTATGCTTAAACCCACATTGCCAATTTAATAGCTATATTATTTGAGGGAAAAGGAGTGTTTGCAGACCTAGTTTAGCAATATGCTAAAGGAATGTTGCTACTCAAAGTTTTTATACAGTAAAAGTGTATGTATTTTGAAGAGATTAAAGGACTGCCTACTAAACAGGCAAGTGATAGTGAAAGTTAAGCATGACTGAAAGGCAGTGAGAAGGCAAGAATGAAATTTGTATTTTTCTCTCCAGATACTTCACTGAGTACCTTTTAAAATTTCGAAGGCTGCTAACTTGCTGTCACCATGAAAAGTCTTTTCTAAAGCAAGGGACCTATTTATTAAGCAAGCAGAGGTTAATGCTGCAAACTGTAAATGTGTGGAAGCTGCACATTTATAATTGCAATGTGAATAAGTAAGCAGAAACAAATGAAGTAACAGCTGAAAACTTTTGGACGTGTCAGATGAGGGTTTGTGGAAGTCTGATGGACTAAGATCCAGGGCACTGTCCAGAATGTTTCCAACATCACAATGTTTGGTTTTCATGTATCTTCATACTCTTTTTTTTCTAATTTCTTTTCTCCTAAGGAATATTTTATTTTACAAATGTGACTTTGAAAATAACTGCAGAGGAAAAAAAAAAGAAATCATATTCTTTTCTAGTTTTAGCTATAAACTTGCTGTCATTTACTTCAATAAAAACCCCTACCAAGCAGACAGCTGCCTGGACCTTATCCCAGGAAATCCATCACTTGAGTAGAGTACCCTTCCCAAGGCCTCAGTTTCACCCTGAAGAAAAGCTACTAAATTCTGAAGAACTTCCCTGGAGTTAGGTCTGACAGGATGTCATTAATCACCTGGGTTTTAAAAAAGGACTAATTATGAAGTCAAAAGGACTTTTGAATAATCTGGGTTTATTTCCTTATAAGACAGCTATCTTTATCTTAATGTATTCTAAATTGATTGAAGTTCCTTTAGAAGCTATGGATCAAATTGGCTACATTAAATGCTTGAAAATCTCTGCATTTCAGGCATCCCAGTGAAAAGGAAGGTTGTGTAGCATCCATCTGTGCAATTGACACTTTATGAAATGTTGAGAGTACTAAAAAATGCATCACTTTCTTTTATTGCAGATAAAAAATTCATCATTGCTAATGCTAGAGTGCAGAACTGTGCTATCATCTACTGCAATGATGGCTTCTGTGAGATGACCGGCTTCTCCAGGCCAGATGTCATGCAGAAACCTTGCACCTGTGATTTTCTTCATGGCCCAGAGACCAAAAGACATCAGATTGCCCAAATTGCTCAGGCACTTCTGGGGTCAGAGGAGAGGAAAGTAGAAGTCACCTACTACCACAAAGATGGTAAAGTCTGGTTTTATTTTCAAGACTAATTTTTTTGTGTGTATTTTGATATCAGTTGATGAAGAAATGAAATAGGTATGATCTGCTGTCCAGACTCTCTGCTGTAGTCGTGTAGTGTCATTTCTCTGGAGTCCAGTGCAGTACACTTGTGTATATATATACCACTAAGTGAATCTGCCCTGGAAGTAGCGGGTGTAGAGTGCGCTCCTGTGCGCTGACTTTAACAACTGAATGAAGCCAGTGCTGTTGTTTGCAGCTCTTGAAGAGAAGCTCTTCTCTGGGGTGGTTTAAAGCAGATGTAAATTCCCTAAACAGTCCTGAACAGATAGTAGAGCCATAGGGGGGGCATGAAATTTTATGAACTGTTTCAGCTGACAGGACATAGGAGTGACGTTGGTTTCAAGCGGCTTACCTCTGCCTGCCTCGCACAGTGGGAGCCATACCTTGATTTAAATGCAGGATTATGTTGCAAAAAGCACAGCAAAGTTTGTCCTAACATGAAGAAAGCATTGTCTTGTGAAGAAAGGGGCAAATCTTTTTCAGGAGGTGACATGCTATGAGGTTGTAGCACCACAGAAGTTGTCCTAGAATTATGCTATCAGAGGAAAAATTTCAGGGTGGCTAAACAGAGTTTCCCTGTTACTCACTGAAGATACAATACACAAAGACTGGCTTAGTCTGCTCTGCTGATGCTTTTATTTCCCATAAGCATGAAAACTTAATTATGGTACATAATAGCTATATGTAGGTGGTTGGTGGTTGGTTTTTCTTCTAATTACCCAGGGTTATTTACAGAAATAGCTGCTTTTCTAACAAATCCAAGTAATGGATAAGTGTGTTGTGCCTTATTCTGTCTCTTGCTGTGTGTACTCTTGGGAGAAGGAATAGGAAGCTATTTTCCTAACAAATCCAAGTGATGGATAAGTGTGTTGTACCTTATTCTGTCTTGTGCTGTGCACACTCTTGGGAGAAGGAATAGGGAGCTATCTGCCTAACAAATCCAAGTGATAGATAAGTGTGCTGTACCTTGTTCTGTTGTGCTGTGCGCACTCTTGGGAGAAGGAATAGGAAGCTATCTTCCTAACAAATCCAAGTGATAGATAAGAGTGTTGTACCTTATTCTGTCTCTTGCTGTGTATATTCTTGGGAGAAGGATTAAGAAGCTATCTTCCCAGCAAATCCAAGTAATGGATAAGTGTGTTGTACCTTATTCTGTCTCTTGTTGTGCACACTCTTGGGAGAAGGAATAGGAAGCTGTCTTCCTAACAAATCCAAGTGATAGATAAGTGTGTTGTACCTTATTCTGTCTCTTGCTGTGTATATTCTTGAGAGAAGGAATAGGAAGCTGTCTTCCTAACAAATCCAAGTAATGGATAAGTGTGTTGTACCTTATTCTGTCTCTTGTTGTGTACACTCTTGGGAGAAGGAAAGGGAAATTCATATTCAAATGCTGAGCTTAAATTAGTTCTGGAGAAGTGCCAGTGTGCTGTTTGCATCAATTTTAGAATCACATGCAATGGATGCTCTCGCATTTTAAAGTCACAGAGTTAAACCCTGTTCTCAATAATTCTGTTGTTATCTCAGAGCAACTTAAGTAATATTATTTTTAGCTTAGGCTGGTATAATTCAGATAGGACTCGGTCCAACCATTCCACCCACACTAACGATATTTAAGCATATTCTTAGCACGTTCTCAATAGAGTCTTTTATTCCTAGATCTGATTCAGTTGTCTGGAGCAGATTTTGGTCAAGATTTGTTGTATCTATGACTTGTACGTAGATGTCTGAGGAGACCTGATACAGTGTGTCTTTTACACATCTAGCCTGTGTTTGTGTTAACTTGGCATGTGTTAAAAATAATGCTGCAAAAGGAGAATGTCATTGCTAACTTTCACAGCCACCAGCCTGGAGCACTGTTTTGAGATCTGCTCATTTAAAAATGATTCAGTCTCCCAAGATATTAGGAGGGAGGGAAAGCTACTTAAGTAGTGCTTATCTGTCAATTACCCTAAATATGTTTTCTGCAAATGCTGAATTCTGGCATTATGCACTGTAGCACTTTTTGGGACAAAGCAAAATAGAACTGTCCATAAAATAGACTGTGTATTTTGTGAAGAGTTGAGGATTTTGAACACCACAATCACATTTTCTATCCACTCCTTTAAGGAAAAGATCTGAAGTTTATGTCATAGCATAAAATTGAAGCTAACTATACCATGGATATAATAATAAGTGTCACTAAATATATTCTGTTGTTATTCTGAATCGCTGAAAAGAGGTATTTGATTTATTTTCAGTTCAGTTATTTGCTTAATATTCATCTACACTTTTCCCAAATCCAATTTTCACATTTCCTTTTGCAATTTATAGAAGAGAGACAGATAGAAAAGGTATATACATAGATCACCTTCCATATCCTTAACAACATCTATAGAAGTATGAGACCTAATAAGGACTTCCTCCAGGATCTGAAGCAAAATTCATTTAAAGAATTTTCTAACAGACTTGAGAGCTTAGTGCCTGGTTAGTGGCTTCTTTTGCACTATGTCCTCTGAGTGAATATGAAACTATTTAAGAGGTCAGTCCAGCACTATTAGAAATGTAACTTTCTCCATGGGAGTAATCAGCTAGATTGTATGGTCCTACTCTGGCAGGGGGGGTTGGACTCAATGATCTTGGGTCCCTTCCAACCCCTAATACCCTGTGATCCTGTAATCAGTTACTCCAGTACTTTAACTACTTGAAGGCTTGAATTGACATTATATTTCATAACCATCCATTGTGTAATATTTAACATAATAGTAAGCTTAGAGAGGAGAAAGATGGTCCAAAAAGGTGTAAATTACCTGAGGGTCCACCTACAAGAGTTTCTGACAACTACATAATGCAGCCCAGTCAGTTGCAAATAAAATCTTATGTCATTGAATCATAGAATCAACCAGGTTGGAAGAGACCTCCAAGCTCAAGTCCAACCTAGCACCCAGCCCTGCCCAATCAACCAGACCATGGCACTGTCACATTATTGTTTATTTTACTTAAGCCATTGATTACACTTAAAATTACCTTCATAATTCAAAACAAAGCAAGTGTCAGTAGCATTATATATATCCCCTCACTTATAAAGCTAATCTGTCATCAAAAGTCCAGCAATGCAGATGTCAGAAAGGGAATCACTCTATAACTAATAACCTAGCTAATAACTATAACTCTAATAACTATACCTAACTATACCTTTTCCTTTTTCGGTCTAAATACCACTTCATATAAAATGGTACAGCTTTAAAGCTCAGCTTAAAAGGCAATCCTTGCACTTAGAAAAAATATCACTGCATCCATGCTGGAAATTAGCATTTTAGGATTAGATTCTCTACTGATCTGTAGTCCACTTTTCTATGTGCAGGACTGTGAGTTTTAAACATCTTGAGGATACAAGGCTAAATGCTGCTGTTTGCTCACTGCTCTAAATCTTTAGGCTAAAGAAAAGGAGGCAGAAAACTTGGGGAAATCTTGAATCAGGTTGGTCTTCAGAAAATGGCAGTTGCTTAAGTGTACACTGCCTTAAACACAGCAGACAGAAGATACAGTGGCGAAAGAAGGACACAAATTGGATGTGTTACAGTTTCATGAACGTGTTGCCTAGATTGGATATTTTTCTTTTTTCCCTGTGCAGTGTGGAGAGCATCTAGAAGGCAGGTGGAGAATATTTGTCAGAGCTTTGTGTAATTGTTTAGATGGCATATAGGTGGGATGCATTTCATAGAATCATAGAATCAACCAGGTTGGAAGAGACCTCTGAGATCAGCCAGGCCAACCTAACACCCAGCCCTATTCAGCCATCTAGACCATGGCACTAAGTGCCTCATCCAGTCTTCTCTTGAACACCTCCAGGGATGGTGACTCCACCACCTCCCTGGGCAGCCCATTCCAATGCCAATCACTCTCTCTGACAACAACTTCCTCCTAACATCCAGCCTAGACCTCCCCTGGCACAGCTTGAGACTCTGTCCCCTTCTTCTGTTGCTGCTTGCCTGACAGAAGAGCCAACATCACCTGGCTAGAGCCTCCCTTCAGGTAGTTGCAGACAGCAACTCCTCTTCTCCAGGCTGCACAGCCCCAGCTCCCTCAGCCTCTCCTCACAGGGCTGTGCTCCAGGCCCCTCACCAACTTTGTTGCCCTTCTCTGGACACGTTCCAGCACCTCAACATCTCTCTTGAATTGAGGAGCCCAGAACTGGACGCAGCACTCAAGGTGTGACCTGAGCAGTGTTGAGTACAGAGGAAGAATAACCTCCCTTGTCTTACTGGCCACACTATTTCTGATACAGGCCAGGATGCCATTGGCTTTCTTGCCCACCTGGGCACACTGCTGGCTCAGCAGACCTCTCTGCCAGCCACACCAATGCCCCATCTTTGTGGAAGTTCTTCACACTTGCAGCTAAGAGCCTTACTAGCTTCTCATTCAGTGTTGGTGTCAGATTGTTAATGTAGCCTACACTTGGTTTTAATTTCTCCTCACTCCTTTTTCTTTGTGGAAAGCTATTTACACAACCTGGGCAAAGTTCTAAGTCCTCAGTCCTGTTACAGAGTTGGCTTTTGCATAGTTATCAAAAGAATTAATTGCCACTGGGAAAAGTGGTTAATGGGAACAGACGGATGCCAGAACTAGAAAGCCAAATTTGTAGGTTCTTATCACACAAGAAGCTTCACAAACATCCCTGGGTGTACCCATGTGATCCAGTAAATGTATTTTTTCAGTGGAAATAAGCAGGGTTTTTTTAAAGGAAACAAATAAAAATAGCAAGAAGTGCTGTTTTGAAACAGTATTTGAAGTCTTGCCCTTTAGGCATTAACATCTGCTTAATTAAATAGTCATTCACTGATATCAAAGCAGCCCTACCTCACACCTGCTTTTACCAAACCTATATGATCTGTATTATAGTTGAAGGTAAAATACTGTTTATGCAGAGCACCATTTCTCATTTTAATGAAGTTGTGTGTGGTGAAAATGTTTGGCAGTTCTTCCTTTGAGGACTCCATCTTGCAGTTTTAGTCATTATTGCATAAATCAGGCTTGACAGATGTGAAATAGTGCTCGAGGTGATAGAACTGTACAGCTTTTCACATAAAAAGCATGACTATTTTGGGATGGAGAATGGATGTAGGATAGCCAGGAAGATTGTATGACAGTGAATGCTGTACTTCATCCTCTATGCTGTGTGGACACCAGTGGGCTACATCTAAGCTTCCTGAGTATACCTGTTAAAGGGAGATTGTGTGATGGTTTGCAGTGTTTAGAACCTTCACAAACTACCACCATACCTGTTAAAGGGAGATTAGACATCATTTAACTCACTTTATTACACATCAG
Organism: Pogoniulus pusillus; assembly: GCF_015220805.1. Lineage (NCBI taxonomy): Eukaryota > Metazoa > Chordata > Aves > Piciformes > Lybiidae > Pogoniulus > Pogoniulus pusillus. Next base: position 46,654,356 of record NC_087265.1, read on the forward strand.
GTGTTTTAGGTGTAAGAAGTAGTGCCAGAGAGTACAGACTTGAGCAAAAATAAGATTGTGAGATGGTTTGCAGCATTTAGAACCTTCACAAACTACTACAATACTTGTTCCAGGGAGGTCAAATATATTTAAGCTTACTCTATTACACATCAGCTATTTTAGGTGTAAGAAGTAGTGCCAAAGAGTACAGACTTGAGCAAAAATAAGATTATGAGATGGTTTGCAGCATTTGGAACCTGCACAAACTACCATGATACCTGTTTGAGGGAGATTAGACATCATTTAAACTCACTGTATTACACATCAGGTATTTTAGGTGTAAGAAGTAGTGCCAGAGAGTACAGACTTGAGCAAAAATAAGATTGTGAAATGGTTTGCAGCATTTAAAACCTTCACAAACTACTACAATACCTGTGTGAGGGAGGTCAGATATATTTAAGCTTACTCTATTGCACATCAGCTATTTTAGGTGTAAGAAGTAGTGCCAAAGAGTACAGACTTGAGCAAAAAATAAGATTATGCAACACTCAGAAACTTCACAAACTACTCCTTAATTTGAGAAATGTAATTTCCTACAATTGACTGTAAATTTAATGTATTTATACTTTCAAAATACATCAGGATTCCAAAGTTAACATTTTTAAGGCTTTTTAAGCTCTTCTATGATTCTATGGTTTTATTGAGGATAAGAAAATAAGAATTAATAAATGTGTAAATATGCTTAAAAAATAATCTTAAGTCCTCTGAAATAGAATCACCAGGACTTCATTTAGGCTGTTTTCTAGACTTCAGTCAGCACAGGCATTTTATCAGAGTGCTGCTTGTGTTCTGTAAATGCTGTGAACTTAGCAAAAATACAACTGAAAAGAAAGACCCTTGCATGTGTGTCAAGTCCCCTTAAATTAGCCCTCACATGAGAGTCAGAAAGTGCAGACTTGTGTGTGGATGTAGTGCCTTATCCACAGCTGATGAGAAAGCTTGGTTAATAAATTCAAGCAAAGCCTGGATGAGGCACTTAGTGCCATAGTCTGGTTGATTGGACAGGGCTGGGTGTGAGCTTGGAGGTCTCTTCCAACCTGGTTGATTCTATGATTCTAAGAAGGATATTAAGGTGCTTGAGCAGGTTCAGAGGAGAGAATGAGACTGGTGAGGGGGCTGGAGGGAAAGTTTCATGAGAAGAGGCTGAGGCAGTGTTCAGCCTAGAGGAGACTTAGAGGGGACCTTATCCCTCTCTACAACTACCTGAAGGGAAGTTTTAGTCATGTGGTGGTCAGACTCTTCTCCCAGGCAACTAATGACAGGACAAGAGGACATGGACTGGTCTCTTCCAACCTGGTTGATTCTTTTATTCTATGATAATTATCCAATGCATGGCATTCCCCAAGAGATTCTATGATTCCCTGCTCGATACCCTGCTGCTGTAGGTGGTCTTAGTTTAAGACATACTGTCTGACTACATTTTGATCAAGAAAGCTCTCCAAAACATCTGTCATAATCTAAGTGTTTTGCAAACATCCTTGGGGAAACAAAAAACAACCAACCTTAGTTCAACACCTTCAGTAACATTCTGGATTTGATCCAGTAAAAATAGGTGACCCATGATTTTAGGCTAGGTTTTAATACTTACCTATGACACCAGACTGTCCCTTCTCCCATTCAGTATCATGATTTTAGGCTAGGTTTTAATACTTATCTACAAGACCAGACTGTCCCTTCTCCCATTCAGTATCATGATTTTAGGCTAGGTTTTAATACTTATCTACAAGACCAGACTGTCCCTTCTCCCATTCAGTATTGCTGCACAGGTTGTGCCTGCCCATAACTGTGGATCACTTCTCATTTATACTTCATATAGAATCAGCCAGGTTGGAAGAGACCTCCAAACTCATCCAGTCCAAACTAGCACCCAGCCCTGTCCAATCAAGTAGAGCATGGCACTAAGTGCCTCATCCAGGCTTTTCTTGAACACCTCCAGGGACAGAGGTTACCTAATGATAAATTGGCTCTTAGATATACTAAGTAGATTTATTTGTGGGCCAATTTCAACCGTATTTTTCAGTTCCTTGGCTTTCCAATCTATTGTGTTTTTGTTTTCTGGTTAAGACTAATTCATTTTCAATAAGAAAGGGGCTCATATAGAAGATACTTTTTTTTCCTATTCATCTATTCCTGCTAATGAGAGACAGTGACTGCATAAGAAGGAACCAAAAAATTCTCTTTTTGTCAGTGCATAGAGTCAGAAATGTATCATTAGAAATTCTGATTTTAACAAATAACTGCAATTATTGTAGCTTCTACATCTTTAACAGAAAACAGGGCAGGGGAGGGAATTGGACTCAGTTTGGAGAAATTCCTTCTGACAGCTTTAGGTTTTTCCATGGTACAAATGAAAAACCTGCAGGCTAGTGGGATGGGAGGAGTTTTGCATTTCAGCAGTGTCCAGAAGGAAGCTTTTTGCTACTGGACTTCCAGTTTTATCACAAGATTAAGTGAGTCAACTTGGAATCATAGAATCAACCAGGTTGGAAGAGACCTCTGAGATCATCCAGGCCAACCTAGCACCCAGCCCTGGCCAGTCAACTAGACCATGGCACTAAGTGCCTCAGCCAGGCTTTGCCTGAACACCTCCAGGGACTGTGACTCCACCACCTCCCTGCGCAGCCCATTCCAATGCCAATCACTCTCTCTGACAACAACTTCCTCCTAACAGCCAGCCTAGACCTCCCCTGGCACAACGTGAGACTGTGTCCCCTTGTTCTGTTGCCGGTTGCCTGGCAGAGGAGACCAACCCCACCTGGCTACAGCCTCCCTTCAGGTAGCTCAACCAATCAACCAAGTTGGAAGAGACCTCCAAGATCATCCAGCCCAACCAATCACCAAACCCTGTCCAATCAACTAGATCATGGCACTCCTTCCTGTCTAGAAAGAGTCATATAATCTCATTACTCTTTTGCATGTTTATGGCTGTTGTACAAGACAGGATTTCTTTTTATACTGCCAGAAAAATTAGTAGTCCAATCCCAGTATGGTATTTAAGGCAAAATACTGTTGCAGTTCTGTCTACTTGGTTGAAAAATGGCTTTCATTCACAAATGAGAAAGAAAAAAATCAACTACCTGAAGGGTGGTTGTGGCCAGGGGGAGGTTGCTCTCTTCTCTCAGGTGGCCAGCTCCAGAACAAGAGGACACAGCCTCAGGCTGCGCCAGGGGAAATTTCAGCTCGAGGTGAGGAGAAAGTTCTTCACTGAGAGAGTCATTGGCCACTGGAATGGGCTGCCTGGGGGGGTGGTGGAGTCGTCGTCCCTGGGGCTGTTCAAGGCAAGGTTGGATGTGGCACTTGGTGCCATGGTCTAGCCTTGGGCACTGTGGTAAAGGGTTGGACTTGATGCTCTGTGAGGTCTCTTCCAACCTTGGTGATACTGTGATACTGTGATACTGTAAAGTCTGTCATTTTGAACAAAGATAATGAAAAAAAGAAAATGTGTTCCCATTTTTTTTTCCTTCATAGGTGTCCAGCATTATCTTTTGTGTGATAAAATACATCAGCAGTCAATTTAACAGCAGAGTTCACCCAACAGCAAAGGCAACATTTCCCAAATGGACTATTTCTGTAGTCACAGTCACTATACCATATTATTTAAGAGAATAAACAGCCTTGAATTACAAAACCAGGTATATAAAAATCAATATCAAAGCCTTCTCTGTGGATTAATGGAGCATCTCATGAACTGATATGAAACACAGCCTGTGTATAAAGTCAGTCCTGCTTGTGTATAAAGTCAGTCCTGCTGTGCTAGTTCACAGTTCAGAGCATCCTTAGTGCTTGTTATACTGATTGTTTATGGCAACAAGATTATGTAACATAGAATAATAGAATCAGCCAGGTTGGAAGAGACCTCCAAAATCATCCAGGCCAACCTAGCACCCAGCGCTAGCCAATCAGCTAGGCCATGGCACTAAGTGCCTCATTCAGGCTTTTCCTGAGCACCTCCATGGACAGCAACTCCACCACTTGCCTGGGCAGCCCATTCCAATGCCAATCACTCTCTCTGCCAACAACTTCCTCCTAACATCCAGCCTAGACCTCCCCCAGCACAGCTTGAGATGCCGGAGCACATCCAGAGAAGCAGCTGGGCAAGGTTCCCCTGCCACAACTTGAGACTGTGTCCCCTTGTTCTGTTGCTGGTTGCCTGACAAAAGAGCCCAACCCCACCTGGCTACAGCCTCCCTTCAGGTAGTTGTAGACAGCAATGAGGTCTGCCCTGAGCTTCCTCTTCTGCAGGCTGCACACCCCCAGCTCCCTCAGCCTCTCCTCGCAGGGCTGTGCTCCAGGCCCCTCACCAGCTTTGTTGCCCTTCTCTGGACACCTTCCAGCATTGCAACATCTCTCTTGAATTGAGGAGCCCAGAACTGGACACAGTACTCAAGGTGTGGCCTGAGCAGTGCTGAGTACAGGGGCAGAATAACCTCCCTCATCCTACTGGCCACACTGTTCCTGATCCAGACCAGGATGCCATTGGTTCTCTTGGCCAATACATATATTTTGTATATATAAATAAATGCCATATAAAAAAAGCCCATCCCCAACATGATTGGGTCAAAGAAGTGAATAACAGAGTGAGAGTATGAAAATATATTCAACAGAGACTAGTTCCATGAAGCAATCCTTAATAGGAACTGCACTGAATAGGCACTCTTCTTAATTTAGTATCTCAGATCACAGCCCAGGTCCAAGAAAAGAGACAGCCTGGGATGATGTTGTTGTGCATTTCTGTCTGTCCTGTCTGCACTATAGACATCATCTGTTAGTGAGGATACACACTGTAATGATCCTCAATTGCTAGAATGAGGTTAGACACAGCTGGGGTTCTGTTGCATGGCAGAAAAGGCCAAACTATTTCCTGCCTTTGCTGCAAGGTTAAAGAACATAAAGGTGGAATCAAATCTTGTTCATCTTTTTCCCATGTAAGTATTGTATCAAGTTCAGCCCTCAGAGTTTCCAAATTTGATACAGAAAATAGAACTGGCAAATGACAAAGAAAATAACATAGAAGGCATGGATAAGAAAGTTCAGTGGCTGCTTGTGATGGTTTGGGTGTTACCTTTTCCCCCAACCTCCACTTAAGAAACTCACCCAGACTAAGTGGCTCTGGAAATCCGAATGAAGCTTTGTATTTACAGCTTAGCACAATATACAAGCAGATATTGACAATCTACACAAGTTAAAAAGTGATGCAGAAACACAGCAGCCCTCCCAGAAACCAGAGAGCCCCCAGGAGGGGCTCCCAACCACCCTTCCACCTTCTTCCACCCCTCTACCTTACCCCAGCCTTTGCCTTATGCTTCAAGGAACATTTGGAGGGTCAGCCAGGGGGAATTAGGAAGCAGATGGATTAGTCACACAGACTAATCTGTTAGGTTAGAGAGATATGATTAGGTTAGGTTAGGTTAGGTTAGGTTAGGTTAGGTTAGGTTAGGTTAGGTTAGGTTAGGTTAGAGAGAGAAGTTCAGCCCAAAGCCCAGACAGAGACTCCCTTATCTATATTTCTGTTCTTGTTCTTATCCTTCTCAGCAAGCCTGTGAGTGCATCAGACATCACCATTGTTTCCTTTTCACAGCCTAGCATCTAATTCTTCTCACCCAAATATCCCAGCTAGGCTCAAACTAGCACACTGCTGTACTCACACTGTTTCCAAACAGAAAAAACTTACCATTTGCAAGTCTCACATTGGACTTTGTTGTTGTATTTGTAGCACTTACTCAGAGGAGCCAGGAGAGACTATGCATCATTCTTAAACCACACTGATACTTTAAAAGAACCAAAACTATATCTTATCTGAGCATTATTGGTCTTTAGTACTGCAGGTATCATTTAATTAACAAGATTCTGTTTCCACCCAAAGAACAGAAAAAATCCACTCTCTAAACATGCAAATAACTGGAATTTCAGCAGACTCTAGCTTGATGATCTTGGAGGTCTCTTCCAGCCTGGTTGACTCTATGATTCTATGATTCATGTTTTCAGGTGTATATAATAGAGTCTGTCTTCCCTCACCCTGAATATGTGAGTTCCATAAACTTCCCAATGAGAAAATGGACGTTTCTGCAGGATATAGTACATAGAATCAACCAGGTTGGAAGAGACCTCCAAGCTCATCCAGTCCAACCTATCCTCCAGCCCTAACCAGTCAACTAGACCATGGCACATCTGTTCAGATTCAACAAGCTCATCTCTAAACTTGATATAATAACCAGACATATATTGTCATAATGTAGTTTAGGTTGCAACTTTTTCATCTCTTGGATTTCACCCTTGGTTTGTATCTTGGTTTTTTAGGAACTGGCACAATCTGTATAGCAAGTAATGCTTTGGGACTCTTTAAATAGCAATCACTCAGCAGTGTTTGCTTTTGGAAAGCATTCTGTTAGCATGGCACATATTCTAACTAATAGATAACATTTTGCAATGCCAGGAGAGCAAATAGATTGGTCTTTTTAGATTGGTCTTTGTTAGATTGTTAGATTGGTTAGATTGGAATCTCGTCAGATTGGTCTTTTATCGATATCATATTTTCATAGAATCGAAATTAATTTAAGTCAACAGGAGACATAGGAAGTTGTCCAGTCCAGCCTTGTGCTGAAAGCAGGAGCAACACAATTCATAGAGTAATAGAATCAACCAGGTTGGAAGAGAACTTCAAGATAATCCAGTCCAACCTAGCACCCAGCCCTGGCCAATCAACCAGACTATGGCACTAAGTGCCTCATTCACTCTTTGCTTCAACACCTCCAGGGATGGTGACTCCACCACCTGCCTGGGCAGCCCATTCCAATGCCAATCACTCTCTCTGCCAACAATTTCCTCCTAACATCCAGCCTAGACCTCCCCTGGCACAAATTGAGGCTGTGTCCCCTTGTTCTGTTGCTGGTTGCATGACAGAAGAGACCATCCCCACCTGGCTACAACCTCCCTTCTGGTAGCTGTAGACAGCAATGAAGTCAGCCCTGAGCCTCCTCTTCTGCAGGCTGCACACCCCCAGCTCCCTCAGCCTCTTCTCACAGGGCTGTGCTCCAGGCCCCTCACCAACTTTGTTGCCCTTCTCTGGACACCTTCCAGCACCTCAACATCTCTCTTGAATGGAGGAGCCCAGAACTGGACACAGCACTGAAGGTGTGGCCTGAGCAATGCTGAGCACAGGAGCAGAATAACCTCCCCTGTCCTACTGGCCACTGTTTGTGATACAGACCAAGAGAGCCAATGGCATCCTGGCCTGGATCAGGAACAGTGTTGCCAGTAGGACAAGGGAGGTTATTCTGCCCTTGGGCTTGACACTGGTCAGGCCACAGCTTGCCCTGAAGAAGAGAGCAACCCCACCTGGCTACAGCCTTCCTTCAGGTAGTTGTAGACAACAATGAATATAATGCAGTGTTTTTTGAAGTATATATTGAAGAGTATTTTGCAGTATAGGGATGTGTATTTTGAAGTGTATATTGCATATACACTGACAGTATTTTTAATTTTGCTATTTAAGTAATTTCTCTCCCTCCTGCTTGCATATTTGACTCAATTCTGTTTGTGTCATGATGGATTTTGTGCTTAATCATCCCAATGTGATGCTAAAAAGTTGAATAAAATCTGCTTTACTGACTGTCTGCAAAGAAACTTTGCCTCTTTTCCCATGTGAGAGATGAAAGTATCTTGGGGGTGGATAAGGGCAGCTCCTGGTGTTAGATTACAACTGCTGGTTGCCTCTACAATCAATTAATGTGGTGATGCAGAAGAGCACATATCTGGCATATGCATTACAATGCAGGGTTATGTAAGGATTTCTGATCTGGCTGGGGGTTTTTAATTGCTATTTAAGTGTGGTTTATATTTCAACTCAGATGCAAAGTCATTCCTACCTCTGCAGTAGCCAGTGAGAGATTCACACATTGACAGCAGAACTGCAGTCATTTCTGCCAGTAACAGAGATTCAGGGTAGCCACTTGTAAGTGCTTTCTTTCTAGATAGAATTCATGTAGTGTGTAGAGCACTGTGAGATATAGGTTCTGTATGTTCAATTTAAAAGAATCAGAATATGCAAATCTTTTTTTTTTTATTATTATTCTTGGATTGGACCAAGTTGTCATTGTCAGATTGGCCACTCTGATATGGGTCAAGAAGTGGCTGGAGGGCTGGGCCCAGAGAGTGGTGGTGAATGGTGCCATAGAATCATAGAACCAGTCAGATCAGAAGAGACTTCCAAGCTCGTCCAATCTGGCCTAGCACCCAGCCTTAGCCAATCAACCAGACCATGGCACTAAGTGCCTCATCCAAGCTTGGCTTCAACACCTCCAGGGATGATGACTCCACCACCTCCCTGGGCAGCCCATTCCAATGCCAATCACTCTCTCTGACAACAACTTCCTCCTAACATCCAGCCTAGACCTCCCCTGGCACAACTTCAGACTGTGTCCCTTTGTTCTGTTGCTGCTTGCCTGGCAGCAGAGCCCAACCCCACCTGGCTACAGCCTCCCTTCAGGGAGCTGCAGACAGCAATGAGCTCTGCCCTGAGCCTCCTCTTCTGCAGGATGCACATTCCCAGCTCCCTCAGCCTCTCCTCATAGGGCTGTGCTCCAGGCCCCACCCCAGCCTTGCTGCCCTTCTCTGGATACCTTCCAGTACCTGAACATCTCTCTCAAATTGAGGAGCCCAGAACTGAACACAGCACTCAAGGTGTGGCCTGAGCAGTGCTGAGTACAGGGGCAGAATAACCTCCCTTGTCCTACTGGCCACAGTGCTCCTGATCCAGGCCAGGTTATCTAAAGAGCTTAATGATAAAAATACTTGCAGTGGTGTTATCCTTGTAACAGAATCACAGAAACATGCATGTTGGAAAAGCCCCTCAGCTATACCTAGTCCAACCTATAACCCTTCTCTACAAGATTCACCTTAAACCATATTCATAGAATCAACATCATCATAGAATCAACCAGGTTGGAAGAGACCTCCAAGATCATCCAGGCCAACCTAGCACCCAGCCCTGTCCAATCAACCAGACCATGGCACTAAGTGCCTCATCCAGGCTTTGCTTGAACACCTCCAGGGATGGTGACTCCACCACCTCTCTGGGCAGCCCAGAGTTGGTGACTCAACCACCTCACTGGACAGCTCATTCCAGTGCCCAGTGTTGAGTACAGAGGAAGAATAACCTCCCTTGTCCTACTGGCTGATTTTTACTGTAAGATGACAAATTGAAATCTGAGGTATTCTGGAAATTCCAACACCTAACATCTTCAAAATTAATCTGTCAGGGTTCTTTTGGGCTGGTGCCAGTAAACAACATCTTTATTACAATGATTATTCCAAACATACAGGGCTTATAACCTACTTCTAAAATAGAACAGAGGAGGCAGAAAGTCACAGAAGGACCACATAAGCAAATCTTGGATGGCATGTATCCATCAGGTGGGAATAGAGTGTGAACAGGGAACAGAGCTCTTATAGGAAAATTAGCACATTGATTCCATGGGAATTGCTGCAAATGCCATCATTCAGGCTGGAACTAGTTTTGTCTTTTATCTAGGCTTACAAGAAGTGTGGGAAGGTGAGCTAACACCCTTTTCTCACATCTACCTTAACTGAAACAAGCAGACACTAGGCAGAGCAGAGGATTGAAAAGTCAAGGCTCTCTCTTGGAAGTATTCTGGGCTGTTTTTTTCTGTCTGTTGAAGCTTGAGAGAAGGCTGGTTATTTATAGTTCTATTTAGGATAGCAAAATGTCAGCTTAATGATTTTTGTGCATGTGTAGCAGTGTAAAGACACAAGGTAAAAAGCAGTGTGGTGAGAAGATGCTGGGTGTGGATTTTTTTTTTTTGAAGGGTAGGTTTTCTTGATGTGCTTTTGTTTTGCTATGCTAAAGCTGTTTTAGAAAGTAATTGATTGGGGGTGGGGGGGAAGTGATTAAAATAACTAGAGAGAAATTGACCAGGACTTTCTGATGCTAATTAGATGTTTCTGAAGGTCTGATTAATGGCACATGCAATGTGAGATACTGGAATTTGGGGCAGGGGTCTTATTTTCTCTGGTAACTCTGCTGCAGATCACCAGGTGTGCACAGTTTTCCTTGAATGCTCTCTTTCTGCCTGAAAATAATAACAGCAACACTTCTGCAGGAATCATAGAAGCAACCAGGTTGGAAGAGACCTCCAAGATCAGCCAGGCCAACCTAGCACCCAGCCCTAGCCAAGCAACCAGACCATGGCACTAAGTGCCTCATCCAGTCTTTCCTTGAACACCTCCAGAGATGGTGAATCCACCACCTCCCTTGGCAGCCCTTTCCAATGCCAGTCACTCTCCCTGGCAAGAACTTCCTCCTAACATCCAGCCTAGACCTCCCCTGCCACAACTTGAGACTTGTCCTGTTCCTGGTAGGAAGCTAGGGAGCTGTGCAGATGGGTCTCTGTGAACAAGCATTTTCTCTCAGTCATAAGAAATAATTGCTAAACAAGGTTCAAGGATTTCTAGGGCCAGGAATGAAAGGCAGGGTAGTGAAAATTGCCTGGAAATTCAATTCAGAGGATAGATCTTGATCTTCTCTTTCCTGCTTCTTCATCAGAAGCAGAATAGCATTCATCATCGTTGGTACAGCACAGAGACTTCCAAGAGGGGCTAAAGCAAGGTGTGCTGGAGAGCAGGCAAACAGCTGGTTTGGGAATCAACTCTAAATTTCACAGCTGGTTTTTGTGAACCAAGCTGAACTACTTTTGAGTGGTGCCCCTGGCTGTGCAGCTGCATCCAGAGCACACAGGTGCTAGTATGACCCAGATTCCCAGCTCTGATTCACGTATGGACATGTGAAGGATCATATCTGAGTTAATAGAATCACAGAGTCATAGACTTCCTTAGATTGGAAAAGCCCTTCAAGCTCATCCAGTCCAATCATTAGTTTCACACTGACAAGTCCTTGACTAAAGCAAATCTCATGACCATGAACCAGCATTTAATCACTATGAATTGCTATGGTCGAGAAGGACCACCAAGATCAGCCAGTCCAACCTTCATCCCAGCATCCGTAATCCCTAGACCATAGACTCAAGTGCCACATCCATTCTACTGAAAACTGTCAGTAAATTTAACTCCTAAACACTCACCTTACTATTTAGAAAATTAGAGTTTCAGTGTGTTGAAATGGAAGAAGATTTGCCATTGGAATGGGCTGCCCAGGGTGGTGATGGAGTTGCCATCCGTGGGAGTGTTCAAGAAAAGCCTGGATGAGGCACTTGGTGCCATGGTCTAGTTGACTGGATAGGGCTGGGTGCTAGGTTGGACTGGATGATCTTGGAGGTCTCTTCCAACATGGTTGGTTCTATGATTCTATGATTCTGAGAAACTTAGAGCAGCCTGGGCCCAAGAATAGTCAGATACTTCGACAGTCCCAAATCCATTGTTAAGCTTTGGGTTCTCTCAGACTAGATGGTCAGAACCTCAGTACTGCTCTTAGAGGAGCAGAAGGAGTTTTGCTTCACTTCCCCTGTTATCAGAACCTAATAAGTCCTTGGAAAAATCCCAAAAGGCCTTCTAACCCTGACCATGTCTATTTCAGGGGCATTCTGTTGGGAAGGAGTCTTTCACCGACAGACCATTTCTACTTCATATTAAAAATGAACTGTATTGTCCTGTTATGCCTCTGATGCATTAAGGTGCTAATGTCCATTTGATACAAAGTGAAGAGCATCTCTTCCTTTGGATTGCTCCCAAGTACAAAACAGCTGTTGTTAAAGTCACCAACATAAACAAATTATTTCCAGCTACGTCCTTTACAATACAGTTTTGACTATTGCTATTTAGAGAACTCACCTCCACCTGCTTAGCACAAAACTCCAGGCACAACTTTTCACTATCAACTAAAGAGAGGCAGATTCTAGTTCCAAGCATCAGTTTCCTTAGAAACTGTTACCCATTTTATCACTGAATCAAAATATTTCTTTTAAGTAAAATAACTTCTGTTTGCACAAATCTTTCTCACTACAAAAATTCAGATGCTATTTTTCACTAACAACTAAAGCCAGGTAGATTCTAGTACCAAAAATCAATTTCCTTAGAAACTGTTGCCCATTATTTCACTGAAGAAAAATATTTCATGCAAAGTGTAATTTTGGAGGTGGTTTTTTTTTAACAAAATAACTTATACATGCACAAATCTTTCTTACTGCAAAAATGTAGATGCTATTTTTCTCTAACAACTAAAACCAGGGAGATTTTAGTTCCAAACATAAGTTTCCTGAGAAACTGTACCCATTAATTCACTGAATAAAAATGTTTCTTTTAAGGAAAATCACTTATGTTTGCACACATCCTTCTTACATCAAACATTCATGATATTTCACTAACAACTAAAGACAGGTAGACAGTGCTTCCAAACATCAATTTCCATAGGAACTGTCATCCATTATTACACTGAACAAAAATATTTCATGCAAAGTGTATTTTTGGGGGGTTTAAAGTAAAATAACTTATGTTTGCACATTTTCTCACTACAAAACTTCAGGCACAACTTTTCACTAACAACTGAAGACAGGCAGGTTCTAGTTCCAAACATCAGTTTCCTTAGGCAGATTCTAGTTCCAAACACCAATTTCCTTAGACAGGCAGGTTCTAGTTCTAAACAGCAGTTTCCTTAGGCAGATTCTAGTTCCTAACATCAATTTCCTTAGACAGGCAGGTTCTAGTTCTAAACAGCTGTTTCCTTAGGCAGATTCTAGTTCCAAACACCAATTTCCTTAGACAGGCAGGTTCTAGTTCTAAACAGCTGTTTCCTTAGGCAGATTCTAGTTCCTAACATCAATTTCCTTAGACAGGCAGATTCTAGTTCCAAACAGCAGTTTCCTTAGGCAGGTTCTAGTTCTAAACATCAGTTTCCTTAGGCAGATTCTAGTTCCTAACATCAATTTCCTTAGACAGGCAGATTCTAGTTCCAAACAGCAGTTTCCTTAGGCAGATTCTAGTTCCAAACATCAGTTTCCTTAGACAGGCAGGTTCTAGTTCTAAACAGCAGTTTCCTTAGGCAGATTCTAGTTCCTAACATCAATTTCCTTAGACAGGCAGATTCTAGTTCCAAACAGCAGTTTCCTTAGGCAGATTCTAGTTCCTAACATCAATTTCCTTAGACAGGCAGATTCTAGTTCCAAACAGCAGTTTCCTTAGGCAGATTCTAGTTCCAAACATCAGTTTCCTTAGACAGGCAGATTCTAGTTCCAAACAGCAGTTTCCTTAGGCAGATTCTAGTTCCTAACATCAATTTCCTTAGACAGGCAGGTTCTAGTTCTAAACAGCAGTTTCCTTAGGCAGATTCTAGTTCCTAACATCAATTTCCTTAGACAGGCAGATTCTAGTTCCAAACAGCAGTTTCCTTAGGCAGATTCTAGTTCCAAACATCAATTTCCTTAGACAGGCAGATTCTAGTTCCAAACAGCAGTTTCCTTAGGCAGATTCTAGTTCCTAACATCAATTTCCTTAGACAGGCAGGTTCTAGTTCTAAACAGCAGTTTCCTTAGGCAGATTCTAGTTCCTAACATCAATTTCCTTAGACAGGCAGATTCTAGTTCCAAACAGCAGTTTCCTTAGGCAGATTCTAGTTCCTAACATCAATTTCCTTAGACAGGCAGATTCTAGTTCCAAACAGCAGTTTCCTTAGGCAGGTTCTAGTTCTAAACATCAGTTTCCTTAGGCAGATTCTAGTTCCAAACATCAATTTCCTTAGACAGGCAGATTCTAGTTCCAAACAGCAGTTTCCTTAGGCAGATTCTAGTTCCAAACATCAATTTCCTTAGACAGGCAGATTCTAGTTCCAAACAGCAGTTTCCTTAGGCAGATTCTAGTTCCAAACAGCAGTTTCCTTAGGCAGATTCTAGTTCCAAACATCAATTTCCTTAGACAGGTAGATTCTAATTCCAAACACAAATTCCCTTAGAAACTGTTACCCATTTTATCCCGGAATAAAAATATTTCTTTTCAATAAAATAACTTCTGTTTGCTCTTAAACTTCTTGTTATAAACATTCAGACATGATTTTTCACTAACAACTAAAGACAGGTAGGTTCTAGTTCCAAATATTAGTTTCCTTAGAAACTGTTACCCATTTTATCACTGAATAAAAATATTTCTTTTCAATAAGATAACTTCTGTTTGCACAAATCTTTCTTAGTGCAAAAATTCAGACATCTTTTTTTACTAACAACTAAAGACAGGTAGGTTCTAGTTCCAAACACAGATTGCCTTAGACAGGTAGATTCTAGTTCCAAACATCAATTCCCTTACAAACTGTTACCCATTATTATATTGAATTAAAATATTTAATGAGAAGTGTAAATTGTTGGGGATTTTTCCCTCTAATTACAAACACTCAGACATGATTTTTCACTAACAACTAAAGACAGGTAGATTCTAGGTCCCAATATATATTTCCTTAGAAACTGTTCACTATATAAAAATATTTAATGAGAAGTGTAATTTGGGAGTCTCTTTTCAATAAAATAACTCATGTTTGTTCATATCTTTCTTGTTGCAAACATTCAGACACAATTTTTCACTAACAGCTAAAGAGAGGTAGATTCTAGATCCATACATCAATTCCTTTAGGTAGGTTCTAGTTCCACACATAAATGTCCTTAGAAACTGTTGTCCATTATTTCATTGAATAAAAATATTTCATGTAAAGTGTAATTTTTATTATTTTAAATAAAATAACTTATGTTTGCACATAGAATCATAGAATCAGTCAGAGCTGGAAGGGACCACAAGGATCAGCTAGTTCCAACCCCCCTGCCATGGACACAGACACCCTAACCTAGAGCAGGCTGACCACAGCCTCAGCCAGCCTGGCCTTAAACACTTTCAGTGATGGGGCCTCAACCATCTCCCTGGGCAACCCATTCCAGCCTCTCACCACTCTCATGCTGAAGAATATCCTTACTACAAAAATTCAGACACTATTTTTCACTAACAACTAAAGGCAGGTAGATTCTAGCTCCAAACATCAATTCCCTTTAAAACTGATGCTCATTATTTCATTGAATAAAAATACTTCATGCCATGCTTAGGCAAACAAGAAGGAGGTAGAAGTTAAGCAGGCAGTAGACTAAGAAACAAGGTCTGTACTAATCATTCAGATAGCTCAGAGATTACAGCAAAGTCTAACCAGGTATCTATATGCATGTTAATTGTTTTTCCAGCCTTCCACTAGTGTAAAAAGAAGAACCTAGTTCATGCCGTACTGAGGCAAACGAGGAGGTAAAAGTTAAGCAGGCAGCAGACTAAGAAACAAGGTCTGTACTAATCATTCAGATAGCTCAGAGATCACAGCAAAGTCTAACCAGGTACCTATATACATGTTAACTGTTTTTCCAGCCTTCCACTAGTGTAAAATGAAGAACCTAGTTCATGCCATACTGCGGCAAGCAAGAAGGAGGTAGAAGTTAAGCAGGCAGCAGACTAAGAAACAAGGTCTGTACAAAGTCATTCACATACCTCAGAGATCACAGCAAAGTCTAACCAGGTACCTATATACATGTTAATTGTTTTTCCAGCCTTCCACTAGTGTCAAATGAGCAGATGGAAAATTCAAGCATCCTAATCCTTTGTAGCTTTTTGTGAAGAGCTGGTGTATGGTACCACAAACTTGCCTGTTTACCAGCACAGTGTTAAGCATTGCACCCACTTAAAACCTTTGCAGGGCTTTGACTGCAGCACCCCAGATCAGGAGAACACTTTTAACAGTCACTTCAGTGCACATTTGGTTTTTTCCCTTAAAGAGTCTACAGCCCAAAGTGAGTGTTAGAAGTGCAGAACTGGAATGTGACCTGATACATTCATGCTCATCTTGAAGTACTTCCCAAAATAGCACCATACCTATCAGATGCGTAAAAGAACAACTACTGTGCGCTCACTAACAGCTTGTAAGAGAATTTTGGACGGATGAGTAGGAGGAGAAATGACAGCTGACCAGGAAACAGGGTTGTGATATGTTCTTTTTTAAAAGCAGCACTTGGAACCACTTCCACCAAACCACTACTCAAGGTTAATGAAGGAAAGACAAGCCTAACATTTTCTCCCAAAGAATGAACCATCAAAGGCAGTATTGCCTCTAGTACTGCATTGCGGTATCGCTTCTCTCCATGGCTTGGGATGGCACTTGAAGTCATGCCTTCCTGTCAGGTTAGCAGCTTACTGTGGACTCAACCATACTGGGCCTTAAATTATGCAGTAAAATGCATACTATTATAGCACAAATAACCCAAAAGTTATACAAATTATCAAGGGTCTAAATAGTGCATAAAGCAAATTTAAAGATGAAGATACACTGCATTAAGGGAGGTTATTCTGCCCCTGTACTCAGCACTGGTCAGGTCACACTTGAGTGCTGTGTCTGGTCCTCAATTCAAGAGAGATGTTGAGATACTGGAATGTATCCAGAGAAGGGTGAGGAAGCTGGTGAGGGGCCTGGAGCACAGCCCTGTGAGGAGAGGCTGAGGGAGCTGGGGGTGTGCAGCCTGCAGAAGAGGAGGCTCAGGGCTGACCTCATTGCTGTCTACAACTACCTGAAGAGAGGATATAGCCAGGTGGGGTTGGTCTCTTCTGCCAGGCAACCAGCAACAGAAGAAGGGGACACAGTCTCAAGCTGTGCCAGAGGAGGTCTAGGCTGGCTGTTAGGAGGAAGTTGTTGTCAGAGAGAGTGATTGGCATTGGAATGGGCTGCCCAGGGAGGTGGTGGAGTCACTGTGTCCCTGGAGATGTTCAGGAAAAACCTGGATGAGGCACTTAGTGCCATGGTCTGGTTGACTGGCCAGGGCTGGGTGCTAGGTTGGCCTGGATGATCTTGGAGCTCTCTTCCAACCTGGTTGATTCTATGACTCTATGATATGTATAATCAGTACTTGCAATTATATATGTGTTTTGTAATATCAGAATAAAAAGCCTGATAGTTTGCCTGCTTTTGAACAATCAGGTGCAAAAAAAGAAAAGTAAAAATGCAGTAGCCCTGCAAAAAATTGGCTAACATTGAAAATATAAAGACACTTACAATGCTGTTACATTTGACAGGAACCTTTATGAGAAGACAATTTGCTAGGTACTGTGTAAAGACTGTATTATGCATGTAAAAATTGGTGGCCAAAACCAGGAGGCAGAAAGAGTTTGCACAGCAGGCTATCAGGATTCTTTTAGCTCTGTCCCTGGTATGACCTTGATATAAAATTAAACCTTGCTGGATGGAACACATCTGTAAACATCTACAAATGCATACAGTTAAACTCCTGACTTAATTTCTTTTCTTGCTTATCTTTACCAATACTTTTTAACTTGGAGAAGAGAAGGCTCTGAGGTGACCTTCCAGGATCTGAAGGGGGCCTACAAAAGAGCTGGGGAAGGACTTTTTAGGCTGTCAGGGAGTGACAGGACTGGGGGGAATGGAGCAAAGCTGGAGGTGGGGAGAGTCAGAGTGGAGGTGAGGAGGAAGTTGTTGAGCATGAGAGTGGTGAGAGGCTGGAATGGGTTGCTCAGGGAGGTGTTTAAGGCCCCATGGCTGGAGGTGTTTAAGGCCAGGCTGGCTGAGGCTGTGTGCAGCCTGCTCTAGGGTAGGGTGTCCCTGCCCATGGCAGAGGGTTTGAATTAGATGATCCTTGTGGTCCCTTCCAACTCTGACTGATTCTATGATTCTAACTTGGTCTTCAGATATGAGGCTTACAAATGCAAAGTGTTAGGGATGCTATGCCAGCAGGCAGTCAGGAAGATCAGAGGACTTACAGCAAAACTATTTCCATGAAGAAATTAGATTTATTACTCATTAGCTACAACTGGGAGTGAAATTACTTCTCTTGAACAAGTCTCTGAACATTTCTTTTTGCAAATTTCCTGGGGGAAAAAAATGTCTCATAACAGACTTCGTTAGGCAAAGAAACACACACAACTGGAGCCTAACTGCTCTATCCATGAGAAGATTAGCCACATTCAACACATTTAAGGGATTTAGGCAAGAGGCCTTTCATTGTGACAGGATAAACTTGGAATAAAACTTCCTCTGGCTTTCAAGCTTTTAAGCAAGAGCTCAAAAGAGCTTTCTAACAGTTCAAATCAAAGCTTGCAAAGTTCTGATTAGTTTTGTCATCAGTAATAGAATGTACTTTTAAATAGTTCTCTGTAATCTCTCCCCAAAATTAAAGTTATCAAAGTGAAGGATGCCAGGGGAGGTCTAGGCTGGATGTTAGAAGGAAGTTTTTGGCAGAGAGAGTGATTGGCATTGGAATGGGCTGCCCAGGGAGGTGGTGGAGTCACCATCCCTGGAGGTGTTCAAGCAAAGCCTGGATGAGGCACTTAGTGCCATGGTCTGGTTGACTGGCTAGGGCTGGGTGCTAGGTTGGACTGGCTGGTCTTGGAGGTCTCTTCCAACCTGGTTCATCCTATGATTTTATTAAATAGTCCCAAAAAAACTCACATTGCACCTTTTTTTAATGGTAGAGGTTCCCAGTTGTATCATCTGTAACAGTTTCTTGTGCTACAATCACACCTCCACGTTTTCCTTTCTTTGCATTGCTCAGTTTACAGAAAAACTACTTTATTTCCCCTTTAAACTGCAGCAAAATTCTATTGCCTAATGAATAAATTACATAACACATTTAATCCTGATTGATATTGCAGTAGAGCACAAATTATTCCTGCTACTAATTAATGAGCACTTCTGTATCTACAAAAGATGGTTTAGCTAATCCAATGTATAGATTTTCATGAGGATAATTGTTCAGTTTAATGAACCAGATATCCCCCACTGAAGCAAGTGTCATGTGCCCTTATACCAAGTAGCATAAAAGAGCTGTAAATCCCCTTGTACAATAGCAGTAGTTATGGCTCAAAGCCTGTTCTGAACTGTATTCTGCTTGTGCTGTCTCCTTGACTTTAGAATCACAGAATTAGAGAATCAGAGAATCAACCAGTTTGGATAAGACCTCCAAAATCATCCAGTCCAACGTAGCACCCAGCTCTGTCCAGTCAACTAGAATATGGCTCTAAGTGCCTCATCCAGGCTTTGCTTCAACACCTCCAGGGACGGTGACTCCACCACCTCCCTTGGCAGCCCTTTCCAATGCCAGTCACTCTCTCTGGCAAGAATTTCCTCCTACCAGCCAGCCTAGACCTCCCCTGGCACAACTTGAGGTGCTGGAGCACAACATTTGTGATGCTGGATCACATCCAGAGAAGCAGCTAGGTTAGATTCCCTTGGCACAACTTGAGACTGTGTTCCCTTCTTCTGTTGCTGCTTGCCTGGCAGAAGAGACCAACCCCACCTGGCTACAGCCTCCCTTCAGGTAGTTGTAGACAGCAATGAGCTCTGCCCTGAGCCTCCTCTTCTGCAGGCTACACACCCCCAGCTCCCTCAGCCTCTCCTCACAGGGCTGTGCTCCAGGCCCCTCACCAGCTTCGTTGCCCTTCTCTGGACATGTTCCAGCACCTCAACATCTCTCTTGAATTGAGGAGCCCAGAACTGGACACAGCACTGAAGGTATGGCCTGAGCAGCGTTGAGTACAGGGAAATGTACATGCAGAACAGTTTTCTACTATGTTTTGATTTGAGAACTTTGTTTTCCTGAGTTGTGTTATGTTCAATCCTGCTTCATTTGAAGTATGAATATAAACAGACCAAGGAAACTCAGCTATGAAATAATATCTGTCTGAAAACAAACAAACAACCCCCCCAAAAAAGCCCACAAACCAGGGAGGTGTTAGAGAGGGTCTTTTGCAGGGAATCACACATCACAAAGCCTTCTGAACATAGGGTAATCTGTGGAGCTTTCAAATCTAGAGGCACTGACAAATTTAGCAGGAAACAAAATGCAGCAAAGCAATTGAACACAACTATCAGTTGCCATTATTGATGCCTGGGATAGGATAGGTCAAAGAGAGCTGATAGCAAATTGTAATGACATGGTGGAATGTGGTAGAGGCACTGATCCATGAACAGTAGAGTGAACACAAGATTAAAAGAGCAGTTATTTGCTTAGTCACTTCTTGTTTCTCATTACTGACTGGAGAGTAGATCATGCCCATCTAAATGTTACTTAGGACATTCAGTTTTTGCCCTAGACCTTAGTCAAAATGCCAGATATCTGGAAAAACAAGGAAGCCCAAACAAGCAAAAGGCAAACCAAACCAACAAAGAAAAACTCCCAGACAATTAAGAAGACTATTTTGAACTACAGCATCATGCCAAGAGAAGTGGCAAGTTAGAATTTTGATCACAGAATCATAGAATCAACCAGGTTGGAAGAGACCTCCAAGATCATCCAGGCCAACCTAGCACCCAGCCCTGTCCAATCAACCAGACCATGGCACTAAGTGCCTCATCCAGTCTCTCTGCCAACAACTTCCTCCTAACATCCAGCCTAGACCTCCCCTGGCACAGCTTGAGACTGTGTCCCCTTGTTCTGTTGCTGGTTGCCTGGCAGAAGAAACTGACCCCACCTGTATGATCTTGAAGGTCTTGTTGATTCAAGCAAAGCCTGGATGAGGCACTTAGTGCCATGGTCAAGATGGATAGGGCTGGGTGCTAGGTTGGACTGGATGATCTTGGAGGTCTCTTCCAACCTGGTTGATTCTGTGATTCTATGATATTTAATATTTGACCTTTCACATTATGCAACATCAAGCACAACAGACACCAAACAGCCTATGACAGGCAGAGGATTACCATTTCTGTGTCACATTAAAAAATTATATAAAAAGCAAGCAGATTACTACCTAATTTTATGTTTCATAACGTGGCAATGTGGCCAGTATTTTTGGTGCCTGTCTGGGCATTTAGAAGGCATCTGAGTGATTCTTAATAAGCTATGTTTATAGACTGATAGAATCAATCTGATTGGAAGAGACCTCCAAGCTCATCCAGTCCAACCTAGCACCCAGCCCTGTCCAGTCAACCAGACCATGGCACTAAGTGCCTCATCCAGGCTTTCCTTGAACACCTCCAGTGACGGCAACTCCACCACCTCCCTGGGCAGCCCATTCCAATGCCAATCACTCTCTCTGCCACAACTTCCTCCTAACATCCAGCCTAGACCTCCACCAGCACAACTTGAGACTGTGTCCCCTTGTTGTGTTGCTGGTTGCCTGGCAGAAGAGACCAACCCCCACCTGGCTACAGCCTCCCTTCAGGGAGTTGTAGACAGCAGTGAGGCCACCTCTGAGCCTGCTCTTCTCCAGGCTGCACACCCCCAGCTCCCTCAGCCTCTCCTCACAGGGCTCTGCTCCAGGCCCCTCTCCATGTTCGTTGCCCTTCTCTGGACACCTTCCAGTATCTCAACATCACTCTTGAATTGAGGAGCCCAGAACTGAACACAGCACTCAAGGTGTGACCTGACCAGTGCTGAGTACAGAAGAAGAACAACCTCTCTTGTCCTACTGGCCACACTGTCAACTAGACTATGGCACTAGGCACAACTTGAGACTGTGTCCCCTTCTTCTGTTGCTGGTTGCCTGAAAGAAAACCTTCCCATGTCAAGAACACATCCATACTATGGGAAGGGTTTCCTAAACTTTACCTCAGAGTGTGGTTGGCTACAGAGCACAAGAATTGGTTGAGAAGAAATTAGAAACAAAGCAAGTTTGTATTTTCCTGGCATTTTGGGGAGGGTGGCTTATAAAATGAAGCAAGGAATTTTAGGACTCTGATACACTTGTACGTTATTTGGCTTCTCTACTGTGGTGGAGTTACATACACAAAACTGGAAGGAGGAGTCTGGCAGGTTTCAGTGCACTTGAAGCTTGTCTGGCTCCTCTTAACCAGCTGGGGGAAAAATGGCAAAAGCATGCTTACTCTCCCAAAGCCTTTTCCCTTGCCCATGTGTCAGTGATGCTCCCTGCTTATCCATCAATGGCTTTGCATACATGTAAGAAGCAATTTCTACAAAGTGTGAAGACCTCTTCTTAACTTCTTAAATGTGTGTGCTTTTCCTAATTAATTCTCTCTGTTTTCCTTTCTCTCTCCCTTCTCAATTACAGATACTTAATAAATGATTAAAAAGTTGGTGGGAGAGTTTGCCATTAAACAACCAGCAGAGCCCAGGTCTTTGCTAAAGCTACTGAGATCATTTTTAATAAACAGGCATGACAATTTTCTCTTTCAATGTCAGTGTCAATAATAATGAGCCCCAGACATAGACCTGGGAAAGTAAGCTACAAATTTGTGGCCATCTCAGCGCAATGAAACTCAGAAATGCCAAATCATGGAATCATAGAATCAACCAGGTTGGAAGAGACCTCCAAGGTCAGCCAGGCCAACCTAGCACCCAGCCCTAGCCAGTCAACCAGACCATGGCACTAAGTGCCCCATCCAGTCATTATCTTCAACACCTCCAGGGACAGCGACTCCACCACCTCCCTGGGCAGCCCA
Source organism: Pogoniulus pusillus (assembly GCF_015220805.1). Lineage (NCBI taxonomy): Eukaryota > Metazoa > Chordata > Aves > Piciformes > Lybiidae > Pogoniulus > Pogoniulus pusillus. The sequence goes on from NC_087265.1 coordinate 46,676,776, forward strand.
TTCCAATGCCAATCACTCTCTCTGCCAACAACTTCCTCCTCACATCCAGCCTAGACCTCCCCTGGCACAACTTGAGACTGTGTCCCCTCCTTCTGTTGCTGCTTGCCTGGCAGAAGAGACCAACTCTCACCCTGCTACACCCTCCCTTCAAGTAGTTGTAGACAGCAGTGAGGTCAGCCCTGAAAATCTAGCTTTATTTCCAAAACCTTTACTTAGGGAACACTAAGTTATCTAAATGCATTTTCTCATTAACAGCTGATGAATGATAATCACAAAGTGCATCTGCAGTGCTTCCCCTCTCATCTGTGTGTTGTTAAATGATATACGACTTAACACTGATTAATTCAGCTCACGTCACACTTTCCTCTAGAGTAACACCTCTCTTGCATCATGGTCCAACATCCCAAAAACCTGGAGTATGACACAGTAAACTGTATAGGCTGGATGTTAGGAGGAAGTTCTTCAAAGAGAGAGTGATTTGCCATTGGAATGGGCTGCCCAGGGAGGTGGTGGAGTCACCATCCCTGGAGATGTTGAAGCAAAGCCTGGATGAGGCACTTAGTGCCATGGTCTGCTTGACTGGACAGGGCTGGGTGCTAGGTTGGGCTGGATGATCTTGGAGGTCTCTTCCAACCTGGTTGATCCTATGATTAATGAAAGGTTTGAGCTCTGCCAGCACTGATGGTTATTAGACCGATGCAGGGCCAGCAGGCTGGATCCTTCACAGAGTTTAACTACACTATCTTCATTCAATTCAGAAGGCCATTCTGACCTGATCAAGCTGAAGGGATATTGTACTATTAACAGATTTTCAATGCAACCTGGCAATGTCACTGTTCTCTAGCAAAAAAACCACACTTCCCATGTCCTCTGTTGCATTCCAGTAACCATATTGCAGTGGGTGAATTGCTTGTAAATAGCACTTTAAGGTGGGTGTTAGAAGGTTGGTTCCAGGCTGTTGTGTCATACTGTTTCTTTGCAAGCAGCTTTTCAGTATGTATGTGTAGCAAACTTCACCTTTCAGATCCCAGTGGCTTCAGAACAAGCTACTTGATGATGAGTTGTGACAGGACTAGGAGGAATGGAGCAAAGCTGGAGGTGGGGAGATTCAGAGTGGACGTGAGGAGGAAGTTCTTAGAATCATAGAAACATAGAATCAACCAGGTTGGAAGAGACCTCCAAGATCATCCACTCCAACCTAGCGCCCAGCCCTGTCCAGTCATCTCTATCATGGCACTAAATGCCTCATCCATCTTCAGCATGAGAGTGGTGAGAGCCTGGAATGGGTTGCACAGGGAAGTGGTTAAGGCCCCATCCCTGAAGGTGTTTAAGGCCAGGCTGGATGAGGCTCTGGCCAGGCTGATCTAGGGTAGGGTGTCCCTGCCCATGGCAAGGGGGTTTGGAACCAGCTGATCCTTGTGGTCCCTTCCAACCCTGACTGATTCTATGATTCTATCATTGTATGGTCAGTAATTTGGGGAGAATATGATAAGCCCTATGAGGAGAGGCTGAGGGAGCTGGGGGTGTGCAGCCTGCAGAAGAGGAGGCTCAGGGCAGACCTCATTACTGTCTACAACTCCCTGAAAGGAGGCTGTAGCCAGGTGGGGTTGGTCTCTTCTGCCAGGCAAGCAGCAACAGAACAAGGGGACACAGTCTCAAGTTGTGCTGGGGGAGGTCTAGGCTGGATGTTAGGAGGAAGTTTTTGGCAGAGAGAGTGATTGACATTGGAATGGGCTACCCAGGGAGGTAGTGGAGTCGCCATCCCTGGAAGTGTTCAAGCAAAGCCTGGCTGAGGCACTTAGTGCCATGGTCTGGTTGATTGGCTAGGGCTGGGTGCTAGGTTGGCCTGGCTGACCTTGGAGGTCTCTTCATACCTGGTTGTTTCCATGATTCTATCATTCTATGATTCTACTTTTCATAAATGAAGTGGTAGAAGGCCTATTCCCTATGCTTCACTGCTTGTTGTTGCTTTCCTGTCATTGATACATAACATTGCACTTTGAAACTGTGCTGCTCTTCTTGCATATCCTCCTAGATGTTCCCCATTCCCCCATTACTGTTCCTCTTTATATATCACCATTATACATCCACCACATTCATATAGCATTCCTGAGCATGGCTGCAGCTATTCCTCCCATTGTCTCAATATTATCTTCCCTAAATGGCAAAGCTTAAATGCTTGACCAATCATATGGTTAACCTACCTAGCAAGGGCCATTTGGGAGACATTTAGAATGTTCTGAATCCTGACTTATTCCCAAATTCAGCATTAGTGGATGTTATTTTTAGTCAGAGAGGTTCTATTCTCTTTTCCCTCTCCCATCTATTCTTCCCTGAACCTGCACTAACAGTGTCAGCACTTTTAGCTCAATTTTAAGTACATTTGATTTTTGAGCCAAGCAGAAAATAGGAGAGTGGGAGGGGTTTTGTGTAAAACATGGTGAGATGGGATCTTTTCAGTGAGTCACTACTTTCTTTTACAACTGCTGTAATGAAGTGGACTTCCATGCATAAAAATAAACACAGTTCAGAGACTTACTACAGTGCTTGTCAATGTTTAATGAATCACAGAATCATAGAACGGTCTAGGGTGGAAGGGACCTCAAGGATCATCCAGTTCCAACCAGGGACACCTCCCACTAGTACAGGTTGCTCAGGGCCTCAGAACCTGAAGCTCTGGGAAGCTTATGTTTGATAAAGTACAGATCAAGGGAGTTCTTTTAGTGTTCTAAAAGTGATGGTGAAGTCACCATCCCTGGAGGTGTTAAAAAATAGAGTGGATGTGGCGCTTGAGGCTCTGGTCTAGCAATTAAGGATGCTGGGATGAAGGTTGGACTGGCTGATCCTGGTGGTCCTCTCCAACCGCAGCAATCAATAGTGATGAGATGCTGTGCTGAGGGATTTGGTTTAGTCAAGGACTTGTCAGTGTGAAACTACTGATTGGACTCGATGAGCTTGAAGCTCTTTTCCAATCTAAAGAAATTCTGTGATTCTGTGATCTTGTCACAATCTGAAACTAAAATCAGGTATAAAATGTTCTCAAGTTGAAACAACTCATCAGTTTCTGGGATACATCAGAGGGAGAAAAAGAATGTTTCGATGTCTTTCTTTTCTAAGTATCCTCTTCCCCACAACTTCACTGCCTTATAACATAGTGGCACAAAAGATAAGATCAGTCTTGGTACCTCCCCCAGACTTTTTGTCATGCATTTCCTCATTCACCCTGGGAAGAGCTTTTCAGACAGAGGTTGCTGCACCAGCACAATCAGAAAAGGGGGATGTATGCTGGGTGCTAGGTTGGCCTGGATGATCTTGGAGGTCTCTTCCAACCTGGTTGATTAAAAAAATAATTAAAAAATTGGAAAGAAAGTGTTTTGGCAGATTATCAGAGGGTGCTACATCTGGCATTCTTATCCAGAGTGTTCACTTTGAAGAAAGGCAGCATGAGCAGGTGGTTTCCCCACAGTGCTTCAAACACAGGCAGTACAACTTAAAATAAGTCACAATACATATGCTCCTCACATCTGTGTGCACTAGAAGTTTGTTTTCCCAAGCAAACACCTAGTCTACATGGCTCGCTGTCCTTTTGTTTTTAAAGACTCATAGAATCATAGAATCAACCAGGTTGGAAGAGACCTCCAAGCTCATCCAGTCCAATCTAGCTCCCAGACCTACTCAGTCAACTAGACCATGACACTAAGTGCCTCATCCAGGCATTTCTTCAACACCTCCAGGGACTGCAACTCCACCACTTGCCTGGGCAGCCCATTCCAATGCCAATCACTCTCTCTGACAACAACTTCCTCCTAACATCCAGCCTAGACCTCCCCTGCCACAACTTGAGACTGTGTCCCCTTGTTCTGTTGCTGGTTGCCTGGCAGAAGAGACCAACCCCACCTGGCTACAGCCTCCCTTGAGGTAGTGGTAGACAGTAATGAGCTCTGCCCTGAGCCTCCTCTTCTGCAAGCTGTACACCCCCAGCTCCCTCAGCCTCTCCTCATAGGGTTTGTGCTCCAGGCCCCTCACGATCTCCGTTGCTCTTCTCTGGACATGTTCCAGTATCTCAACATCTCTCTCTTGAATTGAGGAGCCCAGAACTGGACACAGCACTCAAGGTGTGGCCTGACCAGTGCTGAGTACAGGGGCAGAATAACCTCCCTTGTCCTGATGGCCACACTGTTCCTGATCCAGGCCAGGATGCCATTGGCTCTCCTGCCCACCTGGGCACACTTCTGGCTCATCTTCAGCTCCTATCTACCAGCACCCCCAGATCCCTTTCTTCCTGGCTGCTCTCCAGCCACTCTGTCCCCAGACTCCTAGGACCACAATTTTATCACATTCAGCTGCAAAATATAAACTGTGTTTGGCCTGTTCTAAATGTTATTTAAGATACTGTTAACTGCTGGTGGAAATAACAGCTGTATCTTCTGGGGACTGTACAGCAAATTACGTACACATGGAATTGGTTGGGTGCCCAGCTAAGTGTATCAGGTCCCAAATCAATTAGTGATCATGGTGTCCACACACTTAAAAGTCAAAATTGGGCTGAAACTTGAGAAACTGCCAATGCAAGTTTTCTTTGCTATCTGGTGATACACTAGCTGATTTTTCCATCCAGGCATTCATTAGCATTACCTTAGCACATAAAGCAAGGAGATAAAGGCAAGAGAAATAACAGTGTCCCGATGTTCCTTCAGGATAAGAAATTCAACCTTTTAACCAATGAAATATGTATAGAAGAGTCTTTGGACATTGTAACCTTCCCCTCGCCACGCGATGCCAACAGCATCTGATCAGTTGCCACTTTTTCCAGTCATCAAACCATTCAGAAAATGAGTCAGAACTAACCTCCTTTAGCTGCTGAAAAGCCAAGGGGATTTCTAGAAGGTCACAGCACTCCAGCCTGCCCCCTTTTCATGCTCCACTAGAACTGCAAAACCCAGACCAGCTTCACAACAGAGGCATAACCCCAACGCGCTATTTCAAGCATGTGCACAAGGGCTGCAGCACGCCAGGGAAATTGTGTGCTTTATATGTCTTCATTGTCTATTTTTGGATCTTTGTATGATTGCTGCACAGACCTCTCTGTTTTTCCTCCTTAAATATTTGTTTATGCAACCTTCCCCCTGCAGGCAACTGGGTTCATGTGATCCTTACTTTATAAGGAATTTCAGTCCCATATGTCGCTCCTGGCGCCTTTTTGCTGCTCTACTGGCACCTCTGCTGCTTGCCCTTTCACTGAAGTGACAATTAAATCATAGGAAAACAAATCTTAAGCTGCAGTAGAAATCTCTCCAAGCCCGAGGCTAAAGTAACCAGGACCCCCTTGTAGGTTGTGTTTAAAAGTCGGAAGGTGAATCTGGACACACGATAATAATTACATAAGCTCATCAGCATTTCAAGACTGACTTCCCACAGCCCAAGGAGAGCAGGTTTTACCTCGTGGACAGAATTGCTCTGACGTTAACAGAAGTGCAAAACCTTCAAGATTAATTAGAGCTCGAAGTATAAATGCAACAAAGGGAATTCCCTCCCCTTCTGTTCTTTCCCAATGGAGAGAGGGAATTCCCTTCTCCTTCTGTCTTCTCTCTGTGCAGGAAGGGAATCCCTTTGCTATTCTTACCCATGATGACGCTTCTTTTCTCTCCCAAAGAACAAGGAGTTCTTTTTTTTTTCCTCATTTCCCATTTTTCCCATAAGAAAGTGGAGGACTCCACTTTCTTCCCATCACTTCTCTCTTAGAGGTGGAGAGGAATTCTTGCCTGCTATTTTCTGCAGGCACTCACTGAATGAGTTTTCTGATTTAAGGATGGGAGCTTCTCTTTTTTGTTCATATTCCTGTTGTTGCTGGTTGGTTTGAGGGGGGGTTTTGGTTGGGTTCTGTTTTGTTTTGTTTTCTGAGTGACCCTTTTTATGCTACAAAACCATGAAACCAGACACCCACTTCAAATTTGGTTACTGGCAGCTGCAATCTATATATAGCTGTATCCACTTAGTGCTGCTCTCTCTGCTTTTAAGTGCTAATTAATAATTAATGCAGGGAACGAGGGTTAAAAACAAAGAAGAAAACCAGAATCCATATTTCATTAAAGGGGTTTCTCTTCATTCTAAAGCACACAGCTTTTAGGGCAAGAATTTAGCTTTTTGCACTAGAACTGGATGAGATAATCTGCCCCACTCCCTCCCCCAGCCTCCCCCACTCCTTGATTATTAGGAATTAGAGCATTAGTTGAAATTCACTTTAATGGCCCAAAGACACCAGCACTAATGTGCAGATTAAGTTCCATTTCAGTTGTATGCCACTGAAGTCAGCTTTGTGTTTCCCTTCACAGGGTGATGAATTTCACCTGTGTGATTAAAAACCAAGGAATAATGGATGATGATGTGAACTTAGTTCATTTACTATAGTCCTTGTTGTTGGGTTTGAATAATTTAGAATATTGCAGATCATAGAGGTAACTGTTTTGTGATACCTTTGGCAAAATATAATGAGCTATTATCAATGTCAAACCTCACTGGAAGGTATTTTCCTGGCATAATTTCTCTCTTTTGAGAATGTGGCTACTAGATTCTCCCTGAGAATTCTCTGTTCTACCATGCCAAAAAAATTAAGTGACCTGCTGAAGAGCTGGGGAACTTAGAATCATAGAATCTTACAATTATAGAATCATAGAATCATAGAATCAGTCAGGGTTGGAAGGGACCACAAGGATCAGCTAATTCAACCCCCCTGCCATGGGCAGGGACACCCTACCCTAGAGCAGGATGCACACAGCCTCAGCCAGCCTGGCCTTAAACACCTCCAGCCATGGGGCCTCAATCACCTCCCTGGGCAACCCATTCCAGCCTCTCACCACTCTCGTGCTCAACAACTTCCTCCTCACATCCAGGCTGAATCTCCCCACCTCCAGCTTTGCTCCATTCCCTCTAGTCCTGTTACTCCCTGACAGCCTCAAAAATCCCTCCCCAGCTTCTTTGGAAGCTCCTTCAGATCCTGGAAGGCCACAAGAAGGTCACCTGGGAGCCTCCTCTTCTGCAGACTCAACAGCCCCAACTCTTTCAGTCTGTGCTCACAGCAGAGCTGCTGCAGCCCTCTGAGCATCCTCCTGGCCCTTCACCGGACACACTCCAGCATCTCCACATCCTTCTTGTAATGAGGGCTCAGAACTCGACGCAGTACTCCAGGTGGGGTCTCAGCAGAGCAGAGGGGGAGAATCACCTCCCTGGCCCTGCTGGCCATACTTCTCCTGCTGCAGCCCAGGCTCTGCTTGGCTTTCTGGGCTGCAAGTGCACACTGCTGGCTCCTGTTGAGCTTCTCATCCACCAGCACTCACAAATCCCTCTCCTTAGAGCTGCTCTCCAGCCACTCACTGCCCAGCCTGGATTTGTGATTGGGATTGCCTCAACCCAGCTGCAGGACCTTGCACATGGTCTTGTATGCACTTGGTCTAATATGTCACTATGCACTTGGTCTAATATGGCATGAGCAGGTTCATGAATAAATGAATGTAATCAGACTAGTTTGATCATTCTAATTTTGAAAACATAACATACTTTAATTTCAGTCTCTGGAGGTAAATATATATAAACATATCTAAATCTCACACTATCAAAGCCCAGCATCTTCTATCCAAACAAAAGCTTGGTCAGTCAGCCAGGTTCAGGGAAAATAGTAATCTCAAAGTGACAGCAAACACTATCAAAGGGCTGAGAGAAGAAAGGAACCAGGGGTATCTAATTTAAACTTCCACAGTTTCAATTCCTCCACTTGAGATAGAGAGACACAATACATTTGAAGTATCTGCCTCAGTCAGATAGAGTTTAAGACTCAGATGGATTTATTTGTGAAGAGGCTGAGACAGTACATTACTCACAAAACTCAGGATTTTGCAGTGAAACCATAGCTAAATTATTGCCTTTCACTTGTGCTATTCATATTTCTGCGGTGTCAGGTATTTTTATAGCTGGAAGAGTATCTGACTTAACTGTTTGCAACAAAGTCATGCAAGGGGGCATTTAATGCAATTTTAACTTGCCTTAGGAGTTTGAGTTTGGAAAATTAGAATTGTTGTTTGGGCTTTTGGCTTACTGCTAAAACACCCTGGCTTTGAAAGCCATTTATTTAAACAAACATTGGCAATCTGTATCTTGCCATTGGAATGGGCTGCCCAGGGAGGTGGTGGAGTCACCATCTTTGGAGGTGTTGAAGCAAAGCCTGGATGAGGCACTTAGAGCCATGGTCTAGTTGATTGGATAGGGCTGGGTACTAGGTTGGACTGCTGATCTTGGAGGTCTCTTCCAACCTGCTTGATTCTATGATTTATTTTTGAGGCCAGGTTCTCAGACTTCTCCACTCACCTCTCCTCTATGTTTTTTTATTGCTGCTTCATACAGTAAAGAAAAGAGGAAAATATGCAAAGGTCACATGGAGGTTATGCCTCTAGGGAAACTACTTGTGCAGATATTGTGCATGCAAATATTGTGCATGCAAATATTCCGCACATTGCCAGGGAGGTTATTCAGTAAGATGGGTATCATTGTCACTCCTCTAAGGGCTGCTGAATTAGGATTAACACATTGGTTTCTTTACAAAGATTGCTACATGGAAAAGGCAATCTTGGCTAAGAAGTAATTGGCTAGGGGTTTGTTTGACCTTTTAATCATATGTTAATCTGTTCAGATTTTCTTTTAAAAGTATTCTGTTAACTGATACAGAATACAATAGAATCATAGAAAAAATCATAGAAGCAACCAGGTTGGAAAAGACCTCCAAGATCATCCAGTCCAACCTACTCAGTCCTATAGAATAGAATAGAACAGAACAAAATCATCTAGAATAGAATCAGCCAGGTTGGAAGACACCTCCAAGATCATCCAGGCCAACCTATCACAAAGCCCTGGCCAATCAACCAGACCATGGCACTAAGTGCCTCATCCAGGCTTTGCTTGAACACTTCCAGGGATGGTGACTCCACCACCTCCTGGGCAGCCCATTCCAATGCCAATCACTCTCTCTGACAACAACTTCCTCCTAACATCCAGCCTAGACCTCCCCTGCCACAACTTGAGACTGTGTCCCCTTGTTCTGTTGCTGCTTGCCTGGCAGAAGAGACCAACCCCACCTGGCTACAACCTCCCTTCAGGTAGTTGTAGACAGTAATGAAGTCAGCCTTGAGCCTTCTCTTCTGCAGGCTGCACACCCCCAGCTCCCTCAGCCTCTCCTCACAGGGCTGTGCTCCAGGCCCCTCAACAGCTTCGTTGCCCTTCTCTGGACACATTCCAGTACCTCAACATCTCGCTTGAGTTGAGGAGCCCAGAACTGGACACAGCACTCAAGGTGTGGCCTGACCAGTGCTGAGTACAGGAGCAAAATAACTTCCCTTGTCCTGCTGCCCACACTGTTCCTGATCCAGGCCAGGATGCCATTGGCTCTCCTGCCCACCTGGGCATACTGCTGCCTCATGTTCAGCTCCTATCTACCAGCACCCTAAGATCTCTTTCTTCCTGGCTGTTCTCCAGCCACTCTGTCCCCAGCCTGTAGTGCTGCTTTCACATGAACAATATCATTGCCTTATTATCAAGTGAAAACAATGAAACATGCACAAGTGCTTAGAGTTGAGGTCTGAGGAGTTTACTATTAGTTAAGAAAATGTACCAGAAAGTCTGGAATGCTACCAGAGCTCAGGAAAACACAGGAGAAAGTAGGCTGTGCATCCTCCTCAGCTCCTTAAACACAAAGGCTTGTCCTTGGACTTGCAGTACTGCTAACGATCTGGGCAAATATTTGAGTTAAACACACCAAATCTTGATGAAACAAATCTTGCTGTTTGGGATTGTTGTGGCCAAAGTTTACTTAACAGGCTTTAATAGTAATGTTTTAGGTTGCTAAGTTACATTACTTCCTATGTGAGTTTAGGATCTAAACCAAGAATCCTTGCATTAGAGAACTCGTTAAGGCATAGTGAGTGTTAGGCTAACAGTTTATGCTGGTTTGAGGCTAATTGGAATAGTTGATTGAGAGAAATGTGGGTACAGGGTATGACAGCTCTGTGAGGCTTGTCCCAACACAGAGCTGCTCTGTGTCCTGTAGTGTCAGTGGCTTCTTGCTTATTCTCCAGCTGCTCTTAAATGCTGGTGCTGGCATGGTAAAAAGGGCCAAATAAAAGGCACAGTGTTTTCAGAGATGTTTACAGAATGAGGAACCTTCACATCATATTCTGCAGTCTGCTAGTTTGAAGCTAGCTAGAATGTTTTGGTGCGAAGAACTAGATTACAGGCTGTGAAACGGTGGTGATGTCTGCTGCACTCATAGGCTTGCTGAGATGGATAAGAATAAGAATGTAAATATAGATAAGACAGTCGCTCTCTGTCTGGGCTTTGAGCTGCATCTCTAACCTAATCTGCTGTCTCTGTGATTAATCCACCTACTTCCTAAGTCCCCTGGCCGACTCTCCAGTCTTGTTAGGAGGAAGTTGTTGCCAGAGAGAGTGATTTCCCATTGGAATGGGCTGCCCAGGGAGGTGGTGGAGTTGCCATCCCTGGAGATGTTCAAGAAAAGCCTGGATGAGGCACTTAGTGCCATGGTCTGGTTGACTGGCCAGGGCTGGGTGCTAGGTTGGACTGGATGATCTTGGAGGTCTCTTCCAACCTGGTTGATTCTATGATTCTATGATTCTAGAAGGGGTAATGGAGAGGGTTGGGAGAAGGTGGAAGTGTGGTTGGGAGCCCCTCCTGGGGACTCTGGTTTCTCAGAGGGCTGTTGTGTTTCTGTATTACTTTTAACTTGTCTATTTCTGTCTATAACTGTCTATATTGTCAATATCTGCTTGTATCTTGTGCTAAGCTGTAAATACAAAGCTCCATTCAATTTCCAGAGCCGCTGAGTCTAGTCTGGGTGACTCCACAAAGTGTGTGTGGGGGGGGGGCAGGTAACACCCAAACCATCACATGCAGTTAAGACCAAAGGTGGACTGTGACTGTCATTATCACAGTATCACAGTATCACAGTATTATCAGGGTTGGAAGAGACCTCACAGATCATCAAGTCCAACCCTTTACCACAGAGCTCAAGGCCAGACCATGGCACCAAGTGCCACGTCCAATCCTGCCTTGAACAGCCCCAGGGACAGCGACTCCACCACCTCCCCGGGCAGCCCATTCCAGTGTCCAATGACTCTCTCAGGGAAGAACTTTCTCCTCACCTCCAGCCTAAATTTCCCCTGGCACAGCCTGAGGCTGTGTCCTCTTGTTCTGGTGCTGGCCACCTGAGAGAAGAGAGCAACCTCCTCCTGGCCACAACCACCCCTCAGGTAGTTGTAGACAGCAATAAGGTCTGCCCTGAGCCTCCTCTTCTCCAGGCTAACCAATCCCAGCTCCCTCAGCCTCTCCTCGTAGGGCTGTGCTCAAGGCCTCTCCCCAGCCTCGTCGCCCTTCTCTGGACACGCTCAAGCATCTCAATGTCCCTCCTAAACTGGGGGGCCCAGAACTGAACACAGTACTCAAGGTGTGGTCTAACCAGTGCAGAGCACAGGGGCAGAATGACCTCCCTGCTCCTGCTGACCACACCATTCCTGATGCAGGCCAGGATGCCACTGGCTCTCTTGGCCACCTGGGCACACTGCTGGCTCATGTTCAGGTGGGTATCAATCAGCACCCCCAGATCCCTCTCTGCCTGGCTGCTCTCCAGCCACTCCAACCCCAGCCTGTATCTCTGCATGGGGTTGTTGTGGCCAAAGTGCAGCACCCTGCACTTGGAGCTATTGAACCCCATCCCATTGGACTCTGCCCATCTGTCCAGGCGACCCGAGCAGTGCCCCTAACCTGCGGTTACCCTCTCTGCCGTGCCGCCGGCTGCCCACCCCTTAGGCGCACCCAGGAGGGCAGTGCCGCGGGCCAGCGCTTGCCGCAGTAGCCCTGCCGACCGCGGCGGCTCCGGCTGAGCTCAGCGCTCCCCTCCCGCCGCCGGAGCTCTGCAGCCGGAGCCGGGCCTGCAAAGGAGGCAGCTGCTCCCACTATGTACAAACAAAAGCCCCGGTTCCCCTAGCAACCCGGCAGCCCTGCGAAAGCTCCCGGCACGGCACGGCACGGCCGCCCATCGCCCTCCTCCCGCCTGCCCGCGGGGGCTCCCTGCACGCTTCGTCCCCTTTTGGACAACGTGCCTCCAGATCCCGCTGATGGAGCCAGCCAAGGTGAACAGCCGAGCAGGCGTTGCGGGCCTGCCAGATGATAAATGCCCGCAGCTCTGAGGGCTCCAAACTGGCCAAACTGTGCAGGAGCTTCTTGCCTTACCTTGGAAGCAGTCAGAAAATACCTAGCAAGGCAGCCTGCTTGCAACGTGGATGTTTTACATCTACCCTGTCAGGTGAAGCCTAATTTACTTGCTGATAAAGAAGAAAAGCAAACAAACAAACCACCACTACATACCCCTGGCAAAGGGATGGGCTATAGGCAACAGCAGGCTGCAAATTTTAATTGTCTCCCTTTTTTTAATCCATTATCTCCAACAAATTACTTTTGTTTTGTTGATATTTTTCCCCTTAACTTGGTTATTTCTTCACTGAGCAGAGTTACATCATCAATAAAGCATTCCTGGATCCACTGTAGCTAATATTTGTGTCATCTGATATTGGCAAGAAGCCAGAAAAGGCGAAACATTTCACTCATTATAACTGACAAACAAAAAACACAGGCTCCAGTTCAGAAAAAAACACGGACAGAGGCACTGAGGGCAGCCTCAGCAAGTGACACCAAGCTGTGAGGTGCAGCAGGCAGGCTGGAGGGCAGGGATCCATCCAGAGGGACCTGGACAGGCTGCAGAGGTGGGCACAAAACCTCAGGAGGTTCAACAAGACCAAGTGCAACATCCTGCAGCTGCGTCGAGGCAATGCCAAGCACAACTCCAGGCTGGGCAGTGAGTGGCTGGAGAGCAGCTCTGAGGAGAGGGATTTGTGAGTGCTGGTGGATGAGAAGCTCAACAGGAGCCAGCAGTGTGCACTTGCAGCCCAGAAAACCAAGCAGAGCCTGGGCTGCAGCAGGAGAAGTGTGGCCAGCAGGGCCAGGGAGGTGATTCTTCCCCTCTGCTGTGCTCTGCTGAGACCCCACCTGGAGTGCTGCATCCAGTTCTGAGTCCTCATTACAAGAAGGATGTGGAGATGCTGGAGTGTGTCCAGAGAAAGGCCAGGAGGATGCTCAGAGGCTGCAGCAGCTCTGCTGTGAGCACAGACTGAAAGAGTTGGGGCTGTTGAGTCTGCAGAAGAGAAGGCTCCCAGGTGACCTTCTTGTGGCCTTCCAGGATCTGAAGGGAGCCTACAAAGAAACTAGGGAGGGACTGGGGAGCTATCAGGCAGTGACAGGACTGGGGGGGATGGAGCAAAGCTGGAGGTGGAGAGATTCAGAGTGGCTGTGAGAAGGAAGTTGTTGAGCATGAGAGTGGTGAGAGGCTGGAATGGGTTGTCCAGGGAGGTGATTGAGGCCCCATGGCTGGAGGTGTTTATGGCCAGGCTGGCTGAGGCTGTGTGCAGCCTGCTCTAGGGTAGGGTGTCCCATGGTAGAGGGGTTGTAACTGGCTGATCCTTGTGGTCCGTTCCAACACTGACACAGTCTATGATTCTACAAAAACAAGGTGTGTTTTCTTCATTATTCAGATTGTTGATGTGATTGGTATTAGCTGTTCAGGTATTTCAGACATTTAAAGAACTTAAAAGAAACCCAGGAATGTGCTTCATTTTGGTGAACTTGGAAGATAATGCTTTGAGCAAGGTGATTTAGGTAGATTTCATGTGCTTAGCTGGATTCTCACAGCTAAGAGGAAATCCAACATTATACTCTTAAGTCATTGTGAACAGATAAACTTCTTTTCCTATCTCTGACAATGAATAATTTTAATCCCTTGTCTCCTTTCAAGTGATTGTTATTAGTATGTAAAAAGACTCATGTAAAAATATGCAGAATGGGAATGAGTTGCCCAGGGAGGTGGTTGAGGACTCATCCCTGGAGGTATTTAAGGCCAGGTTGGCAGAGGAGACTAACCCCCACCTGGCTACAGCCTCCCTTCAGGGAGTTGTAGACAGCAATGAGGTCACCCCTGAGCCTCCTCTTCTCCAGGCTGCACACCCCCAGCTCCCTCAGCCTCTCCTCACAGGGCTGTGCTCCAGGCCCCTCATAGGAGAACTTGTGAAACACTGCTGACACAGGGAAGGACTCACTAACACTGGCTGTAGCCAGGTGAGGTTGGTCTCTTCTGCTAGGCAAGCAGCAACAGAACAAGGGGACACAGTCTCAAGTTGTGCTGGTGGAGGTCTAGGCTGGATGTTAGGAAGAAGTTGTTGTCAGAGAGAGTGATTGGCATTGGAATGGGCTGCCCAGGGATGTGGTGGAGTCACTGTCCCTGGAAGTGTTGAAGCAAAGCCTGGATGAGGCACTTAGTGCCATGGTCTGGTTGACTGGACAGGGCTGGGTGCTAGGTTGGACTGGATGATCTTGGAGGTCAGGTCTCTTCCAGCCTGGTTGATTCTATGATTCTGTGGTTGGACAGGGCTGGGTGATAGATTGGACTGGATGATCTTGTGAAGTCTTTTCCAACCTGGTTGATTCTATGACTCTATGATAATTTTTAGGCATACATTGTGTCTACTATCTTGAGCTAGAAATTAGATGCTTAACCTGTAATGAAAGGCAATAGTAGAAAGATGCCTACTTTCAAAATACCTTCCTGCACTTATGAAAGATATCCTCAAATGTAGATCCAATTTGATTAAACAGTACCAAGTTCCAAAGCCAGTGCTCTCCCACAGTTATGTTTTTAACAAAGCTTACCCATCCTTTGCTATTTCTTCTTTACATGCAGCAAGGTAAAAATTAGATAATCAAGTATCCCTGCCATCAGGATCAGTTTCAGCCATTTGAGCTGCTCTAACCAAAATGCTCTCAGTTGTGTAACCAACAATATCCTATCCTGTCTCCCTGCACCGTGAGAAAGCACTCAGCTCGAAAAATGCCTTGTGTTGAAGAGAAGGGTTTGTTCTTAAAATCAAGATACATAACACACAGCCTGCCTGCTGAAATGAAATATATGGCACTATAAATGCTTCTTTTCATTATGCCTCACTGCATTTAATTTAAGGAGCCACTGACCTATTGCCTTTAAAAACAAATTACAGCGCTTCATGGAGACTGACTCCAAATGCAGATGTTTCAGTGAGTTTGAGTACTTGGCTGAAATGAATGAACAGAAACAGAAATGTGGTTTTTTTTTCCCCCACAAAGACCACCAAATAGTCACCAGATTGTAAGAAAAATGAGGTACTACCATCCTGAGCAGATGTTAACCAACGAGCTAGAAGCGAATGCTCCAGTTTGCTCTCTCCTCCTGAGCTGCATGATCGCACTGTTAGCATATGAAAGTGATAGGGCTCTGATGAAATTAATGTCATTCTCACACTTTCCAACAGTTCCTCTCCAGAGAAATCTTAGTAGACTGAAAAACTTCTAAAATTTCCCTTAGAGTAGGTTTCTGTGACAAAGAGGAATCAGAGCTACTGTTTACATCCAGCTTCCAGCTGCCACCCTCAGAGTTTTCTTATCAGCTGTCTGATACAGCCTAATGCTACCACAGAGTAGCTTCACCTAGGAACAAAGTAAGAAAGATTAGCTTTGTACCTAGGTCATAGAATCATAGAATCAGTCAGGGTTGACTTCCTGACTGCCTGCTGGCATAGCATCCCTAACACTTTGCATTTGTAAGCCTCATATCTGAAGACCAAGTTAGAATCTTAGAATCATAGAATCAGTCAGGGTTGGAAGGGACCACAAGGATCATCTAGTCCCAACCCCCCTGCCATGCGCAGGGACCCTACCCTAGAGCAGGCTGCACACAGCCTCAGCCAGCCTGGCCTCAAACACCTCCAGCCATGAGGTCTCAACCACCTTCCTGGGCAACCCATTCCAACCTCTCACCACTCTCATGCTCAACAACTTCCTCCTCACAGCCACTCTGAATCTCCCCACCTCCAGCTTTGCTCCATTCCCCCTAGTCCTGTCACTGCCTGATAGCTCCCCAGTCCCTCCCCAGTTTCTTTGTAGGCTCCCTTCAGATCCTGGAAGGCGACAAGAAGGTCACCTGGGAGTCTTCTCTTCTCCAGCCCCAACTCTTTCAGTCTGTCCTCGCAGCAGAGCTGCTGCAGCCCTCTGAGCATCCTCCTGGCCCTTCTCTGGACATGCTCCAGCATCTCCACATCCTTCTTGTAATGAGGGCTCCAGAACTGGATGCACTACTCCGGGTATGCCTCGTGTATAAATAACATACATACACAAACAAAATAGAGGGGCCATGATCTTAATAATCCTGTTAATTAGAGAGTATTATTTTCTCTATCACCATTTTGAATATAGAACAGATCTGGGCCATGGAAATGCAATTTTAGAGAGCACTAAGGTTATGCAGCCTCCTGAGTCCCAAACCTCAGAAGTAATTACATGATATGTGTGTGCAGCATCAGCTTTGTGACTTGTGAATACACAACCACCAGTCAGCCCTTCTGAGCATGACATAAGTGGTGGTATCTCCAGCCAGACAAAAAAACCTGCTTTTCTGTGAGATGTGTTTCTGATTTTGGTCTCTATGTCAGCAGTAGGCATATTGCAAGCATATGCAGAATTAAAACAGAAATGTAGAGAGCCTATAAAGAAGCACAAGCATAAAGGGAAAAAAAACCCTTGACCTTTGTGTCACTGCTTTGGGTGCTGCAAACTGTACCAAACTGGGGGCTTATGGCCCCTACACTGCACTTACCCCCATTAGGTCATTTATTCTGAGTTACTTTTCAAGTACACCTTGTTGAGACTTACAAAATATACAGCAGGTTCCTACAGTGAAGCCTATAGTGGATAGAATCATAGAATCAACCAGGTTGGAAGAGAATTCCAAGATCATCCAGTCCAACCTGTGCAATCTATCCATCCAGCCCAACCTATCCAACCAAGATCATGCAGTGCAGCCCTATCCAGTCAGCTAGACCATGGCACTAAGTGCCTCATCCAGTCTTCTTGAGGGTACTCTGAGGGTTTTGTTGTTTTTTTTTCTTGGTTTTGAATTTTCTTTTTTTAAATTCTATTTTCTCTGGTGGGTCTGACTGACATTTGCAAAAAAAATGGGTCTGTTCATGTGCCTGTAAAACTTCACCTGAGTTTTGTCACTCTCACTGAAGTGATGAGGTGCAAGCTATAGCACAGGAGAAAAAAGGTGTGACATACTTTATTATATTTAGAATCATAGAATCATAGATTCAGCCAGGTTGGAAGAGACCTCTAAGATCATCCAGTGCAACCTAGCACCCAGCCCTGTGCAATCAATCAGACCATGGCACTAAGTGCCTCATCCAGGCTTTGCTTGAACCCCTCCAGGGACAGCAACTCCACCACCTCCCTGGGCAGCCCATTCCAATACTCTCTCTGTCAAGAACACAATAGGTGACCACTCCCACTCATGCTCTGTATCCTGCCAACCAAACAGGTCACAGATGCTCTGATGAAACTTTGGCTGGATCAGGAAGCTTGACTGTAGCCTAGGATGCACTTAAAGTCAAGTATAAAACAGCAAAGTGTGTTTAGCCAAACTAGTAAGAGATTAATGTTATGCTACTCTGTAAAGCCATGAAGAGTCTCATATTCATAGTTAGGTTGTTTAATAGAGCTTCAGAAGAGCTTTTGAACATTTGTCCTGTTGAAATGTAGCAGCCTACAGGACCAAGGAAACATTTATTTTTGAAATTCCAAAGAGCTAGTACTGCTTTACAGTTTACTTTCACATATTTTCCTTCTGTGCTAAGTATTGTAAAGATTGCCTGAGCTGAAAAGAGAGGATGTCCCCTTGATATACTGACAGTTAGACTAGATGATGTGTGTGATGGTTTGGGTGCTACCCACCCCCCCACACTTAGGAAAATCACCCAGACTAGACTCAGCAGCTCTGGAAATTGAATAGAATCATAGAATCAACCAGGTTGGAAGAGACCTCCAAGATCATCCAGTCCAACCTAGCACCCAGCCCCAGCCAGTCAGCCAGACCATGGCACTAAGTGCCTCATCCAGGCTTTGCTTGAACACCTCCAGGGACAGTGACTCCACTACCTCCCTGGGCAGCCCATTCCAATGCCAATCACTCTCTCTGACAACAACTTCCTCCTAACATCCAGCCTAGACCTCCCCTGCCACAACTTGAGACTGTGTCCCCTTGTTCTGTTGCTGCTTGCCTGGCAGAAGAGACCAACCCCACCTGGCTACAGCCTCCCTTCAGGGAGTTGTAGACAGCAATGAGCTCTGCCCTCAGCCTCCTCTTTTGCAGGCTGCACACCCCCAGCTCCCTCAGCCTCTCCTCATAGGGTTTGTGTTCCAGGCCCCTCACCAGCTTTGGTGCCCTTCTCTGGACACGTTCCAGTACCTCAACATCTCTCTTGAATTGAGGAGCCCAGAACTGGGCACAGCACTCAAGGTGTGGACTGACCAGTGCTGAGTACAGGGGCAGAATAACCTCCCTTGTCCTGCTGGCCACACTGTTCCTGATCCAGGCCAGGATGCCATTGGCTCTCTTGCCCACCTGGGCACACTGCTGCCTCATCTTCAGCTCCTATCTACCAGCACCCCCAGGTCCCTCTCTGCCTGGCTGCTCTCAGCCACTCTGTCCCCAGCCTGTAGAACTGCATGGGGTTGTTGTGGCCAAAGTGCAGAACCCTGCACTTGGCCTTGTTCAATCTCATCCCATTGGCCTCTGCCCACCTATCCAGCCTGTCTAGGTGCCTCTGCAGGGCTCTCCTACCTTCCAACAGCTCCACACCTGCTCCCAGCTTGGTCTCATCTGCAAAGTTACTGATGCTGGACTCAATTCCCTCGTCCAGATCATCAATAAAGATATTGAACAAGACTGGGCCCAGCACTGATCCTTGGGGAACACCACTAGTGACAGCTGCCAACTGGATGTGGCACCATTCACCACCACTCTCTGAGCTCTGCCATCCAGCCAGTTCTTGACCCAGCACAGAGTGAATTTGTCCAAGCCAAGACTGAAGCTTTCTATTTACAGCTTAGTACAATACACAAGCAGATATTTACCATCTAAACAGCTATAGGCAGAAATACACAAGTTAAAGGTAATGCAGAAGCACAACAGCCCTCCCAGAAACCTGAGTCCCCAGAAGGGGCTCCCAACCACCCCTCCACTTTCTCCCCACTCCTCTACCTTACCCCAGACTTTGCCTTACGCTCAAGGTGAGTTTGGAGGACCGGCCAGGGGGGTTAGGAAGCAGATGGATTAGTCACACAGACAGCAGGTTAGGTTAGAGAGGTGCAGCCCCAAAGACAGAGAGCAAAGTACTGTTATCTATATTAATGTTCTTGTTCTTATCCATCTCAGCAAGCCTATGAGTGCAGAAGACACCACCACTGTTTCCTTTTCACAGCCTATCATCTAATTCCTCTCACCCAAATATCCCAGCCTGGCTCAAACTAGCACAATGTGACTTACTCCTAGGAGCTCATAGGATCATTACTCACAAGTATGCCTCTCGTTACTTTAGGGAGAATCTCAGGCATTTCTTGGTTTAAAGTGTGTTAATATGAAAAGATCAGGAGCCACATTCTGCTTTTATTTACACTCTGCCACTCCTTTTGGTGCTGGGTTCATACTAAAGTCACAGTGAACTCCATTTCTCTTGTTAAGGTAAATGAAACATTTTTAGTGAGTCTTGTAATGCCACATGCTAATCCCTCTATGCAAGCTTCTCCCTCTGGAGACACTTTAAGTGTGTTTATTAGGAAGACCATATTTATATCTTCAGGGAACCCTGTATATAAAAGGCAAAAACCTTGTAGGGCAGATGTTGCAATTGGCTAAAGGATTGAAACTGAGCTTTGTTTTATGCAAACTAGAGCGTGAACATTTGTCATGTAACTAGGGTTTAAAGGAGCAGAATGGAAGAACAAAAAAGATGGCATTTGAACTCTTCTTTGTGCCTCACCACTAGGTTATGAGAGGAGCACAGCACTGAGAATGTATCAATTGACTATTTCCCAAGATATTTTATCCTTGCTGGTCAATGAGACCTTTTGAAAGCTTCCTCAAAAGCTGCTTCAGCAAATCATATTTAAACTAATTATCCAGTGGCACACACCAACATTTCACCTGTGTTAGATGGCAATGGCATGAGACTGTGCTTTGTGAAACATAACCAGAATAAACAGTCTCATTCATTCAGCCAGCATGGCCTGCAGAACAGTGGCAACTCTGCTGCTAGGGCTTAATGTAGGCCTGGATAAAATGTAAAATCCTTAAGTGCGACTTTTGTGTTCTCTAGATAACCTTTCACATCTTGTGTGAAAGACTTTTGGTACCTTCACTGTTGAAAACAGGAAGGACTTTCAATTCAAGAGAGATGTGATTCTATGATTCTAAGGAATTAAATTTGTTTTCCAGGGCTTTGGAGTCATAGAATCATAGAATCAAGCAGGTTGGAAGAGTCCTCCAAGATCAGCCAGTCCAACCTAGCACCCAGCCCTATCTAGTCAACTAGACCATGGTACTAAGTGCCCATTCCAGTGCCAATCACTCTCTCTGTGAAGAACTTCCTCCTAACACCCAGCCTAGACCTCCCCTGGCACAACTTGAGACTGTGTCCCCTTCTTCTGTTTCTGATTGCCTGGCAGAAGAGACCAACCCCACCTGGCTACAGCCTCCCTTCCTTGTTACAGTTCAACACAACAAGACCCTCAAGCTAACTTTCTGAATCATTTTCCAGCTATGCTGGGCACATCCACTTGCAATGGCCATAAACCAAACATCTTCCCTACATCTGTTGACCGGCACATCTAAACAGCCTGCCACATCGTAGAATCACAGAATCACAGAATCAACCAGGTTGGAAGAGACCTCCAAGATCATCCAGTCCAACCTATCACCCAGCCCTAGCCAGTCAACCAGACCATGGCACTAAGTGCCTCATCCAGTCTTTTCTTGAACACCTCCAGGGACAGCAACTCCACCACCTCCCTGGGCAGCTCATACAGACATTCTTGACATTTATGTTCCAATAAGAGAGCCATAATGAAGCCATTTTGGGTTTTGAGAGTAGTAACAATGGCACAATGACTTCTGGAGGCTCATGAGATAATTTTGATGGTGTGGATTTAAGTCAGCAATACTCACGTCAGAACACCATCATAGAAAGCTTCCTAAGATGATTATTCACCCATTTTTTTGACCATATGCTGAAGAATTTATATTGTGGATGAATACTGTGGAACAAGGACCAAGTTATTTGACATTGATGTATAAGTCTGTGCTGAAGCTATTTCTGTTAGTCCTCCCTACGGAGAGGGAGGCTGCCAAGCTCCACCAGTTCAGCAGGTTTAGCACTCAGGAGCAATAATAAAGCATAGAAGATGAGTTCAGAATGAAGTATGTGAAACAGGGCAAGTAAAACACTGTGGTTTTCAAGGTACTTGGCTTTTTAAACTGTGAAACACATCAAAGGATCTTTCATAGCAGTCTAAGTTTTAGGATAATCACCTTTAAGCCTATCATTATTAATGGCTTGTAGAAAAGTTCAGGTTATTCAATAAGCATCACAGAGATTTTTCTACCAGGGTACATTCAAAATAGGTCTTCAAGAAGATGAAACCTTTGGAAGAAAAGGAGAGATGTAGCCTTGATCATGAATTCATTTGGCCTTTGACATGTTTTAATGTACTGAGTTGGACAGATGAGGGAGCTGTATTCCATAATTTAAAGCTGGGCAGTGCTTTTAGCATATGGTTTATATATAGAGGAAGTGTGAGGGGTCATCACTACAGAGGAAAAATATTTGACTGTATTAGGGAGAAGTAAATTGTTCTTGGGAATTTCAGTGATGTAAGTGCATTTCTTACATGACTCTTCAGTTCTCTAACCTACACAGGAGTGGAAAAAGCTGGACTTCACACAGCTTGCCACTGTTCCTTGACTTGCCTCTAAAAGGACACCACAACATGGCATACTTCAAGCAAAATGCAAAGAAGAGCAGGGAGAAGTCAACTTGTACTCATGGGACACACCGACAAGTCCTTGACTAAACCAAATCCCTCAGCACAATACTGTGTTCAGTTCTGGCCCCTCAATTCAAGAGAGATATTGAGGTGCTGCAATGTGTGTAGAGAAGGGCAACGAAGCTGGTGAGAGGCCTGGAACACAAACCCTATGAGGAGAGGCTGAGGGAGCTGGGGGTGTTTTCTGGACACATTCCAGTATCTCAACGTCTCTCTTGAATTGAGGAGCCCAGAACTGGACTCAGTACTCAAGGTGTCTTTAACTGCTATCTCAAGGGAATCTTAACCCTTACTCCCCCTCTTCCTATCAAGACCAACTCAAAAAAAAAAACCCTCTCATTGGTATACAGGCTAAAGATGAAGTAATGAATACAGGATATTCAGCTAGTCTACAACTACCTGAAGGGAGGCTGTAGCCAGGTGGGGGTTGTCTCTTCTGCCAGGCAACCAGCAACAGAACAAGGGGACACAGTCTCAGGTTGTGGCAGGGGAGGTCTAGGCTGGATGTGAGGAGGAAGTTGTTGTCAGAGAGAGTGATTGGCATTGGAATGGGCTGCCCAGGGAGGTGGTGGAGTTGCTGTCCCTGGAGGTGTTCAAGAAAAGCCTGGATGAGGCACTTAGTGCCATGGTCTAGTTGATTGGACAGGGCTACGTGCTACTTTGGACTGGCTGATCTTGGAGGTCTCTTCCAACCTGGTTGATTCTGTGATTCAGTGAATATTTTATATCATTAAAAAATTCTTACAATATAGAAGTCAAACATCTGAGTAACTCAGAAAATATCTCTTCATGCTGACACTCAAATGTGTAGGAATATTATTCAGTCTATGACTACCTGGACCTCTGTTTAGTTGAAATGTCCTGAATATTTCCTTCCAAGATTACATTACTCAGTCATTAATGGACTTCTATTCCTTCTCATTCTCAACCCAGAAGTATTCCCAAGTTCAAGGTAAAATGTTAGTGATTACAGCAGATGCCATCTGAACTCCCTATCACTTCTCTTAGATCAGTAGTCTTTAATCTAGGATTCAGTTCTATATCTGCAGAGTATAGACAATATTGAGAGGGTAAATAGCAAACTTTAAACCCCATTTTAAAGTGGCCTCAGGCTGCATTTCCAAGGTTTGTGGCTGACTGAATTTTCTGCAGCTCATCTTATTTACTTTTATTTGATCTATTGCAATAATTCCAATATTTTGATACCAGATATGTTTTGTTTTCATTATCATCAACACTTGACTTTCAACTGTGAATAAATACAACAGACTATGACTCTGGGGAAAAACTGATCTCATGAGTTCCCTTTCCAGTCTTTCCCCCCCATATAATTATACTCATTTTTAAAAGCTTCTCCCAAAACAGCTAAGCTAAATCTTCCAAGCTGCAGATTCTGTTAGTTCTTATCTGTGTGGCCATGAGACTGGCTTACTTCTTTCCTTTGTTCCATGATAGTTCCTGTATGTAAGCAGTTGGTGTTTCTATTAGTTCTCTATATTAACAAACTCACTTTGCTATTTCTTCAGATGTCATAGAATCACAGAATCAACCAGGATAGAAGACACCTCCAGGATCATCCAGTCCAACCTAGCACCCAGCCCTATCCAGTCATGCATCTCTACCCCTAATTATCGTTTACCAGTCCCACTGAGACTACCTTCAGCTGATCCCCATCTTTCTTAAAGTATCTGAATCATAGAATCACAGCATCACAGCATCATAGAATCATAGAATCAGTCAGGCTCTATAGTTACAGCTGATTTCATGCAATCTGCACCTCAGAAAGCTCACATCTCTGAGGTGAGAAGTATTGGTGTTATAATTTCATATAGGTCTAACTGTTTGGTATACTATTTTTGTTTAACATACCTATGTTTGGTTTGTATTTAGTTTACATTAGTATTTATCATAGAATCATAGGATCAGTCAGGGCTGGAAGGGACCATAAGGATCATCTAGTTCAAACGCCCCTGCCATGGCCACAGACACCCTACCCTAGAGCAGGCTGCACACAGCATCATTCACCCTGACCTTAAACACCTCCAGCCATGGGGCCTCAACCACCTCCCTGGGCAACCCAGTCCAGCCTCTCACCACTCTCATGCTCAACAACTTCCACTCTGACTCTCCCCACCTCCATCTTTGCTCCATTCCCCCCAGTCCTGTCACCCCCTGATAGCCTAAAATATCCCTCCCCAGCTTTTTTGTAGCCCCCTTCAGATAGTGGAAGGCCACAAGAAGGTCACCTGGGAGCCTCCTCTTCTCCAGCCTGCACAGCCTCAACTCTTTCAGTCTGTCTCATAGGAGAGCTGCTGCAGCCCTCTGAGCATCCTCACGACCCTTCTCTGGACACACTCCAGCATCTCCACATACCTCTTGTAATAGAGGCTCCAGAACTGGATGCAGTATTCCAGATGGGGTCTCAGCAGAGTGGAGTATAGGGGGAGAATCACCTCCCTCTCCCTGCTGGCCACACTTCTCCTGTTGCATCCCAGGCTCTGTTTGGCTTTCTGGGCTGCAAGTGCACACTGCTGGCTCACGTTGAGCTTCTCCTCCACCAGCATCTGTGAGCAGAATTTGGACACTGCTTCCTACAGCAGACCCACAGCATTGCAAGGGAAGCCCTGAAAGCCTTATACAGAGTGGGCAAAATCTTCCATGTGTTTTACAGTGACACCTCTGATTACAATGCTCTGCTCTGTAGTGACTCTTTCCTCAGCCTTCCTCAGCCAGCCATCCCTGTCTAGGTATAGACCTCTATAGTTGTCCCCACACTATTTTGTCAGACCCTTTTATCTCATTTTCAAATGCTAATCCTGGTGTTCTGCCTAATATCATCTGCCTAATATCATCTGACTTTTCAAACTGTTAATGAATAAAATGGAATAGATTATTCATGAATTATTAACCATAAGGCATTTTAACTTCTGCTCTGACTAGATAAGAGAATGTTATGCATGTCACTAAACTCTTCTACATAGTTAATTGGAGTATTAGTGTCATTTTCCATGATCTTGAGGTTGTGAGAATCCTAATGTTCTGCTGCACTTAAAAAAGCTGCATCTACAATAATGAGGCCTTTTTTCCCTCTTCTTCAGCCCTCGGATGCCAGTGTAACTTTAGGATCAAATGACATCTAAGCTTAAGTTTCCACATAATTGGATACTAATCAAAGATTGTAAGATTTGGTGTTTTTTCCTCTGTATTTATACACTTACATATGCACACTTGTGTCATAGAATCATAGAATCAGCCAGGTTGAAAGAGACTTCCAAGCTCATCCTGTCCAACCTAACACCCAGCCCTGTCCAGTCAACCAGACCATGGTAATAATTGCCTTATGCAGTCTTTTCTTGAACACCTCCAGGGACAATGACTCCATCACCTCCCTGGGCAGCCCATTCCAATGCCAGTCACTCTCTCTGCCAACAACTTCCTCCTAACATCCAGCCTAGACCTCCCCTGGCACAACTTGAGACTGTGTCCCTGTTGCGGCTTCCTATCTGCTGCCGCAGAAACATGGTCAGAGCTCACACAGATCAGTGTGATCAGAAGCAATGCCACATGGACTCCAGACAATTCAATGTGAGTTATACCAGAGACTCTTTATTGATTGTTCTGACTCTCATTAGATAGTCTTTGAGCATAGAGCACACACTTACACATTAGCATAATTAGGCAAGGACAACCCAGTCCCCATGCCTTGTTTTTCCCATTAATGAGATGTCTGCTATCAATCCTTTCTCTGACAGGGTAGCCAGCAGCTGGGGGAAATCAAGGCCAGCACTTGATTGTTATTATCCTTTCCACATTCCATTCCCACATGTCCCCTTCTTCTATTGCTGATTGCCAGGCAGAAGAGACCAACCCCACCTGGCTACAGCCTCCCTTCAGGTACTTGTAGTCAGCAATGAATCATAGAATCATAGAATCAACCAGTTTGGAAGAGACCTCCAAGCTCAGCCAGGCCAACCTAGCACCCAGCCCTATCCAATCAACCAGACCATGGCACTAAGTGCCTCATTCAGACTTTTCTTAAACACCTCCAGAGACAGTGACTCCACCACCTCCCTGGGGCAGCCCATTCCAATGGCAAATCACTCTCTCTGGGAAGAACTTAAACAAAAGCAAACAATAAAATCCTCAGAGTACTCTCAGACACATATTAAGTAAGTACCAGAACAAGTCAGTTTAGGTGGACATTAACTTGAATTTTTTGTCCCACGATAAGCTTCTTTCTTTCGTGCCCTGCACAACACAAGTGAGCTAAACATTTTATATTCAGTGCTTTGCCAGCAGACAGACAACAGATGACATCTGAGGACAGAGGTGCAGTGAGCACAATCCCACATCTGTTTTGAAAAACATCTAAGCTTACCTTCATTCAGATCCAGAAAGAAAACAGACCAGAGCGATACAACAGAGAATTAAAAGCTTCTCTTTTGCAGCAACCCTGCTTCAGTGGCTGTCAGTCATTCCAAATCTAACTTAAAAAGTCACAGTTCAAAACCATTTTCAAAGTTCTCAGGGCCAGACCTTGCTGATACAGATGTCACTCCAGACACACGTTAGTTGTTTGCTTCATCTTGGTGTACACTCCCCAAGTAATAGGAATTCCAGCTGGCCTAAAGCTGTTGTTTTCTGATCTAACAGATGTCAAAGAGCACTTCTTGCTATGGGCGCTGTTGGAATAAAGTGATGGGAAAAGAACATCCTAGAGCTTGAAAGATAAGGTTAAAGTAAAGATGAAAAGTGATGGAATATGCTGGATTAGGAAGTAGAAACATCTACCAGGAAGGATGAAGATTAATGAAGTATCCCTATAAATAAAGATAATAAGTATGGCCCCATAAGGGAGAGCCTGCACATGGGAAACAACCAAGCTGTTCTTAGCTTAAATACAAAATTCACTACAAAGTTCCAAGCATTCTTGAGTACCAAAGCATGTCATTTTTTTACCACATTGCTTGCCTATTTAGATAGACATGCTCCTGGGGGTTGGAGTGCTGTCTAAAGCACAGTCCTGTGAGGAGAGGCTGAGGGAGCTGGGGGTGTGCAGATTTCAGAAGAGAAGGCTCAGGACAGATCTCATTGCTGCCTGCAGCTACCTGAAGGGAGGCTGTAGCCAGGTGGGGTTGGTCTCTTCTGCCAGGCAAGCAGCAAGAGAACAAAGTGACACAGTCTCAGGTTGTGGCAGGGGAGGTCTAGGCTGGATGTCAGGAGGAAGTTGTTGGCAGAGAGAGTGATTGGCATTGGAATGGGCTGCCCAGGGAGGTGGTGGAGTCGCCATCCCTGGAGGTGTTGAAGCAAAGCCTGGATGAGGCACTTAGTGCCATGGTCTAGTTGACTGGACAGGGCTGAGTGCTAGGTTGGACTGGCTGATCTTGGAGGACTCTTCCAACCTGCTTGATTCTATGATTCTATGAGTGGATGGCAGGGGGAAAGAAAACAAAAACCCCAAAGTTACAGTTTCTCTGGTTTTCATTTGCTGCAGGTGTGAACAATTAGAATTTACCAGTCCCATCGAGACAACCTTCAGCTGACCTCCATCATTCTTGAAGTATCTGAATCATAGAATCATAGAATCAGTCAGGGTTGGAAGGGACCACAAGGATCATCTAGTTCCAACCCCCCTGCCATTGGCAAGGACACCCTACCCTAGGTCATTCTGGCCAGAGCCAGTTGTATTTTTCTCCTTCTGTTTAACAACTTCGATGCTTCACCCTATTCAAGCAAAGCCTGGATGAGGCACTTAGTGCCATGGTCTGGTTGACTGGCTAGGGCTGGGTGCTAGGTTGGCCTGGCTGATATTGGAGGTCTCTTCCAACCTGGTTGATTCTATGATGATTCTATGATTCTAAGTGCCTCATCCAGTCTTTTAATTGGAAAAGACCAAGTCTGGTGCTCATCTATGTCCCTTAGAACCCCATGTGTCTTTGAAACACCTCCACATGGATGGTGATTCAGTATTCTTCCTGGAGTGCCTATTCCAGTGTTTGGAAGAGAAGTTTCCTCTAATGTCCAAGCTAAATCTCTCCTGGTGCAACTTGAGGCCATTTGCACTTGTTACTAAGGAGAAGAGACCAACAACCTCCTCACTACAACCTTCTACAGCCTGTAGCACTGCTATTTT
The DNA here is from genome assembly GCF_015220805.1 of Pogoniulus pusillus. Classification (NCBI taxonomy): domain Eukaryota; kingdom Metazoa; phylum Chordata; class Aves; order Piciformes; family Lybiidae; genus Pogoniulus; species Pogoniulus pusillus. Next base: position 46,704,980 of record NC_087265.1, read on the forward strand.
CTCTCAAACATTTTTTTCCATTAAGAAATGTACACACATGTTGATAACTTTAAATTGGTGTAACTCAGCCTCAATTATAGAATGAGGCAGAGCCAGTTCCTGTCACTTGTCTTAACGATCTGTGCTTCAGAAGAGCTCCATTTCAGGGAAGGGCTCTTGTTTGTCTAGAGATGTATCACAAAATAGAATGCTACAGAATAAGCCACAGCAGCTTTTTTATATCCTCAGCACAGTTTGCATTGATCTTGGAAAGAGAAAAATATTGTGCTAGTGAGACACAGAAGGCGCTGAAAACAACTGCTGCTAGCTAAAAAATGCACTGCATTTGCATGTGTAAATTGATAACACATATTCAGACTCAAAACCCTGAACTTAAGCACTCTAAAGGTCTGCCTGACCATTTTAACTATTAAAAGCATGATATTTTGTGTTTGAAGTATATAATAACACTTACCCATGAGGAACACTGCTTAAAACAAAACTGAAGAGGAACATGGATATGTTTCCTAGGCAGAAAAGTCACTATCTGTTAAGACAGCTTGAAACAATAAAATGCTGTGCAGATGCTCACATAAGTGAGTACACAGCCAGGCTAGGAAAGGTCAAGTGTAGTTAGAGTACAATCCACAAACTGTAGCTTGTTTCAGCAAGCTTTGATGTGTTTAACTCAAATATTTGCCCGGATCGTTAGCAGTACTGCAAGTCCAAGGACAAGCCTTTGTGTTTAAGGAGCTGAGGAGGATGCACAGCCTACTTTCTCCTGTGTTTTCCTGAGCTCTGGTAGCATTCCAGACTTTCTGGTACATTTTCTTAACTAATAGTAAACTCCTCAGACCTCAAATCTAAGCACTTGTGCATGTTTCATTGTTTTCACTTGATAATAAGGCAATGATATTGTTCATGTGAAAGCAGCACTACAGGCAGGGGACAGAGTGGCTGGAGAACAGCCAGGAAGAAAGAGACCTCAGGGTGCTGGTAGATAGGAGCTGAACATGAGCCAGCAGTGTGCCGAGGTGGGAGGGAGAGCCAATGGCATCCTGGCCTGGCTCAGGAACAGTGTGGGCAGCATGACAAGGGAGGTTATTCTTGCCCCTGTACTCAGCACTGCTCAGGCCACACCTTGAGTGCTGTGTCCAGTTCTGGGCTCATCAATTCAAGAGAGATGTTGAGGTATTGCAACATGGACAGAGAAGAGCAACGAAGCTGGTGAGGAGCCTGGAGCACAGCCCTGTGAGGAGAGGCTGAGGGAGCTGGGGGTGTGCAGATTTCAGAAGAGGAGGCTCAGGACAGATCTCATTGCTGTCTACAGCTACCTGAAGGGAGGCTGTAGACAGGTGGGGTTGGTCTCTTCTGCCAGGCAAGCAGCAACAGAACAAGGGGACACAGTCTGAAGTTGTGCCAGGGGAGGTCTAGGCTGGATGTTAGGAGGAAGTTGTTGTCAGAGAGAGTGATTGGCATTGGAATGGGCTGCCCAGGGAGGTCAAGGACTTGCCATCACTGAGGTGTTGAAGCAAAGCCTGGATGAGGCACTTAGTGCCATGGTCTGGTTCATTGGCCAGGGCTGGGTGCTAGGCTGGACTGGATGATCTTGGAGGTCTCTTCCAATGTGGTCTATTCTATTCCATTCCATTCCATTCCATTCCATTCCATTCCATTCCATTCCATTCCTTTCCATTCTATCTACATTCTTCATAAGAGAATTCCCATTATACTCCACCTTTAATCAAGAAACAACTCCTGTTTTATTTTGGAAAACAACACTTAATGATAATGGCTTCATAAGTATGGAAGGAAGTTCACTTTGTTAACTCCTGAAAATAGCAGGAAATATGTGGATTTGTTCGACTAAACAGAAAGTGATTTGTGGTGTGCTTTGAGTGAAAGGCAAAAGGAAGATTTTAGCTTTAGTCAGTGTTTAAATTGAAACCACAAAACCCATTCACAAAGCAGAGAAGCTTTCTAAGGAAATTACTTCAAATCTTCTGCTTGTAATGCTGCTGCAGTGGAAACAAATTCAGTGACCATCTATAACATCTAACTTCTTGCTTCCCCTACAATCTCCATAAACCTACAAGACCATATACTGCAGCTCCTTTTCTGCTTGATTTGTATCATTTCACCTATTCTTCCAGGATTAATTCCTAATTTACACAGGTAAAAGAAACAGCCCCAAAAAAAGAGTATCAGAAGAATCTAGATCTCCACTGAAGCATTTGAGAATCGTCTGACAAAGTCCATTTTTTACCACTGGCTCCTTTAGGGACCCAAAAGGGATTATTTTCACATTCCTGTCCTTCTGATTGCCTCTTTCCCCATTAGCCAAAATGATCACCTTGCAGATGGGAAACTTAAGGGTCTTAATTTCATGCCATGGCACATCTTTGATGTACTCCTACTATTTACATCAGTTTTTGATGCACCTGCTTGTGCAGCACATTTCTGCTTCAGGTATTATGCTAGAGCAGAAGATATCTACAAGTATAGTGCAGATATTTATCCCAGGAAAGAACTCTTCCCTCAGAGTAGTTTTAACCAGTGCCACAAGTAAACAAAAGTTATCACTGCAAAGCACTTTTCACCTCCTATAGGTGCAGCCTTCTGCCAGGGAACACAATTATGTAATCAGAGGCCTAACCTAAAATTCTCCTGGCAAAAAAAATAACACAGGTTTGACCTAAGAAAAGCACCAAGTTCCTGTTCTCAAGAACAGAAGGCACAATGCTTTGGGGTTTCTATATAAAGGAAGATCATATTTCACTAAAGAGAAGACCCAGAATCTCAGCCAGCAGAAGTGATGCACTGTGCTAGTTTGAGCCTAGCTGGAATATTTGGGTGAGAAGAATGAGATGATAGGCTGTGTAAAGGAAACAGTGCTGATGTCTGCTGCACTCATAGGCCTGATGAGATGTGTAAGAACAAGAACACAAAACACGGATAACACAGTTCCAGCGGCTCTCTGTTGCAGCTGCTGTCTGCACTTTCCTCCCTGGCCTGCTTTCTGTGCAGCTAATCCTTCTACTATCTAATCCCCCTGGTTGCCAATCCTCCAATCTCTCCTGGCACATAAGGCAAAGTCTGGGATAAGGTAGAGGGGTGGAAAGAAGGTGGAAGAGTGGTGGGAGCCTTTCCTAGGGATTCTGGTTTCTGGAAGGGCTGCTTTGTTGCCATTCTCTGGACACCTTCCAGCACCTCAACATCTTCTCTCAGGTGGCCAGCACCAGAACGAGAGGACACAGCCTCAAGCTGTGCCAGAGGAAATTTAGGCTGGAGGTGAGGAGAAAGTTCTTCACTGAGAGAGTCATTGGACACTGGAAGGGGCTGCCCGGGGACGTGGTGGAGTCGCCGTCCCTGGAGCTGTTCAAGGCAGGATTGGACGTGGCACTTGATGTCATGGTCTGGCCTTGAGCTCTGTGGTAAAGGGTTGGACTTGATGATCTGTGAGGTCTCTTCCAACCCTGATGATACTGTGTGATACTGTGATACTGTGATCTCTCTTGAATTGAGGAGCTCAGAGATGGACACAGCATTCAAGGTGTGGCCTGAGCAGTGCTGAGTACACTACCTGAAGGGAGGTTGTAGCCAGGTGAGGTTGGTCTCATCTGCTAGGCAAGCAGCAACAGAACAAGGGGACACAGTCTCAAGTTGTGACAGAGGAGGTCTAGGCTGGATGTTAGGAGAAAGTTGTTGTCAGAGAGAGTGATTGGCATTGGAATGGGCTGCCCAGGGAGGTGGTGGAATCACTGTCTCTGGGGGTGTTGAAGCAAAGCCTGGCTGAGGCACTTAGTGCCATGGTCTGGTTGATTGGATAAGGCTGGGTGCTAGGTTGGCCTGGATGATGTTGGAGGTCTCTTCCAACCTGCTTGATTCTATGATCCTATGATTCTATGTTTTGCTTTAGCCAATTTTAATTTGAAATCAGTTTTTCAGTCCACTCACTGGTGGCATAGATTGCGCATGCAACTGAGCATGAAGAAGAAGACTCAACTTCTTCAGTTAGGCAATTTTCACTTAGCTAGGGACTTGGTTTTGCTGCTGGATTATCTAGGCTGCTTTATCAGCTCTGTCTGTTAGTTTATGAATGACAGTTTGAGAAGTATACACTGCCAACAGATTAGCATCTACAGGCCTCAGATTTATTTCAAGTTGTTTAGATTAACATCCACGTGTCCTGGATGGAGGATTTAAGAAGGGCAAGCTGATCTAACCCAGATTTCTCCCTTACCACCCCACCCCCATAATGTGAAAATGTAGATCTGCAAATAAATAAATAAATTAAGATTAAAAATAAAGGACAGTGAAGAGTGTTGGTATATTAAAAAGCTTGGAAAATGGAAAATGTATACATTTCCCTAAGGGAATTGCAGAACTAAGGAGTGCAGAAAATGAAAATGCAGAAGAATTTAGGTAAAAAGCCAATAAGGCTGAGATTAAGTCTTACAGGCACTGAAGATTTATTGCATGCACCCAAAAAGTAGGTCAGAGTTCATTTATAAGGAAGAGTTCATTCATAAGAAGAGCTTAGAGCAGAGCATGTCAAAATTAAAATCAAATCAGTGGGAGTTGAAGCAGCAGCAACTCTTCAGATACAAATGCATGAGAGGTGTAGAAGGAAGAGTTGTCTAAGGAAACTGGATAAATAATGCAAAATTCATAATAGCTGCCTCATATAGGAGCACTGCTGACCTAGGGAGAGCATCATTACAAACTATGGGGAAATTAGGACTATAATTACAAACTATGGGGAAACTAGAACTGCAAGAAAAAAACCCAAATCATGGCTATAATAGAGAAAGCAGAGTTGCTTTCTGCAACTGTCATATTACAGCTGTTCTCTGCTGGATCCTTCTTCTCTTTTAAAGCTACAATGGCTATTTGTTTAGATTCCAATTATATTGCTTCTAAACAAGGGCCTTATAGGATCATAGAATCAACCAGGTTGGAAGAGTCCTCCGAGATCAGCCAGTCCAACCTAGCACCCAGCCCTAGCCAGACAACTAGACCATGGCACTAAGTGCCTCATCCAGGCTTTGCTTCAACACCTCCAGGGATGGTGACTCCACCACCTCCCTGGGCAGCCCATTCCAATGCCAATCACTCTCTCTGCCAGCAACTTCCTCCTCACATCCAGCCTAGACCTCCCCTGGCACAACTTCAGACTGTCCTCTTGTTCTCTTGCTGCTTGCCTGGCAGCAGAGACTAACGCTTACCTGGCTACAGCCTCCCTTCAGGTAGCTGTAGACAGCAATGGGCTCTGCCCTGAGCCTCCTCTTCTCTTGGCTAAACGCCCCCAGCTCCCTCAGCCTCTCCTCACAGGGTCTGTGTTCCAGGCCTTTCACCAGCTTTGTCACCCTTCTCTGGACACATCCCAGCACCTCAGCATCTCTCTTGAATTGAGGGGCTTGATATGACCTTTCTGTCAAAGTATAACAGAAATCTTGAAATGAGTTTAGGGTAGGAAGAGGAACTTCAGGCCACTCTTCATGGAGGGTCTTGTGATGTTTTCTGCAAACATTAGTCTCAAGTTGTGTCTGGTTAGGTCTAGGCTGGATGTTAGGAGGAAGTTGTTGGCAGAGAGAGTGATTGGCATTGGAATGGGCTGCCCAGGGAGGTGGTGGAGTCACCGTCCCTGGAGGTGTTCAAGCAAAGCCTGGCTGAGGCACTTAGTGCCATGGTCTGGTTGATTGGCTAGGGCTGGGTGCTAGGTTGGACAGGATGATCTTGGAGGTCTCTTCCAACCTGCTTGATTCTATGATCAATCAAAAAGAAAAAATGATGGAGAGCATAAAGCAAGAGGTAGATAGCCAAAACCTGCCACAGCTGTTAAAGAGAAGCAAATACTTCACTGGACAGGCAGACAGTTCTACGAGAACAACCTCTATGCAGATGGCTGACCAGCTGCAAGTCTGTTTAATTCATGCCATGCAGGTTTTTGATTACACATTTGTTATGCGGGCAACCATTGTGCAGGCAGCTGTTCACAGGGTCAGGTAAGCAAGTGCTCTTTATGAAGAATTCATAAAGTGTTATTAGCACAGTGCTATAGCAAAGTACCATCATTCATATTCCTATTCATCTGACTAATTGGACATTAAGTACCATTTTTGCTTCTCTTTAGTGGGGAAGTGGGATGTCACCTTGGCAGGGACTTTTCTGTAAGTTGCGTAAGTCTTCAGGCATGGCACAGAATCATAGGATCATAGAATCATAGAACCAACCAGCTTGGAAGAGACCTCCAAGGAAACTAGTCCAACCTATCTAACCTATCCACCCAATCCAACCAAGCTCATCTAGTGCAGCCCTATCCAATCAACTGGGCCATGGCACTAAGTGCCTCATCCAGGCTTTTCTTGCACACCTCCAGACCATGGCACTAAGTGTCTCACCCAGTCTTTTCTTGCACACCTCCAGGGGCAGCAACTCCACTACCTCTCTTGTCAGCCCATTCCAATGGGCTCTCAGGATAACACATTATTAAGTTGATATTGGTAAACCAATTCAGGTGGCATGAGAATCTGGTCCATGACAAACATAGAATCATAGAATCAATCAGGTTGGAAGAGACCTCCAAGATCATCAACCCAACCCTATCCAGTCAACTAGACCATGGCACTAAGTGCCTCATCCAGGCTTTGCTTGCCTACCTCCAGGGACAGCAACTCCACCACCTCCCTGGGCAACCCATTCCAATGGCAAATCACTCTGTGAAGAACTTCCTTCTTCAAGCCTATACCTCCCCTGGCACAACTCAAGACATATGTAATAGCATTTTGCTTCACAGCTTAGAATTTCCATATGAAAATCAATTGGTGCATCAGGGAAAAAACTAAGACTCTCAAAGTCATTATAATTTGAGCTTTCTCCTCTTTTTCAACATTTAATCTTTCAATCTTGATTGAAAGAGACAAGTATGAGCTCAGAGCACTAAGACAGACATTTCCTGGAGATTTATGCAAGCCTATGAAAAACTGCCACTCTCAGATTTCATTAGTGGGCTTGCAGAAACAACAAGCAAAGGAAATTGCTGTTTCACTTAAACTCTAGACAATAAAATGCACTGCTGCAGTAAACTATGTTTAGCAATAGGGAGGTATAGAAATGTAATACAGCAGACATGATGCTGCCTGGGCCAAATACCTAGCAGCTTTTCAAGTGACCTGCCTTTTCTTAGGAACATATCCAGAGAAAGGCTGTCCTAAAAATTCAGAGTCATTTTGCTAATCCAGCTTGAGCCAAACTTTTCATTTCTGTGTTCTTACTGACAAGAAATCACCGATCCCAGTCCACTGAAATGATTCTTATTTGACTCCAGCAAGTCTTGCAGAAATGAGAATCATGGAATCAGTCAGGGTTGGAAGGGACCACAAGGATCATCTAATTCCACCCCCCCTAGCCTATAAGGAAAGTGTGTATTACAGAATCACAGAGTCACAGAATTACCTAGATTGGAAAAGACCTTTAAAATCATGCAGTCCAACTGTCTGATGGCTTGGGAGTTCCCCTCCAGAAAAAGGGGACACAGTCTCAAGTTGTGAGGCTGGATGCAAGGCTGGATGTTAGGAGGAAGTTGTTGGCAGAGAGAGTGATTGCCATTGGAATGGGCTGCCCAGGGAGGTGGTGGAGTCACTGTCCCTGGAGGTGTTGAAGAAAATGACTGGATGAGGCACTTAGTGCCATGGTCTGGTTGACTGGACATGGCTGGGTGCTAGGTTGGACTGGATGAGCTTGGAGGTCTCTTCCAACCTGATTGATTCTGTGATTCTATGTCTGCTTCAAGGTATTCACAAGAAAATATTTTATCATCATGTCAAGATTAGTGAAATGCTATAGATAGAGTGTGAATGACTCAGGTTTGGGGCCAAACTGCTTGGTTGTTTTCTCTAAGGTCTATTGGTCTGTCAAAGTAGAACTGGCATGACTTTGCAGAGATTTAACTCACAGGTTATCACTCCAATGTGGAAAGTCTGTGCCTCACAGAAATTTATCAGTTTGTAGATCACTTTATGAATCACATCACACAAACTAGAAAAATGAACCATTCTTACCATTTCCTTCCAATCTACAAACATGAAATTTAAGCTCTGGGTCCATTTCATTATCTTCTGTTTGCCAGTATAGCCTGCCTCCTTATCACCAACTGTACTAACAGCCTTCAAATCAGTGAGTCATAGGATCAGTCAGGGTTAGAAGGGACCACGAGGAGCAGCCAGTTCCAAACCCCCCTGCCATGCCCAGGGACACCCTACCCTAGAGCAGGCTGCACACAGCCTCATCCAACCTGGCCTTAAACACCTCCAGCCATGGGGCCTCATCCACTTCTCTGGGCAACCCATTCCAAGCTCTCACCACCCTCATGCTCAACAACTTCCTCCTCACCTCCAGCCTGACTCTCCCCACCTCCAGCTTTGCTCCATTCCCCCCAGTCCTGGCACTCCCTGACAGCCTCAAAAGTCCCTCCCCAGCTTTTTTGGAGGCTCCCTTCAGATCCTGGAAGGCCACCAGAAGGTCACCTGGGAGCCTCCTCTGCTCCAGCCTGCACAGCCCCAACTCCTTCAGTCTGTGCTCATAGCATAGGTGAATCATCACTTGCACACCACTCCTTTGATATATTTTTCCAAGGAGACTAGGGAAATTTCTTATCCTCTAGGAACTCTGTTAAACAGAGATGGACTCCATAGGGAAGCACTGAAGGCAGAATGGGATCTGCTGTTCTATCAATCCAGAAATGAGCAGCATATGTCTCTGGTAAGTTTGTGCTGCCAATTGTGGGAGTGGATAGGTCTCATGGCCAAGAAAGCTGCTGAGTGTTAGGTTTTATTTTTGAACACCAGAGTGTCTCCCCTGCAGGACAAAGGGAACTCTTATACAGGCAGAACTCTTGAGCAGCAGTAGCTTTATTGCTCTGGGCTAGATATGATTTGAAACTGGAAATTAAGATAAACACCAAAAAAATGGCCAGGATAATCTCTTCTAATTTTTGGGAGCAGTGCCTATGATTATGCTCTTCTGGCTACCATTATTGCTTTAATTTCTCATGTCAGATTCTAGAGTTCACCACTCTGTAGTTGTGATGCTTGTTTGATTTTATAGCCTTACAGATGAGTTTTGCAGCAAAGTCCTCAAGTTAAGATGAGTGTAGAAGTGCTTTGACTAATGAGCTGCCATTCTTTGGCCCTTTTTTTCCATGCAAGTAATGTAAACTACATGACAACCCTCCCAATAGTTGTCAAGAGTAACGGTGAGACCCTGTCAGTCACTGCATGACTTGTGACTGTTTCCTAAGCAGCAACAGAAAAAGCAAACCCTACAGACTTGCCTTGGCATTAGCCAACAGTTCTCAGTGTTTTAAACAGGACTAAAAATATCCACCAATTCAGAGGATGATATAAATGGCCCTGCAACAGACAACACACACCAGCAGTATTTATTTCCAACAGGTATCTAGAGGGGAAACACTGAAAATAAATCAGGCAGGACTTCTCTGCAAGTTTAGTTATCAATATGGAAATAATTAAAAGGAGTACAAAAAAAGCTGGGGAAGGATTTTTCAGGTTCTCAGGGAGTGAAAGGACTAAGGGGAATGGAGAAGATCCCATTCTGCCTTCAGTGCTTCCCTATGGAGTCCAGCTCTGTTTAACAGAGTTCCTAGAGGATAAGAAAGTTTCCCTAGTCTCCTTAGAAAAATATATCAAAGGAGTGGTGTGCAAGTGATGGTTCACCTCTGCTATGAGGACAGACTGAAGGAGTTGGGGCTGTGCAGTCTGGAGAAGAGGAGGATCCCAGGTGACCTTCTTGTGGCCTTCCACTATCTGAAGGGAGCCTCCGAAAAAGCTGGGGAGGGACTTTTTAGGCTGTCAGGGAGTGACAGGACTGGGGGGAATGGAGCAAAGCTGGAGGTGGGGAGAGTCAGAGTGGAGGTGAGGAGGAAGTTGTTGAGCATGAGAGTGGTGAGAGGCTGGAATGGGTTGCCCAGGGAGGTGGTTGAGGCCCCATGGCTGGAGGTGTTTCAGGCCAGGCTGGCTGAGGCTGTGTGCAGCCTGCTCTAGGGTAGGGTGTCCCTGGGCATGGCAGGGGGGGTTGAATTAGATGATCTTTGTGGTCCCTTCTAACCCTGACTGATTCTATGATTCCATGAATTAGCTAACAAGATATACATCTCTTGTCTATGCCCATTTTATACAGAGCATGCTTTTATAAGAATATAAGTTCACAGCCCTCTTCCCTGGATAGGCTACCTGAAAAACATGACAATCATTGCACTTGATTGCAAATAAGATTACCTTCAGCTTATCTGGTACACTCTGTCTGCTAGAGATTGACAGGACTGGCTGAATCTTTCTATTGGTCTCCCATATCTAGAGTTGAAATTTAACCTCCCATGTTTAGAGATTCTCGGAGGTTTTAACTCTTCCACTCTTTTTTCTCAGGCTATCCTCTTCAGCCTAGTTTTATCCATAGTGTTATGTGCTATTCAGTTCTCAGGTTGCACCAGAGAGTATGAAAGCCTGAAGTAGCTCTAATTGCTTCACCTTTCTGTGATCTCGGCAGTGTTCTTCCTCGGTCTGCCTGGATGTTAAACCACCTGCAGGTTCAGATCTCATAACCTGTGTATGGAATCACTCCCATCATGGCATGTGTAGAAGACACCTGCCTGACTGTTCCTACAGTGCCTACTTCAGTGTTGCTAAGATCATGAAAGAAAAGTCAAACTCGTGGAGCCGCACTCCATGACTGGAAGGAGACTCACTCAGGCTGTAACTGGGTCCACAGTGCATGTTCCCTGCATTTCCTTTGTCAGTGTACTTGTAAAACATGTCTAACTTGTAAAAGCATGTCCAGCTGTAGGCAACTGAGGAGACTACTACAGTCTGAGCCAGGTAATAGATTCTCCTACCCAAGGAAATGCAGTCTTGGACATGATGGTCACAAAGGTCTGCAGCCCCCAACACAAGAAGGACATGGAACTGTTAGAGTGTGTCCAGAGGAGGGCCACGAAAATGGTCAGAGGGCTGGAACAGCTCTGCTATGAGGACAGGCTACAAGAGCTGAGGCTCTGCAGCCTGGAGAAGAGAAGCCTTCAAGGAGACCTTCCAGTATCTGAAGGGGTCCTACAGGAAGGCTGGGAATGGACTATTGACAAGGTCTAGTAATGGCAGTAATGAGTTTAAACTTGAAGAGGGGAGATTCAAACTAGATATTAGGAAAGGGTTCTTTACAGTGAGGGTGGTGAGACCCTGGAAGAGGTTGCCCAGGGAGGTTGTGGATGCTTCCTTCCTGGAGGTGTTCAAGGCCAGGTTGGATGAGGCCTTGAGTGACCTGTTCTAGTGGGAGGTGTCTCTGCCTATGGCAGGGGGTTGGAACTGGATGACCTTTGAGGTCCCTTCCAGCCTAAACCATTCTATGATTCTAAAACAAAAAGGGAAATTATTATGTGAAGGATAAACCAAAGCTGCTAAGTCAGCATAAATGGACTTAGGTGACAAACTGCTACTTTTAAATCACATAAATGCCCAAAAGCATCCTGCTAAGTTTCCCACAGGGAATCATCTCCTAAAGAGTCAGGATGTTATTAGTATGTTCTGGATTTGCAATGCTAATTAGAAAAATACAAATAGTGAGCAAATCCTAGGCTCAGTGTTAAGATCTGAGAAACTGAGCTGAGCAAATTAGTTCTCTGAGGTTGAAGAGCAGTGAGAAAGGACACAGCATTAACAAATTGGTTTGTACTGTCTTTTCCAGAACATGAAGTGTTTGCCCATCACCAGCTGATAGAGCATCTTAGAATGAAACTAGTGCAGTAGGTTCTTCCTTGTGCTAGTTTGAAGCTAGCTGGAATATTTTGGTGAGAAGAATTAGATTTTAGGGTGTGAAAAGGAAACAGTGCTGATGTCTGCTGCACTCATAGGCTTGCTGAGATGGATAAAAACAAGAGCATAAACATAGATAACAAAGTTGCTCTCTGGCTTTGGCTGCCTGCACTTCTCTCCCTAACCTGCTGTCTGTCTAACTAATCCTTCTGCTTCCTAACCCCCTGGCTGATTCTCCAAATTCACCTTGCACATAAGGCAAAGCCTGGGATAAGGTGGAGAGGTGGAAAGGAGATGGAAGGGTGGTTGGGAGCCCCTCCTGGGGCCTCTGGTTTCTGGGAGGGCTGTTGTGTTTCCATGTTACTTTTAACTTGTCTAGTTCTGCATATAGAATAATAGAATCAACCGGGTTGGAAGAGACCTCCAAGATCATCCAGTCCAACCTAGCACCCAGCCCTGTCCAATCAACTAGATCATGACACTAAGTGTCTCATCCAGTCTTTTCTTTAACATCTCCAAGTATAGCTGTATAGATTACCAATATCTGCTTGTATATTGTGCTAAGCTGTAAATAGAAAGCTTCATTCCTTGATTCCCAGCTCGGCTGAGTCTAGTCTGAGTGATTTTCTTAAGTGGGGAGGTAACACCCAGCCCATCACATTCCTGTTGTCAAATATAAAAGCTAAGTCAATAATTACTCTGCCTCTATGTGTATTTCTTTTCCTTTCACAGCAGAACGATTCCATGTAGCTGCATTGATGTCAGTTCCACCCCTAAAGCCTTGATCTCTGCGTACGCACTTTGTTTCATGTAATGCCAAAGAAATCAGCCCTGAAAGTGCTTCTGAGATGTGTAGGTGGTACAAACTTCTGGTTAGGACCTCGGCCCTTCCCTTTTTTCCTGGCAGAGCTGTGCTCACTTGGCAGCTGTCAAAATCCTCAGCAGTCCCAGTCACAAAAAAAAAGAGGGGGGTGTTTGTCACTCCAAAACACTCATGCTTCTCTAAACCATGTTTTGCAGACCAGCATGCAGAACCTGCCCCACCCCTACAAGGGCTGTCTCACAAGTGGTAGTCATCTCAACAACTTTTGTGTTTATGTTTAGCCTGCATCTGGGGCTACAATAATCCTCCTTCCCTTGTATCTCTATTTTTAAAAGCCCAAACATGTGCCAAAGACAACAAAAGTGCCATGGTGCTTAGAGGATGTCCTCTTTGATCTGTAGGAAGGTTGTATTGAAAGACATTTTGTGCTGATTAGCAGTCTGTAAATGTTTCATGTGTTTTGGTCAAAATATCTGTCCAGTTCCATTAGGAATGTGGGATCTGTTCCTGTGCTTGTACTTGCAACAGTAAGTGTGTCTTCAAGCACCTGGGGAGGAATAACCACAGGTGCCAGTATATGCTGGAGACTTACCAGCTCGAAAGCAGCTCTGCAGAGAATGACCTTGAGGTCTTGGTGGAGAACATGCTGAAGGTGACTGATTCATTCTTGCTGAAAAAAAACAGTAAATGCATTAGGAATGTGATGTTTTGGGTGTTACCTGCCCCCCCTCCTCCCCACTCTTATGAAATCACCCAGACTAGACTCAGTTGAGCTGGAAATTAAGGAAGGAAGCTTTTATATTTACAGCTTAGCACAATATATAAGCAGATATTTACTATATATGTACAGCTATATGCAGTAATGGACAAGTTAAAAGTGATACAAAAACACAGCAGCCCTCCCAGAAACCAGAGTCCCCAGGAGGGGCTCCCAACCACCCTTCCACCTTCTTCCCACCCCTCTACCTTACCCCTTATGTTCAAGGTGAGTTTGGAGGGTTGTCCAGGGGGTTAGGAAGCAGATGGATTAGTCACACAGAAGGTTAAGTTAGTGAGAGTTCAGCCCAAAGCCCAGAGAGCAACTCTGTTATCTATGCTTGTGTTCCTGTTTTTATCCATCTCAGCAAGCCTAAGAGTGCAGCATACATCACCTTTGTTTCCTTTTACAGCCTATAATCTAATTCTTCCCACTGAAACAGTCTAGCTTGCCTCAAACTAGCACAAGGAAGAGCATTGCTAACAAGTCAGGGAAGGTGATCCTTCTCTGTTCATCCCTGTAAGACACATCCAGAGTGTTGTGTTCAGTTTTGGGCTCCCCAGAACAAGGAAGATCTGGGCTTACAGGGATGAGTCCAACAAAAGGTTATAAAAATGATTAAGGGACTGGAGCATTGGGAACACAAGGATAGGCCAAGAAAGTTGACTGCTCATCCTTGAAGAGAGGAGGCTTGAGTGTATCTTACAGAGGTGTATAAAAACCTGATTGGAGGTGACACAGGAGCATCAGAATCATAGAATAGAATCAGAGAATCAGTCAGGGTTGAAAGGGACCACAGGGAACATCTAGTTCCAATCCCCCTGCCATGGGCAGGGACACCCTACCCTAGAGCAGGCTGCACACAGCCTCAGCCAGCCTGGCCTGAAACACCTCCAGGGACAGGCTCTCAACCATCTCCCTGGGCAACCCATTCCAACCTCTCACCACTCTCATGCTCAACAACTTCCTCCTCACATCCAGCCTGAATCTCCCCACCTCCAGCTTTGCCCTCCCTGGGCAGCCCATTCCAATGCCAATCACTCTCTCTGACAACAACTTCCTCCTAACATCCAGCCTAGACCTCCCCCAGCACAACTTGAGACTGTGTCCCCTTGTTCTGTTGCTGGTTGCCTGGCAGCAGAGCCCAACCCCACCTGGCTACAGCCTCCCTTCAGGTAGTTGTAGACAGCAATGAGCTCTGCCCTGAGCCTCCTCTTCTGCAGGCTGCACACCCCCAGCTCCCTCAGCCTCTCCTCACAGGGCTGTGCTCCAGGCCCCTCCCCAGCTTCATCACCCTTCCCATCTTTTGTCTGCCCTAAGGAAACTGCATTCATTTGGATATAGCAGCAGATCCTTTCAGGTCCATAGATTCCTTTACACTCTGTGAGCAGTAAACTTAACCTGGATCTTTATGCAAAACTGCAAGTGATTGTGTTGAAATTTGTGTCTTTCTTATCATTTGGACCCTATATCATCACTGGTACTTCAGAGTGGAATTCTTTTCCTTTCCTGAAAGGAATGGCCTCTCCCTCCCTTAGCCTAGCATTGGGTATCTTACATCTGGTGTTCAAGGTGTATAGCTAGGAAACTTCAAGGAGTTCTAGATGAGAGTTTAGGAGCATTCTAGATGTGATAGCAAAAATCAGAAACCTCTGTCCAGAGTAAGCATTCCCTTCCCACCTGGTTGATTCTGTGATTCTCTGTGCTTAGACACTGCACAGTTGAAAGAAGGCAAATCTTATCAATGTCCCTGCATGACACAGCTGCAGAGGAAGGTAGTGACAGTACAGGTCGCACATAACTAGAAGAAAATGAGACTGACTAGCACATCAGAAAGTGTAGAACAGGATTCTGCCCCTGTGTAGAAGGATTTTCCCTAATAATGGATTTACTTGAGAGAGCAGAGTGTTCATTTAGGTTTAAGGTCTTCAGAGGTGGCAGTGTACCTTTAACTGAAAGGTATTTTTCCCAGTTGTCTCCAAAGTTAGATAAAACAGACTATACACCAATGTTACTGGTAGCTTTTGATGAAGTTTTCATGTGACAGCTTGAAAGACAGCATCATGAAGCCCTCAAGACAGGCCAGAGGTGGAGATGCTTGCAATTAGCATGCTCTGCACATCACCTTCTGCCTTTCAGCACTTCCTCACTGAGCCATAAATGAGGTTTCTTTTAGCTGGGAAAATTTAACTGTACAGAATAAGGAGAAAGATATTTAAAATATTAAGGTCATATTTTCTTTTACTGTCCATGTAAAATATGTTTTTATCCATAGATACTGTGCTGGAACAGTACAATGTACTTTCTTGAACCATTTATTTCGGTGTAACTCTGTGAGATGAAGAGCTCTCTTAGTCTAATCTCTCCATAAATGTGCCCCTGCTTGTTTGAAGAACCCAAAAGGTGCTGCGTGAAGAGCTCAGTAGAAAGATAAGGTGAGGGAGAGTCTTAAAGAGAGGTTTATCTTTCATCCTGATCACCAAACTGGAAAAACACAGACTGGATGGGTGGAGCACTCCCTGCTTAAGGAATTGGACTGGATAAGGCACTTAGTGCCATGGTCCGGTTGATTGGATAGGGCTGGGTGCTAGTTTGGGCTGGATGAGCTTGGAGGTCTCTTCCAACCCCGTTGATTCTATGATTCTATTCTATGGTCACATGCGGAGTGGTGATCAAGGGCACAATGTCCACCTGGAGACCAGTGACAAGTAGCATCCCTCAGGGGTCAGTGCTGGCAGCAGTGCTGTTGAACATCTTTGTCAGTGATATGGACAGAGCAATCAAGTGCACCCTCAGCAAGTATGCAGATGGCACCAAGCTGTGTGGCACAGTTGACTTACTAGAGGGCAGGGATCCATCCAGAGGGACCTGGACAGGCTGGAGAGCTGTGCCCAGGCCAACCTTATGACATTTAACAGGGCCAAGTGTAAGGTCCTGCACCTGGATTGGTGCAGATAGAGGCTGAGTGGGGAATGGCTGAGAGCAGCCCTGAGGATAAAGACCCATTGACAGCCACTGGGTCCATGTCCAAGTGGAGGCCAGTAACAAGCAGAGTCCCTCAGTCAAAGGCCAACCAAGAGAGACTGTAAGACAAACTTCAGGATCTTCTTTTGGTCTGAAGATTTCTTACTATTTCTCACTATTTTTGTCTGAAGATTTCTTACTATTGTCTGCAATACAAACCACAGACCCATGAGTGGATGTGCCAGAGTCTGTCTTTCTACAGCTGAACTTTAGCATGGCTGGGGGAAAGCAAAAAGATTAAAAAAATAAACTGAGGGGAAAAAAGGGAAAATTTTCCTAATTTGAAAGCATTTTACTGTAGGCTGTTTGTTTATTTTTAGATTGCAAAGTAGAACATGTAACACAATTGAACACTGCAGCTCATAGAATCATAGAATCAGTCCCATTGGAAGAGACCTCCAAGCTCATCCAGTCCAACCTAGCACCCAGCTCTATCCAATCAACCAGACCATGGCACTAAGTGCCTCATCCAGGCTTTGCTTCAACACCTCCAGGGACAGCAACTCCACTACCTCCCTGGGCAGCCCATTCCAATGCCAATCACTCTCTCTGACAACAACTTCCTCCTAACATCCAGCCTAGACCTCCCCTGCCACAACTTGAGACTGTGTCCCCTTGTTCTGTTGCTGGCTGCCTGGCAGAAGAGACCAACCCCACCTGGCTACAACCTCCCTTCAGGGAGTTGTAGACAGCAATGAGCTCTGCCCTGAGCCTCCTCTTCTGCAGGCTGCACACCCCCAGCTCCCTCAGCCTCTCCTCACAGGGCTGTGCTTCAGGCCCCTCACCAGCTTTGGTGCCCTTCTCTGGACACGTTCCAGCACCTGAGCATTTCTCTTGAATTGAAGAGCCCAGAACTGGACACAGCACTCAAGATGTGGCCTGACCAGTGCTGAGTACAGGGGCAGAATAACCTCCCTTGTCCTGCTGGCCACACTGTTCCTGATCCAGACCAGGATATCAGCTCATGTTTGTAACTGTCATAGGAAACATAGCATTCCTAGGAAACACCACCATACAATCTCAAGATTCAGAACTATTTAAGCCTTAGAACCCTCCATAAATCTTATTCTCAAATCTTTTCTGAGAAGTTGGGCTGAGAAGGCCTACAATTATTCTGTTCTGAGCTTAAAAATACAACAAATTCCCTCAAGTCAGCTGTCAGACAGCGCTTCCAGCTGGAGCATTCATGCTGTGTTAAAATTAGAAGGCTAAGAAAACAGGCTCCACACAAATGGGATTGATTTGGAAGTCAGACTTCACATTTCAGCATCTCTGATGGTATCAGCTGTGCTTATGGGTTCTGATAACTGCATGCAGCAAAGCATGCTTGTCAGAGTGGAGCTATGAGCCAAGAAGAAAATCTCAGTGAAGCAGGATGGGCCCAAGAAAAGGTGAGTAAGCCTGGAGTTTCACTAAGCTTCTTTGGCATTCACTATGCTGTCTACAACTAGCTGGAAGGAGGCTGCAGCCAGGTGGGGTTGGTCTCTTCTCCCAGGCAACCAACAATGGAACAAGGGGACACAGTCTCAAGTTGTGCTGGGGGAGGTCTAGGCTGGATGTTAGGAGGAAGTTGTTGTCAGAGAGAGTGATTGGCATTGAAATGGGCTGCCCAGGGAGGTGGTGGACTCACTATCCCTGGAGGTGTTGAAGGAAAGCCTGGATGAGGCACTTAGTGCCATGGTCTAGTTGATTGGATAGAGCTGGGTGCTAGGTTGAACTGGATGAGCTTGGAGGTCTCTTCCAACAGAACTGATTCTATGATTCTATGATTTTAAAGTTCCATTTCTCCAAGTGAAGTTTCTGCACATATTCAGCATTCACACTTTAAAAATGCTTCATTTCTACTTTCCTTTTTCTTATTTATTTTTACAAGTGATGAGGAAAAGGAAGAAGAGAAAGGAACTGTCTGACTGAATTATTTCATGTCTCACTACTTCACTCTCCCAGCTCTTTCAGATGTGTATCTGGGCACACATTTTCTTACTGGTTAACACTTCTGAAGTGCTTTGCTGCTTGGTGGAGAGATCAGATATTTTACAGAAGTAATATGCAAGAGTAAAGCAAATTATTCTCCCTAGAGCTGTCTGCTGCAGTATTCAATGGCAAAGCATCATTTTATTAGCAAGTATTTCCATGCAGTCATAACAGCTCTGAAGCATTTAGCAAACTACTGTCTTCATTTATCAATGAATCATTTAAATGAATATTTTAGGTGGATGCATGAATTTGATAAAAGTTTTGGACATTTATAGCAGCCTTTAAAGTTAAAAGTGCTTCTGTGGGGTTTTTATGTGACTTTACAGAGCTAGAAACTTTCTGGCAAAGTCAGATTTGATCACTTTAACAAAGCAGAGAAATCAGACTTCCCTCTGGGAAAAGAAACAAAACAAAAGAAGTCCATGGCTCCCTGTTTTGTGCATAGCAGATGATGGAATAAATTGTATATATCAAAATGTGATGGTTTGGGTGTTAACTCCCACACACACACACTTAAGAAAATCACCCAGAGTAGACTCAGTTGATCTGGAAATTGAAGAATGAAGCTTTACATTTGCAGCTTAGCAGAATATGCAAGCAGGTATTGACAATCTATACAGCTAGAGACAGAAATAGACAAGTTAGAAAGTAACACAGAAACACAACAGCCCTCTCAGAAATCAGAGTCCCCAGGAGCGTCTCCCAGCCTTCTTTCCATCTCCTTTCCACCCCTCTGGAGCACAAACACTATAAGGAGAAGCTGAGGGAGATGGACTTGTTTAGCCTGGAGAAGAGGAGGCTCAGGGCAGACCTCCTTGCTGTCTACAACTACCTGAAGGGAGGCTGTAGCCAGGTGGGGTTGGTCTCTTCTGCCAGGCAACCAGCAACAGAAGAAGGGGACACAGTCTCAAGTTGTGCCTGGGGAGGTCTAGGCTGGATGTTAGGAGGAAGTTGTTGTCAGAGAGAGTGATTGGCATTGGAATGGGCTGCCCAGGGAGGTGGTGGAGTCACTGTCCCTGGGGGTGTTGAAGCAAAGCCTGGATGAGGCACTTAGTGCCATGGTCTGGTTGACTGGATAGGTCTGGGTGCTAGGTTGGACTGGATGGTCTTGGAGGTCTCTTCCAACCTGATTGATTCTGTAATTCTATGATTCTATAACTTGCAGACCTCTCTTCCAATAACTTCTCTCTAGCTTCCTGGTGTTACCCTGTGTGATCTGAGCTAACATATCTAAAGTTGAAGATCTAAAAAAATCATTGTACTTATTTCCCCATTCTGCACCATCTGTTGTCCTCAAATCACATATGCAGTTTACTTTTTCTTTCAGCCCTGCATTTGCTTCAACAGTCAACTTGTCCACCAAATTGAGAAGCAAGTGATAGGTTATAGGCACCTGTAATTGATTCCAGCTGAATTACTTCTGTGATTGCATTTTGCCATTGATGTAAAGCAGAACTCTCAGTCAGAATGAAAATTATATTATAAATGTGTATTATATTATATTATAAAGTTGTTGGCAGAGAGAGTGATTGGCATTGGAATGGGCTGCCCAGGGAGATGGTGGAGTCACCATCCCTGGAGATGTTCAAGAGAAGCCTGGCTGGGGCACTTAGTGCCATGTTCTGGTTGACTGGACAGGGCTGGGTGCCAGGTTGGACTGGATGATCTTGGAGGTCTCTTCCAACCTGGTTGATTCTATGATTGATTATATTATATTACATTATATTACATTATATTACATTATATTACATTATATTATATTATATTATATTATATTATATTATATTATATATTTTAAGCCCCTTTACCAGTGCCTGAAATCACTTTCAGGTACAGCACACTGTTACAAGACTACTTTTTAATTTTTAAGTGTAGAATTCTGTTAACACAGACCTAAAGGAAAATGTTTTAAGCTCTTTCAAGACAAGTTATGAAAGCAGGCATCAGAATTGTGCTCATACTCCCACCACCTTGCAATCCCTACACTCCCAACAGCAGTGTGGAAGGAAAAGCACAGTCACTTTACAATTTGTAACCTTCTCTCTGTTTAGAAAATAGAGATTAGCACGTAAGGAAAAGAGCAAACACAGCACTTTCCTCTTTCCTTGATTCACTGTCACTACTCTGACAGGTTCTTTGTTTTTCAAGACTGTCCTTTTTTCCCAGCAAAGTGAAATGCCAGATTGCTCAAAGCATGAAAAATAATCAGAAAGAACTACATTAATTTTAGTGCACTGAGTCAATTTGCAGTAGAAAGTGAGGAAAAAAGGCAGCCTCTTCCCTCTCCACTATAAATCACAGAATCACAAAATCAACCAGGTTGGAAGAGACATCCGAGGTCATCCAGTCCAACCTAGCACCCAACCCTATCTAATCAACTAGACCATGGCACTAAGGGCCCCATCCAGGCTTTTCATGGAATCACAGAATTAACCAGGTTGGAAGAGACCTCCAAGCTCATCCAGTCCAACCTAGCACCCAGCCCTAGCCAGTCAACCAGACCATGGCACTAAGTGCCTCATCCAGGCTTTTCTTGAACACCTCCAGGGACAGTGATTCCACCACCTCCCTGGGTAGCCCATTCCAATGCCAATCACTCTCTCTGGCAAGAGCTTCCTCTTAACATCCAGCCTAGACCTCCCCCAGCACAACTTGAGATTATGTGACTGATTTTTTACCTCAATTATATCAGTAAGGAAAAGGATAAACCATATCATAGTTTGGCTGTTACCTTCCCCCCACTCTTGTGAAATCACCCAGACTAGACTCAGATGAGATGGAAATTAAGGAATGAAGCTTTATATTTACAGCTTAGCACAATATCCAAGCATATATATATATGTATATATATATATATATATATATATATACATCTATAGACAGTAATATACAAGTTAAAAGTGATACAGAAACACAACGGCCCTCCCAGAAACCAGAGGCCCCCAGAGGGGCGCCCAACCACCTTTCCAACCCTCTACCTTATCCTAGACTTTTCCTTATGTTCAAGGTGAGTTTGGAGAATCAGCAAGGGGGAGTTAGGAAGCAGAAGGATTAGTTACACAGGCAGCAGGTTAGGGAGAAGAGGTGGTGGAGTCACCATCCCTGGAGGTGTTCAAGAAAAGACTGAATGAGGCACTTAGTGCTGTGGTCTTGTTGATTGGACTGGGCTGGGTGCTAGGTTGGGCTGGATGAGCTTGGAGGTCTCTTCCAACCTGGTTGATTCTATGAAGCTATACAGTGGCAGGGTAGAACACTCAGAACTAAAGCTTTTTATTCACCACTCTGATGAACATAACCTAAGTAACCTTGCCTGGAATGCTTACATTCTTAGTTTTGCAGCTAAATTACAAGCTGCAAAGCCCTGACAAATTAAAACCTTATTGATATCTATACAGCTTTTAGTGTCAATGAAGTCTGTACCTTTCTTATTTCTTTAAACTCAAGCTTCTCTGTTGTCACATGAGTGTACATCCAGTACTGTTGAAGATGTAATTCATAACACAATCTTATTGCAAGTCTAATCCTGCCTAATACCATTTCTACTTCTGCTTAAACCTATTTCCTTTACTAAAGTGACACTCTGCAAACAAAGTCTTAATTAGTATCACAAGAGATTTTAGACACAGAGGTCAACCTGCCACAGAGAAAACACAGCCCTAATTAGTGCTCTGAAACACTTTTTCCTTTAAATGCTTTGGATTTTTTTTTTCTATTGAACCTTGCAAAGAATGTGATCCAAAATGAAACACTTAGGTAAACAACTGCAGCTCTCATTACAGCATTATTATTGGTTTGGAAAATACTTTAGCAGAAAGAATCAATGAACTGAAAGTCTTTTTGATGATGGTGGAAGCAAGATTTTGGCCCCTGTAAATCACCATCCCTGGAAGTGTCCAAGAAAAGACGAATGAGGCATTTAGTGCCATGATCTGGTTGTTTCCATGGTTCTATGATTCCATGATGCCACAAATGCTCCTTTTTTCTTCTCAAATGGCAGTCCTTGTTAAGCAGGCACACACAAAGCCCTAGCCAGTGCTGATTAAGATACCTGAAGAACCAGGAATTCTACATCTGCAGCGACATACAAAAATCATGGGGATGACTGCACGTGTGGGGCTTTGCATCCACTTGCCTTCAGAAGCAGGAGAATCATAGAATCATGGAATCACCAGGTTGGAAGAGACCTCCAAGCTCATCCAGTCTAGCCTAGCACCCAGCCTTAGCCAATCAACCAGACCATGGCACTAAGTGCCTCAGCCAGGCTTTGCTTCAACACCTCCAGGGATGGCAACTCCACCACCTGCCTGGGCAGCCCATTCCAATGCCAATCACTCTCTCTGCCAACAACTTCCTCCTAACATCCAGCCTAGACCTCCCCCAGCACAACTTGAGACTGTGTCCCCTTGTTCCATTATTGGTTGCCTGGCAGAAGAAACCAACCCCAATTTCTCCAATCTTTTCTTCTTTCTTAATGTGTTTGCATAATCATAGGGAAATTTCCAATTGTTTCATAGCTTTAACTGCAGAACAGAAAACTTCTTGCATTTTGTTTTGCATTTTCACTTCCCTGAGGAAGCATTTAACATTCTATTCTCAACTCTGTATCCTAATTCTCTTTACCATAGGTAATTCTGTTGCTGGATAATTTCCTTTATGTGGGTTTTCTGACAAATATGCATCCTAATGTTCTTTGCATTTGCTTCAAATTTGTATCCTGGCAATTGGTCTTCTAATAGGCTTCAAAATTTGTATCCTTTGCAATTGGTCTTGTAATAGGCTTCAAATTTTGTATCCTGGCAATTGGTGTTCTAATAGGCTTCAAAATTTGTATTCTTGCAATTGGTCTTGTAATAAGCTTCAAAATTTGTATCCTTGCAATTGGTCTTTTAATAGGCTTCAAATTTTGTATCCTTGCAATTGGTCTTTCAATAGGCTTTAGGATTTTCCAAGTTTTGCAAATAGTTTGCTCCACAACCTTGGAAGTGAAGGGTTATGGGATACAAGTCCACAGGAATGGAAGCACCACTAGTTAAGGCAAGACTTAGAGAGTGGAAAATATTTTGGACACAGACTGGGGAAGGATACTTACCTGTAGAAGTATCAAGAACACTTAGGGCATAGAAAAGGAGGGACTGATATGGGAAAAGGGATAGAAAACATAGGGTCTAGGAACCTAGTTAAATCATTAACTATGTGAGCACTGATATAGAACATCATCAATCAGATAAACACAAAGGAGGGGGGTTAAGCTTGAGAGGGTCTTGAAATACTCATGGACAAGAAGAATACTGTATTCTAAGATGAGAACATCAGAGACTCAAGCCAGGAATGTGATTCACAACTGATGCTAAGTGGATGAATGGTAGAGAGGTCAGAGTGAGGAAGACATTGGTCTTCCTCCCAAAGACTCCAAAAGGCAGCCACCTAGTGGCAATGAACATGTGTAAAGAGGTGGGACAGTATGGGAATGACTTCCAGGAACTGATTGTAATAACTCCACCTACTCCCAGAACTAATTCATAAAATCATATAATCAACCAAGCTGGAAGAGAGCTCCAAGATCATCCAGTCCAACCTAGCACCCAGACCTGCCCAATCAACTAGACCATGGCATTAAGTGCCTCATCCAGGCTTTCCTTGAACACTTCCAGGGATGGCAACTCCACCACCTCCCTGAGCAGCCCATTCCATTGTAACAACTCTACCCCTGTACAGAATATGTCTGATTTTGCAGCATAAATATTTCACCTGAACAAGGTGAAGTTGTACAAGGGCTTCGGAGGAGGACCTCCCCTTGTCACCCAGCAAGGTTTAAACATAGCTCTGTGTTTTGTGAGGTCTCAGTTTCCATAAATCCCTTAATTTTCCCTCAATTTTCCCTCAATTCAAAAGAGATGTTGAGGTGATGGAAAGTGTTCAGAGAAGGGTGACAAAGCTGGTGAAAGGCTTGGAACACAAACCCTATGAGGAAAGGCTGAGGAAGCTGGGGGTGTGCAGCCTGCAGAAGAGGAGGCTCAGAGCAGACCTTATTTCTGTCTACAACTACTTGAAGGGAGGTTGTAGCCAGGTGGGGTTGGTCTCTTCTGCCAGGCAACCAGCAACAGAACAAGGGGACACAGTCTCAAGTTGTTGCAGGGGAGGTCTAGGCTGGATGTCAGGAGGAAGTTGTTGGCAGAGAGTGATTTGCATTGGAATGGGCTGCCCAGGGAGGTGGTGGAGTCGCTGTCCCTAGAGGAGTTCAAGAGAAGACTGGATGGGGCACTTAGTGACGTGGTCTAGATGACTGGCTAGGGCTGGGTGCTAGGTTAGACTGCATGATCTTGGAGCTCTCTTCCAATCTGGTTGATTCTATGATTCTATCATTCTAAGCCAGAAGCATCTGATACTTCCTAGTTTTCCTGAAGAGCAAAGGAATCACTCTTGCTAGTCAAAACTGCCTTTCAGTTGTTAGAAACATTGTGATTTGCAGTCTGAGACATGAGGATAAAGAATTGTACAATAAACTGAGAGTTAAATGCCAGCCTAACGAATCATTCAGAAACAATACATCATTCCCAAATGATCAGCAGTCTTCACTGTCAAAACATAGCTTTGGCAGTCTTTGCATGTGACACACTGTTTAAAGTGAGACAAAAATTACATTGTCTCATTTTATGGTTCCTTTGACAAATCCTCATTTTAAGCAGAGAAAATAAGTCATTCAGCCTTCTCTCATCCATGAGTGCTTGGAGAAGCAGAAATGAATGTAGGAACTGGCTATGTTGTGTGACTGTAGCAATTACCAAGCTTTGCCCAGTGGCTAAGTGGCAAGTTTCTTCTTTTTCCCTTGGTTCATACAGAATTTGAACTCAGGGAGCAGAACATTCCTCCAGACTGAAGTTAATTGCATAAAAACTGCAGTAAAGACTATCCTCTTTTCATCTACATTACCTTCTTTTTCTCCAACAGGTAACATAAGCCATTAAGACAAGTTCAGATTCCTGCTCTACTTCATAAACTGTTAAGGTTAACCAAGGGACTGCAGATAACAAAGATGATTACTATTTAACAAAATCTGGTGATCTGAGTTCCACAAAGAGTGTAAAAAAGGTAAATATTAGCTTCATTTTGAGGTACTGGAACATGTCCAGAGAAGGGTGATGAAGCTGGGGAGGGGCCTGGAGCACAGCCCTGTGAGGAGAGGCTGAGGGAGCTGGGGGTGTGCAGCCTGCAAAAGAGGAGGCTCAGGGCAGAGCTCATTGCTGTCTACAACTACCTGAAAGGAGGCTGTAGCCAGGTGGGGGTTGGTCTCTTCTCCCAGGCAACCAGCAAGAGAACAAGGAGACACAGTGTGAAGTTGTGCCAGAGGAGGTCTAGGCTGGATGTGAGGAGGAAGTTGTTGGCAGAGAGAGTGATTGGCATTGGAATGGGCTGCCCAGGGAGGTGGTGGAGTTGCCATCCCTGGAGGTGTTGAAGCAATGCCTGGCTTTGGCACTTAGTGCCATAGTCTAGTTGACTGGCCAGGGCTGGGTGCTAGGTTGGACTGGATGAGCTTGAAGGTCTCTTCCAATCTGGTTGATTCGATTCGATTTAATTCTATTAAATTTTATTCTATTCTATTCATGTATTTCCATAACAGTATTTCTCTGTTTCCTTAACCTTTGTGTTGTAAGATTACAGATCCACTTTTAGATTCTATGATTCTATGATTTTTAAGGGCTTTTTCCCACCTCCAGCCATGGGGCTTCAACCACCTCCCTGGGCAACCCATTCCAGCATCTCACCACTCTCATGCTCAACAACTTCCTCCTCATGGCCAGGCTGAATTTTCCCTCCTCCAGTTTTGCTCCATTCCCCCTAGTCCTGTCACTTCCTGAGAGCCTAAAAAGTCCTTCCTACCTTCTTTGTTGGCCTTCTTCAGATCCTGGGAGGCCACAATAAGGTCACCTTGAAGCCTCCTCTTCTCCAGCCTGAACTTCCCCAACTCTTTCAGTCTGTCCTCATAGCAGAGGTGCTGCAGCTGTAGTTGATGCAGCCAGTGCTGATAATTACCTTTAGTGTCAGCCAATTGTTTTAAGGGAGGAAAGAGAGATCACCAATCAAAGGTCTGTTTTGCCAGAAGTATATGGACAGTTTGAAGAAAGAAAAGTAAAAGGAATACTTTTCCATCTCTGTCTAAGTCTCTAGACTGCCTCTTAAAACTCCAGTCCCAAATAGCAACAGTCTCAGCAGTACTAGTGACCTCTGGCTACAGCTTTTCTATCTCGTGGGGCTACATCGATTTTCTCTGGCTTCCATGTAGCAATTTGGCATCTTACTGACCCAGACCCACAAAGTGGGCAGCATCACTAGCAGCAGGGGACTTTGGGAGCTTTTTTTTTAGGCCAATAAACTAGAACATGAGCTAGTGCAGGCTGCAGTGAAAAAAAACTGCTCTCTAGAGTCAGGCAGTTCTAGTGGAGTGACAACCATGCTTGGCAGATAGTAGCATTGGCTCATTTGTCTCAAGATTAGTTTGTTAGCCACAGATAGTACAGACAGCACTCAGCTGGCTTCTCTTCAAGTGTATGTCCAGGCTCCAAGAGCTTTTGTTTCAGTTTGTTATAGTCTAAATGAGTAAATGCTTGGGTATTTGTAGGTAGTATTGACTAAGAGCACAGAAAGTATGAGAACCCTCTCGACTTAGCTTGTGTTCTAGTAATTATAGGCTGGATGTTAGGAGGAAGTTGTTGGCAGAGAGAGTGATTGGCAGTGGAATGGGCTGCCCAGGGAGGTGGTGGAGTTGCTGTCCCTGGAGGTGTTCAAGAAAAGACTGAATGTGGCACTTAGTGCCATGGTCTGGCTGATTGGCTAGGGCTGGGTGCTAGGTTGGACTGGATGATCTTGGAGGTCTCTTCCAACCTGGTTGATTCTATGATTGCTCAGAAAGCATCTGAAAGATTAATTTTATTTTTAGAAGTCTGCTTTCAATTAGGTAGTAAAATTGCTGAAACAGCCAATATAAGAAACTGCTTCATTTTTAAATCCCCACTTTGATACTCTCAGATGTCAGCCTGAGGCTTGAAGAGTTTGCTACTCCCCATTTTGCAGCTCTTCTTTAGATGTTTAATACAGTTTTGTACTTCTTTAATATCATTTCATTCCTGAAAAGCACAAACAAGCATCTGACAGAGAATTTTAGTGAGGCACTCCAGGAAATCCCCAGAGCATGAAAGGGATATAATACTTCTTATTTCCAAACCTGCTCATGCATAACTAGGGTTAGCACACACTTCCTCAGAGTATATTTGTCTTCAGTAAGGCAAGAAAGGAAAAGACTCCAGTGAATTTATTTAATAATTGATAGTGGAAATAGACTCTAATGAAATTTCCATCATCCAGAAACATGAACTCTACTTTATATACACTGTCATTCATTTGTCTGCTAATAGCTGACTTGGCAGCTTCCTTGAATTCCCTACTTGGATACAAACAGCCAATCCACTCCTCCTGTGAAAAAGAACTGCAAATCCCAAAGGAAGCAGAGAAGTTCTAGCACTCTATGCATAGAGGCTATTTATCTCCACAGCAGCATAATGAAGAAGCTGCTTGAAGAAGCTGCTATGGAAGTCCTGCTAGAGACAAGCCCTGCTGTGACATAAAGCTAAAGAGAAAAACAAATTTCAAATTGTGTTGATCTTTTTCTTTGCAAATCCTTTATGAGCTGGTCTTAAGAGGGAACTTGGAAACCCTCCAGACAAGGACAGTACTTAGGTCTTACTTCTCTTCAAGCATTCCACAGCCTTTTTACTACCTACCATATACAGATGGAAAAAAAACTAGACTAGAAAATAAATATATTGAGACAGAAACTCCCAATATACAAATAGTCAACTGATTTCTCCATAGTACCCATCCTTCTTTTTGTATCAAGGCTGAGGGAACTGGAGTTGTTTAGCTTGCAGAAGAGGAGGCTCAGGAGTGACCTCATTGCTGTCTACAGCTACCTGAAGGGAGGCTGTAGCCAGGTGGGGTTGGGCTCTTCTAGCAACAGAACAAGGGGACACAGTCTCAAGTTGTGCCAGGGGAGGTCTAGGCTGGATGTTAGGAGGAAGATGTTGGCAGAGAGAGTGATTGGCATTAGAATGGGCTGCCCAGGGAGGTGGTGGAGTCACTGTCCCTTCAGGTGTTCAAGCAAAGTCTGGATGTGGCACTTAGTGCCATGGTCTGGTTGACTGGACAGGGCTGGGTGCTAGGTTGGACTGGATGATCTTGGAGGTCTCTTCCAACCTGGTTGATTCTGTGATTCTATGATATCAAACTGAGCCTGAAAAAGGCAGGAGATAATAGTCCAAATACCACATCTAGCACTATCTGAATTTGAGTCATACTTGGTCAACCACAGGAAAAAAGCAGAACGAAAGAGTTAGCTTTCCAATTTCTAAAACAGGGAGCTCATACAATTTCTGATTCAGATTTTCTTCTATGATTCTATGATCCTGGCCCTGGAATTTCACAGAGCAAAACTGAAGTCATGATTTATTTTTTAAAATATAAAGATGACACTGGATGGGAAAAATGCAAATCTAGGTTAAGGTATGGTGGCAATAATATGAGATAAAACTATTATAGTTGTGGGTTAGAAGTCTTGATTTTAAACCAAACTGACAAAAGTCATTATATTCTCAGTTTGTGCATGCAGGTGTCTTACAAGCACACACCTCTTTGAGCCATGCAGCATCACTTAAATAGAATCATAGAATCAACCAGGTTGGAAGAGACCTCCAAGATCATCCAGTCCAACCTAGCACACAGCCCTAGCCAATCAACTGGACCATGGCACTAAGTGCCTCATCCAGGCTTTGCTTCAACACCTCCAGGGATGGTGTAGCTTGAGCCCTTAATCATCAGTGTTTCTCTGAACACTGTCACCAACACAGTGCTCTGTCAGCTTTAGCAAGTGTAACTATTGTAGCCATGGAGTTTCTCGGTTTGCTGTATGGAGGAGTTCTGAGCACTGAAATAAACCACAGTGATAAGATGCAGGCTGCTGCTTTTCAGTAGCATCTCACTGACAGAGCTGCTCCAGCATTAGAGCAAAGGTTAGACAGTTAGAAAAGAAAGGTAAAGAAACATCATTTTCCCTGCTGTGTGGCTTGGGTTATTTTGAGGTTTTGACAGAAAAATCATTTCTATTCCACTCTGGAAATTACTGTACTCGTGTTAAACAAGCAAAACAAAAGCTGTTTACTTCCAATGACTTTCAGGGACTGTTCTTTCTTCCAGGATATCCAGAGTGTTTATTTTGAAATAAAGCTTCATGTATTTTAGTTGGGTACTTATTTTTCATTAGCCTTCATTTGAGAAGACAAAGTATGCTCTCACCCTGGTGTTGTACAGCATTTAAAGTTCATTTACATCTATTTTCATGCATCAAACTACTCTACTGATCTCTTCAGTATTGTGCTGCCTCATGTGCTGCAGCATGCATTGCTGGCTACAACTAGCTGAAGGGAGGCTGTAGCCAGGTGGGGTTGGTCTCTTCTCCCAGGCAACCAGCAACAGAACAAGGGGACACAGTCTCAAGTTGTGGTGGGGGAGGTCTAGGCTGGATGTTAAGAGGAAGTTCGTTCCAGAGAGAGTGATTGGCATTAGAATGGGCTGCCCAGGGAGGTGGTGGAGTTGCTGTCCCTGGAGTTATTCAAGAAAAGTGCCATGGTCAAGTGTGGGAATGGAGTGAAGAAGGATAATAACAGGTGGATGCTGCCCTTGGTTCCCACCAGCTGCTGGCCACCTTATCTCAGAAAAGATTGATAGTGGACATCTTGTTAATGAGAAAAACAAGGCAGAGTTTATGCAGAGGACTGGGTTGTCCTTGCCTAATTATTCTAATGTGTAGGTGTGTGCTCTATGCTCAAAGACTATCTAATGAGAGTCAGAACGAACAATCTAATGAGAGTCAGAACAACCAATAAAGAGTCTCTGGCATAATTCACATTGAATTGGTCTGGATTCCGTGTGACATTGCTTTTGATCACACAGATCTGTGAGGGCCTTGACCATGTCTCCCACAGCTGACAGAAAGCTGCAACAGTCTAGTTAATTGACTAGGGCTGGGTGCTAGGTTGGACTGGATGATCTTGGATGTCTCTTCCAACCTGCTTGATTCTATGATTCTGTGTAGACCTCCTTCTGACAAGCATCTCTAACTGCTTGCTGTTGACAGTATTTTAGTTTCATTTGAAGATCTTCTAACCAATGGCCTGTACACTGAATTAAGCCATCTTTTTGTTAATAAAACCTTATTACTACAGTCTATGAATCACAGGATCACAGGATGTTAGAGGTTGGAAGAGAACCAAGGAGATCATCCAGTCCAACTCCCCTGCCAGAGCAGGACAATACTAACACAGATCACAGAGGAACACATCCAGACAGTGAAACACTAGTATATATTAAAGGAAGCCTACTGAAAATGGGGCATTTAATTTGTTAGCTTGATTGAGTATGTCTTTGCACTGGAGCAGTATAATGGTAGGCAGCAACTGCTATAAACACATAGTAGTTTGGTGTCTCATTTTCTTCCGTGGCAAAATAATTGAGAATCAGATGCCTAATTGTCATTTCTGTCATTTAATTCCTCCACCAATGTGCCTTTGAGGTCGCATTTAGATGCCAGAGTAGGTGTGAAAGTGGATCAAGACAGGCAGATGTGAAATGAGATTTCTTTTGGTCATTTAGCACCAATGGTTTCTGAGTAGTTCTATAGTCAGCCTAAAATGATTATCAATTCCATTTAATTTGCTTTAAACTGCTAGAGTGGATCTTTTTTAAATTCTTGTAGTGTTGTTCTTATTCTGTGCAGGCTTTTATGATTAATGAATATGGAAACTGAGTCAGAAATAGTTCATTAAGATTACAAAATACTCTGGTTTTTAAAGCAGCAGCTATCAGATGCAAGCAGCTACTCATACTGGTATTAAAAATTCTTCCCTGCTGTCTGGCTACATTTAGGGACTTCTATGAACACTGTTTTTATATTTTAATAGTATGACAAAATTCCTGTTTGTACAAATGAACAGAAGAGATCATTAGGTGTGCCAAATGAACTCATTGTGTAACACAGGACTTCCAGTGAGTTACTGCAGGTCAGAGCTCTTGCATTTGTAGATGTCGATCAGCTAACAATGGATCTTTTACCACCTAAACCACATTTTGCCTTTATTCCTACTAGACTAAGAGCTACTTAAACTCAAAGCTTAATCAGACAATTCAATTGGAGCATTCAGTCTTCACCTAACCTGAGTGATGTGACAGGTAGAAAGCAATATAGTTTCTTTTGTGATACATGGAAGTCAAAGCATTGGTAACAAGGTAGGACTCATAGAATCAATCAGGTTGGAAGGGATCTCCAAGATCATCCAGTCCAACCTAGTACCCAGCCCTGTCCAGTTAACTGGACCATGGCACTAAGTGGCTACAGCCTCCCTTCAAGTAGTTGTAAACAGTAATTGTGCTTGGTAACAGTGGTTGGAAGCACTGTCCCATAAATGATGTGTTGTGACTTCTATTAAGCCATGCTTTCCTATGTCTGCTGTTAAACACAGAGAAGCTGTAAGCAGCTGGAAACAAAACAGTCAAGCAGATTATTCTCATCTATCAAAATCAGAGAATCACAGAATCACTTAGATTGGAAAAGCCCTTCAAGCTCATCAAGTCCAATCATTAGTTTCCCACTGACAAGTCCTTGACTAAACCAAATCCCTCAGCACAACATCTCATCACTATGAATCACTATGGTTGGGAAGGACCACCAGGATCAGCCAGTCCAACCTTCATCCCAGCATCCATCATCACCAGACCATAGCCTCAAGCACCACATCCACTCGCCTTTTAAACACCTCCAGGGATGGTGACTCCACCACCTCCCTGGGCAGCCTGTGCCAGTGCCTGCTCAGGCCACCTGCTCAGGAAAGAACTTCCTCTCAACATCCAACCTAAACCTCCCCTGACGCAACTTGAGGCCATTTCCTCTTGTCCTATCATTAGTAAGTGGGGAAAAGAGACCAGCTCCAATCTCACTGCAACCTCCTTTTAGGTAGTTGTAGAAGGCAATAAGGTCCCCTCTCATCCTTCTCTTCTCCATACTAAACAAGCCCAGTTCCCTCAGCCGCTCCTCATAGGTCATATTTGCCAGACCTCTCCCCAGCCTCATCACCTTTCTCTAATAAATAATTTTTTATATATATATATATATATAAATAATATAAAAGACCCCAACCACAAGTGTAATTGGGAGAAAATGTTCATAGAATCATAGAATCAACTAAGTTGGAAGAGACCTCCAAGATCATCCAGTCCAACCTAGCACCCAGCCCTATCCAGTCAACTAGACCATGGCACTAAGTGTCTCATCCAGGCTTCTTGAAGACCTCCAGGGACAGTGACTCCACCAGCTCCCTGGGCAGCCCATTCCAATGGCAAATCACTCTCTCTGTGAAGAACTTCCTCCTAACATCCAGCCATGTTTTCACAGCCTTTATTTCTTCCTATTTCCAAATCAGACTGCCAAGTGGCAAAGGCAAAGAGCTGTTGAAGGGTTAAACAGAACTAAAGGATGGCAACGTACAGTCACATATGCTTATGTATTTTCAGCTCAAGCCATCTGCTGTTCATATGTGAAAGCTGCTAAATATGATATTGCATCACAGCAGACATTCTCGGGGGCAGGATATTGACTGTTCAAGGCCAACCCATTAGAAGAGGGTTGAGCTCTCTAACAAACCAGGGAAAAAAATAATCCTCAGTATATTTAAAGAATTTAAGATGACAGAAAGATACAAGAGCAGTCAGATGATTTTGCCAGTTAACTACCAGTCACTCAACTGTCATCACTCAATTGTAATGGGATATTCAGGCAAACTCTCCTTATCTATCTACACCATTCATGTAAATACCATTTCTAAGTCATTACTAAGTTTTAGACACTGTACTGTGAGGCAGTTTCACTGAGGTGATACTTTTTAGCTGTCAAAATTATCTATGCAGGTGATAGAGTTGTCCTTTTAGAGCTTTTCCTAGTTGCTTGTACATTGTACTAGCATAGGTAGGATTTTGAGAGACTAAGCTGCTGGTTTTCATTGCATTCGTAGTTTGTTTCCTAAGATCCTTCCAGCTTTTCTGAGAAAAAAAGGACCAGTACATACTTTTGTTCTAAAATTCTCTCTCCAGTCAAGGTTTAAAACTATCAAGGCAATTATTTCTAGCCAACAGATGAGAAAATTCAGAAGTGCAACTTATTTGCATCATAAAAATCGTTAAAATTTCTTTGTTTAGCAGCAGAGAAAAGATTGGAGAAAATTTAGAAGTGCAATTTGATTTGCATGATAAAATCTTCATTTCTTTGTTTAGCTGCAGAGAAAAGATTGGTGGCAGATTGCCTGTGCCACCGCTGCTGCTTTGCAGTGACATGAGCAGTGTTTTCCCGCTGGCAGAATGCACAGATCTTATGCTGTCCCTCAGGGGATGTTCTGTCCATATATAAGGAAAATTGCAATGTATCTTGACCACACAGGAGAATCTCCTTGTGTTTCCTGAGGGTGTGAGGAAAGCTGAGTACTACAGACTGAAAGAGTTGGAGCTGCTCAGGCTGAAGGAGGCTATACTCTCATAGCAGGAAGCAGAAAAAGAGGACTATGACCAATCAGAGTTGTCATTAATTGGCACCCTGATTGCAGGTTCAGCAGAGAGGCCAAGAAGTAGATAAGCTGGGAGAATGACATGGTTCTGCATCCAGTTCTGGAGCCTCTATTACAAGAAGGATGTGACATGCTGGAGCATGTACAGAGAAGGGCCATGAGGGTGCTCAGAGGGCTGCAGCAGCTCTGCTGCGAGGACAGACTGAAAGAGTTGGGGCTATTCAAGCTGGCGAAGAGGAGGCTCCCAGGTGACCTTCTTGTGGCCTTCCAGGATCTGAAGTGGGCTACAAAAAAGCTGGGGAGGGACTTTTGAGGCTGTCAGGCAGTGACAGGACTGGGGGGAATGGAGCAAAGCTGGAGGTGGAGAGATTCAGAGTGGCTGTGAGAAGGAAGTTGTTGAGCAGGAGAGTGGTGAGAGGCTGGAATGGGTTGCCCAGGGAAGTGGTTGAGGCCCCATGGCTGGAGGTGTTTAAGGCCAGGCTGGCTGAGGCTGTGTGCAGCCTGCTCTAGGGTAGGGTGTCCCTGGGCATGGCAGGGGGTTTGGAATTGACTGATCCTTGTGGTCCCTTCTAACCCTGACTGATCCTATGACTCACTGATTTGAAGGCTGTTAGTACAGTTGGTGATAAGGAGGCAGGCTATACTGGCAAACAGAAGATAATGAAATGAACCCAGAGCTTAAATTTCATGTTTGTAGATTGGAAGGAAATGGTAAGAATGGTTCATTTTTCTAGTTTGTGAGATGTGATTCATAAAGTGATCTACAAACTGATAAATTTCTGTGAGGCACAGACTTTCCACATTGGAGTGATAACCTGTGAGTTAAATCTCTGCAAAGTCACTCTCATTCTGGTGTCCTGTTGCAGTTGAGCTGAGTCTTTTTGACTTCAGAGTTTCCCAAGAAAAGGGAAAAATCTGTGAGTTTTACACCAAGAGAATTTTCATGCCCAAAAAACTTATTTCCTTAATTATGGGATGTGAATTTGAATACATAATTTACGATGGTAGGGTGCAGGTACATCTATTAAAGTTAATCTTTTGGAGCTAATCTCAGGTATGCATAATTAATGAAGCTGAAGCAAACCCAAAAGCAGAATGCAACTCCAAAGCAAATGATAAAAAAACCTAATTTGAACCCTTTTGGAGAGGAGAAAATTAACTGATTTTTTTTTCTTAATCAAGAACTTTCAATTTGGTACTTTCTCATTAAAGCAATTATTTGATTAATTAAAAGTGACACATGAAGGGAGAACTCCTAATAAGTTTTCTAGAAGTAGAAAAAAGCCAGGCCAGGAGTTTTACTCTAAACTGCATGTTTGTTTGGATGGATTCTGTCCATAAATATTCCCTCCAAGTCTTAGTTAATTTCTTTTACATAGAGGATCACTTAATCACAGGATGGTAGGGATTGGAAGAGTCTTCTGGAGATAATCTAGAAAAACCTCCTTGCTAATGCAGCTGTACCTAGGTCAGAAACATGTCCAGGTGGGTTTTGGAAGTCTCCAGAGGAGACTCCATAACCTTTCTGGGCAGCCAGTCCAAGTGCTTCATGACCCTCAAAGAAAAGAAGTTTCTGAAGTAGAACCTCTTGTCTTGTAGTTTGTACCTGTTGCCCCTTGTGCTATTGCTGGCTACCACTGAAAAGAGCCCAGCTCCACCCTCTAGACCTCCAACCTTTAGATATTTATGTGCATTGACAAGATCATAGAATCATAGAGTCAACCAGGTTGGAAGAGACCTCCAAGATCATCCAGGCCAACCTATCCATTCAATCTATCCAACCAAGATCGTCCAGTCCAGCCCTAGCCAGTCAACCAGACCACGTCACTAAGTGTCTCATCCAGGCTCTTCTTCAACACCTCCAGGGACAGTGACTCCACCACCTCCCTGGGCAGCCCATTTCAATGCCAATCACTCTCTCTGCCAACAACTTCCTCCTAACATCCAGCCTATACTTCCCCCAGCACAACTTGAGACTGTGTCCCCTTGTTCCATTGTTGGTTGCCTGGCAGAAGAGACCAACCCCACCTGGCTACAGCCTCCCTTCAGGTAGTCGTAGATAGTAATGAGGCCACCTCTGGGCCTCCTCTTCTGCAGGCTGCACACCCCAGCTCCCTCAGCCTCTCCTCACAGGGCTGTGCTCCAGGCCCCTCACCAGCTTTGTCGCCCTTCTCTGGACACGTTCCAGTACCTCAACATCTCTCTTGAATTGAGGAGCCAAGAACTGGACACAGCACTCAAGGTGTGACCTGAGCAGTGTTGAATACAGGGGCAGAATAACCTCTCTTGTCCTACTTTCCACACTGTACCTGATACAAGTCCCCTCTCAGTCTTCTCTTTTCAGGGCTCAAACTCCACAAATAGAGTCAAAGAGTCATAGAACCAACCATGTTGGAAGAGACCTCCAAGATCATCCAGTCCAACCTAGCACCCAGCCCTATGCACTCAACCAGACCATGGCACTAAGTGCCTCATCCAGTCTTTTCTTCAATGCCTCCAGGGGTGGTGACTCTACCACCTCCCTGGGCAGCCCATTCCAAACAAGACCTGATGCCCCCAAACTCACACTTCACTCAATACAGTATCTCTATATAATCAAATATCCTTAGACTGATGCCTTAAAGGTAATTTGTGGTAGCTACATATTCTCTCTTTGTAAGAGAGATGTTCTGGTCCCCTGGTCATTTTTATGGTCCTCTGTTGGACTCTTTCCACTTTCCTTTCCCCATCGATCTGAGGAGCCACATCTGGACACAATAATCCAAGTGCAGCCTCAACAGAGCAAAATAGAGAGAGAGGAGAACAAGGATAAATACTTCAGTTCTTCCACTGCCATTTCAGATAATCTCCACAAAGCATGTATTTTTTTTAAGTGAAATATCTAAACACTATAAATACATAAGCAAAAATGTACTCTGCAAAATACACATTACTAACAATATTCAGCAAGACACTTCAGTCAAGAGGACTTTTCACAAGCTAAAAAATTGTCATCTACTTAAGTGTCTAGTTGAACCCTAGCCAGTGGGCTTCATTATGCTCTTTAGGGCATTATCACTTTGACCTTTATTGCATAGTAAATTTTGCCCTTCTTGTGGTATTTATAACATGTTCTATGCCATACTTGCAAAGGAGATTATGGCAGATTTATCTACTGCAATTAGAAGAGGATGAGCTTACAGTGGACTATAGTGGTTGCACTTCACTGAAAAATTCAGATTGTATATGTTAGAAATTACTACCTTTAAATAAATTGACCAGTTTAAAACCCCTGGTATTGTTAGAAAAGACATAAGTAGAATGCAGTTTGCACATTCTAATTCCTTGAAGTAAAGGTAACTCAATCACCAGATAGAAGCTGGAAGAACCATTAAGTTTTTCACAGAAATACAGCCAGCAGTGTGCACTTACAGCCCAAAAAGCCAAGCAGAGCCTGGGCTGCAGCAGGAGAAGTGTGGCCATAAGGTCAAGGGAAGTGATCCTCCCTCTCTATTCCACTCTGGTGAGACCTCAGCTGGAGTACTGCATCCAGTTCTGGAGCCCTTATGACAAGAGGGATGTGGAGGTGCTGGAGTGTGTCCAGAGAAGGGCCACTGGGATGATCAGAGGGCTGGAGCAGCTCTGCTATGAGGACAGACTGAAACAGTTGGGCTGTGCAGGCTGGAGAAGAGGAGGTTCCCAGGTGACCTTCTGGTGGCCTTCCAGGATCTGAAAGGGGGCTACAAAAAAGCAGGGGAGGGACTTTTTAGGATATCAGGTAGTGGAATGGGACAGAGCTAGAAATGGGTAGATTCAGACTGAATGTTAAGAAGTTGTTGAGCATGAGAGTGGTGAGAGGCTGGAATGGGTTGCCCAGGGAGGTGGTTGAGGCCCCGTCCCTGAAGGTGTTTAAAGCCAGGCTGGCTGAGGCTGTGTGCAGCCTGCTCTAGGGTAGGGTGCCCCTGCCCATGGCCAGGGGATTGGAACTAGATGATCCTTGTGGTCCCTTCCTACCCTGACTGATTCTATAATTCTGTGATTCTATGACTGTCTGAACTGCATCTGTAAAAGAAAGACCTATAAAAGAAGATAACCGGATACCTGAAATTAAGTTGCATTTCAAACTCCTTGCTAGAAGTGCCTTATTATCTTATTTTTATAATTACTTACCTATTTTATGTAAAAGAAAAAACAACAGTAAATATAAAAATCTGAGCTGAAGAATTCAGCAGAGTTTCACAATAAAAGGTACCAGTGAGTTTTGACAGTTGATTACAGGATTTCATCTGTATAACACATATGGGAAGGGGGGGTGGTGAAGAAGCTGGTGAGAGGCCTGGAGCACAGCCCTGTGAGGAGAGGCTGAGGGAGCTGGGGGTGTGCAGCCTGCAGAAGAGGAGGCTCAGGGCTGACCTCATTGCTGTCTACAACTACCTGAAGGGAGGTTGTAGCCAGGTGGGGTTGGTCTCTTCTCCCAGGCAAGCAGCAACAGAAGAAAGGGGACATAGTTTCAAGTTGTTGCAGAGGAGGTCTAGGCTGGATGTGAGGAGGAAGTTGTTGTCAGAGAGAGTGATTGGCATTGGAATGGGCTGCCCAGGGAGGTGGTGGAGTTGCCATCCCTGGAGGTGTTGAAGAAATGCCTGGCTGAGGCACTTAGTGCCATGGTCTGGTTGATTGGCTAGAGCTGGGTGCTAGGTTGGCCTGGGTGATCTTGGAGCTCTCTTCCAACCTGGTTGATTCTATGATATATTTTCAGTTGAAGGGGTCTGTACAGCTAAGATGCCAAGGCATTTAGAATTGCCTGTCATCAAATTATGTGAGTCAACTCACTACATATCAATCACATATCCCTTCCAGAGAAACATCAGATCTCAAATGAGATGCTTGGATAATGCTAGTAAGATGAATGCTATTCAATTGCTGAGGGTCATCAATTTAGCAAGTCGAAAGATAATCAATGTCTTCAGTCATTAAACCTCAAAGTCAACAGGGACTGAATGCAGGAAATAGACTGTTATGAGAGAAATGTGCTTTGACTTCTATTTGACAGAGTTCTTGCTCTAGGATGTTTTCCAGACTAGATACATGATGACTTAGAATCAGCCTTTTTTATTCTTAATTATTATCCAGGATTTTGTTGCAATTCAATCCCTGCAAATGGAGCAAAATTATCAAAGTTCATTTCCCATCAATAAATTATGAAACTTTTTCCTTCAGAACCAGCACCTGGAACATGCAGTTGGACAGAGGAGGCTGTGGCTGTGAACACTGCATCATTTTGCATTATGAATTCCATTTTGCACTACGCCCCGAAGCAGGTTAGGTCTCAAATAGACTACGGTAATGGATTCGAAACAGATGTCCAAGAAAGGGGTGATGAACTGTTATAAGAAATTGAATGTCAAGATGGCAAATAAAAGGCCTTAAACTCAGCACCTCACTCATTAGTTTTTCAATAAAAAAGCTCATGGGTGGAGTGAAAATGCCAGAGCCTCCCAGAAAAGCACTTTAGCTGCAGGGTGCACAGTGACAGGACTTTGGAAACGCCCATTTTTTGATGTAGATTGAGCCTGGGTGTGTGCTCTGAACTAGATGCTACCCAGAAGCACTTGATGAGAAAAAATATTTAGCTATTTAGTCAGCATTTGTATTCAATTTGAAAAACAAAACAAAACCCTGCAAAGCAAGGTGGAACATGGTAGGAAGAGGTTTTAATATCCAGCCCTCTAGGAATGCTACTTCATAGAATCATAGAATCAACCAGGTTGGAAGAGTCCTGCAAGATCATCCAGTCCAACCTAGCACCCAGTTCTGGCCAATTAACTAGGCCATGGCACTAAGTACCTCATCCAGGCTTTGTTTGAACACCTCCAGGGATGGCAACTCCACCACCTCCCTGGGCAGCCCATTCCAATGCCAATCACTCTTTCTGACAACAACTTCCTCCTCACATCCAGCCTAGACTTTCTCCGGCACAGCTTGAGACTGTGCCCCCTTGTTCTGTTGCTGGCTGCCTGGCAGAAGAGACCAACCCTCACCTGGTTACAACCTCCCTTCAGGTAGCTGTAGCCAGCAATGAGATCTGCCCTGAGCCTCCTCTTCTGCAGGCTGCACACCCCCAGCTCTCTCAGCCTCTCCTCACAGGGCTGTGCTACAGGCCCCTCACCAGCTTTGTCTCCCTTCTCTGGACACCTTCCAGTATCTCAACTTCTCTCTTGAATTAAGAAGCCCAGAACTGGACACAGCACTCAAGGTGTGGCCTGACCAGTGCTGAGTACAGGGGCAGAATAACCTCCCTTGTCCTGCTGGCCACACTGTTCCTGAGCCAGGCCAGGATGCTTTTCCAGTCCTTCCCCATTCAGTGTTAAGCACATGAAAACTTTATTCTGGAGTCTATCAATGGTCTGTTTCATTAATATTTTTCAGCATCAACCTCTTTGTGGTAGAATTTGCACCTCCTAACAAAAAGCAATGCTTTGCTAATAAGCAGTTTAGATTCAGATACTCAGTTTAGATAATCCAACACACTCTATAGAATTGCTTTCCATTCTCCTAGCAAAAAAAGGAAAGCCTACCTAAAGTTGACTGGCTAGGGCTGGGTGTTAGGTTGGACTGGATGATCTTGGAGGTCTCTTCCAACCTTGTTGATTCTATGATTCTATAAGATGTTCTGGAGTGCACTTAGCCTGTTTTGCCTAAAGCAAAACGGGCAAATCTCTTCCATCCTGCCCATTGCAAACAGCAGGGTTGCAGGACACATGTACACATCCACACAGACAGGAAGGCACATGAAGTATTAAGTAAGCATTCAGCCCTCACCCATGTCCTAGGGCAAGAGTCCAGCCACTTGTGAGAGGGCACCATGCCAGCCTAACAGATGGACATACATATGGGTAGTCAGGACATCACGGGAAGCCATCAAGTATGGATACTAAGGGCATGATTCCAACCTAAGAACATGAGATTTCTGTGAAGGTTAAAGGGATGTTAAGCTGGATTTGCTTTCAGAAATAAAGAATGAATTCCACCCTCATGTCCAGTAACAGTTACACTCTGAGTTAATCAGGGGCAGTTTTGGGGCAGTGTAAAGAGAGAAAAAAAAGAGCTGGGTTTTTTTTTTTTTTTACTTCTAAAAGCATTATGATGAGGTCATGTTTTAACATTTCACAAAGGGGGTTTCATTCTGACAAATAAACATGTATTATTTCCAGAGAGATGTAGTTCTGATAATGATTTTGCACTGGCACTCCTTTGACCCTGCGTCACCATCTGGCCTGTGCCTTTTTGCCTAAAGGAGACAGTAAACAGCTATTTGAGCAGCAAATGAAGGCCCAGATAGCCAAATGTAGCCCCCAGCAACCACTGCTAGGAGGCTCAGAGCTAGGAGCCACTGCCCTTTCCTCATGAGAAGAGAATAAGAGGCACACCACCTCCACACGTGTTACCCTGGAGAACACTGAGCTGGCATGGCTGAAGCACTTGAATGAAAACAGGCATGTGCAGCCCACAGCGTGAGAGGGGAAGAGGTCAGCAGTCATGCCTTGTGAATTTTTCTTCTCATATCCAATCTAAATCTCCCCTAGCACAATCAACCAGGTTGGAAGAGGCCTCCAAGATCAGGCCAGCCTAGCACCCAGCCCTGTCCAGTCAACCAGACCATGGCACTAAGTGCCCCAGCCAGACTTTGCTTCAACACCTCCAGGGATGGCAACTCCACCACCTCCCTGGGCAGCCCATTCCAATGCCAATCACTCTCTCTGACAACAACTTCCTCCTAACATCCAGCCTGAATCTCCCCTGGCACAACTTGAGACTGTGTCCCCTTGTTCTGTTGCTGCTTGCCTGGCAGCAGAGCCCAACCCCACCTGGCTACAGCCTCCCTTCAGGTAGCTGTAGGCAGCAATGAGGCCTCCTCTGAGCCTCCTCTGCTGCAGGCTGCACACCCCCAGCTCCCTCAGCCTCTCCTCACAGGGCTCTGCTCCAGGCCCCTCCCCAGCCTCCTTGCCCCTCTCTGGACACCTTCCAGCACCTCAGCATCTCTCTTGAATTGAGGGGCCCAGACCTGGGCACAGTTCTAGGCTCCTCTGATCCTATCACTAGCGAGAAGAGACTTACCTCAGCTCACTGGAACATCCCTTCAGGTAAAGATGTCTCCCCTCAGGATCCTCTCCTGCAGCCTGAAGAACCCCAGTTCCCTCAGCTGCTCCTCGTAAGATCTGCTCTGTAGGCCCTTCCCCAGCTTTGCTGCCTCTCTCTGGGCCCGCTCCGGCCCCTCAGTGTCCTTGCGGTGAGGGCCCAAAGCCAGGCAGAGCATTTGAGGTGTGGCCTCAGCAGTGCCCGGCAGAGCAGCAGGCACTTCCCTGGCCCTGCTGGTCACACTGCTCCCCACAGAGGCTACAGTGCTGCTGGCCTTGGCCCCCTGAGCCACCTCACACCCCACTTGTTACTGAAGCCAGAAGATTGAAACCTGGGTGAATCCTGAGGGGCTTTGGAAGAGTTAGCAGTTGGCTGGGCAGAGGACATGACTCCACTCTCAGCAGAGGGAGAGGTTTAGGGGGCATTGTGTGTGCAGAGGGAAGCTGGGCCTGGAAGCACTGAATTGATTTTGCAAATGAAATGAGCTACTCAGAAGAGATTTGATAGAAACAGAGAATCAGTCAGGGCTGGAAGGGACCACAAGGAGCAGCCAGTTCCAAGCCCCCTGCCACGCCCAGGGACACCCTACCCTAGAGCAGGCTGCACACAGCCTCAGCCAGCCTGGCCTCAAACACCTCCAGCCATGGGGCCTCAACCACCTCCCTGGGCAACCCATTCCAGCCTCTCACCACTCTCATGCTCAGCAACTTCCTCCTCACCTCCACTCTGACTCTCCCCACCTCCAGCTTTGCTCCATTCCCCCCACTCCTGTCACTGCCTGACAGCCTCAAAAGTCCCTCCCCAGCTTTTTTGTAGCCCCCTTCAGATCATGGAAGGCCACAAGAAGGTCCCCTGGGAGCCTCCTCTGCTCCAGCCTGCACAGCCCCAACTCTTTCAGTCTGTGCTCACAACAGAGCTGCTGCAGCCTCTGAGCATCCTCCTGGCCCTGCTCTGGACACCCTCCAGCATCTCCACATCCCTCTTGTAATAGAGGCTCCAGAACTGGATGCAGTACTCCAGGTGAGGTCTCAGCAGAGCACAGCAGAGGGGGAGAATCACCTCCCTGGCCCTGCTGGCCACATTTCTCCTGATGCAGCCCAGGCTCTGCTTGGCTTTCTGGGCTGCAAGTGCACACTGCTGGCTCCTGTTGAGCTTCTCATCCCCCACCACCCCCAAGACCCTCTCCTCAGGGCTGCTCTCCAGCCACTCACTACCCAGCCTGCATTTGTGCTTGGCATTGCCTTGACCCAGCTGCAGGACTTTGCACTTGGTTTTGTTGAACCTGATGAGCTTGTATTGTGCCCACTTCTGCAGCCTGTCCAAGTCCCTCTGGATGGATCCCTGCCCTCCAGCCTGCCTGCTGCACCTCACAGCTTGGTGTGGTCAGCAAACTTGCTGAGGCTGCACTCAATGCCTCTGTCCATGGCACCGACAAAGATGTTGAACGAGACTGGGCCCAGGATTGATCTCTGAGGGACTCCACTTGTCACTGGCCTCCACTTGGCCATGGGACCTTTGACAGCCACTCTTTGGGTGCTGCCATCAAGCCAGTTCTTTATCCTTCTAGTGCTCCACTAGATGGATGAAATGATTATAATCATCAAATCAGATTTCTTACCCATTAATAATGTCTGCATTGCCATACTGAGTGGCATTAATTATATTCCTGTCAGGTCTTCTTTATTACATTAATCTAAGATCCCAGGTTCCATTATTTGCTTAGCACCAATGTCAGGCTCACTGCCACAGAGTCATTTCAACTACTGTATCTCTTTTATGAACCCTGGCACAATATCAGCATTGTTCCATCCTCCTGGAACTTTGCCCAGCAAGATTTATGAAGAGGTTACATCAGAGCTGATGAAGAGGTTACATCAGACTGCTGAAATGTAGACCTAGAGCTTTGATTACCATTTTTTTTTTCAGGTCTGCTGATGTTTTGGATCTAGCAAAGAATTACCACACTTTAGAAATATTCCTTAAGGGATCTGTCTGGGGGTAGAATTGTTATTATCACTTATTCACTAGTTACCACAGATGTTGTTACTGGGGCTTTTACAGACTGCAGAAGGACCTTGTGAGGCTGGGTGGGCAGAGGCCAATGGGATGAGACTGAACAAGGCCAAGTGCAGGGTTCTGCACTTTGGCCACAACAACCCCAAGCAGCACTACAGGCTGGGGACAGAGTGGCTGGAGATTCTATGATTCTGATTCCCCTTTGTCCTGTCGTTACAAGACCTTGTCAGTAGTCCCTCCCCAGCCTTCCTGTAGGTCCCCTTCAGATGCTGGAAGGTCTGCTCAAAACCTTCTCTTCTGCAGGCTGCAGAGCCCCAACTCTTGTAGCCTGTCCTCATAGCAGAGCTGCTGCAGCCCTCTGAGCATCTTTGTGGCCCTCCTCTGGACTCGCTCTAACAGTTCCATGTCCTTCCTGCGTTGGGAGCTCCAGAACTGCACACAGTGCTCCAGGTGGGGTCTGAGGAGAGCAGAGTATGTACTGTAATTCATACTATATGACTTTACATCTGATGCTGCATATAGAATCATAGAATCAACCAGGTTGGAAGAGACCTCCAAGATCACTCAGTCCAACCTAGCACCCAGCCCTGACCATTCAACTAGACCATGGCATT
Source organism: Pogoniulus pusillus (assembly GCF_015220805.1). Lineage (NCBI taxonomy): Eukaryota > Metazoa > Chordata > Aves > Piciformes > Lybiidae > Pogoniulus > Pogoniulus pusillus. The sequence goes on from NC_087265.1 coordinate 46,749,766, forward strand.
AAGGGCCTCATCCAGTCATTTTTTTAACATCTCCAGGGACAGTGACTCCACCACCTCCCTGGGCAGCCCACTGACATTTTTTTTTACAAGTTTGGGGTTTGTGTATTTCTGTGTACTCCTGATCTCTTTTAAAGCATCAGAAGGGTATGTTTCTATGGGTATGATTTTCCAGGGGTATGATTTAGCTGAGACAGGCATCTGTATTTAGGACATGGAACTCTTCTCGCTTGGAGAGTACTGCTGTATGCATGTTACACTTGTGAAAGTTTGCAGTAATGACAGCATCTCTCTTTTGCCTCAGGGGATCTGCTGTAGATCTATTTTTCTATATCATCCTTCATACCCTGGGAGGCTGTAGCCAGGTGGGGGTTGGTCTCTTCTGCCAGGCAAGCAGCAACAGAACAAGGAGACAGTCTCAAGTTGTGTCAGGAGATGTATAGGCTGGATGTGAGGAGGAAGTTGTTGGCAGAGAGAGTGATTGGCATTGGAATGGGCTGCCCAGGGAGGTGGTGGAGACCCCCCATCCCTAGAGGTGTTCAAGCAAAGCCTGGATGAGGCACTTAGTGCCATGGTCTGGTTGACTGGATAGGGCTGGGTGCTAGGTTGGCCTGGATGATCTTGGATGTCTCTTCCAACCTGGTTGATTCTATGATTATATGATATTGTATGGCCATTTAATGCCCCCTTCGTTTTCATATCTATCAGGAGCTACATTACAAATCTCCCTGAAATGGTGCAGTGTAAATGAGACCAGAATCTGGATCACTCTTCCTTCATAGAGTAGACCAGTACCTCAGACAAATGAAACAGATTTCTGAAATGGAGTTCTAGCTTTTTTTCCTTTCCTTTCCTTTCCTTTCCTTTCCTTTCCTTTCCTTTCCTTTCCTTTCCTTTCCTTTCCTTTCCTTTCCTTTCCTTTCCTTTCCTTTCCTTTCCTTTCCTTTCCTTTCCTTTCCTTTCCTTTCCTTTCCTTTCCTTTCCTTTCCTTTCCTTTCCTTTCCTTTCCTTTCCTTTCCTTTCCTTTCCTTTCCTTTCCTTTCCTTTCCTTTCCTTTCCTTTCCTTTCCTTTCCTTTCCTTTCCTTTCCTTTCCTGTTATTTTCTTTTCTCTTCTCTTTTCTTCTCTTCTTTTATTTTCTTTCCTCTTCTTTTTTTTCTCTTCTCTTCTTTTCTTTCATATTCTTTTCTCTTCTTTTATTTCCTCTTCTTTTCTCTTCTTTTCTTTTCCATTCTGCTTTGCAAGGTTATTCAATTACTTCTTAAAATAGTTTATGTCATTTAATCTGAGGGAATAAATGAGGTTAACTCCACCAGAATGTCTGAATCTGCACTTTTCCTGCTAGATGGACAATATTCACCAAACCAGAGATCCCTTTGCTCATGAATATAATAAGACATTTCTCAGTTGAATGGCCAGAGGTGCATAGTTCTAATGAGGGTTTAGAACAGAATAGCTATGGGGGGAAAGAGAAAGAGAGGAAGAAAAAGAGAGGGGAAAAATAAAGAGAAAAAAGACACCTTCAAATCTTGTAGATAAAATTGAATCCATGATGATTCTTAGCCAACTACCTTAACAAATAAGGAACTAGAAGAGTTATTCTTCATCTAGTTGTTTGGTTTTGTATATTTGTTAAGATATATTTAACCTTAAAAGCATGCTTTAATGTTTGTAAATGGATGCTAAAGCTGCCGAGTTCCTTCTCTGACTGTTCAATAAGTGCAAGAGAAAATGTGCCCTACCACTGCCTTTCACCTTGAGCTGCACATCTGCTGTTTGTTTAATGCTATGCTTTAAATAAGCTTACAGAAAATGTGAATGAAAACAGTCAAAGCTTTTTCACAACGACATCCAGCTGTTTTCAAAGCTGGCCTAATTACATGTAATTCCACTGAATTGCATGATTACAGTGTGGTTACGCTGAATTAATGGGCACAGTCCTGTTCAATACCTTTATTGATGAGCTGGACCAGGGGATTGAGTACAGCATCAGGAAGTTTGCAGATGACACCAAGATAGGAGCAGTGTGGATCTGTTGGAGGGTAGGAGATCCCTGCAGAGGGACTTGGACAGGCTGGATGGGTGGGCAGAGGCCAATGAGATGAGACTGAACAAAGTCAAATGCAGGGTGCTACACATTGGCCACAACAACCCCAAGCAGTGCTACAGGCTGGAGACAGAGTGGCTGAGAGCAGCCAGGCAGAGAGGGACCTGGGGATGCTGGTAGATAGTAGCTGAAGATGAGGCAGCAGTGTGCCCAGGTGGGCAGGAAAGCCAATGGCATCCTGGCCTGGATCAGGAACAGTGTGGGCAGCAGGATGAGGGAGGTTCTTCTTCCCCTGTACTCAACACTGGTCAGGACACACCTTGAGTGCTGTGTCCAGTTCTGGGCTCTTCAATTCAAGAGAGATGTTGAGATACTGGAAGGTGTCCAGAGAAGGGCAACAAAGCTGGTGAGGGGCCTGGAGCACAGCTCTGTGAGGAGGGGCTGAGTGAGCTGGGGTTTTTTACCCTGGAGAAGAGGAGGCTCAGGGCAGAGCTCATTGCTGTCTACAACTACCTGAAGGGAGGCTGTAGCCAGCTGGGGGTTGGTGTCTTTGCCCCAGGCAGCCAGCAATAGAACAAGGGGACACAGTCTCAAGTCTGTGAGGTCTAGGCTGGATCTTAAGAGGAATTTGTTGTCAGAGAGAGTGATTGGCATTGGAATGGGCTGCCCAGGGAGGTGGTGGAGTTGCTGTCCCTGGGGGTATTGAAGCAATGTCTGGATGGGGCATTTAGTGCCATGGTCTAGTTGATTGGATAGGTGCTAGATTGGACTGGATGATCTGGGAGATCTCTTCCAACCTGGTTGATTCTATGATTCTATTCCTGGCTTGTGCCTGAGTAGAAACACAAGGGAATAGATTTTCAGTCATTGATTGGCCATAGCAAGTCCCCACATCACAGTACACATTTTCCCTCAGTATTTGACAAACTGTCTTTCACCTGAATATTCAAGACACATCCCCAGTGAAAACTGTCCTTAAATCCCAACAAAAGCTCAGCTAAATACCTTGTTTGCTTAGAGTGGACATCAAACTGGAGGTAAATTCTCTTCTGAATTTTTAGCAAAGGAATTTCTTCAGAGACAAGTCACAGAAATTACATAAGGCAGAGCAAATATTCTCTGAGCACTGTTTTTCTTCCAAATTCCTTTTTCTCTGTAAGCCTTCAAGGCTCCAAGATGATTTGCTTTACTGGTCTCATTGGTTAATTAAAATTAGTCATTTTCAGGTGTCATCCTTCTACACCAATCACAGCTTGGCTGCAATGTTCTACCCTGTTTGTTACCAGAATCATAGAATCATAGAATTAACCAGATTGGAAGAGACCTCCAACATCATCCAGGCCAACCTAGCACCCAGCCCTATCCAGTCAACTAGACCATGGCACTAATTACCTCATTCAGTCTTCTGTTGAACCCCCCCAGGGATGGTGACTCCACCACCTCCTTCTTGACAACATATCAACAACAACAAAAAGTTTTGGCTTTCTTCCATTTCTTTTATCTTTTTGTGATGAAGTTTGGCTGAAAGTAGATATTGAACAACAGGGAATATGTTCACAAGTCCAGACTATCACACATGAAGCTGCTTCAAGTAAGGATATTAATCACAGAACCATAGAGTCAGTCAGGGTTGGAAGAGACCACAAGAGTTAGCCAGTTCCAAACCCCTGCCATGGCCAGGGACACCCTACCCTAGAGCAGGCTGCACACAGCCTCAGCCAGCCTGGCCTTAAACACCTCCAGCCATGGGGCCTCAACCATCTCCCTGGGCAACCCATTCCAGCCTTTCTCCACTCTCATGATGAACAGCTTCCTCCTCACAGCCACTCTGAATCTCCCCACCTCCAGCTTTGCTCCATTCCCCCCAGTCCTGTCACTCCCTGATAGCCTAAAAAGTCCCTCCCCAGCTTTTTTGGAGGCCCCATTCAGATGGTGGAAGGCCACAAGAAGGTCACCTGGGAGCCTCCTCTTCTGCAGCCTGCACAGCCCCAACTCTTTCATTAAATTCCCTCTGCTTTCTGCCTGGACAGGTACTGCCCTGGACCTGGAACATGCAGAGTAAGCACCTTTCCAGGATCTGCCCTAGTCTGAAACAATTAGAGAGGGATGCTTTTTATTTCTTTCTTTTTGCCTCTTAGGGAGGAAGAGAATATTAGATTTGAATTTTGAGCCCTTCAATACAAGGACATTTTGTTGCTGCAGCATGTCCAGAGAAGGGCAACAAAGCTGGTGAAGGGTCCTGCCAGGAGCAGCTGAAGGAACTGGGATTGTTTAGTCTGCAGAAGAGGAGGCTGAGGAAGGACCTCATTGCTCTCGACAGCTGAAAGGATGTTGCAGTGAGGTGGGGTTCAGTCTCTTCTCTCTAGTATCAGGTGATAGGATGAGAAGAAATGTCCTGAAATTGTACCAGGGGAGGTTTGGTTTGGATACTAGGACAAATTTCTTTAGTGAGAGAGTGGTCAGACATTGGAATAGGTTATCCATTGAGATGGAGGAGTCACCATCACTGAGGTGTTCCAGAAACTGATGGATGTAGAACTTCAGGACATGCTTTAATGGCCAGGGTGGTGTTATAGAATCACAGAATTTCTTAGATGGGAAAAGACCCTCAAGGTCATCAAGTACAACCACTAGTTTCACACTGACAGGTCCTTGACTAAACCAAATCCCTCAGCACAACATTGCTGGCTGGACTCAATAACCTTAGAGGTCTTTTCCAACCAGAAAAATTCTGATTCTATGATTCAGCAGCAGACTTTGCCCTCTCCTTGGATTATAGTGGTTTAGCAGTGGACTGAATTCACAAGGCATGCCTCCTGACCTCTTTCTTTATGATCTAGAGGCCTTTTCCAACTGATTCAATTCTATGAGTCAAGGAGGTAAGGAGTTAGTGGAAAGCCATGCCTTGACTTCTCATCACAGAGACTCTGAAGGATGAGCAAAGTAAAGAAAAAGCCTTCTGATGTTCCAAAGTAATTCTCCCTCAGATTATCTCTTCTCTTTCCTCAAAGAGTTCTCATTAACACTGGTCAAGTCCCATGAGCCATACTAAGATGAAAGGACAAACAAGGCTGTAAACATGAATACAAGATAACAAAATGTCATTGGTTGTGTTTTATTGCATGGAGTTCTTTGCTTTTTTTCTGTTTATGGAAGTCAACTCTCTCCTTAAAAAAGGAATATTAGTTTTCCACTTAAAATAACTGTGATTGGACTCTAATAGTGTCAGGGCAAGTAGTAAAAAAACTAACCTTGTAAAAGAATTCCACTTCATTACTAACAAAATGGGATCTGTGCACACTTTTCTGCGCTCCTACTCAGTAAAATGCTGAGAGAATTAAGATGTGAATGATACTGAGGGAAGTGGAGGGTAGTTGTGCCAGGGGAAGTATAGCCTGGATGTTAGGAGGAAGTTGTTGTCAGAGAGAGTGATTGGCATTGGAATGGGCTGCCCAGGGAGGTGGTGGAGTCACCATCCCTGGCGGCGTTCAAGAAGGGACTGGATGAGGCACTTGGTGCCATGGTCTGGTTGATTGAATAGGGCTGGACTGGATGATCTTAGTTGTATAGGTTGGACTGGAGGATCTTGTTTGGATAGGTTTCACTGGATGGACAGGTTGGATAGGTTGGCCTGGATGATTTTGGAGGTCTCTTCCAACTTGGTTGATTCTATGATTCTATATCTGATAACAGTTTCTATACTAAAGACAGACACCAAGAGTGGCTGAGGCAGGTGCTGTGTTTTGGTGAAGTTGTGGACTTTCCATTCCAGTCATTTGCACTTGATAAAAATCCCATGTTTATTAAAAACTCATGTCTCTTGAAAAAAATTAAGCCTAATGAACTCCACTGGGTGCATTAGCCTGCTGCTACAATTGGTCTTCAAAGGAACTCAGCTGAATTATGCCAGCTATGAAACTTTCTCATTTGTGTTCCCTAAATATTTCTTCATACAGGTTAAATTTTTAACCCTGTGCTCTTTTTGCCACAGTCTTAAGCTGTGGACTGTTGAATGGCTTTTATATGTCTCCAGAGATACAAATTCCTAGCTCCACTTTGTAAATGCTGGAGGGTGGAACGTTCTACCTAAATGGGAGATGGTGTCATTACTTAGCGCTGTGGGAAGTGCTTTCAAAAGCTGAAACACCTCTGGCCTTCAAAAGTGGGAGAGGTTTTTAAAGTCTGAAACTCTTCATCCTTCTTGTTTGCTAACCCTGGCAAACATTTGATCCACTGGAGTTCAATATGCCTCAAAGTCATGCAAACTTTGGCCTTGCCCCACCTCCAGTCCTTTGTGTTAATGGTATGTGGTGGTTTGAGTGTTACCTGCCTCCCCCCCACGCTTGTGAAACTCACACAGAATAGACTCAGCTGAGCTGGAAATTAAGAATGAAGCTTTCTATTTACAGCTTAGCACAATATACAAGCAAGAATTTACAATCTATACAGCTAGAGACAGAAATAGACAAGTTAAAAAGTTAATACAGAAACACAGCAGCCCTCCCAGAAACCAAAGTCCCCAGGAGGGGCTCCCAACCACCCTTCCACCTCCTTTCCACCCCTCTAACTTACCCCACACTTTGCCTTACATTCAAGGTGAAGTTGGAGGATCAGACAGAGGGGTTAGGAAGCAGGCTTACTTAGACTGACGACAGGTTAGAGAGAGAAGTGCAGCCCAAAATGCCAGAGAGCATCTGTTATCTATGTTTGTGTTCTTGTTCTTATGCATCTCAGCAAGCCTATGAGTGCAGCAGACATCACCATTGTTTCCTTCTTACAGCCTACAATCTAATTCTTCTCAGCAGAATATCTCAGCTAGGCACAAACTAGCCCAAGGTATCAGACTGGGGAATATCTGCTTAACTTCTAAATCTACATCTTAAAACATCCTCTGTGCCATGCATTTCCTTCAAAGTCAGTCCATAAATATTTGGCTGTTCAAACCTCCTATGTATTTTTATGAGTTAGCTAAAGCCACAAAGATTATTTCTAGATTCTCTACAGAGCCTCTGTTTAACCAATCTATGGCACAATTCTTGGCTTGCAGCACTTTTATTTTTAGCCCTAATGGAACAGTCTTAAATTGCTTATTTTCTGTTTACTAAAGTCATTGAGTTTGTAACCATGGCAACTCTGGCAAGTGCCACAGTTTAACTCCTTTATTAAATGGATTGAAGCCACAGCTGCAAAACATGAAAGGGCAGCATGTCAGTTTTAGACATAGCTTAAACTGCCATATTTAACACAGTATAGCAAGGACTACATTAAATATGATCTTGGTTATAGTGGCAGAAATCTTTACTATCTCTCTACTCAGTGCCCAGATCAGGTTCTGGTTTTGTCAGTTTGCACAGCCTGTCAAGTCTCAGTGATTACTACCTGTGAACATGTAAACTGCAGATGATGTGCATTAAAGCTGCCATGGAAAGACACTGCCTCGTGACTGCGTTTGCATGAAGCTTTTAGCACATTATTGCATTGCTTGATTTTGGAACCGCTATGTTCTGTCAGACTGTCCTGCACCACATCCTGGTCTCCAAGCTGGTGAAACATGAGTTTGATGGGTGGGCCACTAGATGGATAAAGAAGCGGCTTGATGGATGTGCCCAAGAGTGGCTGTCAATGGCTCCATGGCCAAGTGGAGACCAGTGACAAGTGGAGTCCCTCAGAGACCAATCCTGGGCCCAGTCTTGTTCAACATCTTTGTCGGTGCCATGGACAGAGGCACTGAGTGCAGCCTCAGCAAGTTTGCTGACCACACCAAGCTGTGTGGTGCAGCAGGCAGGCTGGAGGGCAGGGATCCATCCAGAGGCACCTGAACAGCCTGGAGAGGTGGGCACAAGCCAAGCTCATCAGGTTCAACAAAACCAAGTGCAAGGTCCTGCAGCTGGGTCGATGCAATGCCAAGCACAGATCCAGGCTGGGCAGTGAGTGGCTGGAGAGCAGCCCTAAGGAGAGGGCCTTGGGGGTGGTGGGGGATGAGAAGCTCAGCATGAGCCAGCAGTGTGCACTTGCAGCTCAGAAAGCCAAGCAGAGCCTGGGCTGCATCAGGAGAAGTGTGGCCAGCAGGGCCAGGGAGATGATTTTTCCCCTCTATTCTGCTCTGCTGAGACCCCACCTGGAGTACTGCATCCAGTTCTGAGCCCTCATTACAAGAGGGCTGTGGAGATGCTGGAGCATGTACAGAGAAGGGCCAGGAGGATGCTCAGAGGGCTGCAGCATCTCTGCTGTGAGGACAGACTGAAAGAGTTGAGGCTGTTGAGTCTGGAGAAGAGGAGGCTCCCAGGTGACCTTTTGTGGCCTTTCAGTATATGAAGGGGGCCTAAAAAAAATGGGGAGGGACATTTTAGGCTATCAGGGAGTGCCAGGACTAGGGGGAATGGAGCAAAGCTGGAGGTGGGGTTAGAAATTATCAAAAAGATGTCTTTCTTTCTGTGTTAAATTAGAGAATAGCGTGTTTGATGCTCAATCATTACAAAGTAATGCTCTTTGTTGGATGAACTGGAATTACTGGAGTGCCTTTGAGTTATGGATTTCTTTCTCCTATTTTCTCCATCCACAGGGTCTACCTTTATTTGCAACACCCATATAATCCCAGTGAAAAATCAAGAGGGAGTAGCAATGATGTTTATTATTAACTTTGAGTATGTAACAGATGAAGAGAACGTGGCATCTCCTGAGAAGTGCAAACCAATATTGCCATCCAAACTTGTAAACCGTAAGTTACTCTGCTTGCCTCTACTCTTGTCTGGGAGAGTAATTCACCTGGGCAATAATGGGACTGTAGAAGCAGTGTAATCCTCATTTACCTGGCTAAGTTAAGCTACTATTCAAACCATAACAAGCTAAATGTAGTAAACTTGTTGTAATATTGGTGAAGTAATATGCCAGTTGTTCAGTACTACTAATGACATGGATTCTGTGATGCTGAGGCTCAGTGTGGGGGACAGGTTTTGGAAGGGTTTAGCTTGGGCATTTTGCTGCAGATATCAAAACACTCCTCTTTTTCTAGTAATGCTCAGAGAATCAGAGAATTATACAACAAACCAGGTTGGAAGAGACCTCCAAGATCATCCACTCCAACCTAGCACCCAGCCCTAGCCAATCAACTAGACATGGGGTCCTCAAATTATGGCCTACAGGCCAGATACAGCCCCCCAGGGTCCTCAATCCAGCCCACCAGGGGCTAAGGGGGAAACCAAGCAGCCACTACCTGCCACTTAATCCACTCACTGGACTCCACAGCCCCCAAGCACTCATCGGGACTGGGCTGCAACCAAACTATAGTCTGGCCCCTGAGACTGCTGGGCTGGAACCAAACTATAGTCCAGCCCCTGACATTACTGGGCTAGAACCAAACTATAGGCTGGCCCCTGAGACTACTGGGCTGGAACCAAACTACAGTCTAGCCCCTGACAGTGTCTGAGGGACAGTGAACTGGCCCCCTGATTTAAAAGTTTGAGGACCCCAGAACTAGACCGTGGCACTAAGTGCCTCATCCAGGCTTTGCTTGGATACCTCCAGAGATGGTGACTCCACCACCTCCCTGGGCAGCCCATTCCAATGCCAATCACTCTCTCTGCCAACAACTTCCTCCTAACATCCAGCCTAGACCTCCCCTGGCACAACTTGAGACTGTGTCCCCTTGTTCTCTTGCTGGTTGCCTGGCAGAAGAGACCAACCCCACCTGGCTGCAGCCTCCCTTCAGGTAGTTGTAGACAGCAATGAGCTCTGCCCTGAGCCTCCTCTTCTGCAGGCTGCACACCCCCAGCTCCCTCAGCCTCTCCTCACAGGGCTGTGCTCCAGGCCCCTCACCAGCTTTGTTGCCCTTCTCTGGACACGTTCCAGTACCTTAACATCTCTCTTGAATTGAGGAGCCCAGAACTGGACACAGCACTCAAGGTGTGACCTGACCAGTGCTGAGCACAGGGGAAGAATAACCTCCCTTGTCCTACTGGCCACACTGCTCCTGAGCCAGGCCAGGATGCTTGTTATAGTAAAGTTCCCAGTAAAGGGTAACAGAAGAAACCAATAGAATTACATCAGAAACATAATTACTAAAGTTACACCAAGTGACTGCCACTCATACTCTGTTTCTCTTTCAGAATGCCATGATTTTGTTAATTTTAAACACTTAATAGTTTTAAAAAAGAAGTTTACAACATCAAATTGCCCACTTGGTCCATGCTTCATGTGGCTTATTGAGAAAAGAGAAGGTAAAGGACCAGTTACAGGGGTTAAAATAGGCACTTCATGTCCTGAAAAGACTTCTGGGTCTGCTACCTGCAGTTCATCACCATACATTTTCAAGTGTTGTCATTTGCAAAGTGTTGTCATAGCAAAGCTGCTAAGGAGGACATCTGCAAAAAAAAATCACTTAAAACATCTTTCTCTTGTTTTACAATATTGGCTCATGACATACACAAGAGATTTCCTTGCTGAGAGTGCTTAAAAAAAGAATAGGTGGGCCCCCAAATCAGTAGGAAATAGAGAAAATACAAGGTGCAAAAGGAGGCAAAGAATCATAGAATCAGTCAGGCTTGGAAGGGACCACAAGGATCAGCCAGTTCCAACCCCCTGCCATGGGCAGGTGCACCCTACTCTAGAGCAGGCTGCACACAGCCTCAGCCAGCCTGGCCTTAAACACCTCCAGCCATGGGGCCTCAACCACCTCCCTGGGCAACCCATTCCAGCCTCTCACCACTCTCATGCTCAAAAACTTCCTCCTCACCTCCACTCTGACTCTCCCCACCTCCAGCTTTGCTCCATTCCCCCCAGTCCTGTCACTCCCTGAGAGCCTAAAAAGTCCCTCCCCAGCTTTCTTGTAGGCCCCCTTCATATACTGGAAGGCCACAAGAAGGTCACCTGGGAGCCTCTTCTTCTCCAGCCTGCACAACCCCAACTCTTTTAGTCTGTCTCATAGCAGAGCTGCTGCAGCCCTCTGAGCATCCTCGTGGCCCTTCTCTGGGCACACTCCAGCATCTCCACCTCTCTTTTGTAACAGGGGCTCCAGAACTGGATGCAGGACTCCAGGTGAGGTGACTTGAACCATTTTTCTGCTAGTGGGTGCAACCAGATGTCAGGAAGTAGCAGAAAGTAGAGCAGGTACATGGCTGCTGTTAGACTTACCTAATTGCTTGTGGTTTCAGATCAGATTGTTATGTGGGCAAAATCCAAAGAGTGGTGATACAAAATATAGGCTACGTAGCCAGAGAGAATTCTTTAGAAGAGGCTAACCCATGCAAAACATAGAATCAATCAGGGTTGGAAGGGACCACAAGGAGCAGCCAGTTCCAACCCCCCTGCCGTGCCCAGGGACACCCTACCCTAGAGCAGGCTGCCCACAGCCTCCTCCAGCCTGCTCTTAAACACCTCCAAGGATGGGGCCTCAATCACCTCCTCGGGCAACCCATTCCAGGCTCTCACCACTCTCACGGTGAGACATCCAGAATTAACTTCATGGTGAGACATCCAGAATTAACTTTAAGATATTGTGAGCAGCTTAAAGGTAGGCTTAAATTAAAACAAACAGAAGCTTTAAAATCTAGAAGAGACAGGAAAAGACCTATAAGCAACAAAAGAAGTCACAGGAAAAGTGAATTGTTTACTAGTAAAACCACTTTTTTGGACATTATGTTGCCTCAGCAAGAAAGGCAAGCAGCAGATTCTCTAGAAGGAAAAGTTAGCTTTTCTTATCACCTTACTCTATCAACAAGTAAAGCAGGATCACAGATGAGATGGACAGTAACAGGCATTGGATTGTAAAAGAAAAAGGGCAACGAAACCAAATCACTTCCAATCCAGATTCTCTGGAAGGAAAAGTTAACTTTTTTCCCTCATCTTACTCTATCAACATGTAAAGCAGGATCACACATGAAGGGGACAGTAATAGGCATTAGTTCAATAAAAAGAAGGGCAAAGAAATCAGATCACTTCAAATGCAGATTCTCTAGAAGGAAAAGTTAGCTTTTTTTAGCATTTTACTCTATCAACACATAAACCAGGATCACACATGAAGTGGACAGTCACAGGCAGTGGTTCAAGAAACAAAAGGGCAAAGAAATCACATCACTCCAAATGCAGATTCTCTAGAAGGAAAGGTTAGCTTGTTTAATCATAGAATCAACCAAGTAAACCAAGTCCCTTCAAATCCACATTCTCTAGAAGGAAAGGTTAGCTTGTTTAATCATAGAATCAACCAAGTAAACCAAGTCCCTTCAAATCCACATTCTCTAGAAGGAAAGGTTAGCTTGTTTAATCATAGAATCAACCAAGTAAACCAAGTCCCTTCAAATCCACATTCTCTAGAAGGAAAGGTTAGCTTGTTTAATCACAGAATCATAGAATCAACCAAGTAAACCAAATCACTCCAAATGCAGATTCTCTAGAAAGAAAAGGTTAGCTTGTTTAATCATAGAATCATAGAATCAACCAAGTAAACCAATTCCCTTCAAATCCAGATTCTCTAGAAGGAAAGGTTAGCTTGTTTAATCACAGAATCATAGAATCAACCAAGTAAACCAAATCACTCCAAATGCAGATTCTCTAGAAGGAAAGGTTAGCTTGTTTAATCACAGAGTCATAGAATCAAACAAGTAAACCAAATCCCTTCAAATCCAGATTCTCTAGACAGAAAGGTTAGCTTGTTTAATCATAGAATCATGGAATCAACCAAATAAACCAAATCCCTTCAAATCCAGATTCTCTAGAAGGAAAGGTTAGCTTGTTTAATCATAGAATCATAGAATCAACCAAGTAAACCAAATCCCTTCAAATCCAGATTCTCTAGACGGAAAGGTTAGCTTGTTTAATCATAGAATCATGGAATCAACCAAATAAACCAAATCCCTTCAAATCCAGATTCTCTAGAAGGAAAGGTTAGCTTGTTTAATCATAGAATCATGGAATCAACCAAGTAAACCAAATCCCTTCAAATGCAGATTCTCTAGAAGGAAAGGTTAGCTTGTTTAATCATAGAATCAACCAAGTAAACCAAATCCCTTCAAATGCAGATTCTCTAGAAGGAAAGGTTAGCTTGTTTAATCATAGAATCATAGAATCAAACAAGTAAACCAAATCCCTTCAAATCCAGATTCTCTAGAAGGAAAGGTTAGCTTGTTTAATCATAGAATCATAGAATCAAACAAGTAAACCAAATCGCTGCAAATGCAGATTCTCTGGAAGGAAAGGTTAGCTTGTTTAAATCATAGAATCAGCATAGAATCAACCAGGTAAACCAAATCACTTCAAATCTGGGTTCTCTAGAAGGAAATGTTAGCTTTTTTTAGCATCTAACTCACTCTACATGTAAAGCAGGATCACAGATGAAAGGGACAGTAACAGGCACTGGTTTGTAAAAGAAAAAGGGCAAAGAAACCAAATCACTTCCAATCCTGATTCTCTAGAAGGATAAGTTAGCTTTTTTCCATCATCTTACTCTATCAACATGCAAAGCAGGATCGCACATGAAGTGGACAGTCACAGGCCCTGCTTCAAGAAAAACAAGGGCAAAGAATCCAAATCACTTCAAATCCAGCAACCAATTTAGAGAACAAAAATAGAACAGGAACCAGCCATGTAAGAAATACAATCTGTCTCTGACAAACTACCAAGATAAGCTACAGCTAATGACAAAAGACAAAGGATTTCAAATTGTATTAACATCTACTACCCAGAAGTACAGAGATCAGGGAAGATTTTTTTCCAGAGCTCCTTATATTCAGTTTTCTTATAATTAGAATGTCTTTTCAACCTAAGAGCAAGTAAAATTCACTGAGTCAGGCTGCAGTGCTGCAAAGAACTGAAAGTGAATAGAAAACAAAAAGATTAGTTGGACCCTAGAAAATAGCTCTTCCATACTATCATTCTTCCTCTAATTGATTCCTTATGAGATAACATCAAATTTATCAAGTGGACCTTTGAAAAATCTTTCCTTTTTCTAACAGCATCTCTTCTGCTGGCTGCAGCCAAGAGTTCTGAACAAGATTGTTTACCCCAGTGACTGGTATCATAGAATCAACCAGCTTGGACGAGACCTCTGAGATCATCCAGTCCAACCTAGCACCCAGCCTTAGCCAATCAACCAGACCATGGCACTAAGTGCCTGAAGGTCCAATGACAGCCTTATCCAGGCTTTGCTTCAACACCTCCAGGCACAGCGACTCCACCACCTCCCTGGGCAGCCCATTCCAATGCCAATCACTCTCTCTGACAACAACTTCCTCCTAACATCCAGCCTAGACCTCCCTTGGCACAACTTGAGACTGTGTCCCCTTGTTCTCTTGCTGATTGTCTGGCAGATGAGACCAACCCCACCTGGCTACAGCCTCCCTTCAGGGAGCTGCAGACAGCAATGAGCTCTGCCCTGAGCCTCCTCTTCTGCAGGCTGCACACCCCCAGCTCCCTCAGCCTCTCCTCACAGGGCTGTGCTCCAGGCCCCTCCCCAGCTTTGTTGCCCTTCTCTGGACACCTTCCAGCACCTCAACATCTCTCTTGAATTGAGGAGCCCCAAACTGGACACAGGACTACCCTGAGTCTGTGGTATTTTTATTGGCTTTGACAATAAAAGGTCATCCCTGAGTCTCCTCTCCTAAATCTAACACCAAGTAGGAAAACTAGCATCTCCTGCTGTGGCCACAGTGTGCTTTGCTTTCAGAGGCTCTAACACAGGGATGCCAGTCTGTTTGAGAGCTGAGGGCTCTCTGAACAAGTTTAAGATCTATGGAAGGCAGCTGACATTTTCTAGCTTGAGCTCAGAGTTCTGGATGGGCAGATAAATAAAAATTTATGAGCTGAATAGTACCAGACCTTTTAAGCAGTGTTTGTAAGCTCTTTGGGATAGGGACCTTGTCTTATGTGCCATTATGATGGCTGACACAGCTAGGTTCTGATACAGCATTGGGCTTAGCTCATTATTATATCATTTTGTTTTTAAACTGCAGTATGTTGCCAGGAGTTTGATAACCAGGTTTGAATATAATGAGAATTCTTTCTGCTCTGGTGCTCAAGAGCTCATATCTCATAGACAGCAAAAAGCCAAATAGGCAGTAATGTGAGAAGTGAGGGTACTGACTTCACAATCGTGTCAAAAATCCTCTCAGCTGATCCTTTTGTTCCCTTTATTCATCCTTGCAAGGATTTATTATCATTCCTCCGTGGAAGGCTGACTGGTATTTGTAGAATCAAATAGCTAATCTTTGGATACCTTTAGCATGCATCAAATCTGTAGAGAACTACCAAATCACAGCCTACTAATTTTTCCCTCTATTCTCTGTCAGTGCTTTCGTAGCTTTCCACCATTCTATTTTTCACCATGTCCTATTTCACTAGGAAAACAAAGGAAATCTCTGTTCATGTATAATTCTTTCCTTTTTGGGGGGGAAAAAATATCCTAAAATATTTGTCCGATTTTTTGGGGGGGTTTGTTTGAACTTCTAGACAGAAGATGAGCCAGCAGTGTGCCTAGGTAGCCAAGAGAGCCAATGGCATTCTGGCCTGCATCAGGAACAGTGTGGCCAGTAGGATGAGGGAGGTTATTCCTCTGCACTCAGCACTGGTCAGGCCACACTTTGAGTCCTGTATCCAGTTCTGGGCTCCTCAATTCAAGAGAGATGTTGAGGTGCTGGAACGTGTCCTGAGAAGGGCGACAAAGCTGGTGAGGGGCCTGGAGCACAGCCCTGTGAGGAGAGGCTGAGGGAGCTGGGAGTGTGCAGCCTGCAGAAGAGGAGGCTCAGGGCAGAGCTCATTGCTGTCTACAGCTCCCTGAAGGGAGGCTGCAGCCAGGTGGGGTTGGTCTCTTCTGCCAGGCAAGCAGCAACAGAACAAGAGAACACAGTCTCAAGTTGTGCCAGGGGAGATCTAGGCTGGATGTTAGGAGGAAGTTGTTGTCAGAGAGAGTGATTGGCATTGGAATGGGCTGCCCAGGGAGGTGGTGGAGTTGCCATCCCTGGAGGTGTTGAAGCCAAGCCTGGCTGGGGCACTTAGTGCCATGGTCTGGTCGATTGGCCAGGGCTGGGTGCTAGGTTGGACTGGATGATCTTGGAGGTCTCTTCCAACCTGGTCAGTTCTATGATTCATAGCACTCAAGGTTGGATTGAGAATCTCATGAGATGCAATGTTCTGAGAAAACCCTGATACTTCTGATTCCACTATGAAAATGATCTATAAAGCCATTTTTTTCCTGAAGGAACTGCTTCATGTTTCCCCATGCGTGTAAATATTGCAAGTGACAGTTAGTTGATTAGATACACAAAATATCAAAAGGTTTGATGTCCAGATGTTTTAAGAAAATTTAGAATGAGATGATTCTTGGGATCCTCAAAGTGCTCAAAGGTTGGACTGGATGATCTTGGAGGACTCTTTCAACCTGATTGATTCTATGATTCTATGATAATCTGAGTGCATCTCATAAAGACATGAAATAGGTAAGGCCTATGAGGAATATAAAACTTCTTATAGGCTGGATGTTAGGAGGAAGTTGTTGGCAGAGAGAGTGATTGGCATTGGAATGGGCTGCCCAGGGAGGTGGTGGAGTCACCATCCCTGGAGGTGTTCAGGAAAAGCCTGAATGGGACACTTAATGCCATGGTCTAGTTGACTGGATAAGGCTGGGTGCTAGGTTGGACTGGGATCCTCAAAGAGTTCAAAGGTTGGACTGGATGATCTTGGAGGTCTCTCCTAACCTGGTTGATTCCATGACTCTATTCTTTAAGGTCATACTTTAAAGAAATGTCAATGAATAAAACTTATTCTTCCTAAGAAGATTACAAATATATCAACTTTGCAATGAATTCCTTCCAAACAAAACTGGCATTTCATAGCAGAGAAAAGATCACAAAGAAATTAGAAGATGTTCCAGCTCATAGGCAATAGCACATTAGTCTGGATACTTTAGTTTTCTGTCTGAAACATTAGACAGCTTTATTACTTGGTAATTGGAAAGCTATATTGATCTATGCAACAAACTTTGCAATTATCAAAGCACTTCTTAATGGAAGAGTTCTTAAATTCTCCAAATAAAAAGACAAGGTACTTTTAGAGCAGTTTCTTTCCTGCAGGTTACATATATTGCATATGAATCCCAGCTATCTGAATTTGCTTCTAAATTGTGCAGGCATCTGATATTTTACCTTCCTTTCTCCATGGTCTGTTGGCTTCTTTGACTCATTTCTTTTTAAGCTAAAGCTTTTTGTAAATCTAGTTTAATTGTATTTCAGATGGTAACAACCTTTCCAGTGGCTCTTCTTCAGGTAAAGCTATCTTCTAATCTTCTCTCTACCCAAGTCCTTTTATTGTTCTGTTCTGGTTCTACTATTTCAGGAGCTTATTACAGTTTATACCCTTCCAGAAGAGCGCAAGTCACAATATGGCTCTGGCTCCCACTCTCTGGATAATTATTACAGATAGAACTGCTAAACTGTTAACATTTTATAGCATTGTGTGACATATAAAATCCAAATGTACCCAGACTTTCCAGTTTATTGCCACTGAAAGTCCTTGTGTGCAGAACATAAACAAGTTTCGGGCAAAACACACTGCTTCATTTGGTAGGGGTGCATAAATCCAGTGTTAAAACATAAAGAGGACTCCTTCAGACTTCCTGTCTCAGAAATAAAGATCAATATCTTTTATTCTGTTCAGTCCAGCAAGCAAGGTGATGAAGGGATGAGAATTTCCTGTGCACTTGATTTAATAGATTGTCCCTGGAGGTGTTCAAGAAAATCCTGGATGAGGCACTTAGTGCCACGGTCTAGTTGACTGGCTAGGGCTGGGGGATAGGTTGGTCTGGATGATCTGGGAGGTCTCTTCCAACCTGGTTGATTCTATGATTCTATGATTCTATTATTCTAAGAGTTAATTTTTTTCCAGCTACCAAAAGCCCACCATATTCTCAGCAAGATAACAAAACACTGATCAATACTACCTCTATAATATTTGTTATGACAGTTGCTGGTTTATCTTCTGGCTCTTATTTACTTTTTTTCTTCTTCTTTTCCACTTTAATTATGTCTAAGAAATATAAAGCAAGAAGTAATATCTTTTCCTGAGACAAATGTGGTGGGTTGGGAACTTCCACCCCCTTAATTAATTAACCAGACTAGCTGAGATCATAGAATCACATCGCCAGTCAAAACATCCTTCCCTTGTTCTATAGTATTGGCTCCTGACAAACACAAGAGATTTTCTTGCTGAGAGTGCTTAAAAAATGAACAGGTGCCCTCCCCCCCTCAAAATCAGTAGGTAATAGAGAAAGAACAAGGTGCAAGAGGAGGCAAAGAATTGTAGAACCAGTCAAGGGTGGAAGGGACCACAAGGATCAGCCAGTTCCAACCCCCCTGCCATGGGCAGAGACACCCTGCCCTAGAGCAGGCTGCACACAGCCTCAGCCAGCCTGGCCTTAAAGACCTCCAGCCATGGGGCCTCAACCACCTTCCTGGGCAACCCATTCCAGCCTCTCACCACTCTCATGCTCAACAACTTCCTCCTCACATCCAGTGTCATTCTCCCCACCTCCAGCTTTGCTCCATTCCCCCCAGTCCTGTCACTCCCTGACAGCCTAAAATGTCCCTGCCCAGCTTTTTGTAGCCCCTTTCAGCTCCTGGAAGGCCACAAGAAGGTCACCTGGGAGCCTCCTCTTCTGCAGACTCAACAGCCCCAACTCTTTCAGTCTGTACTCACAGCAGAGCTGCTGCAGCCCTCTGAGCATCCTGGTGGCCCTTCTCTAGACACTCTCCAGCATCTCCACATCCCTCTTGTAGTGGGGGCTCCAGAACTGGATGCAGTACTCCAGGTGGGGTCTCAGCAGAGCGCAGTAGAGGGGGAGAGTCACCTCTCTCGACCTGCTGGCATGGAAGATAAAGCTACAGTTACAGCAAAGCTAAATTTACAACCTATATGCAAAATATATGTACATGTATTTGCAAATATATACAATTTAGAACTAATACAGAAATCCAAGCTTTCCACCTGGACAAAGAAAGCCCAGAGGGGCCAGTGCCACCCTCTCTCTCACCATGACAAACAAAGAGAGCCAGTTCCCGAAAGCCAAGAAGAATGATTTGTTTATACATTGGCTTTTTGTACCTGTTAGCAAAGCAGTGAATGGTACAGACTTCATGATTAATTTCCTTTTACAACCAATACCCTGCTCATTCAGATTCTGCCCTGAACTTGCAGGAAAGGGCCAAGTCTTTCTAGACTATTCCAATAAGCCTTAAACTAGCACAACAACCAACAACTTCAGCCTTTTCACAAACACATTGTCACTCCTATCATCTCAGCATAATGAATAAGACCTAATAAAATGACATCTCAATCAAAAGTGGGATGAAAAACAGACAAGGAAAAGTACAGATTCATATTAACATCCAAAGGTACACCCATGGGTAGATCCTGAGAACATTGTTCAGACAGGTCAGCCCCACACATTCCCTTCATTTCCTTCCTTTCACATTTTGCTAGACTACCTCAGAGGCCTCAATGTAGACAGAAGTATCTGGAACATTATTCTCTTAGTCATGCTAAACAGTAGCTTTTGAGAGATCTATAGCCTGAAGACAAAAATATGCCAGCACCAGCACAGAGAAAAAATAACTTCCTCACAAAAGAGCATAAAGATTGCTGTTAATAATATACATACAACTCAAGTGCAAGCTTGGGTTTTAGAGAAGTCTAAAAGAGGAACTGAAATGCCCAGAATTAATGTGGACCATACCAAAACTGTATGCAGTATCTAAGATAATATATTTAAGTTTCTCTAGTTAATCATAGAATCAACCAGGTTGGAAGAGACCTCCAAAATCATCCAGTCCAACCTAGCACCCAGCCCAGTCCAATCATAGAATCATAGAATTATGGAATCATACAATCAACCAGGTTGGAATGAGACCTCCAAGATCATCCGGTCCAATCTATCACCCAGCCCTGTCCAATCAGAGAATCGTAGAATTATGGAATCATAGAATCAAGCAGGTTGGAAGAGACCTCCAAGCTCATCCAGTCCAACCTAGCACCCAGCCCTGGCCAATCAACTAGACCATGGCACTAAGTGCCTCAGCCAGGCTTTGCTTGAACACCTCCAAGGACAGCCAGGTGGGGTTGGTCTCTTCTGCCAGGCAACCAACAGCAGAAGAAGGGGACACAGTCTCAAATTTTGCCAGGGGAGATCTAGGCTGGATGTTAGGAGGAAGTTGTTGGCAGAGAGAGTGATTGGCATTGGAATGGGCTGCCCAGGGTGGTGGTGGAGTCACCGTCCCTGGAGGTGTTGAAGCAAAGCCTGGATAAGGCACTTAGTGCCATGGTCTGGCAGATTGGACAGGGTTGTGTGCTAGGTTGGACTGGATAAGCTTGCAGGTCTCTTCCAACCTGTCTGATCCTATGTTTCTATGGTTTTTTATATTTGTGTTTTGTGTTCATGTTTTTGTACATCTCAGCAAGCCTATGAGTGCAGTAGATGTCACCACTGTTTCCTTTTCACAGCCTATCATCTAATTTCTCTCACTAAAATATGCCACTTAGCCTCAAACTAGCACAAAGCAAGACTATTAAGTACTCTTATTAAGATAGTGGAAGTTTTTTTCCCCCTACACTTGTTATGGTAGTAGTTTTGTTAGGAAGAAATGATTTCCTTGAATTCTAAACATGTTCTCCTTTGAGGTCTCAAAACATGAAACGGAATTTTTAAAGGCTTTCAAAACACAAGAAGAGTTATTTGGATTTGGGTTGCTGGAGATAACTGCAGAGAGTTTAGAGGTGTTGGTTTTTTTTCTTGCCTGTAATATATTTTTGGACTGAGTCCTACAACTGAGAAGCCTTAAGAGTTAGCTGAGATGGCAGAGAATAAACGTGACCGAGATGAACACATTTGCAAATGACTTATTCAGTGAGCAAGGCAAGGTTTGAAAGGAGGAGGTGGAATGCAAGGCTGGAATTGTGACTGACTCAACTGCTTTCCTCAGCTGCTCTTAGCAAGCCACAATTATACAAACCTCTGACTCAGCATTAAGAAGGATTTAGCAATCTAACCTTCAACTTCAATACAACACAAGGATTTTCACATAGCTATGTCTAGATATTTATAGTAAATAGCTAGTTGCATCTCCAATGTGTTTTAGGATTGTAAGCCAAGATAAATGTACTCTGCCATCATATCTACACAATGCAGACGTTGTCTGCTTCCAAACAAAAGATTTTATGCCATAAACAGTATGCCAGAAAGGCTTCCACTGACCCTGCTAGCTTCAACTGGCACAGGAGGCCTGAGGCCATGGATTTTGCTTCATGACAAATTGTATTACTACTTAGCCGAGCAAGGAACTGTAATGTAAGCTAGACAAATTCTGAATGGGCCTCCTGATAGCTTTAGCAGCTGGATTGCAGGAGAATAGAATAGAATCAGCCATGTTGGAAGAGACCTCCAAGCTCAGCCAGTCCAACCTAGCACCCAGCCCTAGCCAATCAACCAGACCATGGCACTAAGTGCCTCAGCCAGGCTTTGCTTCAACACCTCCAGGGACAGCGGCTTCACCACCTCCCTGGGCAGCCCATTCCAATCCCAGTCACTCTCTCTGACAACAACTTCCTCCTGACATCCAGTCTAGACCACCCCTGCCACAACTTCTGACTGTGTCCCCTTGTGCTGTTGCTGCTTGCCTGGCCCAACCCCACCTGGCTACAGCCTCCCTTCAGGGAGCTGCAGACAGCAATGAGGTCTGCCCTGAGCCTCCTCTTCTGCAGGCTGCACACCCCCAGCTCCCTCAGCCTCTCCTCACAGGGCTGTGCTCCAAGCCCCTCACCATCTTTGGTGCCCTTCTCTGGACACCTTCCAGCATCTCAGCATCTCTCCTGAATTGAGAAGCCCAGAACTGGACATAGTGCTCAAGGTGTGGCACTGTGTGAAGGGGACAGCAGAAGGTCCAACACAACATATAGCTCATAATCTATTCATCAAAAAAGAATAACATTACTCCTCTTCTAAAGGATATTCAAAGAGACAAAGAGATTTTGGAGACCATTTCTTACACTTTATAGAAGGATAACAAAAAAGCTACTCCTTTCACTTTGCAATTTCAAGAACCAAAATCCTGACTGAGTATTCTTTCCAGCTGAACTGCAGTCAGACAGCTAAATCAGTAATGCAGTACAACATAGTCATATTATCTTGGTGAAGCAGAAAAGACCATCTGCACCACCATGAATATGACTACAATAAAGTGCAAGCAAAAAGCCCCTAACAGTGTCTAATGCCAGAAAACATTGTGAATGGTATTTTTAAGAAGTAGAGTATAAATGATGAGAGGAAAATCATGGCAGGTTTCACTTTTGCTGCAATACATCTTCAACATTGGTTTAGAAACCGGTTTACAACTCAGTTCTGTGTGCATCTTAAAATAATAGGGGCTTTGGTTTTTTTGTGTACTTCACTGATTCTCTGGCAAATCTGGCAGCTCTTGCCTTGGATAGGTCCACTCTGATATGGGTCAAGACCTGGCTGGAGGGCTAGGCCCAGAGAGTGGTGGTGAATGGTGCCACATCCAGTTGGCAGCTGTCACTGGTGGTGTGCCCCAAGGATCAGTGCTGGGCCCAGTCCTGTTTGATATCTTTATTGATGATCTGGATGAGGGGATTGAGTCCTGCATCAGTAAGTTTGCAGATGAGACCAAGCTGGGAGCAGGTGTGGATCTGTTGGAGGGTAGGAGAGCCCTGCAGGGGGACCTGGACAGGCTGGATGGGTGGGCAGAGGCCAAGTGCAGGGTTCTGCGCTATGGCCACAACAACCCCAAGCAGTGCTACAGGCTGGGGACAGAGTAGCTGGAGAGAAGCCAGGCAGAGAGAGACCTGGGGATGATGGTAGATAGTAGCTGAAGATGAGGCAGCAGTGTGCCCAGGTGGCCAGGAGAGCCAATGGCATCCTGGCCTGGATCAGGAAGAGTGTGGCCAGCAGGACAAGGGAGGTTCTTCTGCCTCTGTGCTCAGCACTGCTCAGGCCACTCCTTGAGTGCTGTGTCCAGTTCTGGGCTCCTCAATTCAAGAGAAATGCTTCAGGTGCTGGAACGTGTCCAGAGAATGGCAACAAAGCTGGTGAGGGGCCTGGAGCACAGCCCTGTGAGGAGAGGCTGAGGGAGCTGGGGGTGTGCAGCCTGCAGCAGAGGAGGCTCAGGGCAGACCTCATTGCTGACTACAACTCCCTGAAGGGAGGCTGTAGCCAGGTGGGGTTGGTCTCTTCTGCCAGGCACCCAGCAACAGAACAAGGGGATACAGTCTCAAGTTGTGGCAGGGGAGGTCTAGGCTGGATGGTAGGAGGAAGTTGTTGGCAGAGAGAGTGATTGGCATTGGAATGGGCTGCCCAGGGAGGTGGTGGAGTCACCTTCCCTGGAGGTGTTCAAGCAAAGCCTGGATGAGGCACTTAGTGCCATGGTCTGATTGTTTGGACAGGGCTGGGGGATAGGTTGAACTGAATGATCTTGGAGGCCTCTTCCAGCCTGGTTGATTGTATGATTCTATGACTACACAACATGTATGGATGCTTATATATTTATGAATGCATAATATTTATGCATTCCATTGCTAAAGATTGTAATGTATTAGGAGTGGGGGGTCATTTATTTATAGCTAGTATTATGCACTCTGCTTGTGTGGGCGGGAAACAAAGCTGATTGCCACAAGAGGACACTAACAGGTGATACTTTCTTCTTTCCTGTAGGCAGACTTTTTGGGTTCCGCTTACCTGGGCTGAGACTTCTCACGTACCGGAAGCAATCCTTACCGCAGGAAGACCCTGACGCAGTGATCATCGACTCATCCAAGCACAGTGATGACTCAGTGGCAATGAAGCACTTTAAATCACCTACAAAAGAAAGCTGCAGCCCTTCAGAAGTGGATGATACAAAAGCACTGATCCAACCCAGCACATGTTCACCTTTGGTTAATATATCAGGACCTCTCGACCATTCGTCACCTAAACAGCAGTGGGACAGACTTTACCCTGACATGATACAGACAAGTAATCCACTAACCCACTCCAGATCAAGGGAAAGCATTTGTAGTATAAGAAGAGCATCTTCAGTACATGACATAGAAGGCTTTAACGTCCATCCCAAGAACACTTTCAGGGACCGTCATGCAAGCGAAGGTATGGTAGAAAGTCAATCATTACTCTTTGATCTACTAAGAAAGAAATCATTGCATTTTTTTCTTAGCCATTATCATCCCTTTTAAAGCAAAGTTTTAATCAGATGTATTTGTTCAAAGGTGCAGAAAAAATATTAAGGGCTCAAATATGCTCAAATATTTACACTAAGTATTGCTTTTCGTGTCTAAGCAGACCATTGAATTCATGGGGGCTTGCTTTTTGAGCACCACCTGCCTCTGGTGTTGGGGGATAGCAAATTTAAGTCAAACATTCCTAAAGCTATTGTTAGCATTTGGAGAGCAATCACAGAATCATCCAGGCTGGAAAGGACCTGGAGTGGTGGAGTCACCGTCCCTGCAGATGTTCAAGAAAAGCCTGGATGAGGCACTTGGTGCCATGGTCTAGTTGACTAGATAGGGCTGGGTGCTAGGTTGGCCTGGATGATCTTGGAGGTCTCTTCCGACCTGATTGATTCTATGACCTCTGAGATCATCAAGTCCAGCTGTTTCATCACTCCACCGAGTCTGTCACTACAGCATGTCCCCAAGTACCAGATGCACATCCAGGGATGGCAACTTGCTGAGGCTGCACTCAATGCCTCTGTCCGTGTCACCCACAAAGATGTTGGAGACAGGGAGACTGAGAAACTGGGAAAACACTTTAGTGGACAGGTATTTGAAAGGCCTGCAAAGGGAGAGCCACTCTTGAAACTGTGTGTTGCAGAAAAAGAGGCACACCTGCAATACTTCTGCAGCTGCTGGTCGTCTAACGACTTGAATTGCCTTTCTATTCCAGGCAGATGACAAGGAATCTATGGGAAATAGTTTGAGATCTAAAAAAATATCCATCATGGAAGACTGTGAACAGATTCATAAAATAGCAAATACCAACTAAAAAAAGGCATTTTTATTTTCAGTGATTGTCTGTCTTCTGTTCACTGACTGCAAGTGTCAAATTCCTTTAAGTTCTCATGCCTTTTGGAAGGTCTACATCAGGAATTCTTTCCTTCTGTACATTTCCTAGTATGTAAGTCTGAAGTCTTCTCTGCCACCCATCCATCAGCTCCATCAGCTGGGTGTCCTTCCTATAAGGAGGGCTCCAGACCTGGATGCAGTACTCCAAGTGAGGTCTCACCATAGCAAAGTGGCAGAATCATCTCTCTGGATCTGCTGGCAGTGCATCTTTAGATGTGATTGCCCTCTGTGCTGCAAGCTCACACTGTCTCCGCTTCATTTTCATGGCCCTCATCTGGATCCACTCCATCAGCACCCAAATGAACTCTTAGAACAGCAGAACTAGTTACTCCCAGAACAGCAGAACTAATTACTCCTTCCAGTTTCTCTTCCTATATAAAATATAATGGATAGGTACTTCCTTTCTCCTTTCTGTTTCTTTTGGTATCCATTTTTTTCAGTTCAAACATGATAACTCAGTTAAATCCATTCTAAACCATATGATTTTGCTGTATTCCATGTTGACATCCAAGCCAATATTTCAAAATCAAAGATTTGGGGGCAGAAGTCACCAAGGTTTAACCTTGGCCTGTCTTTTACACCGTTATGTGAGCTTCACCTTGGGTTCAACTTCCCTACACATTGAAACTAACCTTTCAAATAAAACACCTCTAAAGATATCTGGTTTGACAATTTCTGTTTTCAGAACTTATTTTCACTGATGGACTTCCCAATTGCAATTCCCACTTCAAGTAAGTGATATGATGAGGGAAAGAAAAAGTAACAATGAGTTTGAATATTAAGTATCTTTGGGTATGGTGGAACACAGCTCAAAGAGAAATCACCACACAATTAAATACTTGCTGTGAGAAGGAGCAGAAATTTCATCTAGGAGAAGTCAAACATCCATTTGAATTTCTTTGACCACTCCCATGATGCAAACATTTATAGTGCAAATAGATTGAACTCTGCCACTCTGATTTCACTCTGTAGAAGCTAAAAACCATGATGCAAACTTTTATAGTGTAAATAGATTGAACTCTGCCACTCTGATTTCACTCTGTAGAAGCTAAAAACCATGATGCAAACTTTTATAGTGTAAATAGATTGAACTCTGCCACTCTGATTTCATTCTGAATAAGCTCAAAATATGAATTCAAACATTTATAGCATAAATAGATCGAACTGTGCCTCTCTAATTTCATTCTGTAGAGGCTCAAAAACATGATGCAAACATTTATAGTGCAAATAGATTAAACACTGCCACTCTGATTTCATTCTGTAGAAGCTCAAATACATGATGCAAACATTTATAGTGTAAATAGATTGAACTCTGCCACTCTGATTTCATTCTGCATAAGCTAAAAAACATGATGCAAACATTTATAGTGTAAATAGATTGAACTCTGCCACTCTGATTTCATTCTAAGCTAAAAACCATGATGCTAACTTTTATAGTGTAAGTAGATTGAACTCTGCCACTCTGATTTCATTCTGTGTAAGCTCAATACATGATGCAAACATTTATAGTGTAAATAGATAAAACACTAATTTCATTATGCATAAGCTAAAAAATAGGATGCAATCTGCCCCTAAGTTTAGGCCATACATGCACATTCTCAAAACACAATAGAAAAGAAGACATCACTCAGAACTGAGTTGGAGTTAATAACCATCCTTGATGCCATCTGCTTCCAAGCATATTAGAATTTGGCTTTTTATGCTGAAAAGATGTTTAAATTTAGCCAGAAACCCCTGCTTGCCTCACTCATGAGCCATAAAACCCTTTTCTTGATATAGAACAATCCGTGCAAGTTAGGAATCAGCCTAAATCAGCCCTTCTGGACTCACAGATTCTGAGCAAATGCAGTAGATTCTACACCAGAGAATGTTAAGCCCCAAGTAAAAGTAAAGCACAATAAGTAAGAGCAAACTGCTGTCCCTCTGGGCTGAATTCTTACCTAAGGAAGTATAAGGTATAAGATATTTCCCATTCCATTCTAATTTTGTTTGTTGATCTTAATCATTTCAAAGTTTCTGGAAATAGCTAAAAACTGCTCCTCTGTTTGAAAGTGCAGATCACTATTAAGGTTCTTTTTCCTCTTCTCTTTCAGTTCAAATAACATTAGGCATAACAGAATTCTGAGGTAGTGGCGTTATTTAGCTCAGTACTAACTGCAGTAATTCACCCACAGTCAAATTTATCTTTTTGGAAGATAACACAACTGGAGGTGTTGAAGCAAAGCCTGGATGAGGCACTTAGTGCCATGGTCTAGTTGACTGGACAGGGCTGGGTGCTAGGTTGGACTGGATGAGCTTGGAGGTCTCTTCCAACCTGGTTGATTCTATGATTCTATTATTATATGCCAGGGAGCTTTGCTAGTGTTATCTTGCAGAAAGACATCTGGGAGCTGAAGAAATGTTTCAGGTTTGCCTTTCTCCTCAGCATTTCTCCAGTATCTACTCAGAACAGGGCTGCTCAGCTTACTGCCATAGTAAAAGCTACTCTTCCTGCAAGCTTTGAGCAGGCACAGGACCTAAAGGTCTGTGCAGGGCCACCTGTACAGCCCCACACCCCATGCAGCCAGCAGGCCAGCCTACCTGTCTCACTGCGGGTGCCTCTGCCTTAATAATTACATGTAACTAATTACCACATCATAGGTAACAATTCTGACCTCCAACCCAGTGCCTTGTAACTTGAAAGGAAAGTTGGCTAAAGCTAGTCCTAATACCCACTAATTTATTTGCCATTGGAATGGGCTGCCCAGGGAGGTAGTGGAGTCACTGTCCCTGGAGGTGTTCAAGCAAAGCCTGGATGAGGCACTTAGTGCCATGGTCTGGTTGACTGGATAGGGCCGGGTGCTAGGTTGGCCTGGATGATCTTGG
Source organism: Pogoniulus pusillus (assembly GCF_015220805.1). Taxonomy (NCBI): domain Eukaryota; kingdom Metazoa; phylum Chordata; class Aves; order Piciformes; family Lybiidae; genus Pogoniulus; species Pogoniulus pusillus. The sequence goes on from NC_087265.1 coordinate 46,777,777, forward strand.
AGGTCTCTTCCAACCTGGTTCATTCTATGATTCTATGATCCAATTGTCAAAGCAGCTTCAGCTTGACTTAAAAGAGCAGATAAAGGAATCAGAGAGGAGCAAAACTATTCCTATTGGAAACACATACATGTTTTGAAGCAATATTTTCTACCTTTGCTGATATAGATTTTAGTTGTCCTTTATTTTTTCCTCTCTTTTTCTTCACTTTATTATGCTGAAAACCAGACAATGGTCGCAGTGTCAAAGGTAAAGTATACCTCTAGACTGTCCCTTCCAGTGTTTCCAGCAGCCACACTTTTTGGCATGTCACTTTGCCTGCTGTATGAAATAATCAAATGCAACATTCTCATGCTGATCTCTCTAGGACCAGGTGCAGAGCTGAAATTACAGTTGTTAAAGACATAGATCTTCCCTTCACTGTTGTTTGCAATCACTACCTACCAATCCCTGGAAAAAGTGAAGGCATAGTTAAGCAGTGATTTGATTTGTTAATTCAAACAAAGCAAAGGAAGGGAAGGAGATAGAAAGCATCACAGTTATTTAACTCAGTGCTGTTGTCCTCAGGCAGGCAAAAGCTTCTAATGAAGCTACCAGGAGTTTTACCTGTGAAAGGACATAGAAATGGGGGGGAGAGCACTAATGTCATAATGTGCTTATTTTTCAGTTAAGTCTCTCAAAAATAAAATAATTGGTAGTCAGGAGCCTTGTGGAAGTATCTTCACTTATTCCTATTTTGTCTCCTTAAAACTAGTTTCACGTTCCTGGATGGCAGGGGGTATGGTCTCAAGCTTCCTGTAGTACTGAAATGTGCATGCATGAACTTCATTGCCAGTTTTTATGTTCAACTAATGTTCAGTGCCCTCACCAAATTTCTTTGTGTTCCTCAGCACTGAGCTACACCTTTTAGGCATAATCTGAATGAAATTCTTAATGGACTTCCTCCAACTGGGGAGCAAACAATTACTAAACTGTTCTATTTAACTGCAGTATTTGTAGCCATGTCTGAAAAACAGTTTGTGACTTCATGCATGATGCAAAAAGTGTGTGTACCTGGTAAAGTCTTCTCTCTGAACTGCATGCAATGCATGACCCAGATTCTGGAAAGCCATCTGTGGACAGTGAAATCATTGCATTTGCTTCATGTGTATCTTGGCAGAATCTTGGGAGGGGGGCAAAAAAATGCAGTCTCTGTAAAGCAACCTTTATTAATGTCTTTACTGCTGATGAAAAATGATAGATTGACAGCTCAGGAAAGTGAAATCATTTCTCCATACATTATGTAAGCAAGGACAATGGAAGCCTACCATAAAAATGGGGAGCTTAAACTTAACCTTGAAGAATTTCCTTTGTAGGGTAGGCAGAACCATAGAATCAGTCAGGGTTGGAAGGGACCACAAGGAGCAGCCAGTTCCAATCCCCCTGCCATGCCCAGGGACACCCTACCCTAGAGCAGGCTGCACACAGCCTCAGCCAGCCTGGCCTTAAACACCTCCAGCCATGGGGTCTCAACCACCTCCCTGGGCAACCCATTCCAGCCTCTCACCACTCTCATGCTCAAAAACTTCCTCCTCACCTCCACTCTGAATCTCACCTCCAGCTTTGCTCCATTCTCCCTAGTCCTGTCACTCCCTCAGAGCCTAAAAAGTTCCTCTCAGCTTTTTTGTAGGCCCCTATCAGACAGTGGAAGGCCACAAGACAGCCACCTGGGAGCCTCCTCTTCTCCAGACTGCACAGCCCCAACCCTTTCAGTCTGTCCTCCTGAGCATCCTCATGGCCCTTCTCTGGACATGCTCCAGCATCTCCACATCTCTCTTGTAATGAGGGCTCCAGAACTGGATGCAGAACCATGTCATTCTCCCAGCTTATTCAATTCTTGGCCTCTCTGCTGAACCTGCAATCAGGGTGCCAATTAATGACAACTGTGATTGTGATTTGTTAGAGTCCTCTTTTTCTGCTTCCTGCTATGAGAGTATAGCAAAGGTCCACTAGCTGTAAAGTATCAATTTAATTGCCACCAGCTCAGGCTGTACTTAAGCTAGGAATGTCTTTGAGTTAATGACCATTATCAATAAGGTAGATATTTCACACTTTCTGAAGCAAAAGAAGGTAGATCACACAAGAAAGCAAAGTTTTAATCTGAAGTTTAATATCACATGGTAGAACATGAGACTTGGAGAGAGTAATAAGTTCCCTTTGGAATAGGAGTGATAAACTATTTAAATCCCAATGCAGCTCAAACATCTATAAAGTGGCTTTTTAAAAGAAAAATATCTTACCTACTCTCTGATCATAGATTTATCATAGCTCTCTTTGTTTCCTCTCACCCTTGAGCTCCTTAGGTATCAAGAAAGTTGTTCATCTGACAAAGGGACATGACTTGCTATAGCTGCCTAAGCCTGCTCAGTATTAAAAACCCAGCAAAAAGCACTGTTAGTTGCTACAACTATGTAGGAAAGTTGAGCTGAAAAACTGCAGTCTGACCATACACACACAGCACACAACAGCCAGATTAGCCACTTCACTAATGTGTGAAGATGGGGAGCCCTGCTTTATTGCAAACATGACTTTTTATACCTTGAGTGCTGTGTCCAGTTCTGGGCTCCTCAATTCAAGAGTGGTGCTGGAATGTGTCCAGAGAAGGACAACGAAGCTGGTGAGGAGCCTGGAACACAAACTCTATGAGGAGAGGCTGAGGGAGCTGGGGGTGTGCAGCCTGCAGAAGAGGAGGCTCAGGGCAAACCTCATTGCTGTCTACAACTACCTGAAGGGAGGCTGTAGCCAGGTGAGGTTGGTGTCTTCTGCCAGGCAAGCAGCAACAGAACAAGGGGACACAGTCTCAAGTTGTGGCAGGGGAGGTCTAGGCTGGATGTTAGAAGGAAGTTGTTGTCAGAGAGAGTGATTGGCATTGGAATGGGCTGCCCAGGGAGGTGGTGGAGTCACCATCCCTGGAGGTGTTGAAGCAAAGCCTGCATGAGGCACTTAGTGCCATGGTCTAGTTGATTGGCTAGGGCTGGGTGCTAGGTTGGCCTAGATGATCTTGGAGGTCTCTTCCAACCTGGTTGATTCTATGATTCTATGATATAATTAATAGACTCGTGTAGATGATATGAAAGATAGATTCAAGTTCTACCTGAGCTAAAAGGTCTTCAGGCACAATCTTCCATCTTGGTAGTGTCCTCAGCACTACAATTTTTATCACTCCCTTTCTTGGTATAAGGAAGTTTTGGTAATTTAATGGTTTCAACACTCATCCATTTTGTTTGTTTGTTTTTCTTGCATCAATTAATCTTTCAACAAAATACAGAAATTCTTTAGAGCAGAAGCACCAGATTGATTTCTCCCAGAGAAGCACTTCAACTCTTTAGAGCATCACACCTTCCCTTCTCATCCTGAGTTCTCAACAGTGGCACAATTTGAAATGGAGTAGTAGAGAGTTTCTATCTCTGTACCAGATAAATGTACAATGAACAAGGAGGTAGAAGGCAGGTGTATAAATCCTTTTAAGCTAAGCACCTCTGCTATGAAGACAGACAGAAAGAGTTGGGGCTGTTCAGTCTGCAGAAGAGGATGCTCCCAGGTGACCTTCTGGTGGCCTTCCAGGATCTGAAAGGGACCTGCAAGAAAGCTGAGAGGAACTTTTTAGGCTCTGAGGGAGTGACAGGACTAGGGGGAATGGAGCAAAGCTGGAGGTGGGGAGAGTCAGAGTGGAGGTGAGGAGGAAGTTGTTGAGCATGAGAGTGGTGAGAGCCTGGAGTGGGTTGCCCAGGGAGATGGTTGAGACCCCATGGCTGGAGGTGTTTGAGGTCTGGCTGGATGCATCTGCAGCCAGCCTGCTCTAGGGTAGGGTGTCCCTGCCCATGGCAGGGGGTTTGGAACTAGTTGATTGTTGTGGTCCCTTCCAACCCTGACTGATTCCATGATTCTAAGAAAGCAAATTAAAAGTTTGGTTCTTCAGCAAACATTTAAGTGAGGTCTGAGGAAAGATCAGCTCTCACTTTAAGAATCGTACCCTAAAAATAATACAGAGAATTCAGCACTGCCTGAAGCATTTCCCAGGCAAATGATTGATTTGAGTTTCACTTGTTCACACGTTGCAAACACAATCCAGCTGTTCTGCTGATGACTTTGCATTTTACTCCATAGGCTTATCCCTGTTTCATTGGTTGGTGGTGAATTATAGCACTCATTATTCTTTCCCTCCCACGAAGACCCAACAAAAAAAGAAGTCACATTATTGTCTGGCATTAGGATGTGAAGCAGTAAAGTTTTCCTGTCAATCTGAGAAATACTTTTCAATCCCAAAATTTAGATACATTGTCACTGACTGCAAGACCTGGATTTTAGCTTCCATTCATAACTGGGTCTTGCTCTTGCTGACCAAACAACTTTATAATTCCTTTTCCCAGTATTATTCACAAAGGGAAATCTTAGAACCATAGAATCAGAGTTGGAAGGGACCACAAGAGTCATCTAGTTCCAACCCACCTGCCATGGGCAGGGACACCCTACCCTCATCCAGCCTGGCCTTAAACACCTCCAGGCATGGGGCCTCAGCCACCTCCCTGGGCAACCCATTCCAGCCTCTCACCACTCTCCTGCTCAACAACTTCCTCCTCACCTCCACTCTGAATCTCCCCACCTTCAGCTTTGCTCCATTCCCCCCAGTCCTGTCACTGCCTGACAGCCTAAAAAGTCCCTCCCCAGCTTTTTTGTAGCCCCCTTCAGATCCTGAAAGGCCACAAGAAGGTCACCTGGGAGCCTCCTCTGCTCCAGTCTGCACAGCCCCAACTCCTTCAGTCTGTGCTCACAGCAGAGCTGCTGCAGCCCTTTGAGCATCCTCCTGGCCCTGCTCTGGACACACTCCAGCATCTCCACATCCCTCTTGTAATGGGGGCTCCAGAACTGGATGCAGTACTCCAGGTGGGGTCTCTGCAGAGCGGAGCAGAGGGGGAGAATCACCTTACTGGCCCTGCTGGCCACACTTCTGCTGCTGCAGCCCAGGCTCTGTTTGGCTTTCTGGGCTGCAAGTGCACACTGCTGGCTCATGTTGAGCTTCTCCTCCACCAGCACCCCCAAGGAAATTTCATATTTACATCCAATACTACATTTGATTCTCACCAGCAACAATTATTATCAGTATTTATACCATTTTTACTATCAACAAGTAGTATAGTGAAAAATAGATTTAAATACTCTCTTAATTTACCCCACATAAAGGTCTGCATATGTCCAGTACTGACTATGTGTTCTGATTTTCCAGGGCCTTTCAACCATATCAAGTCAAGTCTGTTGGGATCCACATCAGACTCCAATCTCAACAAATACAGTACCATCAACAAAATTCCTCAACTCACACTGAACTTTTCAGATATCAAAAGTGAGAAAAAGTCTTCATCTCCTCCTTCTTCAGAGAAAGCAATTATTGCACCCAAGGTGAAAGACCGAACGCACAACGTAACAGAGAAGGTTACCCAGGTAAGATCATGCTCATTATCTCAGCTCCCTCTCTTATAGTAGGCTTATTTATGCCTTGCCCTGCCTGGGCATCTTTTTCTGCCCAAACCAGAGGTAAACACATAACGAGCACAGAGGAGCACAACAGACCTGGTGCCACAAAGTCTGCCCAGGGTCTGTGTTGTATAAGGTGTTTGTAAAACATGTTGTGTAACCCACACACACCCAGCTTATGCCTGCCTGTGTTTACCATGCCTGGAGAATGCAGGCAAGTGGCTTTTACCTATTAGGGTAAGGTCTGGCTAACTGGAGGTGGGGAGGTTCAGACTGTGAGGGTGTGAGGAGGAAGTTCTTCACCAAGAGAATGGTGAGAGCCTGGAATGAGCTGCCCAGGGAGGAGGCTGAGGCCCCGTTCCTTAAGGTGTTTAAGGCCAGGATGGATGAGGCTGTGGGCAGCCTGCTCTAGGTTAGGGTGTCTGTGTCCATGGCAGGGGGGTTGAAACTGGCCGAGCCTTGTGGTCCCTTCCAAACCTGATTCTATGATTCTATATCCTATATCCTTATTCTAAGACTGATGCAGTGCCCTCTGAAGGCAACAGAAGTATCCAGCTGCATTCACTATCATTGTTATATTTGGTTTGCATTGTCATATTGAGATTGACAAGGACAGGCTACCAATCATAGAATCATAGAATCAGCCAGCTTGGAAGAGACCTCCAAGATTATCAAGTCCAACCTATCCCCCAGCTCTGTCCTATCAACCAGACCATGGCACTAAGTGCCTCATCCATTCATCAATGTAAAATACACTGAAAAACCCCTAAGACATGGCAGTATCCCAAAGAACTTTCATAGTCTTCATAAGCAAAAGGTGGATCCTTACATTCCCATTCAGCAACAAGACTGCTTGAGGTTAGAAGTGCTTTGCATTACAATGCTAACAGAACTCCATGAGGGAGATCTTGCCTAGAGTAGCTTTTGACTGACTGGTGACCAGCCTTACCTCAACCAGGCTGCAGCTTCTCTGTACTTCTACTGTGCCAGACATTGTCCATGCTCCTGCTCCATTTGATGGATGTAGAAAGGAAATCATTGTGCACTTTCTTAGAGAAATAGAGATAAAAGTTCTATCAGTTCTGTCTTGAGATCAGTTAGTGTCTAAAAAGTAATTGGCTTTTTATCTTTCCTGTATTTTGTCTTCGATAACTAACTGCATCTGCAACCATTCTACTTCCTTCCCTGATCAGTTGTGAAAGATTCCATAGCTCCTGGACCCATTTCTATGCATTTAAAATTATTCATAATAGTTACACATGGAAATCTTGTAACAGATAATAAGGCAAAAAAGCTAAGTCTCATTAAAAAGACCAATAAACTGCACCAGTACAGGCTGGGAGGTGATCTGCTTGAGAGAAGTCCTGTGGAGAGGGACCTGGGGGTCCTGGTGGGTAACAAGTTAGCCATGGCACAGCAATGTGCCCTTGTGGCCAACAAGGCCAATGGGATCCTGGGGTGTATTAGGAGGAGTGTGTCCAGCAGATCAAGGGAGGTTCTCCTTCCCCTCTGCTCTGCCCTGCTGAGACCTCACCTTGAATACTGCCTTCAGTTTTGGGCTCCCCAGTTGAAGAGGGGCAGGGATCTGCTGGAGAGGGTCCAGTGGAGAGCTACGAGGATGATGAGGGGACTGGAGGGCATGGCTGGTGAGGAGAGGCTGAGGGACCTGGGGCTGCTTAGTCTGGAGAAGAGAAGTCTTAGAAGGGATCTGATAAATGTTTATAAGTATCTGAGGGCTGGCCAGGAGCAGGGGGACAGGCTCTGCTCACTGCTGCCTGGGATAGGACAAGGAGCAATGGGTGTAAGTTGCATCACAGGAGGTTCTGCCTCAACACAAGGGGGAACTTCTTTACTGTAAGGGTCCCACAGCACTGACACAGACTTCCCAGAGAGGTTGTGGAGTCTCCTTCTCTGGAGACTTTCAAGGCCTGTCTGGATGTGTTCCTCTGTGATCTGTGTTAGATAGGATTGTCCTGCTCTGGCAGGGGGGTTGGACTGAATGATCTCCTTGGGTCCCTTCCAACCCCTAATATCCTGTGAGCCTGTGATCTTACTTCTTTTGTTTGTTTTGTCACCCAGTCCAAATTCTGCACTGTTTTGCACAGAGAGGTTCAGCTGGTGTCCTGACACTGATGGTTAGAAAGAGACAAGTCTTCCCAGAGGCACAGAAAATAGACTTTTGTCAAAGAAAGCAATTGGGCAAAAATTTGACATCTGTCTCTTAACATTTTTGATGAGTGCATAAAGCAGAATTTGGCCTTAAAATGAGAGTGTGTAGAGGAACAACAGGAAGTGATCTTCTCTTTTGTTTAAATATTGGTTTCTCTTAAATCTTCTCAGACACCCAATTCCCACTGAGATACAGCTCCAGCATTGTGAATCCTGTTGTGAACAGTCCTGGAGCAGCATGAAAATGAGAATAGTCACTACCTGTGCCTAATTTCAAACAAAATACTCAATTCCTGCATACCCTTAAATCACAGAATCAGTCAGGGTTGGAAGGGACCACAAGGAGCAGCCAGTTCCAACCCCCTTGCCACAGGCAGGGACACCCTACCCTAGAGCAGGCTGCACACAGCCTCAGCCAGCCTGGCCTCAAACACCTCCAGCCATGAGGCCTCAACCACCTCCCTGGGCAACCCATTCCAGCCTCTCACCACTCTCCTGCTCAACAACTTCCTCCTCACCTCCACTCTGACTCTCCCCACCTCCAGCTTTGCTCCATTCCCCCCAGTCCTGTCACTCCCTGAGACCCTAAAAATTCCTTCCCCAGCTTTTTTGTAGGCCCCCTTCCGATCCTGGAAGGCCACAAGAAGGTCACCTGGGAGCCTCCTCTTCTGCAGCCTGCACAGCCCCAACTCTTTCAGTCTGTGCTCACAGCAGAGCTGCTGCAGCCCTCTGAGCATCCTCCTTGCCCTTCTCTGGACATGCTCCAGCATCTCCACAGCCCTCTTGTAATGGGGGCTCCAGAACTGGCTGCAGTACTCCAGGCGGGGTCTCAGTAGAGCAGAGCAGAGAGGGAGAATCACCTCCCTGGCCATGCTGGCCACACTTCTCCTGCTGCAGCCCAGGCTCTGGTTGTCCCTCCAGCCAACTTTCTGAGGGTGCACACAGTGCCACTGCCCCTATCACTGACAACAACCCATAGCTGGACCAGTTAATAAACTTACAAATTACTGGGGAGGGAGGGGGTTATTGTATTGCCTAAGAAAAAAAACCTATTTTGTAGCCCATGATTATTAATGCTCAGAGATTATTGGTCCCCTTGACATCTGTCAGTTTATTGATGGGCTACAGGATTGATTGGAAGATTGCAATCTTATTTGCAGACATGCTGAACACCCACATCTTTTCTACCAGCAGAGCTCTCAGTGAAGGGAGGGTGACATATGAAGTGCTAGACCTTGTGGTTGTACTGCATGTTTTTGTAATCTAGCCAGACTCTATTCTGTCAGCCCCAAAAGATGAAGAAATAAGTAACATCCCCCAAGACTAGTCTCAGCTGTTGGTATAAAAAGAACTATTATATGATCATGACTTCAAACTGACCTTCAGCTTTTCAGGCTAAAAACAAGACTAGCAGCATCTACCACAGAGAGGGACAATATGAGACCTAAAAATAAACCAAATTATTGATCCATACATTTTTAGCAGTCTGATTGGGCTGACACACTCTGCTGTTTACAACACATGCAAGAACTCACACACAAACAGCATTTCAAGGCTGCTCACTTTGGAAGCCAAGCTGACATAAACCAGAAGATTCTGAATTAAGGGGAAATGATTTTGATGTGCATTCCAGTCACACATACAACATAATGAAACTGAGGGTAAGCAGAGCCAATATTCCCAAGTTACTGCATGGCAAGTTGAGACCATTTGTTTTATGCTGCAGGGAGAATCTTTCTTCTTCTGTTATTTGCTGTTCCTGTTGTCACCAATCAATTGGCATAGCTGATACAGGAATTATTTCCCTTGTTTACAATCATGCCTAGCATTCTTATGCAGTAAGAATGTAATTATATAATGAGGCTCTGTAAAAACTATAGATGGAATTACAGAAATAAATGAATTGATAGGGCTGGGTGCTAGGTTGGACAGGATGATCTTGGAGGTCTCTTCCAACCTGGTTAGTTCTATGATTCTATGGACTAGTAGATTGGACAGGGCTGGGTGCTAGGTTGGGCTGGATGATCTTGGAGGTCTCTTCCAACCTGGCTGATTCTATGATTCAATGATTCTATGATTTTATTATCATTGAGACAGTGTGACACACTGTATGTGAGAAGTAGAGTGGTGGCAAAGCCAATAAAAATATCACAGTTTCAGGGTAGTCCTGTGTCCAGTTCTGGGCTCCTCAATTCAAGAGTGAGGTTGAGGTACTGGAATGTGTCCAGAGAAGGGAAACAAAGCTGGTGATAGGCCTGGAGCAGAGCCCTGTGAGGAGAGGCTGAGGGAGCTGGGGGTGTGCAGCCTGCAGAAGAGGAGGCTCAGGGCAGAGCTCATTGCTGTCTGCAGCTCCCTGAAGGGAGGCTGTAGCCAGGTGGGGTTGGTCTCTTCTGCCAGGCAAGCAGCAACAGAATAAGGGAACAGAGTCTCAAGTTGTGGCAGGGGAGGTCTAGGCTGGATGTTAGGAGGAATTTGTTGGCAGAGAGAGTGATTGGCATTGGAATGGGCTGCCCAGGGAGCTGGGGGAGTTGCTGTCCCTGGAGGTGTTGAATCAAAGCCTGGATGAGGCACTTAGTGCCATGGTCTGGTTGATTGGCCAGGGCTGGGTGCTAGGTTGGACTGGCTGATCTTGGAGGTCTCTTCCAACCTGGTTGATGCTACTTTAGGTATATTTTCAAGCAAGAACTGCCAATTTTACATTAAGGCAGCATCTTTGTTCCATATGAAAACTTCAGTGACTACTTTTCATTTAGTGTCTTGGAAGCCAGCATGAAAAGATGTGTTCAACTTCCAAAGCCCATTCAGAATACCACTAATAATAAATGAGAAACAGTTATTAAATGGGAAGAAATTTCACAGCTTTGCATTTTTTTTCCAATCTGAGGATCCATCTTCTGCAGAACTGTTCTGCTTTCAAAATTACTTCTATTAATAATGGATAAACGTAGCCTCTTTTGAAACAAAATGTCATGGCTTAGATCCAGCCTGCAGCTGAGCCTCAAGAAGCCACTCAGAGACAGCCCTCCCACCTCGCCATCCCCTAGTGGGATGGGAAGGAAGGCAAGGCACAAAAGTCCAGTGTGATGTTGTCAATTTGCCAAGTCTCTCTGTATTTATATTTCAGCAGTGACCCTCCATACCCCTTAGCTTCTTTGATTGCAGCATGTGTTTTATAGGCATAGATAAGCTGCACAGTGTTGTCAATGGTCAAGTGTACAATCATAGAATCATAGAATCAACCACTTTGGAAGAGACCTCCAAGATCAGCCAGTCCAACCTAGCACCCAGCCCTAGCCAATCAACCAGACCATGGCACTAAGTGCCTCAGCCAGGCTTTGCTTGAACACCCTCAGGGATGGCCACTCCACCACCTCCCTGGGCAGCCCATTCCAATGCCAATTACTCTCTCTGACAACAATTTCCTTCTAACATCCAGCCTAGACCTCCCCTGGCACAACTTGAGACTGTGTCCCCTTGTTCTGTTGCTGCTTGCCTGGCAGAAGACACCAACCCAGATCTGCCTACAGCCTCCCTTCAGGTAGTTGTAGACAGCAATGAGCTCTGCCCTGAGCCTCCTCTTTTCCAGGCTGCACACCCCCAGCTCCCTCAGCCTCTCCTCACAGGGCTCTGCTCCAGGCCCCTCCCCAGCCTTGCTGCCCTTCTCTGGACACCTTTCAGCACCTCAACATCTCTCTTGAACCGAGGAGCCCAGAACTGGTCACAGCACTCAAGGTGTGTCCTGACCAGTGCTGAGTACAGGGGCAGAATAACCTCCCTCGTCCTACTGGCCACACTTTGTTATATGTTACCTCCTTCTCTGGCAATATTTTGCTCTGTGTCTAGTTTGCCATCATTTCCAAGTCTCCTGGTGGCTAGGACTCCCTGTTGGAGCTCAGTGAAGCCACATACTCACACAGTGTCAGTTGCATTGTGTGTTGAAGAAACCTTTCCTTTGAACACCCAGCCCAGCACCAGCAATTAGGGTGCCAGGAGAAGCTGTGCTTCAATACTAGCTACTTCCAAGGGAGCTTGAACTCTTTCATATGCTGCTGGTACCTCTTTTTCAGTTGGACTATGGTTGGTCTCAGATACTTTTTATCCCCAACTCCAAAATCCTAGAGGTTGGCCATGAGTCATCCAGAGTGCCCTCTCAGAGAGGCTCTAGGTGAGACCTGGCTGCAGTGTAGAGCTTAGTTTTAGCATCTTGTTCTGGCCAGACTATCCCAATGACTACTGCCTGTTCATTCTCCTGTCTGATTTGTTCAAAGGCTTATCAATGCTCAGGATCACATTAGAAAAATCATTCTTCTTTTGGGTCACTTGATACAGAGGGCTCAAAATCAAGCTGTAATCTGGGATTTACATCCTCCAGAAGGCCACAATGCCCAAAGAAGCCTGGGTTTCCTTTTTATTGGTGGGTAGAGGTATAGCTACTATCTTGTTAATGACATCCATTGGAATCTGGCAAAGCCCACCATGCCATTTTACCCCTAGAATCTAGGTGTCTTGACCTTACTTCAGCTGATGACAAAACCAGCCTTCAGAAGGATTCAAACTGTTTTCTTCTCTTTCCTAAACACTTCTGCTATATTGCTCCAAATGATGCTGTCATCAATCTACTGCAGGTGTTCTGGAGCTTCTCTCTGTTCTGGTGCAGTCTGGATTGGTCCATGGCAAATGGAGAGGCTGTATTTACACCTTTGGGGCAGTTGATTCCAGGTGTACCAGATACTCCTCCAACTGCAAGCAAAATGTGGCCCACACTGTGGAGCTATAGGAATATAGAAGAATGCATTAGCAATGACATTTGTGCTGTACCATTTGGCTGCCTTTGATTCCAGTTGTGATTGAAGCTCTAGCATGCTTTAGTAGAAGTCTACTATTAGTCTCCATTAGACCTTCACACTGGTCATGAGGCTGTAGAAGAGAAAGTTTTGCTTGATCATCCCTGATCAGAGTACCAGAGTAGCAAAAGAAGACTCATCATAAAGGTCCTGCCATGTCTTGCTGCAGTTTCCAAAAGTCCAGGCAGGAACTCTTTCAAGGCAGGAGGCCCCTCATGCCTTCTCCCTTGCTCTATTTGTGCTTCCCTAGACAAAGTGTCCATTTGCCATTTCATACTGGGCATGCAAACCCAGCCAACCACCAGCCCAATTCCAGCATGGGCTTCCACATGGGTCTGCACACCTGCAGAAAGACACCTCCTGCTGTTCCCCCTCCAAGCCTGCAGGGCAGGGGGGAAAGCAGTTTTTGTGCCTTCTTCTCCTCCCTATTCAAACTTTGGGGGAGGAAGGGGGAAAGAAAGGAATTTGAAGTGCTCTGGAACAGCCTACCAAACTGCTGCTCTTCCAGAATATTAATTTACTGAATATCCAAAAACCTTTCTGCATTTCAGTTAGGTTGAGAATTAAAATATGCTTAGATAAGCTCTGAATTTTCCAGAGCCATTAATAACAAAAATGCTGTTTCAGTGCTCACCTAAAATTACTCTTGGTGAGTTTGCAGGTGTAGTCCCAAAAGAAAAGAATAAAAATATATTGTGCTATTTCTGACCCTGCAAACAAAGATATATTGAGCCCATTGTTTAAATAAGAAAGTTTTATATCCTCTTGTATCTGAAGTCTGAAATGAGAAAATAGAGAATCATAGAATCATAGAATCAACCAGGTTGGAAGAGACTTCCAAGATCATCCAGTCCAACCTAGCACCCAGCCCTGGCCAATCAACCAGAACATGGCACTAAGTGCCTCATCCAGGCTTTGCTTCAACACCTCCAGGGATGGTGACTCCACCACCTCCCTGGGCAGCCCATTCCAATGCCAATCACTCTCTCTGCCAACAACTTCCTCCTAACATCCAGCCTAGACCTCCCCTCACACAACCTGAGACTGTGTCCCCTTGTTCTGTTGCTGGCTGCCTGGCAGAAGAGACCAACCCCACCTGGGTACAGCCTCCCTTCAGGGAGTTGTAGACAGCAATGAGGTCACCCCTGAGCCAACTCACTAGGTGGGGGTTTGAAAGTACTAAGAGACCAAGCAATACCTATGCTTCAGCTGGCTGTCAGTTGGTGTGTTTAATGCATTAAATAATAGCTGACACCTTTAGTTAAGTGCAAATTCTAGTTACAGTATAAAAAATAGATGGATCAGCCCCTACCATCACCTCAGTGTGGTGCTAAATGGCTACTTGGAGGTACCATATAATCTTTTGGGTGGCTTAATCGTTTCTTTCTTCACAGTTGACAGGAGAAGAGTGATTATTAACCTGGGTGTGCTCACACTGTTTTCAGAGTAGAACTTCACTGAATAAAAAATTCCACTTAGATTGCTAAGGATAGGATTTTAGGTTTATACAACACTTGCCTTGAAATGTTAAACAGAAAGGAGTGTGTTGACCCTTATAATCTTATAAGGTTATGTTTGGGGGGCATGAAATTCTTCAGTCTTGAACAAGCTGAAATCTCAAATTAATTACTGCTAATCAAAAAGCAAATAAAAGCAGGCAATGTTGCTGACAATGTATTTCTCCTGCCAGTCATCACTTCATTTCAACATGATTAATCATTTTACTTACTCTTGAAAGATCTGACTTCCTAGGCAGCAATGGTTTTAATTAGCAGGAGAATAAAGAAAAAGTAAAAGCAGCTGGTGGAAAATAGGTCTAAGATTTCAGGAATATGTCACTTGCCCACTTGGGTAGTAATAAAAGGTTGTCATAGAATAGAATCATAGAATCAACCAGGTTGGAAGAGACCTCCAAGATCATCCAGTCCAACCTAGCACCCAGCCAATTTGTTCACTAGTCTGTGTAAAATGAAGTGGTGATCAGAGTTCCATGGGGTCTGGACAGCACTTGAAGCACAGAAGGCAATAATTAACATAATTGCTAACAATCTCCACAACTATGCCAAGCAGTGCTACAGGCTGGGGACAGAGTGGCTGAGAGAAGCCAGGAAGAAAGGGACTTGGGGGTACTGGTAGATAGTAGCTGAACATGAGCCAGCAGTGTGCCCAGGTGGGCAGCAGAGCCAATGGCATCCTGGCCTGGATCAGGAACAGTGTGGCCACTAGGACAAGGGAGGTTATTCTGCCCCTGTACTCAGCACTGCTCAGGCCACACCTTGAGTACTGTGTCCAGTTCTGGGCTCCTCAATTCAAGAGAGATGTTGAGGTGCTGGAATGTGTCCAGAGAAGGGCAACAAAGCTGGTGAGGGGCCTGGAGCACAGCACTGTGATGAGAGGCTGAGGGAGCTGGGGGTGTGCAGCCTGCAGAAGAGGAGGCTCAGGGTAGACCTCATTGCTGTCTACAACTACCTGAACGGAGGCTGTAGCCAGGTGGGGTTGGTCTCTTCTGCCAGGCAAGCAGCAACAGAACAAGGAGACACAGTTTCAAGCTGTGCCAGGGGAGATCTAGGCTGGATGTTAGAAGGAAGTTGTTGGCAGAGAGAGTGATTGGCATTGGAATGGGCTGCCCAGGGAGGTGGTGGAGTCACCATCTCTGGAGTTGTTCAAACAAAGCCTGGCTGGGGCACTTAGTGCCATGTTCTGGTTGATTGGCCAGGGCTGGGTGCTAGGTTGGACTGGCTGATCTTGGAGGTCTCTTCCAACCTGGTAGATTTTATGATTCTATTTTATGATTCTATGAATAGGAACAAAAACATCATTCACATTCTTATCCTTAGAAGTTTCATTGCTTCATGTCAGCGTTCGCTCAGACTAGAGAAGCAACCAAAGGAAATTGAGCAGGTGCCCACACGGTGCTTGCTCTTTGCTACAAAGCAAACATTTCTGCTTCAATAGCCAGCAAATCAAGCACTGCTTACAAATTTAATCCCTTCCAAATAAAATTGAAATCCAATTTAGATAACACCCACAGATAACAAATCCGTACTTTAAAGGGAATGACAACAAGTTTTAGGCATTGAGAAAAGCAGAAGTGTGAGTGCTGTGTCCAAGTTGTGCCAGGGGAGGTCTAGGCTGGATGTTAGGAGGAAGTTGTTGGCAGAGAGAGTGATTGGCATTGGAATGGGCTGCCCAGGGAGGTGGTGGAGTCACTGTCCCTGGAGGTGTTCAAGAAAAGACTGGGTGAGGCACTTAGTGCCATGGTCTGGTTGATTGGCTAGGGCTGGGTGCTAGGTTGAACTGAATGATCTTGGAGGTCTCTTCCAACCTGGTTGATTATATGATCCTACAAAAAGGCAATACTTCTGTGGTACTCTTCTTTGTCACACCTTTAGCTGCTCTTAAACCATAGAAATCCTTGCAATGAATTCAAGCCAGAGGTGAGAGATTTGCTCACTGTGGATGTGATGTGTTTTCTGTTTCAGGTTCTGTCCTTAGGGGCTGATGTTCTACCCGAATACAAACTCCAGACACCTCGCATCAACAAGTTTACTATCTTGCACTATAGTCCTTTCAAAGCTGTCTGGGACTGGCTCATTTTGTTGCTGGTAATATACACGGCCATATTCACCCCTTACTCTGCTGCCTTCCTTCTAAACGACAGTGAGGAACGGAAGAGGAGAGAATGTGGATATTCTTGCAGCCCACTGAATGTTGTGGACTTAATTGTGGATATTATGTTTATCATTGACATTCTCATAAACTTCAGAACAACCTATGTAAACCAGAATGAAGAAGTGGTAAGTGACCCAGCAAAAATAGCAATTCACTACTTCAAAGGCTGGTTCCTAATTGACATGGTTGCTGCAATACCTTTTGACCTGCTGATTTTTGGCTCTGGCTCTGAAGAGGTAAGCTTAAATATATAAGAATTCTTGCATCTTAAGTTTTGACTTTACTACAATAATCCATAGATCCTATTTTTTTAATGGTGGGGTTTATTTTGGAGGGGGGATTCTAAGTTAAGAGGCTGTTTAGTAGTTCTGCCCAATCTTGAAAATTCAATTCTGAATAATAATAATAATAATAATAATAATAATGAAATTAACATTTCCTTAGTGGAATAGTGAAGAATTCATTGACAAAGAAAATATTGCATGACTCAGCTAGCATTTTTCAGTTACACCACATTTCACACAGGCTCTACAAGTAGTGAAATAAAGATATAGATATAGATATAGATGTAGATATATATCATGTATAATATATTTGTTCAAAGGCTTTTACTTAAAACCTGCTCCACTGATTTGAAGCTTGCTTTGTAAATACTACTGGTAATGCATATGAGTATTATTTTGGAATTAGAGCATTAAAATTAATTTTCTCTGTTCAAGATCTTTAAATCAAACATTTCCTCACTACAGAACAGTATTATTTTGGAATTAGAGCCTTAAAATGATTTTTCCCTGTTCAAGATCTTTAAATCAAACATTTCCTCACTACAAAACAGTATTATTTTGGAATTAGAGCCTTAAAATGATTTTTCCCTGTTCAAGATCTTTAAATCAAACATTTCCTCACTACAAAACAGTATTATTTTGGAATTAGAGCCTTAAAATGATTTTTCCCTGTTCAAGATCTTTAAATCAAACATTTCCTCACTACAAAACAGTATTATTTTGGAATTAGAGCCTTAAAATGATTTTTCTCTGTCCAAGATCTTTAAATCAAACATTTCCTCACTACAAAACAGTATTATTTTGGAATTAGAGCATTAAAATTAATTTTCTCTATTCAAGATCTTTAGAGCAAGTGTTTCCTCACTACAAAACAGTATTGTTTTGGAACTAGAGCATTAAAATTAATTTTCTCTGTCCAAGATCTTTAAAACAAATATTTCCTCACCACAAAACAGTATTATTTTTGAATTAGAGCACTAAAATTACTTTTCCCTGTTCAAAATCATTAAATCAAATATTTCCTCACTACAAAACAGTATTATTTTGGAATTAGAGCACTAAAATTACTTTTCCCTTTTCAAGATCATTAAATCAAATATTTCCTCACTACAAAACAGTATTATTTTGGAAATAGAGCCTTAAAATGAATTTTCTCTGTTCAATATCTTTAGGTCAGACATTTACTCACTACAAAACAGTATTATTTTGGAATTAGAGCATTAAAATTACTCTTCCCTGTTCAAGTTCTTTAAATCAAATATTTACTCACTACAAAACAGTATTATTTTGGAATTAGAGCATTAAAATGAATTTTCTCTGTTCAAGATCTTTAAATCAGGTATTTCCTCACTACAAAGCAGAGTATTATTTTGGAATTAGAACATTAAAATTACTTTTCCCTGTTCAAGATCTTTAAATCAAACATTCCCTCACTACAAAACAGTATTATTTTGGAATTAGAGCCTTAAAATGATTTTTCTCTGTCCAAGATCTTTAAATCAAACATTTCCTCACTACAAAACAGTATTATTTTGGAATTAGAGCCTTAAAATGATTTTTCTCTGTCCAAGATCTTTAAATCAAACATTTCCTCACTACAAAACAGTATTATTTTGGAATTAGAGCCTTAAAATGATTTTTCTCTGTCCAAGATCTTTAAATCAAACATTTCCTCACTACAAACCAGTATTATTTTGGAATTAGAGCATGAAAATGACTTTTCCCTGTTCAAAATCTTTAAATCAGATCTTTACTCACTACAAAACAGAGTAGCTGCACTGTGAACTCTATCAGTTAACAAAAAGATTTAGTTGTTTTCTATTTTATGAAGAATATGGACTACTACTACTCTATTCTGTAAATAATATCAACTATGGAAAGTAAAAAAGATTATAGGGGGTTAACCTTTCCAGACATGACTAAAATCAGCCAATCTGTACAATAGGTTAAAAAAAGGTTCAATAGATACATCTGGAAATTGCCTATAGGTGTATAAAACATAACACAATGTTCTCGGTGCCTGCCCCAGTTCTGTCTCCTTCCAACTGGTTTTGTTTAGGATGAGCTAAATTGATAAGGTGGTTTTGTTGGGAAGCAAACTGACAAGCAGAGAATTGGAGGGGTTTGTAGAACAAAACAGCAGTTTGGGGGGAAATAGTAACAAAAAAGCAGCAAAGAAAACAAAATAAAATACAAATCATAGAATGGCAAAATCAGTCAGGGTTGGAAGGGACCACAAGGATCATCCACTTTTTTTTTCAAAGGACACTAATCCATTTCTTTAGGACAGCTTTTTGGCCATATTGATAGAAGGGAAACAGAATGTTTTGTGGACTGTATGTTCTTGTGGCCATTTGAGCTGGATTTCTAGCTCAGGCATAAAAATACCTGGAACAGAGAAACTTAGAAGCTCAGAGTGGAGAGGTGAACATTGTAGGGATAGGCCATACGATGGCAACAATGGATAAGTCAATATCATTTCATTGGAGCATCAAGAGCTTTATGTCTGGAAGCACAGCTTGGACCTTCCCCTTGCTGCTTCTGCTGCGCCTGCTGCTGTCTGCCCCCACTGCTGTTTTGGCTGCTGCTGCTTTTGCTGCTTTGCCGCCGCTTGATCCCTTCCCCATCTTTATTAAGGTTATTATATTTCTGTAGTAGTTTTTTCTCCTTATCCTGTTATATTTAAGCTATAAGAAATGCAATTTCATCTTTCCCTGACTTTCAAAAAATCCCTATTGTAGTAAGTTTATTCCATGGGGAGAGGGATCCACCCTGACCTGGGAAAGTTCTCTTCTTATATATTGAGAAGAGAAAAGTGAAAAGTACAAAGTAATCAACAGCTTTTAGCATGAAAATGAGCTGACCTGACTGTATCTCTCTATGTCACAATAAGGAGAATGCCAAAATGTTTTTGTTTTCTAAATTATTTCCTTTTTTTTTTATTAAAGTCATTTACTGTGCCATCGAATATTTTATATCCAAAAGCTTGATCTGAATTCTGAGCATACTCTAGCTATCCTGACAAGTTACATATTAACTTAAGTATGGGTTAGCATAAAACAATCAGTGCATACTGTGATGGTTTAGGAGTTACCCACCCCTCCTCTCCCAACTTGTATGAAATCACCCAGACTAGACTCAGCCAGCTGGAGGTTAAGGGATGAAGCTTTATATTTACAGCTTAGCACAATATACAAGCAGATAGTTACAATATATACAGCTAGAGACAGAAATAGACAAGTTAAAAAGTAATACAGAAGCACAACAGCCCTCCCAGAAACCAGAGTGCCCAGGAGGGGCTCCCAAACACCCTTCCACCTTCTCCCCACCCCTTTACCTTTGCCTCATGTTCAAGGTGAGTTTGGAGGGTTGGACAGGGAGGTTAGAAAGCAGAATGATTAGTCACACAAACAACAGGTTAGAGAGAGAGAAAAGTGCAGCCCAAAAAGCCCAGAGAGAGACTCTGTTAGCTGTGTTTATGTTCTTGTTCTTTTCCATCTCAGCAAGCCTATGAATGCAGCAGACATCACCACTGTTTACTTTTCACAGCCTATCAGCTAATTTCTCTCACTAAAATATCCCAGCTAGACTCAAACTAGCACAAGGGAGACATATAGTTTCCTGTGCTCATTGTTAACTTGGAAAACCTCTTCCAATTCCCAGTCTTTTATACTGAAGACTGCATAGCTGCTTGCACAGGCAGTCTGCCTTTTCATTCTCACCTCTGTGGGCTGAGTACAGTCCAGGATGTTACTGCATTAGTGTTGAGACTCTGGATGTTATTTGTATGCCTGGTTAATATCAGAGAAGTAGTTTGTATCAGCTTTTTCATCCCTTGACTGTGTTCCAAGATAAAGAAAAGACAAATTCCAGCACTGTTTGAGCAGGCAGTTATTTAGAGACCATTTTGGCAGTACTCTATCAATGAATCACAGAATCTCTTAGATTGGAAAAGCCCTTCAAGCTCATCCAGTCCAATCATCAGTTTCACACTGACAAGTCCTTGACTAAACCAAATCACTCAGCACAACATCTCATCACTATGGTTGGAAAGGACCACCAGCATCATTCAGTGCAACCTTCATCCCAGCATCTTTAATCTCTGGACCATAGTGTTGTAGAGCAATGTTGAAGTACAACAAGAAGCTTTGGTTAGCTGAAATGCTTTGGTTTAATTGCTGTTTGTACTAACATTTTCAGTATCATGATGCATACAGCATAAAGATCTTCAACAATGACTCAGTGCTCAGAAGAAGCTATTAAGGTAATGGAGCATATAGAGAAAGGCCAAATTCTAGCACATATTAGAGATTTTTTTTTCTCTGAGAGACAAAACAATTACCTGTGCTTGGTGCTGGAGTACTCATATTTAATAGATTTATTTACAGGTCTTAATTGTCAGGTAGAAGGTTGATGATAGATTTAACAGAAATTGTAGGTTCCATGAAATTAAGTAACTGGTGACTTTGCAATGTCAGCAAACTGTAAAGGACTCAACCAAATGGAATATTGTGTGAGAAAGTGCACAGTAATGAACATTGGAAGACACTCTGAGCTACTTCAGTGAGTTATTTGGTTGGGAAAAAAAAGACAACTAGGAGAAGAAATCATCATTTTATGCAGTAATGATAATAGATGTCAGGAAAAAGAAAAATCTAGAAGAAATACAGGAGTTTCCCCATCAGTGAGAAAGTCATGAGTTGTAAGTGGCTTTTTGCACAGGCAAACAGCTTCCTCTTCCAGTCTGATACAGCAAGTTCTGAATTATAACTTTTTGCAGGAGGCTGTAGCCAGGTGGGGTTGGTCTCTTCTGCCAGGCAAGCAGCAACAGAACAAGGGGACACAGGCTCAAGTTGTGCTGGGGGAGGTCTAGGCTGGATGTTAGGAGGAAGTTGTTGGCAGAGAGAGTGATTGGCATTGGAATGGGCTGCTCAGGGAGGTGGGGGAGTCACCATCCCTGGAGGTGTTGAAGCAAAGCCTGGCTGAGGCACTTAGTGCCATGGTCTGGTTGATTGGCTAGGGCTGGGGGATAGGTTGAACTGAATGATCTTGGAGGCCTCTTCCAACCTGGTTGATTCTATGATTCTATGAACAACATACTGAGCTATCCACTGAGAAATGCAAGCAAAAAGCCCTTTTTTTCCCCCTGTTGTTCCAAGGTCTGGGTTTCAGTGGTTTTTTTCCCAAGGATTTTACTCAGAAGCCCTGATTTAATAAAACATGAAAACTAGTCTAGCATTTGTTATGCTTTAGTCTGACACTACTGCCAGAGTGGTTTGTAAGGCCTGGAAAATATCTTCAGTTAGATGTTATGTAATATATATATATATTTCTGTGTGATTTTTAAAAGGAAGAACATTTATATTAAAAATTTATTCAGGATTGGTGTTTATTGAATATTTTAGTATGTGTTCAGGCTTGGCAAAGGGCAAAATCATTGTTCAAACATCAAGAACAATATTCAGAAAGAGAATAGTCAGCAGATAATGACAACTTCAATATCTCTTAATTTACAATGTGTATTTCTTCTTGTTTTCTTCACCTTTTTTATGATCATAGAATCATAGATAGATTCATCCTGGTTGGAAAAGACCTTTAAGATCATCAAGTCCAACCACTAACCCAGGTCACCACTAAACCATGTCCCTCAGCACCGCATCTACAAACAGCTCTGCAAACCCTTTGGGGATGGAGACTCTTTCCAGGGCTTGACAGCCCTTTTGGGGATAAAAAATCCTTCCCTATCTCCAAGATAAACCTCTCCTGGCACAACTTAAGGCTGTTTCCTCTTGTCCTATTACTTCTCACCAATGCAGATTTTCAGGTTTGGATGAAACCAAACTTCAAACCTTCTGATGTTCTACATGGCCCAATGTCTTCTCATATTCTAAATGGAGTTTCCTCTTTTGTGTGTGATGTAAAGGCTTAACCACCATCTAAACCAATTCATTTACTGTAATTAGCAATGGTATACACAGACAGTAACAGAACAGCTGGAATATCTGAATGCTATAAGTGAACCTCAGCACTAACTAAGGATTAAATCAACCTCTCCTCCCACAGATATTTACCCCGGAACAAGTTTTTGAAGCCATGGAGGTAGTTTGGTTTCCCTCAGAGACATGCACAGCAGCCATCCAGATAGTTACTCAATACAAAGGAAGTGTAAGATTCACAATTCAAAAATCTCAAGTCTCTTGGAAATTTTTGAAGCACAAAGCCTTCCATGTACAACCTTAGAAGCCCTCCAGCCAAGCTCTAGGGCAATACAAAGGCTCATATCTTTCCAGTCAAAGAAACTTCCAGCAAAGAGATAGTTTCAAACCAATAAGGGTCTTTAATGGAAAGGTGCTACAGAACATGTTCACTTTGGTGATGATTTGGTTTTAGTCCAGACCACAACTGAACTTGGCTTGGTGCTCACAAATTCTCCAGCTCCTCCTGGCAGCTGACCTACAGTTCCTTTGATGCTGTTAAGGGATAAGAAGTATCTAACATCCAGGTCTAGGCTGGATGTTAGGAGGAAGTTGTTGGCAGAGAGAGTGATTGGCATTGGAATGGGCTGCCCAGGGAGGTGGTGGAGTCACCATCCCTAGAGGTGTTGAAGCAAAGCCTGGATGAGGCACTTAGTGCCATGGTCTGGTTGACTGGCTAGGGCTGGGTGCTAGGTTGGACTGGATGAGCTTGGAAGTCTCTTCCAACCTGATTGATTCTATGATTCTTTGATTCTAACTGGTTTTGCTGATTCCCTGAAATAATGGAATTTGTGCTGCTTTCTTCATGCTGGCTATTCCTGAGAGTGCATTTGCTAACAGAGAAAATCAATTCCTCTCTTGTTTTCCCAGACAACAACATTAATAGGTCTTCTGAAGACAGCAAGACTGCTGCGCTTGGTGAGAGTAGCACGGAAGTTGGACAGATATTCAGAGTATGGTGCTGCAGTTCTGATGCTCCTGATGTGTATCTTTGCACTAATTGCACACTGGCTTGCTTGCATTTGGTATGCCATTGGAAACGTAGAAAGACCTTACCTGGCTCACAAGATTGGCTGGTTGGATTCCTTAGGAGAGCAATTAGGAAAGCATTACAATAAGAGCGATGCAAGCTCTGGGCCATCCATCAAGGACAAATATGTTACAGCACTTTATTTTACCTTCAGCAGTCTGACAAGTGTAGGATTTGGAAATGTGTCTCCCAACACCAACTCAGAGAAAATCTTTTCCATCTGTGTCATGTTGATTGGCTGTAAGTAGTTTTATCTCATTAATGTGTTTACTTTTTCTCAGTGTTTGAGCAAATGATTTAACAGCCTATGCTAATAAGTTTATAAGGGTGCAGCAGGAAGGGCAAATTCCCAAGGAGAGCAATGCTATGTGCAAAAATATGTTGTGACTCATGCAGTGTCAGGAAGTAGTCAAGTTGCTTCACTACTCAAAATCTGTTACCCAAACTGGAGGAAGTTTTGTGTTGTACCAGTGTCTGTAAGCAAAACGTGTGTAGGTAGGAAGTTGAGCTTTGAGTGGATTTAGGAAACTGGAGTCTATCATTTTTGCATCATTAGATATGATTTGATGATTAAAACTCTGAACTGATAAATGTAAGCATACCTTCTTAACTCCACTCTTTGATCTTTACTTGTACCTCACCCTAGTGCCCAGTTCTTATTTCTACCACCTAAAATTAGATGAACCTAACTTGCTGTAGTGGAAATTAATAGCTGGCTGTGAATGATGAATATTCATTTATGCATTAATAGTAAATTTAAATTAACATTCAAAGATTTGAGGATATTCCCTGAGATGCTTTGGGGTCCACGGGATGTAGTTGCACCAAATTAAACAGTTTAAACAATCAGAACTTGGGAAATAGTAACATAAAACCAGGACAAATCCTAAGTCTGCTTGTGGAGTCTTGACATTCACTGCAGCAGATGTACTCACAACGCTTTTTGGTCCCTAAGTCTGCCACACCAAAGATGCTTTTGAACTCACAATAATGATTCCAGGGCAAAATACAAATTATTCCAGACAGGGGGAGAAGAACTGAGTTGCTGCTAAGCTGGCAGGCGTGAGCTGCATACATGTGGCCACCTTGATTCCCAGCTAACCAGCTGTGAATGGCAGAAAGGCTCAGTGTAGAAAGGCTGAATGCAGAAAGGTTGAATGCAGAAAAGCAGTTTCTAAACCACCCCCCTTTAAATACTTCATTTTGAAAATCAAACTGGCAATAGGCACTAGCACCATTGTTCTGACCAAGGACTTCAAAGCTTCATGCCACATAGACACGTTGAAGGGCAACACAAGACACCTGACACATGGTGCTAAGCCCCTAGTCCTCAAGGCTTTGCTAATCTGACTCAACTTCCCAGACCCACGACAGGAGGAGGAGAGCAAGGGCTAAACTGGCCTGGCAGGATTTCTGCCCTACCAGGACACTTGCACCATTAAATTCAAGACTACAGTTCTAAATCAATATTATCAACTTGGTAATGATTTAATATTTAAGCCCCATCTGCTAACTGAGCTCTGTTGATACAATCAAATCTATTAAAAGCTTCAGGGAGAATGAGCCAGCAGTGTGCCCAGGTGGCCAAGAGGGCCAATGGCATCCTGGCCTGTGTCAAGAATGCTGGGGCCAGCAGGAGCAGGGAGGTCACTCTGCCCCTGTACTCTGCACTGGTTAGACCACACCTTGAGTACTGTGTCCAGATCTGGGCTCCTCAATTTAAAAGGGACATTGAGATGCTTGAGCGTGTCCAGAGAAGGGCAACGAGGCTGGGAGAGGCCTTGAGCACAGCCCTACGAGGAGAGGCTGAGGGAGCTGGGATTGGTTAGCCTGGAGAAGAGGAGGCTCAGAGGAGACCTTGTTGCTGTCTACAAATAACTGAAGGGTGGTTGTAGCTAGGAGGAGGTTGCTCTCTTCTCTCAGGTGGCCAGCACCAGAACAAGAGGACACAGCCTCAAGCTACACCAGGGGAAATTTAGGCTGGAGGTGAGGAGAAAGTTCTTCCCTGAGAGAGTCATTGGACACTGGAATGGGCTGCCCGGGGAGGTGGTGGAGTCGCCGTCCCTGGAGCTGTTCAAGGCAGGATTGGACGCGGCACTTGGTGCCATGGTCTGGCCTTGAGCTCTGTGGTAAAGGGTTGGACTTGATGATCTGTGAGGTCTCTTCCAACCCTGATGATACTGTGATACTGTGATCTTTGAAAATGCCACTAGTCCCGTCTGACCTGACACAAAGTATATTTGCTTCTGTTTAATCCAGCATTAATGTATGCTAGCATTTTTGGAAACGTTTCTGCAATAATCCAGAGGCTCTACTCGGGAACTGCGAGGTACCACATGCAGATGCTGCGAGTCAAAGAGTTTATACGCTTCCATCAAATCCCCAACCCTCTGAGGCAGCGGCTTGAAGAGTACTTCCAGCATGCATGGACATACACCAATGGCATTGACATGAACATGGTATGTTGGTCTGGTTTTTTTTCAAGCATGGAATACTGAGGTGAATGCATAAGAGTTGAGGTAGAGGTTGTAAGTCATTACGATTTGTGAGCTGTTAAAGCACAGGCATAAGAAGGTGGGTATATAGCAATTGGTGAATGTCAAACCATTACAAGTTGGCATCTAAACATTTATCTGCTTAGATCATTAGAAGCTTGTGATGGTTTGGGTGTTACCTGCCCCCCCCTACACACTTAAGAAAATCACCCAGACTAGACTCAGCGGCTCTGGAAATGAATGAAGCTTTGTATGTACAGCTTAGCACAATATACAAGCAGATAGTTACAATCTATACAGAAATAGACAAGTTAAAAAAGTAATACAGAAGCACAGCAGCCCTCCCAGAAACCAGAGTACCCAGGAGGGGGTCCCAACCGCCCTTCCACCTTCCTCACACCCCTCTACCTTACCCAAGACTTTGCCTTATGCTCAAGGTAGTTTGGAGGGTCAGCCAGGGGTTTAGGAAGCTGATGGATTAGTCACACAGACAGCAGGTTAGGTTAGAGAGGTTCATGCAGCCCCAGACAGAGAGCAACTCTGTTAGCTGTGTTTATGTTCTTGTTCTTATCCATCTCAGCAAGCCGATGAGAGCAGTAGCCATTACCATTGTTTCCTTTTCACAGCCTGTCCTCTAATTCTTCTCACCAAAACATTCTAGCTAGCTTTAAACTAGCACAGGGCCATATCAGAATTCTGGAGTCTTACTGTGCCTAGGAAAGCCTGAGAACTGCAGTTGACTATTCTAAGCTTAAGACAAGAAGAAAAAAAGTCCTAAGTTTCTTATTTCAGACATAGCTGTTTCAGAACAAACTTTGTTCTTTGGCCTGATTTTCCACTTCCAATATCAAAGAGTACTTTTGTTGGTATCTACAGGTATTCTTCTATAAAACCTGTGGAGATCAATTCTTTTTCAAGATCCTGTTGTGTAATCTAGAATAGGTCTATTAGGGGAGAGTGAAAGAGAGGAGCAGAGAGGTGAAATATTCTGACTGTACAACAGTCTGATCAGTAGTTTGCTTGCATTCATAAGCATGTCATTCTGCCCTGAAAGTCAATACAGTACTATTAGCCACTTAGCCATCCATAGAATCTCATTTCTAGGAAGTAGCAAAATACAACACTCATGTATTCTGTTCTTGATGAAAAAAAAACCACCCTGTGAATGCTCTTTACATAAAAATATATTATAAGGCTACCTAAAAAGGAATAACAGTCTGCTAAGGAGCAAAAGTAAGCATCTATACTTGGGGCTTATTCTCTGGAGACAACAGCATCTTTTCTAGCACGGTTGAGATAAGCTGGGCACACTGAGAAGGCACTGAGAGCAGTGTGCATCTTAAGGATATGTGAATCTGAGTCTCCAGAGGAATGCTTTCCAGAGCCATAATGAGTCATAGAGATGAGACATAGAGAAGGCACTGAGAGCAGTGTGCATCTTAAGGATATGTGAATCTGAGTCTCTAGAGGAATGCTTTCCAGAGCCATAATGAGTCATAGAGATGAGACATAGAGAAGGCACTGAGAGCAGTGTGCATCTTAAGGATATGTGAATCTGAGTCTCTAGAGGAATGCTTTCCAGAGCCATAATGAGTCATAGAGATGAGACATAGAGAAGGCACTGAGAGCAGTGTGCATCCTAAGGATATGTGAATCTGAGTCTCCAGAGGAATGCTTTCCAGAGCCATAATGAGTCGTAGAGATGAGACATAGAGAAGGCACTGAGAGCAGTGTGCATCCTAAGGATATGTGAATCTGAGTCTCTAGAGGAATGCTTTCCAGAGCCATAATGAGTCATAGAGATGAGACATAGAGAAGGCACTGAGAGCAGTGTGCATCCTAAGGATATGTGAATCTGAGTCTCCAGAGGAATGCTTTCCAGAGCCATAATGAGTCATAGAGACAAGACTTTGGAGAGCTCTCCATAAATTTGGCAAGAACAAGAATATCTATACATTTTGGTAGCATTTTAACAAGAAATCAACCTCCAAAATTTTGATGTAAATTCAAACAGTGGTATTTAAACATACATTTGTGAATGACTGTCAGAGTGCTACACAGTAAGCAGAGATAATGGCGTTGATTAAAAGCTTTTATAAAGCTGAATCACTGGCAGCTTTGCTTTATGGTTACCATTAAGTAAAGCAGATTTTAAAAGTAAGATAACAAATCACATATATTGGGCTTCACCTCTCCCTTCCATGAGTGTCCTCTCCAGAAGGGTATTAATCACAGCGCAGGATAAGGCTACTTGCGTAAAGCTCTTCTGGGGATTACTCCAGTGCAAGGCAACCTCAGTAGCTTCATCATATGTGCCACTGAATGGCCCTAATTCCCTCTGATGGCAATGAGATTGTGAGGTTCTCTGCATTTTGCAGGATCAGCCCCTTAAGCTGCAGGTGGGCACAGCCTTAAGCCATTCATTGAATTATTTCTGAAGCTCATTGAGTTATTGCTGAAGATATTACTAAATCATGTATGCCTTAACTAATTCATTACCAGGAGTGGATGTACTAAGAACATCTGTTTCACTCGAAATAGCAGCTAAAACTGGATGTTGTCAGGTTTCACCTTGCATAATGCAGAAACTGGAATTAGTTTTGGATTGGTCACTACTGTGGAATATTAACTAAATGTCTTTTAAACAGAGCATATTCTGCAATGTGGTTGTGGGGCAGTGTGGAGTGTTTGGTTTAAATAAAATGTGGAACACCCCCCCCCCAAAAAAAAAAAATCAAGTTTAGTATCTTGTTTGATTATGTTTTGCTTCTTACTCTGTTCACAATTCTACCCCTGGAGTTTGATGGTAGGCACTTAATTGTTGAGTTTGAATCTGTTACACTTAGTGCGAGGATAATATAAAAACTGTCTGATTTACGTTGTACTTATGAAAGATTTATCTCTTTCCTGTCTGCTTCATACCTAAATACATGGAATAACACCACCCACTGGTAAGAGCAGGAGGTATTTATCTCAAATTTAATTGCAGTATAAAGTGTGGAGAATATCCATGTTATCTGTTGGGTTTAGAGCTTGTTCGATGCTTTCTAATTTTAAGAGTAACTTTTTGCATGACGAAAGGGGTAGGTAGCAAAAGGAAATGATCCAAACAGAATCAGATGTGGGGCAAAATGGTTACTAAAAATTAGCTGTTAAGAAATACTAATTGAATCACATTTATCAACTACTGTTTTACCCCACAACTTAAATCATGCATTTCTGAAAACACACCCCCCCCCCAAAAAAAAAGGTCATGTGTATATTGGTTTGCCCTAGATAGTTGCACTGTAGGAATGTTACTTCCAGTGTTGCCATGCTGATCATTCTGCATTTTCCTTTGCGTGAATGCTCTTAGTTCAAACCATATCTGCATGTTAGCACAAGCTCTGCTGGAGTTTTCTTGGCTCTAAGCCTTTTGCATTTGAGATGGACTTGCATGCGGTGTTAAGTTTGCATGAAACGTTTGCATTTGCACAGTAAACTCCTCTCTGTAGTTACTGGGAGTTCTTATCTGAAGGCAGAATTTGATCCAATGTGGTTTACTTTTTCATTCCATGACTGAAAACTGAATAAAACTCAAACCCTCAGTCCTCTTTCTCCTGTGAAATAGGAACTGCATAATGTACATCATCTATACATACATATATATGTACATTCAATGTATACACACACATATATATGGACCAATAATATTAGAGAGTATGTTCCAATGACTGCTTTTCATTGCAATCACTGGATAAAACACAAAATCTCAGTTCTCTTTCTCCTCCGAAATAGGAACTGCATAATATACATCATCTATACATACATCTATATGTACATTCAATGTATACACACATACATTTAGACAAATAATATTAGAGAGTATGTTCCAATGAATGCTTTGCATTATAATCACTGAATAAAACTCAAAATCTCAGTCCTCTTTCTCCTGTGAAACAGGAACTGCATAATATACATCATCTATACATACATATATGTACATTCAATGTATACACACATACATTTAGATAAATAATATTAGAGAGTATGTTTCAATGAATGCTTTGCATTATAATCACTGAATAAAACTCAAAATCCCAGTCTTCTTTCTCCTCTGAAATAGGAACTGCATAATATACATCATCCATACATACAGTTCAGGAGAGATGTTGAGGTGCTGGAATGTGTCCAGAGAAGGGCAACAAAGCTGGCGAAGGGCCTGGAATACAAACCCTATGAGGAGAGGCTGAGGGAGCTGGGGGTGTTCAGCCTGGAGAAGAGGAGGCTCAGGGCTGACCTCATTGCTGTCTACAACTACCTGAAGGGACATTGTAGCCAGGTGGGGGTTGTTCTCTTCTCCCAGGCAACCACCAACAGAACAAGGGGACAGAGTCTCAAGTTGTGCCAGGGGAAGTATAGGCTGGATGTTAGGAGGAAGTTCTTTACAGAGAGAGTGATTTGCCATTGGAATGGGCTGCCCTGAGAGGTGGTGGAGTCACCGTCCCTGAAGGTCTTCAAGAGAAGCCTGGATGAGTCACTTAGTGCCATAGTCTAGTTGACTGGATAGGGCTGGGGGATAGGTTGGACTGGATGATCTTGGAGGTCTCTTCCAACCTGGTTGATTCTATGATTCTATGATTCTATGATATGTACATTCAATGTATACACACATACATATAGATATATATAGATAAGTAATATCAGAGAGTATGTTCCAAGGAATGTTTTTCATTATAATCACTGGATAAAACTCAAAACCTCAGTCCTCTTCCTCCTCTGAAATAGGAACTGCATAATGTACATCATATGTACATACATCTATATGTACATTCAATGTGTACACACATACATCTAGATAAATAATATTAGAGAGTATGTTTCAATGAATGCTTTGCATTATAATCACTCAATGAAACTCAAAATCTCAGTCCTCTTTCTCCTCTGAAATAGGAACTGCATAATATACATCATCTATACATACATATATGTACATTCAATGTGTACACACATACATATAGATAAATAATATTAGAGAGTATGTTCCAAGGAATGCTTTTCATTATAATCACTGGATAAAACTCAAAGCTTCAGTCCTTTTTCTCCTGTGCAATAGGAACTGCATGAATAATGTACATCATATATACATATATATATGTGTGTACATTCAATGTATACATACTTATGTATATAGTTAATATTAGAGTGTATGTTTCAATAATGCTTTTCATTATAATCAATAATACACCTCAGAAGTCAGGAAAAATAAAAGCCATCAACTTTAACCTCAGGAATAACCATGATTTCCTAAAGAAAATCCTACACTTTGTACTGAAAACCAGAGG
Source organism: Pogoniulus pusillus (assembly GCF_015220805.1). Classification (NCBI taxonomy): domain Eukaryota; kingdom Metazoa; phylum Chordata; class Aves; order Piciformes; family Lybiidae; genus Pogoniulus; species Pogoniulus pusillus. The sequence continues at coordinate 46,809,078 of NC_087265.1, forward strand.
ATAATATTTGATGCTCATTTGTGATAGCTGAATTTAAGATCAGCTTTAAAGCTCAACAGACGAAATATGCTGAGAACATTGTGTATTTGTTTCTCTGTTCCTCATTCCTGCCTTTTCCACATCTCTTTGATTATCTTTCATTGCATAATGTATTTTGATAAAAGAAACAGTTGCACATAATTATGCATGGACTGGATAAACAGGATTTGGGATTTGTTTTAATCTGGATAAAAATCTTGAGTCTACAGATTTTGGTATGCAGTGATAGAGTTAAATTCACACACACACTCCTCCCCCCCCAAAAAAAAATGTTTACAGTGTATATTGTTTCATGAAAGATGTCAATGGTCCCAAAGATTCAATAATATTATTTTAACTTTTTTATCTATCCTGTTCTGGATTTCCTGAGTTCTCTTTGGTTTCTTCTGCCCTTTTCTTGCAATGTTATCAGCCCAGCACTGGTAATGGCATGCCTGTGATGCTTACCCTGAAAAGTTGAAAGATTTAGTGTTTGAGATCCTTCTTTAAGTTATGCATGTATTTTTTTTTCATACAGTCCTCTCCCTCCTTCTTTCCATGGATCTTCTGTGCATCTGGATATCTTTATTGTTTATTTCACATTTAAATATAACTCAAAGAAGTAAAGAAGTGGGAGAAGTTTTGGACAGTGTTTAAAGAAATGACATTTTGGATGTGGGACAGATGCTTTTTTATTTAGGGTTTTATACAGTACCATGAAAGAAGAGATCAGGTCAGAATTTGTATGCATACATTTATGGAACCTTCTCCTGTACACATACAAGCAAATGGTTGATTTTACACTTGTGATGAGTTGTCTTGGCCACAGTGATCATGCAATTTAGGAGGAAGTTCTTCACAGAGAGAGTGATTTGCCATTGGAATGGGCTGCCTAGGGAGGTGGTGGAGTCACCATCCCTGGAGGTGTTCAGGCAAAGCCTGGATGAGGCACTTAGTGCCATGGTCTGGTTGATTGGCCAGGGCTGGGTGCTAGGTTGGACTGGATGATCTTGGAGGTCTCCTCCAACCTGGTCAATTCTATGATTCTATGTAAGTACAGCAGAGCACACATATATGTGAAGGTTCAGAACCAGCAATGCTGCTGTAGCAAGTAAAAGACAGGTTCACCATTGCTTTGTTAAGCTTCTTTTGTGTGCAATTGGCAACTGGTGAGTGGATAACACCACTGCATACATTATTCTTGCCTTCTCTCCTGCTATAATCACTTCTTAGGACCAAAACTGTTCTCCCAGGAGAACTATTGCCAGTAATATCTTTTAAGTAGACAAGTAGAAAAGTAACTTAGTATTTCCAAACTAACAAATTCTTTATGTCATCAAAAAGGTAATCCAGATGAGAAGTGTTTGGAACAAAACAAATTGCTAATAATTGGTTAAACAGAGAGAATATATAAACATGATGGCAAGTGGTGCTAGTACTTTTCTGTAAGCCATAATGAAAATCATGACATATAAATAATGATTAACTGTGAGGCTGGTTCTTTTTTCACTTTCTCTAACAAGAACACTTAAAAGACACAAATGCCTACATTCCATTGTTACAGAATAGAAGATCTCGTTAAAAGAAAGAGGCTTTCAAGAATGTCAATCTATTTGCAACACAGTTTCTCACTGCATTATATCCTGTGGTCTAATGTGTAAAAAACAAAGGCAATTAACAATTCCCCAATTATCACAGTGTGTTTGAAGACATGAGCCTAACTGTTGTGTTGATGAGGGAGTCAACAGTCTGGGAAACTCAATTTTCTGTCCTCCCTCACCCAAGAATGTATCATATGTCAGAGGGCACCTTGTAGATGAACTCAAAAACTGTAGTAACTTTCTAGACAAGGTATTATCCACTGCAGCTGCAGTGATTTCAACATCAAAATGTCACAGAAATCTAAGTCATGGCAATGGGCTGCCATATATAGGCTGGATGGTAGGAGGAAATTGTTGCCAGAGAAAGTGATTGGCATTGGAATGGGCTGCCCAGGGAGGTGGTGGAGTCGCCATCCCTGGAGGTGTTGAAGCCAAGCCTGGATGAGGCACTTGGTGCCATGGTCTGGTTGATTGGACAGGGCTGGGTGCTAGGTTGGACTGGCTGATCTTGGAGGTCTCTTCCAACCTGGCTGATTCTATGACTCTATGATTCTGATTGATTCTATGACTGAAAGCAAGAAAGCCTAACACTTGATGAAGCTGTCAGACTTCAAATCTCATTGAAATGTGAAGTGGAATCACACTGCCTCTCTCTCAACTCTTTTAAGGACTTCATTCACATAAAAATCTGATTCTGCAACACCTTCCTGTATGAAGAAAATGAATCATAACAAATAATCCTTATTCTATATGGAAGCCAAGAGCTGCTGGAGCAGAATTATTACCCCCTGTGACTTCATTCATTCTGTTCTAATGGTGAAAGCCCTTGGAAGCCTTCTGCTTATAGAAATAGTTAATTTCTGTAACTAATTATCACAGAAACAGGAATTTCTACATTCTTTTTTTGGACTAGAACTAGGTTAAAAGATAGAAATGTTTATCCAAATGAAGATGTTATTAAAATGTGAGAGTCAGATGTTTGTGACAGAACTAAATTCCACATTACTTTTTCTATCAGAGGGACTGGCTACTGGGGAACAGAGATTTTGTTTCAAACTCTACATAGTGCAATTTACGCAGCTAAAAAGCATCTCAGATTAATGCTAAAATTAGGTAGCAGAAAGAAAAACAAGACATAGCTTATTTCACCAAAGATATGAAGTACTGTGAATTGATTTTTCTCATTCTCCCAGAACAAACTAAGATGCAAATTAATCTGTGAACCCTCCAAGGCACAAGATCTACTTCCTGTAATAAATTCAAAACTCACTACTGAAATTATTCAGTAACTTTATTCAGTATCAGCATATCCTGGGGTTGCTATTTAGCAGATGAGATCCAAATAGAGATCAAGCATGTGTAATCTACAATGAAACCTATATTTATTCTTGCTCCTTTCTCCTTTCAGATGCTCTTTTTTTCCCCCTATGTTACTTTTTGTGTGGATGTTTCTCAAATAGTTTCATGGAGAGAGATGAAGCAGGGATAGAGATTAAGTATGTGTAATCTACAACAGAACCTATATTTATTCTTGCTCCTTTCTCCTTTCAGATGTTCTTTTTTTCCCCCTATGTTACTTTTTGTGTGGATGTTTCTCAAATAGTTTCACGAAGAGAGATGAAGAAGGGAGAGGAATAAAAAGATAGTGTGGTGAAGCACCAGGATTCCTCTTTGATTCTATGCCAGCTTAAACTGCTAGAAGAATTCAAGACTCTGCCTTTATCTTTCCCTTTCTATGCTGGGTATTTGCCACTCATAAATAAGCAGACTGATTCTAGGACAAGAAAGCCTTAGGCAAAATGAGTTTCAACACACCTCAAACAGACCACACCATGCACAAGAGTCCTTTTGTGCTCTTTTCAACTGCTGCCTGGCATTTAACAATTTATTCCATTTCTATTTCAACACAGAAAATGCATGACAGAAGATTATATGCAGAATTAAAGGAATATCTTTGCCAGATTGCAGGGACTGGAGCATCTCTTGTACTAGGAAAGGCTAAGAGAGCTGATACTGTTCAGCCTGGAGAAGTGATCTCATCAATGTGAAAAGACATCTACAGGGAGCATGTAAAGAAGACAGAACTAAGCTCTTTTCAGTGGTCCTCAGTAATGAGTAGAGGCAGCAGGCACAAACTGAGGCAAGAGGTTCCATGTAAACATCAGGAAGCACTTCTTTTGTTGTAAGGATGGCTGAGCACTGGCACAAGTTTCCTGAAGACGGTGCAAAGTCTCCATCCCTGGAGATAATCAAAAGCTACTTGGACATTGTCCTGGGCTATCAGCTCTAGGTAGCCCTGCTTGAACAGAGAGGTTAGATAGTTCAAGGCAAGGTTGGACGTGGCACTTGGTGCCATGGTCTAGCCTTGAGCTCTGTGGTAAAGGGTTGGACTTGATGATCTGTGAGGTCTCTTCCAACCCTGATGATACTGTGACTTCCAGTGGTCCCTTCCAACATGAACCATTCTGTGATTCTGTTCTATAGAATGTGATATTTCTGTTTCATGACAGTTACTGTAGCTAATTTGTTTTGTCTTCAGTGCTTCCTAAATACTTTCTGTGGGACAGATGTTAATACTTTTCCCTGGACTGAGGACAGGAAATCTAAAACTTGTCATGGAGCTTATTCAAACAAAACATAGTAATCATTTCCCCAAACATTTGCTACTTGTCAGAGGTTAGGGCACGTAGATGTCTCCAGCTCTGTTGCCACAAAGATGTATGATAAATGTATGAGTGGTACCTTGTTATCATCTTGAAAACGAGAAGTTAATTAAGATGGACTCTCCCACCATTTATAAAAGCCCACATTCTTCAAAGTAAAATTAACTGAGTCCTTACCATCCTCTCTAAACTTCAATCACCTACTCAATATAAAATGGGTTACTTCTCTCTGAATGACACTTTGCTCCTCTCTAAGCATGCCAATAGGTAAACTGACATTATTTGACGTAGAATGAATCTGATTCCAGACAGGAAGAGACAACTGAACTTGGACTTCATAACCATCAGTGAGAGACAACTGCAGTCTATGGTCACAGCTTCATAACTGGTTTCTTTCCTTCTTTTTATTTCTTTTTTTTTCCTTTTCTATTTTATTGTTCTTGTTCTGTTTTTTGTTTTGTTTTTACTTTTTATTTCCTTCTTTTTTCCTTTTCTTCTTTTTTCCTCTCTTTTCTTTCTTTTCTTTTTTCCTTTTTTCTTTTCTTCCTTTTTCCTTTTTTCTTTTTTTCCTTTCTTTTCTTTCTTTTCTTTCTTTTCTCTTTTCTCTCTTTTCTTTTTTTCCTTTTTCTTGTCTTTTTTCTTTTTTCTTTCTCCTTTATTCTTTTTCTTTCTTCTTTCTTTTGTTTTTTTCCTCTTTGTATTTTTTCTTTTTCTTTTTTCTTCTTTCTTTTTTTTCCTTCTTTTTCTTTTTTATCTTTTTTCTGTCTTTTTCTTTTTTTTCTCTTTTTTCTTCTTTTTCTTTTTTCTGTTTTTATTTCCTTTTTTCTCTTTTCTTTTTCCTTTTTTCCTTCTTTTTCTTTTTTCTTTAATTTTCCCTTTTTTTCTTTCTTTTTTTATTTGTTTTTTTTCTGTTCTTTCTTTTTTCTACTTATTTTTTTTCTTCTTTTTCTTCTTTGTTTTTCCTCTTTTTCTTTTTTCCTCTTCTTTCTTTTCTCTTCTTTTTCTCTTTCCTTTTTTCTTTTTTCTTCTTTTTCTTTTTTCTTCTCTTTCTTTTTTCCTTTTCCATTTTTAATTTTTTTTTCTCATTCTTTTTTCTTTTTTCTTTATTTTCTTTTTTCCTTTTTTTCCTTTTAATTTTTTTTCTTATTTTTTCTTTTTTACTTTCTTTATTTTTCCTCTTTTCACTAACAAGGATGGTTGAGACTGATTTTACATACCTTGGTACATACCTTCCTCAGAAGATGTTCATCTTCTGAATTATGCATAACTGTTCCTTCTAACCATGACTCTAACCATGAGAATGAAGAATTCTTTTCTCCCTAGGGCCCGGTGGAATGACTGTTGAGGAGATGCTGAATGTAACAATAGAAACAGCAAGTGAAACCCAAATCTGTGTTCAAATTGTTTATTACTTCTGTATTTGTCCTTGAGAAAAATGCTAATTAAATAAGAAGCCTCAGCCTTTATAATTTACTAACTCTTATTTTTGCATTACCTAGTCCTGCACTTACATAATGTCAAGAGTATACAGGCTGCTTTTAATGTTTTTAAGGTAATCTCCTGACTGTGAAGACTGCGTGGGTGATTCAATAATATTTAGCATTGCCACACATAATGTGTTGATGTGCAGTATAATTGTTCCTGCTCTACACAGATAGTCAAAGACAATCTCAAGTTGTGCCAGGGGAGGTCTAGGCTGGAAGTTAGGAGGAAGTTGTTGGCAGAGAGAGTGATTGGCATTGGAATGGGCTGCCCAGGGAGGTGGTGGAGTTGCCATCCCTGGAGGTGTTCAAACAAAGCCTGGATGAGGCACTTAGTGCCATGGTCTAGTTGATTAGCTAGGGCTGGGTGCTAGGTTGGACTGGATGATCTTGGAGGTCTCTTCCAACCTGGTTGATTCTCTGATTCTATGTTCAGGCTTATTTTGGCCATCCACAACAACTTTCCCTTTAGCTTATTTGCTCTTTTGCTGCAGTACATTCACTCATATGTGTTGATACTGTTTCTAGAAAAGAAGCAAGCCTTAATAACAAAATTTGTAAGCACAACATCCATTAGTAGGAACATTACTATTCACATTGTACCAGCTTTGCACTTGTTCAATCATAACACTGAGAGCTCTAAGGCTACTCCTATTTGTATGTCACATCTTTCTTTCTGTCCAGGTGAAAAATGTAAAGTGACTTTCATAGCATTCATATGAAATCCTTATGCTTGTCTTTACAGGTCCTGAAGGGGTTTCCAGAGTGCTTACAAGCTGACATTTGCCTGCACCTCAACCAAAACCTACTTCAGAACTGCAAAGCTTTCCGTGGGGCCAGTAAAGGCTGTCTTCGAGCTTTGGCTATGAAGTTTAAGACAACACATGCACCACCTGGAGACACTTTAGTGCACTGCGGGGATGTTCTCACTGCCCTTTACTTTGTTTCAAGAGGCTCCATTGAAATCCTTAAGAGTGACATTGTAGTAGCCATTCTTGGTAAGTTGATGACAAGGCATGTTAAAAGAGTGAGGGGAGTGAAAAGAATCAATCCCTCCAGGGATTAGAAGTTTGTACATCTTTCACTTGCTGTTGTTTAAAATCAAGCAGAGATGTGATTTGTTTAAGGAGCTACTTTACTACAACAGTTCATGTGCACCAAATAGTCCATGTCATAGGTTCATCATAGGATCATAGGATGTTAGGGGTTGGAATGGACCCAAAGAAATCATTGAGTCCAACCCCCTTGCCAGAGCAGGGCAATCCTATCTAACACAGATCACAGAGGAACACAGCCAGACAGGCCTTGGAAGTCTCCAGAGAAGGAGACTCCACAACCTCTCTGGGGAGCCTGTTCCTGTGCTCTGGGACCCTTACAGTAAAGTAGTTCCCCCTTGTGCTGAGGCAGAACCTCTTTCGCTGCAACTTACACCTGTTGCTCCTTGTCCTATCTCAGGGAGCAGTGAGCAGAGCCTGTCCCCCCCTCCTGGCAGCCTTCAGATACTTAAAAACATTTACCAAATCCCTTCTAAGACTTCTCTAAATTAAAAAGCCCTGAAGGGAGGCTGTAGCCAGGTGGGGTTGGTCTCTTCTCCCAGGCAACCAGCAACAGAACAAGGGGACACAGTCTCAAGTTGTGCCGGGGGAGGTCTAAGCTGGATGTTAGGAGGAAGTTGAGAGTGATTGGCATTGGAATGGGCTGCTCAGGGAGGTGGTGGAGTCACTGTCCCTGAAAGTGTTGAAGCAAAGCCTGGATGAGGCACTTAGTGCCATGGTCTGGTTGATTGGACAGGACTGGGTGCTAGGTTGGGCTGGCTGATCTTGGAGGTCTCTTCCAACCTGGTTGATTCCTCTGTTATGAAATCACAAAGAAACCTAAACCTAAACATTTTAAATTAACTCCTCTTTCTGAAAAACCTGCACACAGAAATGGAAATAAAAAACCTACTCAACTCCTCTCCCTCTGTAGCTGAAGAGACTTCAGTTCAACAGAGGTAGCATGGCCAAAGTTGTCACCCTTAACAAGTGTTGCAACTTGATCACAGAAATAAAAGAGCCCTGAGAAATGTTGGGTTTGCCCCTTGGTTTTCCTCAACTTGTCATCACTGTCAGATGCTGCAGAGCAAGCTCTGATCAGTACTGACTTGACAAAAGTAATTCTCTGCCAAATCCTTAAAAGATATGATGAGGCTGTGGGCCTCAAAGAATCTGCCACCTCTCTCAGCTTTGCAGGCAAGATCTAAAAATATCATTATCATGTCAATAGGCATATGTCAGGGAACTTATTAAATGCCTTGAATGGAGACCTCTGCATTCATAAACATGAAGGGCAGAAGAACTATTAGATTATATTGGCTGACCTCTTTTCTGTCACTGACTCCTGCTACATTTCATACCTTTAACAATCTGCTGTGTCTAATGGACTGTGTTTGATGAGAGAAATGCAATGGGTTTTGACCTGAAGACATAACAAGATGAAAAAATAGTCACTTTTCTTGGCAGTTTATTTTCACACTTAATCAGTTTTATTGTTAAAAATGTATGCTTTATTTCCAGTAAAAAAATTATCTTGCCTCAATTTCTTTCCCTTGCCTATTGCTGTGTGTTCCTTATTACAATCTAGAGTGAGTTAGCACCAAGTATTTTATCCTGTCTGGAAAGATATATACAATATCATCAGGTTACCTCTTAATCTTGCTGTTGGCAGGTTAAATTTGCTGTTGGCAGGTTCCTGGAGAAGAGGAGGCTCAGCAGTGGCCTCATTGCTGTCTACAACTACCTGAAGGGAGGCTGTAGCCAGGTGGGGTTGGGCTCTTCTGCTAGACAACCAGCAACAGAACAAGGGGACACAGTCACAAGTTGTGCACATCCCTTGAGGTGTTCAAGCAAAGCCTGGATGAGACACTTAGTGCCATAGTCTAGTTGATTGGACAGGGCTGGGTGCTAGGTTGGACTGGCTGAGCTCCAGGGATGGCAACTCCACCACCTCCCTGGCAGCCCATTCCAATGCCAATCACTCTCTCTGCCAACAACTTCCTCCTAACATCCAGCTTAGACCTCCCCTGGCACAACTTCAGACTGTGTCCCCTTGTTCTGTTGCTGGTTGTCTGGCAGAAGAGACCAACCCCACCTGACTACAGCCTCCCTTCAGGTAGCTGTAGACAGCAATGAAGTCCCTGCTGAGCCTCCTCTTCTGCAGGCTGCACACCCCCAGCTCCCTCAGCTTCTCCTCACAGGGCTGTGCTCCAGGCCTTTCACCAGCTTCATTGCCCTTCTCTGGACACCTTCCAGTATATCAACATCTCCTATGTGCAGTGATATTCTGATTGTACCATTTCACCTCAAATCAAGCATCCTACAACATTATCTTGAAGAAATGTATGGCTGAATGTAATGGCTTATTCATGTTTAAAGTAATCTGCAATTAATGTTCCTCCTGCAGGGAAAAATGATATCTTTGGGGAGATGGTCCATCTTTATGCAAAACCAGGAAAGTCAAATGCAGATGTGAGAGCTTTAACTTACTGTGACTTACATAAGATCCAGCGAGAAGATCTCCTGGAAGTTTTGGATATGTACCCTGAATTTTCTGATCTCTTCCTCACCAATCTGGAACTGACTTTTAACCTCAGAGATGAAACTACCAAGGTACCTATAACAAGTGATTTTGGTTTTCTCTTAATATTGGGCCAAATATATCCTGCAGTAACAAAATTTGAACATAGCAACTGAAAAACCAAGGTTAGCAAAATAAAAGCTCAAAGCCTGAGGGCAAATCCTATTTTTAAACAATGCATCTCCTGCTGAAGTCAGTTAAACACAGCAGAAGGCAATGAAATTATTCAGGTGAGGTTATTTTCACAGGATTTGGTTCTGTATTAAAGGTTCAGGCAGGGAGATTTTGGATGTTTTAAGTCATGGAAAATATGGGGTTGGGTTTTTTTTTTCACTCAAAGGGGAACTTTTGACACTAAATATAATTGTGCAGTCATAAAATAAAGATAGATCAGATTATCTGGATTAATTCTGTGATTAACATTAAAACATGGATTGTTAATTCTCTGATCTCAAGGTGCACCCTGCCTCCTAGGACACTAAAAGCATACACAAAGGACCTTTTAAATTTCACTCAGGTCTTCAGATTTGCAGGGATTTCTTGATCTCTTTTGTCCCACAGTGCCCAGCCTAAGCATCACATTTTGCACAGATTGCACCTTCAGGAAAGTAGATAAATTATCAATGTTTCCTTATGTCAGACTGCTGTGGTCAGACTGAACTGCAAAAGAAAGGGGGTGTTTGTCCAGATAGGGAGAGTGGAAAGGCTACTGCCAATCTCCTGCTTCTGATGCTAAAGTTTGCCCTAGAAAGTTGCAACACAAGCAGCTGGCTACCAAACGTGGACTGCACTGCCCACAACTACTAGTTTGCATTTCACTGATTTTTATACACTGTTGGTTTGTGGTTTCTGACTATATTTTAAGGGGAAACAAAGAAGGAACTAACATAATTTGGCCTCTAAAACCTTTTTTGAGCAACGAGGAGACCAAGAACACTAAAATACTGGGCTGGGAATGATAGGAGCATCTTTATTAATTCCATGTGGAACTTCAGTTGAAGTTTTAAAACAAATATATGCCAAGAAGTTATGTTGAGCCTTTTCTAAAATAAGAGGTTAGTCTGAAAATAAAAGACCAATTCATTCCTTTCTCTATTTTAAAAGTAGTCTCCTTGAGTGTGTGTGTGTGTGTGTGTGTGTTGATTGAAAAGGTCATGATTATTAATTACATGTAAAATACAAAATAATTGAATTAGTGGTGAATTTAAAACTGAAAGTCCACAGGTTTGAAACGTTGCCAGTAACAATGTTGGTAGCTATTTTCAGCAATTATGTGTCCTCAGTGGTTTAGGATGATTTTTTTTGTTCCTTAGAGCTGATAAAATTGAAACAAAATTCCATTTTCTGTGCTGTAGTGTGGAGCACACGAAGAAATCCCTCATTGCTCGTGTTCCTTAGACATTTTTCAGTTGCTTCTGCTTAAAAACCAGCCACTAAGAGAAATCACTACACGGCCAGAAGCAGGGGAGGGAAGGGAAGACAAGCTCATCTATACCTCTGAGCTTGCCAATCACCATTTTCTCCACCAATTCCTCTTGTTTACCACTGTCTATTGGGATCCAGAAAATAATCCCTCAAAAGAAATGTTGAGCACATTCTGATCTCAAAACACTAAACAGATCCAGATTTGCTGCCTGAATAATAGGCTCTTCTACCTCAACTTGTGCTCCTGTCCTCTTATTTATCTCAAAGTGCCTTTTTTTTCTTGCAGTTATTCTACCAGTGAGCCACTACCAAAGCACCTTGCTCGCTAGGTTTACAATAAAGGGAAGAGAGGAAGATATAAACACTTCCCACTTCTTTCATTCTGCCTTTCTCCCACATGCAAATCTACTCACTCGAGTAAGGGAAACATCCCTATCACAGTGAAGGGAAGCAGGCTGAACCCAATGCTATGGGTATATGCACAAAGAGCACCACTAATGTTATATTCATCTATTTGTAAACTCATCAGTTTTACACAAGTAGCAAGAAGGAGTAAATACATTGTGGCAGGAAAACTAAAGAGGGAGTTGGGAAAAAGCACCTCCCATTCTGTAGGGTGGATAGAAGAAGACATCATTGTTGTTCTGCTATGTAAATGAATCAAATCCAACAGAGAGGAAGAGAGGGTCTAGAAAGACAAAATAATGAGAGCTAAAGTGTCTGGTGTTTGTCAGCATTCTATTTATTGTTGTAGGATGCAACCTTTATCACAATTACCTGGTTATTAAATATACATCTAATTATGCTCAGTTACTCCTTGCAGTAGTATCCGTTCTCCCTTAGTTTTTAGTTTGTGTGTGTTTTCCTTCATTCCTCCCAGATGACTTTCAGTTCAGGGAGCTGATCAAACAGGGACACATGTCCATGCAAACTTCTCATCAGAATGCCTTTGTTTTGCCATCAGGTGGTGACATTGTTTTCACTCAATCTGCATGAGCTTTGTAATGATACCATCAGCTGGGGATGGAGAGGTTGATATAGATTGACTACTGTAATATTGCCTTTCTTAAAGCTTGAACATGATTAACAGTCAATCACATATTGAAAACCTGCTCTCTTTAGATGAGACTAATCTGTCATTATGTTTCATATTCCATTAATCAAGTCTGACCTCATAATAAGATCACAAACTACTAATGATATGGACGGAGATAACTGCAACCTACGAAGACGGAAATTGTCCTTTCAAAGTGAAATAGAGAAAGGTAATTAACTTCATTTCTTAAGTTAGACAGCAGTGCTTCATTATTCATTGGTATTTCACTTGGTAATTCTGGGTACATTAGGGTCCCATGTTGGCCATTACTATAGCAGCTCTTGAGAATACAGCTGGGAAGCAAAAATGCTCTGTGCATTGTTCACTATATGGTTATGTATGGCTAGAAAATGGAGGTTTCTGTCTTCCATGACTTCAGAGCTACCAGTGCAGAGGTGTTCCAACACTGAGCTAACCTATTGCTTTTGAGATAGATACATATGTAGGTAGGTAGGTAGCTTACCTCTTAAACATTATCTATTTTCTGACAGTACATTTTAAACCTTTTGGAGAAACTAGCCTAAGGGGTTATTTATAAGCAGCAACTGATTTTATTTCCTCAGTCAATTGCATTGTTGAATTTGATACTATGTAGTGTTTCTCCCTGGAATGAAAATATTTTGTTGTCAGGAAAACAGTACATTCACCACAGTCAGATTTTGATTCGTATGGTGATGTGCAAATGGTTGCCCTGGAAGGAGTTTAGGTAAGGTTTTCTCTGTGCTTATGTTCACCTGAGAGTCTTTGGGGAGTAATCCTAATGAGGGAAAACTCGGTGAAATGTTAAACTATTTCATGAGTGCTTAGTACTGATAAATATGAGGAACTGTACATAGTAGCTGTAGTCATAGAATCATAGAATCAGTCAGGGTTGGAAGGGACCACAAGGATCAGCCAGTTCCAACCCCCCTGCCATGGCCAGGGATGATCAGCTAGTTCCAACCCCCCTGCCATGGGCAGGGACACCCTACCCTAGAGCAGGCTGCACACAGCCTCAGCCAGCCTGGCCTTAAACACCTCCAGCCATGGGGCCTCAAACACCTCCCTGGGCAACCCATTCCAGCCTCTCACCACTCTCCTGCTCAACAACTTCCTCCTCATGGCCACTCTGAATCTCCCCACTTCCAGCTTCGCTCTATCCCCCCCAGTCCTGTCACTCCCTGATAGCTTAAAAAGTCCCTCCCCAGCTTTCTTGTAGCCCCCTTCAGACACTGAAAGGCCACGATGAGATCAGACTGCAACAGTCATGAAGAGAGCTAAGCCAATAGAACATTTCCATTCTTGTGCAGGGAAAGCACCATCCCTTGAGTAACATTGCATGTTTATGGTGCAATGCTTTGTCTGACAGAATACTGTTTCTCTATGCCTGTCTTTCACACTCCACAGTTAAACACCAGTCATAAAGGCAGCATAATACCAACTTAGAGAGTTTCAGGGTAGCTGATAATAAGTGGGAACACTTTCAACATACATGGCAGGTATAATGTTGGATGAAGGAAGACTTTAATCCAGGGTATGGCTACTCATAACAATGACATTGCTGTTCGATCAAAGAAGAGTCTTTAGGGCAGAAAGCCAAGACTGACAACAAATCTGTCAGGAAAATGTCCCCATGAAATATTCAATCTGCTCTCACAAAGTATCTGTTGACAAAGGCCTGAACAACCTTCACATTTCTTAGGAGAAAACATATGCTGCCACTTAGACAAGATGGAAGTGATCTTTCATGGTGTGCCTGCTGCAGAATTACAAATAGGCTCCTCAGGTGTCAGTGTGTTACCAAGACCCCTAGGCTTTTATGCTTCTTGTCCAGTAAATTACGCTGAACATCCTCCTAGAAACATCTACTTGTGCATTACTTTTGAGAGAATATAATTCCCCACATCTCTGTCTCTGGGGGAAAACAGCATACAAACAAAAAAAAAACCCAAAGATACCCACAAACAAAACAAAACCAAACCCAAAACCAAAACCAAACCTTGCACCAATGGGCAAGAAAATACAAGGCTTGTTACGAGCTCCTTGGTCCTGGTAATGACTATATGGCACCTGATAATGTCTGAGCTAAATGATTTGCAGTACATTGGAAGGCCATCAGAGAAGATGCAATTGTTAAGAGTCCTTTACTAAGAATCGAGTAATCTCGTGGGGCCCCTGGCTAACTGCTGCACTCTGGTCCCTGCTCAGACTCTCTGTGTTGCCATAGTCACAGCAAACACCTTGTAGCAGCAGACCTTCAATGTCAGTTCTCTGTGGCACATCCTACATCCTGTATGATGCTGTAGTAGCAGTAAGGTTACTGCTGGCTTGTGAAGGAGCATTCTACTGAATTTAACACTCTACATATATGAGGAACTGGTCTGTATCAGGAACAGTGTGGCCAGCAGGACAAGGGAGGTTCTTCTGCTCCTGTGCTCAACACTGGTCAGGCCAAACCTTGAGTGCTGTGTCCAGTTCTGGGCTCCTCAATTCAAGAGAGAGGTTGAGATACTGGAACGTGTCCAGAGGAGGGCAACAAAGCTGGTGAAAGGCCTGGAGCACAGCTCTGTGAGGAGAGGCTGAGGGAGCTGGGGGTGTGCAGCCTGCAGAAGAGGAGGCTCAGGGCAGACCTCATTGCTGTCTACAAGTACCTGAAGGGAAGCTGTAGCCAGGTGGGGTTGGTCTCTTCTGCCAGGCAACCAGCAACAGAACAAGGGGACACAGTCTCAAGTTGTGCCAGGGGAGGGGAGGTCTAGGCTGGATGTTAGGAGGAAGTTGTTGGCAGAGAGTGATTGGCATTGGAATGGGCTGCCCAGGGAGGTGGTGGAGGCACTGTCCCTGGAGGCATTGAAGCAAAGCCTGGATGAGGCACTTAGTGCCATAGTCTAGTTTATTGGGCAGGGCTGGGTGCTGGGTTGGACTGGCTGAGCTTGGAGGTCTCTTCCAACCTGATTAAAAAAATTGAGTGTACTTGTGGGCCCCTGGCTAACTGCTGCTCTCTGGTCCCTGCTCAGACTCTCTGTGTTGCCATAGTCACAGCAAACATCTTGTAGCAGTAGACCTTCAATGTCAGTTCTCTGTGGCACATCCTACAGCCTGTATGATGCTGTAGAGTACTACAGGTTACTGCTGGCTTGTGAAGGAGCATTCTAATGAATTTAACACTTTACATATAAGAGGAACTGGCATCATATCTTCATCCAGAGTAGTCTGTAAAATATAGAACTATTTGGAGGTGATCCTGGAGAATGTCTCAGAAGAAATAAAGTTGAAAAGACAGAGTTTCTGAACACCCAAGCTGGCAAATGAATCTCTGGTCAGAGTATTCTTGCAGATGAAAAAAAAACTACATGTTGTACAGCAACTTTTAATGGTTGGATTTGGATTTCAGAGCTAAAGTTTGAACGAGAAAGAGTTGCTCAACATTCTCACTTTTATATTCTGAAATCACAGGCTTACAGGATATTAGAGGTTGGAAGGGACCCAAGGAGATCATCCACTCCAACCCTCCTGCCAGAGCAGGACAATCCTATCTAACACAGATCACAGAGGAACACATCCAGACAGGCCTTGAAAGTCTCCAGAGAAAGAGACTCCACAACCTCTCTGGGGAGCCTTTGCCAGTGCTCTGAGACCCTTCCAGGAAAGAAGTTTCCCCTTGTGTTGAGGTGGAACCTCTTGTGCTGCAGCTTCCATCCATTGCTCCTTGTCCTATCCCAGGGAACAAGTGAACAAGAGAACAGAGCCTATTCTCCCTCTCCTGACCCACAGCCCTCAGATGTTTATAAACATCAATTAAATCCCCTCTCAGTGTTCTCTTCTCCAGACTAAGCAGCCCACATCTCACTAAATTTTTATCTATTTGCAATTATTAGGGTGGGGTGGGGGGCAGAGGAGAGTTAACTCATGAAATGGTCTTCCTGCTGGCACTCTTTACTTTCAGCTGTGGACCTATTAGCTTATTATACAGCTTGAAATTATCTTGCTTCCATCTTCAGCGTGAGCATCAGCGATTTTCTCCTTCTTTTCCAGTGCTAAAAATGGGATTGTGTTATCTCAGACTTGAGTTGGTGTTAGCTTGATTTGGATCTTGTTGCCATGGTAACTCTTCCTCTTCCTGCACAAGTTTTATCAGGGGTTAAACAAAATCAACAGCGCTCTCTGTTATGCATCTGCAGTCCATACCCATACATTTCTAATTCCATGAAAGACCTTCTCAGTCCACCTATACATCTATCCACCATTTCTTACCTGTGTCAAGAAGAGCTTCTATTAGCTGGTCCATTAGACTTTGTTTTAAAGCGTACAACAAGGTTACTGTTGTGGAGGCAGGGAATTAATATGGCCAAGTCAGGAATCATAAAAATACAACTATTTTGTTTTCCTGGAATTATGCCCTTAAACTATATACAAAAATCATAGAATCATAGAATCAACCAGGTTGGAAGAGACCTCCAAGATCATCCAGTCCAACCTAGCACCCAGCCCTATCCAATCAACCAGACCATGGCACTAAGTGCCTCATCCAGTCTTTTCTTGAACACCTTCAGGGACAGTGCCTCCACCACCTCCCTGGGCAGCCCATTCCAATGGGAAATCACTCTCTCTGTGAAGAACTTCTTCCTAATATCCAGCCTATACCTACCCTGGCACAACTTGAGACTGTGTCCCCTTGTTCTATTGCTGCTTGCCTGGGAGAAGAGGCCACCCCCCACCTGGCTACAATGCCCCTTCAGGTAGTTGTAGACAATAATAAGATCACCCCTGAGCCTCCTCTTCTCCAGGCTGCACACCCCCAGCTCCCTCAGCCTCTCCTCATAGGATTTGTGCTCCAGGCCCCTCACCAGCTTTGTTGCCCTTCTCTGGACATGTTCCAGCACCTCAACATAAATAGGTTTAGTTTATTGACAGGTTCAGTTTGATGGGGAATTTCTTCCCAAAAAATAGGATATTATAGGCAAATTTAGAGATCTAGAAAGTCAGGAAGTGGAAAAGGCTAAGCTATAAACACAGCTTTACTCCACCATCAATCAGGCTGAGCAGAAGATTAAGGGAACAGCAGGTCTTATTCACGGAGCTGAGGTAGGCATTTGGCAATGATTCCTTACTGGATTCCTCTGTGGAAGCAGCCTTCTGACACTGCAGGCAGTATCTAATAGTGTATGTCCACGCAGCAGTAACCCAGGGCAAGTGGCAGAGTCACCAAACTTCTTCCATATAGTGGGATGATCATGGAAGGATGCTGCCGTCACAGCATCCCCCAGTCCAGGAGGTGGCCAGGACGTTGGCTGCTGAAATGGTCCAGGAGGGGCCGGGCCAGATGCCACCTGGCTGACCCCAGGGCTTTCCAAGCCTGCAAGTTTGCACAGAAGGGTGCAAAAGTGGGGAGAACTGTCCAAAAGCAGGGATGGGATAAAACCAAAAGCCATACCAAAGGTAGGAGCCGTCCAAAAGCAGGGACGGTCCAGTCATGGCAGGAACCTGTCCTGTCAGGCACTCTGTCAGGAGCTCCTTTTCAAGGTGGGAACTCTGTCAAGGCAGGAACTCTCAAGGCAGGAACTCTCAAGGCGGGAGCTCTCAAGGCAGGAGCTCTCAAGGCAGGAACGCTCAAGGCAGGAACTCTCAAGGCAGGATCTATCAAGGCAGGAGCTCTCAAGGCAGGAACTCTCAAGGCAGGAACTCTCAAGGCAGGAGCTCTCAAGGCAGGAACTCTCAAGGCAGGAACTCTCAAGGCAGGATCTATCAAGGCAGGAGCTCTCAAGGCAGGAACTCTCAAGGCAGGAACTCTCAAGGCAGGAACTCTCAAGGCAGGAACTCTCAAGGCAGGAACTCTCAAGGCAGGAGCTCTCAAGGCAGGAACGCTCAAGGCAGGAACTCTCAAGGCAGGATCTATCAAGGCAGGAACTCTCAAGGCAGGAACTCTCAAGGCAGGAGCTCTCAAGGCAGGAACTCTCAAGGCAGGAACTCTCAAGGCAGGAGCTCTCAAGGCAGGAGCTCTCAAGGCAGGAACTCTCAAGGCAGGAACTCTCAAGGCAGGAACGCTCAAGGCAGGAACTCTGAAGGCAGGAACTCTGAAGGCAGGAACTCTCAAGGCAGGAACTCTGAAGGCAGGAGCTCTCAAGGCAGGAACGCTCAAGGCAGGAACGCTCAAGGCAGGAACTCTGAAGGCAGGAGCTCTCAAGGCAGGAACTCTCAAGGCAGGAACTCTCAAGGCAGGAACGCTCAAGGCAGGAACGCTCAAGGCAGGAACGCTCAAGGCAGGAACTCTCAAGGCAGGAACTCTCAAGGCAGGAGCTGTCAAGGCAGGAGCTGTCAAGGCAGGAACCTTTTCCCGGTCTCCCTTGTTCTGTTTATCCTTTCCTAGACAAAGTGCCCATTTACCATTTGTACTGGGCACAAAAACCCAGCCAGCCAGCAGCCCAAGTCCAGCGTGGGCTTCCACACAGCTCAGCCCGTGTGCAGAAAGGCTCCTCCTGCTGTTCCCCCCCAAAGCCCACAGGGCAGGGGGAGAAAGCAGTTTTCACTCTGCTCCCATTCAAACCTGCAGGGGTGGCAAAGAAGAAATTTGGGGTACCCCAAGACAGTTACCTGAGGGGCCAGCTTGTTCTTTGATTTCCAGAAAGGACTGCAGTACCTTAGAAAATGAAGAAATACACCACCCAGTAGCTTATTTTTCACTTTCATCCAGAAGAAATTCATTGCAGAACTTTCTGAGTAATGGATTATAGTCCTTGCTGTGATGGTCTGAGTGGTATCTGCCCCCCCACCCCCCCAACTTAAGAAAATCACCCAGACTAGACTCAGCTGAGCTGGGAATTAAGGGATGAAGCTTTATATTTACAGCTTAGCACAATATACAAGCAGATATTGACAATCTGTACAGCTATAACTGGAGGTGTTCAAGAAGAGACTGGATGAGACACTTAGTGTCATGATCTAGTTGATTGGACAGGGCTGGGTGCTAGGTTGGACTGGATGATCTTGGAGGTCTCTTCCAACCTGGTTGATTCTATAGACAGAAATAGACAAGTTAAAAGTGATACAGAAACACAGCAGCCCTCCCAGAAACCAGTGTCCCCAGGAGGGGCTCCCAACCACCCTTCCACCTCCTTTCCACCCCTCTACCTTATCCCAGACTTTGCCTTATGTTCAAGGTGAGTTTGGAGAATTGCCAGGGGGGTTAGAAAGCAAAAGGATTAGTTACACAGCAGGTTAGAGAGAGAAGTGAGGCAGCCAGAGCCAGAGAGCAACTCCATTATCTATACTTGTGTTCTTGTTTTTATACATCCCAGCAAACCTGCGAGTGCAGCAGGCATCACCATTGTTTCCTTTTCACAGCCTATCATTAATTCTTCCCACCAAAATATTCCAGCTAGCTTCAAACTAGCAGACTTGCACAGGTGCAGCCTTAGTCAGTTGCTGTAGGTGCTTAACAGTTAGCCAAGAAACTTTGTCCATGACTGCTTAGAATAAGCCTGGCAGCTCCAAAGAAAACTCTCAGCTGGGTTGGCAAATGAGCCTCCTGCTGAAAAGTGAGGGATGATGAGCTGTGCCATCTGTATTCAGTTGTCTCATTCAACAGCACAGAATACAGTCCTTGCTTGCCCATTTCTCATTTTCCTCTAGTAGTCCTGTGGGAGATTTCAAAGGAAATACATAGGGATGAGAAGTTTCTTTTGCTCTGCAAGTGCTGAGTGCAGATTGATTATCCCATGCTGAATGGGACGTCACTGGAGTCGGTTACATCGATATGAAATCCAAACATACAGGTGAGATATGTGACTGTCGTAGGTGGAGAATAAGTGAGCTCACTGATAGAAAACTTGAGCCATTGAGAAGACTTCTCTGCTGGTTTGAAGCTAGCTAGAATGTTTTGGTGAGAAGAACTAGATTACAGGCTGTGAAAGAGAACCAAGGGTGGTGTCTACTTCACTCATAGGCTTGCTGATAAGTATAAGGATAAGAATCCAAACATAGATAAGGGAGTCGCTATTTGCCTGAGCTCTGGGCTGCATTTTTTCTCTCTAACCTCACCCTCCACCTCTCTGATTAATCCACTTTGCTTCCTAACCCCCCCTAGCCAACCCTCCATTCTTCCTTGGGGCACAAGGCGACGTCTGGGGTAAGGTAGAGGGGTGGGAGAAGATGGAAGGGCAGTTGGGAGCCCCTCCTGGGCACCCAGGTTTCTGGGACAGCTGTTGTGTTTCTGTTACCTTTTACCTTGTATATTTCTGTATCTAGATGTATATACTGTAAATCTCTGCTTGTATATTGTGCAAAGCTGTAAATAATAAGCTTCATTCAATTTCCAGAGACAACTGAGTCTAGTCTGGGTGATTTCCAAAGTGTGGGGGGGCAGATAACACCCAAACCAGCACAACTTCTCTGGAGTTCAAGCATTATTACCTTTACTAGCACCATGCTTAGGTTTTCTTCTAAAATCTTAATCTTTTTGACATTGTTCCAATGTCCACTCTCATTAAAAGCTACTCTTTGCATTTAACTGGTGTAACCATTAGCCGAAGGCTATCAACATTCTGCACCCATTCTGGGCACTCACATAATTTTCTTGAAGCTCTGGAAGCAATCATCTATGAAATCTTTTCTGGATCAAACTGATTTTTGTCAGGGCATATAAAATCTTTCCATCATACCCAGCATAATTAAAATACTGGCTAAGTAAACCAGTGTTAACACCCTCACTGGGAATTTAATGATAACCCCACTAAAACAAATCCTTACTCTGGATTTTTAGCTGTGATCCAAACCCAGGAACATTATCCCACAGTTGAGAGGATAATAAGAACTCCAGTGAAGTTATATTGCTAAATGAGTAACCAGAGATTCACATAGCTAGCACTACTTTAATTTTTGCCAGCTGGCCCAGGAAACTCATAAGAAACAATTTTTACTTCCATGGATGTGCTTTAAAAAGGCCACAAAGGAAAGTTCTTACCTAATCTCCTTACACAATTATCACATACATTTGCCTCAGGTTGACATAGATCATGACAATCAGTTGGGATATGAAATGCAGTTTGCAGTGGTTTATCATGATATTAACTAATTAAACTTACATACTACTTCATTTTATTCTGATGAGTTAAGCTTCTTGGCTAAACTTTTCCAGAAGTAGCTACTTACCCATTCTCAAAGTAAGCAAAGTAGTCAGAGCTCTACTAAACTTCTAATTGAATCTTGGTGAGTATAGCTATCTTAAGTATGCAGTGCTCATAGGTACTATCCAGGCTAGGAAGCCAAACCATTTTAACATAGCTTTATTACACAAGGTACCCAGAGACCGTGGTTGGCAGTAGAGAAGAGAAGGAAATCTTCCATGAACTGATTCTCCTTTCCAAAAGTATGAGGTGAAGCAGTACCAAGAGAACGGGGAAAAACTTCCTCACCCCTGCTCTATCCCATTCCTGTCCCCTCTCCTATGAAGAAAGACTGAAGAATAGGGTCTGTTCAGGCTGGAAAGGAGAAGGGTCCCAAGTGACCTTCTTGTGGCCTTCCAGGATCTGAAAGGGGTCTACAAAACAGCTGGGGAGGGACTGTTGAGGCTCTCAGGGAGTGCCAGGACTGGGGGGAATGGAGCAAAGCTGGAGGTGGGGAGAATCAGAGTGGATGTAAGGAGGAAGTTGTTGAGCATGAGAGTGGTGAGAGTCTGGAATGGGTTGCCCAGGGAGGTGGTTAAGGCCCCATGGCTGGAGGTGTTTAAGACCAGGCTGGGTGAGGTTCTGGCCAGCCTGCTCTAGGGTAGGGTGTCCCTGCCCATGGCAGGGGGGTTGGAACTGGCTGCTCCTTGTGGTCCCTTCCAACCCTGACTGATTCTATCATTCTATGAAATTAAATGCATACTCTGATATGGAGAAAGGAAAAACTGTCCTGCTCTGTGTGGACATTCAGGAAGGCTAAAACTTGGTTTCATCTACCATGCCCAGCATGGCAAATACACAAGTGCTTTGGAGCATATGAAGTGCTGATAAATCTTGTTCTTGTGGTCTCTTCCAACTCTAATTCTATGATTCTATGATTCTAAATGTTCATTATATGAATAGACTCAGACAAGTACTGTGCTGTGTCCCCAGAAAGAAAGCAGGGCAAGGATCTGGACAAACATTGAAGTTCTTGTCTAAATGTGTTGAAGTGTTAGTATTATGCTCATGTAGTTAGTTTGGGTTTAATTAGAAAACAGTTTCTAATATCCAGCCAGAGTGTCAGGTGGTTAAACAACCAGGAAACAACTAAGACCTTGGCAGGCAGCTTATGGCTTGAAACAAGACCTCGTGTCCTTGAAATCTTACCTTCATCATGAAACCCCTAACAGATAGTATGTGGTCATCAGAGAGCCCATCACCGCAGTTTTCCATCTGCTTCTATCATTGTTATTGCTGTTATTGCAGCTTCCAGAGAAGAGTCTTGTTTCCAGGAGCTGCTCCCAAGCAGGTTTCTTTTCAGAACCCAAATATCTGATGAAAATGCACACAGTGGCACTTAGCCAACCTCTGAAAATAGAAGTTAATAATTGTACTACAGTGAAAGCTGAATTCCTTGCAAAAGAGAATTCTAAACTTCATAGGAGGGAGAATTCCTTTGACCTTTGCTCTGAATCCCTTTTGGGATGCATGTTCACAATTCCTTGTTTCTAAATGTTTAAGTACAGTATTGTTTCCTGAACTATAAATCAAGAATTGTGCTTTCCTTACTATGTGATGATCATTAAAGTTGATACAAAGCCAAACAGAGCAAAGAAAAATCAGAGGGAAGGCTGATACCCCCTCCCTAACATATCTAACTGCACACAAAGGGATGTGATGGTTTGGGTGTTACCTGCCTCCCCCCCACACTTAAGAAAATCACCCAGACTAGACTCAGATGAGCTGGAAATTAAGGAATGAAGCTTTATATTTACAGCTTAGCACAATATACAAGCAGGTATTGACAATCTATACAGCTAGAGACAGAAATAGACAAGCTAAAAAGTCATACAGAAACACAGCAGACCTCCCAGAAACCAGAGTCCCCAGGAGGAGCTCCCAAACACCCTTCCACCTCCTTTCCACCCTTCTACCTTATCCCAGCCTTTGCCTTATGCGCAAGGTGAGCTTGGAGAATTGGCCTGGGGGGTTAGGAAGCAGAAGAATTAGTTAGACAGCAGGTTAGGGAGAGAAGTGCATGCCAGAGCCAGAGAGCAACTCTGTTACCTGTGTTTATGTTCTTGTTTTTATCCATCTCAGCAAGCCTATGAGTGCAGCAGACATCACCACTGTTTCCTTTCCATAGTCTATCATCTAATTCCTCTCACTAAAAGATCCCACTTAGCCTCAAATTAGCACAGGAATAAAGGAAGGTTTTCATACTCACTTCAACTTCAAAATTCTTGGGGTTTTAAGTGTGTCTCAAATTGAGTTATTGAGAACTAGCTCCTTTCCTAGTCTATTTAAAAATAGGAACATAGGTCCTTATGGAAAAATTACCCAGACTTTTAGTTCAGGATTGTGGGGGAAGGTTTCAGTATCTCCTTCAATTCCCTATTTTCAGAGTCATCCAAGTTTACATAGCTCAGAGAGGAACTACAGCTAACAGCATGTTAAGGTATTAAACTCTTGCTGAGACAGACCAGTAACTCAAACAGCTCCCTCCAGAACAATTAATTTCCCCCACCTTCACTATCCAACTTACTGGATATTAAACTCCAATTCAAATCCTGCAAAAGCACCAGGAATTGCTATCACTATGGAATTTCAGTGTTTTTTATCTACAGGTTTCCCACTGAACAGGCAGAAACAGACAAATTATTAACTAAATTGGAATTCAAGGAATCTTCTATGATAAAAAACAGTCACAGGGAACTGAGAACTTTAAACCTTTTTACTACTGAGAGGAGAAAATGTTCTAACTTTCCTAAAATACCACCAGTAACCTACTTTTCCTAGGAATAGGAATCTTCCTGCATTAGTTTCTAGACACACACTGGTTTTCCTTGCTGTTACCCCAACATCACAGACATATCCAGCCACATGATTTGCAAACAGGGTGTCCTAAAAATAGGTGGTTAATTTGAAGGGAAACATAATGATTACAAGTGTGAAAGAAAGTGAAAAATAAATATGTGGAGAGCAGCCAGGCAGAAAGGGACCTGGGGGTACTGGAAGACAGTAGCTGAAGATGAGGCAGCAGTGTGCCCAGGTGGCCAAGAGAGCCAATGGCATCCTGGCCTGCATCAGGAACTGTGTGGCCAACAGGACAAGAGAGGTTATTCTGCCACTGTACTCAGCACTGGTCAGGCCACACCTTGAGTGCTGTGTCCAGTTCTGGGCTCCTCAATTGAAGAGAGATGTTGAGGTGCTGGAAGGTGTCCAGAGAAGGGCAACAAAGCTGGTGAGGGGCCTGGAGCACAGCCCTGTCAGGAGAGGCTGAAGGAGCTGGGGGTGTGCAGCCTGCAGAAGAGAAGGCTCAGGGCAGAGCTCATTGCTGTCTACCCGAAGAGAGGCTGCAGCCAGGTGGGGTTGGTCTCTTCTCCCAGGCATTAGGATTACCATTTTCCCTGACACAGGATTATGCACCATTTCAGTTCTATCTGTGGTACTGTAATTAACCCCTCCTGGAGTACTGCACCCATTTCTGGAGCCCCTATGACAAGAGGGATGTGGATGTGCTGGAGAGTTTCCAGAGAAGGGCCACGAGGATGCTCAGAGGCTGCAGCAGCTCTGCTGTGAGCACAGACTGAAAGAGTTGGGGCTGTGCAGGCTGGAGCAGAGGAGGCTCCCAGGTGACCTTCTGGTGGCCTTCCAGGATCTGAAGGTGGTCTACAAAAAAACTGGGGAGGGACTTCTTAGGCTATCAGGGAGTGACAGGAGTGGGGGAAATGGAGCAAAGCTGGAGGTGAGGAGATTCAGAGTGGATGTGAGGAGGAAGTTGTTGAGCATGAGAATGGTGAGAGGCTGGAATGGGTTGCCCAGGGAGGTGGTTGAGGCCCCATGGCTGGAGGTGTTTAAGGCCAGGCTGGATGAGGCTGTGTGCAGCCAGCCTGATCTCTAGATCATGCGTCCCTGCCCAAGGCAGGGGGGTTGGGACTAGATGATCCTTGTGGTCCCTTCCAACCATGACTGCTTCTGTGATTCCATGATACTACCTGAAATGGTCAGCCAGTGACTTTTCATTCAGGATGTTTTCTGCCCATGGAGCAAAGTTGGCCACATTAAGCATTCCTCTGTTCTCTGACAAGGTAACTGACACTTTTAAATCAAACAACTGAAAACAAATAGTCAAGAGGAGCAGCAAATGTTTTGCTCATACAGGAGAAAGACAGACTGGCTACCACAGGAATACTTGTGAATTCCATCTAAGATCTAGCTAAAAGCAGTTGAACCAAAACACTTGCTGGGAATCTGAAGATATGCAGACCTTTTGAGCAATCAATCATCCCTCTTTCCACACTACAGTGTGCATTTCTCCTTACCAAGGGACATATTGGTGTAGCTTAAAATAATATGGTAAGTTTTTTCCAAGGAGAGGGAAGATGTCATGTCTGCTGAACAGATTTGTAGTTATGTAGATCATGCTAATGATGAGGATTAGCTGGTTTATGGTTTGGGATATAAATTGCTTTCCGTGGGGGTGAGGAAGTCATTGACTTCATTTCCTGCACATGGCTGAATTTGGCTAGGCATATGATGGGACTTGGAGAAGTAAAGAGGGGGTTCAGCAGAACTGCCAGGTTGAACTTTCAGTGGGAGATTTAGAATACTGGCCTAGGCTCCCCAAGAATGTTGTTGAATCCCCTTCCCTGGAGGTGTTTGGAAGACTCAGGGATGTGGTGCTAAGGAACATAGAGTGATTTGCCACTGGAATGGGCTGCCCAAGGAGGTGGTGGAGTCACCATCCCTGGAGGTGTTCAAGAAAAGCCTGGATGAGGCACTTAGTGCCATGGTCTAGTTGACTGGCTAGGGCTGGGTGCTAGGTTGGACTGGATGAGCTTGGAGCTCTCTTCCAACCTGGTTGATGCTATGATTCTATGATCTTAAAGTTCCTTTCCAACCAAAACAATTCTATGACTTTTTATTGAATGACTGAAACAGGGAGCAAAAATTGCCCAGCTTCTGATACGCTTGGCTACACAGCTGGCCTGATTCAGCATGACAAATTCTAGTCAAGGAAATTACATTAACATTAAACAGTAGTGCTCCACATGTAACATATTAGTGACACTTTCACCAGCATTGTTTGTCACAGACTAATATGTTGAGAGAAAAGATGTTTAGATCATTCAGACTGGCACTGTCTGAGTCATGCAAAGCTCCAGTATTACTGCATGCAAAAGCAACTTGCTGGTCTCTGGTAGCCACCCCTCCAAGATGGATTTCATGCCAGCATTTTTGTGAGTCTGTGTCATAGCTCTATTTCATTGCCCTCATGACAACCCAGTTCCTCCCCTCTCTTTGCCAATGAAAGTGCAAAAAGCAAGACACAAACCTTCTGATAACTACTGTGAGGCTTTTCAAATTTTCAGACAGCAAATGTCAAAGGATATTGGCTGTAAACTTGGCAGGCATACAAAATGCATAAGAAGCTAAAATAAGAGTACAACATAAAACTATACATCTTCAGTAAAGCAGGGAGTTACAAAATCATAATCTCCAGCAGCCAGAATCAGAAACTGAATTTTGTCTTCCTGGAAAAGGAAGGAAGAAGCACTAAGATGAGAGAGGTGTGTTTTTTTAATAGTTACATTTATTTTGGAAACAGAAAAGCAGGAAGGGAAACCTTTTGAAGCCTAGAGTCTGTGGAACAGAAAGTGAACTTAACCATATGTACATACACACAGACAGAAAACTGTAGTCTTCTGGAAAAATCCACAAATCAATAACGTTACAAAAAGAAGACAAAACTGAAGAGGTTCACACTCTTGACTAAAACACTGGAATAGGTTGCTTAGAGAAGTTGGGGATGCCTTGTCCTTAAAGCATCTAAGACCAGGCTGTGTGATGCTTTTAGTCTAGTAGGAGATATCCCTGCCTGTAGCAGAGTGATGGGAAGTAGATTGTCTTTGAGGTCCTTTCCAACTCAAGCCATTCTATGATTCTCTATTATTTGTCACATATTTCCACTGACCTACAGAGACTATGACCTTGGGCTGAAGCACAGAAAAATTACTACACCATTATCAGGTCCTAAAAAGACAAATGAAAAACACAGTTTCCATTTGAGTTCCTATTCTAGCTGCAGAGTATCATAGGATTATTCTCCAGGCAGAATACTCTTTAGCATTAAATAAGAATCTTTTTAAAGGAAAACAACTTTTCACTCTCTGAATGCACCCAGAGGGCTAGCAAATGAAAGCAATGGAAGGAGGTCTAGGCTGGATGTTAGGAGGAAGTTGTTGCCTGAGAGAGTGATTGGCATTGGAATGGGCTGCCCAGGGAGGTGGTGGAGTCGCCATCCCTGGAGGTGTTCAAGAAAAACCTGGCTGAGGCACTTAGTGCCATGGTCTGGTTGATTGGACAGGGCTGAGTGCTAGGTCAGACTTGGTGATCTTGGAGCTCTCTTCCAATCTGGTTGATTCCATGATTCTATGAAATGGAGCAAAGCTGGAGGTGGGGAGAGTCAGAGTGGAGGTTAGGAGGAAGTTGTTGAGCATGAGAGTGGTGAGAGCCTGGACTGGGTTGCCCAGGGAGGTGGTTGAGGCCCCATGCCTGGAGGTGTTTAAGGCCAGGCTTGATGAGGCTGTGTGCAGCCTGCTCTAGGGTAGGGTGTCCCTGCCCATGACAGGGGGGTTGGAACTGGCTGCTCCTTGTGGTCCCTTCCAACCTTGACTGATTCTATGATTCTAAATCCAAAAATGCATCTTTTGAAATAGATCACTTGATTAATAAATCTTCCTTGATTTCAGTAGGCAAACCCCCTACATTCATCAGACCTCTGCTGTTCTTCTAATGCAATGCCAGTGAGTTCATTATAGCCAGACAGCATTTGGAAAAGAGTATGTTCTGTTGTCCTGATACGTGTTTAAAAGAGTGATTTGCCATTGGAATGGGCTGCCCAGGGAGGTGGTGGAGTCACTGTCCCTGGAGGTGTTGAAGAAAAGCCTGGATGAGGCACTTAGTGCCATGGTCTGGTTGATTGTCTAGGGCTGGGTGCTAGGTTGGACTGGATGATCTTGGAGGTCTCTTCCAACCTGGCTGATTCTATGTTTCTATGAAATGGCAACTAAACATGATCAAATGACTCTGGTTTTACAGCAGTGTAATTGTTAGCAGAATTTGGCTTCTTGTATCTAGACAAATTAGTATCCTACGAATATGACAGATCATCGAATCATAGAATCAGTCAGGGTTGGAAGGGAAATGTTAAACTAGTTCATGATTACTTAGTACTGATAAGTATGAGGAACTGTACATAGTAGCTGTAGTCATAGAATCATAGAATCATAGAATCATAGAATCAGTTAGGGTTGGAAGGGACCACAAGGACCATCTAGTTGCAACCCCCCTGCCATGGGCAGGGACACCCTACCCTAGAGCAGGCTGGCCAGAGCCTTATCCAGCCTGGATAAGACAAGACAGTCTGCTACACTTCAGCTGCTATATGATTTTTTTCATTAGAGTCTCAATGACCTCCTCTTAAAATTAGTCTGCTGATTGATTTGTATTCCACAGGGTGTTCATTACAGCTACCCTTAGTGCACAAAATCCCATGAACATAAAAAATTGCCCTAAAAATGGCAATTTCAAGCTTTCATTAGAAGCTATTTTTCACAGGTAGAAGTCAGTCAAGCAGGAAGTAATTAAGACAATTTACTGTAGCATGCCTGTATATAGATCACCATATACTCCTGAAAGAAGAGCCATGGGAATCATCTGCATTACAATTTCTTTATGAAGCTTTCTTTTGGTTTGGTACTATTTTAGAGATGGGATTGCTGAGACTGTGCTACTTGAATCCAATCTGAGTATCCCCCAAGAGCTTTACACAGTCAGTCCATTTGCATTTGTGCTGATATCTTTGCATTATCAGTTTCACCAGACTCACTTATAGCTGGTAAGCCTGCTTAACAGAAGCAGGAGGAAGTCACTTCGGTCTAAGGTTGTGTTAATTGCCTTTGGAGACTCAAGAGGGTAGAATTACAGAAGGTCTGCCTTGGTATTGGTTTTATTTCACTCACCATTACCAGTCCTCACTGGTCACAGATGTCTGGACTCCTGCAGGGTGCTCTGTTTGGATGTTGCATTCTTTTTATGTGCAGATAAAAAGAATTAGATGAAGCCACAGCTTCATTTCCTTCTGTTGACCAGAAAACAGTGAAGAAACCTAGGGGATATACCAAATGTTGTATTAACCATTAGAGTAGGCTGTAAAGACTACAGACACACCAGAGCTATGTTGATTGGTAATTAGCACAAAGCAGATGGGAAGTCATGCTGTCTCCCCAGGAAGTTAATGCAAACTAGTTACAGTATTTATATGTTGTTGAGACTACTCTGATAAAATGTGTTTTAAATAAATAGCAGAACTGGAATTATCCTGACACTTCAGTTAAAAATGGCTATAACCAAATATTGAATTGGAAATGAGATTCAAGTTTGGAATCACAGGCTCACAGGATGTTAGAGGTTGGAAGGGACCCAAAGAGATCATCCAGTCCAACCCCCCCCTGCCACAGCAGGACAATCCTATCTAACACAGATCACACAGGAACACATCCAGACAGGCCTTGAAAGGCTCCAGAGAAGGAGATCACACAACCTCCCTGGGGAGTCTGTTCCAGTGCTCTGTGACCCTTACAGTAAAGAAGTTCCCCCTTGTGTTGAGGCAGAACCTCTTGTGCTGTAATTTACACCCATTGCTCCTTGTCCTATCCCAGGGAGCAGTGAGCAGAGCCTGTCTCCCCCTTCCTGGCCAGCCCTCAGATACCTATAAGCATTCATCAAATCCTCTCTCAGTGTTCTCCAGACTAAGCAGCCCCAGGCCCCTCAGCCTCTCCTCATCAGCCATGCCCTCCAGTCCCCTCATCATCCTCATAGCTCTCCACTGGACCCTCTCCAGCAGATCCCTGTCCCTCTTCAACTGGGGAGCCCAAAACTGAAGGCAGTATTCAAGGTGAGGTCTCAGCAGGACAGAGTAGAGGGGGAGGAGAACCTCCCTTGATCTGCTGGACACACTCCTCCTAATACACCCCAGGATCCCATTGGCCTTCTTGGCCACAAGGGCACATTCCTGTGCCATGGCTAACTTACTACAGAGCGGAGAAGTTGTCTGTATTCATAAACAATGACTCTTGGGTTTGAGTCCCATTTCATTTTCACAGTGTGTTTTTAAAGGTATTCACTTCAAATATAGTTTTATTTGCCACTTCTTAAGAGGACCGAACCTGCTGTTCCTCACTACAGACCTAAAATGTGGTTAAAGGAAGATTAATTCTCCACTTGATTGGTACCCTGATACCATAAATATTACAGCATGTTTGTACTTCTATTATTCAGAAGTTTGGACATTCAGAGAATTGCAGTTAATTCTAAAGGCTAAGGAGTTTGGGCTACTTTGGAAAGTTGTTTTGAGATGATCTTCTCAAGACAGATGTGGAACTCATTTCTTTTTTGTACCAATAGGGTTTCTTGCTACTATATTGAGATTTGGTGGTGGTGAGCAGAGAGAAATATGTTCCCAGTTTAGGTGGGTCCAGAAATTCTGAGGTTGAGTGGTTGATTACTGCATTTGCCTTTACTGATAAAAGAATAACCAGCAAAAATGTGGCCAGGAGAGCCAATGGCATCCTGGCCTGTTTCAGAAACAGTGTGGCCAGTAGGACAAGGGCTGAGTGCTAGGCTGGACTGGATGATCTTGGAGGTCTCTTCCAACCTGGTTGATTCTGTCATTCTATGATTCTGTGATTCTTCATACATACACCCATACATCTTCTAGGACTTCCAAAGAAATATAAATCTCTTCTGATACAGAAATAAGAAATGTCTTTAGAGGAATTTATTCTAATAGACAGTGAACTTCCCAACTGATTTCTTCTGCCAGGCAACCAGAAACACAACAAGGGGACACAGTCTCAAGTTTTGCCAGGGGAAGTATAGGCTGGATGTTAGGAGGAAGTTGTTGGCAGAGTGATTGGCATTGGAATGGGCTGCCCAGGGAGGTGGTGGAGTCACCATCCCTGGAGCTGTTCAAGCAAAGCCTGGCTGAGGCACTTAGTGCCACGGTTACATGACTGGCTTGGGCTGGGTGCTAGGTTAGACTGAGTGATCTTGGAGGTCTCTTCCAACCTGGTTGATTCTATGATTCTATGATCTAAAAATCACCCCTATCCATATGCCATGATAAAAAAGAAAGTAGGAGTTTCATGAACTGGGTGTTACTGTACACAATTATTTCTATTTATCAGATTATTTCAAAGAGAAAGATCACAGTGATCCTGAACCTTCAGGAGACACCACCATTTACTACCCATCTACAAAGAAGCACTTTGAGGAGAAAAAAAGTGGGTCACCATCTTTCGTTTCCTCCACTGAAGATGAGCAAAAGCCCCTGTTCTCTGGGATAGCTGACTACCCATCTGTAACAGAGAAAACTACAGCCATGGACTTTGAAGACATGGTTCATGCAGCAGAAGAAATTCTCATTGAGAAAAGAAGCAGCTCTTGTAAAGGTAATGCAGCTCTTCCTGTTTGGTGAAGTTTGAGCAGAAAGGGGATTTTAATGTGATTATTAAAGATCCTTTTTCTGAGTGGTTCTACTGATTGCTTACATAATGTTGACTCCTGAAAGTTTAACGAGAAAAAGAGTATTTTAGATCAAAAATTAATCTCTCTCAAGAAGGTTGATGTAGTTTAATGCTCTACTTGTGGAGCTGGATTACAGAGTAGCCAAAAGTCTGTTCCTGGACTTGTGAATAAATCCTCTTGTATCTAAACTGCCTTAAGAAAGTAATACAAACAAACTCTTAGTAACTGGTACTGGACATCACTGAGTGCCTGTGGATGAAAGCTGCACTCCAAGCAGTAAAGAATCTCTCAAAGGGTATTTGATATGCCAGGGTTGGGTGACAGTGAAAACTTCTAGATGACAAGAGTGTGATGGTTTGGATGTTACTTGCCGCCACCCCCTACTCCTATGAAATCACCCAACTTGGTTTTGACAAGAAATTAACAAGCAGTGAAATGTATGACCTGTATTTTGGGGTTTTAATCCTGAAATTTACAGCTTAAAAGGAAGTCCACTGGGTTTACAACATCCATCAAACCCTGTGGTGGCTTGGGTGTTACTCACCCCCCTCACTCTTATGAAATCACTCAGACTAGACTCAGCCAAGATGGGAATTAAGGAATGAAGCTTTCTATTTACAGTTTAGCACAATATACTAGCAGATATTGACAATATATACAGCTATACACAGAAAGTTAAAGTTATTAAGTTGTTATTTATTGTATTATGTTATTAATTTTATTAATAGTTATTAAAGTTATGAAGTTATTGCAACTCAAAGGTAATACAGCAGCACAACAGCCCTTCCAGAAACCAGAGTCCCCAGGAGGGGCTCCCAAACACCCTTCCACCTCCTTTCCACTCCTCTAACTTATCCCAGACTATGCCTTATGTGCAAGGAGAGATCAGAGGATGAGATAGGAGGGTTTGAAAGCAGAAGGGTTAGTTACACAGAAACAGGCCAGGGAGGAAAGTACAGGCATCAGCTGTGACAGAGACCCACACTGTCCTGCCTATGTTTGTGTTCTTGGTTTTATCCATCTCAGCAAGCCTATGAGTGCAGCAGACATCAGCATTGTTTCCTTCTCACAGCCTATCATCTAATTTCTCTCACTAAAATATTGCAGTTAGCCTCAAACTAGCACAGAGAGGTAGACAAACATATTGAGGGTTGCACAGGCAAAAAAAAACAAACCCATGTTTTGATAAAATTATTCTTGTTCCCTCTGCTAAGAATGCACAACAAAAATGAACTGAGGCAAAACTGATAATGCCTTGAAAGAGTGTTACTCCACTTTGCTGTATGTGCTGGGAAAAGAGTGCCATTGCATCACAGAGAACTAATCCATAAGCAATCTTCATAAGCAATGCCAAGCACAAATCCAGGCTGGGCAGGGACTGGCTGGAGAGCAGCCCTGAGGAGAGGGACTTGAGAGTGCTGAGAGATGAGAAGCTCAACCCGAGCCAGCAGTGTGCACTTGCAGCTCAGAAAGCCAAGCAGAGCCTGGGCTGCAGCTGCAGAATTGTGGCCAGCAGGGCCAGGGAGGTGATTCTCCCCCTCTGCTGTGCTCTGCTGAGACCCCACCTGGAGTGCTGCAGCCAGTTCTGGAGCCTCTATGACAAGAGGGATGTGGAGATGCTGGAGCATGTCCAGAGAAGGGCAAGGAAGATGCTCAGAGGGCTGCAGCAGCTCTGCTATGAGGACAGAGTGAAAGAGTTGGGGCTGTTCAGTCTGGAGAAGAGGAGGCTCCCAGGTGACCTTCTTGTGGCCTTCCAGGATCTGCAAGGGGCTACAAAAAGCTGGGGAGGGATTTTCTAAGGCTATCAGGTAGTGACAGGACTGGGGGGAATGGAGCAAAGCTGGAGATGGGTGGGTTCAGAGTGGACATGAGGAGGAAGTTGTTGAGCATGAGAGTGGTGAGAGTCTGGAATGAGTTGCCCAGGGAGGTGGTTGAGGCCCCATGGCTGGAGGTGTTTAAGGCCAGGCTGGATGAGGCTGTGGCCAGCCTGATCCCTAGATTGTGTGTCCCTGCCTATGGCAGGGGGGTTGGAACTAGATGATCCTTGTGGTCCCTTCCAACCCTGATGGATTCTGTGATTCTAAGTAACACACAAAAACATAGATTTGAGCTTTTGTGTATGACAAATGATGAGAAGCTATTCAGTAATCTCAGTTACTTTTACATAGAGTTAGAAGATTACATCATTAAATGGCATCTAATATACTAAAATGTTCATTTTCTCATTGATGGAAAGGGGAAATCAATTAAAAGATCCAGATTAATGTGCAATTTAAATAGTGCCATGGGCTAGATGACTGGATAGGGCTGGGTGCTAGGTTGGACTGGATGACCTTGGAGGGCTCTTCCAACCTGGTTGATTCTATGATTCTATGATTGTTTCAGTCTGAAGGGCAGAATTACACATTTACTGTTTAATGCTGTTGTCCCTAGCAGGTTGTTTCTGTTGAGACAATTTAACCATTTAACTATCATTCAATAAAGTTCAGGGTTTGGGGCTGTAATTTGAAGTGTACCTAATGATTAATCAGGCCAGAAGTCATACTTTTTACATCTCAAAGGCATGAATACACAAAGCCTATTTTCCTCAGGTTAAGGCTATGCAAATCTGCACCATATAAACTTGTTGCATGCATACTGCAATTCGAAAGCTTACCTTTTTGCCTACCAATAGCCAGAAATGTGTCCTTGCAGCTATAGCAACGTTTTCCAAGGCAACCTCTTGCAGATTTTATTTGAGCTAAATTTAGCACCTCTAAAGGTTACTTATTGTGATTAAGACCACATTCTTTTCCCCTACTTTGTGATTATGCATTTCTGGTAACATGTGTAAAACCTCATTATCTTTCATGCAACTTCCAGGTCAATCAAACAAGATCAGAATGGATTGGTATAGGTTCTAAACTAAGTTCTTACCTGATATAGGTTCTAAACTAAGTTCTTACCCCCTGGTATTAACTAAAGACTTATTATAACTTACCTTAAAAGTAGCTAGAAGCACAATGAACTATTTTTATGCACTTTTATGCACTCTGCTTGTAGGTATGCACATTTACAGCCCCTCCTATAGGGTACCTTTTAAATCTTGAATACAAATGCCCTTGTAAAAAGCTGCTGCAATTCATTACCACTGTGACTGATACATATTTAATTAAGTTTTGTTTTAAGCTTTAGTCATTACTGTCAATGAATGGAAAGACTATTAATAATGTATCCCATAATACGGGTGGAAACTGCCTAAGTTTCTCTCTCATAAACCTAAAATGCAACCTCTGACATGAAAGCCCAGTTTGAGAAGACCTGAGAATTAATTCTTCTATGGTTGGAAATGTCTACATTGTGTGAAAATGCTGTTTTCTGCTTTCACTCAGTGGTTATTTGGGCTAGAGGACTGAGTCTTGAATTGTTCAAGTGAACTGAGTTGCACACTTGAGTCAGTTCTCAGGCTTTTAGGACACCAAATCAAGTAGAAGTGTCAATCTGCTGGAGTGCAGGAAGGCCCTGCAGAGGGATTTGGACAGGCTGGAGCAATGGGCTGAGGCCAATTGCATGAGGTTTAACAAGGCCAAGTGCCAGGTCATGCACTTTGGCCACAGCAACCCCTACAGCAGCCCTACAGGGAGAAGGCAAACAAGGAACTGGGAGTGTTGGTGGACAGCAGCTGAACATGAGCCAGCAGTGTGCCCAGGTGGCCAAGAAGGCAAACAGCATCCTGGCCTGTATCAGCAATGGTGTGACCAGCAGGAGGAGGGAGGTGATCATATCCCTGTGCTCAGCACTCATGAGACCACACCTTGAGTACTGTGTCCAGTCTTGGTCACCACAGCATAGGAGGGACATTGAAGTGCTGGAGTGGGTGCAGAGAAGGGTGATGAGGCTGGGGAGAGGTCTGTCAAGCATGACCAGCTGAGAGAGCTGGGGTTGTTTAGTCTGGAGAAGAGGAGGCTGAGAGGGGACCTTATTGCCTTCTACAACTACCTAAAAGGAGGTTGTAGTGAGGCTGGAGCTGGTCTCTTCTCCCCACTTACTAATGATAGGACAAGAGGAAATGGCCTCAAGTTGCACCAGAGGAGGTTTAGGTTGGATGTTGGGAGGAAGTTCTTTCCTGAGCAGGTGGTCAGGCACTGGAACAGGCTGCCCAGGTTGGTGGTGGAGTCACCATCCCTGGAGGTGTTTAAAAGGAGAGTGGATGTGGTACTTGAGGCTATGGTCTGGTGATGAAGGATGCTGGGATGAAG
Organism: Pogoniulus pusillus; assembly: GCF_015220805.1. Lineage (NCBI taxonomy): Eukaryota > Metazoa > Chordata > Aves > Piciformes > Lybiidae > Pogoniulus > Pogoniulus pusillus. The sequence continues at coordinate 46,844,927 of NC_087265.1, forward strand.
GTTGGACTGGATGATCCTGGTGGTCCTTTCCAACCATAGTGATTCATAGTGATGAGATGTTGTGCTGAGGGATTTGGTTTAGTCAAGGACTTGTCAGTGGGAAACTAATGATTGGACTTGATGAGCTTGAAGGGCTTTTCCAATCTAAGTGATTCTGTGATTCTCTGATTTTGATAGATGAGAATAATCTGCTTGACTGGTCAATGGATTTGGAAGTCTGTTTTGGTCTCTTCCAACCTGATTGATTCTATGATTCTATGATTTGTCATAATCTGCTCCCTTCACTTGTGCTGAGAGCTTTCCAACTTCCTTGGGCACTGCAAACTGTGCCATGTGTGCCTGCTAAAACCAAATTACAGGCTTCTGTAACACCATTTGCCTCTTTTCTTCTGTTGGCTTAAATGGCTAAGAAGCTGAACGGGTTTCTGTGTAGCCAAGATGAGATCTCTCCCCTCTTCTTTCTACCCAGTGCATAAAATCAGTTATAGGTCATGTCACAAGAAATTCAAACACTCTCTACACCTCCAGGAAGCCTTCTAGCACCTGCTAACAGAAGATCAGATAATGTAGCAAGCATCCTTCACTGATAAAAAGAGAGAAGAGCCTCCTCCTACGCTTTGAGTCATGTATTGAGAGCTCCCCTTCCTGGTTAAGTCTACTTGAAATACTAAATCTGAGCAGGATTGGGGTTTCTTTTATTAGTTCTTTACTTAGAGCAACACTGATCAAAGAAGTGTTTGGAAAGGGTTAGCTACTAGCATTTGGACAAACCTCTTACATGTGTTTTTAACTCTACTTTGAAACACAGCTCTGGCTGCGAGGGTTGCTTAGAAGAAGTTCACAAGTGTGAAATGAATGTAACCTGTGCTGAGTTATCAGCATGCAGTGCCAAAAGAAGTGTTAGGGGAAGCTCTGAGCAAACCACTCAGGGAATACTGGGTTTTATATATCCAACTGAGGTTAACACCTTCTAAGCAGTCAAGGATTTGGTCCAGCTACAGGTTGAAGCAGACATTTGTAGGACTATTGCAGTAAGAACTTCTAATGCATTCTGTAACTTCTTGTAGTTAAACAGTAGCAAATACAACCCAAACAGGAGTTGTCTTGAGCTGGTGTTGAAGTTTTTTTATCTCAGTAGAGGAGGATCTGAGTGTGGTACTGAGCAATTTTTGGCTGTTTGTGCAACAGAAGTACTGAAAGCAACAGAGGCACTGAAAGCAACAATGGTGGTCGAAGCAACAGAGGTACTCAAAGCAACAGAGATGCTCAAAGCAACAGAGATGCTCAAAGCAACAGCAGTACTGAAAGCAACAGAGATACTCAAAGCAACAGAGGTTTGGGAAGGGAAGACACAGAAAAAGCACTATTCAATGTGAGAATGTCACCTGGAGGCTCCTCCCAGCAAGATCTTCATTCTGTGTCTCATACATATATGAGCAACTGGCATATCCTATGATAAATGATTTGTAAACTTTCACCACTTTAGTGAGCAGAAGAAACAGCCTAGAGCCTGGAATGTTAACTCATGATTGGACTTGATGATCTTCAAGGTCTTTTCCAATCTAAGAATTTCTGTGATTCTGTGATTCAGTATATCATCAGTAAGTTTGCAGATGACACCAAGCTAGGAACAGGTGTCGATCTGTTGGAGGGTAAGAGAGCCCTGCAGATGGACTTTGACAGGCTGGATAGGTAGGCAGAGGCCAATGGGATGAGATTTAACAAGGCCAGTGCAGGGTTCTGCACTTTGGCCACAACAACCCCAAGCAGCACTACAGGCTGGGGACTGAGTGGCTGAGAGCAGCCAGGAAGAAAGGGACCTCGGGGTGCTGGTAGAGAGGAGCTGAACATGAGTCAGCAGTGTGCCCAGGTGGCCAAGAGAGCCAATGGCATCCTGGGCTGGATTAGGACCACTGTGGCCAGCAGGACAAGGGAGGTTATTCTGCCCCAATACTCAGCACTGGTCAGGCAACACCTTGAGTGCTGTGTCCAGTTCTGGGCTCCTCAGTTCAAGGGAGATGTTGAGATACTGGAAGGTGTCCAGAGAAGGGCAACAAAGCTGGTGAGGGGCCTGGAGCACAGCCCTGTGAGGGGAGGCTGAGGGAGCTGGGGATGTTTAGCCTAGAGAAGAGGAGGCTCAGGAGTGACCTCATTGCTGTCTACAACTACCTGAAGGGAGGTTGTAGTCAGTGGGGTTGGTCTCTTCTGCCAGGCAACCAGCAACAGAACAAGGGGACACAGTCTCAAGTTGTGCCAGGGGAGGTCTAGGCTGGATGTTAGGAAGAAGTTGTTGACAGAGAGAGACATTGGCATTGGAATGGGCTGCCCAGGGAGGTGGTGGAGTCGACAGCCCTGGAGGTGTTGAAGCAAAGCCTGGATGAGGCACTTAGTGCCATGGTCTGGTTGATTGGCAGGCATGGGTGCTAGGTTGGACTGGATGATCTTGGAGGTCTCTTCCAACCTGCTTGATTCTATGATTCTGTAATTAATACACTCACAGAGATGTAAAGAAAGCAAATTCACAGAGGAAGTAAAACTATCTCAAAGCAGAAATCCAAGCAAAAAGCAGCATCTCTGAGTTCCTTTTAGGTGGTAAGGAAAGTGTTTAATCACAAGCAGTGGTGATGGAATTTGGACCCAGCATGTACACAGTGAAAATTGGAGTAGTCATCAGCAGGTTTTTTACAAAGGCTTGGAAATAAAAAAAAAAAAAATCTAGATTACTCCTATGAAGACTGGTTTTAAATATGTATATATTGTACAGACAATATATAAGGATTAGAAGGGTAACTCTGCTAGTGTGAGCCTAGCTGGGATATTTTGATGAGAAGAACTAGATGCTAGGCTGTGAAAAGGAAACAGTGGTGATGTCTGCTGCACTCATAGGCTTGCTGAGATGGATAAAAACAAGAACATAAATATAGATAACAGAGTTGCTCCTGGGCTCTGGCTGCATGCACTTCTCTCTCTCTCTCCAACCTGCCATCTGTGTAACTAATGGATGATTAGGGGACTGGAGGGCATGGCTTACGATCAGAGGGCTGCAGCACCTCTGCTGTGAGGACAGACTGAAAGAGTTGGGGCTGTTCAATCTGTTCCCAGGCGACCTTCTGGTGGCCTTCCAGCATCTGAAGGGGGCCTAAAAAAAAGCTGGGGAGGGGCTTTTGAGGCTGCCAGGGAGTGCCAGGACTGGGGGGAATGGATCAAAGCTGGAGGTGGGTAGTTCAGACTGGGCATGAGGAGGAAGTTGTTGAGCATGAGAGTGGTGAGAGGCTGGAATGGGTTGCCCAGGGAGGTGGTTGAGGCCCCATGGCTGGAGGTGTTTGAGGCCAGGCTGGCTGAGGCTGTGTGCAGCCTGCTCTAGGGTATGGTGTCCCTGGGCATGGCAGGGGGGTTGGAACTGGCTGATCCTTGTGGTCCCTTCCAACACTAACTGATTCTATGATCCTACGATCTGGCACCCCTTCATTGACAGTAAAAGCCAAAACTATTGTTCTGAGGTAGATGCTAATGAAACAAAGCTGCTTATTCATCTTCAGCTTCAAAATGTTAACATGGAGGGACCACTTTTATCTTTCCTTAAACAGTAGTCAAGAACAAAGAGTTGTTCAGACAGTGTGCTAGTTTACCAATTTGACTTTCCAGCTTGTGAGAAACATGATTAAATGTGATGCTTATGGGATACCAAACCCCCTCCAACAGCATGTATAGAAAGCTTTACTTTCATATGTTTTGGTTTTCACCAGATATCACTGATAAAAGAAACTGGGAGCAAGAGAACATCCAAGACTACCAGGACTCCCCAGTCCAATCAGCATTACCTCATGTTTCCTGGGGCATCTGTGAAACTGAAAGCGACTTTATATATGGGGAAGTAGAGAACCGGTTAGATTTACTTCAAGAGCAACTCAACAGGTAAAAACAGAGCTGTGACTGGAAAAGGAAACACAGGCTTGAAAAAGTACATAATACAACTGATATTAATGAGACATTAGAGGAAGAATGAATTTGCCCAGAAGTTATAAAAAGCAGTGTGATCTTCAGAAGCATGAAATATGCCTGGTTGGAACAGCACTTTCTTGTCCAGATGCGTTCAGAAGAGCACAAATATCCCCTGAACTCAGCCTTACTTAGAAAAATCCACTCTGGGAATGCTGCTACAGAGTTGTTTTAATTCATTTAAGAATACTTGTGTTACTAACCTCTAGTTTAGTAACCTCTAGGTTAGTAGCCTCTATCAGCTACTCTGGCTTGCCTTGCAGAAAAGCCCTTCTCCTCAACCGACTGTTCAGGAGACCAGAATTTCTTAACCAAGAAGCTGTACAGCAGCACCTAAACTTGTTACATTTCAATCTTGACTCGCCAAGAATTCTCTTTTCTAGGTACTTACACATCCATAAAAATGGCAACTTTCAGTATCTTCAATATCTGAAGTAGTTTCTCTTTCCTGGAGACCCAAAGTAAACAAGCTGACCCTCCTTTAAAAATCGTACTGCAGCCAAATAGCCTTTTTGATGCACCAACTTATTTGCAACTGTCTCTGTAATAGCACTAACACATAGAAGTATACAAAGGGCAAAACACATACAGCAGTTAAAACAGAAAACATGCCCTCTTTGTCAGAATCTATTATTACCTTAGCTTTAGAAGTGTTTCATCCTTCTCTCCGTTGCTCTCTGACACAACCATTCCTTGCTGGCAGCTCAGCAGCGTAGCTTATAGCATCTTAAAATACAGTTACAGAGTTTTGATCCATCCTGCACTATAATTTACCAGGTAATTTCACTTAATTATCAATTGCCCTATGCTCAGGTCTGGGGTGGCTTCTTTTTGTACTTTCTCTCTGCAATGCCATTACTTTAAGTATTTTTCCATGGCAAACACTACGACAGGCACGCAGCCCTAATTACACTTTAGCAGCTCTTCGTTGGCATTCTGTGCTGTGTATTTCAGCAATCACTTTAAAGGCAGGTTTACTGCATATTGCTTCCTTATTCCAGCATAAGCCAATCAAAACATAGTGGTTTTCATTTCTGAATACTGTGCAGCACATTAAGAAGATATTTCCAACGTGCAAGCCTAAGTTGCCATAATTTCTAAGGGCAGTAAATCTAAGTGATCTAAGTAGCTGTAAAGTCATATAATTAAGCAGCTGCATGTTTTCCATCAACTGTGTGTGGCCTTCCAGGTATAATTTTCCCTGAAACTTTAAGCTCTTGCAACTGATTGCATGTCAAATTTACCTATATTTCATCAAACTCTCATGCATGTTCTCAGTGGTTTTCCCGAGTGAGAAAATGTGATTGTTGCTGATCAACTATGATTTAAAGTAGCAGGGATTTTATCAATCATTTAATTCTGCAACTCTGGTCATGTGTTTAGAGCTTTTCACACTTTCAGGTTATTTGGGAACTTGTAACTCTGGTCATGTGTTCAAAGCTTTTCACACTATCAGGGATTTTGGGACCTTAGACCAGCAGATTCGATCCGCTGGACTAAAATTGTGGTTATATCTTCCTGAAGTTTACTATGCCATGGCATAACATTCAGATTATTAAACTGACACAGAAGGAAGGAAAGGCACTGTACAAGAAATACAGCCTAGAGTTATCTCTCTTTCTCTTAAAATAATTGGAATTTAAGAGAATCCAACAGGTTGGAAGAGAAATCCAAGCTCATCCAGTCCAACCTAGCACCCAGCCCTGTCCAGTCAAGCAGACCATGGCACTAAGTGCCTCATGGAAGCTTTTCTTGAACACCTCCAGGGATGGCAACTCAACCATCTCCCTGGGCACCTCCTTCTAACATCCAGCCTATACCTCCTCCAGCACAACTTGAGACTATGTCCCCTTGTTCTATTGCTGGTTGCCTGGCAGAAGAGACCAACCCTACCTGGCTGCAACCTGCCTTCAGGTAGCTGTAGACAGCAGTGAGGAGCACAGAACTGGACATAGTACTCAAGGTGTGGCCTGAGCACACCAAATTAATTCAAAAGTCTGTCCAAAGGGTATTTAGAATTACATTTCTTTCTTTTATTAGGAGAAGCTGGTTTTGTGACATCAGCTCTCACAAAGAAAGGCTGAAACTCAGACATTAGAGCCAATTGTGAATTCAAAAGCTGCTCCATTCACTGTTAGCATTTGATTGGATTTCCCCAATGCTTCAAAGAATGCCTCTAGAAGTCTTTATTCATTAATATTGCATATATAACTTTTCCCTCCCTTCTCCAAGTTTTAAAACAAGTTCATGTCATGAGACCCATGGATGAATGAACAGAAATTTAGATGCTCAGCCCACAGTCCCTATGAAATAGTTCTGGACTCCTCAGTTCAAGAGGGATACTGAGATACTGGAAGGTATCCAGAGAAGGGCAACAAAGCTGGGGAGGGGCCTGGAGCACAGCCCTGTGAGGAGAGGCTGAGGGAGCTGGGGGTGTGCAGCCTGCAGAAGAGGAGGCTCAGGGCTGACCTCATTGCTGTCTGCAGCTACCTGAAGGGAGGCTGTAGCCAGGTGGGGGAACCAGTCTCATCTCCCAGGCAATTAGCAACAGAAGAAGAGGACACAGTCTCAAGTTGTGGCAGAGGAGGTCTAGGCTGGACATTAGGAGGAAGATCTTCATGGAGAGAGTGATTGGCACTGGAATGGGCTGCCCAGGGAGGTAGTGGAGTCACCATCCCTAGAGGTGTTCAAGAAAAGACTGGATGGGGCACTTAGTGCCATGGTCTATTTGATTGGCTAGGGCTGGGTGCTAGGTTGGACTGGAGGTTTCTTCCAACGTGGTTGATTCTGTGAATTTCATTGTCTTTTTTAAATAAAAGCATCTGAGGCAATGAGCAACTCCATCATGATAAAAAATAACATTGGTGTAGCACTTAGTGAAAGCAAGAATCTGCTAGCACAGAAGCAGTTGTTGCTACTGTAGAGAGCCCAAGTCATAACCTTCACGACATTAAAGGCTGCTGGCTCTAATGAAGGGGCAATTAATTCATGCAAGAAGATATTTTTCCAGAATATTGTTTATTAATGTTAATATTCAGAGCTCTCACTCCAAGACCATCAAATTTTAATAATCAGTTCTTTGCACAGTCATGGAAGTTTTACACAGATAACAACAACAAAAAAAAAAATCTAGAAATAACTTGCAAAATATATAAACATTTATTGAACTGGAAGAGAAGGTTCTCATGACCAAATACCACTTGTCCACTAGATGGACTCAAGAAGCTCCTTTCTACTTATGGCAGAAGGCAATGGTGAATCACAAGAAGCTTTAAGTATTTACTCACAAAATATTATTTCCTGACTCCCAGAGCTAGCTACAGCTTCAGACATTACCCAAATGCTTTCAGGCAATTCTATTACTTGTCAGCTGCTGAGACTGCTGATTCTTCCCAGGCTTCTGGGGAAAGGAGGCAGGCAGTCTCTGACCTTGTCCCTTGGCTCCCCTGGATGATCTATCTGTGTATCTCCAGGACTTCCCATCTTGGCAGGAGACTTTCAGGTGTAGGCAGGATGTCTTGCAGTGTGCAGTCTTAGCACAATGTTATGCTGGGTACGTGGGACGATCGCTTGGAGGCATCTAGAGGCTGTTCCTGGTAAACTCGAGGCAGTGGAGTTCACAGGCAGTTTCAGGATGCAGTGAGGCAGCAGCAGCAATAGCAACAGCAGGCACAAATACAACAGCAGAGCACATTGCATTAGCTGCTCAATGCTTATCAATACAGCCCAAGACTAATCGGCCTTTGGGCACAGAAGAGCCAGTCAGAATGGCAGTTATCCAAGCTTGACCACACTAGGTGAAAGCACAGGCTTGCTTTACCCAAATTTGGGAAAAGCATAGGCCTTGCACAAGGCCAACACAAGCTAAGTGTGTGTACCTTGTTTACCACAGGATGCAAACAAGTCTGGGCAGACCAGAGTCCTTAGATTCACTGGCTGCAGGTTCTTTGTCCTCTTTCCCACAGTTGCTGCTCCCCAAAACAGAAGGAGGGAGAGCAGAAAAACATGTCTGGGCAAGCCAGGACATGTATAAGCCTATTTCAGGCTATCAGGCCTACCATGACACTGACAAAGATTTGTTTAGTCTGTCAGAAGATGAGTAGCAATACAGAAGGTTGTATGTCTGCATTACAGTCAGTCATGGCATGTTCTGTAGCTTTCCAGCTGCTGGGAAGGCACAGCAGGCATTGTCTATTGCTGAGGTTTTCACATATCTTGTCAAGACCATTTGAAAATCATTTCAGTGCTATGAAATTTTAAGCACAAACAACATAAAAATTAAGTGAGGGGGAGGTGGTGGAAGAGAAAACTACTAAATCTGAACATCAGCAATGTTGATACTAACCACAAAGCCTGAATACATTCTCACAGTAAGGAGATTTGGGCTCTTGTGGGTTGGTTTGTTTTATGAGCTAGAAAACATGATCCATTTTCTAACTGTGGAAAAACACAGATGTTGTTTTCTGCTTATTTCAGTGCATTGTATTAGCATTAGGACCACCAGAATTAATTGTGGGATGCATCAGAAACTGTGCCACATCCTCAGCCAGTACAAATCAATCTAGGTACAATGGAGAGCATTTACTGCAGTTCATTTCAACCAAAAGCCTGGTCCACTGTGTTACTGTTGTTTGCAACACAAAGGACAGTAGTAAAACATTCTTAATGCAGCAGAACGACCAAAGACAGGCACACAGATATCTCCTGCAAAGGAAAGGAAAGGCAGCAAGCTTTGGAAGGGCTCAGTACTCCCTCTTCTGTTCTTTCCTATTTAAGACATGGGTATGACATAAGAAGCAATAGTTTGGTTTATTAATAAGCTGCAGGTCCCTCTTGATTGCATCTGTAGTGAATGTGTTAAAATAGACTTATTTCTGACCAAAAGCTAACTGATTTTGTGTAATTCTCTAGGCTTGAATCCCAAATGACTGCTGATATTCAAACAATCCTGCAGCTCCTGCAAAGGCAGTCAACACTCATTCCACCTGCCTATAGCATGGTGACTGCAGGGGCAGAGTATCACCAGCCAACAGTCCAGGTGATAGAAAAGCTTCAACCTGTGGCATCAATTAAAACAGACAAAAGTTTCAGTCCTTCATCTCAGGTATGTGCATGTCCAGTAAGATTTAAAAAGGGGTTTACTCATGTTTTTAGCTTCTGATGGAAGGAATGCATGCCAGTCTAATTGCTTGTTCATCAGTTTAAGGAATACAGAAGTATTTTCATGTAGCACCTCCATTGGGGATTTAGACACCCTAGTTTGAGGCCACATCCTCCATGCAGTTTAGACAAATACAGCTAATAATCAGACTGGTTTGCTTTATCATGCTTTTCACAACAGTTAGCAGAAAGTACAAGTACTAGACAGCTATAAACACATTTCCCAAGCACAAGACCTGCCTGCATTGATACATCTGATCCCATTCCTGAAGCCCTGAGAAGCACCATGACTGTGTTTTCATGAAGGCATAGGCCATACAAGTCCAGCTGATGCAGCACAATGCTTAGTCATATATAAGGAAGTGGGAGGGACTAAAACCATTCTTATGTCCAGTTCCTTGCTACTGCTAGAGCTATGAACACACAGATATACCTGTGGTTCCTTATACATTTACCACCTCAACTCTGTTCAGGTGAAAATTTGATGATTTTCCAAATGTGTTTGGGATTTCTGGAGTTTAACAGCTTGGGCATATCATTTCTAAACAATTGGACTTGATGACCTTGAAATAGAATCAGGATTGGAAGAGACCACAAGGGATCAGCCAGTTCCAACCCCTCTGCCATGCCCAGGGACACCCTCCCCTAGAGCAGGCTGCACACAGCCTCAGCCAGCCTGGCCTTAAACACCTCCAGCCATGGGGCCTCAACCACCTCCCTGGGCAACCCATTCCAGCCTCTCACCACTCTCATGCTCAACAACTTCCTCCTCACCTCCACTCTGACTCTCCCCACCTCCAGCTTTGCTCCATTCCCCCTAGTCCTGTCACTCCCTGACAGCCTAAAAAGTCCCTGCCCAGCTCTCTTGTAGCCCCCCTTCAGATCCTGGAAGGCCACAAGAAGGCCACCTTGGAGCCTCCTCTTCTGCAGCCTGAACAGCCCCAACTCTTTTGGCCTGTCCTGAAGCCAGACCTTGCCCTAGTCAGATGTTGGATGACTCTTCTATGGCTCTATGATTCTATGCAGCATACAGTTAGTAAATTAAGTTTGCTTGACTGTGTCAGATTCTTTGTACATATGTTGGAACACATAGGCACAGCACACTCCCCACATCCAGAAGGCATTCCAAAGATTTTCAGAGCAGCAGCACTTTTCAGAGGCATAAACCCACTGTGTGTATACCTGCACAAAACATGCACTCATCACAGAATCACATAACATTGGGGTTGGAAAGGACCTTAAAGGATCATCTGGTCCAATCCCCTGCCACAGTAGGATCACCTACACATGTGTCCAGGCAGGTTTTGAGTATCTCCAGAGAAGCAAACTCCACAATCTCTCTGGGCAGCCCATTCCAGGGTTCTGTCACTCTCACAGTGAAAATGTTTTTCCCCATGTTGGACAACTTCTGCAAATTCCAGGTTTAAAAGCTAAGAATGGAGAGAGCTGAGACTGGAATCCAAATGGTTACAGTGTTCAGAACAATGCAATTCCAGTTCTGCTCTGAAACATAAGCACCAATTCATGAATGTTGAAGTCTATAGTCTGAGATCAGATCTCAGCCATTCTCATTCCTTCAGAAAGGGCTGTTTGTATGTGTATCTTGATGTCATATAAGCAGGTCTGAGGAGGGGACAGGCTTCTACAATTCATCAATAGAATCACATTCAGTTGCATCAAATCAAATACTGCCCCATGTAAAAATATTTCAGTACACCACTGAAAGAGAAGAGAAGAGAAGAGGAGGCTCAGGGGAGACCTTATTGCTGTCTACAACTACCTGAGGGGTGGTTGTAGCCAGGAGGAGGTTGCTCTCTTCTCTCAGGTGGCCAGCGCCAGAACAAGAGGACACAGCCTCAAGCTATGCCAGGGGAGATTTAGGCTGGAGGTGAGGAGAAAGTTCTTCACTGAGAGAGTCATTGGACACTGGAATGGGCTGCCCGGGGAGGTGGTGGAGTCGCCGTCCCTGGAGCTGTTCAAGGCAGGACTGGACGTGGCACTTGGTGCCATGGTCTAGCTTTGAGCTCTGTGGTAAAGGCTTGGACTTGATGATCTATGAGGTCTCTTCCAACCTTGGTGATACTGGGATACTGAAATTTTTTAATGTAGCCTTCCAGCAACCATCTCAATGCACTGCTTCTGAGCAGAACAAGAGCCTGGAAGCAACCAATTTAATTACTATCATATTTCTTCTCCTTTTTTTTTTTTTCCCCAGTGTCCTGAATTTCTAGACCTTGAAAAATCAAGACTTAAATCCAAAGAATCCCTCTCAAGTGGAGTGCATCTTAACACAGCCTCAGAAGACAACCTGGCTTCTTTGTTAGATCAAGAACCTGAGCAGCCTGTAGCATGTTCCCCACAGCATTGTAAAACTTATCTCCAGCCAGTTAGGCACCCTTCCTTGCCAGAATCTTCACTGAACACTGCAGGAATCTTGAGTCTTCATAGGCATGTATCTGATCCTGGTCTTCCTGGGAAATAATACTTTTATACTATTACTTCACATAAAAATGTAAGTGCTTTTAAATGGCTGTTTTCTTTTGTATTTAAATCCTCTCTACTTGACTCAGGGGCTACAAGGAATATACCATTATATGCAAAAGTACTGTATATTTTCCTAAATCTGAAGCTTGTAAGGTAAAGTTGAGCATTTCTGATGTAAATATATATATATACACACACACACTCTAACTCTATGTTCCAAATGTAAACCTGCCAGCATTCTCAAGGCACCTTATATTTTTATTCCTTAAATAACATGCATGTTCTGAAATTGCAGTTTACTTTGCATGGAGATTACCATTTACTGCTGTCATGGAAATAGGATTTTCTTGTGAGAAATGTCTTCAAAGCAAATAATAGACCAAGAACAAGAATTCACGCAGTAAATTCTCTTGCCTGACCAAGCTAAAAGTCAAGCAAAACATCCTTCTAGCTCACTTTGGAATTTTTAGAGTGAGCTTTTTGCAGTTAATCACAGTTATTCTAAATTTAGAGAAAGAATGAGATAAGCAATTCTGGCTTTGCAACGATTAGGACTGAGAAACCAACCTCCTTCCAAAGCAGTTAAAAGTAGGGATAGATTTTAACAGACAGGAAAACTCTGCCTCAGGCTGGGAAATACAACCACAAGTGGCATTGAAAACACTCAACTAGTGTGTCTAGCAGATCAAGGGAGGGTCTGCTTCCTCTCTACTCTGCCCTGCTGAGACCTCATCTTCAATACTGCCTTCAGTTTTGGGCTCTCCAGTTGAAGAGGGACAGGGATCTGCTGGAGAGGTCCAGTGGAGAGCTATGAGGATGATGAGGGGCCTGCAGGGCATGGCTTATGAGGGGAGGCTGAGGGACCTGGGGCTGCTTAGTCTGGAGAAAAGAAGACTGAGAGGGGATTTGATAGATGTCTATAAACATCTGAGTGCTGGTCAGGAAGCGGAGGACAGGCTCTGCTCACTGCTCCCTGGGATAGGACAAGGAGCAATGGGTGTAAGCTGCAGCACAGGAGGTTCCACCTCTTCACAAGGAGGAACTTCTTTCCTGTAAGGGTCCCAGAGCACTGGCACAGGCTCCCCAGACAGGTTGTGGAATCTCCTTCTCTGCAGACATTCAAGGCCTCTATGGATGTGTTCCTCTGTGATCTGTGCTAGATTGTGTGGTGCTGCTCTGGCAAGGGGTGCTTGGACTATCTCCTTGGATCCCTTCCAACCCCTAACATCCTGTGATGCTATAATTACCTTAGACAACTTTAACTAATCAAATCATTAAAAAGAAAACATAGAAGTTAGCTCTCATGAACAGACAGGTCCTCTCCATCCATCACACAAACCTAACTCCTACACAACATAGGAGCCCACAGGAGTTCCTTTTGTTCAATACAAATTAGTAACACTCTGTTCAATTAAAAAACTACTCCACACATTGGTGGGGTTTTTTTTTTGTGTGTGTTCTAATCCTTAGGGCAGTTGTTTGCAGTTACCTGTTTTTACTGCCTGACCCCCTTTCTACAGTGATCCTAGACAGGATATATGTATATGTGGACACACACCACACACACATTCCTGTATGTGTGCCTGTGTGTATTTTATATCTGTATATATATGTGTGTATATATATTTATATACACCTAGCACAAGTGTGTGTATATACCTACACTTACATGTAGGAGTATAGATATAGAGCTAGATATATATATATATGTAAATATGTAAAATCACTTTTAGGAAGAACTGTAAACTTTCTTATTACAAAATGAGTAAGATTAGCTCGTGTCCAAAGCTGACTTCATTAGAATTAAAAGTTATTTAAGGTCTGTAGGCTTTAAATACAGTATGTACTGTACATGCATAATGCTTTGTGTATACTTAGATTTAATTTTATTAAAACATTATTCTGCTTCAAATGTTGTGTTTCTTTTAGAAGGGACTGAGCTTTTTATTACTGTTCTTAAATATTTAAATGTTCATCTGATTTTTTTTCCCCCCAACTCTTAAAGCTTTCATGTGAAATTCATCTAAGAAGAGAGCTGCTTTCAGAAAAGGATGTAACCCACTTACTGGGGGAGCAGTTCAATTTGGACTAAAACCAAGTTAATCTGGTCTAAACTAGTGCAATGCTATAGGGGTTGACCCTCACATTACTAGGTACATACATTGCATGTTGCAGTCAGAATATCTAACACATTTAGTCATACACAGCCAGTAGATAAATCCAAGGTGGCTGAATCTTCTCTCTTAAAATTAGTGAGTGTTGAGCTATTGAGCAAGGCTCTGCTTTACCTTCACATATAAAGATACAAAAATTAGCCAAATACCTTTGTAAGTGAATAAAGGAGCCAACCAAGATCAATTTTTTTCTGCCTCATGCTCCTGTTGAAAGCTCCAAATGCTACAAAAAATATTCATCTACAGAAGTAGTTGGTTAAAGAAACCAACCAAGATCAAGTTTTCTTCTGCCTCATGCTACTGCTGAAAGCTCCAAATGCTACAAAAATGAACCAAATACCTTTTTAAGCTAATAAAGAAGCCAATCAAGATCAAATTTTCTTCTGCCTCATGCTCCTGTTGAAAGCTCCAAACGCTACAAAAATTAACTAAATGGCTTTGTAGGTGAGTAAAGAAACTAACCAAGATCAAGTTATCTTCTGCCTCTTGGTACTGTTGAAAGCTCCAAATGCTACAGAAATTAACCAAATATCTTTTTAAGCTAATAAAGAATCTAATCAAGATCAAATTTTCTTCTACCTCGTGCTACCGTTGAAAGCTCCAAATGCTACAAAAATTATTCACCTACAGAAGTAGTTGGTTAAAGAAGCCAACCAAGATCAAATTTTCTTCTGCCTCTTGTTACTGTTGAAAGTCCAAATGCTACAGAAATTAACCAAATACCTTTTTAAGCTAATCAAGATCAAATTTTCTTCTGCCTCATGCTACTGTTGATAGGTCCAAATGCTGCAGCATGCTGACTGCTCCTGCTTCTACCGCTAAGAGGAGATCTGTACTGCTTAGTGCCTTGCAGGATTGGACCCTGGGTGACAGCATCATTGAGCCAGTCAGAATCTCCCCGTGGAAACAGGAGTACTAAATAACAAAGTGAAATAGCCTCTGCTTGCCTGCCTTTCTTTTCTGTTGTTTCAGAGCCCACATTACCAACTGCTGCTGGATCTCAGTCTAGTAACTCATGTTGGTGTCTGTTACAATGAACAACCTAGCACGTTTTCCAGATTGTGTGTTTGTGGTTATGATACATTTAAAAGAAGTCTGATCTGATGAAAATAAAATTAGCAGAACCAGCATAATGCATGAGCATTGCTTTCCAAAATGCCTTTATCCAGTTCCACCGCTTGGTATTTCACATGAACACAGACTGAGCAAAACAAGTGGACTGCAGCAGGACTGCTGTGGGGGGGGAAAGACAGCAAATTTATTAGTCAAGAGTGAAGGAAAAGCTTCACTTTTGGCATTTATCAGGAAGAAAAATCTCGAACAGGAGCAACTAGGGAAGATTTCACAATGTTATGAAGATTGTAAGCTCCTCAGACACGTTCCCACTCTGTTCACTGAGTGAACACATTCTCTGGTTGCATCACAGCTGCTGCCCATGGATGAACCTTTTCCTGCTGCAGGTTGTGTCCCAGCAAACACCTCTTTTGTGAGCACAGGCCACTTACCAGAGCTTCTGCATGACTCCCCAGTATAAGCAGCATGCAAAAACTTCAACTGCATTGCTTCACACGGCCTCTGACTGTCTGCTTCGGTGAAGCAACTTGAGATTTGCCCACAGATTACTAAGTCCTCCTGTTTAAGAGCTGCTGAGCTATCCTGGACACGAGCAGAATTGCAGAAGATTGCAATAGCAGCACTGCAGAAGGTATGATTCCTCAGTTGTAAGTTGTACATAAGATAAGAAGATTTGATGTTTCTATGATCTGTAAAACATTTTGGCAATGTGAACATTAGTATTTAGGGTTGGTCCCTTTACATGTTGGCTTAAATCAGAAAGAAAACCATTCTAATGGAGCCAGCAATGCAAATAAAACAGCAAAGTTTCAGTGAAAATACTGATAAGCTGTGGAACTGATTAGCACATTTTTCAGATTGGGAATTTGAGTGCATCCTCAAAAAGTCTGCTGATGATACCAAGCTGTGTGGTGCAGCAGGCAGGCTGGAGGGCAGAGACCCATCCAGAGGGACTTGGACAGGCTGGAGAGGTGGGCACAAGCCAAGCTCAGGAGGATCAACAAGACCAATTGCAAGGTCCTGCAGCTGGGTCTGGGCAATGCCAAGCACAAACCCAGGCTGGGCAGTAACTGGCTGGAGAGCAGCCCTGAGGAGAGGGACTTGGGAGTGCTGAGAGATAAGATCAACAGGAGCCAGCAGTGTGCACTTGCAGCCCAGAAAGCCAAGCAGAGCCTGGGCTGCATCAGGAGAAGTATGGCCAGGGAGATGATTCTCCCCCTCTACTCTGCTGAGACCCCATCTGGAGTGCTGCATCCAGTTCTGGAGCCCCTGGGACAAGAGAGATGTGGAGATGCTGGAGTATGTCCAGAGAAGGGCCACTGGGTTGATCAGAGGGCTGCAGCAGCTCTACTATGAGGACAGACTGAAAGAGTTGGGGCTGTTCAGCCTGCAGAAGAGGAGGCTCCAAGGTGACCTTCTTGTAGTCTATCAGTATCTGAAGGGGGCCTACAAAAAAGCTGGGGAGGGACTTTTCAGGATATCAGGGAGTGACAGGACTGGAGGGAATGGAGCAAAGCTGGAGACTGGTAGGTTCAGGCTGAATGTGAGGAGGCAGTTGTTGGAACTAGATGATCCTTGTGGTTCCTTCCAACTCTGTCTGATTCTATGATTCTTTTCACAGCCTATAATCTAATTCTTCTCACCAAAACATTCCTGCTAGTTTCAAACCAGCACAGGAGATGATTCCAAAGTACTGAGGTCTCCTGAGAAGGAAGTGATGCCTGTGAGTGAACCCCCATTGGCCTAGTCTCACTTTGAAATTGAGCATCAATTGCAGGTGTTCAAGAGACATGTGCTCATTGCCACTTTGGGATGTGGTTTAATGGCCATGGTGGTACTAGGGTGAAGGTTGGGTTTGATGATCTTTCCAACCAAAACAATTCTATGCCAAACACAGTACCACTCCCCCATGAGCTTCCAATGCAACCAAGTGCTTAAGCACACCGTAAATGAGTAGAAAGAAACAGCTAAACATAGAAGAACTAAGCCTAAGTAAAGAGGTCCAGCCAGCACCCATGGGATATGTTAAAGTAGCCATCAAGTCTCTATCCTGGGGTGGCCCCCCAGCCTTTGAGCCCCTCCACCATTCACCTGTAGTGCACCACAAGGACTCACCGGTGATGACAGGAGGAGGACCCCTTTGCCCAGTTGGGCACAGCTTGGGACTTCTCCCCTTCCTGGGGCAAATTATAAAGGGCAGTGGGTGGGGAGGTAAAGTGGTCACACCTGTCATGGGAGGAGACTCCAACAGAAGCCAGGTGCTCTGGGTTTGGGGGATAAAAGGAGGAAATGCAGTGTGGGGCTGGAAAGGGGCAGATATGGTGGGAAAAGGGAGGTGGTGCTGAAGGGATGGTGTTGAAAAGAGGATGGGGTTGGTGTCTTCTGCCAGGCAACCAGCAACAGAACAAGGGAACACAGTCTGAAGTTGTGCCAGGGGAGGTCTAGGCTGGATGTTAGGAGGAATTTGTTGGCACAGAGAGTGATTGGCATTGGAATGGGCTGCCCAGGGAGGTGGTGGAGTCACCATCCCTGGAGGTGTTCAAGAAAAGCCTGGATGAGGCACTTAGTGCCATGGTCTGGTTGATTGGCCAGGGCTGGGTGCTAGGTTGGACTGGATGATCTTGGAGGTCTCTTCCAACCTGGCTGATTCTATGATATGCTTTCAATGTTAAGATGTAGATGGAATTAAGTATTAATGCTAAGATAAAAACCAGGAGAGATTTAGATTGCATATTAGAAGAAAAATCTTTACTCCAAGAGTAGTCAAGCGTTGGAATAGGCTGCCCAGGGAGGTGGTGGAGTCACCATCTCTGACAGCCTTTGGTGGGTCTGTGTGCTGCAGAAAGGCTTATCTTAGAGAAGACTGTGGACTGCTCAGCTCAGAGGGGTTGCCACCACTGGAATGCCTGTCTGTCACTGCTGGCCTGGGAAGTCACTGCATGCAGAAAACACTGACACACCAGGGACAGGCCCTAGGAACTCAGGAGCTGTGAGTGTGAGGGTTTGGCTGTTACCTGCCCCACACACACTTAAGAAAATCACCCAGACTAGACTCAGCTGCTTTGGAAAACTGAATGAAGCTTAGCACAGTATACACGCAGGTATTTACAATACATATAGCTAGAGACAGAAACAGACAAGTTAAGAAGCAATACAGAAGCACAGCAGCCCTCCCAGAAACCTGAGTGCCCAGGAGGGGCTCCCAACCGCCTTCCTCCCACCCCTCTACCTTACCCCAGACTTTGCCTCACGCTCAAGGTGAGTTTGGAGGGTCGGCAGGGGGGTTAGGAAGCAGAAGGATTACTCAGGCAGCAAGTTAGAGAGAAAAGTGCAGCCCAAACCCCAGAGAGGGACTCTGTTATCTATGTTTGTGCTCTTGTTCTTATCCATCTCAGCAAGCCTATGAGTGCAGCAGACATCCCCACTGCTCTTCACATCATCTCATTCTTCTCGCCAGAATATCCCAGCTAGGCTCAAACTAGCACGGCGAGCAATAGATTTCACTTTCCGTTTGGGTGTCTTTAAACCTGGCAAAGGCTTCCCGTGAAGCATTCAGGAGTCACACTGGGTCACGGCACTCCCTCTCGCTGACGGCCCGGCCCGGCCCCTGCTGTCAACACCCGGAACTCGCAAACGAAACCGAAAGTGGCGCCGGAGCCGGGGTGAAGCGGGACGGGACGGACCCGGAGACGGCCTGAGGCGGCACAGGGCGAAACTTGCTGCCGCCGAGCCAGGTCCCGCCACCTGCGGAGGTTCGCGGGAGCCCGGACGCGGTTCAGCGCCGGCGGAAGCGTCCCGCAGCGCCGGGATGGCAGAGGCGGCCCGGGACGAGCGCTTCCTCTACATGATCGCCTGCTTTAGGCCGCGGCTGAAGCAGTGCATCCGGGTGCAGCCGGTGCTGGACCAGCTCTGCTCCCTCAGCGCCGAGGAGAAGGAGAAGGTGCGGGCGGTCGCCCTGCAGCGGGGCGATGTGGAGGGGGCGGAGGAGCTGCTGCGGGCCGTGGAGCGGGGCCCCCGCGGCTGTGGCTGGTTCCACGAGTTCCTGCAGGCGCTGGAGAGCGGCGGCTGCAACCTGGCCGCCTGCTACTTAAACCCCAGCCTCAGCCAGCTGCCCTCGCCTGACGAGGAGGCAGACCACGACCTCTGCGTGCACTTGGTGCAACTACTCCACAGCACACTGGTGGATAAAATGCGCCCCGTAGAACTGGCGGAGAAGTGCTTGGAGATGGGCATCTTCCAGGAGGAGGACCTGGATCGGGTAAGTAGCCTGCTTGTCAGGCCGGGCTAGGCTCCAGGCAGTGCTGCAGACCTGGGCCACTACCAGGAGCTGTGGGTCAGATAAGAGGCCGCAATTAGAAAGGGCTTTGTAAGTGCAAAAACAAAAGGGAGAGTAGCCAAAGCTGTGAGGAGGAAGAGGGTAGCCCAAAGCTGTGAGGAAAGAGAGGGTAGCCCAAAGCTGTGAGGAGGAAAGAGAGGGTAGCCCAAAGCTGTGAGGAGGAAAGAGAGGGTAGCCCAAAGCTGTGAGGAGGAAAGAGAGGGTAGCCCAAAGCTGTGAGGAGGAAAGAGAGGGTAGCCCAAAGCTGTGAGGAGGAAAGAGAGGGTAGCCCAAAGCTGTGAGGAGGAAAGAGAGGGTAGCCCAAAGCTGTGAGGAGGAAAGAGAGTACCCCAGAGCTGTGAGGAAAAAGAGGCTGTGTTCCAAGTGAACCACTGTAGACTGTTGCCAATGGGCAAGCAAGTAGGGTGCCAGCTAAGAACCACAGAAAGAAAAATGCCATCAAGAGGATTAAGCTCCGTGTCTAAGTCGTAGGAATGCGGCTGGCTTTACTGTTAGTTTCAGTTTTGCCATCGTCCTTTAGGCTCAGTGGATGATTAAATGTCTTCTGTCTCCTGAACCATACCAGGAAGTAGCAGTAGTCTCTTGAGTCGAAGCAAAGCTTCCAGTTTTGCAACAGGTTCGCTAAGCAATGTTGTACCAGACAGTGAAGCTGAGCAGAAATGCCAGGTTGACAAGAAAGAGAGAGTGTTAACTTCTGAAGACATTTGCCAGTGTTTGCTCAGTTTAGCTAAGGATTACTTGACCAGCATGAAAGTTATTTGGAGCCCCAAAAATGGGACACCCAGAAAGTGTTAGAGGAAGAAACTAAAATAACACTTGCCATAGAAGTAGGGGGGAAACTGGGAAAATAAGGATGGGACTACATCATATTTGCACTCTAGAGCTTCTTAGGTGGTTTCTCAGTTAAATGAGAGTTGTATAAATAATTCCATCTGATGACTGTCAGGTAGAGGTGGAGGCTGACTATATCCTCATGGATGCTTGTGATGGTTTGGGTGTTCCCCACCCACGCTTTGGAAAATCACCCAGTCTAGACTCAGCGGCTCTGGAAGTTGAATGAACTTTATATTTACAGCTTAGCACAATATACAAACAGATAGTTACAATCTATGCAGCTAGAGACAGAAATAAACAAGTTAAAAAGCAATACAGAAACACAACAGCCCTCCCAGAAATCTGAGTCCCCAGGAGGGGCTCCCAACCACCCTTCTACCTTCTTCCCACCTCTCTACCTTACCCCAGACTTTGCCTTACATATAAGGTGAGTTTGGAGGGTTGGCAGGGAGGTTAGGAAGCAGATGGATTTAGTCACACAGATGGCAGGTTAGGTTAGAGAGAGAGGTGCAGCCCAAAGCCCAGACAGTGACTGCCTTATCTGTGTTTGTGTTCTTGTTCTTACACATCTCAGCAAGCCTGTGAATGCAGTAGACATCACTGTTGTTTTCTTCTCACAGCCTGTAAT
The DNA here is from genome assembly GCF_015220805.1 of Pogoniulus pusillus. NCBI lineage: Eukaryota > Metazoa > Chordata > Aves > Piciformes > Lybiidae > Pogoniulus > Pogoniulus pusillus. Next base: position 46,865,616 of record NC_087265.1, read on the forward strand.
CTAATTCTTCTCACCCAAACATTCTAGCTAGGCTCAAATTAGCACAGATGGGAAGCAGGGCATGGTAACAGAGTAGAAGGAAGCAAGAGCCTTTTTTAGGAGGTTACTGGCTCCATTCTTTAGTAACAGGTCCATGTTGGACTGAATGATCTTGGAGGTCTCTTTCAACCTGGTTGATTCTGTGTCATTCTTCTGCTGCTGGTGTTACCATTAAGCCCATCCTTACACATCACAGGCAACAACGAGATGCCAGTTTGAACCCTGACGCCTAGCCTTTCACTTTTTTATTACTCCTCCCTTCTTCTGCTTACCATGTGTTGTGGAGGCAGGGAATTGATGTGACTGAGTCAGGAATTATGAAAATAGAACTATATTTTCTTGCAAACCCTGCCCCCAGACTATATACAAAACTAGTTAAGGTTTATTTACAGATTCTAATTCGATTGGGAATTCTTCAAAGGCTGTTGTGGACAAATTTAGAGTCAGGAAATGGAAAAGGCTAAGCTATAAACACAGCTTTATCCCATGGTCAGTTAGGCTGAGCAGAGAATTAAGGGAAAAACAGGCTTTACTCACAGAGGTGAGATAGGCATTCCACGATGATCCCTTGCTGGGTCTCTCTGCTGCTCAACTGCCTTCTGATGCTGCTAGCAATATCCAACAGTCTGGAACCACACAGCAGAAGCCCAAGGCCAGTGGCAAAGCTGCCAAACTCAGCAATGTCTCTGGACATGGCTGCTGCAAGACAGGGATCTGTGGAAGCGATGCTGGCTCAGCAGGAGCAGGGGAGAGCCAAATTGTCAGGGCCTCCCCAGCTCATAATGGCAGCCAGTAAACTGGCCGTGATACGATCCGAGAGTAGCCAGGTCTGGGTGCCACTGGCAGCTCTCTCAAATGGACCCCAGGACTTGCCACGCTCACAAGTTTGCACAGAATGGTGCACAGTTGGGGAGAACCATCCAAAGGTAGGGATGGTGTAAAACTGAGAGCTGTGTAAAAAGGTAGGAGCCGTCCAAAAGCGGGGACAGTCCAAAACAAGAATTCTGTCACGGCAGGAACCTGTCCTGTCAAGAACTCTGTCCAGGCAGGAACTCTTTCATGAGGCTGTAGAAGAGTAAGTTTTGCTGAACATCTCTTACCAGAGTAGCAAATGAAGAATCATCCTAAAGGTCCTGCCATGTCTTGCTGCAGTTTCCAAAAGTCCAGGCAGGAACTCTTTCAAGGCAGGAACCTCCTTGCACCTTCTCCCTTGCTCTACTTATGCTCTCCTAGACAAAGTGTCCATTTGCCATTTCATACTGGGCATGCAAACCCAGCCAACCACCATCCTGATTCCAGCATGGGCTTCCACATGGGTCAGCACACCTGTGAAAGGCACCTCCTGCTGTTCCCCCTCCAAGCCTGCAGGGCAGGGGGGAAGCAGTTTTCGCCGCCGCCTTCTCCCCATTCAAACCCATGGAAGGTGGGGAGGGAGAAGAAAGGAATTTGGAATGCTCCAGAACACCATGCACTCCCTTCCAGTGTCCATTCTCACTCTGCAGTTGCTATTGTTATGCCTACCCACCTTCTTGCATATCAGAATGGATGGTAAGAGTCTCAAGACCTTGCACTTGAGGACTGAACACCTGTCTCAGGTTGCTTTGCTTTTGGTATGGGCGCTGTGTTCTTCATGTGATGACATGTCAAGCTCTGCTCGTGACCACCTCAGGGCACTTTTTCCATAGATTCTTTGAGGGTGATAGCTACTTCCTTAGATGCTCTGCTGTTGTCTCTCAAAGTGGGAATTGAGATGATGGAGGCAGAGTTTAAGGAAAAATGTTTCATTATGTATGAGGTCATGCACAGGTCTGAGTTCTGATAAGCTGCAGGAAAAATCACTTCTTGAGGTTAGCTATTCCCAAAACCAGCATGAACACTGGTTACTGTTCTTTGTTGTTGTTCGGTGTTGCTATTAGTATAACCATTGTCCAGTATTGCCAGTCTTGAATTAAACTTCAGGCCTCAAAAGTTGTATATGTCCTGCCTAAAACCTCATGGGATAAACACAAGGACAGACAAAACTGCAGTACAATTCTTCAGATGAGTGCCAGGCCCATCTTTAAGCTTATTTCTTATCATAGAATCAAGCAGGTTGGAAGAGACCTCCAAGATCATCCAGTCTAACCTAGCACCCAGACCTATCCAGTCAACCAGACCATGGCACTAAGTGCCTCATCCAGTCTTTCCTTAAGACCTCCAGGAGACTGTGCCCTCCACCACCTCCCTGGGCAGCCCATTCTAATGCAAATCACTCTCTCTGCCAACAACTTCCTCCTACCATCCAGCCTATACTTCCCCCAGCACAACTTGAGACTGTGTCCCCTTGTTCTATTTCTACTTGCCTGGGAGAAGAGGCCACCCCCCACCTGACTACAATGTCCCTTCAGGTAGTTGTAGACAGCAATGAGGTCTGCCCTGAGCCTCCTCTTCTGCAGGCTGCACACCCCCATCTCCCTCAGCCTCTCCTCATAGGGTTTGTGTTCCAGACCTTTCACCAGCTTTGTTGCCCTTCTCTGGACACCTTCCAGCACCTCAACATCTCTCTTGAATTGAGGGGCCCAGAACTGGACACAGGTCTCAAGGTGTTGCCTGAGCAGTGCTGAGTACAGGGGCAGAATAACCTCCCTTGTCCTACTGGCCACACAGTTTCTGATGCAGGCCCGGATGCCACTGGCTCTCCTGGCCACCTGGGTACACTGCTGCCTCATCTTCAGCCTACTATTTTAATGACAACAGGGAAATGCCTGTGTGTATATAGTATTCTTACCAACATCTCTGAACCATTTCCAAAGTCTGAAGATTGTTCTTTTTTTGTCTCCAGATCCACACTGTTACTGACAATCGTGGGAACAGAGATGGTGCAAGGGAGCTACTGAGCAGAATAGTGCAGAAGAAAGGCTGGTTCTCTCCTTTTTTGACTGCTCTGCGTGAAACCCAACATGGAAGCCTTGCAGATGATTTAAGTGGAAATACAAGAGGTAGTCATTTTATTTCAGTAGTACTAAAGTATAGGTTTTGAATAGCTCTCTTTTTCTTACTGTTGCTTAGAGCTGTGTAATGCATTGGATTGGAAGGGACCTTTAAAGGTCATCTAGTCCAATAATCCCTGCAGTAAGCAGGGACATCCCCTAACTAGATGAAGTTGCTCAGAGCCCCTTCAAGCTTGACTCTGAATGTCCTCAGGGATGGGGCTCCCACTGCTTCCCTGGGCAACCTGTTCTAGTGCTCCACCACCCTGACAGAAGGCAACTTCTTCCTAATGGCCAATCCAAATCTACCCTTCTCTAGTTTACAGCCATTGCTCCTTGTCCTGTTGCTACATGTCTTTGCAAATTGTCTCTCCCCAGCTTTCTTGTAGGCCCCATTTAGGCACTGGAAGGCTGCTGAAAATCTCCCTGGAGCCTTCTTTTCACCAGGCTGACAATTCCCACCTCTCTTAGCCTGTCTTCACGGGAGAGGTGCTTCTGATCATTTTTGTGGCCCTCCTCTTAACCCTCTCCATCAGGTCCATGTCTAGGCTGCAAGTGCACATTGTTGGCTTATGTCCAGCTTCTTGTCCACCGCTACCCCTAAAAAGACTGTTTCCACAGGGATGCTTTCTGCCACATCCTCCTCTATCTTGTATTGATAAGGAGGATTGTCCTGACCCACTTGGCCTTCTTGAACCTCATGAGGTTCACCAGGGCCTGCTTCTCCAGGTCCCTTTGGATGACATCCCATCTCTCTGGCATACTGACCACTCCACTGAGTTTACACAACCCCTATGAGGAGAGGCTGAGGGAGCTGGGGGTGTGCAGCCTGCAGAAGAGGAGGCTCAGGATAGGCCTCATTGCTGTCTACAACTGCCTGAAGGGAGGCTGTAGCCAGGTGGGGTTGGTCTCATCTGCCAGGCAAGCAGCAACAGAACAAGGGGACACAGTCTCAGGTTGTGCCAGGGGAGATCTAGGCTGGATGTGAGGAGGAAGTTGTTGGCAGAGAGTGATTGGCATTGGAATGGGCTGCCCAGGGAGGTGGTGGAGTCACCATCCCTGGAGGTGTTGAAGCAAAGCCTGGATGAGGCACTTAGTGCCATGGTCTAGTTGATTGGCTAGGGCTGGGTGCTAGGTTGGAGTCTGATCTTTGATGTCTCTTCCAACCTGGTTGATTCTGTGATCTGCAAAGCTGCTCAGGGTGCACATATTCCCACTGTCTATGATGCAATGCAGGGTTCTCACTGTATTGATTTTGCTGTTACACTTCTACAGAGATTTCAAAATCAAGTTACTTAACAGCTTGCTCAATAGATTCGTAAACACACAAAGTTGTTATTAAGCTTGTGTCCAAGACCAGACTGTATGAGGCCTTTAGCAACCTTGTTTACTGGAAGGTGTCCCTACCCATGGCAGTGGGGTTGGAACTAGATGATCTTTAAGGTCCCTTCTAACCCAAACCATTTACATGGTTCTATGTACTGTGTCTACAACTACCTGAAAGAAGTTTGTAGCCAGGTGGGGATTGGTCTCTTCTGCCAGGCACCCAGCAACAGAACGAGGGGACACAGTCTTAAGTTGTGCCAGGGGAGGTCTAGGCTGGATGTTAGGAGGAAGTTGTTGGCAGAGAGAGTGATTGGCACTGGAATGGGCTGCCCAGGGAGGTGGTGGAGTCACTGTCCCTGAAGGTGTTCAAGAAAAGACTGGATGAGTCACTTGGTGGCATGGTCTGGTTGACTGGATAGGGCTGGGTGTTAGGTTGGACTGGCTGATCTTGGAGGTCTCTTCCAACCTGGTTGATTCTATGACTGTATTGTGAATGTCCTTGTGATAAAAATGAATCCTTACCTTTTATAACCCTTTTATAACCTTTTCAGGATTTCTGCTTCACCACAGGGATTAGTGTCTCCTTTATAGAGTGATTTTCACATATAGGTGGCATTTCTCAGCATGCTGCAGTACCTCTCTGTGAGGACAAAACATTCATCAGGCTCAAAACTTTGCATGAAATATTTTATGGATAATAAACTAATTAAGAGATCACCAAAATGAAGCTGAAAGAGATTTTTAGCTGCTAATTTTTAATCCTGTAAAATGACTCCCCTGGATCCTTAAATAACAAATAGGAAGCAGCCCCCAAAATACTCTGTCCCTAATTTTTACTGGGCTCTGCATGTCTATGATGAGATTTTGAGATCAAAGCACTTTTACAGATCTCTTATTTAGCAGCTTCAGTCTTCTGGCTTGAAGAACTCATCAGAATGATGTTTTTGGACTTGCTAGCTGCTGCATATTGGACAATGCATTAACATTAGGATAAGAGGGCTGTGAATGTATCAGGTCCACTTGAGGACAGCAGTCTGACAGACACAGATAAGCAGCTGTCACGTTGGAATGTGCAGGTCAAAGGTGGTTGAGTATTACACTCTGCTAGCATGGGACCAACCAAGCAATTCAGATGCTAGGGTGGACCTGATACTCATTTTGTGTTGCAGCTTTGTTAGGCTTAAATTCTTGACATTGTTAATTTGCTATTGGTAAGGTAAACAAGGTAATAAATACATTGCAAATCCTTTACTTGTTTTCATCTTTCATTCTTTCCAGTCTTGGCATTTCTGAATTTTCAGCATAGTGCAGATTATGTAGGGTAAAATTTAAGTTTAATTCAGTTGTTTGATACAATACTCCATAGTTTTTTCAGTAGTCACAGAATCAACCAGGTTAGAAGAGACTTCCAAGCTCATCCAGTCCAACCTAGCACACAGGCCTGTCCAATCAACCAGACCATGGCATCCAGGCTTTGCTTCAACACCTCCAGGGACGGTGACTCCACCACCTCCCTGGGCAGCCCATTCCAATGCCAATCACTCCCTCTGACAACAACTTCCTCCTAAGATCCAGCCTAGATCTCCCCTGCCACAACTTGAAATTGTGTCCCCTTGTTCTGTTGCTGGTTGCCTGGCAGAAGAGACCAACCCCACCTGGCTACAGCCTCCCTTCAGGTAGCTGTAGACAGCAATGAGGTCTGCCCTGAGCCTCCTCTTCTGCAGGCTGCACACCCCCAGCTCCCTCAGCCTCGCCTCACAGGGCTGTGTTCCAGGCCCCTCACCAGCTTCATTGCCCTTTTCTGGACATGTTCCAGCAACTCAACATCTCTCTTGAATTGAGGAGCCCAGAACTGGACACAGGACTCTCAGGCAACAGAGGCCCTGAAAGAAACTATACAGATTATTTGGAAAGCATTCATTTTCTTTCTGTGCTCAACACTAAAAGATAGTGTCTTAGATTTTCTGTTTATTTTCTAGGAACAGAGAATGGACAAAATGGGATGAAGAGCAGTACAAATGAAGAAGCAGAAGTAACAAGCCAGCCAGGATATGCCATACTGGAGGATTTGAAGCCACAAGGAAAAGTGAATAATAGTTTCAACAATGAGAGCAGTACATTGGAAACAACTTCAGGTATGTCTTCTAACCAGTATTTTGTACTGGCACCAGTTAAAATTTAGTAACTTCAAGTAAACAAGAGAACATTGCTGGTAAATGAGCTTCCATCTTGCTCAAATATTCAGGATCCTGCTAGGAGCAGATGTGGAGCTGTTGGAGGGTAGGAGAGCCTTGCAGAGGGACCTTGACAGGCTGGATGGGTGGGCAGAGGCAATGGGGTGAGATTGAACAAGGCCAAGTGCAGGGTTCTACACTTTGGCCACAACAACCCTAAGCAGCACTACAGGCTGGGGACAGAGTGGCTGAGAGCAGCCAGGCAGAGAGGGACCTGGGGGTGCTGGTAGAGAGGAGCTGAAGATGAGGCAGCAGTGCCCAGGTTGCCAGGAGAGCCAATGGCATCCGGGCCTGCATCAGGAACTGTGTGGCCAGCAGGACAAGGGAGGTTATTCTGCCCCTGTACTCAGCACTGGTTAGGACACACCTTGAGTGCTGTGTCCAGTTCTGGGCTCCTCAATTCAAGAGATGTTGAGGTGCTGGATGGTGTCCAGAGAAGGGCAACAAAGCTGGTGAGGGGCCTGCAGCACAGCCCTGTGAGGAGAGGCTGAGGGAGCTGGGGGTGTGCAGCCTGCAGAAGAGGAGGCTCAGGGGTGACCTCATTGCTGTCTACAATACCTGAAGGGAGGCTGTAGCCAGGTGGGGTTGGTCTCTTCTCCCAGGCAAGCAGCAATAGAACAAGGGGACAGAGTCTCAAGTTGTGCCAGGGGAGGTCTAGGTTGGATGTTAGGAAGAAGTTGTTGGCAGAGAGTGATTGGCATTGGAATGGGCTGTCCAGGGAGGTGGTGGAGTCACCATCCCTGGAGGTGTTCAAAAGAAGACTGGATGAGGCACTTAGTGCCATGGTCTGGTTGATTGTCTAGGTCTGAGTGCTAGGTTGGCCTGGATGATCTTGGAGGTCTCTTCAATCTGCTTGATTCTATATGCTAGTGTGTAGGTGAAGGGAATGAAGTTTGGGGTTTTGTGGTTTATTTGGTAGGTTGGGGTTTGGTTGTTTTTTTTCTTGTCTGTTTCACTGCGCTTTGAATGCACCAAATTCTGTTTTTTCCAGTGAACTAATGGAAGTAGCAATTTGAGGAGTCAGATTACAGGATCTTAGGGGTTGGAAGGGACCAAAAGAGACCAAGTCCAACCCCTCTGCCAGAGCAGGACAATCCTATCTAACACAGATCATACAGGAACACATCCAGACAGGCCTTGAAAGGCTCCAGAGAAGGAGACTCCACAACCTCTTTGGGGAGCCTGTTCCAGTGCTCTGGGACCCTTACAGTAAAGAAGTTCCCCCTTGTGTTGAGGTTTGCTGTAGTTTACACCCATTCCTCCCTGTCCTATCCCAGGGAGCAGTGAGCAGAGCCTGTCCCCCCATTCCTGACCAGCACTCAGATGTTTATAATAATTTATCAAATCCCCTCTCAGTCTTCTCTTCTCCAGACTAAGCAGCCCCAGGCCCCTCAGCCTCTCCTCACCAGCCATGCCCTCCAGTCCCCTCATCATCCTCATAGCTCTCCACTGGACCTTCTCCAGCAGATCCCTGTCCCTCTTAATATGGGGAGCCCAAAACTGAAGGCAGTATTGAAGATGAGGTCTCAGCAGGGCAGAGTAGAGGGGGAGGAGAACCTCCCTTGACCTGCTGCACACACTCTTCTTAATACACCCCAGGGTCCCATTGGCCTTGTTGGCCACAAGGGCACATTGCTGTGCCATGGTTGTTATCCTCCAGGACCCCCAGGTCCCTCTCCACGGGGCTGCTTTCCAGCAGATCACCTCCCAGCCTGTGCTGGTGGAGTTTGTTATTCCTCCCCAGATGCAAGACTCTGCACTTGTCCTTGTTGAACTTCATCTGGTTCTCTCTGCCCAGCTCTCAGCCTGTCCAGGTCTCTCTGGATGGCCACACAGCCTTCAGCTGCATCAGCCAAGCCTCTCAGCTTGGTGCCGGGAGCAAACTTGCTGAGCAGCCTCTGTCTGTCTGTGCCTTCATCAATGTCATTGATGAAGATGTTGAACAGGACTGCCCCCAGCACTGATCCCTGGGGACACCACTAATCACAGCTCTCCAGCTGGACCTGACACCATTGATCACCACCCTCTGAACTCTACCTTGCAACCAGTTCCTAACCCCCCTCACTGTCTGCTCTTCCATCCCACACTTCCTCAGCTTGCTCACTAAAATGTCATGGGAGACAGTGTCAAAGGCCTTGCTAAGGTCAAGGTAGACTACACCCACTGCTCTCCCTGAATCTGCCCATTCAGTTATGGCATTATAAAATGCTATCAGGTTAGTTAAGCACAACTTCCCCTTGGTAAATCCATGCTGACTACTCCTGATAACCTTCTCTTCCAAGTGCCTTGAGATGCCCTGCAGCAGGAGCTGCTCCATCATTTTTCCAGGGATGGAGGTGAGGCTGACTGGTATAGTTCCCTGGAACCTCTTTCTTGCCCTTTTTGAATCCTAGAGTGCCATTGGCTCTCTGCAGTCCTCAGGCACCTCTCCTGCCTGCCATGATTTGGCTGAGATGATGGAGAGTGGTAGAGCAATAATATCAGCCAGTTCTCTCAGCACCCTTGGGTGCATCTCATCAGGGCCCATGGACTTGTGAATGTTTAATCTGTGTAGCTGATCCCTAACCCAGTCTGCACTGACCATGGAGGAGCATTCCCTCCTCCAGGCCTTCTCTCCTTCATCCAAGGTCTGGAGTACATAGGGGAGTTAGTTCAGATTTACAAATCTGTTCAGTTCCAAAAGTTGCTCTAGAACAAGAACAGTTAAAACCAAACTAAATCCTTCCTGAAATTATTTTAGTGGGGCTTACTCAGCCAAAGGAGTAAGACAGCAAAGGCTGCTCTTTTTTTATCAAACATGAATAATTTCTTTTGAAGTTGGCTCTGAAAACTGCAGCTTTTCAATGTGCAACAGTACCAGCCTATTTCTCATTCAGCATGAGATTAACAGTATCTCACAATGTTTTGTAGCAAGTAGTGAATTAACTGCAGCAACTTGGTTTTCTTGGACTGTAATGTAGTTTGCCAGTATAAAGAAGAGATGCCAGATAGTTAGGAATGATTCAGAGTGGATCAAAGTGAGTTATCCTCACTCTTAGGTAAGATCATTCCAGGGCACAGCTAAGGCTCTACTGCATCCAGTTCTGGAGCCCCCATTACCAGAAGGATATGAATGTGCTGGAGTGTGTCCAGAGCAGGGCCACCAGGATGCTCAGAGGGCTGCAGCAGCTCTGCTGTGAGCACAGACTGAAAGAGTTGGGGCTGTGCAGTCAGGAGAAGAGGAGGCTCCCAGGTGACCTTCTTGTGGCCTTCCAGGATCTGAAGGGGGCTACAAAAAAGCCTGGGAGGGACTTTTTAGTCTCTCGGGGAGTGACAGGACTGGGCTGAATGGAGTGAAGCTGGAGATGGGTAGGTTCAGGCTGGACATGAGGAGGAAGTTGTTGAGCAGGAGAGTGGTGAGAGGCTGGAATGGGTTGCCCAGGGAGGTGGTTGAGGCCCCATGGCTGGAGGTGTTTGAGGCCAGGCTGGCTGAGGCTGTGTGCAGCCTGCTCTAGGGTAGGTTGTCCCTGTCCATGGCAGGGGGGTTGGAACTAGCTTTGGGAAAAGCATAGGCCTTGCACAAGGCAGGCACAAGCTAAGTGTGTGTACCTTGTTTAGTATGGGAGAAAAACATGCCTGGGCAAGCCAGTACATGTGTAAGCCTATTTCTGACCCATCAGGCCCACCATGACAAGTAGGAATTAGCAGTTTGTGCACTTGAACAGATTGGTTGAATGAAATGGGTGTAAGGATGTACATACCACACAAATTCCAGTAAATTTACCTCCATCTGGCATGGACTGTATGGCTGTAAGTGGCTGGAACACATCTGATTTGTTTTCAGCTGACTGGATTTAATTTCTTCTGATTGAAACCATCTCTGTGATATGAACCAAAGCAGTGTAAGTGGTGACAATTGACAGATTCACTCTAAACATGCTCCTTGGAATAAAACTAAACCAGCAGTGCAGATACAATATGGCAATGGCTGCCAGGAGACAGTACAGGTTAGTAGTTGACCTGCCGGAAAGCAGATCTGCAGAGAAGCACCTGGGAGTGCTGGTGGGCAGCAAGTGAACTGTGAGCCAGCAGAAGCCAAGAAGGCCAATGGAATCCTGGGGTACATTAGCAGATGTGTGGCCAGCAGGTTAAAGGAGGTTCTCCTTCTCCTCTGCTCTGCCCTGGTGAGTCCACATCTGAAGTACTGTGTCCAGATCTGGACCCCTCAGTTCAAGAAAGGGAACTACTGGAAAAAGTCCTTCAGAGAGCTACCAAAACCAGTTGGACTGTTAGGAGGAGATGCTGAGATCTGAGGACACTGAGCAGGGATCTTATAAATGCAGATATGTATCTAAAGGGCAGATGTTAAGAGGATGGGGCCAGACTCTTTTTTGTGATCCTAATAATAGCACAAGGACCAGTGGGCACAAACTGGAACACATCAGGTTCCATCTGAACATGACAGAACACTGCAACAGAGAGGCTGTGGAGTCTCCCTCTCTGGAAATATCAAAACTCACCCAGATAGGGGTCCTGGGCAACCTGAACTAGACAAAGGTGCTTTAGAAAGGAGGTTGGACTAGATGATCTTCAGAGCTCTTATCCAACCCCTACCATTCTCTGACTGATTTGAAACATGAGTGTTTTGTATTTCATTTTATCACTGGTGTTTCTTTTTGTAATGCATGCTGCATATTGTAACTCAGAAACTCCTTTCCTATCTGCATGGATTCCTAGAAACTCAAAACAAGCAAGATCAGTGTCATCTTCATAGATTAGAACTAGGGAAGCTTGATTTTTTTCAAGACAACATTGTCTTTTAATATGATATTAAATGTATGCAAGTATATCACAGTAGGGAATTTTATGTCAGGCTCCTTCTATGAATATAGTTTTTTAAGTGCCTTTCTGTTGATCACATTGAGTTTTAAGACACTAGGGCTTTGACTCAGGTGCTTGACTTATGTGCTTAAAGCCTTTAATGCCCTTGCCCATCATGAGAGTTCCTACAAATAGTGGTGATTTGTAGTTGGATCATAGTCTGAGATATGTGTGGAATAAACACAAACTAGGACAGAAGACAGAGGTTTGCGTCACTTTTCATGCTTATGTTAGGAAAAGAAAAAGAATTGAACAAATACCTGACTCCTGGTGGTTGCTGAGGTAGCTTCATTTCAGTTGTCTGTGTTATACTTGTTCTCAGAAACATGATTTTTGTGTCTGTTGTTCATTCATGTTTCAAGGACAGCAAAACTTGCATAAAAGACAGTCAGAGTTTTCTATCTTTACTGAACAAAGTAGGTTTAATTCCTATTTCACTTACCAAGATTTTGTAGTCATAGAATCAACCAGGTTGGAAGAGACCTCCAAGATCCAGTCCAACCTAGCACCCGGCCCTGCCCAATCAACCAGACCATGGCACTAAGTGCCTCATCCAGGCTTTGCTTGAGCACCTCCAGGCACAGTGACTCCATCACTTCCCTGGGCAGCCCATTCCAATGCCAATCACTCTCTCTGCCAACAACTTCCTCCTAACATCCAGCCTAGACCTCCCCTGGTACAACTTGAGACTGTGTCCCCTTGTTCTGTTGCTGGTTGCCTGGCAGAAGAGACCAACCCCACCTGGCTACAGCCTCCCTTCAAGGAGTTGTAGACAGCAATGAGGCCTGTCCTGAGCCTCCTCTTCTGCAGGCTGCACACCCCCAGCTCCCTCAGCCTCTCCTCACAGGGCTGTGCTCCAGGCCCCTCACCAGCCTTGCTGCCCTTCTCTGGACACAGCACTCAAGATGTGGCCTGAGCTGTGCTGAGTACAGGGGCAGAGTAACCTCCCTTGTCCTACTGGCCAACCTGTTCCTGATGCAGGCCAGGATGCCATTGGCTCTCCTGGCCACCTGGGCACACTGCTGGCTCATCTTCAGCTCCTATCTACAAGCACCCCAAGTCCCTTTCTTCCTGGCTGCTCTCCAGAGCATCACTCTAAGATGCTGTAACTTCCAATCAAATCTAAACTCTCACTGATAGCTTATCTTTTTCTTAATGAAATATTTGATGAGGGTAATAGGCATATAAGCAGCAATGGAATATTCACTGAAAAAAAAGCTGTGGAAAAAAAATGATGGGACACAGGTTCATGAGATAATTAAGCAAAACATAGGTCAGTGCTGTTATCCTGTCTGGTTTCTTGTGCACACTATGAGCCCAGGAGAGGTAGCAGATATAGGTGAGGCCGCAGAGTTTTCCAGAACCGTGTATCTCTTGGTGTTAAGGGGACTGCGTTTTGGGAGCACGGGTGACCGAAAAGAGCTAGTGCAATACATACATTGTCCAGCAGAGGGCGAGCTTAACATGAGAATACCTGCGCTAAACTCGCCGGGTTGCTGTGGCAGTGCCCAAGCCTTCTGTCGGGCGTAGCAGGTTTTCACCCCTTGGTAAACGTGCGGTAAAATAGGACTAGAGAGGATCACGCAGGTGGTGCTGTCTGTGTCTAGACCCTTGCTTTCAAGGAAACAGAACATAGACAGTGCACTTGCAGCCCGAAGGGCAAGCCGGAGCCTTGGCTGCGTCAGAAGTGTGGCCAGCAGGTCGAGGGAGGTGATTCTCCCCCTCTGCTCTGCTCAGCTGAGACCCCACCTGGAGTGCTGCAGCCAGGTCTGGAGCCTCCATTACAAGAGGGATGTGGAGATGCTGGAGTGTGTCCAGAGAAGGGCCAGGAGGATGCTCAGAGGCTGCAGCGGCTCTGCTGTGAGCACAAACTGAGAGTTGGGGCTGTGCAGTCAGGAGCAGAGGAGGCTCCCAGGTGACCTTCTTGTGGCCTTCCAGGATCGGAAGGGGGCCTACAAAAAAGCTGGGGAGGGACTTTATGGGCTCTCAGGCAGCGACAAGACCAGGAGGAATGGAGCGAAGCTGGAGATGGGTAGGTTCAGGCTGGACATGGGGAGGAAGTTGTTGAGCATGAGAGTGGTGAGAGGCTGGCATGGGTTGCCCAGGGGGGTGGTTGAGGCCCCATGGCTGGAGATGCTTCAGGCCAGGCTGAATGAGGCTGTTGGCAGCCTGCTCTAGGGTAGGGTGTCCCATCCCACGACAGGGGCGTTGGAACTAGCTTATCCTTGTGGTCCCTTCCAACCCAGACTGATTCTATGATTCTAGATGCCTGCCAACAATAAATCATTCCCCTACATGTAGACTTTCAGCTTCCACTGAATGTGTTATTCCATAAGAAAATGAATTATGTTGTTCAGGTTCTTTTCTTTATCCACGAAGTAGTTTAATAAAGCAAATTATACCTGAACCATCCTTGCCTCTTTTAACAGCTTGGGAAGAAAGCAAAGAGTCTACTTTTTCTATTTAGATTTGTGTAGCAAATACACATCTGTTTATATTTTTCTTAAGTCAGATGTCTCCACAGGAGATGGAAGTGGCAGTAGCTTGAATGAAAACCTGGAGCAGTCCTACAATACCAGTGATTCAGGTAGGTTTCTTTCCTGCTATTTAGTAATTGTAAAGTAAACTTGAGAGGACAGAGCAAGCCCTCTGTGAATGGGGTGGAACAGAAATTGCACCTCAGTCATTTAGCTGTAAAGAATATACTTTGTACTTCTGCATCAAGGGACATGACTCATCCATCACATTGTATTTTTTCCACACTATGCCACATGAAGTGTCTGGGCACAGAAACTGCTTTCTTCCGTGGACAGTCACACTCTTGTCAGTTGGTTAGGCTAATGGAATATAACAGTGCATACGTCTGTATAGCACTGCTCAGGCCACACCTTCAGTACTGTGTCCAGTTCTGAGCTCCTCAGTTCAAGAGAGATGTTGAGATACTGGAAGGTGTCCAGAGAAGGGCAACAAAGCTGGTGAGGGGCCTGGAGCACAGCCCTGTGAGGAGAGGCTGAGGGAGCTGGGGGTGTGCAACTTCGAGAAGAGGAGGCTTAGAGGTGACCTCATTGCTGTCTACAATACCTGAAGGGAGGCTGTAGCCAGGTGGGGGTTGGGCTTTTCTGCCAAGCAAGCAGCATCAGAACAAGGGGACACAGTCTCAAGTTGTGCCAGGGGAGGTCTAGGCTGGATGTTAGGAGGCATTTGTTGCCAGAGAAAATGATTGGCATTGGAATGGGCTGCCCAGGGAGGTGGTGGAGTTGCTGTCTCTGGAGGTGTTCAAGCAAAGCCTGAATGGGGCACTTGGTGCCATGGTCTGGTTGATTGGCTAGGGCTGGGTGCTAGGTTGGACTGGATGATCTTGGAGATCTCTTCCAACCTAGTTGATTCTATTCTATGAAACTGAGCCTTGAAGATTCCTGAAAAATCTCCCTTTAAACAAAGTGGGCATTCACTGTGTCCAGCAGATTAAAAAGCAGTTACATGAAGAATGCAGAATGGATGCATTTGTTATTCTACCCAGTGTTTATATGCAATGTGTTCTGTTTACATGTGGGCTTTAGAAACAACTAGTGAAAACATTTCAGAAAACATTTACACTTTCTAAAGTAAACTCAATGAGAGCAACCATGAGGAAATAAAGCACAAGAGATGCAGATGGACTTTGTGATATTTGTAGATTTTTTTTATTTGATTTTTTTTCAGTAAGTGGATGCTGTATTAACAGATGTTTGCATGCTGTCTTAATAGAATCATAGAATCAACCAGGTTGGAAGAGACCTCCAAGATCATCCAGGCCAACCTAGCACCCAGCCCTAGCCTATCAACCAGACCGTGGCACTAAGTGCCTCACCCAGGCTTTGCTTGAACACCTCTAGGGACGGTGACCCCACCACCTCCCTGGGCAGCCCATTGGATTGTGTGCATTTTCTGGGCAAAGATCATTTTACAGTTAAGAAATACTGTGGAATTGGAACAATAGAGGAATAATAATCATGTTTCTTTTAGGCAATAGCAGCCTTGGAGGTGTTTAAGGCCAGGCTGGATGGGGGTCTGGGCAGCCTGATCTTGGGTAGGATGTCCCTGCCCATGGCATGGGGTTTGGAACTAGATGATCCTTGTGGTCCCTTCCAATCCTGCCTGATTCTATATGAACCCTGTACAAAGGCAGACAAAAAGTTACACTCTGAATGATGAAAATACTACACTGGAATCATATGCTTGTATTAGCCTTTATCTAAATAGGGGCTGAGGAAGCTAGAAGAGAGCCTAAGTTAAATATTTTTTAGGGCTGGATAGTTAATTGAGGATGTTAAGGAACTGAAATTTAACCAAACAGATGGGTGATAAAGTGCAAGTTTCAATATGATTGAACTGTTAAATTCAGCCAACCAGAAAGCAAACAATGTGCATCCTCAAAAGAGTAGCAGAAGTCAGATAAGTAACAGCAGCTACTCTCTGGTGTGAATTTCCCTGTGTTCCAGGCAGCACTGCAATCGCACTAAAAGGCAAAACAAGCAAAAAACACTTAAGAATGACATATAGGTGTTTCCATCAGCAGTATTTCAGCAAGCTTCATTGCTTTTTGTTAGTTTAATTTTATTTAATGGAATCAGGGATACTAGAAAAAACACAGTTATTCTGTGTGTAATGTATCAGTGATAATAAAATCCTCATGATTCTTCATTTAATGAGCTCATTAGGAAATACAGTAAGACTTTCCCCCTCATTTTGAGTCGAGTAGAATGAATTTGTGCCTTTTTTTCACTGAGGATAGTTAATTTTAGGAAGGTGATTTAAACACAGAATCATAGAATAGAATCAGAATCAACCAGGTTGGAAGAGACCTCCAGGATCATCCAGTCCATCCTAGCACCCAGCCCTATCCAATCAACTAGACCATGGCACTAAGAGTTTATATCTGAAGAAAAAAGGTCCAGACTCTTTGGAATAGATTCATAGAATCATAGAAGCAACCAGTTTGGAAGAGACCTCCAAGATCATCCAGTCCAACCTAGCACCCAGCCCTATCAAATCAACTAGACCATGGCACTAAGTGTTTATGTCTGAAGAAAAAAGATCCAAACTCATTGAAATAGATTCAGAGAATCATAGAAGAAGAAGAATCATAGAAGCAACCAGTTTGGAAGAGACCTCCAAGATCATCCAGTCCAACCCAGTCCTTTGAATCAAATGGACCATGGCACTTGTATCAGTCCTGCAGGAATTAGACATACTATGTTGACACAACATTATAATTCATTTGCTACTATATAGATTTCAAGGAATTTCTTACACTTTCTGCACAATTTGTCCATAGAGTAAGCTTTTTACATTTGGATTTCTCATCACTCACTCACACTCAAAAAATTGTCCTGCAGATACTTTTAAGGTAGCTACAACTGCTAGGTTTCAAACCTACTAGGAACATGGAAATCAAGACAGGAAGGGAGGCAATGGAATTACATCAAATTCTGCTGATAATTATCTATATTTAAGTCAGAAATTATATATGTGTGAACTCAAGGGATTTGATATACTTTTCTTTAATGCCTGAAATAATGCACCAGCTGTTTTCCACATTTTAACTTGTGAATGTTGTTTTACCTGTGAGCCAGCAATCTGAGCTCTCTGCCATTGCCTTTTGTATGCTAGATGGAAGGTTTTGGCCTTTAGGTGGCAAGTGTGCATGGACTTTCTGTGAACGACTCAACTGCATTATGTATGAGTCAATCTGGAGGCAGCATTATCTGCAGTGACTAGATGTGATACTTTCTGCAGTTAGCTCTATCTTGTATGGGCAATTTAATTTTCTTATCTGTTTAATTTTTATTCTTTATAGCTCTGTTCATCATTTAAGTGGTCCATATCTCTCTTTCTATGCCTCCATCCTTTTTTTTATCCTCTGGGAAGCATTTAAAAAGGTAGCTCGCTTGCAACCAAATACTTTTCAGTGCTGCTGAACAAGAAAGTGACATAAGGTTGGCTAGATTATAAATACTGCATCTCTGAACACAAGCTTTGTTGCTTCCAGTGTTTCTCAACTGTGTCTTTTGAATGCATACATAATAATAGTCATGTCAACAATGATGGGTGAAGACATACAGTGGCTTATTCCACCTACCCTGGTTGGTGACTGGATGTGAGCAGCTCTTGTCCAGAGTTGCACAAGTCCACAGAGCAGCAATGCCTATGCTAATATGTCCTGGGTTTGTTTATTCAGAGGTTAGATCTGATATGAATGAATGTTTTTTCTCTCTGATACTTGTTCAATATTCTGATAAATATTCTGTGCCTCCTGTTTGATGCTTTATATTTCTTTGTATGCTTAGATGAAGATGATGTGGAGAACAGAACTTCACCTGAGCCAGATTTGGTCCTGAGAGATTACCAGATGGAAGTTGCAAAGCCAGCCCTCAATGGGGAGAATATTATAATATGTCTTCCTACAGGCAGTGGTAAAACCAGAGTGGCTGTTTACATTGCCAAAGATCACTTGGATAAGAAGAAAAGAGCATTAGAGCCTGGAAAAGTGATAGTGCTTGTTAACAAGGTATGTTGGGCCATTCTTTTAAGAGCAGTAGCTTCCAGACCTCACACTGTTTGTCTAGAACTTGTAAAATTGACGTAATTGTTAACATAACTGGGGCTTGGTCTCTTCTGCCAGGCAACCAGCAACAGAAGAAGGGGCCACAGTCTCAAGTAGTACCATAGGCTGGATGTTAGGAGGAAGTTGTTGCCAGAGAGAGTGATTGGCATTGGAATGGGCTGCCCAAGGAGGTGGTAGAGTCACTGTCCCTGGAGATGTTGAAGCAAAGCCTGGCTGAGGCACTTAGTGCCATGGTCTAGTTGATTAGCCAGGGCTGGGTGCTAGGTTGGCCTGGATGAGCTTGGAGGTCTCTTCCATCCTGCTTGCTTCTATGATCCTATAAACACATGTCTCATAATATAAACACATTTCTCATCTTCTCCAAATCTAGCTATGTTTAAAGTCATACAGCTCTATCTTCTCCACTGCATCTGGCAGGTGGGAGCACCATCCATGGTGCAAGCAGGAATGATTTTATTTTACCCTCAGTGCAAATGCAAATTTAGATGTGGCCTCATGACTACCTTACTGGAATAAAGTACTATTTCAGCTTAGAATTAACAGAATTCAAAGAATATTTTAAAATCTGCAATTAGAAACAAAGAGGTCCAGGAAGATTGGACTTACCTCAAGAAAAAACTCCTGAAGGCACAGGAGCAGCTGTGCCATTGTACCAGAAGATGAGCTGACAAGAGGCAGCCAGACTGGATGGGCAAGGAGCTGCTGCAGGAATGAAAGATGAAAAAGAGAGTGTATCACCTTTGGGAAAAGTGGAGGTATCCCAAGAAGAGTTCATGGATGTTGCTACATCTTGTAGGAAGACAATTAGATAGGCAAAAGCCCATTTAGAACTTAGGCTGGACACGGCTCTTAAGGACATTTGCCATTGGAATGGGCTGCCCAGGGAGGTGGTGGAGGCACCGTCCCTGGAAGTGTTCAAGCAAAGCACAGCTGAGGCACTTAGTGCCATGGTCTGGTTGATTGGCCAGGGCTGGGTGCTAGATTGGACTGGATGTGCTTGGAGGTCTCTTCCAACCTGGTTGATTCTATGATTCTATGGCTCAGTTCTTTGGAAACTTTTATTCAGGTGTCGTTGGTAGAACAGCACTTACAAACGGAGTTCAAGCCGTTCTTGAAGCGTTGGTATCACGTTACTGGGTTAAGTGGGGACACTCAGCTGAAAATCTCATTTCCTGAAGTTGTCAGAAGGCATGATGTCATCATCAGTACAGCACAGATCCTAGAGAACTCACTGAGAAATGCATCTGTAGAAGATGAAGACAGCGTCCGCTTAGCAGGCAAGTGTTTGATTCTGCCGTTTCTACACAAGGTTTAGAAGTGTGTCTCTCCTCTGGAAAACTGGAAGGTAACAGTGTGCCAGGGTCTAGTTAATGCTTTTTCAGATTGCTGGGTTTATAAATGCAAGCTCTGAGGAAAGACTGGACTGTAGTTAATGATAATGCATTTTTTTTCAAGCCATATTAGACTCTTAGAGTTCCTTTGTACTAAATATTCATAGAATCAACCAGGTTGGAAGAGACCTCCAAGATCATCCAGCCCAGCCTAGCACCCAGCCCCGGCCAATCAACCAGACCATGGCACTAAGTGCCTCATCCAGACATTTCTCGAACACCTACAGGGACAGCGACTCCACCACCTTCCTGGGCAGCCCATTCCAATGCCAATCACTCTCTCTGACAACTTCCTCCTAAGATCCAGCCTAGACCTCCCCTGGCACAGCTTGAGACTGTGTCCCCTTGTTCTGTTGCGGGTTGCCTGGCAGAAGACACCAACCCCAGCTGGCTACAACCTCCCTTCAGGTAGTTGTAGACAGCAATGAGGTCTGCCCTGAGCCTCCTCTTCT
Source organism: Pogoniulus pusillus (assembly GCF_015220805.1). Taxonomy (NCBI): domain Eukaryota; kingdom Metazoa; phylum Chordata; class Aves; order Piciformes; family Lybiidae; genus Pogoniulus; species Pogoniulus pusillus. The sequence goes on from NC_087265.1 coordinate 46,885,494, forward strand.
GCAGGCTGCACACCCCCAGCTCCCTCAGCCTCTCCTCACAGGGTTTGTGTATGATGGAATTTGAAGGTGTCATGTAGAGAGAGGGATTGGCATTGGAATGGGCTGCCCAGGGAGGTGGTGTAAGTCACCGTCCCTGGAGGTGTTCAAGCAGAGCCTGGATGAGGCACTTAGTGCCATGGTCTAGATGACTGGATAGGGCTGGGTGCTAGGTTGGCCTGGATGAGCTTGGAGGTCTCTTCCAACCTGTCTGATTCTATGATTCTGTGACTCAAATCTATACAGCTACCATCCACAGCTTCCTCCAGCATTACAACGCTGCAGATATTTTAGGGCTTAAACAAACTGACCGGTTCTCTTCCAGTGTCCTTACCTGCAAGAGGAAGATTCAGTCACACAGATTTTACATTTGCAAGAAAAGTAATGCTTTTTTTTTTCCTTTTAATTCCAGATTTTTCACTCATCATTATTGATGAATGTCATCACACTCAAAAGGAAGGTGTCTACAACAACATAATGCGGCGTTACTTGAAAGAAAAGATCAAGAACAAGAAGCGAGCAAAAGAAAACAAACCACTGATCCCACAGCCTCAGATTCTGGGACTTACAGCTTCACCTGGTGTAGGAGGTGCAAAATCTCACTCAAAAGCTGAAGAGCATATTCTCAAAGTAAGTAGCCCTCATACTTGCAAACCACCAAAGTATATAGTCTTGTTCAAGTAAAACTTCTAAGTGTCAATGTTAGGTTCCAGATACCTATTTTGTGTTATATTTGAGGCTGTGGCCAGCCTGATCTAGGGTAAGGTGTCCCTGCCCATAGCAGGGGGGTTGGAACTAGATGATCCTTGTGGTCCCTTCCAACCCTGACTGATTCTATGATTCATAGAATCAACCAGGTTGGAAGAGACCTCCACGATCATCCAATCCAACCTATCACCCAGTCCTATTCAGTCATCTAGACCACAGAATCATAGAATCAACCAGGTTGGAAGAGATCTCCAAGATCATCCAGTCCAGCTTATCACCCAGCCCTATCCAGTCAACTAGACCATGGCACAGAAAAAGTTCAGTTCACAGCCTCTTAGCAGCTTAACCAACTACAAATGAGTGGAAATCAGTGCACAGATAAAGGATACTTTACAGGGAAGTAGGGTTTATTGAAAAGGGGAGTAAAAAACTGCCTCACTTGAAAACTCTCAAGATCAGAGGGAAGAAATCTGCAAAATAGTGATGGTGTGTAGACAATGTTATCTTTCCATTGATAGTTTGCAATTTACTGTGCATTCCTAAATGTTGTATTTCTAGAGTGACTAAAAGCTGTGTGGGTCCAAGAAAGTGTTCAGGGGAAAAGTTGAATCCTTAATCCCTTGTCAGATACATGTGCCATGCAGATGTTTTTCTTTACATCAGTTAAGATTCCTCATTGAGAAGGGAGCATTGCATAGTTGTATAAACACCTGACTGGAGAGAATTAGTTAAGTTCTTTAAGTAAAGAAACAATTTTGCTTAAAACTCAATGGATTTACATTAGTAATACAAAAGATAAATTTAGCCAGGTACTGCAGGCTCAGGGCAGACCTCATTGCTGTCTACAACTACCTGAAGGGAGGCTGTAGCCAGGTGGGGTTGGTCTCTTCTCCCAGGCAACCAGCAACAGAACAAGGGGACACTGTCTCAAGTTGTGCCATAGACTGGATGTTAGGAGGAAGTCGTTGGCAGCGAGAGTGAGTGGCATTGGAATGGGCTGCCCAGGGAGGTGGTGGAGTCACCATCCCTGGAGGTGTTCAAGAGAAGACTGGATGAGGCACTTAGTACCATTGTCTGGTTGACTGGCTAGGGCTAGGTGGTAGGTTGGGACTGGATGATCTTGGAGGTCTCTTCCAATCTGGCTGATTCTATGATATGATTCCAGTGAAAACTCCCAAAAAGCAAAATGCACAAGAACAGAATGTAATATTAAATAGATGAGGCCCACAGGAAGCTCTTATGCTGTATTAGAGAGAATTGCAAAATAGTTTGAGGCAAAAACATTCTGGTAGTTGAAAAAGCAGAGAATTTATTTTCATAAGCTCTTAAATCTTACAATAGGTTCATGGCATTTTGTATCTAAAGAGACATAATCTGAATTTACAAGCTCAGCAGGTAACTAGTGCAGAAGACATTAAAGAAATGCCTGCCAGACTTCCTTTGCTGTTTTCTCTGTACCTTAAAAAAAAAAAAAGTTAAGGTTTCTCCTTAGGACTTCAAATTTACTGACAGAAATATGGATATTTTCTTCTTGGAAGAGATCAAAAGCAAAGTCCAATTCAGTTGTGCAGACAACATAGAAATTTCCTCTGTCTTCTTGTTCCAAGAAATCATAGAATCAGTCTGGGCTGGAAGGGACCACAAGGATCATCTAGTTCCAGTCCCCTGCCATGGGATGGGACGCCCTACCCTAGAGCAGTCTGGCCACAGCCTCATCGAGCCTGGCCTTAAACACCTTCAGCTATGGGGCCTCAACCACCTCCATTCCAGCCTCTCAGCACTCTCATACTGAACAATTTCCTCCTCACAGCCACTCTGACTCTCCCCACCTCCAGCTTTGCTCCATTCCCCCGAGTCGTGTTGCTCCCTGGTAGCCTAAAAAGTCCCTCCCCAGCTTTTTTGTAGCCCACTTCAGATAGTGGGAAGCCACAAGAAGGTCACCTGGGAGCCTCCTCTTCTCCAGCCTCAACAGCCCCAACTCTTTCAGTCTGCCCTCATAGCAGAGCTGCTGCAGCCCTCTGAGCATCCCAGTGGCCCTTCACTGGACACACTCCAGCATCTCCACATCCCTCTTGTAATGGGGGCTCCAGAATTGGCTTCAGCACTCCAGGGAGGGTCTCATCTGAGCAGAGTAGAGGTGGAGAATCACCTCCCTGGCCCTGCTGGCCACACTTCTGATGCAGCCCAGGCTCTGCTTGGAAAGAGAATTTCAAATTATTTTCTGCTGTCATAACAAGGTCTTACTTTTTGTAGCTACTCCCTAAAATGTCTTTCCTTTTTTTCTTTTGTCCTGTTTCAGCATTCTTTTGGTGTATTTTTTTTCTGTTAAAAAATCTGCTCTTCCAAAGTATCAATGGTATATTCATCTTTTCAAATTACCTCATCTACAAGGTTCTTCCTGTGTGCAAAGATCACATCTTGCTTAAAACAACCTGTTCAGCTCACCTGAAATGTTTTTGAAAGCCTCAGTCTTTCTTATACTGATAGCATCTGTCTCCAATTTTTGTAGGAAGAAAATAAAGTCATGAAACCAAATATCTAAATAGGAAGCTTTGCATGTGGAGTAACTCATTAAATGTTAAAAAAAAATGAAATATGCTTTCTCCTAGATCTGTGCCAATCTTGATGCCTCTAGAATCATGACTGTTGAAGAGCATGCCTCCCAGCTGCAGAATCAGGTGAAAGAACCCTATAAAAAAATTGTGATTGCAGATGATAAAAGAAAGGTATGTTGGGGTTTTTTTTTCCAAACAAATTAGTATTAAAGTTTTATTGCCCTTTAAAAGTGTGCTGTATGGTTTCCAACATTTTTGGCTCATGCCCTTTATCTGTAGAGTCATAGAATCAGTCAGGGTTGGAAGGGACCACAAGAATTAGCCAGTTCCAATCCCCTGCCATGCCTAGGGACACCCTATCCTAGAGCAGGCTGCACACAGCTTGATTCAGCCTGGCCTTAAACGCCTCCAGCCATGGGGCCTCAACCCCCTCCCTAGGCAACCCATTCCAGCCTCTCACCACTCTCCTACTCAACAGCTTCCTCCTCGCAGCCACTCTGACTCTCTCGACCTCCAGCTTTGCTCCATTCCCCCGAGTCCTCTTGCTCCCTGGTAGCCTAAAAAGTCCCTCCCCAGCCTTTTTGTAGCCCCCTTCAGATCCTGGAAGGCCACTAGAAGGTCACCTGGGAGCCTCCTCTTCTCCAGACTGCACAGCCCCAACTCCTTCGGTCTGTGCTCACAGCAGAGCTGCTGCAGCCCTCTGAGCATCCTCGTGGCCCTGCTCTGGACACACTCCAGCATCTCCACATCCCTCTTGTAATGGAGGCTCCAGACCTGGCTGCAGCACTCCAGGTGGGGTCTCAGCTGAGCAGAGTAGAGGGGGAGAATCACCTCCCTCGACCTGCTGGCCACACTTCTCCTGATGCAGCCCAGTGTCTGCCATAGATTTATTGAGATCCACAGTGCTATGTTTTATGTATATGTCTGCTTCTTTCCTTAATACATATGTCTTTATCTGCTACTTTCCTCTATATTGAAAAGTAAAGTGAATAGAACTAAATATTTGCTTAGGTGAGTTCAATTTTTGAAGTATGTGGTCAAAAAAATTCTGGAACATAGTGGAAATGTTGGTATTGCAGTGACTTCAGATTCACTGCAAAAATGTTATTCCACAGTGTTGGTTTTGCACTCTTCTGAACTATTTCTTTCTATAACTCTAAATGCACTTAGCAACCTTATCTGGTTTTTAATTTATAGTTTTAATGCCTTATGTCTATAGATTTATTGAGATTCATAGTGCTTTGTTGTATGTATATATCTGCTACTTTCCTTAATATAAATGTATTTATCTCCTGCTTTCCTCTGTATTGAAAAGTAAAGAGACCTAAATATTTACTTGTATTGGAAAGTAGAGAGATCTAAATATTTACTTAGCTGAGTTCTATTCTTAAAGTATCTGACCAAAAACCTCTGGATCATAGTGGAAATATTTGTATTGCAGTGACTTCAGATTCACTACAAAAATGTTATTTCACGGTGTTGGTTTTGCACTCTTCTGAACTATCATTGCTGTCTACAACTACCTGAAGGGAGGCTGTAGCCCGGTGGGAGTTAGTCTCTTCTTCCAGGCAACCAGCAACAGAACAAGGGGACACTGTCTCAAGTTGTGCCGGGGGAAGTATAGGCTGGATGTTAGGAAGATGTTCTTCACTGAGAGAGTGATTTCCTATTGGAATGGGCTGTCCAGGGAGGTGGTGGAGTCACCATCCCTGGAGGTGTTGAAGCAAAGCCTGGATGAGGCACTTAGTGCCATGGTCTAGATGACTGGACAGGGCAGGGTGCTAGGTTGGACTGGATGAGCTTGGAGGTCTCTTCCAACCTGGTTGATTCTATTCTATTTCTTTCCATAACTCTAAATGCACTTAGCAACTTTACTTGATTTTTAATTTATGGTTTTAACATTTCAAACAGTTTCTCAGTCTGATTCTATCCACATTTATTGTTGAAAGATGCTTACTTTGGTAACTGATTTGTTTCTAGGATCCATTTAGAGAGAGAATTACTGAGATCATGACAGACATTCAAAACTATTGCCAGCTCCATCCAAAATCTGAGTTTGGAACTCAACCTTATGAACAGTGGGTGATAAGAGAAGAGAGAAGAGGTAACTGCATAGCAAAAACATCTCAGCTTTAGATTTCATTGGGTCACTCTGTTCACAAATGTGGGTTTGTATTTTGTGTTCACTTCCAGCTGCTAAAGAAAAGAAACGCAAGGAACGGGTCTGTGCAGAACACCTGAAGAAATACAATGATGCTCTCCAGATAAATGACACCATCCGAATGATAGATGCATACAATCACCTCTGTAACTTTTATAAGGAGGAGAAAAGTAAAAAGATGGTAAGGACCAGTAATGATGATGATGAAGAACCAGGAGTAACAAAACAGGATGAAACAGATGAATTTCTAATAGGTTTATTTGATGGTAAGTTTGAAATACTATGATACTAAATATTTGAATTGCATAGGTGATGTACTGTCATCATTTGCATTATATCCTAGAGATTGCCATGTTGTTTATTATGACAGTGTCTAGATGTCATAGTTCATACTTTAAAACACCTTCATCATGGAATTGTGTCCCAGCATGTAGTAGCTCTTCTGCAGTTTTGGCCAAAAGGAGCTTTGATTTGGTTTATAGTAGGTAAAAGCAGTTCCCTGCTTTTCTCCAGCTCTTCTGCAGTTTTGGCCAAAAGGCACTTTGGTTTGGTTTATAGTAGGTAAAAGCAGTTCCCTGCTTTTCTCCAGTGAGGAGTCCACCAAGATAGATATGTAGAATTCCTGAAGGGGAAAAAGTTGAGAAAATGAAATGGAAAAGAAACTAAATTACAGATTTTGGCCAAAGGGCACTTCGGTTTGGTTTATAGTAGTTGCCTGCTTTTCTCCTGCGCTTCTGCAGTTTTGGCCAAAAGGCACTTTGGTTTGGTTTATAGTAGCTCCCTGCTTTTCTCCAGTGAGGAGTCCACCAAGACAGATATGTAGAATATGTATTCCAATAGACACTCCTGAAGGGAAAAAAGATGAGAAAATGAAATGTAAAAGAAACTAAGTTACCGGTTTGTTTTACAGTAGTTCATAGAATTAACCAGGTTGGAAAAGACCTCCAAGATCATCCAGGCCAACCTAGCACCCAGCCCTATCCAGTCATCTAGACCATGGCACTAAGTGCCCCATCCAGGCTTTTCTTCAACACCTCCAGGGAGGGCAACTCCACCACCTCCCTGGGCAGCCCATTCCAATGCCAATCACTCTCTGGCAACAACTTCCTCCTAACATCCAGCCTAGACGTCCCCTGGCACAACTTGAGACTGTGTCCCCTTCTTCTGTTGCTGGTTGTCCCTGCTTTTGTCCAGTGAGGAGTCCATCAGGATAGATATGTAGAATATGTATTCCAGTAGACACTCCTCAAGGGAAAAAAGTTGAGAAAATGAAATGCAAAAGAAACTAAATTGCAGGTTTTTAACCCTTTCTACCAAAGTTTGTTTGTCTGTATGTCAGGAGATGGGAGTCATGACCCTGAGGAAGTTTCAGGTAAAGCAGCTAGTGAGAGAATTAAACAGAGGATGGAGTGGCATAGACCATTTTTAATAGATCATTCACCTTGCAACAAGGATTCGTTTAGTTCTTGACATGCTAATATCTTTTTGCCTCTTTTTTCCCCCCACTACTGCCTTTACTGCCTGTTCTCCCAGGCAAGCAGCAACAGAACAAGGGGGACAGTCTCGAGTTGTGCCAGGGCAGGTCTAGGCTGGATGTTAGGAGGAAGTTGTTGGCAGAAGAGTGATTGGCATTGGAATGGGCTGCCCAGAGAGGTGGTGGAGTCACTGTCCCTGGAAGTGTTGAAGCAAAGCCTGGATGAGGCACTTAGTGCCATGGTCTAATTGATTGGATGGAGCTGGGTGCCAGATTGGCCTGGATGATGTTGGAGGTCTCTTCCAACCTGGTTGATTCTCTGATTTTATAATGAAGAAAAGGTAGACAAGTTTGCTTCCTTTGCCTGTGATTTCTGGGCAGCAACCAAAAAAGTAGATTTTACTGCAGCATGTATCCAACTTTCTGTATCCTGGGAACTACAGATTTAGAATAGCATTGCTCAGAAAGTCAGGAAATGTTAACAAATCTTTCAGAGAAACAAATTATCTCTTTTTCAGCTGGTACTCATTTTTTATCTGCACTGACTGCTGTGCATAATAACTGTTCTTCTTGTAAGACTTTCCATTTTAAAACTGTTTGGAAATACTATAAGCCATGATTTAAGCTCTTTAGTACAGTTCACTTAGCTCTGTACTGCTTTGGAATCTAGGCAGAAAGTGTTTTTGCTGTTGATTATTCTTAACATGAAAAGTGGAGGTTAAAAAGCTAAAGGTGTTTTTTTTTTATAAATTAGTGTGTTTTTAATGAATGTAAACTCACTTGAAAAGTAATTGATATGCAACAGCTCATCAAACTGGATGTGAATTATCCATGTTGGGAGATCTATATAGAAAATTCCTCTTTGCTTTGGTATTTTTTTTCCCTCCCCTAGAGTTGTTAGTTACTTCTTTCTTGATTTACATCTGTTATTTTTAAAGCAAAAAAGAAAGAGCTGAAAGACTTGGCTAGAAATCCAGCCTATGAAAATCAGAAGCTAATCCAGCTGCGAAACACTCTAATGGAGGAGTTCGCAAAGACTCGGGAACCCAGAGGAATTATTTTCACAAAGACTCGACAAAGTGCCATTGCTCTGTTCCAGTGGATTGAGGATAACCCCAAATTTGAAGAAGTGGGAATTAAGGCCCATTACATCATTGGTGCTGGACATAACAGTGAAACTAAACATATGACTCAGGTACAGAACTATGCACTACAAATCTTCTACATGGTTTGAGAAAACAGCTTGGTTTAGTGTTAGAACAATGGACTGAAGTTCAGAGCTCAAATTCAGACCTTCCAGCAACTTAAGTGGCACTGGTTAGGCCAGTACTTGAGTGTTGTGTCCAGTTCTGGGCTCCTCAATTCAAAAGAGATGTTGAGGTACTGGAAGGTGTCCAGAGAATGGCATGAAGCTGGTGAGGGGCCTGGAACACAGCCCTGTGAGGAGAGGCTAAGGAAGCTGGGGGTGTGCAGCCTGGAAAAGAGGAGGCTCAGGGGTGACCTCATTGCTGTCTACAACTACCTGAAGGGAGGCTGTAGCCAGGTGGGGTTGGGCTCTTCTGCCAGGCAACCAGAAACAGAACAAGGGGACAGAGTCTCAAGTTGTGCCAGGGGAGGTCTAGGCTGGATGTTAGAAGGAATTTGTTGCCAGAGAGTGATTGACAGGAATGGGCTGCCCAGGGAGGTGGTGGAGTTGCTGTCCCTGGAGGTGTTGAAGCAAAGCCTGGATGAGGCACTTAGTGCCATGGTCTGGTTGATTGGCTTGGTCTGAGTGCTAGGTTGGCCTGGATGATCTTAGATTTCTCTCCCAACCTGGCTGATTGTGTGATTCTATTATCTTCTTTGTGATCACAAAAGAGGTTTAAATGTAGTTGCTTGGATCCGCTTGGTGTTTGGCACTCTGCTCTGAAATGATTGGACCGTAATTCCTTAAACCTCTCAGTCGGGGGAAACTGATGATAGAATCTAGTACTGAAAATTAAACATCCTGTTCTGTTGTGTTGGTTTGGCTTTTTTATTTCCTAGAATGCACAAAAGGAGGTTACTGATAAATTCCGAGGTGGAAATGTAAATTTACTCATTGCTACCACTGTAGCTGAGGAAGGCTTAGACATCAAAGAGTGTAACATTGTTATTCGCTACGGCCTCGTCACCAATGAGATTGCTATGATGCAGGTATGTTTACTACACACATCACTTAACTTTTTAAGGTGATTTCAGTTTGGAATACACAAATGGTGAATCAAATACCTGGGATTTGGAGATAATCTTGATAGGCTTGCCTGCTAATAGAGAAAACATTCTTGCCTCAGTTGGCATGCAGTATAGAGTGTGCCTCCACGTGTAATGATGTAACATCCATTTAAAGCTCTGCATAAACATTAAGCTCTTTTAATAGAAAAAAAGGATGAGAACATGATCAGCAGAGTGGTTCATCTTAAGATGTTTGTGCCACAAAGAGCTAAAAAGGATAGCTACATGTCAAAATACCAGTCTGCTCATGTCCTCACTTTGTTTTGTGAACACAAATATTTATCTAAGTACTTAAGCTGACATTTATATTTTGGTGACAGAATACAGTTTCTGGTTTGCAAAATATTCTGCTAGTCACAAATCTCCTGAGTACTCTTTGCACAGGTACCTGATGATAATGCAGAAGTAGTATATGTTATTCACTGGTTCTTTCTCTGAGTCAAGTGGGGGAAAAATGCTCTGTGGGGATGCTACGTACAGAGCAGTGCATGTCTTCTATTACAAAACTAGGGAAAAGTGTGCAATGTTATAGGCAGCACTGTGCTGGTTTTACATAGATATATTTATGTTGCATTCCTTGTAAACTGTAGGCTCGTGGTCGAGCTCGAGCTGCTGAGAGCACCTATGCGCTTGTAGCTTCCATTGGCTCTGGAGCTGTGGAACGTGAGGTTGTTAACAATTTCCGTGAGGAAATGATGTACAAGGCCATTCAACGGGTCCAGAAGATGCCACAAGAAGAGTATTTAGCTAAGGTATTCACTTTCCCTTTAAGGAGGACTAATATCTATTACAAGAAATACTTTCAAATCTACTTAAGGAAGGAAAACTAAAAATACTATTAGTTACTACATGTGGTCTCACACAGTACCCAAATATGTGGAGAGGTTACTCTTGGTGATATGGTAGCTGTTGGAGGCTTTGGAGTCCCCAGGAGTCCCTATGACTCTAGCAGGAAGCTGGGGTTTAGCATGGTTCCTGACCTGGTCTTGATTCCATCCATTGCAGATGGTGTGCAGGCAGACACAGTGTCTTGCTGGTGGCTAATTCTTGCCCACAGTGTAGAGGCGCTTAATGCCTTCTCCTGGTAAACTGTGGCACAGCAGCTTCCAGGTGGACAAGCTTGGGCATCAAAGCAAAGCTGGTCTGCAGCATGGCAAGGCAGAGCATGATAGCAGAGAGCACAGCAAAAGCACCTTGCTTGCAGCTTAACTCATGTCTTCTATCAACTCCCTGAGTGTAACATGGCTCATTTGGCCACAGAGATTCACCAATCAGAATGGCACTTTGCCAAAACTGACCATATTAGATGAGACCAGAGCTTGCTTTACACATATTTGGGAAGATGCAGGCCATGCATGAAGTGTGTTGTATGCACTTTGTTTACCACCAAAGCAGACTGGGTGTCTCCAAGCCTTTTGTGTTCTCTTCCCATTGCTCCCTCCTTCAGCAGAGGGGGAAGGGGATCATGGGACCATGCCTGGGCAAGCCAGGACATATATTAGGCCTATATTGGCCTTCCACAACATACTGTCATTCCACCAGAATATTATTGCTCTTTTTCTAGATTGAGAATTTCCAGTTGCAAAGTATACTGGAAAACAAGATGAAGGCAAAGAGAAATCAGCACAAGACATACAAGAAAAAGTCTTCATTAATAAAATTCCTGTGCAAAAATTGCCACAAGCTGGTATGTTCTGGAGAAGATATTCAAGTTATTGAAAACATGCATCATGTCAGTGTGAAAAAAGATTTCCAGTAAGTGTTTATGAACTACTTTATCTCTTTCAGGCAGAAACAGATTTTCTTTTCAGCACGGCTGTAGAAGACCTGTAACCCTCTAGGCCCTGCAAGGGGTAAAAAATAGATCTATTATTCCAATATTGTCAAGTTGTAGGCTTTAAGGAGTTTACAGCTAATGAGTCTGAAGGAAGCATTGGTTCCTACCTCTGATTTCAAGGAGACCAAACTTCAAAACTTTGGGAAATGATACGACTTCTGTGGTGACAGTAAGTAGGTCACCCTATATCATACAGAATCATAGAATCAACCAGGTTGGAAGAGACCTCCAAGATCATCCAGTCCAATCTAACACCCAGCCCTATCCAGTCAACTAGACCATGGCACTAAGTGCCTCATCCAGTCTTTTCTTGAACACCTCCAAGGATGGGGACTCCACCACCTCCCTGGGCAGCCCATTCCAATGCCCAATCACTCTCTCTGTGAAGAACTTCCTCCTAACATCCAGCCTATACATGGGAGCTGTGTTGGTATTCAGAGATGAATACCAATTAACCACATGCTTATACTGGTAACAGACCCAGGATAAAAGTTTGACTGTGATCAGTGCTTCAGACATACTGGCCATGAGCAGTGTGTTGACCGTTGTGTATTTAGAGGAGGTTCATTCTGGCAACACATTCTTTTCAGTCTCCCAGTGTTCTTATTCCTTCTTGGCTCCATTTCAAGTGATGCCATCTAGTTTGGTAAACATTTATAGAATCATAGAATCATTCAGGTTGGAAGAGACCTCTAAGGTCATCCAGTCCCTCTGCAGGGCTCTCCTACCTCCCAACAGCTCCACACCTGCTCATAGCTTGGTGTCATCTGCAAAGTTACTGATGCTGGACTCAATCCCCTTGTCCAGATCATCAATAAAGATATCGAACAGGACTGTGCCCAGCACTGATCTTTGGGGAACACCACTAGTGACAGCTGCCAGCTGGATGTGGCACTATTCACCACCACTCTCTGAGCCCAGCCCTCCAGCCAGTTCCTGACCCATATCAGAGTGAATCTGTCCAAGCCACAATCTGCCAGCTTTGCCAGGAGCTTGTTATGGCATGTTGTTATGTTAAACTGCTTAACTTTTCAGTGTCGTGATGGCAGGAGATACTTTCTCTTCCCACTTGCAGTGGAAAATAAGATTCCATGAGGATGTTTTAATTCAATCTTGTTTGCTTACTGCAGTAAAGTTGTGATGGGTATTGCACCTTACAGATCAGCCATGCTTTGATACTTGTATAATGTCCTTCCAAATTACTGCCCTCCAAAGCTCTCATTTCTTTCAGAGAAATGACTGGTAAAGGCATGTGGAAGACTTAAGAGAAATTGGCTGAAGTATGACAAATATGTTGAAAAAAATAAAATTAAGCTGCTGCCCTAAACATTGAACAGCTCTATCTTGACAAGACAGCTTCACAGTAACTGTTTTCAGTCAGACTACAAGGTAATAACTTTTGTAGTCCATCTTCCCAGGCTGATCGAGATCAGCTACTCCCTAAACTGCGTGATGTAAGAATGTATATGTACACTGCAGCTCTCAGTAGTCGGAACCAAATGATTCTGTTAAGGGATAAAGTTGGACTGCAGGGAATAAAATGAAAACCTCTGACTTTCACATATCTCTTCTTTGACAGCTCCATGGCACCTGAAAACAAACAAGCTACGCCCTGTTACAACAGAGTGCCTGCTGCTCCTACTTTTAAGTTGTGTGCGAGCTCTCATAACTCCTGAAACACTCCAAGTTGTGGAGTACACTTGTATTTTGCCATTACTTAGGAGCATGAAATACAACCTTGTCTTTTCTCCAACTCCTGAATATGCACAATAGTAGAGAGTTTATAACCTTTTAGGTCTCTTACCTAACTTCCAGCAATTTCAGGTGCTGTGTATTTAGGTCTGTACGTAACATTGACTGCCCAGTTTACTCTGATGCATATTCTCTGCATGTTTTTCAGAAGTCTTTACCATGCAAGAGAAAACAGGACACAGCAAGATAAGCATGCTGATGAGCTGACAAATAGGGAGATTATCTGTAAAGACTGTGGACAGGTGAGGAAGAGCTTATTTTATACATCTATGTTGTTATTGTCTGTATTTATTTCTGTCTAATGATCCTTGTCTATTATCTGACACTGAGTTTTCTTGTACTTGCAGACTTGGGGAAATATGATGGTTCACCGAGGTCTTGACCTACCTTGTCTAAAGATTAAAAATTTTGTGGTTGTGTTTGAAGACAAAAAGACAACAGAAGATATTTTTAAGAGGTGGAAAGATCTGCCTGTTGAGTTCCCCGGGCTTGATTATGCAGCATATTGTTCTTCGAGTGATGAAGATTAAGAACTTGGAATGAAAATAAAAGCCATTTTCAACTTTTCCCTAACTACTGATTAGAAACTCCTGTGCTGCATCATAAAGATTGTGAAAACTCCTGGGCCTGAGAATGATGACTTGGAGTGGGTAAAAAAACTCAAGGAAATAGGAAGATGAAGTCACACAGTTACTGTCTGATCTCAGATTTGCAGTGGTAACAGAACAAAGACATGGTAACATGACAAAGATGTGCAGTCATGCATCAATGGAACAAATGCCCATCTCTACTCAGTACAATCCATCTTAGTGTGACAACACCATCAGAAGCATGTAAGGTGACCTGCTGCCAGGCACAAAACATAGGACAGACCTCTTGAACGTGCCACGGTGATTATTTTCTGGGTTTCTTCCTGCTGTAGCCCTTTTGAAGATAAATGTGCCTCAAAAGGGGAGCCATGTAAAGAGGATAGCTTAGCTGAGTATTTCTGAATAATCACTTTGTCACTGCTTTCATGACTGAGCTCTTCCCCTCTATGTTTTCACAGCTCAAAATTAGGTATCCATTAAAAGACACTTCAAAAATTCAAGGCCTTAACTTGACTTAAAATTGTTTCTTTTAGTGGCAAGTGACTTTCTGTGTGTAAACCAGGATTTGTAACCTGGCTATACAATAAGGTATGTTTTTTCCAATAAATTACTAGAATGATTTAAAGAGAATTAAAAAATGTTTCTATAAGTATATTAATGGCAAAAGAAGGGGCAAGGACAACCTCCAGTCCTCATTAGATGGAGAGGGGAATATAGTGACAAAGGATGAGGAAAAGGCAGAGGTGTTTAACACCTTCTTTACATCAGTCTTCAATAGTGGGACAGGTTGTGTCCAAGACAACTGGCCTCCTGAACTGGCAGATGAAGTCAGGGAACAGTATAGTCCCCCTGTAATTGCTGTCTACAGCTACCTGAAGAGAGGCTGTAGCCAGCTGGGGGTCGATCTCTTATCCCAGGCAACCAGCAACAAAACAAGGGGACACAGTCTCAGTTGTGCCGGGGGAGGTATAGACTGGATGTTAGGAGGAAGTTCTTCACAGAGAGGGTGATTTGCCATTGGAATGGCCAGCAGGACAAGGGAGGTTATTCTGCCCCTATACTCATCACTGATCAGGCCACCTAGTGAGTACTGTGTGCAGTTCTGGGCTCCTCAATTCAAGAGAGATGATGAGGTACTGGAAGATGTCCAGAGAAGGGTGTTGAAGCTGATGAGGAGCCTGGAGCACAGCCATGTGAGGAGAGGCTGAGGGAGCTGGGGGTGTGCAGCCTGGACAAGAGGAGGCTCAGGGCAGACCTCATTGCTGTCTACAACTACCTGAAAGGAGGTTGTAGCCAGGTGGGGTTGGTCTCTTCTCCCAGGCAACCAGCAACAGAAGAAGGGGACACAGTCTCAAGTTGTGCCAGGGGAGGTCTAGGCTGGATGTTAGGAGGAGGTTGTTGGCAGAGAGAGTGATTGGCATTGGAATGGACTGCCCAAGGAGATGATCACCCTTCTCTGGACACCTTCCAGTATCTCAACATCTCTCTTGAATTGAGGTGCCCAGAACTGGACACAGTAATTTCACCCATGTGCCACTCTTATGTTGCCAGTTTGTAGCATTACTCATGTAATTAGTCATGTTGCCATCAAAGTTTAAAGACTGCTTGCACAATCTCACCCCTGCATATTGTCAGTGAACCTCAAATGAATCCTGCTCATGTGGAGGATAAGGAATTTCCACTTTGCTTTATTGGCTCTGAATGTAGTTGTGAAATGTGCCTACATTGCTCATCCAGGAAGCGTGAAGTTGCAAAAAAACAAGCTCAATTGCCATATTTTATCTGCTAGTTACTTCTGCATATATTGCCTTTATGGACACAAAGTCCTCCAGGGAGTGTGACAGTCATAATTGTGTTTTTTGCTTATAGCTCTTACTCATTCAGAAATGTGAAAAGAAGAAAAACTGTTACTCATTGGGGATTTGTCTAGCTATGTGTGGTTACTTAAGAACTGGTTCAGCTCTAGTTGCATTTTCACTGTTCTATCTAGTTTTGCACAAGCTACATCTGTAAGTTCTGCATTTTCTCATCTGCATCTGGGTCGAGGCAATGCCAAGCACAAATCCACACTGAGCAGTAACTGGCTGGAGAGCAACCCTGAGGAGTGGGACTTGGGGGTGCTGGTGGACAAGATGTTCATCACGAGCCAGCAGTGTGCACTTGCAGCCCAGAAAGCCAAGCAGAGCCTGGGCTGCATCAGGAGAAGTGTGGCCAGCAGGGCCAGGGAGGTGATTCTGCCCCTCTGCTCTGCTGAGACCCCACCTGGAGTGCTGCATCCAGTTCTGGAGCCTCTATGACAAGAGGGATGTGGAGATACTGGAGTGTGTCCAGAGAAGGGCCATGAGGATACTCAGAGGGCTGCAGCAGCTCTGCTGTGAGCACAGACTGAAAGAGTTGGGGCTCTCAGGTGACCTTCTTGTGACCTTCCAGGATCTGAAGGGGGCCTACAAAAATCTGGGGAGGGACTTTTTAGGCTAACGGAGTGACAGGACTGGGGGAATGGAGCAAAGCTGGAGGTGGAGAGATTCAGGCTGGAGGTGAGTAGGAAGTTGTTGAGCATGAGAGTGGTGAGAGGCTGGAATGGTTTGCCCAGGGAGGTGGTTGAGGCCCCATGGCTGGAGGTGTTTGAGGCCAGGCTGGCTGAGGCTCTTGGCAGCCTGATCTCGGGTAGGGTGGCCCTGCCCATGGCAGGGGAGTTGGAACTAGATGGTCCTTGTGGTCCCTTCCAACCCTGACTGATTCTATGGTTCTACATGATTCTGTGTTCTGCAAAATGTAAATAATAACCTTAGAGCAGTTCCATAACTGGTTGCACAGTTGCTGTGCAAACTGATTATGTTTTCTGTTCCATAATTTGTCCATTTCTCCATATGATTCACTCTCTTTATAGTTTCCTTACCCTTTTTTATTTCTACCTTAAATTACTATGTTCTGAAGCTGCAGAAGTCAGGAAGAGCTTCAGCTGTTGAAAGAATTGTTGTTTGCTGGTACTGGTATACAGTCTGGGAAAGGGAGTTTAGCTGTTAGCAGCAATAGACCTACAAAGTTGGTAAAGGTCATTGTCTGCCAGGTGGTTTTGGCTTGCTTCTACCACTGCAGCCTTTGTCAGTCTCACTGCAGGACATGCCTAAATATTAAACCTTGCAGCACACAGTCTCTTTGCAAAGGCTTTTAGATCATGTGAGTTTGAGTCATTTCCTTGAGGCATTCTCTAAATATGCATTCATTAGGGTAAGCTTCATATTTGGAAATTAAAACCAGCCTGATCCAAACCTGTGTTTGCAGTTTTGTGATATTCTGGTTGTCAGGAATAGCCAACAGTGGTAGGAAAAAAAAACATTTCTGTCTCTGAACTGTGGTTGTTTTTTTTAATGTATGTGGCATTACCCACAGAATGCTAGGAAATAAGTACAGTTTGGAAATATGAACTAGAAGCATGAGTTACAAGGGGGGAAAAAGTCTTTTGTCATAATCCTTTTCTGTTTTGGAAAGTCTGAGTAGCTGTGGTTTCATCTTGTTATGAAACAGTTGGTTATGAGCTCAGTTATACTGTTCATATACAGTGTATGAGGAACAATGCACTTTAGCCTTCTCAGCCCTTTTTTAAACCTGCATGGCTTTTGTCAGCATAGAATCAGAGAATCAAGCAGGTTGGAAGAGACCTCCAAGCTCATCCAGTCCAACCTAGCTCCCAGCCCTGGCCAATCAACCAGACCATGGCACTAAGTGCCTCATCCAGGCTTTGCTTCAACACCTCCAGGGACAGCAACTCCACCACCTCCGTGGCCAGTCCATTCCAATGCCAACCACTCTCTCTGCCAACAACTTCCTCCTCACATCCAGCCTAGACCTTCCCCAGCACAACTTGAGACTGTGTCCCCTTGTTCTATTGCTGCTTGCCTGGCAGAAGAGCCCAACCCCACCTGGCTGCAGCCTCCTTTCAGGCAGCTGTAGACACGTGAAGCAATTCAGCAGACTCCACATGCAAAATCCCCATGCCCTAACCCATCGTGTACCTAGTCAGTGGTTTCTAAGTTCCATGTCCAACCTCATGAACATGCAATCATTTCGTGGCCGTTTTTGGCAATTGGTGTCTACCACAAGGACTGAGGCAGCAGCAAGAAAGTTGCTGAGCTGTGTCTGGGGCTGCAGCCTGGACCTGGCTGCTCTAAGCAGGTTCCAGGAAGTAAGTAGAGGAAGGCCCAGCACTGGGCCTTGCCCTCTCCTCAGGCTTGAATTCTAGGTGAAATGACAAATTACAAGCACTAAATGGCTGATAGGCTTTTTTTTGTAGCTCATCTCAGTTGCAGCCATCCCTGGTGCCTTTCTGTACAGGTCCTTGGTTGGTGTTTCCACTGTCTGGAAAGCTGTCAACATGCCCAAGTGCAATGTCCTGTATCTGGGTCGAGGCAATGTCAAGCACAAATCCAGGCTGGGCAGTGAGTGGCTGGAGAGCAACTCTGAGGAGAGGGATTTGGGGGTACTGGTGGACAAGAAGCTC
Source organism: Pogoniulus pusillus (assembly GCF_015220805.1). NCBI lineage: Eukaryota > Metazoa > Chordata > Aves > Piciformes > Lybiidae > Pogoniulus > Pogoniulus pusillus. The sequence goes on from NC_087265.1 coordinate 46,903,361, forward strand.
AACAGGAGCCAGCAGTGTGCACTTGCAGCCCAGAAAGCCAAGCAGAGCCTGGGCTGCAGCAGCAGAAGTGTGGACAGCAGGTCGAGGGAGGTGATTCTCCCCCTCTGCTGTGCTCTGCTGAGACCCCACCTGGAGTACTGCATCCAGTTCTGAGCCCTCATTACAAGAGGGATGTGGAGATGCTGGAGCATGTACAGAGAAGGGCCATGAGGATGCTCAGAGGCTGCAGCAGCTCTGCTGTGAGCACAGACTGAAAGAGTTGGGGCTGTGCAGGCTGGAGCAGAGGAGGCTCCCAGGTGACCTTCTTGTGGCCTTCCAGGATCTGAAGGGGGCTACAAAAAAGCTGGGGAGGGACTGTTGAGGCTCTCAGGGAGTGACAGGACTGGGGGGAATGGAGCAAAGCTGGAGGTGGGGAGAATCAGAGTGGATGTAAGGAGGAAGTTGTTGAGCATGAGAGTGGTGAGAGTCTGGAATGGGTTGCCCAGGGAGGTGGTTGAGGCCCCATGGCTGGAGGTGTTTAAGACCAGGCTGGGTGAGGTTCTGGCCAGCCTGCTCTAGGGTAGGGTGTCCCTGCCCATGGCAGGGGGTTTGGAACTGGCTGCTCCTTGTGGTCCCTTCCAACCCTGACTCATTCTGTGATTTTATAAAGGCTGTGAGACTGAACAGAACTGAACTAACTGGGGTTGGGGTTTTTGCTTCTTATTGTTGTTGTTGTTGTTCCTAATAAGGCATTTAAAATGCCTTGCATTGAGCTCAAATTAATCATGTGAAAGAATGTGGTATGAGCACTGGAAGAAGCTCCTATGTGAGATCATCCTTCTGAGGCGCTGGAGATCACTAACAAGTAGACAGGCGTTGCAGGGTGCGTGGAGATGCATTAAAGAGCACCCGACCGGCCTCACGGATCAACGCCGGCACGCCTGAAAGCCTTAGGAAAGAGCAAAGGTGAACAGAGGAGCAGCTGCGGGGTGCAGGAGCAAGCGAAAGGCCCTTGGGAGCTGCGGAAACGCTACCCGCATTGGGCTGCTTTAAGCAGGCGCTGGGCTGCTAGGCGACGCCCGGGCGCTAGGGGGCAGCAGGCCTGCTCCACCGCGGCCGTTATTTGCACCCGGAGCGCCTGCGGGCCGGGCGCAGAGCCCCAGGGCGGCTGTGAGGCAGGCTGCCGGGGGCAGAGAATGCGGAGCGAGCGCACCGAGCGGGGCATTGGTTCGCTTCTCACGGCGGTCCTCTCTCTGCTAGCGGATCTCTGGTGTAACTTGTTCCTGTGGTCTCAAGAGAAGCGTTCTCCGCTTTCGTTTGACCTCCTTTTAGTGAGCTAAATAGGTGCGGTTGATGGTTTAAGCGCTGGTTCAGAACTTGGGCTGGGCTTGTTGGTAGTGCTGTAAGCACTCTTACATGGCCTGTGGAAGTTTAGAGTTCTCTGAGGGGGAAAAAAAGAAGCAATTCTCCTCACATGTGAAAGCCATTAAACAGTCTCTGTTCCTGCTTCTCGTTTCACGTTCTTCACCCTCCATTTGTTACTTCAGCAAGTAAATATCCACGCATTGTATATAAACAGTAACGCTGTTGGATCTGCTCTTGAATCGGCTGAAAAGAGCAGAGATAAGCTCATGCTACCTCCCAAGAATGTGAGGACTGCCAAAATACACAGCAGATAGTTTGTTGGGAGAGAAATAGTACATATCGAGTAACTGTTGAGTCATAAAAGGCTGGAGTTAGTGTAAGCAGATGTTGGTTGCAGCCGACACTGAGGGGAAGTCGATGATCGCCACCCCTCCAGCCACCCACTGCCCGTTCCTGCTGCAGGGACTTCTCCGAAAGAGTGTTTCTAATTTCACGGAAACCCTTTGAAATTTGGCAGAGTTTTCAGAAGTATGTAAGGGAAAGGGAGGGGGGGGAGTGGGAAATAGTCTGCCAGAGGTTTGGCCTCCAACTGCGAAAACAGGCATTGCTTTTTCTAACTCTTCTCCTAGATCCACTGACCAGCACCCAGAAGAGAGCATTCGCGTTCTTTTAGAGTACAGCAGGAAGATGAAGGTCTGTATACTGCTGAACTCAGCTTCTGTTAACGTTTACATCTGTTGTTTTAAGCTGTTGCACAAGGCCAGGCTGTGATGTGGAAGCATTGCTTTTAAAGAAGAAAGGAAAGGGAAGTCTTTTCACATGTACTGCAGGGACATGGTTTTGTTTGCTTGTGGTTTGGACAGATTACAACAATTAGAGAAAGTTATTTAGAAGTTAAGAGAAGTGTGCTTTGAGAGTGTTAGGAATGTAATTATTGCTTCTTCCTGTCCTGCAGACTCGGCTAAAAATCATATTTGGAGTGGTTCTGTGCCTTCTGCTTTCCTTATTACTTATGGGTATTATACTGCTTCCATCAAGAGGTAAGGCATCTGTAATCTAATGTGGTGTAAAACACAGCAGCTGCAGCTACTATGGCATCTAAAGTTTGTCACATCATCTTTAGGATTGTTCTGTCAGGATTGTTCTGCCTTTATCACTTGGCAGAAATGTACTGAGAGCTGAAATATCCTGAAGGTAGGGTTGAAATGCCAGCAGAGGAACTCCTTGATGTGAAAAGCACATGAATTAACTTTACTGTTACCGACCCTTCTTGTGGATGGGGACCACGTTGGCCATTTTCCAGTCTCCTGGGACCTCTCCAGTGAGCCAGGACTGCTGGAAAATTATGTTCTTAGGCAGGACTGCAAAAGTAATTCTCAGATCTTCTCATATGATGTTATTTTGTTGTTGTTGTTGTTGTTTAGGAGTTACAAGATTCTCACAAGCTGTTAGTAATTTCCTTAAGCTTGGTGAATTTGTGTTTGGTTTTAAATGGTGGTATCATAATCACAGAAGTTCTCTATGCAATTACAAGTGAAACGTTTTGTTGTCGTTATTGAGGTGGTGTTTGTGAATATATTTAAGCCTACATTTGCAAAGTGCCATCAGCATTGTATAAAATAGGGATGCGTAGTTTGCTTTGGAGTTATTGTGGCAGCTGTAGGTAAGTCAACACATTGTGACTCTGCTGAGTCTCCTGGTAGTTTCAGATGAGTGTAGTTTGGAATCTAAAGCTTGAATGGCACTGACTTGTTGGTAAGTTTTTTCTGAGGTATAGTGCCATGGTTTATTTGACTATAGGACTAGGTGATAGGTTGGACTGGATGATCTTGGAGGTCTCTCCCAACCTGGTTGATTCTATGATAGTAAGAGCAGTACAAGTATTCACAGCGTCCTTGCACTGTAGCAGATTAACACTTCTGTAATAATTAACAATTAAATTGATTAACAATTAATATAGTAATAAACCCCCTACAGTCCAGTCACAATATTTACTTCAAGGGATTTTTCTTTTATCATTCTTTGTTCATGTGTTTGCAGGGTGACTGAGATAAGTCAGTTTTGCATTTACAACCAAATGTTATAGAATCAACTATCTGCTCTGAAAGTTAAGACCTGTAGTTAACATGCAGGTTTTAGGAAAGGTGAAATCTCTGAGTTGTTTCACTGGGAGAAGGGTTGAACATTTCTGAAGCAGTGAGGGTTGATTCTGTTACGCAACACGTGCATAGGATATATCAAGGTGGGAGGCAATGCTGGAGAAAGATACTACCTCAGAACAATAGTTTTGGCTTTTACTGTCAATCAAGGCATGCCAGATCATAGAGTCATAGAATCAGTCAGAGTCGGAAGGGACCACAAGGATCATCTAGTTCCAACCTCCCTGCCATGGGCAGGGACACCCTACCCTAGATCAAGCTGGCCACAGCTTCATCCAGCCTGGCCTTAAACACCTCCAGGGACAGGGCCTCAACCTCCCCTTGGGCAATCCATTCCAGGCTCTCACCACTCTCATGATGAACAACTTCCTCCTCATGTCCACTCTGAACCTACCCACCTCCAGCTTTGCTCCATTCTCCCTAGTCCCGTCACTGCCTGAGAGCCTAAAAAGTCCCTCCCCAACATTTTGGGAGGCCACAAGAAGGTCACCTTGGAGCCTCCTCCAGCCTGAACATCCTCAACTCTTTCAGTCTGTCCTCTTAGCAGAGGTGCTGCCTGATCGTCCTGATGGCCCTTCTCTGGACACACTCCAGCATGTCCACATCCCTCTTGTAATGGGGGCTCCAGAACTGGATGCAGGACTCCAAGTGAGGTCTCAGCAGAGCAGAGTAGAGGGGGAGAATCACCTCCCTCGACCTGCTGGCAATCCTTTGGCTAGTGTTAGCATGGTCAAATCTGAGCTATCATTACTCGAGAAATGTATGGTAAGTCAGACTTAACTCATACCAAATGTTAGTGTTAAGACAGGGCATCATATTTTTATGAGATTTTAAAAAAATTAGAGGAGTGAGAAAACAAAGAGGCTGGAGTCCATGGATCAACTTGGCATGCTGTGGAAGTTGCAAGGTTATGCAAAATACTGTAGGAGGAAGTGAATGTACTTTTCCCTAATCTTAAAACACAGAGCCTCACTAGTCTTATTCTGAGCCTCTTCACTACCTCAACCATTACAAAGAACTCTTTTCATCTCTATAGTTTCCTGGAGTTGCTACTCCATAACCACTCCTACAAGACATCACCTTTAGATCAATAGGATGATAAAGAATTTATCTTACTTTACAGAATGCTTTTGAAGGAACATTTTAGCCTGTTACGGAACACACAGTCACATTGAACACACAACTATGTGTCCAGTTCTGGGCCACTCAATTCAAGAAGGGTGTTGAGGTGCTGGAACATGTCCAGAGAAGGGCAACGAAGCTGATGAGGGGCCTGGAGCACAAATCCTATGAGGAGAGGTTGAGGGAGCTGGGCCTGTTTAGCCTGGAGAAGAGGAGGCTCAGGGGTGATCTTATTACTGTCTACAACTACCTGAAAGGGCATTGTAGCCAGGTGGGAGGTGGCCTCTTCTCCCAGGCAACCAGCAATAGAACAAGGGGACACAGTCTCAAGTTGTGCCAGGGTAGGTATAGGCTGGATATTAGGAAGAAGTTCTTCACAGAGAGAGTGATTTCCCATTGGAATGGGCTGCCCAGGGAGGTGGTGGAGGCACCGTCCCTGGGGGTCTTCAAGAAAAGCCTGGATGAGGCACTTAGTGCCATGGTCTAGTTGATTGGATAGGGCAGGGTGATAGGTTGGACTGGATGATCTTGGAGGTCTCTTCCAACCTGCTTGATTCTATGATTCTATGATTCTATGTTGAATTGCTTGTGGCTTCTTAACTCTCAGGTGGAACTGCAAGTGCTGCAACTATGTTTGAACACCTAAACATTTTGAATTCTTAAATAGTCTGCAGATCAATTGTAAGTAGAGGAACTATAAATTAGTTTTGTGGTTACAAACATTGTAAGTTGAAGACAGGCAGGAAATGGATACAGGGATGGAATGTTCTTTGTACATTCCATCTTCACTACTGCTTAAGTGAAAGGAGGTGGCAGTCTAGAAGGAATTAATTGCATATGAGAAATGTATCAATACAGACAAAAAAAATTCTGCTTGAGGAAACAGCAAAGAAATATATCAGCTGTAATCATGAAAGAACTGGAAGAAATCAGGAGAGGTTCTCCTCTCCCTCTACTCTGCCCTGGTGAGACCTCATCTTGAATACTGCCTTCAGTTTTGAGCTCCCCAGTTGAAGAGGTACAGGGATCTTCTGGAGAGGGTCCAGCAGAGGGCTACAAGGATGATTAGGGGACTGGAGGGCATGGCTTATGAGGGGAGGCTGAGGGACCTGGGGCTGTTTAGTCTGGAGAAGAGAAGACGGAGAGAGGATTTGATAAATGTTTATAAGTATCTGAGGCCTGGCCAGGAGCTGGGGGGACAGGCTCTGCTCACTGCTCCCTGGGATAGGAGCAATGGGTGTAAATTGCAGCAAAACAGGCTCTGCCTCAACACAAGGGGGAACTTCTTTACTGTAAGGGTCACAGAGCACTGGAATAGGCTTCCCAGAGAGATTGTGGAGTCTCCTTCTCTGGAGACTTTCAAGGCCTGTCTGGCTGTGTTCCTCTGTGATCTGTGTTAGATAGGATTGTCCTGCTCTGGCAGGGGGGTTGGACTCAATGATCTCCTTGGGTCCCTTCCACCCCCTAACATCCTGAGATCCTGTGACATGCCAGTTCCTCTTTTGTCTGCTGTGTTTCTAGTGAGTTTGTGTTCCTCATAATGTGACAGCTGGTTGTGGTTTATTCATGGAAGAGTATTAAAATAATTTTTTCAGTAGTTATATTGGAAAATAATTTTCTGTTTGGAGAAAATAGTAAAGGGCAAATACTCAGTTGCCATTATTAAATGGTTCCTGTGGGGTTCAGAAAAGCAAGGAGGGCAATCTCAATACAGTGAATGCCAACTGTGATTAAGAAAGTAGTGACTTTTCATAGGCTCATAGAATCAACCAGGATGGAAGAGACCTCCAAGATCATCCAGCCGAACCCATCACCCAGCCCCACTACTGAAAAAAGTAAGGGTGTCAATATATCAGACTTCAGACTATAATACAAGAGACTCTCTCACAGACATAGTATTTCCAGGCTTTTGGACCTGATCTTATGTGTAATACCCCAGTAGTCAGCTTCATTGGCATAAATCTCAAGTGTAAGAATGAAAGTTAGTAATGAAAGTTTTGGGGATCTGGTCTGTTGGTAAGGATACAATTGAGTTTTTTTGGAGTTTTTTGTTTGCTAACATTTGTAAATTTCAGGTTTTACACACAGGGTAACTGCTGTCTACAACTACCTGAAGGGAGGCTGTAGCCAGGTGGGGTTGGTCTCTTCTCCCAGGCAACAAACAATAGAACAAGGGGACACAGTCTCAAGTTGTACTAGGGAAGGTCTAGGCTGGATGTTAGGAGGAAGTTGTTGTCAGAGAGAGTGATTGGCATTGGAATGGGCTGCCCAAGGTGGTGGTGGAATCACCATCCCTGGAGGTGTTGAAGCAAAGCCTGGCTGAGGCACTTAGTGCCATGGTCTGGTTGACTGGCTAGGGCTGGGTGCTAGGTTGGGCTGGATGATCTTGGAGGTCTCTTCCAACCTGGTTGATTCTATTCTATGAAAACTGCACTTTGTCAATGAATGCAAATGAACCACAAAGGGAAATGAACAAAGCTGACATTTGATAAGATTTATTTCTGTGGTTGGCTCTGCTATCTGCTTTTGTTTTTTCCCTGGATATCTTTTTATCATCTTTTTTATTTCGTGGAGAATGGAAACACAGTGAAAGAATACCAGTCCTCACAACAGCTCTCCACATCAATGTCTATGTGAGGCTACAGAGATGCAAAGTGCTTTCCATGTTAAGGTCTGTTCTGTGAGTGCAGATTTTGAATGGTGTTCCTGAACCAGTCTTTAGTTTAGTGAAGTAAAAAATGGGCAACAATTATAGGAAAGAGTTGAAGATACTGATTTTAATTCAAGCATTTTAATCTATCTTCTGTTGCCTAGAAACAAGCATTCAAAATTATAAGTAATCAAGTAAGAAATAGTTGTGTTCCATTTTTTTTGCAGCCTGCTGGTAGAAATTCAGATAGGATTTGACATATTTTGAAAATCATTAACAGTCATAATAAATTATCACAGAATATTAAGTATGTAAGAGTGAGATGGATAACAGAGTCAAGGTTTAAAATGAGAGCTGTGCAAATTAGACCAGAGATAAGACATTTGTGATACTGCCTTTTTAGTTAAAAACCCTCTTAAAATGGGAGAGGGAAGCAGGAAATTTTCCCAGATTAAAGCATCAAACAGGACTCCAACTTTAACCCTCCTATAGACACAATCATGGAAACACATCACAGTATCACCAAGGTTGGAAGAGACCTCATAGATCATCAAGTCCAACCCTTTACCACAGAGCTCAAGGCTAGACCATGGCACCAAGTGCCACGTGCAATCCTGACTTGAACAGCTCCAGGGACGGCGACTCCACCACCTCCCCGGGCAGCCCATTCCAGTGTCCAATGACTCTCTCAGTGAAGAACTTTCTCCTCACCTCGAGCCTAAATTTCCCCTGGTGCAGCCTGAGGCTGTGTCCTCTCGTTCTGGTGCTGGCCACCTGAGAGAAGAGAGCAACCTCCTCCTGGCCACAACCACCCCTCAGGTAGTTGTAGACAGCAATAAGGTCTCCCCTGAGCCTCCTCTTCTCCAGGCTAACCAATCCCAGCTCCCTCAGCCTCTCCTCGTAGGGCTGTGCTCAAGGCCTCTCCCCAGCCTCGTCGCCCTTCTCTGGACACGCTCAAGCATCTCAGTGCCCCCCCTAATCTGGGGGGCCCAGAACTGAACACAGCACTCAAGGTGTGGTCTAACCAATGCAGAGTACAGGGATCTTACAGGGAATTTCTTTTACTAATAGGCATATTCGTGTAGAGAATTTAACCTGAAAGCTAGCACTAGGTAATCATCACTCAATACAAACAGAAGGAGATTCTTTGGTACTGTTTTCTGTGCAGGTTTTAAAGTTTGCCATCTCCTGTCCTTATGGTTAACATAACAAAGACCTCTAACATGCAGTCATTGTATCAGCAAGAGGAATTAACTTCTTCTTGAACTTCTTGGCATATTTCCTGGACGTGTTAGTTCAGAGTTTATACTGATAGCTTTTTTTGCCTATGGATTGGCATTCAGTTTTATTTCTCATGACAGCTTTCTTCTGCATTAGTGCAGACAAGGCTAGTGTCAAGTCAACCTGACATGTGCATTCTACAGGAAGTAATAGTCACTTAGCAGAAGAAAAGAAGAAAACATGTATTATCATTACAAAGTACCATAGGAGAGAATATGAAGAAACATTTCCCAGGAAGTCAGTGTGATCTTTACAGAGGGCAGCTGTAATGAGGAAGTGATGGAGCATGATATGAAACCTGAGGGCAACGAGTCATCTTGATTATCTGCTTGTCATCTGAGAGCTCTGAAGGAACAAACAGGGGAGGTGACAGAGATGCACTAGGCTGTAGTGTGACATCTCCACTGCCTCTGAAGGCAGTAGTCCCCTTAAAGAAGAAAAGCTTAGAATGCCTAACCTTAAAAGCTGCCATTATTATAAACTGATCTTTATTGGGATGTTCCTGCATTAGCATTTATCTGCTCTGCTTAGAAATCAAATATCAGAGTACCTGTCTTTCCTCCAGAATCATTGCTGATTTTATTTTGTAGCATCCTTGGAGGTGTTCAAGCAAAGCCTGAATGAGGCACTTAGTGCCATGGTCTGGTTGATTGGCCAGGGCTGGGTGCTAGGTTGGACTGGATGAGCTTGGAGGTCTCTTCCAACCTGGCTGATTCTATGATTCATTAAATAAAATGTTGGCATTTGCGTTCACTCACTCATTACTTCTGAACATTATTTTTACCTGCATAACTTCCTCTCTTTTATCCCTGTGACTACAAAGAAATATAGATGGGTGGTGATTATTTTGCAAGCCTCTTGTCAGTCTAACAGTGGTTAACAAGGAATTTAAGAAATTTGGCAGTTGTGTTTGTATCCACATCCTGTTGTTTGACTTTCCATTGAACATACGCAGATCCCTGTTAAAATATTTCATAGAATCATAGGATCAGCCAGATTGGAAGAGACCTCCAAGATCATCCAGTCCAAGCTAGCCCTAGCCAGTCAACTAGACCATGGCACTGTCTCATCCAGGCTTTGCTTCAACATCTTCAGGGATGGTGACTCCACCACCTCCCTGAGCACCCCATTCCAATGCCAATCACTCTCTGACAACAACTTCCTCCTAACATCCAGCCTAGACCTCCCCCAGCACAATGTGAGACTGTGTCCCTTCTGTTGCTGCTTGCCTGGCACAAGAGACCAACCCCACCTGGCTACAGCCTCCCTTCAGGTAGTTGTAGAGAGCAATGAGGTCTGCCCTGAACCTCCTCTTCTGCAGGCTGCACACCCCCAGCTCCCTCAGCCTCTCCTCACAGGGCTCTGCTCCAGGCCCCTCACCAGTTTTGTCATCCTTCTCTGGACACCTTCCAGCACCTCAACATCTCTCTTGAATTGAGGAGCCCAGGACTGGACACAGTACTCAAGATGTGGCCTGACCAGTGTTGAGTACAGGGGCAGAATAGCTTCCTTTGTCCTTCTGGCCAGGATGCCATTGTCTCTTGGCCACCTGGGCACACTGCTGCTTCATCTTCAGCTACTATCTATCAGTAGCCCCAATAGTCAATACATACCACACAAGTTCATGAAACCAAAGCTTCTAAAAACATGGTTTGTCAAATTATCATGTCTGAGTGAATACAAGACTGGGTCAGATAAATTAGTTTCTCTAGTTTCTAAATTTGTATTGTTCACAGTATCACAGTATCACCAAGGTTGGAAGAGACCTCACAGATCATCAAGTCCAACCCTTTACCACAGTGCCCAAGGCTAGACCATGGCACCAAGTGCCACATCCAACCTTGCCTTGAACTGCCCCAGGGACGACGACTCCACCACCTCCCCGGGCAGCCCATTCCAGTGCCCAATGACTCTCTCAGTGAAGAACTTTCTCTTCACCTCGAGCCGAAATTTCCCCTGGCGCAGCCTGAGGCTGTGTCCTCTTGTTCTGGTGCTGGCCACTTGAGAGAAGAGAGCAACCTCCCCCTGGCCACAACCACCCTTCAGGTAGTTGTAGACAGCAATAAGGTCACCCCTGAGCCTCCTCTTCTCCAGGCTAAACAACCCCAGCTCTTGTTAAAGATAAGCCTTTCAGAGGCTAAATTGCCTTATCAGAACAGTAATAGATGTCTTTCTTTTCTAATGTGCCTACTCTGCATACCTCCAGGATTATGCTATTGTGCTGGTTTGAGCCTAGCTGGGATATTTTGGTGAGAAGAATTAGATGCTAGGCTGTGAAAAGGAAACAGTGGTGATGTCTGCTGCACTCATAGGCTTGCTGAGATGTATAAGAACAAGAACATAAATATAGATAACAGAATCTCTCTGGGCTTTTTGGGCTGCCCTTCTCTCTCTAACCTGCCTGAATAATCCTTCTGCTTCCTAACCTCCTTGGCCGATGCTCCAAACTCACTTTGAACGTAAGCAAAATCAAGGGTAAAGTAGAGGGGTGGGAAGAACGTGGAAGGGTGGTTGGGAGCCCATCCTTGGGACTCTGTTTTTTGGGAGGGCTGTGTTCTTTTTAACTTGTATGTTTCTGTCTCTAGCTGTATGTATTATAAATACCTGCTTGTATATTGTGCTAAGCTGTTAATAGAAAGCTTCATTCCATTTTCCAGAGTGGCTGAGTCTAATCTGGGTGATTTTCTGGGGGAGGGGGCAGGTAACACTCAAACCATCCCAGCTATGCTTGCTAAGTATAGAAAAAAAATAATATAGTGAACTAGTAATTGCTTCTTTTTTTCCCCCCCTTTCATTTTATTTCTTCCTATTTTTTTTCACTCTTTAGCAATCAACACAAATGATGGGCCCAGAGCTCTTACACTGGAGGATTATTTGAATGGAAACTTCCAATACAAAACATTTTTTCCCTATTGGGTGTCAGGTAGGTAAAACCAATTCTCAAATTGACAGAAACTTTTGTAATTCATTATTCCAGACACAAATCCAGAAATGTATTTACACAAATCCAGAAATGTGTTTTCCTTTCGGCTTTCCTGGAAATGAATGCTAACTATGAAATTGAACAACCTGCTAGTCAAAACTTATGGTTGAAATTTACTCTTCTGTCAGTCATTCTAGAAATTTCAGGTAGTTGATATTTCAACAGAACATGTTTCAGTCAAATATAAACTGTAATTTTACAGAGGCTTTCAATGTTTTCTTCCTTTTGCTGTCATATTCTTTGCAGCAAGTGAAAGAAATATGGCAGTGTCAGTCATTTCTTAAGCAATCTCCATTTTCTTTGTGTTTGTTGCAGCACTTTTTCATTTGCCATTCATGATAATTGAGGTATCCTAACTTCCCATTCTTTATTTTATGTAGTACCTAGCTCTGCAGTGAGCCCAATGGTTCTTACCTCATTTAAGGAAGTGCTGACACTGCTGGAGTTCACAACTTCCAATACATTGCATAGAAAATAAGGCAGAGTTTCTAAGCAAGTTCCTTAAGGTAGAAGTTAATTGCTGCTGTCTACAACTACCTGAAGGGAGGTTGTAGCCAGGTGGGAGTTGTTCTCTTCTCCCGGAGAACAGGGGGACACAGTCTCAAGTTGTGGTGGGGGAGGTCTAGGCTGGATGTTAGGAGGAAGTTGTTGGCAGAGAGAGTGATTGGCATTGGATTGGAATGGGCTGCCCAGGGAGGTGGTGGAGTTGCCCTCCCTGGAGGTGTTGCAGCAAAGCCTGGATGAGGCACTTAGTGCCATGGTGTAGTTGACTGGCTAGGGCTGGGTGCTAGGTTGAACTGGATGATGTTGGAGGCCTCTTCCAACCTAGTTGATTCTATTCTATAATTCTATGACGTGTCTGTATGTGGCTGAAATACTAGTCTTGTTTATCATGGAGTTGCAGCAGCCCCAAAAGGCTTGAGTCAGATTGAATTACATTCTAGCACACACACACACACTGTTGCCACTCCTATTTTATCTACTGTGTTCAGGTTAGAGATGAGAAACATGGTGACTATTCATGTGGAATTCTTGCTAAGTTAATTTTAACCCACAATTTTAGAACTGAACTGAAGCCTCCCAGGACATCACTACTAGCATTTCAAGTTTTACAATTAGCAGTTTGAAGTATGTTGCCATAACTTGTGTGATATAATAATTTGTTGGCCTTCTTTCTGAATGTCTTGGGTATGTAGGCATCATATCACCTAAACCTAATATTCTGCTTCCCTTTGTCTTTCTAATTTGGACTTACCTTTCCACTTGATATTTACAAAGCTTATGCAAAAGTCATGCCACAGATTCCATCTTTATGTCTGCAGCATTCCATACACCTACTTTTCTTCAGAAGCAATGAGTTAAAATTCAGTGTCTCTTCCTAAGAGTTTCTGGCAACACGACAAATGCTGTTACACAAATCACAGAATCAGAGTCACTCGTGGTTGGTAGGGACCACAAGGATCATCTAGTTCTAAACTCCCCTGCCATGGGCAGGGACACCCTACCCTAGATCAGGCTGCACACAGCCTCATCCAGCCTGGCCTCAGCCACCTTCTTGGGTAACCCAGTCCAAGCTCTCACCACTCTCGTGCTGAACAACATCCTCCTCACATCCACTCTGAATCTCCCCATCTCCAGCTTTGCTCCTTTCCCCCTAGTCCTGTCACTCCCTGAGAGCCTAAAAAGTCCCTCCCCAGATCTCTTGTAGGCCCCCTTCAGATCCTGGAAAGCCACAAGAAGGTCACCTGGGAGCTGCTGCAGCCCTCTGAGCATCCTCCTGGCCCTTTTTTGGACACGCTCCAGCATCTCCACATCCCTCTTGTAATAGGGGCTCCAAAACTGGATGCAGTACTCCAAGTGAGGTCTCAGCAGAGCAGAGAAGAGGGGGAGAATCACCTCCCTCGACCTGCTGGCCCAGATTGGCCCTCTGGGCTCATAGAAGTGTACTCAAAAGATCTATGCCCTGATAAGATTTCCTAGAAATTAATACCTTATACAATGCTTCAGGCTGCTTTTAAACTATTAAAGTCTCTCTCCTTAGCTGCACCAAGTATGAAATTCTTCATTTCTGTTTATGGCAGTTAAAATAATGATGTGAAACTAAAATTCTGATCTTCATGCTGTACCAAACTGTAACTCAGGTCTTGAGCATGGGCAGGCTTAAATTCCATTATCCACTTCATGGAATTACATCTCATTTTGTGGGACCTATGTGAGGGCAGTATTCTTTCTGTATGTCAGTGATGTGGTATTGCTGTTACCTGCAGAGTTTGCACAAATGAAACTGGTGTGGTGACATTGCAAACACAGATTTTGGCTGTTTCCTTTTAGAACTCTACATTGTGATGCTGACTTTCTAACAACTCTGCTGTTCTTGCTCAGACATTACTGAGAAGAAAATGTGTTATTTAATCATAAACTAGCTGATTCTGTGTGCAGTGTGTAGAACTCAAGAACCCTGAAGATGGTTTGTTGACAAATCTATACTTTGGAATCATTGGAACAAACCCATTTTTATATATACCTGCCAAAAGATACTTGTTCAAAATCTATTCATTGACAAGAATGTGAGTACATTGATAAACACATCTGTTTTGTAGTGTCTTCTGTGCAAGGTAACAGCCCTTTTATCTTGTTTATAAAGATAATGAATATCTTCATCAGTCTGCAGAAGATGATATTGTTCTTTACAATGTTGACATGAACTACCCAACTACCATCATGACTAACAGCACACTGGTATGTATCTTTTCAGTTGATAAAAAGGCAGTAAAGTGCAGTTCTGTTTCAAGTGCCAATTTAAAAGTTAGTGGATTAAAGCTCAACTCATAAATCCTAATTTAAAAGTTTTTTTTACTAGAATTTAATCTCCTTCTTAATCTTTCAGAAACAAGTTAATGCTTCAAATTATGTGTTATCATCAGACAAATATTTCATAGCTCTGGAAAGCAATTATTCAAAGGTAATTATTTTAATATACCACTTAATGGGTTGTTTGTTTTCATGTAGTGCTTTTTTTTTTTGATTGTGGTTTCCATAGATAAATGTTTCTGGGTGCTTTCTTGAGAAAGGAGTAGGCTGTGAAAAGGCAGCTGATTATTTTTTAATTAGACTCTTTTTTTTCCAAGTTAATAATATTATTTCTTTGATTAAATTTTGCAGCTGTGGAGATACTCTTATACAGCATCATACCACATTTATGACCTCATATATGGGTAAGGCATGATACTCTTACAGAGAGCCATGGTGAATGACTCTAGTGATCTGCTAACAAGCATTTCCACTGGAAAAGCCTTTAGTAATGTGGCTAACACCCTGCTTTGCTTTTACTTCAATCTGTCAGCTTAGTTGTTTGCTTGCTAAAAAAAATGGCTTCTAAGAAAATTAAACAGTCTTTCCATCTACTCATCCAGGTATCTGGACTGATTTATGTTTCATGCTCTAAAACTTTAACTGCTCAAAATTCTTACCTTTTTTTTCCTTCTTTGCATAATTTTCTTCCACTTAATCTTGGCTATCTGAGTCCACTCCACTGTCAGACCTGATGTCTCTATGCCCTACTCTTGTCTAGTTCATCCTTTTTATGGTTGATCTGATCTCATGTGTCCTTTAGTACTCCAGTGATCTTGTAACAGTCCATCCTGAATTCCTCAAAGCTTTACAGCTTCTGTCATGGCAAATGGTCTGTTTCCCAGAATCTTCCCTATACCACTTCTTTTTCCACCAAACTTGGAAGCATCTGCCTCCCTAGTCACCTTCTTACGCCATATGTAGCAGCATGACAAAGTGCTTCTTAGTTCTGACCAACAGGGAATGCACTGAGCTGCTCCATTCTTGACAAATTGTTGGCTCAAGGTGACAGGAAATAATTCCTGCAAGCTAATATGAACAGAGAAGTACTGCAAGTGGGTTGTGATCCTTAACCAAAGTTGTAACTGCTGCTATTAGGCTTGGCTCAGCATGCTATATATCCTCAGTTCACGTTTCCCAGTGACTTGCTCAATCTGCAATGCAGGCTGCAGATAGGGTACATAACTGTAGATGCTTATGCAATGATTATAAAGACATAAAGTTTTCTTCTTAGGCTGGTGGATGGTCTCCAAAAATTGCATTTCAAGCCTTTACCAGCAGTGGTGCACACCATCACATTAATGCATGTCTCCCTGCCTGCCTTCATTTTGCACTGCTCAAAAAACCCATAAGCTCCTAAAAAACGTTAGCTCTTCATGAATTTTCTATGAATGTACAGTATAACAATTCACTTGCACTTTGCATAAAAAGCCATCTCAACCTCTTTCCTTTTTTTAGTGGTTTTGTAACAGAAAATCAGCTTCCACATAAAATACAGTACATATCCTGGTCACCTGTTGGACACAAATTGGTCAGTAAAGACAACGAAGCACTAGAATGATTTTGATTTGTGTTGCTAGAAGCTATGTATTTGCTTTTGATTATTATTATTTTCTTAGGCCATATTTTTGATAGGGTTGTGTGTATTAACCTTGGTTGTGAGCAAAAATGACAGAGGGAACAGTTTTTGCTTCTTAAAGTTTAACTTATCTGTGTCTCAATAGAAGAATCTGTGTTCTTAGCTACATTACACGTTTCAGATTACTATCACTATCTTATAAAGCACTGAGCAGCATAATTGTCTATGGGATTAAATGTAGTTTCAAGGCCTGAAATGTGTTTCCCATCAAATAAAGACCTGAGCAGCATAATTGTCTATGGGATTAAATATAATTTCAAGGCCTGAAATGTGTTTCCCATCAAATAAAGACCTGAACAGCATAATTGTCTATGGGATTAAATGTAGTTTCAAGGCCTGAAATGTGTTTCCCATCAAATAAAGAACTGAGCAGCATAATTGTCTATGGGATTAAATATAATTTCAATGCCTGAAATGTGTTTCCCATCAAATAAAGAACGGAGCAGCATAATTGTCTATAGGATCAAATGTAGTTCCAAGGCCTGAAATGTGTTTCCCATCAAAGAAAGAACTGAGCAGCATAATTGTCTATGGGATTAGATGTAGTTTCAAGGCCTGAAAAACAATCTGTTTCCCATCAAAAAGTGCTGTGGAGTTTAATGTGGAGATTTAGAGATGCAATATGTAAAATCATTTTACTATAGGACATGGCTGCCAGATTCTTCTTACCAAAATCAGTATTTTCTTCTTTTTTAAGGGCTACTTGATAGCCAAGTATGTATTTCTCACTAATTGTAATAGGCTTATTACATACAGTAATATGATTTATAGCTTAGAATGTTTAAACTGTAGGTTTTAATGTGTTTTTTTAATTCTTTGTTCCAAAGCATCAGCCCAATAATAGTGAGGTTTGTTTTTTTAGCTATTTAGTACTGACACAGTGTTTGTGAAGGGTAAAAATTACAAATGTGATAATATTAAGGGAACATGCTAAATATCTATGACCAATTTAGTAGGATTTTTTTTCTAAGAGAGTGTTAGAGTTCTCTCAATTAAATTTTGTTATGTTCTTTATCAAGAATTCTGAAGACAGATCATAGTGAAGATAGTTTCCTATCTTTCTAGTAGTCATAATCTGTGATGTTTTCATGCAGTAATTCTTGTATCTGAGAATTTCAGGAGTTGTTTTTAGCTCTAAAGCACAAAGCAGTTAAAATGTTGGAGTGATGCTGACAAATGCTTAGAGCTTTAAAAGGCATGATTGTCTAAGAAAGTGATGGTTCTGGTTCTGGTTTCTTAAGTACATTTCCATTCATTTGGTTGAAACTTAGAGATAACCAAAGCCTGCAAGAATTTCTTGCAAGTACTCTCTTTTGGTAACTAATTTACTTGAAAGCAACAAACCTGGGAAAGAGAAGACTTAGAGGGGATTTGATAAATGTTTATAAGTATCTGAAGGCTGCCAGAAGTGGGGGGACAGGCTCTGCTCACTGCTCCCTGGGACAGGAGCAATGGGTGTAAATTGCAGCAAAAGAAGTTCTGCCTCAACACAAGCAAGAACTTCTTTACTGTAAGGGTCGCAGAGCACTGGAATAGGCTTCCCAGAGAAGTTGTGGAGTCTCCTTCTCTGGAGCCTTTCAAGACTTGTCTGGATGTGTTCCTCTGTGATCTGTGTTAGGATTGTCCTGCTCTGGCAGGGGAGTTGGACTCAATGATCTCCTTGGGTCTCTTCCAACCCCTAATATCCTATGATCCTGTGAAACCAGCCCAGACAGAGCAAAACTCTTTTTAAAATCTCATTTCACATCACCTAGGCTTTTTGACAGGTTTAGAAAAATCCAATTATTTTGGGTTTAGTCTTGTTGTTGGTTTGGTTTTTTCTTGGTGGTGGGGTTATTTTTAATCTTCTAATTTTGGTGGAACCAGAAGGCAAAGTCACGAAACACACTGTCTGAGAATCTCTTTAAAAATGAATGAGATTCCACAACATTTTTTTCATGATCTTTCACATCAAAGCTAGCCACAGAATCCTCTGAGTCTATTAAAAGCAAAGAGTTGTTCAGGATTTAGTTTAACATAGTTGAACATGGAAGTTGGTCTGCAATGTATAATTTTTTTACTGATGTACCTACTTTTGTAGCATTTGCAAGGCCTTCTAGCTTAGCATTTAGTTCCCATTTTGTATTCCTGATCTTCTGCTAGTTGATATAACATAACAGCACTGACTGCAGAACAGTCTAACCCCTATTATTAATGCCTATATTCCCAAGAAGTACTTTCCTGTATTTAGGTGTATGTATATCAGAATAACATCTATTTGAAACAAAGTCCAAGAGAGGCACCAATTAAAATAACTTCTGATGGAAAACAGAATGAAATATTTAATGGGATTCCTGACTGGGTCTATGAAGGTAAGTAAATCTTGAAAAGCAACAAGTAACCTGTTAAGTGTTTCATTTAGATGACCTGTTTCTTACAATCCATTCTAAAATATCTGTGATGATGCATTACTTTTAGAGCCCTGTAGATTACTTAGTTTTCATATTTTATTTGCTATGAAATGACTGCATTTTGTGTTAGAATAGAATAAACCAGGTTGGAAGAGACCTCCAAGGTCATCCAGCCTACTCTCTACCAGTACCCCCAGGTCCCTTTCTTCCTGGCTGCTCTCCAACCACTCTGGCCCCAGCCTGTAGTGCTGCTTGAGGTTGTTGTGGTCAAAGTGCAGAACCCTGCACTTGGCCTTGTTCAATCTCATCCCACTGGCCTCTGCCCACCCATCCAGCCTGTCCAGGTCCCTCTGCAGGGCTCTCCTACCTTCCACCATCTCCACAGCTGCTCCTAGCTTGGTGTCATCTGCAAACTTACTGATGCTGTACTCAGTCCCCTTGTCCAGATCATCAATAATGTTGAACAGGATTGGGCCCAGCACTGACCCCTGGGGAACACCGCTAGTGACAGCTGCCAACTAGATGTGGCACCATTCACCACCACTCTTTGGGCTCAGCCCTCCAGCCAATTCCTAACCCAGCACAGAGTGAAGCTGTCCAAGCCACGAGCTGCCAGCTTGGCTAGGAGCTTGTTGTGGCAGACAGTGTCAAAGGCTTTGCTGAAGTCCAAGTAGACTACATCCACAGCCTGCCCCACATTCACCAGGCAGGTAACCTGATCATAAAAGGAGGTTAGGTTGGTCAGGCAGGACCTGCCCTTCCTAAACCCATGCTGGCTGAGGTTCATAATGTATAACCAAAATCCTGAGTCTTTTGTTAGTGAAGCTTTATCAAAACTTTACAGATTTGGCTTCCTTCTTCTGCACAGGCAGTGGTTGGGAATTAAGATTTAATGGAAATTTGAATTTTGGTGAAAATGTTGCAGTTTGGTTTAAAACAAACCCAAGCAACACATGCACACAGCCGAAACTCAAGAGACTTAAATGGGATCTGTGTGCCAGTTTTGAGAGGCCTTAAGAATTTCAAAGCTCAGATGAAATGGGCTACCCAAGGAGGTGGTGGAGGTGTTCAAGGAAACACTTAGTGCCATAGTCTAGTTGATCAGATAGGGCTGTGGGATAGGTTGAACTGGATGATCTTGGAGGTCTTTTGCAACCTGGTTGATTCTAGGATTTTATATTTAGTAGCACTCTACATATCTGAGTTGCTGAGAGTAGAATGCTAAAATAGGTTGTGAACTACAGTCATAGATTACTCTAAATGTGTTCTTTTTTCCCTCAGAGGAAATGCTAGCAACAAAATATGCACTGTGGTGGTCTCCAAGTGGAAAATATTTAGCATATGTACAATTTAATGATTCCAATATACCAGTCATTGAATATTCCTATTTTGGTGAGGACCAGTATCCTAGGAAAATAATTATCCCATACCCAAAGGTATGTTTTACCATTACTTTGACTTCCTTTCTGTTGAGAAATTATGACAATGGTAAAATAATCTGTGCTTTAAAAATGGTTGTGTTACAGTAGTAAAATCCATGTGTCTGGAAAAGGGTGGCAAAGCTGATGAGAAGCCTGGAGCACAGCCCTGTGAGGAGAGGCTGAGGGAGCTGGGGGTGTGCAGCCTGCAGAAGAGGAGGCTCAGGGCAGAGCTTATTGCTGTCTACAGCTACCTGAAGGGAGGCTGTAGCCAGGTGGGGGTCAGTCTCTTCTCCCGGTGTGGCCATTTGAGCTACGTTTCTAGCTCAGGCATAGAGGAGAGGTGAACATTCTAGGGATAGGCCATATAATGGCAACAATGGATAAGTCAATATCATTTCATTGGAGCATTGAGAGCTCTATGTCTGGAAGCACAGCTTGTACTTTCCCCTTGCTGGCTTCTGCTGCTTCAGCTGCGCCCATTGCTATCTGCCCCTGCTGCTGTTTTGGGTGCTGCTGCTTTGCCACCGCTTGACCCCTTCCCATCTTCATTAAGATTAGTATTTTTTTCTAGTAGTTTATTTCTCCTTATCCTGTTATATTTAAACTATAAGAAATACTATTTCATTTTCCCCTGACTTTCCAAGAAAAAAATCTGTCTTGTGGTGAGTTTATTCTACTGGGAGAGGGATCCACCCTAACCCAGGACACCCAGGCCACCAGCAACAGAACAAGGGGACACAGCCTCAAGGTGTGCCGGGGGAGGTCTAGGCTGGATGTTAGGAAGAAGTTCTTGCCAGAGAGAGTGATTGGCATTGGAATGGGCTGCCCAGGAAGGTGGTGGAGTTGCTGTCCCTGGAAGTGTTCAAGTAAAGCCTGGATGAGGCACTTAGTGCCATTGTCTAGTTGATTGGATAGGGCTGGGTGATGGGTTGAGCTGGATGATGTTGAAGGTCTCTTCCAACCTGGTTGATTCTATGATTGTGGCCTAAATTAGTGAAAAAAATTTAAGCTGAGGCTATGTCCTGAGAATGTATAAGTACATCTTAAACTGTAGATACTTTTATATCAGTGTAGTAAATGGAATTGCCCGTGGGAGTCAAAAGTATGTTCCAAAGTGCTTGCTTGTGTGATCTAGCCTTGTTGTTTTTTCAATTCAGTTTACTCATAGGAATGTGTTAAGCATGCAGTTCTCATTTCCTTATTACAGTAAATGAATTAGGAGACAGTTCTTATTTTGAAAGATAAAGGCTATGACAGCTTCAGTTTATTTCCACACTTCAGAGTGCTTTTTGATCTCTTTGGATTTGAACTGCTTTCAAGTGCCAGATCTAAGGCAAGAAGGTTTTGGGTTGGCATTTTTTCAGCACATATTAGAGAGCTCTTGTGATTCCTGTCATGTTCATATGATTGCAAGTGATCATGCTAACGTATCTTAAGAAGCTGCTCACCTGTTGGCTGGGTTACACTTCTAAAGGGAAGCTGGATAGTTTAGACCACACATGGAAATGAATTAAAAAACTAATAATGTATGCAATTAATAAGCAAGCATGAAATCAACTGAAGCTAAAACATTTTATTTCACAGCTGGGATGTCAGAGAGCACTTGTAATCATGTGAGTATATTCATAGAAACATAGAATCAACCAGGTTGGAAGTGACCTCCAAGATCAGCCAGTCCAACCTAGCACCCAGCCCTAACCAGTCAACCAGACCATGGCACTAAGTGCCTCATCCAGTCTTTACTTGAACACCTCCAGGGACAGTGACTCCACCACCTCCCTGGGCAGCCCATTCTAATACCAATCACTCTCTCTGGGAAGAGCTTCCTCCTAACATGCAGCCTATGCTTCCCCCAGCACAACCTGAGACTGTGTCCCCTTGTTCTGTTGCTGGTTGCCTGGCAGAAGAGACCAACCACCACCTGGCTACAACCTCCTTTCAGGTAGCTGTAGAGAGCAATGAGGTCTGCCCTGAGCATCCTCTTCTCCAGGCTAAACGACCCCAGCTCCCTCAGCCTCTTCTCAGAGGGTTTGTGTTCCAGGCCCCTCACCAGTTTTGCCATCCTTCTCTGGACACCTTCCAGCACCTCAACATCTCTCTTGAATTGAGTAGCCCAGAACTGGACACAGTATTCAAGGTGTGTCCTGACCAGTGCTGAGTACAGGGGAAAAATAACCTCCCTTGTCCTACTAGCCACACTGTTCCTGATCCAGGCCAGGATGTATTTTTTATGCCACAGTAAGCATGCTGCAAAGATCCACACTACAAATAGAATGCTCGTTCCTATCAAGCACATCTTCTGCATGGAGAGGCACTAAATTTGACTCTTTAAAAGATTTCTTTATATGTGAAATAATGAAAAGTTAAGTAATGTATTAGTGCTGCATTGTCACTCTGATTACTCGTAAGACCATGTTTTCCCTATTGTACTCAACTGAAAAGCCTGGATGAGGCACTTAGTGCCATGGTCTAGTTGGTTGGATAGGGCTGAGTGATAAGTCGGACTGGATGATCTTGAAGGTTTCTTCCAACCTGACTGATTCTATGAATACCTATTTTGTGCTATATAGATATATCCTTAGGGCTGGGTGCTAGGTTGGACTAGATGATCTTGGAGGTCGCTTCCAACCTGGTTGACTCTATGAATACATATTTTGTACTATATAGATATATATACTTAGGGCTAGGTGCTAGGTTGGACTGGATGATCTTGGAGGTTTCTTCCAACCTGGTTGATTCTGTGAGTCTATGAATACATATATTGTGCTATGTATCTATAGGTGTATATCCTTAGGGCTGGGTGCTAGGTTGGACTGGATGAGCTTGGAGGTCTCTTCCAACCTGGTTGATTCTGTGAGTCTATGAATACATATATTGTGCTATGTATCTATAGGTGTATATCCTTAGGGCTGGGTGCTAGGTTGGACTGGATGATCTTGGAGGTCTCTTCCAACCTGGTTGATTCTAGGATTCTATGAATACATGTTTTATACTATATAGATACATATTCTCTCCTGCAGAAAAACATAGTTTTCCTTAATCTGAATTGTTCAGAAACTTATTTGATTTACTTCTGTTTGTTTGTTGCTGTTGTTGTTTTGTTTCATTTTGTTTTGTTTCATTTTATTCTGTTTTTTTCAAAGGCTGGGGCTAAAAATCCAACTGTTAAAGTGTTTATTGTAGACACCACTCATTTTGAAGTGTTTGGTCCTAAGGAGGTGCCAGTTCCTGCAGCCATAGCATCCAGGTAGTATGCCCTCAAATATCTTCTCTTTATTTTTGAAAGGTTTTGTCTATTTATTTGAAGTGCTTGAACCTCTTAATTATTTTTTTGTTTCTGACAGTGGAGTGCCATATTCATCTACTAAATGGATCAGAAACTAAAGATGTTGTCTTTTTATTCTATCTGTCCATATGATACAGTGTTGCAAAGACAAAACAAAAATCCCTGTGACAGTGGAAGTTTTCCTGTTGTTTCCACAGAGGAATACAATTTATAGCAATGCTTCTATACTTCTGTTCTTTAATAACCACTATTTCTTTAGTTTTTTTTCTCTTCTTTATTTTTTTTTAGTGATCACTATTTTACTTGGCTTACTTGGGTAACAGATAGTCGCATCTGTGTGCAGTGGCTAAAGAGAATCCAGAATTTTTCAGTCTTAGCTATTTGTGATTTCAACAAATATTCAAATACATGGGACTGTCCAAAGGTAAGAACACTCCTGAAGTTAGTATTTGCTAATCACATCTGCATAGCTATTTTAACACTCACTGGGCACGCACAGGTTGCTCTGATTTACTTGCAGCAGTAGATTCAACCTTATCAATCGTAGTCAGGGTTGGAAGGGACCACAAGGATCATCTAGGTCCAACCCCCTGCCATGGGCAGGGACACCTTACCCTAGATCAGGCTGGCCTTAAACGCCTCCAGGGATGGGGCCTCAACCACCTGCCTGGGCAACCCATTCCAGGCTGTCACCACTCTCATGCTGAAGAACCTCCTAATGTCCAGCCTGAACCTACCCATCTCCAGCTACGCTCCATTCCCCCTAATCCTGTCACTCCCTGATATCCTGAAAAGTCCTTCCCCTGCTTTTTTGTAGGCCCCCTTGAGATGCTGAGAGGCCACAATAAGGTCACCTCAGAGCCTCCTCTTGGAGGAGTAACTCCTCTCCATGTAACTAACATTTTAATAACAAAATAAAGGAAAAAAAATCAGGGGTTCTAGAATTCTACTGCAATCCACCAAAGTACTTCAATACGATCTTAACTTTAAGCATGTAAGCAGTTTTATTCTCTTCAATAGGCCTTTTTATGTGTTTAAAATTAAGTATGTGCCTAATTGATTTGCTGGAACCAGACCAGAACAATTAAAGTCTTGCAGGACTGTGTTCATGATCCTTGTTTAATTGCATTTCTCCATGAAACCTTATTTATGGAGTCACTACTGACGTTTCTCTAATTCTATATTTATCCAATGATACAATGCTTTTATCACATTAAAGTTTGCACAAATGGCCAATTGAAGGAGTGTGAACAGATGGGAGTGCTGCATTAGCTCTATTTGCAGTTAGAAAGTATATCTCTGTACATTTCCATTGGCAAAAATAGTTCTCTTGTTGATTTCAGATTATATCAGGATCTAAGGTACAATAAATATGCTAGGCTTTATCTACTTGAGGATAGTAACAAAATACAATCTACAAAATGTCCTTAAAAGTGTTAAAATGCTCACCACTTGCCCATGTGCATAGCCCATAGAAACTAATATGACTTTAGTGTGGCTATTCCTGTGAGTAGGAAGGAGGCATATGTTTGTGAAATTGGGATTTCCTATAAGGATGCCAGTTCTTCAGTTAAATTCTGTAAATAATAGGCACAGAAAATCCCATAGAAGTCAGTAGGACTATTCTAATGAAAGAAGGTAAATATAGCCTCATTCAATATGCCATCAAGGTCTGAGCCTTTACTTACAGAAGGAAAAATAGGTTGGGAGGACTGTTCTTTCTGTTAATAAATTGTTTGTAATAGACAATCTAAACTTCCCCTGGCACAGTTTCAGGCCATTCCCTCTCACTATCACCAGATATTAGGAAGAAGAGGCCTACCCCCACTTCACTGCCACCTCTCTTCTGGTGGTTGCAGAAGAAAGTAATGAGGTCTTTTCTCAACCTCCTCTTTTCCAGGCAAAACAATCCCAGTTCCCTCAGCCTCTCCTCATAAGACTCTATACCCTTCACCAGTTTCATTGCCCTTCTCTGGACATGCTCCAGCACCTCAATGTCTCATATCACAGGGCCCAAAACTGAACACAGGACTCAAGGTGCAGCCTCACTAGTGCAGAGTACCAGGTCATAATCCTTTCCTTACTCCAGCTGGCCATTCTCAATACAGATTAGGATGCTGTTTGCCTTTTTTCCATGTGAGCACATTGCTGCCTCATGTTCATACAGATATCATCCAGCACCCTAAAATCCTTTTCTGCTGCACAGCTTTCCACCCAATCTGCCCCAAGCCTGCAGTGTTGCATGGGTTGTTGTGGCCCAAGTGCTGCACCCAGCACTTGGTCTTGTTAAGCCTCATAAAACTGACTTCAGCCCATCGACCCAGCCTGTCCCAACCTCTTTGAATAGTCTTTCTACCATCAACCACATCAATCTCCCACCCATTTTAGTGTCATCTGCAAACTTACTGGGGCTGCACTCAATTCCATCATCCAGATCATTAATGAAGATATTAAAGAGAACTGATCCCAGCACTGAACCCTAGGGAACACCACTTGTAGCCAGCTGGATTTAACTCCATTCACCACAACTCTCTGGGCCCAGACACTCAGCCAGTTTTTTACCCAACTGCCTATCCAAGCCATGAGCATTCAGCTTCTCCAGGAGGATACTGGTATTAATACAGTGATATTATTTACCTCAGGCAACCTTCAAGTCCCTGATCCTTCATAGCAAGTGTCTTAAAATACTCTTTTACAGGCAGCTACAGAATTTTTTTTATCTGAAGATGTTTAATGTCCATCAATTTGCTCTTCTTAAGTATATGTTTGCTTTTGTTTTTCAGAATCAGCAGCACATAGAAGAGAGTCAAACAGGATGGGCAGGCGGAGTAGGTGTTCTTCTTGTAATCTGTTTTGATTTAATGAAAAACTACAGCTTACTGCCTCTTCACAGCAGTGTTTTGAAACATGAAGCACCATTCTGAGTCATAAAATGCTAATGCTTAAACCTGTTGCACTGAAACTTACAATGCTGTGCCAAGCACAATATCTATGTGCTTTCTGAGTTCAAAAACTTCTTCTGATTCCTTTTCCAAATCCTAGACACTGTACTGAAGTGGGGGAAGTCATGAAAAGAGGTAGGTTCATAGTGCAATGCAATTCTTAGAAGTGTTCTGGAGGCAAAGAATAGATGTAAAATCCTCTGGTCATTCCTTTAGACACTGTACTGAAGTGGGGGAAGTCATGAGAAGAGGTAGATTCATACTGCAGTGCAATTCTTAGAAGTGTTGTGGAGGCAAAGAATAGATGTAAAATTCCTCTGGTCATTGGGTCAAGAGGTAAGCTCAGTCATACCATAGCCATGGAAAAACAAAAGCTGTCCATTCAGAACAAGTGCTGCACATATTGTGAGGTGCTTGAGGTGTCAATATAATAATTTTAAGAAATCTGACATAACAGATTAAAAATTGTGATGTGTTGTGCTGGTTTGGTTGTTACCCATCCCCTCACACTTAAGAAAATCGCTCAAACTAGACTCAGTCGATCTGGAAATTGAATGAAGGTTTGTACTTACAGCTTAGCACAATACACAAGCAGATATTTACAATCTATACAGCTAGAGACAGAAACATACAAGTTAAAAAGCAATACAGAAACACAACAGCCCTCCCAGAAACCTGAGTCCCCAGGAGGGGCTCTCAACCACTCTTCCACCTTCTTCCCACTCCTCTACCCCAGACTTTGCCTTACATTCAAGGTGAGTTTGGAGGGTCAGCCAAGAGGATTAGGAAGCAGAAGGATTAGTCACACAGACTGTTAAGATTAGACAGAGAGGAAGCAGAAGGATTAGTCACACAGACTGTTAGGTTAGAGAGAGTTCATGCAGCCCCAGAGCCCAGAGAGCAACTCTGCTACCTGTGTTTATGTTCTTGTTCTTATCCATCTCAGCAAGCCTATGAGTGCAGTAGACATCACCATCGTTTCCTTTTCGTAGCCTATAGTTTAATTCTTCTCACCATAATATTCTAGCTAGCTTCAAACTAGCACGTGTACTGACCAGAAGACTGAATGTCACAGATAAACCCTTGTGTCTTACCTGAACTGGTTAAACAGTCTTGTTACTTTTAGTGTGTGCACTGTAATCTACTAAACAGCTTGGACAGTTCTACTCACCTACCATTTTTCTTCCACTGTTTCAGTTCTTTGTTTCTACACCATATTTTACATCAGATGGCAGTTCATACTACAAAATTTTTAGTGACAAGAATGGTTATAAGCATATTCATTACATCAATGGCTCTGTGGTAAGTCAAGCAAAGTGTTTTGCATTATATATATATATATATATAATGTATATATATGTAGAATACATATAGAATCATAGAATCAACCAGGTTGGAAGAGACCTCCAAGATCATCCAGTCCAACCTATCCCTATAGCAATAGAATCATGGAATGGTTTAGGTTGGAAGTGACCTCAAAGCTCACTTGGAGATAGAGGTGAGATGCTGCTATCAAAGACTAAAGTCTTTGCCATCTCTTCTACATAACTGTAGTAGAAGATGAGGAGCACTAAGAAGTAACTTTTCAAGCCCCCAAAACTATTTATAATTAAGATGGAAAGTGCCAGTCTCTGTTTGGTGTTGGTGAGACCTGCTCTATTGACCAGAAGCCTCATCCAAAGCCTACACTAGTCCTTTCCTCAACAGAAAAAAATGAGTATGTCTAACCCTGTAGTAGTCACACAAAAAAACCTGAGTAGGCCTTTTGTTTGACAGCAGCTTAGGATTTGCATAAACTACCTATCAACTCTTGGACTACCTACAGGGAACTGAGAAGTATTAAGTATGGATGGATTTATGTCTTGTATCTGATGGGTTCAGGTAACTTTAAAGTAGATCTGGTCTGTAGTTTTTATCATGGAATCATAAAATCTCTATTATTATGTTTCACCATGAGAGTGGTGAGACCCTGGAATTGGTTGCCCAGGGAGGTGGTTGAGGTCTAATCCCTGGAGGTGTTTAAGGCCAGGCTGGATGAGGCTGTGTGCAGCCTGCTCTAGGGTAGGGTGTCCTTGCCCATGGCAGGGGGGGTTGGAACTGGCTGATCCTTGTGCTCCCTTCCAAACCTGACTGATTCTATGATCTACTGTAAGTTCCTGAAGCGATTCTGCCCTATTCAGTAACTTATATGTCATGCTTCACAGGAGAATGCAATCCAAATCACAAGTGGAGAATGGGAAGCAATTTACATTTTTAGAGTAACAAATGATGCAATGTAAGTATCATGGAGAAAAGCATGTTTGAGTGTTGTCAGTAAAAGCAACATCTAATTGTTTGAATGCTATTTATTAACTCATCGAGTTAGAACTAGGAATAATTTGGTTTGTATCTGAAGACATCCACAACAAATTTGCATGCAAAGGCACTGCACAGGTTTGCAAACTTGGTTGTGCTTATGAGAGGTGGTTTGCAAATTGCCCTGATTTTTCTATTTTCTGTCATCCATTTTAGAGAGGCTGATTTAGAAATACTTAAATTTAATTACGTGGTTAACCCTCAGACAGTTCACATTTACTTCCCCTTTTATATCATTCAGCTTACTACATATGTAGGTATAGCTTTTATAATTGGAGTGATGAGCTCATGAGAAGATAAAACTCATATAGTTTCTTTGTCATCTAATCAGAGTTTGAGCAAGGATTTACTAAGATGAAAGGTATATAAGCTCACTCTTGCACCACACACAGAAATCTCAGAGTGTTAACTTCCAAGGCAGCTTTTCATCTTGATGTTGGTTCATAGGTCATCACTTTATGGATTATTTATTAACATAGAAATTCATTTACAGTTTCTATTCAAGCAATGAATTTGAAGGCTATCCAGGAAGAAGAAATATTTACAAGTAAGTGTTATGAACATTATCTTAATGATACTAGGGTGATACAGTTGGCAGCCAGTCACTAGTGGCGTCTCCCAAGGATCAGTGCTGGGCCCAGTCCTGTTCAGTATCTTTATTGATGAGGACCAGGGGATTGAGTCCAAGACCAGTATGTTTGCAGGTGACACCAAGCTAAGTGGATCTGTTGGAGGGTAGGAGAGCCTTGCAGAGGGACCTGGACAGGCTGGATAGGTGGGCAGAGGGCAGAGGGTTCTGCACTTTGGCCACAACAACCCCAAGCAGCACTACAGGCTGGAGACAGAGTGGCTGGAGAGCAGTCAGGAAGAAAGGGACCTGGGAGTACTGGTACATAATAGGCTGAAGATGAGGCAGCAGTGTGCCCAGGTGGCCCAGAGAACCAATGGCATCGTGGCCAGTAACAAGAACAGTGTGGCCAGCAGGACAAGGGAGGTCATTCATTGACTTTTATCTAGCCTGTCTAAGAAATACCTAGCTCGTACCTCATTTTCAATCCCATGTGGGCTTGCTCTGTGTCCAGTTCTGGGCTCCTCAATTCAAGAGAGGTGTTGAGGTGCTGGAACATGTCCAGAGAAGGGCAACAAAGCTGGTGAGGAGCCTGGAACACAAAGCCTATGAGGAGAGGCTGAGGGAGGTGGAGTTGTTTAGCATGGAGAAGAGGAGGCTCAGGAGTGACTTCATTGCTATCTACAACTACCTGAAGGGAAGCTGTAGCCAGGTGGGGTTGGTCTTTTCTGCCAGGCAACCAGCAACAGAACAAGGGGACACAGTCTCAAGCTGTGCTGGGGGAGGTCTGTGCTGGATGTGAGGAGGAAGTTGTTGGCATTGGAATGGGCTGCCCAGGGAGGTGGTGGAGTCACCATCCCTGGAGATGTTCTAGAAAAGCCTGGATGAGGCACTTAGTGCCATGGTCTAGCTGACTGGCCAGGGCTGGGTACTAGGTTGGACTGGCTGATCTTGGAGGTCTCTTCCAACCTGCTTGATTCTATGATAGAAGATAGCTTGGGATTTGGCAATAAAATAGTTTCAAGATGTTTGAAGTGTAATTTCACAAGGTACTTTAATTAAATCTTGACCTCAAATTATATCTCAGAATCGAGGAGAAATAACTTCTGAAGATTAAATATAATCTTGGTTGGAAAAGAAAATTTCAAAGGGAAATAATTTATTCTTAAATTGAACTCTTCTGAAACTACAGTGCTTATGTTCTAGAATGTGATTTAGATACATGTGAAATTAGATGTAGCAAAATAAATATTGCTTTATTTCATTGTTTTTTCCTAGAATCAGTATTGGAAGTAAACCTATCCAGAAACAATGCATCACTTGCAATTTAAGGAAGGAGAGATGCCAGTATTATACAGCAAGGTTCAGTGAACATTCTAAGTACTATGCCTTGATTTGTTATGGTATGTATAGCATGGGAAAAAACAGGATCAGCTGTTCTTTGAATTTATCAGAGATTTAAACAATAATGATTATCCCAAACTTTTCCATGAGCAAAATCCTCCAGAAGATGGTTCAGAGGATGCAAACATTTTCACTCTCTATATGTATTTAATTTTCAACAAAGAGCTAGGGATTTTTAGAATTAAAACCAAATTTGTGAAAGTCTTTCATAGCACAAACCAGATTCTAATCCAGTTTATCAAAGTCATCATTTCTCTTGCCAAGCATAGCACTTAGAAGCACACATGAATTTCCAGTTGATGGAATCACAGGATCACAGGATGTTAGGGGTTGGAAGGGTCCCAAGGAGACCATTGAGTCCAAAGTTAGCAAGGATGTATTGACACAGTGTGTTTCTCACCTGAAATTCTTGAATATTTGAATATTGATAACTTCAAAATGTTCACAAAATTATGGATATTTTCTCCTTGGGAACGTTTTAAAACACTGAACAAAAAACAATTGATCGCTGCTCAGAGAGGTTGTGGAGTCTCCTTCTCTTTCCAGCCCTGTCTGGATGTGTTCCTGTGCTAGATTCTCTGGTCCTGCACTGGTAGGGGTTTAGACTGGAAGGTCTCCAGAGGTCCCTTCTGACCCCTAACATCCTCCTAATCCTGTGATGCTGAGGAGCATGATTATTGAAACCACTTGTATCACAGAAGTATTAAATGAAGTCTTAACTGCTTTGGATTATGTTAGATGATTTCAATGATTTGAGGTTTCATCTGCTGCTGTAATCAGCAAACAGTAAAGCCACAATCTGAAGAAGAAGAAAGAAGAAAGGAAAAGAAAGAAGAAATAAAGGAAAAGAAAGAAGAAAGAAAGGAAAAGAAAGAAGAAGAAAGGAAAAGAAAGAAGAAGAAAGGAAAAGAAAGAAGAAGAAAGGAAAAGAAAGACGAAGAAAGGAAAAGAAAGAAGAAAGAAGAAGAAAGAAGAAAGAAGAAGAAAGAAGGAAGGAAAAGAAGAAAGAAAAAGAAAGAGAAAGGAAAAAAAGTAGAAAGAAAAAGAAAAAAAAAGAAAAAAGAAATAAGAAAGAAAAAGAATGAAGGAAAAGAAGAAAAAGAAGAAAGAAAAAAAAGGAGAAGGAAAGAGAAGAACAAAGAACAAGAAAGAAGAAATAGAAAAAGAAAAAAGGGAGAAAAAAAGGAAGAAAGAAAAAAATAAAGAAAAAAGAAAGAATTAAGAAAGAAAAAGAAAGAAAAAGAGGAAAGAAAAAGAAAAAAAGGAGAAGGAAAGAAGAAGAAAGAACAAGAAAGAAGAAATAGAAAAAGAAAAAAGGGAGAAAAAAAAGAAAGAAAAAGAAAGAAGAAAAAGAAAGAAGAAATAAAAAGAAGAAAAAGAAAAGCAAAGAAGAAAGAAAAGAAGACATGAACAGAAAGAAGAAAGAAAAAATGAAAGAGAAAGAAGAAAAGGAGAAGAAAGAAAAATAAAAAGAAAAAATGAAAGAAGAAAAGAAAAAGGAAGAAAGAAAAAGAAAAGAAGAAGAAAAAAGAAAAAGAAAGAAGGAAGAAAAATGAAGAAAACTATCCAAGATTTTGCCTATTTTGTATCAAGTTTTCTGTTCTGGTTCTGCACTGACTGATCAGCTGAAGAGTTGCTTAGAACTTCCACGGTGAAGTAAGGAATGTAGCAAATAATAACATCTTTCAATCATTCTTGCACCAAATAGTCAGTGAGGTCATCACCAGCTGAAGGGCACTCACCTTCACAAATGTGATGTGACATGTTTTCAGAAGAATGCTTCACATTGTTAATGCTGCATTCACCTTACGTAATCACAGCTCAGGTAGTAACTAGATGTCACTTCATCTCTAGGAAGGGTTTGTTAGCAAATTGAAAGTTACTTCTGCTATGTATGCTAAGAAATGTCTCTGTGTATAGAATTCTGTGCATGCACAATGCTTTATGTATTTGTAATGGCAGTGATTAGTGGGTTATAGAGTAGGGAAGCTTTAGATTTGTGTATCAACCTTGAGCTCCTGCTAGTTACAAATGTTAATGCACCATTCCTTCAAACTATAAAATCTGTTCTTGTCATTCTTCTGACAGGTCCTGGGATTCCTATTTCTACTCTTTTTGAGAACCATGGGGACAGAGGTACTGCAGCTATCTTGTCTGTTTCTGAGTAATCTTCTCATTGATCTTCACTATGCATATCTTCTAATACACTATTTTGAATTGTGATCAAGAAGCCTTTCATCTTTTTTGTTGTTAAAATATCTACTGTCTTTCTAGATGTCTTAATTAGTAAAATCCAAATACCAGTGAACACACTGATGTCTTTATTTTCACTCCTCAGTCCAGCACTTTTCTTTCCAGTGAGGGTGGTGAGACACTAGCACAGGTTGCACAGGGAGGTTGTGGATGCCCCATCCCTGGTGAATGGTCTTCCAAGCTGGTTGATTCTATGATTCTAAGTATCTGTGTGGCTTAAACTCATCTCATTGTGATAAGCAAGATGAAAGACAGAAGTCTGTTTTACCTGATGAGATGAATTTTGCATTTCCAACTCTCTCATATTATGAGACTGAGGTGAGGGCTCTGCAGGAGAAAGATTTTCTTCATAATATCCTGGAGTTCAACAATCAGAGTCAAGTTGCCAACTTGTTTGCACTGCAAAATGTACATCTTCTCTAAATCTAGCAGATATTTGTGCACTGTAATAGCAGGGCCTTGCTTTTATTTAGCTATATGATCAAGCCCAATCAGAAGTGTCTGAGTTCATTATTCTGCTTGCAAAGTTCACAGATTTCCTTTCTGTCCTAATACCACAAAATAAAAGCATCTCAATTAATGAGTAGGCATGGACAATTACTTACTTAATAATTCAGACATTTATTTTCCTTAGAGCTCAAAGTATTGGAAGACAATTGGGAATTACAGTCTGCTTTGCAAGAGATCAAGCTGCCAAAAGAAGAAATTAATAAGCTTGAAGTGGATGGTATAAGTAAGAATTGCACATCTTTATCATGCTTCTTATTCCTTTTACTCCTTTATGCCTTCATTTTGGTATAGTAAGTATTGTCTCTGTAGAACAAACTTGTTAGCCTGTGAGATTAGGAAGAAGAGTTCTGGTTCTGCCCTGTTTAATAACAGCCAATTTGTCTGTGCCTCAGGATATCTGTCTATCAGTAAAATCAGAGTTGAAATACATCTCTGCTTCACAATGCGTTGTTTAAAAAGGAAAGTATTTAAATATGGAGTGGCACTTTGGCCACAACAACCTCAGACAGCACTACAGGCTAGGGGCAGAGTGGCTGGAGAGCAGCCAGGAAGAAAGGGACTTGGGGTTACTGGTAGATAGGAGCTGAACATGAGCCAGCAGTGTGCCCAGGTGGCCAGGAGAGCCAATGGCATCCTGGCCTGCATCAGGAACAGGGTGGCCAGTAGGACAAAGGAGGTTATTCTGCCCCTATACTCAGCACAGCTCAGGCCACATCTTGAGTCCTGTGTCCAGTTCTGGGCTCCTCAATTCAAGAGAGATGTTGAGATACTGGAAGGTGTCCAGAGAAGGGCGACAAAGCTGGTGAGGGGCCTGGAGCACAGCCCTGTGAGGAGAGGCTGAGGGAGCTGGGGGTGTGCAGCCTGCAGAAGAGGAGGCTCAGGGCAGACCTCATTGCTGTCTACAACTACCTGAAGAGAGGCTGTAGCCAGGTGGAGTTGTTTTCTTCTGCCAGGCAAGCAGCAACAGAAGAAGGGGACACAGTCTCAAGCTGTGTTGGGGGAGGTCTGAGCTGGATGTTAGGAGGAAGTTGTTGGTAGAGAGAGTGATTGGCATTGGAATGGGCTGCCCAGGGAGGTGGTGGAGCGGCTGTCCCTGGAGGTGTTCAAGGAAAGCCTGGATGGGGCACTTAGTGCCATGGTCTAGTTGATTGGCTCGCTCTGGGTGCTAGGTTGGACTGGCTGATCTTGGAGGTCTCTTCCAACCTCACTGATTCTCTGATTTTATGATAAATGCATTCTAGTATGATGATAATAAAAGATGAATTGTAAACCACTGTTCAGAAGTTACATGTCTTGCCTGTACTACAGCTTTCAACTTAGGAGCTTAATAAAAGCAGACACTTTGTTTCTCCAAAGTTGTTCTTCCACAGCTCAGTATAAACAGTTACTTCCATCAGTTCTGTGATTCACAGTTCATGCACTGGATAGTTTGTGCTGATTCATTTTCATACACTATTACATCTAACTCTGGTTTATTCTTGGAGGAATCATTTTAGCTATTAACAATATAATTTTAACATTTCTTTTCCAGCTTTGTGGTACAAAATGCTTCTACCTCCCCAGTTTGATAGATCCAAGAAGTACCCTCTGCTTATTCAAGTGTATGTATAACCATTCTTTGAATGTTGTTTGTCAGAAAACATATTTCTTAAGATTTAACAAGGACTGGAATGGTTTGCAAGACTTTATGGAGCAGAAACAAAACTACTTATTTCTGTTTTCTTTGTTCTGGTGGCAGGGTTTTCTTAATATATTTCTGGAATAGAAATTCCATCCAGTGGAAATCAATGATTTTTTTTCATGGTAAGGATCAGTTCCTCAGAGAAACCAAAAGGATAAAACCTTGTAGGCTATTCCTTCTTAGCTCTGCACTGCTTCTGTGTATCATGAGGCATTCTGAAATGACATATTTTGGCTTTGCTAATATAACAAATACAAGAGTCTGCTTCATTTTTTCTGCTGAATGCTCCTAAGCCATGAGGATTGGCTTCTTTTATCAAATGTTCCTTCTAAAGAGCATTTGATATGAATTTAATTTATTGCAGGGAGCAAAGACAGCAGCAAGTGGTGCAAAACAACAAGAGGCAGAAAGGACTGCTGAGTACATGTAATAAACCTTACCTCTCTTTTTTATTAACCACTGGGGACCCAAGTGTTTGAAGAATGCTGAGTGTGTTAGAATCATGTTTAGAGTAGAAGATGAAGTCAGTCGTGTCCTTGAGGTCAGATGTGTAATTTGCATTAGGCCATTCTCATGAGGAGTGTCTCTCTGTATGGCTCAGCTGTGTGGGGTGTGTTCTGCTCAAAGCTCCAACAGCACATGATAATATTCCCTGCTGAAATAAAGAAGGTCTGGAGGTGGTCAGAAAGTGTAAGGAGCTGAACTTTTTTTCTCCTGCTTTCTCTGACATTACTGACTGCATGTGGAGATCAAATGCAGAAAAGCACTAAAAAGGGCTGCTACACCTAAGGAATTTGAAGAAAGAACTGAGTCTTTGAGGCACCACTCTACCAAAGATTCCCTTTAGAACAAGCACCTGGTGCTGCACCCCTTAGTTTGAGCTAAAACTAATGGTTTGCCTTAGGCAGAAGACCTAAAGGATTAAAATGTACTTAGATAGCAAAATCTCACAAATGTATGAAATAGGTAGTTGAACTCTTTGTCTGCTGAATTCTCTGAACCACAGGCATATAGCAAAGCACTTGTGGAGAAAATGGAAGTACATACAGCTGTAGACCAGTATCCAATAATCATTGATAAATCTGAGTTGAAAATGTGTGAATTTGCATCCTCAGGTATGGAGGACCATGCAGTCAGAATGTGAAAGAAACATTTAGCATTAGCTGGATAACCTATCTTGCAAGCAAAGAGGGAATTATTGTCGCTCTGGTGGATGGCAGAGGAACAGCTTACCAAGGTGACAAGATTTTGCATGCAGTATATAAAAGACTAGGAGTCTATGAAGTTGAGGACCAAATCTCAGCAGTAAAGTAAGTAGTATATGTCCGTTTAGAACTGTTGTATTTACAGAGCTACAAGAAATAATGTGAAGAATATATTGCATACATATACTTCTCAGCCTTTCTTCTGAAGAGCTGAGGCCTCCAGGAAATAAGACAAGAGTCATAGAATCAACCAGGTTGGCAGAGACCTCCAAGCTCATCCAGTCCAACCTAGCACCCAGCCCTAGCCCATTAACTAGACCCTGGCACTAGGTTCCCCATCCAGACTTTTCTTGAGCACCTCCAGGGATGGCAACAGCACCACTTCCCTGGGCAGAAATAAAATAGTGCTGAGATGCTGGATGTGGGTGAGGTTTTGTGTGATATAGTAAGTCTGTGTATTACTAAGGCCACACTTGGAATTCACCACTTTGATTTTGTAACATCATCATCATCAGAGGCTTCAGTCTTAGGAAGTCTAAGGAAATACAAGTGTCAGTGATGAGAGCTAAGCAAATATATTGTCCATTATTCTGAAGTTTTCCCTCTAGGGGAGACCTACCTGCAGTGATTAGCCAAAGACCCATAGTGGTATACCATGGTAATCAGCTAAAGGACAAATGTGAAGTCCACAGCAAAACCTAATCCTAATATAAGCCTTCTAGAGGTTAGTTAGTCATAAACTTGCCTTCTGTGCTATTTTAGGATAGTTTTGAGCAACAGAAAGTGTGTGAGGTCCTCTGATAGATCCCCAGCAGTTGCTTTTTCACATCAAAATACTTCAAGGGAAAATAATTCCCTAAGAAGTAGTTTTGGAGAGGGAGGGAAAGCTGAGATTTTGTAAGGAAAGGCTGCCTGTTAAGAATTCAAATACAGTAGCTTCTCAAGCTGAATCTACAGAGATAACTGCAAGGCAAGGATAAAAAATTCAGTCCAGTCTTTGGTCTGGCATTTCACTCATCAGAACATGGCTATATTTTCATGTGCAGCAGTAAATACCCTCTTTCCCCCCTAATAAGCCTGAGTATGAGAAGCTTAGCTAGAAACTGGGTGTAGCAATCCTGATTTCCACAGCTTTCTCTACTTACCTGAGAACACTGCATGTATATCTAATGTGTGTGAAGAGGATTTCTATTTCTTCCTCTTTCTGCTTCCTGAAAGTTCATTTCCTCCTCAATGGTATAAACACACTATTATCCTCTTCAGTGATACAGAATAGCTGTATGGCATTTCAATTTAATCTATTAAATGATTTTCTTTCTTGAAACTTACAGAAGAAAGAGCATGCTTTAAAATATCACCAGAGAGAATGTTTTCTTATTACTCTGAATCATCACTCAGACATAAAATATCAGAGACAGAGAGAACCTAAACTGATTCTGCACTTGCAAAATCTACTGAGAGGCCATGAAGAGATGACCTCAGACTTCACACTCCCCAGATTTCTGTCAACACCTAGGCTAAATTTTTATTCAGTTAAATGTAGTGCATTCCATCTTCCTGATCTAACACATGATTTAAGATGCATGATTTTTAGAGAGGATCCTGTACTCTAGTGAGAAGTTCTTGGAGGAACTTTACTGTAGGAGGAAGCTCAGGGATTAAGACACCAATATAACAACACTGTATCATTTTTTGGCTTTTCTAATTTTGTCCCACCTAGGCAGTACCCCACATTTTGGGTGTTGTCAATCCATTGTGCTGGTTAAGTAAAATAAGGCTAATATGTGTCCTGGGATGTATCTGGATGTAGTATATTTGTCACTCTTGAACCTTTGTGATCTTTGGCCTCATTTTCTTTTCTCTCCTTTTGCTAATACACTTCTGGAAATAGAACCTTCGGGATGACTCACAATTTTTTTAGGAGAGGTTGGTTAGAATTAGGATAGGCTGGATGTTAGGAGGAAGTTCTTCCCAGAGAGAGTGATTTGGCACTGGAATGGGCTGCCCAGGGAGGTAGTGCAGTCCCTGGAGGTGTTCAAGACTGGATGAGGCACTTAGTGCCATGGTCTAGTTGATTGGATAGGGCTGGGTGCTAGGTTGGGCTGGATGATCTTGGAGGTCTCTTCCAACCTGCTTGATTCTATCATTCTGTAAGACTGGTCAGGCCACACCTTGAGTTCTGTCCAGTTCTGGGCTCTTCAAGAGAGATGTTGAGGTACTGGAACATGTACAGAGAAGGGTGATGAAGCTGGTGAGGGGCCTGGAGCTCAGCCCTGTGAGGAGAGGCTGAGGGAGCTGGGGGGGTGCAGCCTGCAGAAGAGGAGGCTCAGGGCAGACCTCATTGCTGTCTACAACTACCTGAAGGGAGGCTGTAGCCAGCTGGGGGTTAGTCTCTTCTTCCAGGCAAGCAGCAAGAGAACAAGGGGACACAATGTGAAGTTGTGTCAGGGGAGGTCTAGGCTGGATGTTAGGAGGAAGTTGTTGGCAGAGAGAGTGATTGGCATTGGAATGGGCTGCCCAGGGAGGTGGTGGAGTTGCCATCCCTGGAGGTGTTGAAGCAAAGCCTGGATGAGGCACTTAGTGCCATGGTCTGGTTGATTGGCCAGGGCTGGGTGCTAGGTTGGACTGGATGATCTTGGAGGTCTCTTGCAACCTGGTTGATTTTATGATTCTATGATTGTAACATGAATATGTCAAGCATCTTGCAGGTCTAATTATTAATGGTGCTAAAATGATTAAAACAATAATAGCCTGTGGGAAGGTAGAGTTAAGGGAAATGAAATGTGGGTTTTAGATGGATGGTTGGACTGGATGATCTTGGAGGTCTCTTCCAACCTGGTTGATTCTGTGATTCTAGTAGGCATATGCTTTTTGAACTATTTTCTCTGCCTGTGCATTAGTACATGTCTGTACCTATGTGTATGTGCAACATGAGTAATGTATGATGTCTGCTCTGGTTTAAATATCCCCACTGGTTCCCTGTATAAGCAAAAAATAACTTTATTTGCCAAGAAGCCACTTAGGCCACATCCAAAATTATTATCAAGAAAGTATTGATTTGAGCATATTTGATTCTTTCAAGAAAAAAAATGCTTCCTTCTTCTCTGAAATATCTGTTAATGGAATAATTGATGCTTTGTAGATATCAGACATGCTATATTTATTGCAAATTTGCTCAGTGAAAAAAACATGAGGTGGGGAAATTATTTTTTGCTGATTTCTTGTAGTGTTGGCAGTGTTTTGTTGTTCTGCATTCATTTCTGTGGTTTTCTTTTACACAGGAAGTTTATTGAAATGGGCTTTATTGATGAGAAACGAATAGCAATATGGGGCTGGGTAAGAGTTTTGCATCTATCTTTAAATAATCCTGCATAATTTTTCTTTTATTCTTCCTTTTTCTGTCTTAAATCTGTAGGAAGTAGGGAGCCAAAAAGCTGCAGCCCTCTAGTACTTAAGGCTGTAGTGCAGTTGTGCTCCCATACTGCCTGATCTCTTTGCCTGCATGCTCTGCAATTTCGGTCAGGTGATGAATTGCTTTTTTTGGTGGCAGTTTTCTGATCAAGCTTGTGATGGTTTGGGTGTTACCCACCCCCCACACACTTTGGAAGTCACTCAGACTAGACTCAGCCAGCTCTGGAAATTGACTGGAGCTTTATATTTACAGCTTAGCACAATATACAAGCAGGTATTTACAATATATATGCAGTTATATACAGTAAGATACGAGGTAAAAGTTAATATAGAAACACCTCATCCCTCCCAGACACCTGAGTCCCCAGGAGGGGCTCCCAACTGCCCTTACCCTTTGGCCTCTTATCCCAGGCAACCATCAATAGAACAAGGGGACACAGTCTCAAGTTGTGCCAGGGTAGGTATAGGCTGGATATTAGGAAGAAGTTCTTCACAGAGAGAGTGATTGGCATTGGAATGGGCTGCCCAGGGAGGTGGTGGAGGCACCGTCCCTGGGGGTCTTCAAGAAAAGACTGGATGAGGCACTTAGTGCCATGGTCTGGTTGATTGGTTAGGGCTGGGTGCTAGGTTGGACTGGATGATCTTGGAGGTCTCTTCCAACCTGGTTGATTCTATGATTCTATGATTCTACCTTACCCTAAACATTGCCTTGTGCCCAAGGAAGAATGGAGGGTCAGCCAGGGGGGTTAGGAAGCAAGTGGATTAATCAGGTTAGGTTAGAGAGAAATGCAGCTCAAAGCCCAGGTAGAGAGCAACTCCCTTATCTATGTTTGGATTCTTGCTCTTACACCTCTCAGCAAGCCTATGAGTGAAGTAGACATCACCATTGTTTCCCTTTCATTGTAAGAGGATGCCCAGAATCACACAAGAGGATGGGTCTTTTTAAGATTCAACTCAGCTGTAGCTATAGAAGTTGCTTTATCTTAGCACATGAGCAGTGCTAAAAAGTTTCTATGAAGCTTCTACTGACTAATATTAAAACTATTTTGGTCAGACACTGCTATAACACCAGGATGAAATGGAGTACCATATGGTGCAGTTAAGTGACACAGACAGTTAGAAGGGAGTTACTCTGAAGTTACATAAGTTAAGGCCACATTGGGAAAAAAAATTACTTTATCATATTTTATTTCATCACAGTGTTTCCAGAATCATTTAAGAGATTTCACACATCTGAAGCACTGTGTCCCAGCAACAAATATAATATTCAAATAACAGGACTATTGTTCTCAGTCTTTTTTTCTCTTTTTTTTTTCCCATTATGCCATTTCCTGGTCCATAACCTTAGGAAAGAGTTGAAATGTGTTTCCTTATTTGTGGTTTGCAACTTGGCAAACTCTTCTGGGTGGCAAAAGCTCTTAAATAAGCAGTAAAGCAATTCAGGTTGTGAACTCCATCTCTCTGCCTGTTACACTGCACAATTGTACAAAAAGCCTATTTAATAGTTTTGCTTATTTCCCTTAGTTTTTCATATGCTACTGAGGCAGTTGTTAATCTTCAGAATTCTTCATGACACGCCTCATGTTTTTATCCATCCCTCCATTCCCAGTAATAGTAACCCATTAAATCCCAAGGAAATCATAGTTTTGCTTCTTTGCTTATCTATCTCTCCATTCCCAGTAACATTAACCCATTATTTCCCAAGGAAATCACAGTTTTGCTTATCTGTCCCTCCAGTCCCAGTAACAGTAACCCATTAATTCCCAAGGAAATCATAATTTTGCTTATTTGTTTATCTGTCCCTCTATTCCCAGTAACAGTAACCCATT
Source organism: Pogoniulus pusillus (assembly GCF_015220805.1). Classification (NCBI taxonomy): domain Eukaryota; kingdom Metazoa; phylum Chordata; class Aves; order Piciformes; family Lybiidae; genus Pogoniulus; species Pogoniulus pusillus. The sequence goes on from NC_087265.1 coordinate 46,944,644, forward strand.
AACTCCCAAGGAAATAATAGTTTTGCTTATTTGTTTATCCCTCCATTCCCAGTAACAGTAACCCTTTGTTTCCCAAGGAAATCATAGTTTTGCTTCTTTGCTTATCTGTCCCTCCATTCCCAGTAACAGTAACCCATTAAATCCCAAGGAAATCATAGTTTTGCTTATTTCTTTATCTGTCCCTCTATTCCCAGTAACAGTAACCCATTATTTCCCAAGGAAATCATAGTTTTGCTTATTTGTTTATCTGTCCCTCTATTCCCAGTAACAGTAACCCATTAATTCCCAAGGAAATAATAGTTTTGCTTATTTGTTTATCTATCCCTCCATTCCCAGTAACAGTAACCCATTATTTCCCAAGGAAATCACAGTTTTGCTTATCTGTCCCTCCATTCCCAGTAACAGTAACCATTATTTCCCAAGGAAATCACAGTTTTGCTTATCTGTCCCTCCATTCCCAGTAACAATAACCCATTAATTCCCAAGGACTTTATCCAGGTGTTTTCCACCCCCAGTTCCACATTCTGTAAGCAGCCAAACCAAAAGCTTTTTACTTACAGTATTATTTACAGTGATGAATCAGTTTGAGTAGAGAGGCTGTAGAATGTGTCTGTGACTTTGATCAACCTCATTTAAATCTGAGGACAGCTCTTTTTGAGCTAAAGGTTGCGCTAGATTACCTTGATGGACCCTACCAACTGAAGTTTTCCTAGTGTTGTAGGTGGTAATAAGAGCAGAAGCAATAAGCATCGAAGATAGAGCAAAAAGGAGGTGATTCAATAAAAAAGTGCCACACCTCTCACAAGAAATCACCTCAGGCTCATTTAAAATGAATAACATTATTTCCTTCTTTATTTTAACACAAAAAGGCTTTATTGCTTTGTCCTCCTTGCATGCAAAGTCAAAGATTTACTTTGGAATTAATGTATGTGAATTTGTTTCAGAAAACAACATTGTATTTCACCAATAACTTTAAACCATCTGTGATTTCTCCCCAGTCCTATGGTGGGTATGTAACTTCTTTGGCACTTGGATCTGGCAGTGGATTGTTTAAATGTGGAATGGCTGTGGCTCCTGTTTCTAGCTGGGAATATTACGGTATGAAAACTTGTCATCAATACTGACTTGAAAAGCAAGATACAGCATTTGGTGACTTTCTAATTTGAATCGTTGGAGGAGACTGGCAATCTGAAACTTAAAAGACATTGCAATTACCTAGACAGAAAACTCTTAAGACCATGAGTTTCAAGTTTTCCTTCCTAAAAATAACTGCCCAAAATTGGCAGTTTGGAACAGGCTTTGTCACAGAGAAGAAGGTACACTCGGATAATTCCATATGTACATCGATAAGTGGGTAAAGCCCTCTTGATAAACTGCTATACTCAAGAGTGATCTCCCTAAAAATCCTGTTAAAACAGTACCAGATGAACAGTACCAGAAACAGATGAAATTATTTTTCTGCCAGTAGTGCACTTCAAATACTACAGATGATCTCTGTCAGGAATCAGTATCTCAGATGATTATAAAGTTACTTCCCAGAAGCATTGGAAAAGAGAGAGACTCGGGTTTAAATTAAATACCTCTTCCCTTTAGATGCTTCTCAACCACACCTCCTGTGTTGTTGTGTTAGGAGACCTACTTTTTATTTATATTTATTGACTTAGGCTGCAAACTGTTCAGAGGAAACAGCTTTAGGACTATAAATCAAGGGCCTTGCTGTGTGAATAAAGCAGGCGCATACTTATACTTACTTGCAGACCTGTTAAGCTTTTGGCACAGTGTAAAGGAACCTTAGTGTAAAAAAAGAATCATGGCATACATGTTTTCAATGAGCAAAATGTAGCACTTTGAACACATTTACTTAGCATATGGTTGTTTGCTAAGAAGTCTTGGTTATGAGAAAAATTTTTGGTTAAATGGGAAAGTTTCCTTCCCTGCCTGCTAGTACAGACATTTCTTATATTTATGGTGTTTTGCAAACAAAGGGGAAAACATTTGTATGACACAGGAAGCATAGTCTTCATGTTTTCACTGGCATCACTGGTTTTTTTTAAAGACATTTTCACTCGTGATTGCAAAATTATTTCCAGAATGAAGGCATAAAGCTCTATTTTTGAACAATTCCTTCATTAAAAGAAGAGTTATAAGTATTTCCCGCTAATTACAGCATCACAGGCTCACAGGATGTTAGGGGTTGGAAGGGACCCAAGGAGATCATCCAGTCCAACCCTCCTGTCAGAGCAGGACAATCCTATCTAACACAGATCACAGAGGAACACAGCCAGACAGGCCTTGAAAGTCTCCAGAGAAGGACACTCCACAACCTCTCTGGGAAGTCTGTGTCAGTGCTGTGGGACCCTTACAGTAAAGAAGTTCCCCCTTGTGTTGAGCTGGAACCTCCTGTGCTGCAACTTACACCCATTGCTCCTTGTCCTATCCCAGGGAGCAGTGAGCAGAGCCTGTCCCCCACCCCACCTCCTGGCCAGCCCTCAGATATTTATAAACACTTATCAAATTCCCTCTAAGTCTTCTCTTTTCCAGACTAAAAAGTCCCAGGTCCCTCAGCCTCTCCTCATCAGCCATGCCCTCCAGTCCCCTGATGATCCTTGTAGCCCTCTGCTGGACTCTCTCCAGCAGATCCCTGTCCCTCTTCAACTGGGGAATTAGAAAATGAGTGAAGTTTTTTCAGTTCAGTAGAGTAGGCCTACACTGTCACAATCTTCATCCAAATTTTCAGGAAGAAGTTGAAGAACCTTGCTGAAAACACATTGTAAAAATCCCAAGTGACAAGTGTACCTCCACTAAGGAAGGAAGAAAAGAAATCGAAGGAAGTCCTGAGACATAAGTTTTGGCAAACAGCTCATGTTAACGTCAGAGTGAACTGTGTAAGGGACGAAACTATGGGCTGATGGAGCTGGGGTTGTTTAGCCTGCAGAAGAGGAGGCTTAGTTGCTATCTACAACTACCTGAAGGGAGGCTGTAGCCAGGTGGGGTTGGTGTCTTCTGCCAGGCAAGCAGCAACAGAAGAAGGGGACACAGTGTCAAGTTGTGCCAGGGGAGGTCTAGGCTGGATGTTAGGAGGAAGCTGTTGGCAGAGAGAGTGATTGGCATTGGAATGGGCTGCCCAGGGAGGTGGTGGAGTCACCGTCCCTGGAGGTGTTCAAGAAAAGCCTGGATGAGGCACTTAATGCCATGGTCTGGTTGACTGGACAGGGCTGGGTGGTAGGTTGGACTGGCTGATCTTGGAGGTCTCTTCCAACCTGTCTGATTCTATGATTCTATGTTCAGTATGTCAAAGGATATGCTGGCCCCCAGAGCTTCTAAATTCTGTCCCATCTTCTTTTAGATACACAGACAGAGTCTGAACCATGATCTTTTCTCTGAAATCCTCCCACTCACCTCCATTTTAGCTGAGTTAGTAACAGCAGAACAGTTATAAAGATGGCAAGGGAAATGCAATTCAAGACCAATGTATAGTTAAAAGCATTAGATCTGCTCTATTAAAATTTGCATTTTGTCTCCTTTTTTATCTCCTCAGTAATTGACAAGCTGAATCTTCCACTTAGTCATTATAATGAAATTCTGCTGACCTCTGTGGACTTGTTGTAGCTATACTGATAAAAGACAGTGGAGAATTTGGCTCAGAATACTGTAGAAATGCCAGCCATTCAGAAAGAGTCTATTTTATTGAAAACTTGAGCCCAATATGGTTGTTTGACACTGTGTTGACAACAGATATTGCACATTTTCTGTTTCCATTGAATGATAAAAGATTTTGATAAAAGATAGGCTACTTAGAATTTTGTGGTACTTAGTTTACTACTAATTATCTTCAGGAGCCTTATTTGGCTGATCTGGGAGACACAGTCTAAATCTTTAGCACCCAGTGGTTAAGATAGGCAAAGGAGACAAAATAAAGCACGGGAACATGAGTATATTGAGTCGTTTTCATGACTCAATAAAAGTGGAAGCCTTCCACTTTTTAACACAATTATTCTAATGCAGTGTATCAAACTGAACAACAAGGTAGACAATACCTTACTGATTACAAGAGCCATCACCTCTCTTATCATAGTATCATAGTATCATCAGGGTTGGAAGAGACCTCACAGATCATCAAGTCCAACCCTTTACCACAGAGCTCAAGGCTAGACCATGGCACCAAGTGCCACGTCCAACCTTGCCTTGAAGTGCCCCAGGGACGGCGACTCCACCACCTCTTATGGCAGGGGAAAAAATCTAGCTCTTCTGTCAGCCTGGACTCTTGTAGTACTGCTGCCTGACTGCTCAATATGTGTCAGTTACTCTTTCAAGGCAAGGTCATAAAGAACTTAATTTGCTGGTAGTGACAGCTGCTGCGTCAGTTTCCCACCAATTTTCATAACAGCTCTTGGTTAAATTAGAAATACCCAGGCAGGCAGCAGCTCAAAGCTAGCTGTTCATCCTGATTTCTTGGTGATACTGTTCAGTTATTCACATTTGTTTTGTCAAATCTGTTAACAGTCTTTGTTGTAGTTAGAAGAAAGGAATTGAGTGGAAAACTGAACAGCAATTGCACCGCTTTTTCAGCGCAACCCTGTATAATTCCCTGCTCTGACTAATTGCTGCCTATATCCATTTGGTAGGAAAAGGACAACATATCCATATTTGCTGTACCTACACATACACATTCCAGGTTGAAATTCTGCTCAAGTTCTTCAGGTGTCAAAAGCAGTCTGTGTCATCTTTCCACCACGCACCTTTATTGGCTCATTTAAGTGACTTCTGGAGCTCGATCCAATAGCATAAAGCAGTTTCAGTTAATTAACTTTATCCACACAACCTTCTGTTGCTTCCACAGATGAGTATCAAGCCACTGTTTCTGCAAGGACAGTTGGGAGGACATTTATTAATTAACCTTCATAGTTTATTTCATAAAAATATGCTTAAGTTTGGTTTATTATGAGGAAACCAAGCAGAACAGATACAGTTAAAATAAACATTTAATTTGCTACTGGAGGCACAAAAAATATCTGTACATTCTTTATGATGTTTTCTTCCTTAATATCACAGCATCTATCTACACAGAACGATTTATGGGTCTTCCTGTAGAGTCTGATAATCTTGAGCACTACAAGGTGAGAATTCTCTGTCTGTATTGCACCACCCTAAGCCTGAATCACACTTCCATGGGCAAGTAGAAATGTAAGGAATGAAAATAAGCCACCCTCTCCTGGCAGGACTTGATGGTCCTGTAGCAGCTACACCACTGCTGTGAAATTGATATCTCCACAGTTACTAGTGGGTTTCGATTTATTAATCTTAAATATGTTAAATTGAAGGGTCCTTATTTTCTCACTTGGACAAGTCAGACAGTTCTGCCAGTGTAAACCGTTAGCCTAGCAAAGAACTCAGAGAGGTTAAAATGTTGATGTTCACAAGGTTTTGGTTGTACTGTTAGCTGTGATATGCAAACTGCTTCACAGAAATTTAGCAGTCTGGTATTAACATCACCAGCTTACCAAACAGTCAGAACATCTTTCCCTACCTGGAACAGGCTGCCTGTCTTCTCTTCAGATTGATAGGAAGTTGATAGCTGTCTGTAGCAACACACATACCAGCTTTGGATGCAAAGAGGCCTGAGTTAACACCTGAAGGAGTTGGTAAAAAGACTCCCACTAAAGATTTTGGATCAATATGGACTCTGCTATCACAAATGAAAGAACAGAAATGCTCAATACCAAACTGCACTGGTAGAGCTGTCTGAGTAGCCAGGAATTACAGCATTCAGGGAATGACACATGGCCAGTGCTATGCTTTTCAAGAACCAGCCCTTAGAAAAGGCACTAAATATATATAGCCTCTCTTATAGCCTCAGACTGATAGGAAGTCACTGCTGTCATCTATTATGCCAGTCCAACTGTTGAATTGTTGTCCTACTAAATCATAAAAGCCTTTCAGCTCTGTGGCTGAGTGGTTTAAATTGAAGCTGCTGAACTGTTCATTTTTGCTCTTAACAGAATTCAACTGTGATGGCAAGAGCAAAGAATTTCCAAAACGTGGAGTATCTTCTCATCCATGGAACAGCAGATGGTGAGGTTTGCAAATGGCAATACAAATACAGACCCAGAATCACTTTGTTTGAAAAACATTAAGCATCTTCCTATGTCTTTGATGAGAGTCAGTACTTAGATCTTTGGTAGATTTCCATATGACATAAGATGCTTACTCATTCTTAGTAATGTCAACTCTATCACTTGATAATTGGTGGACACAACTTAATGCACTATAACTTTATGCTTTGTGGTATTTACACATTTCAGTCTCTTTTTTCCTTTTTCAGATAATGTACATTTTCAGAACTCAGCACAAATTGCAAAAGCTCTGGTTAATGCACAGGTGGATTTCCAAGCGATGGTAAATAACTGCCTGGTTTTCAATGTGAACAATGGTTTATAGCTCCATTAACTGAGAATGCTTCAGAATCTGGCAATTGCTAGTGCATTTGTTATTCTTCATAAACAATTTCTTCCTAGAAGGCTTTGCTTCCTCTCTTTTTTCCTGTCCTCTTGCCCTTTGGATGCTAGCAGGATTTCTGTGTTATCAAGGATAACTTAGAAGCTTTTAAAATGAGCCAAGGAGAACACTGAAAATCCAGCCTCCTTAGGAAACTTGCTGATAGCTAGGAAAAGAAAGGAATATGAAGGAGCTGGCTTCTGGGGCCAAAACCATCACTGTTGCTGATGTATTCTGCCTTGAACTGGCCATGCCTGCCACAGGCACCAAGTGAAACAGGCATAGATGATATCCAACAACTCTATCCAGAATCAGGAAAAAAAACAGTTCTCTGCAAAACTTGCTTAAGGTAGCAGCTGCAGGAAAAGGAGAAACACAAAGGTTAGGGGTTTTAAATGAGGAATGAACAAGGGAGAAGTAGTTCTGAATACCATGCTGAACTCTGCTTCTGCACCTTTTTTACTGGGGCTAATGACCAAAGTGTTTGCCTGTTACAAAGTATACTGGCCTTCTGCCTGAGTCCAGTTTTCCAGGGCCATGAACTCCCAAGAAAGGAATCAGATGGGGATCCTCCTGTACTTGGGGTTTGTAGGCCCTTTCTCATATTACATATTTTCTGTTTCCATTGATATTTAACAAACCTGGGTTATTTCTCAAGTATCTGGAATGCTGTATGAAGTTGCAGTCAATCTAGTTCAGGCAACCAGCAAAAGAACAACGGGACGCAGTCTCAAGTTGTGCCAGGGGAGGTCTAGGCTGGATGTTAGGAGGAAGTTGTTGGCAGAGAGAGTGATTGGCACTGGAATGGGCTGCCCAGGGAGGTGGTGGAGTCGCTGTCCGTGGAGATGTTCAGGCAAAGACTGTATGAGGCACTTAGTGCCATGGTCTAGTTGATTCTATGATGATCTTGGAGGTCTCTTCTAGCCTAGTTGATTCTATGATTCTGTGATAAGGGAGAACATCAGTTGTTCCTAAGAGTTGGCGTAATTCATATGTGTGTTTTATTTGCAGTACAACATTCATAATGTTCATAGATCTGCTGTAATTCAAGATATTTCAAGCAGAGCTCCACAACATCTAGCTGAAAGCTTGCTGCTTAGAACCTGATATTCTTAAGGAAGATTGTAACCCCAACTGCCAAGGCCACGCAGCTAAAGCATCTTAAAGCTCTTTTGCCTGATTCGATGCAACTAACTTAGAATCATAGAATTAAGCAGCTTGGAAGAGACCTCCAAAATCATCCAGTCCAACCTAGTACCCAGCCCTAGCCAATCAACGAGACCATGGCACTAAGTGCCTCATCCAGGCTTTGCTTCAACACCTCCAGGGATGGTGACTCCACCACCTCCCTGGGCAGCCCATTCCAATGCCAATCACTCTCTCTGCCAACAACTTCCTCCCAACATCCAGCCTAGACCTTGTCAGTACTGAGGTAGTAATGCTAACTCCTAGATTACAGAACATTTAGAAATGTTATTTCTTCACCAAGAGTATGGACATATTTGAAACTAATGGAAAGAAAAAAGATTAGCAAGTCCCTTTGGCTTCCTGAGGCATACACTTTCTTCTATATGATGAGAAAATAAAATTCTTGTTTTTTTTAAATATTGCAGAATATTGCAAAACATAACATAGATCTTTATGGCTTTTTTATTTCCTTTGCAGTGGTATACTGACCAGAACCATGGAATTCCAGGTCTTTCCAGCAAACATCTCTACACACATATGACCCACTTCCTCAAACAATGTTTTTCTTTGTCAGAATAAGTAGGCTGTTCCCAGCACTCTGCTGCATCTCTGGAGAGCACAACGGTAACAGTACCCAGGTTGTATAGTTTTCAGGTGAACTGCTAACAGGAAATTTGAAGCTTTAAACTTGATGTTTACATCCACTTTTCTTAGTGTGTATTAGCAAACATTATGCTGATACCTGTTTTGGCATATTTAACACCTGTTTGGTAGAAACAAATAAAGTCAGAATGTCAAATGCCATGTTCATTTATTCCCCTCTTGATCAAACTTAAACCTTTGCAGTGCAAAGGTAGGTGGTCCTTTGCAAATGCACACTGCTAGTTGAGTATGCTTGCCTTTGTTAACTACAACGAGGAAAACGGGAAAGAACAAAGAAAGCAGAGCAATACCTAATTAGCATCCTAACAGGAACCCTTCTTTCCAATTTCTTGGAAAGAATCCAAACAGAGATAGGAACACAAAATAGTGATTTGCCATTGGAATGGGCTGCCCAGGGAGGTGGTGGAGTCACGGTCCCTGGAGGTGTTCAGGAAAAGCCTGGATGAGGCACTTAGTGCCATGGTCTGGTTGATTGGCCAGGGCTGGATGCTAGGTTGGACTGGCTGAGCTTGGAGGTCTCTTCCAACCTGGTTGATTCTATTCTATCCTGTTCTATTTAAAGCTGAAGTTGGGATAATTATCGAGAATATTGAATGCTGTGTTCAAGTTGCATTCAACTCTCAGTGCTCAAGTTTAAATATGAAAGCAAGATGTTTGTGATAAAATAGCTATCTCAGTGGGTTTTTTTCTCTTGTATTTGGGATATGTCACAGAATCATAGAATCAGTTCAGGGTTGGAAGAGACCACAAGGATCATCTAGTTCCAACCCCCGTGCTGTGGGCAGGGACACCCTACCCTAGAGCAGGCTGCACACAGCCTCAGCCAGCCTGGCCTGAAACACCTCTCTGGGCAACCCATTCCAGGCTCTCACCACTTTCAATATGTCAGCCTGCTTTTAATCTCCAGTCATCACCTCAGCATTCAAATTAATCCTAACATCATTGATGCCAGACTGGAGGGGAAGGATCAAAGGATTATGCATGCTTTCTTTGCTTTGTTTCCAGTTTAACTATTTTAGGGACTCTTTAAAGAAGGCTAGAGGCTGGCAATGACTGGAATACATCTATTCTTTTGATTAGTAATTAAATCAATGCTGTATTAATAGGAGAAGATGAACAAGGCAGTTGGCAAGAGATCCATTGTAGATGGAATGATTCTCTGGTCACCTGGTAAAAAATGTCAACGTAAGAACCATGGTCTAACACTTTATCTCATCTGTGCTATTAGCTAGTCAGGGGAACAAAGTAACCTGAAAAAGACAGTAGAGTACCCTTCCCACAAAGCAAGCTGCTTCCTAACTCTCAGTCAGAGATTGGTTGCTATTTCTTTGTGGAAAAGCAAAAGGCTTCGTTTTTGACCCTCTTGACAAAAAGATGGGGTTTAGCCAAAAATCATTAAAACGTGGAAGTGATTTGCTATGTAACAGCTTCCATCGCTGTGTTAATAGCAATATCAAATCTGATTTTCCACACATGAGAACATTCCTCAGACACATCTTTATGTAAATGTAGTTGCCAAGCTGTTTGTAATGGTTAAATTATACTTTGATGGGAACTCTTCAGAAAATACTCAATTAGTTCAGGTTTTTTTGGCAACGCTGCCAATTACGTGATGTTAATGAGCTTTCACTTGGTAATGTAATTAAAATTCTACTGCTGTAATGGTTAAAGGAAAAAATTATAGCTCGAAGAAATTTAACATTAAGCAAATATAACATGAAGTGAGGCTAATTAGATGTTGATTGTATGGTCCTGTGTGCGTTTGCTGCACGCAGTAATGTGGTTATTTTATCAATAAGGAATACAACTCAGTTGAAATTATGCTCAATTCAAGAGGGATGTTGAGGTGCTGGAAATTGTCCAGAGAAGGGCAATGAAGCTGGTGAAAGGCCTGGAACACAAACCCCATGAGGAGAGGCTGAGGGAGCTGGGAGTGTGCAGCCTGCAGAAGAGGAGGCTCAGGGGTGACCTCATTGCTATCTATGAATACCTGAAGGGAGGCTGTAGCCAGGTGGGGGTTGGTCTCTTCTGCCAGGCAACCAGCAACAGAACAAGGGGACACAGTCTCAAGTTGCGCCAGGGCAGGTCTAGGCTGGATGTGAGGAGGAAGTTGTTGTCAGAGAGAGTGATTGGCATTGGAATGGGCTGCCCAGGGAGGTGGTGGAGTCGCTGTCTCTGGAGGTGTTGAAGCAAAGCCTGGATGAGGCACTTAGTGCCATGGTCTGGTTGACTGGCTAGGGCTGGGTGCTAGGTTGGACTGGATGATTTTGGAGGTCTCTTCCAACCTGATTGATTCTATGCTTCTACTGAGATGTAATTCTTCATTTCTTACGTTGATAGTGTCACAGAAACCATTGCAAAACGTGGGCAAAGAAACAAATCAGCTCCTATCCCAGAATGGCTAAAGGCTTTAGATACCTGAAAAAGTCAATGGGAACTTAGAGTCATTTTCAGTAAAGGTGGTAACAATCTCACCTAAATATCACTATATTAAGTTCTCTTTCAATTTCTGCACCTTAATTTTTGTACACCTTTTTGAAAGTTCTCTAAGCTCTGGAGGTCTGCCCAAGTGAATTGACCTTTTTTGGGTACTATAAATAATAATGTGGTGCAATGTGTTGCTCACACCTTGCCCAGAAGTCTGTAGTGAGAAACTTCTGGGGGTATTTGAAATAAGGGACATTGCAGGAATCATAGAATGGTTTAGGCTGGAAGGGACCTCAAGGATCAGCCATTTCCAAGCCCCTACCATAGGCATGGACACCTCCCACTAGAACAGGTCCCTCAAGACCTCACCCAGCCTGGCCTTGAACACTTCCAGGGAGGGAGCAGCCACAACCTCCCTGGGCAACCTGTGCCAGTGATTCACCACCCTCACTGTACAGAACTTCTTCCTAACATCTAGTCTAAATCTCCCCTCTGCCAGTTTACACTCATTACTCCTTGTCTTTTCATTACATGACCTTTTCAGTAGTCCCTCCCCAGCCTTCCTGTAGGTCCCCTTCAGATACTGCAAGGCCACAATAAGGTCTCCTCAAAGCATTCTCTTCTGCAGGCTGCAGAACCCCAGCTCTTGTAGTCTGTCCTCAGAGCAGAGCTGCTGCAGCCCTCTCAGCATCTTCATGGCCGCCTCTGGACATGCTCTAACAGTTCCACATCCTGCTTGTGTTGGGGGCTCCACAACTGCACACAGGACTCCAGGAGGGGTCTGACGAGAGCAAAGGGGCAAGGTAGAATTCCTTCCCTTGCCCTGTGGCCACACTGCTCTTGATGCAGCTCAGCACAGGGTTGCTGTCTGGGCTGCACTCACACTGCAGGCTCATGTTGAGCTTTTCATCACCCCAGACCCACAGGTCCTTTTCCTGAGGGCTGCTTTCAGCCATTCCCCACCCAGCCTGGAGCTGTGCTTGAGATTGTGCTGACGCAGGTGCAGGACCTTACGCTTGGCCTTGTTGAATGTCATGAGGTTGGCCTGGGCACACCTCTCCAGCCTGTCCAGGTCCCTCTGCATGGCATCCCTGCCCTCTAACAGGAAAATGTGCCACATAAAATAACAGAAGGTACCTCTTTCCTAAGAGCTGAAATAGCTGTTTCATTACTAATCTGCCCTTATGGCTGTTTGTTTCCTAAGGTAATCAGAATACACATCTTCCAGATTGTCCACTGTTTACCTGGGCTTGTAGGAAGCAGTGGTGGAGATAAAACACGAAAGAAAAACAAGCACATCATGCTGCTGTCAGTTTTGCTTGGTTGTTTTTCATGTTGTTAATTTATTTGCCTTACACAGTACTCTTGCCAAAGAATGGGAATATGTCTTCAGCAGACTGTGACATTTACACTGAGTTGCTAGAATAACGTCTAACCTGAAAGCTCTATGATTAGGCAGACATGAATTTTGATGACCTGAGGGAAAATGGCCTGAGATGCTGGTGAGTGTCCAAAAAAAAACCCCTCTTCAGAACACACACAGAGCATTGATTTGCAGGACTGTGCTGCTCACAGGTAATATTGCAATCATTCATTAGGAACGGTTCAGAGCACTTCAAACATACCACTGCAGAATCACAACGTGGTTAGGATTGAAAGGGAACTTTGCACTTCACCTTTTCTCACCTCCCTGTTTAATCAGGCTCACGTACAGTGGGCAGCCTGAGACTATGTTCACGTGGCTTCTGAATATCTAAAACTGGTGGAGACTGTCATATAAAGAAGCTATGCAGGCCTCTGAAGATGGGACACAGTCATTCTGAATACTTAAGTAGACAGGCTCTTGATAATTAGCCACAGATACAGTTGTTTATGAGTCAGTTTTCACTGTGAAGCCTGTTTAGCTATTCTGAAATAAAGCTAGAGGTGCAAAGCAAAAAACTGCTTTATTCTAGGAACTGAAGTGTATAGAAATAGTAGAAAACCACTGCTTCCACTCCAAACCATTAATTCCCAAACAGCAGTTTTCATTGCCTACCTCATCATAGAATCAGCCAGGTTGGAAGAGACCTCCAAGATCATCCAGTCCAGCCTAGCACCCAGCTCCAGCCAATCAACTAGACCATGGCACTAAGTGCCTCATCCAGGCTTAGCTTGAACACCTCCAGGGACAGCGACTCCACCACCTCCCTGGGCTGTGTGGATCATACGTGTCAATGACTATATGCAATCCTTATACCTTAAACATGGAGCAACCTGCTTTGCTCTTCTTAAGATTACTGTTATCTGCAAGGAAGAAAAGGCTTGAAGAAAAAGCAGCATTAGTAGAAAACCATGTGTAACCCCAGCCAGGCTCCAGAACACAGCTAGAGCTATCCTCTTTACTTAGTCTGAATTTGACTTGGTATCTTTGTGCAATGCTTTCCAGTTTGCCAGTCAGTTCCAATTACAAGCCACAGCTGTTTAGAACATTTTAGAGAGTCATTTGAAGGCTCTATATTTAATCTGAATAATTCATAGTATTTACCAAGAGCATTTGGTATTACTTTCAATTATGAACATTGTCTTCTCAGAATGTAAAGTAACTAGTGCATACTTGGCCAGCTCTTCTGCTTGCGCAAATTGATGCAGCTCCATTGACTTCAAATGGAGCAATTCCAATTTATCTGAGTAGACAGTGTGTGCTACAGCACAGTTACCATAGCTCTCTTTCCCAAGGAGATGCCATCAGCATCCATGGCAGTAAGCACGGAGTCACACAGTGTGCAAGAGCTCTAAGACCCTTGTCCTGGCAAGCCAACAGGCCTATTAGATGTCCTGGCTTACCTCACCCTTCTGCTGATGGGGGATGCAAGGGTGAGAGGAAAACAAAGGCTTGGGCCATTATGTCCCCTCCCAAAGTGATAAACAGGTACCCACAGGTGGTTAGATACTTGTTGGTGTCTTGCCCAAATAAGGGTGAGCAAGCCCTGGGGTCATCTAATAGGGTCAGTTTTGCAGATGCCATTTTGACTGGTGAATCTCCGTGGCCAAAGGAACCTTTGCACTCAGGCAAGTAATAGAAATTGAGCTAAGTTGCAAGCAGTTGAGCTGCTTCTGCCTTGCTGCTTCTGCCTTGTGGAGCTGCCTCTGCCTCACTGCACTTGGACAACCTGTTCTGCTCTGCCTCGTGCTTCAGACCAGCTTAGCCATGATGTTTTGGGCTTGAACTACCTAGAAACTTAAGTGCCTCAAGATTCCCAGGAGAAGACATTTAAGTGCCTCACAACATGGCAAGAAGTGCCACCAACATGGTGCTCTCTGCACATCTGCAAGAGATCTGCCTGCGCCTCTGCCAACCTCCACGCCAAGAGGAAGCAGGATCAGGTAGTTGTAGAAAACAGAATGTTCAAATCTTGACTGTTTCAATTATTTTTATTACCTTTTTTCTTGTACCAACAGTTAAAGAGTTGAGAGAAATGTCTTAGAGAAGAGGAGGCTCAGGGGTGACCTCACTACTGTCTACAACTACCTGAAGGGAGGCTGTAGCCAGGTAGGTGTTGGTCTCTTCTGCCAGGCAAGCAGCAACAGAACAAGGGGACACAGTCTCAAGCTGTGCCAGGGGAGGTCTAGGGTGGATGTTAGGAGGAAGTTGTTGGCAGAGAGAGTGATTGGCATTGGAATGGGCTGCCCAGGGAGGTGGTGGAGTCGCCATTCCTGGAGGTGTTCAGGAAAAGCCTGGATGAGGCACTTAGTGCCATGGTCTGGTTGATTGGATTGGGCTGGGTGCTAGGTTGGACTGGATGAGCTTGGAGGTCTTTTCCAACCTGGTTGATTCTATGATTCTAAATACAGTGAACTTAAGATACAGGTTTATTTTTCTTTTAATGTTCCAACTGAGGATGAAACTCTCCTGAAGGCAGATTACTTCCAGGTTCTGTCTTCCAGTCTGACTCAGCTGAAGCACTGCCTCATGCATGAACTATAATAAGGAGGAGAATGAGGTTGCCCTTGACTTTTGCCAAAAGATGCCATCTAACAACTGTATTTTACATTGTGACATGAAAAAAACCTGAGTGTGTATGCATGTTTCATACACTCATTTAAGTCACAGAATCACGGAATGCTAGGGAGATCACTGAGTGTAAACCCCATGCAAAGCAGTACCACTTCAGGCAGGTCACACAGGAATGCATCCAGGTGGGTATCAAAGATCTCTAGAGAAGGAAATTCCACAACCTGTCTGGGCAGCCTGTTCCAGTGCTCCATCACCCTCACAGTAAAGAATTTTTTTCTCCTCTTGAGATGGAATTTCCTGTGATTGAGTTTATGTCCATTGCTACTCGTCCTATCACTTTGGATCACTGAAAAGAGACTGAAGTCATCCCTCTGACAGCCACCCTTCAGGTATTTGTAGACATTGATAAGGCCTTCTCTCCTCCTCACTAAACAGCCACAAGTCTTTCAGTCTTTCTTCCTAAGAGAGATGCTCCAGTCCCTTAATCATCCTCATAGCTCAACATTTAACTTTCTCTAGCAGTTCCCTGTGCCTCTTTCTTTAACTGAGGAGCACAGAACTGTACACAATATTCTAGAGGTGGTCTAACTAGGGCTGAGTAGCAGGAGAGGAGAACCTCCCTCAACCTGCTGGACACACTCTTCCTAATGCACCTGAGTATACTATTGGCTTCCTTGGCCACCAGGATGCATGGCTGTCCCATGGATAACTTACTATCAACCAGCACTCCAAGGTCCTTCTCTGCAGAGCTACTCCTTAGCAGGCCAACCCCTAACATGTACTGGTGCATGCTGTATTTTTTACTTCTCTTTGGTAAATCTTGTTTGCTGTGCTTTTGAAATTTACATTAGTGTAGATTTGGTTATGGCAACTGAGAGTTGGGGTTTGATGGAAGTTCACTTCTTTCCTCTACTTCTTACTAACTGTAAGTTGGGGTTTGATGGAAGTTCACTTCTTTCCTCTACTTCTTAGTAACTGCAAGTTGGGGTTTGATGGAAGTCCACTTCTTTCCTCTACTTCTTAGTAACTGCAAGTTGGGGTTTGATGGAAGTTCACTTCTTTCCTCTACTTCTTAGTAACTGCAAGTTGGGGTTTGATGGAAGTTCACTTCTTTCCTCTACTTCTTAGTAACTTCAAGTTGGGGTTTGATGGAAGTTCACTTCTTTCCTCTACTTCTTACTAACTGCAAGTTGGGGTTTGATGGAAGTCCACTTCTTTCCTCTACTTCTTAGTAACTGCAAGTTGGGGTTTGATGGAAGTTCACTTCTTTCCTCCACTTCTTAGTAACTGCAAGTTGGGGTTTGATGGAAGTTCACTTCTTTCCTCTACTTCTTAGTAACTGCAAGTTGGGGTTTGATGGAAGTTCACTTCTTTCCTCTACTTCTTAGTAACTGCAAGTTGGGGTTTGATGGAAGTTCACTTATTTCCTGTACTTCTTACTAACTGAAAGTTGCAGTTTGATGGAGGTTCACTTCTTTCCTGTACTTCTTACTAACTGCAAGTTGGGGTTTGATGGAAGTTCACTTATTTCCTGTACTTCTTACTGCCTGTGTTTCACTTGAAAAACAATCAGTCACCTTCTAGATGATATAACCTGTGTAGCAACCTGCCCAACCAGGTGAACTGAGCTACTGTCTCATACTGAGGGTTTTTTTTTCTTGGGATGGGGGGAAGCAGAAGTCAGAAATCATCCTACTGTAAACAAGGGACTTTGTCTGACACAAGAATATAAACTGTGCTAAAGAAGAAGAAAAGAACTGCCTGTTTCCTGGCAGAGATGAGATTGTCTTGCATACTGCATTACTTCTTTAGAAAGCTGTGTCTAACTCAACTTGCAGTGAGTGAGCTGATCATAGTAACTCATTTCAAGTGTGCAGGTGTTACCCTGGTGTGAAAAAGGTCTGCAGGGCCCTTTGATCACCATCTGCTGTTTTGCAGGGGTACTGCAGGGCTGGACGCCAGCCTGCCTTCTGCAGAGGCTGCAAAGCTGACCACCTTCATGGATAGACAGGGCCTCCTAATACTTAGTGCTGCACTTAAACTGTGATTTAAGGCTAATAAAGTTTAATTGAAAGTAGATTATAAATAATTCTGAGGAGAAAAGAAAGACGACAAAATACCTTTGTGAAATCAGCATTTCATTAAATAGGTAGATTTTGGTTGATTCCAGGCTCACTTTGGCACTATGTCTTAGATATTGCACAGTTATTTACCTAAGGAATGCTGGCGCATGAAGATGGCATTTCTGGTCATTTCAAACAAACAAATCTGAAAATCCAAACTTGATAAATACATATCCTCCATCTCTGGAGATGTTTAAGGGCAGGCTGGATGAGGATCTGGCCAGCCTGATCTAGAGTAGGATGTCCCTGCCCATGGCAGGAGGGTTGGAACTGCATGATCCTTGTGGTCTCTTCCAACCCTGACTGATTCTATGGTTCTTTGATTTTATGATTCCAATTCAGGAGAGATGTTGAGATACTGGAGCATGTCCAGAGAAGGGCGATGAAGCTGGTGAGAGGCCTGGAGCACAGCCCTGTGAGGAGAGGCTGAGGGAGCTGGGGGTGTGCAGCCTGCAGAAGAGGAGGCTCAGGGCAGACCTCATTGCTGTCTGACAGTACCTGAAGGGAGGCTGTAGCCAGGTGGGGTTGGTCTTTTCTGCCAGGCAAGCAGCAACAGAACAAGGGGACAGAGTCTCAAGCTGTGCCAGGGGAGGTCTAGGCTGGATGTTAGGAGGAAGTTCTTCACTGAGAGAGTGATTGGCATTGGAATGGGCTGCCCAGGGAGGTGGTGGAGTCGCTGTCTCTGGAGGTGTTGAAGCCAAGCCTGGCTGGGGCAATTAGTGCCATGGTCTGGTTGACTGGATAGGGCTGGGTGCTAGGTTGGACTGGATGATCTTGGAGGTCTCTCCCAACCCAATTGATTTTATGATTCTAAGAGGCCCATATTCCTGACTGGCAGAATTTTCCAGCAGCCAGGGCCATGGATGAGCTTTGCATCTGTCTCGCCTACCTGTGGTCACTAGATGGTTAAACATAGTCTTCTCTGGCAATGCTGCTACACCACAGATACAAAATTGACCCTGCTACTGAATCCTTTAAGACTTTGACAGCAGTTGCATAAAGACACACAGCTACAAAGTTCACATCTGGTTTTCTTCTTTGAACATTTTTTTTTCCCTTTAGGGAATGGAAACATGAGCAAAAGGCTTATCTTGCTTATATATCTCTAGGCCACCATGTAAAACTGACTTTAAAAACTTACAGTTCTCAAGTGAGCATGACTTTCATACAGTAGAATTTACAAAGTTGGCATTTCACATCACAGGGTAACGAAACTGGTTTGTTACATTTGACCTGTGCTAGGCTTTGCACAGAGGGTGACCATTACAGCAGTACTCCACATCTCTTCATGTTCATTATATTGGCAGATTACTTGAAGAATCATTTAAGGGCTTTAGGAGAGGTGTGTTAGTTATTGTTAACCATGTATCACATTTATCAACCTTTAAATCTGGTAGGTGAAGTTGATGCTGCTGGTGTCACAGGACTGGGATTCTCCATGTTAAATGTAGCAAATGAGAACTGAGAGAAATTGCTGCCTTAACCCTAGGCACCTTTAGCCCACTGTCACCCTAATACCCTTCTGTTTGATATTTACTTCTTTGGACATTGCTACCTCACTCCTTTTGCAAATCCATGTTAGCACTGATGTCATAAAGTAAGCAGAATGAATGTGTGAAATTGCTTGTAAAATTATCAAATGAAATGAATAGCAAATACAATGACTTCTTTTTTTTCTTAAGTTGAACAAGGAAACTGTCAGCAATGATGCACTCTCCTAATGCTTACTAGAGCTGAACAGTACATATATAAGTCCATGCAGAACAAGCAGCTAGGCAGATCTCAGGATCCTCAAGGCTTGCCATAGTTCCAGAAGAGAGAGCAGCAGCAGCTCTTCTGCAACAGCTGCATATCATTTCAAAGTATTAAAAGGTAAGATTTATACCGACTACCAGTACAATTTCTTTGAGATAGTTGAGTGCATTATCTGATTTGTATTGCTAAAAAGTTTGCAATGGAGGTGCAGGACCTTTCAGTGTTTTCTTCTGTGGTTATAGTCACTGATGTTTGGAGTTCATGGCAGCATTTCAATATTGTTCAACAGAAAATGATCTGACAAAGAGAAATCATCTGTCTGGGATGTAGAAACAATTGAAAGGAGGAAGATTAGCCACAAGAACGTGAAAGATATGCACTGTAGTAAGAATTTAAACATGAGATACGTAACTATCACTTTTAGATGATCTTTGGGGTCCCTTCCAACCCTGGCTGATTCTTATGTTTTTATCTTCTCTAGATATATTTAATGAGCAGGACTTTAAACTATTTGCTCCTTACAGATACTGCCTAAATATGAATCCAGAAGGATTAAGTTAGAATATAAAAAATATTAGATGGGTTTCTGTAGACACTGATTTAAAACTAAGACAGATTGCCACTCCATCACACTGCTTTTAGACTAGTCTGAAGCAACTATTGGCTTCATATCACTCTAAGAGCTGAAAAGAAAATTTTATAGCACAGAAGTAAAAATTAGAGCCTTTCAATAAGTTATTGAGATTGTTGTATGAAATTCAGTTTAGTCTTACATCCTACTATGGATTTCCTTAGAGTAGAACCAGAACTTTCCATAAGGCATTATAGCATGGTAGGCAAATTGAGATGTAAAGTACACCTACCTGAAGAAGTAACTTCTTTGTAATTAGAAATAATTGCTACTTGCAAGCAGTTTTACATCAGCAGAAATCTATTTTAGGCATTGATGTGTCTTCATGTGAAAATATTTGCTTTTTTACTAATGGAACTCTTTTTGAACTGGAAATAGAGCTAAATCTGACACCTGAAAGATTCCTTTTTGAAAACTCAATGAATTTAAGCTAGTTGCACATGAACACAAAAGGCATCTGCAGTAAAATACATTGGACAAAGTAGCAAAAGCTTGTTGTTTGAGGAATAGTCAAGTCAGTTTCTGTTCAAGACTCGAGAGATGCATTTGTTACATACTTTCTGGTCACTCAAACCAAGTTTATCATCTCCAATTAGAAAGAAATGCAAACAGTATAACATGCATAAGAGCAAAAGTGTTCTATTCTTTTGCTCATCATCTTTTTCTCTACAAAACCATGTTTGTGTTCCCAGGAATAGAGCAACAATATCTTCTTTAACTTGTCAGAAACAGCTGCTGATGGTTTGGGTTACCGGTATCAACTACTAAACACTGACCAAACAAACCAGCCTATTTTATTTTTATTTTAAGAACATATTTAGCAGAACTTTAATAGCTGTTGGAAAATCTTATTTTATTAATTAGCATTTTCTTACTGGATAATTGTATTAGTTTTTTTTATTTCAACTGCATTTATGCATTTTTTTTAGCAGCCTCAGATTTTGATTCTGAAAATCATTCAGAAAGGAAGCTAAATATGCATTGAACTTTAAACCTTGTGACACATAAGAACTACATCCATTTTTTTTAGTAGCCTCAGATTCTGATTCTGAAAATCATTCAGAAAGGAAGCTAAATATGCATTGAACTTTAAACCTTGTGACACATAAGAGCTACATCCATTTTTTTTAGTAGCCTCAGATTTTGATTCTGGAAAACATTCAGAAAGGAAGCTAAATATGCATTGAACTTTAAACCTTGTGACACAAGAGCTACATCCAATTTTTAGTAGCCTCAGATTTTGATTCTAAATGAAAATCATTTAGAAAGGAATTTAAATATGCCTTGAACTTTAAACCTTGTGACACATAAGAGTTACATTCATTTTTTAATAGCCTCAGATTTTGATTCTGAAAATCATTCAGAAAGGAAGCTAAATATGCATTGAACTTCAAACCTTGCAGGAGTGACACATAAGAGTTGCATCCAAGCTATAGTGAACATCACTGAAAATATATTTGCTGACTACAGAGGGCTTTGAATATTTCTTGTTA
Organism: Pogoniulus pusillus; assembly: GCF_015220805.1. NCBI lineage: Eukaryota > Metazoa > Chordata > Aves > Piciformes > Lybiidae > Pogoniulus > Pogoniulus pusillus. The sequence continues at coordinate 46,965,416 of NC_087265.1, forward strand.
ATAAGTTTTATCTATACAAGTAAGTTTTTGTGTCCAATGTTACCACAAGGACTCTAGTAATAGCCTAAAGACTAGAGTCATGACTAGACATTCTCTGTCGTTTCACCTCAATGACTTAATTTTATGGCTTGTAGGTATCAGAGGTTTAACAAAGCTACAGGCAGCTGTAAATTATTCAACTTAAGTTTTTCAGGTTAAGTAAAAGTATAGCAAACTGCTAAGCATACTGTTAAGCAGGGCAGATTTGTTTATATACATTGCAACTGCCAGACTTTGGTGTCTTAGGCTCATTTTCAACCACATCAGCTAGTGTGGGAGTCACTTCTGTACAATCAAACCATTTTTACCACCACAGCATTCCCATCTCCCAAAGCACAGGCAGTGGTTTTGTTCTATTGTTGGAAGGCTATGAAATGTGAAGTTTTGCAGTCTTTGGGATAAACATTGGATGTCACTGTTGCACCACCAAATTACAGCTCCAAATGAAACAGTGAAGAGAGAATTCAGCGCTGTAGGTAAGGTTGTGATGGGACTGACTGCATGGCCACTATGCTATTTGTTTGTACTAGTGCAGTGCATGTGGCAGTGTCAGAATGAAATCTCACATACCAGAACGTTACAGAAGGCAGAAAAGAATCTCCATACACACTGATGATAAAATGAGCCACCCTAGCAGAGGCTTCTCCTGGAAAGAAGGAAATTGACTCCATTGCTTAATGGTACAATACATTAGAAAAGTTTATATTTGTCAATTTATTTCCCTGGGTTTGATTAAGATTTTATTACTATTTTTTTATTGCCTTACCTATTTTGATACTGACACTCGGGTGTTCTAGTAAAATATTTGTATTCTCCATTAAGATTCTTTAGAACATGAAGCCTCACAACTAGCAGAAGCAATACATTCTTCCTCATCGCAGGTAAAATGCCTGCCAGCAATCAAGTTTTGCATCTCCAATTATAAGCTATTTTATAATAGATGGAAGAAACAAATGTCAGGAAAAATCTGCTCTGAAGCTAAACAGATTACTGGGGAAGCATTGAAGTCTTACAGCAGTAATGTTTTTGGTGCTGGAGTTTATTGGTTTAGAATGATAGAATCAATCAGGTTGGAAGAGACCTCCAAGATCAGCCAGTCCAACCTAGCACCCAGCCCCGGCCAGTCAACCAGAGCATGGCACTAAGTGCCTCAGCCAGGCATTTCTTGAGCACCTCCAGGGATGGTGACTCCGCCACCTCCCTGGGCAGCTCATTCCAATGGCACATCACTCTCTCTGCCAACAACTTCCTCCTAACATCCAGCCTAGACCTCCCCTGCCACAACTTGAGACTGTGTCCCCTTGTTCTGTTGCTGCTTGCCTGCCAGAAGAGACTGACCCCTACCTGGCTACAATCTCCTTTCAGGTAGTTGTAGACAGCAATGAGGTCTGCCCTGAGCCTCCCATTCTCCAGGCTAAACAGCCCCAGCTCCCTCAGTGATATTCATATAACTCCCTCACTTGCACTGTTCAGAGTCTATGTTCAGAGGCTAATCTGCACTTTCTCTACATATCATTCCTACAAAACTTTCCTATGGACTCCTGCAGGCCATATTAAATGGACAAGGCATTGGAGAGATGTTTTTATTCAGATTGCTTTATTTTCTCAATAACTGAATTTCCAGAAATAACTCTCCCAGAGGAGCCAGAGGAACATAATACAGATTACATTTACTTCAGTGCCCTCATCTTGCCTATCTCCCTTTGTTTTTCAGACTGTAACATAAACTTCCGTAGGGAAAGTCTCACAAATGGTAGAAGGGCTCTTTCAAATACAAAACTATCTGTCCAAGTACATGCTGAAATCATTTCCAGTGACATTTTGCTGATGTGAACTCATTGCAACATCTGTTGCTGTACAGCAGATTAATACTGTGATCCATACTTAATGTCTGAATGAGTGTTTCATGCAATGAATGGGAATTTAGCTATCAAATGAATGGCATGTTCAATTTCCTCATCAAGGTCAAAAGTCCCTAAGCATATAATAATGAGGGCATTTCTGTTACATGATTGAGCCAAGAGAATGATCTGCAACAGTAAGAATTGCATCTGGGAGGCAATATATTCTGGTTTGCATTATTACCATTAATATAAAGTATATATCATATATCATAGAATCAACCAGGTTAGAAGAGACTTCCAAGCTCATCCAGTCCAACCTAGCACCCAGCCATAGCCAGTCAACTCAACCATAGAATCATAGAATCAAACAGGTTGGAAGAGAGCTCCAAGCTCATCCAATCCAACCTAGCACCCAGCCCTAGCCAATCAACTAGACCATAGAATCACAGAATCAGCCAGGTTGGAAGAGACCTCCAAGCTTATCCAGTCCAACCTAGCACCCAGCCCCAGCCAATCAACTAGACCATAAAATCAACCAGGTTGGAAGAGACCTCCAAGATCATCCAGTCCAACCTAGCACCCAGCCATAGCCAATCAACTAGACCATAGAATCAACCAGGTTGGAAGAGACCTCCAAGCTCATCCAGTCCAACTTTATCACCCAGCCACTAAGAGCCTCGTCCAGGCTTTTTTTGAACACTTCCAGGGACAGCGACTCCACCACCTCCCTGGGCAGCCCATTCCAATGGCAAATCATATCTTGGGGTATACACTATATATATCTATGTATCTCTACATATAAATATATCTATCTAAATATATATATATATATATATATATATATATCTATATATATATATATATATATATATATATATATATATATATATATATAAATAGCCCCATAATGGAAGGCCTTAAGCTGAAACCAATTATGCCAATAGTACAACAGGCAAAACTTGACTTATCACATTACTGAACACAAGCCAGTGTGGGGGTGGTTTTTTTCCTAAGGAGTCACACCTATTAATAAGTCATTATTATGTCCCAAGGCCTAGTGCTGCAATATCTGGTATTTAAGAAATACATATATATATGTATTTAATTAACCAGAAGTATTGAAGCATGGAAGGCCAAAAAGAAAGAATGGGAAGCTGCTAAAGTGACAGCAGTCTTGACAGAAGTTTGCTTTGTTTTTTTCTCTGAGCTGGAAAAGAAATAAGCCACACCAGTGCTCTAGTTCTGCAATAAAACAATATTGTAGAAACACATCTGATGGTTGCCATCAGCAGAAGGCAGGAGTGACCTCATTGCCAGGCTGTAGCCAGGTAGGGGTCGACTTCTTCTCCCAGGCAAGCAGCAATAGAACAAGGGGACACAGTTGCAAATTGTGCCGGGGAGGTCTAGTCTGGATGTAAGTTGTTGGCAGAGAGAGTGACTGGCTTTGGAATGGGCTGCCCGGGGAGGTGGTGGAGTCACTGTCCCTGGAGGTATTGAAGCAAAGCCTGGATGAGGCACTTAGTGCCATGGTCTGGTTGTTTGGCCAGGTCTGGGTGCTGGGTTGGACTGGGTGATTTTGGAGGTCTCTTCCAAGCTGATTGATTCTATGATTCAAAGGAGATACAGACCTTTATCTCTGTACTACAAAATTAAGTAGGATCAAGCCTAGAGCCTAAAGATTAGAGCAGAGGCTATGGCTTTTGAGCACCTACCTGAGGCATTACTCTTTTCAGCCAGCAGATATGGACCCCATCCTCACAGGGTCTCAGTATTGTACAGATGGCTCAGCATTAAGACTAACTCTTTTTTATATAATTGATTCAGATGTGTGTAAAGATGATTACATTCTTTGTTGCCTTATTCCTCTTTTGACAGACAATGAAAATGAAAAGTGTTTATTTTGTGGCTGGGCTCCTTTTAATGATAGTTCAAGGCAGCTGGCAAAATCCTCTTCAGGATACAGAGGAGAAATCAAGGTAGGTTCTATGGATCCAACTTGTAGAAACACTTGCTCTGAACTGTCATTGATTTTTTTGATATACTATTACACAGTACTTAATAACAAAAGACTCTGATATTGCAAAGTACAGCACAAACATTTTCAGCATTACTTATCAGAGAAGCCTCTCTAAGTGTGCAGCCTCCAGTTAGCTTTGTTCATTCATTTCACTGGCTGGATAGTGATCAGTCTTGCACTTTCTTGCACCTTGTGAAGAAAACAGTTCTTTTTCGAGGACAGTCATTGCACCTGTAGAATATGCTACAATCATTGTCAATTAACAGGTCCCAAACTTTTTCCCAGATCCTTCAAAGCTTCCCAGTCTGAACCATTAGATGAATCTAAACAGCCGAATGAAGTGAAGCGTCACTCACAAGGCACATTCACCAGTGATTACAGCAAGTACTTGGACACTAGACGAGCTCAGGACTTTGTGCAATGGTTAATGAGCACTAAAAGGAATGGGTAAGCATTCTGATCATATTGATGTTTGGTCACTATATAGAAACAGCCAAAAAATCTAGCTGAATCCAGATTCGGGATTTCATCTTCCCATCATAGACTAGAATCACAGAATGGTTTAGGTTGGAAAGGATCTCAGGGATCATACAGTTCCAATCCCCTGCCATAGGCAGGGACACCTCCCACTAGAACAGGTAGCTCAAGGCCTCATCCAGCCTGGCCTTGAACATGTTCAGGTTCTACACTTTGGCCATAACAAACCCAGGCAGTGCTACAGGCTGGAGACAGAGTGGCTGGAGAGCAGCCAGACAGAAAGGGACCTGGGGGTACTGGTAGATAGTAGCTGAACATAAGCCAGCAGTGTGCCCAGGTGGGCAGGAGAGCCAATGGCATCCTGGCCTGGATCAGGAACAGTGTGGCCAGTAGGACAAGAGAGGTTATTCTGCCCCTGTACTCAGCACTGCTCAGGCCACACCTTGAGTGCTGTGTCCAGTTCTGGGCTTCTTAATTCAAGAGAGATGTTGAGGTGCTGGAATGTGTCCAGAGAAGGGCAACGAAGCTGGTGAGGGGCCTGGAGCAGAGCCCTGTGAGGAGAGGCTGAGGGAGCTGGGGGTGTGCAGCCTGCAGAAGAGGAGGCTCAGGGCAGAGCTCATTGCTGTCTACAACTCCCTGCAGGGAGGCTGTAGCCAGGTGGGGTTGGTCTCTTCTGCCAGGCAAGCAGCAACAGAACAAGGGGACACAGTCTCAAGTTGTGGCAGGGGAGGTCTAGGGTGGATGTGAGGAGGAAGTTGTTGGCAGAGAGAGTGATTGTCATTGGAATGGGCTGCCCAGGGAGGTGGTGGAGTTGCCATCCCTGGAGGTGTTCAGGAAAAGCCTGGATGAGGCACTTAGTGCCATGGTCTGGTTGATTGGCCAGGGCTGGGTGCTAGGTTGGACTGGCTGAGCTTGGAGGTCTCTTCCAACCTGGTTGATTCTATGATTCTATAACTATTTCTAGGTATTGTATTAATTTAAATTCATAACCCTGAAATTATTTAAAATATTAACCTCAAAGCCATAGTCATTGATCATCTTATTTAAATAACATCTAATAAAATCTTACCAACTTGTGCATACTCTGCGTGTACTGATAATAATGTTCTAATGATTGTGGAATCCCACTACAGCCAGCAAGTACAGGAAGACAAAGAAAATGACAAATACTCGGACCAGATCTCAAGGTATTCTAATTGCAACAACTTATTACAATGTTACCATAACCTGTGATGGTTTGGGTGTTACCCAACACCCTCCCCTCTGACCCTCCCACTTAAGAAAAATCACCCAGACTAAACTCAGCTGGTCTGGAAATTGAAGAATGAAGCTTTGTATTTATAGCTTAGCACAATATACAAGGAGGTATTTACAGTATCTACAGCCAGAGACAGAAATATACAAGTTAAAAAATGATACAGAAACACAGCAGCCCTCCCAGAAACCACTGTGCCCAAGATGGGCTCCCCACCACCCTTCCACCTTCTTCCCACCCCTTTATCTTACCCCAGACTTTGCCTTGTGTTCAAGGTGAGTTTGGAGGGTTGGCCAGGGGGGTTAAGAAGCAGATGGATTAGTCAGGCAGCAAGTTAGGTTAGAGAGAGAAGTGCAGCCCAAAATGCCAGAAAGCAAACTCTCTTATCCATGTTTGTGTTCTTGTTCCTGTTCAAGCCTATGAGTGCAGCAGACACCACCATCGTTTTCTTTTCACAGCCTATAGCCTAATTTCTCTCACCAAAATATCCCAGGTAGGCTCAAACTAGCACACATAACCAAAGAAATGACTACCAAAATAAATTACCTTGCACCTGCTTTTTACAAGGGAAGAGGAAATAGCTCTCTGTTATTTATTCCTGTGTTCCTTAGCTCTATGCAGTGGCTTACAAAGAAAGCAACAGGATGACAACAGATTTCAGGAAAGGATATTTCAAGTAATAAAAGAGTGTAGAGAATAAGGTAGAAAAGAAAAACTTGGTATAGATGAAGGCTATATTAAGTAAAACCCACATTATACTGAGAAAAAGAAAACTAGTGAGAAGACAAAAAGCAGCATGGGCAGGCTTCCACTTATGGAGACCTGGTAAAACATAATAATGCTCAGCTCTATGTTACATAAACTGCAAGAAAGGAGAACACAAGACCTGAATTTTGTTTCCTGATAATGTTTTTTTGGGGGAAGGTTTAAGGGGATGAGAAATTTGAAACAAATAAAAACTCTGTAAGTGTTTTTTGGGAGGGGAACAAGAAAAAAAAGAAATAAAGAAATACCAATATTAATTCTTCCTTTTGTCAGAAATACCTAAGAGGATAATCCAGGTCACAAAGACTCTTCCATTCTAAACACTGCAAATATCAGTAACAAATCTGCCTTGTTTTCAATGAAATAGTGTATCCCAAAAAAGAAAAAAGAATTAACATTCCCTTAAAAATGTTCCAAACAACTCCAGTTAGCATGCTGATGAAAAGTGCAGATGGTACTAAATTAGGAGGAGTAGTGAAATCCCAAGAAGATAAAAAAATAATAGAAGGAGCTAGAGGCCCTGAAAACTGGGTGGAAATTAGCCAATTATGAAATAGAAGTGCCAGGGGATTTATTTGTGGCAATTATTCCATAATATGTCAACTTCTTGGGGCCACTTCCCTTGCTAAAAGCCAGGGTGAGATAATTTCATACTGTATTAGAGAGGCAGTGTGTATGGAGAGGGATAAAAAGCAATTGTCTTTATTAAAGCTGGAAGTGGTCAGGCTTGAAATCATTCCCACTTAGAATGGTAATTAAAGGGGTGTTCACAAATCAATTAAAAATGTAAACTCAGAAAGAATTAACAGCTTGAATAAGAAATAATGAAGGTGAAGGCAGGAGGTGTGGCTTTAATAGAAGTTTTTAAGTTAACATAAGAGCTAACCAACAAAAAAAGTCTGTATAGTACAATACAGGTTGCTGATCATAGCTGATTAATCTAGCAGAAGACCATTCCAATGCAGCTATAATTGCTTTCCTGATTTGATTTGTTCAGAACTAGCTACCAGCTTAGGCATCTCTGTACAAAATTGGATTGCATAGCACAGACAATGCCAATGTATCAAGAAAAAAAATACATCAAGAATCATTTTAGAAGAAAAAAAAACAAAAACCCTAGCAAGAACTGCCAGTCTGGTCAGTGAGAAAAAGAAAGCACTAAAGGTTAAAACACCCAAAACCTTATGCAGCCTGCTTCTACAGTACTGTTCTTGTTTCAGCAATGAGATCTCCAAGCGTCATGCTGAATTTGAGAGACATGCTGAAGGCACCTATACCAGTGATATCACCTCCTATTTGGAAGGTCAAGCTGCCAAAGAGTTCATTGCTTGGTTAGTGAATGGACGAGGAAGAAGAGAGTAAGAATCCATCCATTCCTATTATTCAATTTTGCTTTGCTTTTGGGGTTAGAAATCAAGTTTGGTGAAAACCCTGTGGTGTTTTTGATCATTTCTGCTGTACTTCACATGTTTTCTTTTGTAACAGAAGCTATTCTGTGGGTGTTAGATTACTGCTTTACCTTCAGTTCCAACACAGATTAAATCAAACCAGTTAGGTATGCTGTTACACTCTAAAAGGTCAAGCTATGCTTAAGGTCAACACATCTAAAACTAAACTAAACCATCCTCTAACTACCACCTTTCTCCCTGCACAAAAGATTTCACGTGCTGGCGATCATTCCCAGCACTAACTAAAGACTTCTTTTCCACTTCCCATCCTCCACAAATCTTCCCCAAGTTGCTGCAGCCAAAAGAGCCATCATTTCCTCCAGCTATGACTTATCTTCCCTTTTAAGACACCTCTACTTCTGTTATGGTTCATCAATGCAGCACTCCACAGTTTTGACCTACGTATGTCTCCGATTCCTTTAATATCTCACTCTCCATATAATCATTACATAGTTCTCAGGCCTATTAATTTCATGACTCCTACCTCTCTTTTTCACTCACTCATGACTCTACCTCTCTGTCCATGATAGTCTTGCATTTTGAATGTTATTACCTTCAGACTCCTGCAGGTAACCTCTATCTCATCTATTTCCAGCGCTGCATAGGAGCCACACTATACACATCCCACCTCCCACCTTTATGCTGTTCTATACTATTTTGGCATCTTTAGACTGTAAGCTCTTTGGGGCAGGGATTTCAGTTCATCCTCTGATGACATATTCTACCTGCTGTAAAGTACAATGTAAGTCTCTTGCAGTATATAAGAATAATAAATAATAAAATACCATCTTTAAGATAAGATTGTGTGTTGTAGTTGAGGAAGACTAAATAGGTTAAATTGTGTAAATGACAATTTCCTGGGGGAAAAAAACCCAACCCACTGTTAAATAAATCAACTAGACCACCCTTCTGCTTCCAAGAGTTAAATCTTATGTGCAGTAAAATTTGTGTCCAGCCTTCCCTGAAATAATTGCATGAAAAAACCCACCCTGCCTGTCACTGGTCCCAGAGCACAGTGTGCTTCAGCATCAGCCCACCTTAAAGGAATCCAGTGAAATCCTCCCATCTTTCAGAGAATGAAACGAGAGAGGAAAAGTTCTCTAAATTGGGCTCTTGGCAGTCAAAAAAATACAGCATAAATCAGGATCTGATTTCAAACATAAAATGTTCTTGTAGAGCAAACAAGCACAGAGATTTTATACAGGACTTGAGGCTGAGTTATTTTAACCTCTAAACCAAACCCAACCAACTTGCTGCTGGTAAAATCTAAATAGTTATGCCATGTAATTGAGTTATTTTAACCTCTAAACCAAACCCAACCAGCTTGCTGCTGTTAAAATCTAAATAGTTGTGCTATGTAATTGAGTTGTTTTAACCTCTAAACCAAACCCAACCAACTTGCTGCTGGTAAAATCTAAATAGTTGTGCTATGTAATTGAGTTGTTTTAACCTCTAAACCAAACCCAACCAACTTGCTGCTGGTAAAATCTAAATAGTTATGCCATGTAATTGAGTTATTTTAACCTCTAAACCAAACCCAACCAGCTTGCTGCTGTTAAAATCTAAATAGTTGTGCTATGTAATTGAGTTATTTTAACCTCTAAACCAAACCCAACCAACTTGTTGCTGGTAAAATCTAAATAGTTATGCTATGTAATTGAGTTATTTTAACCTCTAAACCAAACCCAACCAACTTGTTGCTGGTAAAATCTAAATAGTTATACAATGTAATTGAGTTATTTTAACCTCTAAACCAAACCCAACCAACTTGCTGCTGGTAAAATCTAAATAGTTATGCCATGTAATTGAGTTGTTTTAACCTCTAAACCAAACCCAACCAACTTGCTGCTGGTAAAATCTAAATAGTTATGCCATGTAATTTGTAAGTGTATTAGTAGGTCTCCAGTTAAAACAGAGAAAAGTATGAACATTTGACTGTAATGTTTTAGTAGTGATATTTCTGAAGTAACAATTCTTAGTCAATTTACTGTGCATAGTCTACTTGGCATAGACATTGCAGAGACAGATATTGAGGAACATTTTTGCAGGTATGGATTGCTCAAAAGTTCAGGCTCAGATGAAGGAGTAGTCCTCATTTTTAAGAGAGATTTCCATGCTTTATTCTGTCATGGAAATAATGTCTCAAAAGATGTTCTGCTACACATGCTAAGCTGAGCTCAACTCCTTAAAATCACAGAAATGTGTAGTGTATTAGAATCCTGTTATAGAGCCCTTTTAGTCTGTTCATTTTGATCTGCCAGTTGTTTGATAATTTCTTCCCTTTGAAGTTTCCCAGAAACAGCTCTTATGGCTGAAGAAATGGGACGGAGACATGCAGACGGAACTTTCACGAGTGATATCAACAAAGTTCTTGATGACATGGCTGCCAAAGAGTTCCTAAAGTGGCTGATTAACACAAAAGTCACCCAAAGGTGCCTCAATTTTGATTCTGTTATTCTTAATGTACTGGGGCTTTGAAGGGATTTGTCACACACTGAGAAAATGCTGCTAATCTTTCTCTTAACTATTGACATATCTGTAACTGTTACAAACTTTCTTCTAGGCAGTGCTGAACAGGGATAAGGCAATAAATTCAGTCCTAGTACAATTTGTGTCTTGCATCAGTGGTGAACACATGTAACAGCTTCTAAACTTTATTCTTATAGATAGTGCTGAACAAGGATAAGGCAATAAATTCATCCTAGTACAATTTGTGTTTTGCATCAGTGCTGAACACATGTAACAGCTTCTAAACTTTCTTATAGACAGTGCTGAACAAGGATAAGGCAATAAATTCCCTCCTGGTGCAGTTTGTGTTTTGCATCAGTGGTGAACACATGTAACAGCTTCTAAACTTTATTCTTATAGACAGTGCTGAACAAGGATAAGGCAATAAATTCATCCTAGTACAATTTGTGTTTTGCATCAGTGGTGAACCTATGTAACAGCTTCTAAACTTTCTTATAGACAGTGGTGAACCTGTGTAACAGCTTCTAAACTTTCTTATGGGCAGTGCTGAACAAGGATAAGGCAATAAATTCACTCCTGGTGCAGTTTGTGTTTTGCATCAGTGGTGAACCTATGTAACAGCTACAAACTTTCTTATAGACAGTGCTGAACAGGGATAAGGCAATAAATTCATTCCAAGTACAGTTTGTGTTTTGCATCAGTGGTGAACCTATGTAACAGCTTCTATACTTTCTTATAGACAGTGGTGAACCTGTGTAACAGCTTCTAAACTTTCTTATGGGCAGTGCTGAACAAGGATAAGGCAATAAATTCACTCCTAGTGCAGTTTGTGTTTTGCATCAGTGGTGAACCTATGTAACAGCTTCTAAACTTTCTTATGGGCAGTGCTGAACGAGGATAAGGCAACAAATTCAGTCGAAGTAGTTTGTGATTTGCATCAGTGGTGAACCTATGCAATAGCTACAAACTTTCTTATAGGCAGGCAATGCTGAACAAGGATAAGGCAATAAATTCATTCCAAGTACAATTTGTGTTTTGCATGAGTGCTGAACCTGTGTAACAGCTTCTAAACTTTCTTATAGACAGTGCTGAACCTGTGTAACAGCTTCTAAACTTTCTTATAGACAGTGCTGAACAAGGATTAGGCAACAAATTCACTCCTAGTACAATTTGTGTTTTGCATCAGTGGTGAACCTATGTAACAGTTTCCTGTTTTAACTTGTGGGGAGTTTTGCCACTGAATGCTACCAGAAAAATACAACTCTCCTTTGCACAGATAGTCTAAAATCAAAAATACTTATTGGTGAAATGACACCAAGTTGATTATTCTTTAAAGACTGTGACATAATTGTGGCTTGTCATTAGGGAATAGAGTATAGGGAATCTAAGCTAAGCATCAAAGAACTCTGCTTTGGTTTGCCTGTCCATAGGCAAATGCAGTTGGCAAAGCAACACTTTCTAAGTCAGCTCTGTGAAGAGATTAAATCTTTAAGAATTCTTTGTTCATGTTAACAAAGCATTCAAAAAAATAATAAAGCCTCAATTCAGGACACATGTGAGTGGCCTGAGTGTTTCAAAAGCTGTAAGTCCATTCTGTACAAATTAATTACTTTCAGTCTTTGGACTACCAAAGCACCTTTTGATCTTGGCAATTTGAAACGACCAATAATGATGTTGTTAGAAGCTATATACATAAAGATGTCGTTAGAAGCAATATAAAATTAGAAGCAATATAAAATTAGAAGCAATATAAAATTAGAAGCAATATAAAATTAGAAGCTATAATTAAAATAGACCTTTCAGGAACATTTAACTGGGTTTTTTTTTGTCGTTTGGTTTAAATGTGTTTGTAGTTCAGCACTGAAACAAACAATGAAACAAAATAACCTCTTACAAACTATTAAAAAGCTTTAGTGGTTCTCAGTCTGTCATTAGGGAGGGTCTGTGGAGCTAACATCTGCTAACTCTTAAACAGAAGAAATATGTTCCACGCATATTTCATGAATCTTGGGAGAGTTATAATATGTCTTAATTGCTGTTGCTTTTTTTTTTCCTCTTCCCAGGGATCTTTTGGGAGAATACCAGTAAAAATACAGAATAAAAATGGGATCAACGAAGATCTTCACTGCATCAACTGCCAGTTATTAATTCTGAGAGCTACATTCTGTTATTTACATTAGGTGTACCAAACCTCTGTCACCTTGCATGCCAGGAAATAATTAGACTATAGTTTAGTGTTGCCAAAGGTTTATATCTGGAAAATTTACTGTTATCTTAACAGCCTCAAGACTCTGAAAGTTCCATATCTTCATTATTTCCATTTATTCCACCTGAAGAAAGTCCATTTATCATTAAAATTATTTTTCTAAGAAAAGGTGACTCCTACACACAACAGATTCGATTGTCAATTCTGTGTTCTTTGTAAGGAACTGGCAGTTACAATGCCTGAGAAGTCAATATCCCTCTCAAAACCTTTGTTATAAAAAGGCTAAGCTTTAAGGATATTAAATGGTAGCCTTAAATAAATTTTTTCAAGCGTATTTTATGTGGAGTTTTCATGTGTATATATCCCTTGTGCTTCTGTGCAGTTCATTTTCATAGAATCATAAAGTCAGCCAGATTGGAAGAGACCTCCAAGATCATCCAGTCCAGCCTAGCATCCAGCTCCAGCCAATCAACCAGACCATGGCACTAAGTGCCTCAGTCAGGCTTTGCTTGAACACCTCCAGGGACAGTGACTCCACCACCTCCCTGGGCAGCCCATTCCAATGCCAATCACTCTCTCTGACAACAACTTCCTCCTAACATCCAGCCTAGACCTCCCCTGGCACAACTTGAGGCTGTGTCCCCTTGTTCTGCTGCTGGTTGCCTGGGAGAAGACACCAACCCCACCTGGCTACAGCCTCCCTTCAGGTAGTTGTAGACAGCAATGAGGTCACTCCTGAGCCTCTTCTTCTCCAGGCTAAACACCCCCAGCTCCCTCAGACTCTCCAGGCCCCTCACCAGCTTCATTGCCATTCTCTGTACATGTTCCAGCATCTCAACATCTTTCTTGAACTGAGGAGCAAGTCCACATGGGACTGAAAATGAGGTATGAACTAAGTATTTCTTAGGCTAGATGAAAGTCAATGAATGGAACAAACATAGGGAGAAATAAGTAGCAGTCACTTCTGTATTAGCAGTCTCTATTAGACAATAGCCACCCCTGTCTGTAGGCTGACAGAGGGCAGAACAGCTGCTGTGTTTCAGTTTAGAATTGCTGTTTATGCTTTAATCTTGTACTCTTGTTAGGGACACAGATAATTTGAGGCCTTGTATGCTGTGACTGGTACATTGGTATTGAAATTTAAGAACAGAATGGCCAGAAAATTCCTTATAAACAATAGAATCATAGAATCAGAGCTGGAAGGGACCACAAGGATCAGCCAGTTCCAAGCCCCCTGCCATGCCCAGGGACACCCTACCCTAGAGCAGGCTGCACACAGCCTCAGCCAGCCTGGCCTTAAACACCTCCAGCCACGGGACCTCAGCCACCTCCCTGGGCAACCCATTCCAGCCTCTCACCACTCTCATGCTCAACAACTTCCTCCTCACCTCCACTCTCACTCTCCCCACCTCCAGCTTTGCTCCATTCCCCCCAGTCCTGTCACTCCCTTAGAGCCTAAAAAGTCCCTCCCCAGCTTTTTTGTAGCCCCCTTCAGATCCTGGAAGGCCACAAGAAGGTCACCTGGGAGCCTCCTCTTCTGCAGCCTGAGCAGTCCCAACTCTTTCAGTCTGTGCTCACAGCAGAGCTGCTGCAGCCTCTGAGCATCCTCCTGGTCCTGCTCTGGACATGCTCCAGCATCTCCACATCCCTCTTGTAGTGGGGGCTCCAGAACTGGATGCAGTACTCCAGGTGGGGTCTCAGCAGAGCACAGCAGGGAAATCACCTCCCTCGCCCTGCTGGCCACACCCAATAGCTGGGTTTCAAAGTCTTCAGGCAATGAAGCATCAGCTGTCAGTTATTACACTGATTGCACTGCTTGTGGTGCTGCTGCCTGTATGAGAGGGCTTCAGTTTGCTCTGACTGTCTATTCTAGGACTGTATTGTGAATGTGCTCCTTCGACAGTTCCATATTCAATGAACCCATCTGTGTATCTGGAATCCTCTGTGTATCTGCAAATACAATAGAATCATAGAATCAACCAGGTTGGAAGACACCTCCAAGCTCATCCAGTCCAACCTAGCACCCAGCCCTATCCAGTCAACCAGACCATGGCACTAAGTGCCTCATCCAGTCTCCCAGGTGACCTCCTTGTGGCCCTCCAGTATCTGAAGGGAGCCTACAAAAAAGCAGGGGAAAGACTTTTCAGGATATCAGGGAGTGACAGGACTGGAGGGAATGGAGCAAAGCTGGAGGTGGGGAGAGTGAGAGTGGAGGTGAGGAGGAAGTTGTTGAGCATGAGAGTGGTGAGAGGCTGGACTGGGTTGCCCAGGGAGGTGGTTGAGGCTGGCTGAGGCTGTGTGCAGCCTGATCTAGGGTAGGGTGTCCCTGCCCATGGCAGGGGGGTTGGAACTAGATGGTCCTTGTGGTCCCTTCCAACCCTGACTGACTCTGATTCTCTCTTTAATGCCAACCACCAGTGCCAGTGAGCCCTTCCTGCAGTTTTTGCAGCCCTGCCGTGGCTCGCTTGCCAGGGTTCAAAGAGCAGGAGCTTTACAAGAAGTGCTGCTGTTAGCAAAGCGTGAGGAGCTTCGCCACTAGCGTCTGCAGGCACTTCACTTCTGGGACCTCATTGTGGCCCTTATCTGACTTCCTACAGCAAGCTTTTCGGTGTCAAAGGTCCCTGCTCTTAAACGTGCTGCTGTGTCGCCGCGCTCCAGGCGTTTGAACTGCAGGGGAAACCGCAGCTCACAAGCCCGGAGCAAAGCTGCCGAGCTTGCAGCAGAGCCGCGCTCCCGCTCGGACCGCCCGGTGCCTGGCGCGGCTCGCTTCCTGCGAGCGGCAGCAGCCGCCCCGGCCCGGCCCGCCCCGCGCCGCGCACCCGGCGAGCTCGGCAGCTGCGCCCCGCTCGGCCTGCGCCCGCCTCGCTGCTGCGCTCCGCCATGCAGGTGGGCTAGGGACGGGGGGAGGGCGGCCGCGTGGGCGGCGGCGGGCGCGGGCGCTGCCTGCCCGCGGGCGCTGCCTGCCTGCCCGCCCGCTGCCGCCTGACCGCCGCCGCCTGACCGGGCTTCTCCTCGCAGACCTTTCTGAAGTGGCTGCTGGGCATCCTGGGCGTCGCCGTCGTCGCCACGGTCATCGCCGTGCCCCTGGCTCTGCTCACCGGCAGTAAGTCCGCGGTGGGGCCGGTGGGGAGGTAGGGCGGCGGGGCGGACATCCTGCAGCCGCCGGAGCTCTGTCTCTGCCGGGCTCGGGGGCCCCGCTGCAGCGGTGGGGGAAGTTTGCTGGAAGTTAGCGCGTTGAGGGGACAGGGCTCCCCGCGCGGGAGTGGGAGGCGAGAAAAGAGAGGCATTCTCGTTCTCCAAGTTCTCCTTCCCCGTTGCGGCCGAAGGCTGCAGAAGCAGCAGTAAAATGCCAGTTAATGCATTTTCGAGGGTGTGTTGGGGAGGTAAGAGTGCATCCCTTCTAACTGTCTTTGTCTGCACAACTTTTGTTACTGTTCCGGAGCGAAATGCTCCACGCCGCGCAGCTGCGGAGGGAACGCGGTTTTAGGCTCTGCTGGGTTTGTGCTTTCCAGGTTGTCCTTGTAAGTCTGGCTGACAACAGGGTTATGTCTTCAGCAAGCAAAGCATTGCTTCTAGTTGGCAGGGCAGGAGGCTGATCTCTTTATTGTGCTCTTGGGTTTAAGAGCTGAGCAGCTGTGATAAGGCAGCGTTCAGTACTGCTACTCCAAGGAAACAAAGCGTTTTTAGAGTAGACCTTTGGTTGTCTTCTGTTTGTGATGTGCATCTTGAGAAACGTGAAGATGTATTTGTGTGGAGCTTGCCAGCGTGCTCATAAATCAACCTGGCACTTGGGTGCATGCACAGAAAGTTCTGGTGGGGAGGTTTTCAAAGGCCAGGTACATGAATTTCAGCATCAGTGGATGGTGACTCTTATTTCTGGGCAGCTTTTTGCCACATGTCTCAGAAGAAAAAACCCTGAGATTTTTGATGTGACAGCAAATACTTGTAGTTTCAGAAGTTGGGAAGGGCAAGAGAAAGGGTCTCGTTAACTTCTCATCAGATGCATGTGTGCAGGCATAACACCTGTTAGAGGAATTCAGCCTGCAAGCCTGAACTCTGATGGAGGATTGGTGCTTGTCTGCCTTAATGCCAATGCTCTGTCTTACTGAAAATCAGATGGGTTTTCTGCTTTCATAAGCTGTAGTGTAGAATTCCTTTTGCTGTAGAAGTGGCTGCAATTCAGAATCCATCACAGAGTTCTATAGTAAATAGAAACACTTCTGTTGGATGGCATACAGAATATCACTGTGCTGTCAGCCTTGGCTTGTGTTATTTTGGTTGTAAAAGAGTAGGGCAGCGTGTCAGTCTCTTCACTGGTTGTCTGAAGTTAATGTGTGGAAAATGACCTAGCACGCCCACGTAGTTCAGTGGGTCCCCTTGGATAAAAGAAGGATTGAGATGGAGAGAATCATAGAATCAAGCAGGTTGGAAGAGACCTCCAAGCTCAGCCAGTCCAACCTAGCACCCAGCCCTGGCCAATCAACTAGGCCATGTCACTAAGTGCCTCATCCAGGCTTTGCTTCAACACATCCAGGGATGGTGACTCCACCACCTCCCTGGGCTGCCCATTCCAGTGCCAATCACTCTCTCTGCCAACAACCTCCTCCTAACATCCAGCCTAGACCTCCCCCAGCACAACTTGACACTGTGTGCACTTCTTCTGTTGCTGCTTGCCTGGCACAAGAGCCCAACCCCACCTGGCTACAGCCTCCCTTCAGGGAGTTGTAGACAGCAATGAGCTCTGCCCTGAGCCTCCTCTTCTGCAGGCTGCACACCCCCAGCTCCCTCAGCCTCTCCTCACAGGTCTGTTCTCCAGGCCCCTCCCCAGCTTTGTTGCCCTTCTCTGGACACGTTCCAGTACCTGAACATCTCTCTTGATTTGAGGGCCCCAAACCTTAATTCCTGTCTCTTTGCAACTCAGGCCAATAGTGACATCTAAGTAACAACTTTGACCATTATAAGCCAGGAACTGCAGGATGCTTTTGACATTTTGGCTAAAGGGTGCTAAACAAGTGCTTACTGTTAGCTGAGGGTGCACAGGTGGTGCACGTGCAATTACTCCTGTAGAGGTTAGAGCACTCAGCTGCTGACAGTTTGATTGCATGACTTTTGTAATTACCTCAGGGCATGCAAGTCAGCTGAGAATGCTTTCTGGATGAGTACAGGTGCTGGCCTGAGTGCATAATGATAAGTGGCAAAGTGGAGGGGGTGGGGGGTGGGATGGAGGCGTAGCTCATATTACTGTGGCAGTGTGAAAGGAAAAGTCTGCTCTGATTAAAGTCACTGTAGTTATGATCAAGTCTTTATTCCATCCCAGTAGTTCAGGCATTGCATA
This sequence comes from Pogoniulus pusillus, assembly GCF_015220805.1. Classification (NCBI taxonomy): domain Eukaryota; kingdom Metazoa; phylum Chordata; class Aves; order Piciformes; family Lybiidae; genus Pogoniulus; species Pogoniulus pusillus. The sequence goes on from NC_087265.1 coordinate 46,983,271, forward strand.
GGGAGTGAGAATGATGATTATTGTTGTACAGAGGTAACTTCATTTGAATTTCTTGCTTTTGACCTGTGCTTCTTCATGTTCTCTCATTTCATAAGCTCAGAAGTTTTGCAGCATAGAATTGGTTTGCTAAATAAGACTTCAGTGAAAGGCTGGGACATTTTGCTTGGTGCCTGGCAAGTGAAACTTCTTCTCTTACAGCCATTCAGCCATTAGCACAGGCAAATACTGCAGACTTAGATTTCCAAGAGGGTTCCCTAATTTTGGTTGCAGCCCTTCAATATTTACATTGAGAGTCTTCAGGCAAGAATTGGATACAAAGTTCTATGCTTTTGTTTATATACACTGCCTATTGTATGTAGCCACTCTCTGTTTTGCTACCTTATAGTTGATAACCACATGGGGATACTTGCATCAGACAGTTTAGTCTCAAAGCAGACTTAGGGTCTGTATTTGGAGTCTGTTGATGAAAGCAGTGTAATGCTTTGAGGGGATATTTGAGGTGTGACTACTGTAGCAAATGGTTGCAGTGCTACAGGCTAGGGACAGAGTGGCTGGAGAGCAGCCAGGCAGAAAAGGCCCTGGGGGTACTGGTAGATAGGAGCTGAACATGAGCCAGCAGTGTGCCCAGGTGGCCAAGAGCCAATGGCATCCTGGCCTGCATCAAGAACAGTGTGGCCAGTAGGACAAGGGAGGTTATTCTGTCCCTGTGCTCAGCACAGCTCAGGCCACACCTTGAGTGCTGTGTCCAGTTCTGGGCTCCTCAATTCAAGAGAGATGTTGAGGTGCTGGAAGGTGTCCAGAGAAGGGCAACAAAGCTGGTGAGGGGCCTGGAGCACAGCCCTGTGAGGAGAGGCTGAGGGAGCTGGGGTTGTGCAGCCTGCAGAAGAGGAGGCTCAGAGCAGACCTCATTGCTGTCTACAACTCCCTGAAGGGAGGCTGTAGCCAGGTGGGGTTGGTGTCTTCTGCCAGGCAAGCAGCAACAGAACAAGGGGATGCAGTCTCAAGTTGTGCTGGGGGAGGTCTAGGCTGGATGTAAGGAGGAAGTTGTTGGCAGAGAGAGTGATTGGCATTGGAATGGGCTGCCCAGGGAGGTGGTGGAGTCACCATCCCTGGAGGTGTTAAAAAAATCCTGGCTGAGGCACTTAGTGCCATGGTCTGGTTGATTGGGCAGGACTGGGTGCTAGGTTGGACTGGATGATCTTGGAGGTCTCCTCCAACCTGCTTGATTCTGTGATTCTATGATTTAGAGTCCACTCCTGGCAAACTCGTGACAGTGGAGTTTCCAGGCAAACAACAAGGCAGTAAGCAATAGCAGCAGACAACAGCAGGCACAAGTAGAACAGCTGAGCACACATTGTGTTACCTGCTTGACTCCTTTTGTCAGTGTAGCTGAGACTAATGGCCCTTTGGGCACAGCATAGCCAATCGGAGTGGCAGTTAGCCAAACCTGACCATATTAGGTGAAACCATAGGCTTGCTTTACCCAGATTTGGGAAGAGAATAGGCCTTGCAGAAGGCAGGCACAAGCTAAGTGTGTGTACCTTGTTTGCCACAGGAGAAAACCATGCCTGGGCAAGCCAGTACATGTATAAGCCTATTTTAGGGCCATCAGACCTACCATGGCAATGACAGAATTGCATATAGGCATAAAACTCCAATGTCCTCAGCTTTGCATCTCAGAAGGCAAAGCCTACCACGACAGGTGAGAGAGAGCAGGGAGGTGCTATACAACTGTCTGGTCATGCACTGGGTTCCTTCACTTGGAAATATTAATTCTGTAGTGATGAGGTACTCGCTAAATATCACTTGTCACTGTCACTGTTAGACAGTGCTGTACGGGGGCTTCTGTGGTCTTTTGATAGAAGTATGCCTAGAAGACACAGGAAAAACACAGTAATGCTGGGAAAGTTAATGACCTTAGTGTGCCTGAAGGTGCTTTGTGAGTCAGATGCCTAACTGATGCGTTGGGTATTGCTAGTGGCTGGCAGAACGCCGCCATAAAAAGAGATAAGGGTTACTGGCAGCAGAAGTCCAATACGTTTCTGTTGTCAGCCTGGATTTGAGGTTGAAGAATGGTGGGACTGCTGAGGCAGCTTCATGCTTCAAGGACTCCAGAGAGGTGAGGTTGCAGATCTTCCTCACAACCATGTTAATGTATAACTGAAAGTCTCTGAGTGGCTCTCATCATTGTTCTGTTTGGGATAGTCCTATCTGCAGCCTTCCTCTGTCCTCAGCTCAGTGACTGAGCAGCGTGGAGGAGTATCTATTGCTTAGTGTCAACACCTTGCTTGCAGCTAAGCAGTATGCTTTGAGACAAGAGGCTTCTGTCTAACCCTTCTGCTGGAGAGGTTAGCCCCCTTCTGCTGGAGAGGTTAGCCCCCTTCTGCTCGAGAGGTTAGCCCCCTTCTGCTCGAGAGGTTAGCCCCCTTCTGCTCGAGAGGTTAGCCCCCTTCTGCTGGAGGGGTTAGCCCCCTTCTGCTCGAGAGGTTAGCCCCCTTCTGCTGGAGGGGTTAGCCCCCTTCTGCTCGAGAGGTTAGCCCCCTTCTGCTGGAGAGGTTAGCCCCCTTCTGCTGGAGAGGTTAGCCCCCTTCTGCCGGAGGGGTTAGCCCCCTTCTGCCGGAGAGGTTAGCCCCCTTCTGCCGGAGAGGTTAGCCCCCTTCTGCCGGAGAGGTTAGCCCCCTTCTGCTCGAGAGGTTAGCCCCCTTCTGCCGGAGAGGTTAGCCCCCTTCTGCTCGAGAGGTTAGCCCCCTTCTGCCGGAGGGGTTAGCCCCCTTCTGCCGGAGAGGTTAGCCCCCTTCTGCCGGAGAGGTTAGCCCCCTTCTGCTCGAGAGGTTAGCCCCCTTCTGCCGGAGAGGTTAGCCCCCTTCTGCCGGAGAGGTTAGCCCCCTTCTGCTCGAGAGGTTAGCCCCCTTCTGCTCGAGAGGTTAGCCCCCTTCTGCTCGAGAGGTTAGCCCCCTTCTGCTCGAGAGGTTAGCCCCCTTCTGCTGGAGGGGTTAGCCCCCTTCTGCTGGAGGGGTTAGCCCCCTTCTGCTGGAGGGGTTAGCCCCCTTCTGCTCGAGAGGTTAGCCCCCTTCTGCCGGAGAGGTTAGCCCCCTTCTGCCGGAGAGGTTAGCCCCCTTCTGCCGGAGAGGTTAGCCCCCTTCTGCCGGAGAGGTTAGCCCCCTTCTGCCGGAGAGGTTAGCCCCCTTCTGCCGGAGAGGTTAGCCCCCTTCTGCCGGAGAGGTTAGCCCCCTTCTGCCGGAGAGGTTAGCCCCCTTCTGCCGGAGAGGTTAGCCCCCTTCTGCCGGAGAGGTTAGCCCCCTTCTGCCGGAGAGGTTAGACCCCTTCTGCCGGAGAGGTTAGACCCCTTCTGCCGGAGGGCTTAGACCCCTTCTGCCGGAGGGGTTAGCCCCCTTCTGCCGGAGAGGTTAGACCCCTTCTGCCGGAGAGGTTAGACCCCTTCTGCCGGAGAGGTTAGCCCCCTTCTGCCGGAGAGGTTAGCCCCCTTCTGCCGGAGAGGTTAGCCCCCTTCTGCCGGAGAGGTTAGCCCCCTTCTGCCGGAGAGGTTAGCCCCCTTCTGCCGGAGAGGTTAGCCCCCTTCTGCCGGAGAGGTTAGCCCCCTTCTGCTGGAGGGCTTAGCCCCCTTCTGCCGGAGAGGTTAGCCCCCTTCTGCCGGAGAGGTTAGCCCCCTTCTGCCGGAGGGCTTAGCCCCCTTCTGCCGGAGAGGTTAGCCCCCTTCTGCCGGAGAGGTTAGCCCCCTTCTGCCGGAGAGGTTAGACCCCTTCTGCCGGAGAGGTTAGACCCCTTCTGCCGGAGAGGTTAGCCCCCTTCTGCCGGAGAGGTTAGACCCCTTCTGCCGGAGAGGTTAGACCCCTTCTGCCGGAGAGGTTAGACCCCTTCTGCCGGAGAGGTTAGACCCCTTCTGCCGGAGAGGTTAGACCCCTTCTGCCGGAGAGGTTAGACCCCTTCTGTTCTATTCAACCCTTGTATTGGAAGAGCCATGCCACAAAATGAATGAAATCTGGTAGCTGTCATCTGTCACAGTTTTCTTGGGCATAAGGGGACCTGTGTTACTCTGATTTCTGAAATGCATTAGGTTTATGCAGGGTGTTAGAGAGCAATCCATAAAAATCTATAAGGGAATTTAAATCTGTGCATCAGAAATTGGTCTTTGAAATAGAATCTCTTTGAATCTTGTTTTAAAAAAAGGTAAGTTTTAGGTAAGAATCTTTGGGTTTATTTCTTCAGAGAACCATTTTGTGTAAATGGTGACCAGTAGATAATTCTGAAGCTGTGTGGGAGATACAGAAGTTGTGAATATGCTCTAGAGTTGTCTGACAAAAGAGTCTTTTGGCTTGAATCTGACTGTTCTAACTCTTGTCCTCGTGTATCTTGCTCTGCATTACAAGCTCATTGCAGTCTGCAGATTATGTGTGCCTTTATTACTTTGCTGACTAGGGAAGGAAAAGATAGAGAATGGAGATGTTTTCCTGTTCTATGTCCTTGACTCCTGTAACTCATTTAATTTGATTATCTACCTTAACTGAAATGCTGGGTAATGTAATATAACAAAACCTTTGCCACCAATAGATTGTCATGTGTAGGATACTTCTGCTCTTTTTATTTCCTTCCTTTGTATGAGGTGGGGCAGATTTGAGAGGGACACCAAAGCTATTGATTACAAAAATTATTATCTACCTCTGGGGAAATCTCTGCAGCCCCAGAAAGTGAACTGCCCTGGGAAGTGTCACAGCACTCACCTGTTGGTTGTGGTCTCTACTGGATGTCCAGTGTCAGCCACTGGGTATCAGATAGGATTATGGATTCATTGAACCTTTGGGCTGATGCAGCAGAGTCATTTTGACTTTCTTCTTTGCTAGTAATGCTTTTCCATGCTCTAAGTATCACAGATCTCAAGCAGTGACTGGAGACTTGACTGTAGAGGGGGAAGGTTTTTGGGTGCTTCTTTTTACACACACTGGAAGAGAAACAGGGAAGGAGGTTTGGAAAAAACAGCCTGAAATTTCACTTGCTTTTCTGACTAACACTTGAATCAGTCAGGTTTCCTTTCTTGCATCTCTCACACTTCTCCCAAATCACATTCTTAGGTTGCAGATCATTCTCATTCTTGGAATCACAGAATCGGTCAGGGCTGGAAGGGACCACAAGGAGCAGCCAGTTCCAGCCCCCCTGCCATGCCCAGGGACACCCTACCCTAGATCAAGTTGGCCAGATGCTCATCCAGCCTGGCCTTAAACACCTCCAGGGATGGGGTCTCAACCAACTCCCTGGGCAACCTATTCCAGGCTCTCACTGCTGTCACTTAAGAAGGGCACTATTCATTCACCAATTCTGATTGGGTTTTTTAACCATTTTCACCTATTCTGAATTTTAACCATTCACCTATTCTGATTGGGTTTTTAACCATTAACCTATTCTGATTGGTTTTATTAACCATTTCACCTATTCTGATTGGGTTTTTTAACCATTTTCACCTATTCTGATTGGGTTTTTTAACCATTTTCACGTATTCTGAATTTTAACTATTTTCATCTATTCTGAATTTTAACTATTTTCACCTATTCTGATTGGTTTTTTTAACCATTTTCACCTATTCTGAATTTTAACTATTTTCACCTATTCTGATTGGGTTTTTTAACCATTTTCACCTATTCTGAATTTTAACCATTTTCACCTATTCTGAATTTTAACCATTTTCATCTATTCTGAATTTTAACTATTTTCACCTATTCTGATTGGTTTTATTAACCATTTCACCTATTCTGAATTTTAACCATTCACCTATTCTGATTTGGGTTTTTTAACCATTTCACCTATTCTGAATTTTAACCATTCACCTATTCTGATTGGTTTTATTAACCATTTCACCTATTCTGATTTGGGTTTTTAACCATTTTCACCTATTCTGAATTTTAACCATTTTCACCTATTTTGAATTTTAACCATTCACTTATTCTGATTTGGTATTTTAACCATTTTCACCTATTCTGAATTTTATCCATTTTCACCTATTCTGAATTTTATCCATTTTCACCTATTCTGAATTTTATCCATTTTCACCTATTCTGAATTTTATCCATTTTCACCTATTCTGAATTTTATCCATTTTCACCTATTCTGAATTTTATCCATTTTCACCTATTCTGAATTTTATCCATTTTCACCTATTCTGAATTTTATCCATTTTCACCTATTCTGAATTTTATCCATTTTCACCTATTCTGAATTTTATCCATTTTCACCTATTCTGAATTTTATCCATTTTCACCTATTCTGAATTTTATCCATTTTCACCTATTCTGAATTTTATCCATTTTCACCTATTCTGAATTTTATCCATTTTCACCTATTCTGAATTTTATCCATTTTCACCTATTCTGAATTTTATCCATTTTCACCTATTCTGAATTTTATCCATTTTCACCTATTCTGAATTTTATCCATTTTCACCTATTCTGAATTTTATCCATTTTCACCTATTCTGAATTTTATCCATTTTCACCTATTCTGAATTTTATCCATTTTCACCTATTCTGAATTTTATCCATTTTCACCTATTCTGAATTTTATCCATTTTCACCTATTCTGAATTTTATCCATTTTCACCTATTCTGAATTTTATCCATTTTCACCTATTCTGAATTTTATCCATTTTCACCTATTTTGAATTTTATCCATTTTCACCTATTCTGAATTTTAACCATTTTCACCTATTCTGAATTTTAACCATTTTCACCTATTCTGAATTTTAACCATTTTCACCTATTTTGAATTTTAACCATTTACCTATTCTGATTTGGGTTTTTTAACCATTTCACCTGTTCTGAATTTTAACCATTTTCACCTGTTCTGAATTTTAACCATTTTCACCTATTCTGAATTTTAACCATTTTCACCTATTCTGAATTTTAACCATTTTCACCTATTCTGAATTTTAACCATTTTCACCTATTCTGAATTTTAACCATTTTCACCTATTCTGATTTGGGTTTTTTAACCATTTTCACCTATTCTGCATTTTAACTATTCACCTATTCTGATTGGTCTTATTAACCATTTCACCTATTCTGATTTGGGTTTTATAACCATTTCACCTATTCTGAATTCTAACCATTCACCTACTCTCAATTTTAACCATTCACTTATTCTGATTTGGGTTTTATAACCATTTCACCTATTCTTTTTGGGTTTTATAACCATTTCACCTATTCTTTTTGGGTTTTATAACCATTTCACCTATTCTGAATTCTAACCATTCACCTATTCTGAATTCTAACCACTCACCTATTCTGATTGGGTTTTTTAACCATTTAACTAAAAAATGGGGTTTTAACCATTTTTTTTTTAACCATTTAATCATAATCAAAGAATCCCTTTCTTTCTTGTTAAATTAGAGCCATAGAATTGTCTGGATTGGAAGAGACCTCCAAGATCATTGAGTCTAACTCATCAACCCAACCCCACCAGGGCTACCTGACCATGTCCCCAGATGCTACAGCCACAGGTTTCCTGAACACCTCCAGGGATGGGGACTCCACCACTTCCCTGGGCAGCCTGTGCCAATCCCTGACCACTCTTGTAGCAAACAAATTCTTCCTAATCTCCAATCTGACCCTCCCCTGGCACCATTTCAGGCCATGTCCTCTCCTTCTGTCTCAGGGTAATAGAGAGAAGAGCCCAACCCCCACCTCACTCCGACCTCCTTTCAGGGAGCTGCAGAGAGCAATGAGGTCTGCCCTCAGCCCCCTCTTTCCCACACTAAACACCTCCAGTTCCCCCACCAGACCTGTGCTCCAGACCCTTTGCCAACTTTCTTGCCCTTCTCTGGACCCATGCCAGCCTCTCAATATCCTGCTAGGAGCCAGGGCCCAAAACTCAACAACTATTTGAGGTGTAGCTTCACCAGAGCTGTTATTGCTGAACATCATGCTTGTACCTGTCATAGAATCATAGAATCAACCAGGTTGGAAGAGACCTCCAAGATCATCCAGTTCAACCTAGCACCCAGCCCTATCCAGTCAACTAGACCATGGCACTAAGTGCCTCATCCAGGCTTTTCCTGAAGACCCCCAGGGACGGTGACTCCACCACCTCCCTGGGCAGCCCATTCCAATGCCAATCACTCTCTCTGTGAAGAACTTCTTCCTAATATCCAGCCTATACCTACCCTGGCACAACTTGAGACTGTGTCCTCTTGCTCTGTTGCTGCTTGTCTGTCCTTCCCTTGTAGTTCTTCTCATCTCTCTTGGTAGTGGTGAACATGCAGTAAAGCTGCCATTATTATTGGCTTTGTGGTTTTCCATCCTTAAGTTGGTTACATGGTTTCTTACTCGATTTTATTACATATAGAAATGAATGATAATGTGCCTTGACACTGTGGAAGAAGGGATGTAGAAGAATAAACAATACTGTGCTCTTCTCAGTGATGTTCAGTGATAGGACAAGGGGCAATGGGTGCAAACTGGAACATGGGAGAATCCACCTGAACATAAGAAAAAGCTTTTGTCACTGTTAGGGTGACAGAACACTGGAACAGGCTGCCCAGAGAGGCCGTGGAGTTGGTCTAGTTGATTGGATAGGGCTGGGTGCTAGGTTGGACTGGATGGTTTTGGAAGTCTCTTCCAACCTGGTTGATTCTATGATTCTTCTGGAGGCACTGAAAGCCCTCCTGAATGTGTTCCTGTGTGACCTACTGCAGGTAGTCCTGCTCTGGCAAGGGGGTTGGACTAGATGATCTTTTGAGGCCCCTTCCAACCCCGAATGTTCTGTGGTTCTGTGATATATGTACCAAAAATGCTTTCATTTTTGGTATGGTGATGTGTCACACGATAAACCTTGTACAATAACCATCCTGTGGCACATGCAGCACAGCCAAGCCCAGCCAGCATGGCCTTATGAAAGGCAGGTCTTGTCTGTCTAATCTGATCTACCATAAGGTGACCTGTTTAGTGGATGAGGGAAGGGCTGTGGGCATTGTCTACCTGGACTTTATCATAGAATCAACAAGGTTGGAAGAGATCTCCAAGCTCAGCCAGGCCAACCCAGCACCCAGCCCTGGCCAAACAGCCAGACCATGGCACTAAGTGCCTCAGCCAGGCTTTGCTTCAACACCTCCAGGGATGGTGCCTCCACCACCTCCCTGGGCAGCCCATTCCAATGCCAATCACTCTCTCTGACAACAACTTCCTCCTAACATCCAGCCTAGACCTCCCCCAGCACACCTTGAGGCTGTGTCCCCTTCTTCTGTTGCTGCTTGCCTGGCAGCAGAGCCCAACCCCACCTGGCTACAGCCTCCCTTCAGGTAGCTGTAGACAGCATATCAATACAGATGTATTTTGTGATATTTAACTTCTTGTTTATGCCTTACACCTACAGAGACAGACAAATACTTGTGAGAGTGACTCATTGGGAAAAAAACCCAAGGTGGAACAAAGGTGTTTATCAACATCTTATGAGCACCACTTAGAGAAAAGGTTAAGAACCTCTCCCTGGGAGCACAGACTTACAAAATCTTAGTGAAGTTTTCAGTGTGGTAACAGAGCTATTGCAATGCAAATATTTTCAGTGCATTGTTACCATTGTGCAAATCTGTATGTACTGCTGAGGATGAGAGTAGAGGTGCAATGAAGGGCTACTCCTTTGGAATTTAGGAAAATCAAGACTGGTTCTCAAACAGCCAAAAAGGAAACGCCATGAAAATGGAGCCATTGCAGCCCAGCTGAGCAACCTAAGAGTGAAAGAAGCTGTTTTGCTAAGACATCATAGAATGGTTTAGGTTGGAAGGGACCTCAAAGGTTATCCAATTCCAACCCCCTGCCATAGGCAGGGACACCTCCCACTAGAACAGGTTGCTCAAGGCCTCATCCAACCTGGCCTTCAACACCATCAGGGATGGAGCAGCCACAACCTCCCTGGGCAACCTGTGCCAGTGTCTCACCACCCTCACTGCAAAGAACTTCCTCCTAACATCTAGTTTAAATCTCCCCTCTGCCAGTTTAAACCCATTTCCCCTTTGTCCTGTCATTACAAGACCTTGTCAATAGTCCCTCCCCAGCCTTCCTGTAGGTCCCCTTTCAGATACTGGGAGGCCACTCCAAGGTCTCCTCGAAGCCTTCTCTAGGCTGCAGAGCCCCAACTCTTGTAGCCTGTCCTCATAGCAGGGCTGCTGCAGCCCTCTGAGCATCTCTGTGGCCCTCCTCTGGGCCCTCCATGTCCTTCTTATGTTGGGGGCTCCAGAACAGCACACAGGACTCCAGGTGGGGTCTGATGAGAGCAAGGGGACAGAATCCCCACCCTTGCCCTGCTGCCCACACTGCTCTTGCTGTCTGGGCTGCACTCACCCTGCAGGCTCATGTTGAGCTTTTCATCATCCCAGACCCACAGGTCCTTATCCTCAGGGCTGCTCTCAGCCATTCCCCACCCAGCCTGTATCTGTGCCTGGGGTTGTGCTGACCCAGATGCAGGACGTTACGCTTGGCCTTGCTGAATGTCATGAGGTTAGCCTGGGCCAACTATAAGGTCTCACATAACGTCGAGGGAGCTGGAGGTTGTTTAGCCTGGAGAAGAAGAGGCTCAGGGGTGATCTCATTGCTGTCTATGACTACCTGAAGGGAGGTTGTAGCCAGGTGGGGGTTGGTCTCTTCTGCCAGGCAACCAGCAATTGAGCAAGGGGACACAGTCTCAAGTTGTGCCAGGGGAGGTCTAGGCTGGATGTTAGGAAGAAGTTGTTGTCAGAGAGAGTGATTGGCATTGGAATGGGCTGCCCAGGGAGGTAGTGGAGTTGCTGTCCCTGGAGGTGTTGAAGCAAAGCCTGGCTGAGGCACTTAGTGCCATGGTCTGGTTGCTTGGCCAGGGCTGGGTGCTATTTTGGCCTGGATGATCCTGGAGGTCTCTTCTAGCCTGGTTGATTCTGTGATTCTATGATTGACCTCTATCCAATCTTCAAAGCCAGTAAAATGCTCTTGAATGTCAACAGTTACTTTGTTTTGTCAAAATCTACCTATTTGACCATTTTTTTGCACATGGAATCAGAACAAGAACCAAAGTAGAGGATTCAGTGTGTTCTGAATCCGTGGTCAGTGTCATGATGTGGTTCAGTAAAATTGTACTGGTAGTGGCCCAGCTCACAAATTAAGAAGATACTTCAAGTAGAACTTTTGTGACTGTACCCTTACAGCTTGGCTTGTGTTTTCATATTCAGTTACTATGTGGAAGGTGTTGACAGAAAATGAAACTTAATTTTATACACAGCCAACAAATCTTAATAGTGGCCTGATTTTTAGTAATGAGACCTCAGCAAAATATGTGTGTCACCAGGGGGGAAGAACATTCATCAGTTTGGAAAAGTCCCTAAACCTGTTTATCAGCCACCTGCTTTAAATTGCTCCTCCTTTTCCAAGAGAGAATTCTGTTGCTTCCTGAAGCCCCTCTAATTGAAAACAACACTCAATTAGGAAAGAGAGAAATGAGATTCCCAACTAGACAACTGTGCATGAATATCAAATGCACACTTGTTCATAATTCATCAAATTAAATATTCAGTTACTGTAGAATAATTAAAGAGAAATTAATAGTCTAAAAGAAACTTCCTGAGCAAGAAATCTAGAGTAGTAGATGTTTTCAGTAGGCAGATTTTGGATGGAATTGAGGAAGCAAATTTTTTAACCTTTTTTGGTCATCTTAGACTAAAATAGTTGGTTTTGTTCTAAATTTGAGCGTCTTACACTAAAATTGTTGGCTTTACTCTGAATTTGAGCATCCTAGACTAAAATTGTTGGCTTTGCTCTGGATTTGAGCATCCTAGACTAAAATTGTTGGCTTTGCTCTGGATTTGATCATCCTAAACTAAAATTGTTGGCTTTACCCTTACTTTGAGCATCCCAGACTAAAATTGTTGGCTTTGTTCTGGATTTCAGCATCCTAGGCTAAAATTGTTGGCTTTGTTCTGGGTTTGATCATCCTAGACTAAAATTGTTGGCTTTGTTCTGGATTTGAGCATCCTAGGCTAAAAGTGTTGTCTTTGCTCTGGATTTGAGCATCCTAGACTAAAATTCTTGGCTTTGTTCTGGATTTGAGGATCCTAGACTAAAATTGTTGTCTTTGCTCTGGATTTGAGCATCCTAGACTAAAATTGATGGCTTTGTTCTGGATTTGAGCATCCTAGACTAAAATTGTTGGCTTTGCTCTGAATTTGAGCATCCTAGACTAAAATTGTTGGCTTTGTTCTGGATTTGATCATCCTAAACTAAAATTGTTGGCTTTGTTCTGGATTTGAGCATCCTAGACTAAAAGTGTTGGCTTTGCTCTGGATTTGAGCATCCTAGACTAAAAGTGTTGGCTTTGCTCTGGATTTGAGCATCCTAGACTAAAATTGTTGGCTTTGTTCTGGATTTGAGCATCCTAGACTAAAATTGTTGGCTTTGCTCTGAATTTGAGCATCCTAGACTAAAAGTGTTGGCTTTGCTCTGGATTTGAGCATCCTAGACTAAAATTGTTGGCTTTGCTCTGGATTTGAGCATCCTAGACTAAAATTGTTGGCTTTGCTCTGGATTTGAGCATCCTACACTAAAATTGTTGGCTTTGTACTGGGTTTGAGCATCCTAGACTAAAATTGTTGGCTTTGCTCTGGATTTGAGCATCCTAGACTAAAATTGTTGGCTTTGCTCTGGATTTGAGCATCCTAGACTAAAAGTGTTGGCCTTGCTCTGGATTTGAGCATCCCAGACTAAAAGTGTTGGCTTTGTTCTGAATTTGAGCATCCTAGACTAAAATTGTTGTCTTTGCGCTGGATTTGAGCATCCTAGACTAAAATTGTTGGCTTTGTTCTGGATTTGAGCATCCTAGACTAAAAGTGTTGGCTTTGTTCTGGATTTGAGCATCCTAGACTAAAATTGTTGGCTTTGCTCTGGATTTGAGTATCCTAGACTAAAATTGTTGGCTTTGTTCTGGGTTTGATCATCTTAGACTAAAATTGTTGTCTTTGCTCTGGATTTGAACATCCTAGGCTAAAATTGTTGGCTTTGTTCTGGGATTGATCATCTTAGACTAAAATTGTTGTCTTTGCGCTGGATTTGAGCATCCTAGGCTAAAATTGTTGGCTTTACCCTTACTTTGAGCATCCCAGACTAAAATTGTTGGCTTTGTTCTGGATTTCAGCATCCTAGGCTAAAATTGTTGGCTTTGTTCTGGGTTTGATCATCCTAGACTAAAATTGTTGGCTTTGTTCTGGATTTGAGCATCCTAGGCTAAAATTGTTGTCTTTGTTCTGGATTTGATCATCCTAAACTAAAATTGTTGGCTTTACCCTTACTTTGAGCATCCTAGACTAAAATTGTTGGCTTTGTTCTGGATTTCAGCATCCTAGGCTAAAATTGTTGGCTTTGTTCTGGGTTTGATCATCCTAGACTAAAATTGTTGGCTTTGTTCTGGATTTGAGCATCCTAGACTAAAAGTGTTGGCTTTGTTCTGGATTTGAGCATCCTAGACTAAAATTGTTGTCTTTGCTCTGGATTTGAGCATCCTAGACTAAAATTGTTGACTTTGTTCTGAATTTGAGCATCCTAGACTAAAATTGTGCTTTGTTCTGGATTTGATCATCCTAGATTAAAATTGTTGGCTTTGTTCTGGATTTGAGCATCCTAGACTGAAATTGTTGTCTTTGCTCTTGCTTTGAGCATCCTAGACTAAAAATTGTTGGCTTTGTTCTGAATTTGAGCATCCTAGACTAAAATTGTGCTTAGTTCTGGATTTGAGCATCCTAGACTGAAATTGTTGTCTTTGCTCTTGCTTTGATCATCCTAGGCTAAAATTGTTGGCTTTGTCCTGGATTTGATCATCCTAGACTAAAATTGTTGGCTTTGTTCTGAATTTGAGCATCCTAGACTAAAATTGTGCTTAGTTCTGGATTTGAGCATCCTAGGCTAAAATTGTTGGCTTTGTTCTTGCCTTGAGCATCCTAGACTAATATTGTTGCCTTTGCTCTGGATTTGAGCATCCCAGACTAAAAGTGTTGGCTTTGTTCTGGATTTGAGCATCCTAGACTAAAAGTGTTGGCTTTGTTCTGGCTTTGAGCATCCTAGACTAAAAGTGTTGGCTTTGTTCTGGATTTGAGCATCCTAGACTAAAATTGTTGGCTTTGCTCTGGATTTGAGCATCCTAGACTAAAATTGTGCTTTGTTCTGAATTTGAGCATCCTAGACTAAAATAGTTGTCTTTGTTCTGGCTTTGATCATCCTAGACTAAAAGTGTTGGCTTTGTTCTTGCCTTGATCATCCTAGACTAAAATTGTTGGCTTTGCTCTGGATTTGAGCATCCTAGACTAGAATTGTTGGCTTTGTTCTGGATTTGAGCATCCTAGACTAAAATTGTTGGCTTTGTTCTTGCCTTGAGCATCCTAGACTAATATTGTTGCCTTTGGTCTGGATTTGAGCATCCCAGACTAAAAGTGTTGGCTTTGTTCTTGCCTTGAGCATCCTAGACTAAAAGTGTTGGCTTTGTTCTGGATTTGAGCATCCTAGACTAAAATTGTTGGCTTTGTTCTTGCCTTGAGCATCCTAGACTAATATTGTTGGCTTTGCTCTGGATTTGAGCATCCTAGACTAAAAGTGTTGGCTTTGTTCTGGATTTGAGCATCCTAGACTAAAATTGTTGGCTTTGTTCTTGCCTTGAGCATCCTAGGCTAAAATTGTTGGCTTTGTCCTGGATTTGAGCATCCCAGGCTAAAATTGTTGGCTTTGTTCTGGATTTGAGCATCCTAGACTAAAATTGTTGGCTTTGCTCTGGATTTGAGCATCCTAGACTAGAATTGTTGGCTTTGTTCTGGATTTGAGCATCCTAGACTAAAATTGTTGGCTTTGTTCTTGCCTTGAGCATCCTAGGCTAAAATTGTTGGCTTTGTCCTGGATTTGAGCATCCCAGGCTAAAATTGTTGGCTTTGTTCTGGATTTGATCATCCTAGACTAAAATTGTTGGCTTTGTTCTGAATTTGAGCATCCTAGACTAAAATTGTGCTTAGTTCTGGATTTGAGCATCCTAGGCTAAAATTGTTGGCCTTGCTCTTGATTTACTGCAGCTATTGGCCATACAGTCTGTGATGTCTATATGCAGTGTGCTCATTGCTTGGAAATAAGGCTGCAGCTGTAATAGCTGGTAAGACCTTTCTTTTGTGTTCTAGATGTCACATGTGTTTAATCAGCAGAAAGATATCCTGCCAAAATCATCGTGAGGTGCCTTTCTCTGCGTGTGTGTGTGTCCCCAATGACTTCACACTCAGCATAATGAAGAGGGTGTTTGTAAAGGACTGGGAGTCTTAAGAATTCATAGAGGCAGGTGGTTTTGGTTGATCAGTCACCACCTCTGTACTTAAGTGTTTTTATCATAGGCCTTTGTATTTGTACTCAGTTTGGGGCCACTCACTACAAGAAGGATATTGAGCTGGTGGAGCGTGTCCAGAGAAGGGCAATGAGACTTTTGAAGGCACTGGAGCACATGGCCCATAAGGAGTATACGAGGAGTTGGGGGTTGTTCAGGCTGGAGAGAAGGCTGAGGGGAGACCTCATTGCTCTCTACTACTACCTGAAGGGAGTTTGCAACAAGGAAGGGGCAGCCTCTTCTCCTTGGTTTCGAACAACAGGACTAGCAGAAATGGTTTCAGGCTGTTCCAGGAGAGGTTCAGGCTGGATGCTAGGAAATATTTCATCACTGAGAGGGTTCTCACAGGATCACAGAATTCCTTAGATGGGAAAAGACCTTCAAGCTCATTGAGTCCAATCATTAGTTTCACACTGATAAGTCCTTGACTAAACCAAATCCCTCAGCACAACATCTCATCACTATGAATCACTACGGTTGGAAAGGACCACCAGGAGATTGTTCTCCTGGTTGGAAAGGACCACCACTGGAATGGTTGGCCAAGGGTGGAATCATAGAATCAACCAGGTTGGAAGAGACCTCCAAGCTCAGCCAGTCCAACCTAGCATCCAGCCCTATCCAGTCAACCAGACCATGGCACTAAGTGCCTCATCCAGGCTTTTCTTGAACACCTCCAGGGACAGTGACTCCACCACCTCCCTGAGCAGCCCATTCCAATGCCAATCACTCTCTCTGCCAACAACTTCCTCCTAACATCCAGCCTAGACCTTCCCTGGCACAACTTGAGACCTTGTTCTTGTGGTGGAGGTGCACTAGTGGTAGTGGTGGAGTTGCCATCCCTGGAGGTGTTTAAGCAGCCTGTGGACCTGGTGCTTAAGGACATGTTTTAGGACACTAAGCTGAGTCAAGGGTTGGACTGGCTGACCTTTGAGGTCTCTTGCAGCTGGATGTTTTCTGTGATATTGATAGTAACAAAAAAGAATGATATAGCCAGTAGAAATAAAACCTATTTGCCTTCTGGCCTGTGTAGATTCGTATGAGGGCAGTTTTCAGATTGATGTTTAAAAAAGAAGGGCAAGTGTGGAAGCTGAGAGGGGAATGCACACCTGAATTTAGAAATCATTATTGCATCTCAGACTTCCTAAAGGGTATGCTGTGCACTGCAGCCAGAAGTATTTTTCTTAGAAGTTGACTGCAGTGTGCTAGAGCTGGTGACTAAACTCATTAGCTTAATTGGGGTCAAAGTTTCCCTTAGCCTTTTCATAGTAATCCAGTGACTTGACTTTAATTTGGCACTCAAAACAGTAATGCTGTGGTAAACATTAAGATACCTCGGTGAAAACAGCATCAAGAGAGGGTTAAATGTTTAAACAGTTGTTTCATCATAAGCTTATCAGTAAGCATTTGTGATTTAATTACCTTCTTTTTTTAAAGTTAGACCTTCCCTGAAAATTTTATTGCTCCTCAGTTGTTTTTGCTTTGCTTTGTTTTCAGTTTGAGGCATTTCTGACATTTCAGCTTGGTGATAAGCAGATGATTCACAGTTGAAGGATTCGTCAGCAGGAGCATCCCTGTTACAGAGTATGTGGTCAAGGGCAGCACTTACTTTAGTTTCAGGTCTGCACATCTAATCATGTGGATGCCACATTTCAATCCTCTGAAGGATGTTGCCAGTCCACCACTTTGTAACAGGAGTGTATGTCTCTGCTTGTGTGGTCCACCCCACAACTCATAGAGTCATAGATTAAAACAGGTTAGAAGGTCAGCCAGTCCAGCCTATCACACAGCCCTGTCCGATCAAGCAGACCATGGCACTAAGTGCCTCATCCAGCCTTTTCTTGAACATTTTCAGGGACAGTGACTCCACCACCTCCCTGGGCAGCCCATTCCAATGCCAATGTCTCTCTCTGACAACAACTTCCTCCTAACATCCAGCCTAGACCTCCCCTGGCACAACTTGAGACTGTGTCCCCTTGTTCTATTGCTGCTTGCCTGGGAGAAGAGACCAACCCCACCTGGCTACAACCTCCCTTCAGGGAGTTGTAGACAGCAATGAGCTCTGCCCTGAGCCTCCTCTTCTGCAGGCTGCACACCCCCAGCTCCCTCAGCCTCTCCTCACAGGGCTGTGCGCCAGGCTCCTCTCCAGCTTCGTCACCCTTCACTGGACACACTTCAGTACCTCAACCTCAAGTACCTCTTGAATTGAGTAGCCCAGAACTGGACAGAGCACTCAAGGTGTGGCCTGAAGTGTGCTGAGTACAGGGGCAGAATAACCTCCCTTGTCCTACTGGCCACACTTCCCGACAGAATTGATGCCTGTATAAATGAGGGCTTTGCAAGAAGGCTTTCAACCCTTCACGACACTGATGCAGCTATTAGCTGTCATGACCCTACACTGAAGTTCCCAGAATGAGCATTGGAGGAAAATGGCAGTAAGATAAATCATTTCCATTTTTGTAGAGTATATTTTTCCTGAGATAGGAATGCCAGGGCTCTTGTGTTTATTTTTGTCACTATCAAAAAGGTATTTTCATGTACTCAAAATATAAGAATGCTTCTCTAGCTTAAAGAAAGTCAGCAGCAGAGATAAGGTGTCTGTAGTTTTTACGTGAGTGTATTGAGTAATCTCACCCATCGTCCTTTACTTTGTGCTTGCTGCTTTTATTTTGCAATAAAGCTTTGTTTTAGTGCCTTTTCACTGCTAGTCCTTTAGAGCTGGTGAGCTAAAGCACGTCAGTAACCAGCACCAAAGCTTTAGTGCCTTTTCACTGCTAGTCCTTTAGAGCTGCTTAGCTAAAGCACATCAGTAACCAGCACCAAAGCTTTAGTGCCTTTTCACTGCTAGTCCTTTAGAGCTGGTGAGCTAAAGCACATCAGTAACCAGCACCAAAGCTTTAGTGCCTTTTCACTGCTGGTCCTTTAGAGCTGGTGAGCTAAAGCACATCAGTAACCAGCACCAAAGCTTTAGTGCCTTTTCACTGCTAGTCCTTTAGAGCTGGTGAGCTAAAGCACATCAGTAACCAGCACCAAAGCTTTAGTGCCTTTTCACTGCTGGTCCTTTAGAGCTGGTGAGCTAAAGCACATCAGTAACCAGCACCGAAGCTTTAGTGCCTTTTCACTGCTAGTCCTTTAGAGCTGCTTAGCTAAAGCACATCAGTAACCAGCACCAAAGCTTTAGTGCCTTTTCACTGCTAGTCCTTTAGAGCTGGTGAGCTAAAGCACATCAGTAACCAGCACCAAAGCTTTAGTGCCTTTTCACTGCTGGTCCTTTAGAGCTGGTGAGCTAAAGCACATCAGTAACCAGCACCAAAGCTTTAGTGCCTTTTCACTGCTAGTCCTTTAGAGCTGCTTAGCTAAAGCACATCAGTAACCAGCACCAAAGCTTTAGTGCCTTTTCACTGCTAGTCCTTTAGAGCTGGTGAGCTAAAGCACATCAGTAACCAGCAAGAAAGCTTTAGTGCCTTTTCACTGCTAGTCCTTTAGAGCTGCTTAGCTAAAGCACATCAGTAACCAGCACCAAAGCTTTAGTGCCTTTTCACTGCTAGTCCTTTAGAGCTGGTGAGCTAAAACACATCAGTAACCAGCACCAAAGCTTTAGTGCCTTTTCACTGCTAGTCCTTTAGAGCTGGTGAGCTAAAGCACATCAGTAACCAGCAAGAAAGCTTTAGTGCCTTTTCACTGCTAGTCCTTTAGAGCTGGTGAGCTAAAGCACATGAGTAACCAGCAACAAAGCTTTAGTGCCTTTTCACTGCTAGTCCTTTAGAGCTGGTGAGCTAAAGCACATCAGTAACCAGCACCAAAGCTTTAGTGCCTTTTCACTGCTAGTCCTTTAGAGCTGGTCAGCTAAAGCACATCAGTAACCAGCACCAAAGCTTTAGTGCCTTTTCACTGCTAGTCCTTTAGAGCTGGTGAGCTAAAGCACATCAGTAACCAGCACCAAAGCTTTAGTGCCTTTTCACTGCTAGTTCTTTAGAGCTGGTCAGCTAAAGCACATCAGTAACCAGCACCAAAGCTTTAGTGCCTTTTCACTGCTAGTCCTTTAGAGCTGGTGAGCTAAAGCACATCAGTAACCAGCAAGAAAGCTTTAGTGCCTTTTCACTGCTAGTCCTTTAGAGCTGGTGAGCTAAAGCACATGAGTAACCAGCAACAAAGCTTTAGTGCCTTTTCACTGCTAGTCCTTTAGAGCTGGTGAGCTAAAGCACATCAGTAACCAGCACCAAAGCTTTAGTGCCTTTTCACTGCTAGTCCTTTAGAGCTGGTGAGCTAAAGCACATCAGTAACCAGCACCAAAGCTTTAGTGCCTTTTCACTGCTGGTCCTTTAGAGCTGGTGAGCTAAAACACATCAGTAACCAGCAACAAAGCTTTAGTGCCTTTTCACTGCTAGTCCTTGAGAGCTGCTTAGCTAAAGCACATCAGTAACCAGCACCAAAGCTTTAGTGCCTTTTCACTGCTAGTCCTTTAGAGCTGGTGAGCTAAAGCACATGAGTAACCAGCACCAAAGCTTTAGTGCCTTTTCACTGCTAGTCCTTTAGAGCTGGTGAGCTAAAGCACATCAGTAACCAGCACCAAAGCTTTAGTGCCTTTTCACTGCTGGTCCTTTAGAGCTGGTGAGCTAAAACACATCAGTAACCAGCACCAAAGCTTTAGTGCCTTTTCACTGCTAGTCCTTTAGAGCTGGTGAGCTAAAGCACATCAGTAACCAGCACCAAAGCTTTAGTGCCTTTTCACTGCTAGTCCTTTAGAGCTGGTGAGCTAAAGCACATCAGTAACCAGCAACAAAGCTTTAGTGCCTTTTCACTGCTAGTCCTTTAGAGCTGGTGAGTTAAAACAGATCAGTAACCAGCAACAAAGCTTTAGTGCCTTTTCACTGCTAGTCCTTTAGAGCTGGTGAGCTAAAGCACATCAGTAACCAGCACCAAAGCTTTAGTGCCTTTTCACTGCTAGTCCTTTAGAGCTGGTGAGCTAAAGCACATCAGTAACCAGCAACAAAGCTTTAGTGCCTTTTCACTGCTAGTCCTTTAGAGCTGGTGAGCTAAAGCACATCAGTAACCAGCAACAAAGCTTTAGTGCCTTTTCACTGCTGGTCCTTTAGAGCTGGTGAGTTAAAACAGATCAGTAACCAGCACCAAAGCTTTAGTGCCTTTTCACTGCTAGTCCTTTAGAGCTGGTGAGCTAAAGCACATCAGTAACCAGCAACAAAGCTTTAGTGCCTTTTCACTGCTAGTCCTTTAGAGCTGGTGAGTTAAAACAGATCAGTAACCAGCAACAAAGCTTTAGTGCCTTTTCACTGCTAGTCCTTTAGAGCTGGTGAGCTAAAGCACATCAGTAACCAGCACCAAAGCTTTAGTGCCTTTTCACTGCTGGTCCTTTAGAGCTGGTGAGTTAAAACAGATCAGTAACCAGCACCAAAGCTTTAGTGCCTTTTCACTGCTGGTCCTTTAGAGCTGGTGAGCTAAAGCACATCAGTAACCAGCACCAAAGCTTTAGTGCCTTTTCACTGCTAGTCCTTTGGAGCTGGTGAGTTAAAACAGATCAGTAACCAGCAACAAAGCTTTAGTGCCTTTTCACTGCTAGTCCTTTAGAGCTGGTGAGCTAAAGCACATCAGTAACCAGCACCAAAGCTTTAGTGCCTTTGCACTGCTAGTCCTTTGGAGCTGGTGAGTTAAAACAGATCAGTAACCAGCAACAAAGCTTTAGTGCCTTTTCACTGCTAGTCCTTTGGAGCTGGTGAGTTAAAACAGATCAGTAACCAGCAACAAAGCTTTAGTGCCTTTTCACTGCTAGTCCTTTAGAGCTGGTCAGCTAAAGCACATCAGTAACCAGCACCAAAGCTTTAGTGCCTTTTCACTG
The DNA here is from genome assembly GCF_015220805.1 of Pogoniulus pusillus. Lineage (NCBI taxonomy): Eukaryota > Metazoa > Chordata > Aves > Piciformes > Lybiidae > Pogoniulus > Pogoniulus pusillus. The sequence continues at coordinate 47,004,491 of NC_087265.1, forward strand.
CTAGTCCTTTAGAGCTGGTGAGCTAAAACACATCAGTAACCAGCACCAAAGCTTTAGTGCCTTTTCACTGCTGGTCCTTTAGAGCTGGTGAGCTAAAGCACATCAGTAACCAGCACCAAAGCTTTAGTGCCTTTTCACTGCTAGTCCTTTGGAGCTGGTGAGCTAAAGCACATCAGTAACCAGCACCAAAGCTTTAGTGCCTTTTCACTGCTAGTCCTTTAGAGCTGGTGAGCTAAAGCACATCAGTAACCAGCACCAAAGCTTTAGTGCCTTTTCACTGCTAGTCCTTTGGAGCTGGTGAGCTAAAGCACATCAGTAACCAGCAACAAAACCTCAGTTTCTCTGCTGGTGAGTTTGAGAAGCTGGAGTGGAACAATTGGCAACAACATCACTGTCTGTCTTGTGTTTCTTTCTTTCAGCAAGTCCACCTGAGCCTGATTCACGAAGCACCTACACTCTGCAGAATTACTTGAACAATGACTATAACTACGTAACATACAATCTGCAGTGGATTTCAGGTAATTGATTTCCACACAGGTCATGAACACTGAGGAAATGGGCTACCTTGAGCAAACACATCCCATCATTCTGAGGTAATGAGTGTATCCTGAGCCAAAAAAAAAAAGGGACTGACTTTGTAAATCATGCCATTGTAGAAAAAGGCATTGCTCAAAGAATTGGCAGTGTCTTTGTCTTTCTCTGTTGTCCATGTTTGTACCAAGCTATATTCTCCCACTAAAAGAGCATCCATACTTCTGTGCTTTTTTGTAGAAGCATATTTACCCTCTGCAATGTGTCAGGTTCCTGTGCATCAGACTATCAGGGAACAGAAGAATTCAGGACACTTTTCTTTTGAGTATGCTTAGTGCCCCAAGGGAAAGATAGGCCAGAAGGTGGAGGCTGTGAGCCCCAAGACTACACTGTGTAGTTTTGTACAGATCAAGTGGCAGTCCTAATGGTGTCTGTGAGTCCATGTGTCACTGCTTATGTTTTGGGCATGTTTGGAGATCTCACACATGACTATGGTGCAAAATGCAAAGTCTTCACCCTAATTCAGTGGATGCCAGTAAGGTGAGACCTGACTGATGGTGTTGGTATAAATATGCAGAGACCTGGTAACTTGTAGTGCTCCAGTACAGCAGTGTGTAGGAGACTGGAAACGCCTGGTAACAAATCCATATAGAACATTCTCCTAGAGTTCCATATAGGAACATTGTTACAGAATCATAGAATCAAGCAGGTTGGAAGAGACCTCCAAGATGATCCAGTCCAACCTATTTGCCCTGTCCAATCAACTAGACCATGGCACTAAGTGCCTCGTGCCTGCACATGAGCCAGCAGTGTGCCCAGGTGGCCAAGAGAGCCAGTGGCATCCTGGCCTGCATCAGGAATGGTGTGGTCAGCAGGAGCAGGGAGGTCATTCTGCCCCTGTACTCTGCACTGCTTAGACCACACCTCGAGTACTGTGTTCAGTTCTGGGCCCCCCAGTTTAGGAGGGACATTGAAATGCTTGAGCGTGTCCAGAGAAGGGCGATGAGGCTGGGGAGAGGCCTTGAGCACAGCCCTACGAGGAGAGGCTGAGGGAGCTGGGATTGGTTAGCCTGGAGAAGAGAAGGCTCAGGGGTGACCTTATTGCTGTCTACAGCTACCTGAGGGGTGGTTGTGGCCAGGAGTAGGTTGCTCTCTTCTCTCAGGTGGCCAGCACCAGAACGAGAGGACACAGCCTCAGGCTGTGCCAGGGGAGATTTAGGCTGGAGGTGAGGAGAAAGTTCTTCCCTGAGAGAGTCATTGGACACTGGAATGGGCTGCCCGGGGAGGTGGTGGAGTCGCCGTCCCTGGAGCTGTTCAAGGCAGGATTGGACGTGGCACTTGGTGCCATGGTCTGGCCTTGAGCACTGTGGTAAAGGGTTGGACTTGATGATCTGTGAGGTCTCTTCCAACCTTGGTGATACTGTGATACTGTGGCATCCTTTCATTAAAGAAGTGGGAAACACAACACTGATCAGATTTCTAAATTTCACTTCCTACTTAAAAACCTGAGGGAGAAAAAATAGTAACTGTTGAGCATTTTACTTATGATCTATTAGCAACTCTCTTCTTCTTCTTCTTCTTCTTGTAGGAAATCAGTATCTTCACAAAACAGCTGATGGGGACATCCTACGTGTCGATGCTAACAGTGGAATGTCCTCTGTAGTCATTGCAAAGACTATATTAGTAGGTTGAATTGTGGCTATGCAGACTTTGGGAAAGGTATTGAATTTAATGTTTTATTCAGTGTGTTTCTTGCCATCAGTGCTTATTGTGTTCCTTTGTGCTCTTTGTTCACAGGATGAGTACAAAGCAACCACAGCTATATTGTCTCCTGACCAAAGATTCGCGCTTCTGCAGTACAACTATGTAAAGGTACAAGTGCAGTTTTTTCTTCTTTGGGCATGAAACTGGGAAAGAAAGGTCTGTGCACAGCTGAAACTGAGATGATAGGAGGGAAATGCAGGGGGATGGATGAATGAGATGGATGTCTGCAGGGAAGCAGAGAAGTTGAACAGGCAGCAGGAGAGCAGTGATTGATTACGTCTGCAAGCTTGGCAGAAGAAATATGAGCACCTGAGAAAAGCTGGGTAAAAAGTGGATGGAGAAATGTCACAAGGAGAATGAGGATAGTTCCTCTAGGAAGACAAGCTGGAAGAATAGATAGACATGACTGCCCAAAGAGTTTTGTGGTTAAGGAGAAGGGATGAGTTGATATGCTTATATACATACACTTACACATATATAGTGTGTATGTGATTGTTGTGTTGTGGTGTTAGGACATAAGGACACAAAACAAGTAAACGAAAAGCAGCATGTGTTTACAAGAGAAGAATATCCTCTTGCACTTGGAGTGGACTTGGATGTCCTAGTTCCCTACTGTCAGTAAGCACATGGAAGACTTCCAGCACAATCCCTTATCCTGGCTTCATGCTAAACCATCCAGAAGAGGTCAACCTACATTTATGCCAGGCAGCATGAAAGCCTGTCCCTGTGTGCCAGCTGAGGAGTGACAGAAATATAACGAAGGCAGTAATTTGCCCTAGAGTCTGTGCATGAAAAAAAGCCAGTAACTTTGTTGTTGGCTTGTTATTTTCCCCCTTTTCCTAGAGAGCTGTCTATTTTGTTTGTAAAAAGCTGGATGTTGGCTTGTGCAGTGTAGAAATACCACAGCACAATGTCACTCTCTCACACTCTGCCAGCCCTGCACGTAGCTGTCAGGTTTTATCAGTTCTAAGTGCTACTAAGCTACTTACCCTTTAGCTCTTTAAATTGGTCAGTATTATTTGACTTTCCACTGCATCATTAGTAGCCACAGAATTCCTTTATATTTTTCCAGCCACCCTGGGCATCCCCTCACATACAATATCTTACTCTATAGTAATTCTGTTTGTTGCAGGAGTGAATTTGCTTTCAAAACCTTTATATAATAGTGTGATAGAAAGCTATGTTGTTATTAATCTTCACTGCAAGAAAACAGGCTCTCAAAATGATTCATGAGGATGTAGACATTCCTTATGTAATAGCCATCTGGTTGTGTAGTACTAAGGTATTGTTTTATATCTTCATGCCAACCATCATAGAAAGTAACGTTAGTGTAACGTGTCAGCACCGTGGGCTGAATCAAACCTTTTTGGCCTCACATAGTGGCCACATTAAAATGTGACTACTTTATCATCATTATCAACTTTCTCTCTCTAAGTGCCCACAGTGTGATGCAAACTTCAAGAGGGAGGTTTCTGAGAGATAGGGTTTATTTCTGTGATAATATGAATGGGAATAGGTCACGCTGAAAGTAGAGGAGCTGCTACAGAAACACTGCAGGGATTTCTGAGGACTGCTAAACAGGAAGATGCCAAGTTAAATAATACAGCCTGGAAAATGAGACAGAAAACAGCAAGTGTGCCAGTAAGGCAGAAGGAGGAGGATTAGCTCTGCATAGCTGTGCTAGTCTGCCATGCAGCTACAAGAACTTCAGACAATCTGCAGCATCTCTGTACCTAGTCAGTGGTCTTTGGCATAGAATTTAAGTGATGAGTCCAGGGTGGTGGTGGTAATTCTTCATTCTTTCTTCAACCTTGCAGAGATTTGCTACCCATGTATGTTTGTTGTGTTAATGTCCTGGCCAAAAATCTGAGGAGGGTTTCAGAGGTTCCTGCAGCATCTCTATCTCTGTACCTAGTCAGTGGTCTTTGACATAGGATTTAAGTGATGAGCCCAGAGTGGTGATAATTCTTCAGTCTTTCTTCAACCTTGCAGAGATTTGCTACCCATGTATGTTTGCTGTGTTAATGTCTGTCCTGGCCAAAAAATTGAGGAGGGTTTCAGAGGTTCCTGCAGCATCTCTGGCTCTGTACCTAGTCAGTGGTCTTTGGCATAGGATTTAAGTGATGAGCCCAGAGTGGTGATAATTCTTCAGTCTTTCTTCAACCTTGCAGAGATTTGCTACCCATGTATGTTTGCTGTGTTAATGTCTGTCCTGGCCAAAAAATTGAGGAGGGTTTCAGAGGTTCCTGCAGCATCTCTATCTCTGTACCTAGTCAGTGGTCTTTGGCATAGGATTTGTGATGAGCCCAGAGTGGTGATAATTCTTCAGTCTTTCTTCAACCTTGCAGAGATTTGCTACCCATGTATGTTTGTTGTGTTGATGTCTGTCCTGGCCAAAAAATTGAGGAGGGTTTCAGAGGTTCCTGCAGCATCTCTGGCCTCTCTATCTCTGTACCTAGTCAGTGGTCTTTGGCACAGTATTGAAGTGATGAGCCCAGAGTGGTGATAATTCTTGTCTTTTATTAAACCTTGCAGAGATTTGCTACCCATGTATGTTTGTTGTGTTGATGTCTGTCCTCACCAAAATTCTGAGGAGGGTTTCAGAGGTAGTTCAAACTATGAGAAGTGAATCCTGGTGAAATTCATTTTCTTCACCCTATAATACTTCTTTTACAGTTGTGGAGGCATTCCTATACAGCTTCATATTACATCTATGATTTCAATAGCAGGTCAGTAATTTTTGTGACTACAAAGTGTAGTTTTCTTACATTCTTTTGCAATGAAATAACATTTCACTGATTTCTCTTACCTGCATTTTGTTTGTGTTTTATTTTCCAGCTCTGTTTTAGATGCCAAACTACTGCATAACGATACACAATATATATCCTGGTCACCTGTTGGTCACAAACTGGTTAGTAAATATAAGCCAAACTTAAAACAGTACATGAGACGTGGAAGCTCACATCATCTGTACACTTGAGGTTTGGGGACTTTCCCACTTGTAGATGAACTATGTCAAATAGCTTACAATTTGACTGCTGCTACTGGAAAGACTCCAGAATCTCTCTCCTTGTTTTGTTAGGTTCGTCGGTGAAAATGCATTCCTGAAAGCAGTAGTGGCCCCAGTAGTTATGAAATGAAGGAATGCTCAGGAACTTGATAGTTTTTATAGTTGCAGACAGTAGCTCATCCCATTCAAAGATGTCAGGATTAGAGTTGTCAACTTGCCCATCACTCTGATTTTTATCTCGTGACTACACCATAGCCGATGGAAGATTTGTTTAATGGATGCAGGATCAAATTCTCTCTTGAACTCTTCCCTGCTGTCCTTTTCTTCCTCCTCTCCAATCCCAAGCCACTGTTTGCAAGGCTGGTGCATTCCCATGATGAGTGTTGGACCTGATTAAAGAGCTGTCACTGGAGAATGTGCTGTTTATGCTTTCTGCATTTCACGTGAGGATTATGAAGCCCAACAACGGAGGCAAAGGAACGCGAAAAGAGCTCTCTGCATCTCAGAGCAGAGCCCTGCAATGAAATTGTTCACCAGGCACAACAAGGTGTCATGAAATTGTTTTCAGGTTGTGTAGTCTCCTTCTCTGGAGACTTTCAAAACCTGTCTGGATGCATTCCTCTGTGATCTGTGCTAGATTGTGTGGTCCTGCTCTGGCAGGGGGGTTGGATTCGACGATCCCCTTGGGTCCCTTCCAACCCCTAATATCCTGCGATCCTGTGATTAAAGAGGCAGGCAGGTGCCAAAAACTAGAGGAGTTCTGAGCATTACTGAAGAAATGCATTGTCTTTGCAGACCTATGACCATTGCTGAGGTCCCCATTAATGTTTTACTACAGTACTGGCAGTTTTCTTGGAAAGACAACTTAGTGAAAAACAGCTCCTAATGAAGGAAAATAAGTTTGTACCTCAACAGAAGACCTTCCAAACTTGATAGTCATGTAGTTTGTCATAGTTGTTTGGTCTTTTGCCTGAACTTAGTAAATCAAGTTGTTTGAGTATCAGTGATGCTTGGTGAAATGCAGCTTTCAAAGACAGATCTTCTCGTTTGATAGAAAAGTAGATTTCTCAGTAGATGAGGCAGAGGAAGTAGGATTTACTCTAACAATAATTGCAATCACAATGATGTTTTGCAGGCATATGTTTGGAATAATAATGTTTATATAAAAGATTCACCAACAGCAGAACCTGTGCAGATCACTAGAAGTGGAGAAGAGAATAAGATTTTCAATGGAATACCAGATTGGGTTTATGAAGGTAACTGTCAAGCATCATTTATTTTGCATTATGATGTAAAACCCCTTGTTTATAAGGCTGTCATTCTTTTTGTATCACTGTTCTTTGATTTCTTGCAACTAAAAGCAATCAAAGTCTGTATTTTAACAGAAGCATGCATCCTTGCCTGTCATTGGACACTGGAATGGGCTGCCCAGGGAGGTGGTGGAGTGGCTGTGCCTGGGGCAGTTCAAGGCAGGATTGGACGTGGCACTTGGTGCCATGGTCTGGCCTTGAGCTCTGTGGTAAAGGGTTGGACTTGATGATCTGTGAGGTCTCTTCCAACCCTGATGATACTGTGATAATGTGAAGATTTAAGATCAGAAATGAGTTCACCTCATTTGCAGTGCATCATCTTGTGTGAATTAGCTTCACATCATAACCAGGTTGGAAGAGACTTCCAAGATCATCCAGTCCAACCTAGCACCCAGCCCTAGCCAATCAACCAGACCATGGCACTAAGTGCCTCATGCAGGCTTTTCTTCAACACCTCCAGGGACAGTGACTCCACCACCTTCCTGGGCAGCTCATTCCAATGCCAATCACTCTCTGTGAAGAACTTCCTCCTAACATCCAGCCCATAGCTCCCTATGGGAATGCAGAATGCAGAAGAGGTGCAGGTGCAGGAGAGCTGTGGGAATGGAGTGAAGAGAAGTGACAACAGGCAGATCCTTGTAATAACAGACCTTGGGTCTCAGCTCCCCTGGCACAACTTGAGACTGTGTCCTCTTGCTCTGTTGCTGGTTGCCTGGCAGAAGAGCCCAACCCCACCTGGCTACAGCCTCCCTTCAGGGAGTTGTAGACAGCAATGAGCTCTGCCCTGAGCCTCCTCTGCTGCAGGCTGCACACCCCCAGCTCCCTCAGCCTCTCCTCACAGGGCTGTGCTCCAGGCCCCTCCCCAGCCTTGTCACCCCTCTCTGGACACATTCCAGTATCTCAGCATCTCTCTTGAACTGAGTTACTGATACTGATTTGATAAATCATAGTCATTGATCTCATTTCAGAACTCCAACAAACAATCAGCACTTTGGCCTGTGAACTTCAACTGAAAAAAAGAGAATTATTAAAAACTAAAGGGAAGTACCTAGGACAGAGGAGCCAACTTACCAGTTGTAACTTACCAATTGTAATTTAATGCATTTGCTTGTCTTCCAGAGGAAATGTTTGGCAGCCATTCTGCTCTGTGGTGGTCTCCAAATGGCAGTTTTGTGGCATACGCAGTCTTCAACGATACAGAAGTTCCTCTTATAGAGTATTCCTTTTATTCTGAGGACACCTTGCAGTATCCAAAGATCATTAGAATCCCATATCCCAAGGTCTGTGTTATTTGTTAAACATGGTTGTTGTGCAGTTTCATTAAGAGAGTAGTCTCATTTAATCGGTTTCTGCTAATGAAAATATTGTCTGTCTCTCCTCAACAGCTTGCTGTGATTACTCTTTCTGAAGTCAACAGCATCTGGCAATGTTAAAGTTGTTTTTTTTTTCCAGGAACATGAAAGGAAAAAAAATAAAGCATTTAAGCTATTATTCTTTCAGCAGAAAATGTTGAGGTGGCAAGTAGGTGTTTAGCTATAAAAAGGCTTGGGAAGTTGAAGTTGATAGAAACATGCATTGTGTTAGCGTTGTGCTTGGTATTCAGAATGGAATCTCTTCAACTAGTGCAGCATTTTTAGTTGTTTGATGTTTCCTGTAGTGTGGGGTGGAGGGGAGGAATCTCCTGATCTTTGCCCTCATCTAAAGCTTGCTGAGTTTTAGCTGTCACAATGAAGCCTTTGCTGCGTGCAGCTGCTTCTCCTTTTTTCTCCCCGCATGACTTGGTGCCCACTGCCTGGGACACAGTTGGCACTGGACTAAATAATGTGACTCAGAGTCCAATGTGCTCCAAAGAGACTCTGTCAGATACTCCCCAGTTGGAAAGTTTCATGTATAATGCCAGTTTTACCTGTGTGAAGTTAACTGACATTTCACAGGACTCTGACTTAGCAGAGTGATGCAGCAGTGCATGCAAACTCGATACAAGTGCAAATTACACTTGGAGTACAACTGTTGCACTCTGTGCACTGTTAAACCACAGTGCAAATGTAGTTCTCATTGCTAGTCTCCATAACATGCTTTACTAGTGCAGTGCTGGGCCTTCCCCTTTGTTGGGAAGGAGCACATGAAACCATCTCAAGCCAATCACTGTAAGTTATTTGTTCATCATTTGGTTTCTAGATTGCATGTTGGGCTGAGGCACCTGTATTTCCCCCCATGTTGCTCTGTTCAGCTCAGGAAGGTATTTTCAATCCTTTAACTGGTGCAGAACAGCCAACTGATTGCTCAACTGATAGAGTTGTTTATCTGGGCTGAAAGTCACCCTCTGATCCTCTTTGTGCCGGGTTCATCTTTCTCTGCAGCACTTGTGGTCATCCCCTGTGCTTCCCAGAGCTTCAGGGGCACAAGATCTTTGCTTGTCCTTTTGGAAGCCTTCCCAAGAGGGGTCACTGATGCTCTGCCCTGAGTGTGTCTCTGGTGAAGAAACATGGGTGTGCAAAAAACTGACAATTCATATTACACCTTCTGTTAGAAACTCATTTTGTTTGGAATATTACTGACTTCTGGATGTGGGTCAGCTACAGCTGCCTAGCATTTATGAAGAGGACTTGGCTAGCTGTCCTCTGGAGAAGTCTTCATTGACACAGTTACATTGCCATCAGAAGCACTACATTAAAATACCGAGGTTTATGTACTGCAGTCACAACTTCCATTCTGATATAGGCAGCTGTTAGATGGTCACTTATTGTAAGGTTCCCATGAAGAAGCTCTTTTCTGTCCTGTTAGCAATAGACTGGAAAGATTTTTAGGTACCATCTGCTGTTGTCTGTGGGACAAGATAGGGTCAAATACTGCTGTGGCTACAGCAAGCCCTATGTAGTTGCAAATGATTCCAAATGTAGCAGGCTTTCTTACTTAGAAACACATAGCTGAGACTTTCATAGAATCAACCTCCAAGCTCAGCCAGTCCAACCTAGCACCCAGCCCTGTCCAGTCAACAAGACCATGGCACTAAGTGCCTCATCCAGGCTTTGCTTCAACACCTCCAGGGACAGCAACTCCACCACCTCCCTGGGCAGCCCATTCCAATGCCAATCACTCTCTCTGACAACAACTTCCTAACAACATCCAGCCTAGACCTCCCTTGGCACAACTTGAGACTGTGTCCCCTTGTTCTATTGTTGGTTGCTTGACAGAAGAGACCAACCCCACCTGGCTACAGCCTCCCTTCAGGGAGCTGTAGACAGCAATGAGGTCTGCCCTGAGCCTCCTCTGCTGCAGGCTGCACACCCCCAGCTCCCTCAGCCTCTCCTCACAGGGCTGTGCTCCAGGCCCCTCACCAGCCTTGCTGCCCTTCTCTGGACACCTTCCAGCACCTCAACATCTCTCTTGAACTGAGGAGCCCAGAACTGGACACAGCACTCAAGAGGTGGCCTGAGCAGTGCTGAGTACAGTGGCAGAATAACCTCCCTCATCCTACTGGCCACACTGTTCCTGAGCCAGGCCAGGATGCCATTGGCTCTCTTGGCCACCTGGGCACACTGCTGGCTCATCTTCAGCCTACTGTCTACCAGTACCCCCAGGTCCCTTTCTTCCTGGCTGCTTTCCAGCCACTCCTTGAACACCTCCAAACTCCTTTCATATTCAAACTCCTCCTTTCATATTTAAACAAACAAAACAACACCAAGGAAAAAAAACCCAGACCCAAACCAAAGCAACATTGATTTATTGATCTTAAGAACTGCATTGAGGAGCTTTGCTTTTCACATGTTTGAAGTAGGCTAATTCTACCTGGCTGATTTCTTCACCTGTAATTTCAAACGCTTCTTTCACAAAGAATTTTCTCTCTTCCAAAGTACAATGAACACTTTTGTTTTTAGGCAGGAGCTACAAATCCAACTGTGCAGCTGTTTATTGTGGATACTAGGCTGCCTCGGAATTTCACTTCTGTGGAGATACTTCCACCTGAAGAAATAATATCAGGGTAAGGAATTTTGGTTACGTGCTTTCTTGTTTCTCTTGGCAGGACAGAATCATAGAATCAAGCAGGTTGGAAGAGACCTCCAAGATCGTCCAGTCCAACCTAGCACCCAGCTCTAGCCAGTCAACAGGAGGAGCTTTTGGGTGTCTTCTGGAGAAGAGAAGACTTAGAGGGGATTTGATAAATGTTTATAAGTATCTGAGGGCTGGTCAGGAAGGGGGACAGGCTCTGCTCACTGCTCCCTGGGATAGGACAAGGAGCAATGGGTGTAAGTTGCAGCAAAAGAGGCTCCACCTCAACAAAAGGGGGAACTTCTTTACTGTAAGGGTCACAGAGCACTGGCACAGGCTTACCAGAGAAGTTGTGGAGTCTCCTTCTCTGGAGCCTTTCAAGGCCTGTCTGGATGTGTTCCTCTGTGATCTGTGTTAGATAGGATTGTCCTGCTCTGACAGGGGGGTTGGACTGGATGATCTCCTTGGGTCCCTTCCCACCCCTAACATCCTGTGACCCTGTATTCAATATATATGGCAGTTTTCCCCAGTCATGCAGCTCTGGTAGCAACAAAATCTACCAGAGAAAATCTGCACAGAGATTATCCTCCTAGTGATTATATATATATAGATGGCATATTCCATGTATGTTATATTCAGAATGTGACAAGTTCTTGGCTCATCACATTCAGTGGAGTCTAACTATGGTGAAGTCATTTCACAGTACAACTTTAATATGAACAAGTTTTGGTATAATCAAATGATATGTATTCCAGTTCACAGGGGGAAAGGGGGAACAGAACAAAAAGCCTCACCAAAACCCAGTCAGAACCTTAATGGTAACTGAAGATTTGATTTCATTGGGAGCAGACTCCTTGCTAAGGCAAGCTATTTCAGAGCATGGTTGTCTTCATATTTACACTTTGAATGCTTGTTTTATTTGGAAACATGGTGAAAGCCATTACCCTTTACAGTAAATGGAAGATTAGATTTCTCCAAATGCCACTTGAAATGCACAGCATGATCTGCATGTGTCTTCTGAAGAGCAGCTACACTAGTGAAAAATGCATGCCCACAGAATCTCATAGCCCAGATGTTGGGGGCTTGGGGTTTTTTTTTTCTTTATAACTGTATTGTGGACTTTTTTTAGGAATATGATGGGTATGAAAGCACAGATGACTCAGAAAAAAAACCAAGAGGTCTGTTAGCTAGTGAGTAAGACCAGCTTTTGTGTGTGGTAGCCAAAAAAGCTATGATTGGAGTATCAGTGCTATCCTCTTTCAGTCCTCACCACAGTGTAAATAACATTTCTGTGTTACCTGAGACAGGGGAGGTTTTGAGTATATTAGTAGAATCATAGAATCAACCAGATTGGAAAAGACCTCCAAGCTCAGCCAGTCCAACCTAGCACCCAGCTCTGGCCAGTCAACCAGACCATGGCACTAAGTGCCTCATCCCATCCAGGCTTTGCTTCAACACCTCCAGGGACAGTGACTCCACCACCTCCCTGGGCAGCCCATTCCAATGCCAATCACTCTCTCTGCCAACAGCTTCCTCCTAACATCCAGCCTAGACCTCCCCTGGCACAACATGAGACTGTGTCCCCTTGTTCTGTTGCTGCTTGCCTGGCAGAAGACACCAACCCCACCTGGCTACAGCCTCCCTGCAGGGAGTTGTAGACAGCAATGAGCTCTGCCCTGAGCCTCCTCTTCTCCAGGCTGCACACCCCCATCTCCCTCAGCCTCTCCTCACAGGGCTCTGCTCCAGGCCCCTCACCAGCCTTGCTGCCCTTCTCTGGACACCTTCCAGCACCTCAACATCTCTCTTGAACTGAGGAGCCCAGAACTGGACACAGCACTCAAGGTGTGGCCTGACCAGTGCTGAGTACAGGGGCAGAATAACCTCCCTTGTCCTACTGGCCACACTGTTCCTGATGCAGGCCAGGATGCCATTGGCTCTCTTGGCCACCTGGGCACACTGCTGCCTCATCTTCAGCTACTATCTACCAGCACTCCCAGGTCCCTTTCTTCCTGGCTGCTCTCAGCCACTCTGTCCCCAGCCTGCAGTGCTGCTTGGGGTTGTTGTGACCAAAGCACAGAACCCTGCACTTGGCCTCGTTCAGTCTCATCTTACTGATCTCTGCCCACCCATCCAGCCTGGCCAGGTCCCTCTGCAGGGCTCTCCTACAGATCAACACCTTGCCCCCAGCTGTTGTTCTTTCTCCTCTCTCTACAGTAACACTGCATTAGCTAGATGTTGTACAGCTGCTGTGTGCTGCTGTTGTCCATAATTTCAGTGCCTTGGAATTAAAAGCCCTGTGTATTTTTGTCACTTCTGGTTAAGATCTATGCTGACTTCAGGGTTATGTTTTACCTTGTTTTTTTCATATCTGATGAAAGCTGAACAGTGCTGCTGTGTGTGACCCGTGAAGAGCAGTCACCATCTACCTTCCAGCCTTGTACTCATCTGGCCTGAGTTGCATGCAGTTGATCCATTTCTAATTGAATGTGACACTCTGTAACAACCAGGATTAATACAAAGATAAGTCAGGCAGGTCTTAAAGGAGGAGTGGAGTGCAAGGATTGAAATTTACACTGCCTCCCAACAGCTGATCCATCCTGGAAATGTTGAAGTGGCCAGAATAAGACCTGGAGAGATTTTACAATAGCAAAAGTATATGAGTAGGAAAAGGGACATGATAATGATGTGCAGTGTAGGGAGGTTTTACTCCTTGTAGCACAAAGTAATGAATATTTGCACAGTTTGTGTATTTATACTGTTCTTTAGAGCTAAAGTCTGAGTAAAATCAAATTTGAATTGGTAGCTTGCATCACTCCACCCACCTGGGTAGGCATTTTGAGGGGCAGTGTCCCTGCAAATGGGTGCCTGTTGCAGCACTATATGGAGCTTGTTGCACAAGGGGGCACAACACCCTTCTGTTTCAGAATGAAAGTGATATTATTCCTTTATTCCACCTGGAATGGCATTGCTTTGCCACATAAGATGGTAGATGAGACCTGGCACTTTTTGCATGAATGATCAGCATGAAATGCATCACAGTATTTAAAGACCACATTGAGCATCGTGGATACAGGCAGTTCCTGGTGGCTAACAGGAAGATGAAGGCAATGGATGCTTCTCATCTGAAAGTATCTGTCCTAAAAATACATTGCCTTCAAATTAGGGAACTACAGCCAGTGATCACAGGAATATTCCTTCCCAGCAACAAATGAAGAAGACAGTGCAGAACTACTGCATTCTATACTGGAGTTAATTTCAGCTTAGCTAATGTTTCATGGGTTGCTTGAAACTTGAAGGTGCATTATTAGGCTCTGTATTAACTTTGAAATATTTATAATAGTAACAGCATAATGAAACGTTTTGGGGTTTTCCTTGCACTGTTCACTTTGTCTAATATATGATATTATAGTCTACAGAATGTAGAGAATCAACCAGGTTGGAAGAGACCTCCAAGATCATCCACTTCAACCTATCACCCAGCCCTATCCAATCAACAAGGCCATAGAGTCAGCCAGGTTGGAAGAGACCTCCAAGGTCATCCAGTCCAACCTAGCACCCAGCCCTATCCAATCACCTAGACCATAGAATCATAGAATCAGTCAGGTTGGAAGAGACCTCTGAGATCATCCAGACCATCCTATCACCCAGCCCTATCCAATCAACTATCCATAGCACTAAGTGCCTCATCCAGTTTTTTCTTGAACACCTCCAGGGACAGTGACTCCACCACCTCCCTGGGCAGCCCATTCCAATGCCAGTCACTCTCTCTGGGAAGAGCTTCTTCCTAATATCAAGCCTATACCTCCCCCAGCACAACTTGAGACTGTGTCCCCTGGTGTCTCCCAGGCTGGTTGCCTGGGAGAAGAGCCTTGCTATCTTCTCTCACATTATGGGAACAAAAATGAGAGGCTAATTTCCCTTTTACAAAGTAAAGGAACCAACTATTGCATAAATAATGGGAGATTTGGGGTTTTTTTTCCTCACACAAACTCCTGCAGAGTGTTGTTTGTTTTTTTTTAATTATTGGTCTAAAAATTACTCTTTGAAGCCAAGGCAGAGTAGCAATTAAATGACCTAACTTCTAGTGAGATCTGAATGCTAAAATAGACCTTTTTCAAACATTATTTCTAGACTGCACTATGGAAATCAACCTGAAAGTGGTTGGGACTGCACCATAAAAGTCAATCTGAAAGTGGTTGGGACTGCACTATAGAAATCAGCCTGAAAGTGGTTGGGACTGTGCTATAGAAGTCAACCTGAATGTGGTTGGGACTGTGCTATAGAAATCAACCTGAAAGTGGTTGGGACTGCACTATAGAAATCAGAACTGAAAGTGGTTGGGACTGCACTATAGAAATCAGAACTGAAAGTGGTTGGGACTGCACTATAGAAATCAGCCTGAAAGTGGTTGGGACTGCACTATAGAAGTCAACCTGAAAGTGGTTGGGACTGCACTATAGAAATCAGAACTGAGGTTAGTATTGGCCTCTTTTCCCAAGTAATTAACAACAGGACAAGAGGAAATGGAGGTGTTTAAGAGGAGGCTGGATGAGGCACTTAGTGCCCTGGGTTAGTTAATTAGAAGGGTTAGGTGATAGGTTGGACTCGATGATCTTAGAGGTCTTTTCCAACCTGGTTAATTCTGTAATTCTGTGAAACCAACCTGAAAGTGGTTGGGACTGCACTGTAGAAATCAACCTGAAAGTGGTTAGGACTGCACTATAGAAGTCAACCTGAAAGTGGTTGGGACTGCACTATAGAAGTCAACCTGAATGTGGTTGGGACTGCGCTATAGAAGTCAACCTGAAAGTGGTTGGGACTGCACTATAGAAGTCAACCTGAAAGTGGTTGGGACTGCACTATAGAAGTCAACCTGAAAGTGGTTGGGACTGCACTATAGAAGTCAACCTGAATGTGGTTGGGACTGCACTATAGAAGTCAACCTGGAAGTGGTTGGGACTGCACTATAGAAGTCAACCTGAAAGTGGTTGGGACTGCATTATAGAAGTCAACCTGAAAGTGGTTGGGACTGCATTATAGAAGTCAACCTGAATGTGGTTGGGACTGCGCTATAGAAGTCAACCTGAAAGTGGTTGGGACTGCGCTATAGAAGTCAACCTGGAAGTGGTTGGGACTGCACTATAGAAGTCAACCTGAAAGTGGTTGGGACTGCATTATAGAAGTCAACCTGAATGTGGTTGGGACTGCATTATAGAAGTCAACCTGAATGTGGTTGGGACTGCACTATAGAAGTCAACCTGAAAGTGGTTGAGACTGCACTATAGAAGTCAACCTGAAAGTGGTTGAGACTGCACTATAGAAGTCAACCTGAATGTGGTTGGGACTGCACTATAGAAATCAACCTGAAAGTGGTTGGGACTGCGCTATAGAAGTCAACCTGAAAGTGGTTGGGACTGCGCTATAGAAGTCAACCTGAATGTGGTTGGGACTGCACTATAGAAGTCAACCTGAAAGTGGTTGGGACTGCGCTATAGAAGTCAACCTGAAAGTGGTTGGGACTGCACTGTAGAAGTCAACCTGAAAGTGGTTGGGACTGCACTATAGAAATCAACCTGAAAGTGGTTGGGACTGCACTGTAGAAGTCAACCTGAAAGTGGTTGGGACTGCACTATAGAAGTCAACCTGAATGTGGTTGGGACTGCACTATAGAAGTCAGCCTGAATGTGGTTGGGACTGCACTGTAGAAGTCAACCTGAATGTGGTTGGGACTGCACTATAGAAGTCAACCTGAAAGTGGTTGGGACTGCGCTATAGAAGTCAACCTGAAAGTGGTTGGGACTGCGCTATAGAAGTCAACCTGAATGTGGTTGGGACTGCGCTATAGAAGTCAACCTGAAAGTGGTTGGGACTGCGCTATAGAAGTCAACCTGAAAGTGGTTGGGACTGCACTGTAGAAGTCAACCTGAAAGTGGTTGGGACTGCACTATAGAAATCAACCTGAAAGTGGTTGGGACTGCACTGTAGAAGTCAACCTGAAAGTGGTTGGGACTGCACTATAGAAGTCAACCTGAATGTGGTTGGGACTGCACTGTAGAAGTCAACCTGAAAGTGGTTGGGACTGCACTATAGAAGTCAGCCTGAAAGTGGTTGGGACTGCACTGTAGAAGTCAACCTGAATGTGGTTGGGACTGCACTATAGAAATCAACCTGAAAGTGGTTGGGACTGCACTGTAGAAGTCAACCTGAATGTGGTTGGGACTGCACTATGGAAATCAACCTGAATGTGGTTGGGACTGCGCTATAGAAGTCAACCTGAAAGTGGTTGGGACTGCACTATAGAAGTCAACCTGAAAGTGGTTGGGACTGCATTATAGAAGTCAACCTGAATGTGGTTGGGACTGCACTATAGAAGTCAACCTGAATGTGGTTGGGACTGCACTATAGAAGTCAACCTGAAAGTGGTTGGGACTGCGCTATAGAAGTCAACCTGAAAGTGGTTGGGACTGTACTATAGAAATCAGCCTGAAAGTGGTTGAGACTGCACTATAGAAGACAACCTGAAAGTGGTTGGGACTGCACTATAGAAATCAGAACTGAGGTTAGCATTGGCCTCTTTTGCCAAGTAATTAACAACAGGACAAGAGGAAATGGAGGTGTTTAAGAGGAGGCTGGATGAGGCACTTAGTGCCCTGGGTTAGTTAATTAGAAGGGTTAGGTGATAGGTTGGACTCGATGATCTTAGAGGTCTTTTCCAACCTGGTTAATTCTGTAATTCTGTGAAACCAACCTGGAAGTGGTTGGGACTGCACTATAGAAGTCAACCTGAAAGTGGTTGGGACTGCACTGTAGAAATCAGCCTGAAAGTGGTTGGGACTGCACTATAGAAGTCAACCTGAATGTGGTTGGGACTGCACTATAGAAGTCAGCCTGAAAGTGGTTGGGACTGCACTGTAGAAATCAGCCTGAAAGTGGTTGGGACTGCACTATAGAAGTCAACCTGAATGTGGTTGGGACTGCACTATAGAAGTCAACCTGAAAGTGGTTGGGACTGCGCTATAGAAGTCAACCTGAATGTGGTTGGGACTGCACTATAGAAGTCAGCCTGAAAGTGGTTGGGACTGCACTGTAGAAATCAGCCTGAAAGTGGTTGGGACTGCACTATAGAAGTCAACCTGAATGTGGTTGGGACTGCACTAGGCATATGTTTTTGGTCCATCCACGTTAATTATAGTGATTTCTTTTCCATTTATTTTCTCTTCCCTTCTTTCTCATCCCTTCCCTGCAGTGATCACGAAGATACTCCCTCTCATCACAAAACTTCCCACACGATTTTTTTTGTTAACTAACTTAGGGGGAAAAGGGAACATGAACTTGGAACTAAGTCAAATGTGCAAATTCCAGTTAAAAATGTCTACTTGCCTTGGAGTGGAGGTCTGGTTTATTTTAGTTCATGAAGCCTCTAGGAGATAGGAGAGATTTAAAATAAGAAAAGACAAGGACATCTAACAGATCAGAGTGATAAACAAAACTAATAACATTTATCTGGTGCCTTACTTTAATATACAGGAATATTAATTAAAACCAGATTCAGATCCTCCAGTTTTTCATCTAAACTAGTTGATATTCTGAAGATGGAAGTGAAATATTCAAACAGTAGTATCTTTTCCTGAGATGATCTCTCACTCCATTCTAACTAATGGAAATAAGTCCTAAATTGAACAAAGATAATGTCTCAGCACTGAGAGTGCTTACAAGCAGCGCTACAGGCTGGGGACAGAGTGGCTGGAAAGCAGCCAGGAAGAAAGGGACCTGGGGGTACAGGTAGACAGTAGCTGAAAATGAGCCAACAATGTGCCCAGGTGGCCAAGAGAGCCAATGGCATCCTGGCTTGGATCAGGAGCAGTGTGGCCAGTAGGACAAGGGAGGTTCTTCTGTCCCTGTAACTTAGCACTGCTCAGGCCACACCTTGAGTGCTGTGTCCAGTTCTGGGCTCCTCAATTCAAGAGAGATGTTGAGGTGCTGGAAGGTGTCCAGAGAAGGGCAGCAAGGCTGAGGAGGTGCCTGGAGCACAGCCCTGTGAGGAGAGGCTGAGGGAGATGGGGGTGTGCAGCCTGGGGAAGAGGAGGCTCAGGGCAGAGCTCATTGCTGTCTACAACTACCTGCAGGGAGGCTGTAGCCAGGTGGGGTTGGTCTCTTCTGCCAGGCAAGCAGCAACAGAAGAAGGGGACACAGTCTCAAGTTCTCTGGGAAGGTCTAGGCTGGATGTTGTTAGGAAGTTGTTGTCAGAGAGAGTGATTGGCATTGGAATGGGCTGCCCAGGGAGGTGGTGGAGTCGCTGTGCCTGGAGGTGTTGAAGCAAAGCCTGGATGGGGCACTTAGTGCCATGGATAGTTGATTGGCCAAGGATGGGTGATAGGATGGGCTGGATGATCTTGGAGACCTCTTCTAACCTGATTTATTCTATAATTCTATGGTCTAGTTGACTGGATAGGGCTGGGTGCTAGGTTGGACTGGGTGATCTTGGAGGTCTCTTCCAACCTGGTTGATTCTATGATTCTAAGCAACCAACTTCATGCAGCTGAGAATAAAATTCCAAGCTCCTAGAACCCATATAACTTAGTATTCAGAAGATTTCCCTCTGAATGCACACAGTACCAGATTTATGTTCTGTCTGGAGTAGCTATTATTGTATGTATCAGAGGAGAGTGGTCTGGCTGTTATAACTTAATTGCAGTCTCTCTGGAAGTGGGTATGTACAAATTGTCTAATTCTTTACTGTGTGAATGAAGACAACTAAAGCATCTACTAGACAAAAAAATGCCTCCATTAAGTTTGCATCATTATTTATGGTTGAAAACCAGATTGAAATGAAAATAGCCAGATGAGTCTCATTCAGTGAAATGCCGACTGCTCTTGTGTAGTGTGTTACTATGGAGAGGATTTTAAGTGTCTAATGCTCTTGCTGTTTGCAGAGATCATTACTTGAGTGTTGTAACATGGGTGACAGATGAAAGGATCTGCCTGCAGTGGCTCAGGAGAATTCAGAACTTTTCAGTCCTCACGGTTTGTGACTTTGAAAATGCTACTGGAAGCTGGTCGTGTCCACAGGTAAGAAAAAAGAGAGGGGAGAGTCACCACATGAGGCAGCAGTGTGCCCAGGTGGCCAAGAGAGCCAATGGCATCCTGGCCTGCATCAGGAACAGTGTGGCCAGTAGGACAAGGGAGGTTATCCTGCCCCTGTGCTCAGCACTGCTCAGGCCACACCTTGAGTGCTGTGCCCAGTTCTGGGCCCCTCAATTCAAGAAAGATGTTGAGGTGCTGGAACATGTCCAGAGAAGGGCAACAAAGCTGGTGAGGGGCCTGGAGCACAAATCCTATGAGGAGAGGTTGAGGGAGCTGGGGTTGTTTAGCCTGGAGAAGAGGAGGCTCAGGGGTGATCTTATTACTGTCTACAACTACCTGAAGGGGCATTGTAGCCAGGTGGGGGGTGGCCTCTTCTCCCAGGCAAGCAGCAATAGAACAAGGGGACAAAGTCTCAAGCTGTGCCAGGGTAGGTATAGGCTGGATATTAGGAAGAAGTTCTTCACAGAGAGAGTGATTGGCATTGGAATGGGCTGCCCAGGGAGGTGGTGGAGGCGCTGTCCCTGGGGGTCTTCAGGAAAAGCCTGGCTGAGGCACTTAGTGCCATGGTCTGGTTGATTGGATAGGGCTGGGTGCTAGGTTGGACTGGATGATCTTGGAGGTCTCTTCCAACCTGGTTGATTCTATGATTCTATGACAGGTGAAACTAGAAAGGAATAGAGTACCCCTGTAAATTTCTCTCTCTAGAAACACAGCATGGTGTAAAATAGTTGTTGACAAACTGTTTGCATTTTTATTTCTTAGGAGAAGCAGTTTACAGAGCAAAGTACGACTGGCTGGATTGGCAGAGTGAGTCTTCAGTTTCTAGCCCTGCTACGTGCTAAGGAGCACTGATTGTTAAGGAAGTGTCCTGTGAGCCTTTTGTTGGTTGTATTGCTTCTCGTGTGCAGGTCTGATCCATTCACTTGTTGCGTTTTGCATGCGTAGGATCAAAGCGTTCAAGTGGAGCTGCTGTTGCGCCACCTTGCTCCTGGCTTTCAGCTTGTGTGGGGATGGGGTTCTGAACTCTAAGGCTGGGCTGACAGCACAGCATGGGCTGGAGCTGTAACTGCATCCTCCGTAACCCATCCATCATGTTCAGCTTGCCAAAAAGCAGAATACTCCTTCCAGATTCCTTTTAATTCTGACCTGCTTCTTCAGTAGTGTTAGGTAAGGGAGTGCAGGAGCCAGGGTTAAGAATTCACAGTAGCACAGTATTATCAGGATTGGAAGAGACCTCACAGATCATCAAGTCCAACCCTTTACCACAGAGCTCAAGGCCAGACCATGGCACCAAGTGCCACGTCCAATCCTGCCTTGAACAGCCCCAGGGACGGCAACTCCACCACCTCCCCGGGCAGCCCATTCCAGTGTCCAATGACTCTCTCAGTGAAGAACTTTCTCCTCACCTCCACCCTAAATCTCCCCTGGTGCAGCCTGAGGCTGTGTCCTCCTGTTGTGGTGCTGGCCACCTGAGAGAAGAGATATCCTTTTGTTCTGGGGGAGAGCTGACAGCCACGGAGGCTTGGCTGCATTCCAGCCTTTCTGCCATCTCCAGAATAATCTCGTGGATAAATGTATTAAGAAGTGTATCCTGTAACCTTTGAGAAGTTCTTCACAGAGAGAGTGATTGGCATTGGAATGGGCTGCCCAGGGAGGTGGTGGAGTCACCATCCCTGGAGGTCTTCAAGAAAAGCCTGGATGAGGCACTTGGTACCATGGTCTAGTTGAGTGGATAGGACTGGGTGCTAGGTTGGACTGGATGATCTTGGAGGTCTCTTCCAACCTGTTTGATTCTATGAGCTGTATTGGAGGAAAGGCGTAGAGGAAAAGAGCAATTTTTGGTGTTTCAGGTTGCCACAAACCATTCCTGATTTCACCCTGAGGGGTGAATCATTTCCCTCCTCCCCACCCCCTGTCCATCGGAGAGAACTGAGGGCAAGGTGCATGTAACTGACCAGATTCAAATGCCAAACCAGTTGCTACTGCCTGGATGATGCTTTCCAAGCTGCCTCTCTGTCCTTTTGTACACGGTGTAGAGTAGACACCTAATGAACTACACAGAAGATCTGGGGGAAGTGAAGCAGAGAAGCAAAAGTTCAGACTTGGAGGGAGAAATGAGTCTCAGAGTTTTTGATGAGAACACAGAGTACACTTTCCACTCCCGCATTTTCCACACACTGATTATGCTTTAGTCACTAATTCACTTTTGAAGTAAAAAATGAAAGTTTAAAGAAATGCAAAGAGGGAGGCAACAGCAGGGATGAAATCATCCGCAGTATGAAGATGAGAGATCAACCCACCTGCTGTCAAATTTGATATGGAAAGGAAGGCCTTAACGCTGACACATTTTGCTTCTCTGCAGCAAAGGCTTCACAATTAGACAATGTGATGATCAAGCTGCAGACTTTGTAAACAGTTGTGCAAAATGAGAGGGCAAAATGCAAGTCTGTGCCATTAAACTAGGTTGTTGGGGGGGTTTGTTGCTTTTAAAGAGACAACCCACATCGTAGGAGCTGTTGGAAGGAAAAGAGAATCTCACTGAAGGATTCTTGGATTTGAGAAGGGAGTAGAAAGTAGGGAGGGTTGAAGAAGGGATAGAAAAGAGACTTGCAATTCACACAAGGGTATGTACCAACCAAGTAAATGAGGTGTGTGTATAAAATAGATGCACAGGAGTATATCTGTAAGGAGTATATCTGTAGTGGGTTGTATGAAATAGATGCACAGGAGTATATCTGTAAGGAGTATATCTGTAGTGGGTTGTATAAAATAGATGCACAGGAGTATATCTGTAAGGAGTATATCTGTAGTGGGTTGTATAAAATAGATGCACAGAAGTATATCTGTAAGGAGTATATCTGTAGTGGGTTGTATGAAATAGATGCACAGGAGTATATCTGTAAGGAGTATATCTGTAGTGGGTTGTATGAAATAGATGCACAGGAGTATATCTGTAAGGAGTATATCTGTAGTGGGTTGTATAAAATAGATGCACAGAAGTATATCTGTAAGGAGTATATCTGTAGTGGGTTGTATGAAATAGATGCACAGGAGTATATCTGTAAGGAGTATATCTGTAGTGGGTTGTATGAAATAGATGCACAGGAGTATATCTGTAAGGAGTATATCTGTAGTGGGTTGTATGAAATAGATGCACAGGAGTATATCTGTAAGGAGTATATCTGTAGTGGGTTGTATGAAATAGATGCACAGGAGTATATCTGTAAGGAGTATATCTGTAGTGGGTTGTATAAAATAGATGCACAGGAGTATATCTGTAAGGAGTATATCTGTAGTGGGTTGTATGAAATAGATGCACAGGAGTATATCTGTAAGGAGTATATCTGTAGTGGGTTGTATGAAATAGATGCACAGGAGTATATCTGTAGTGGGTTTGGGTTTGGTTTTTGGGTTTGGTTGGGGATTGTTGAAAGTGGAAATGGAATTATGCTTAACCTAAGAATGCTTGGAACAGCCTGTGTTACTGCATAAGGCTCCCAGGTCATGAGCTGAGTTAGAGCTTGCCAGTGAGTTGAAGGCAAGTCACACTTTGAAAGAGCAAGATGTGGTGAGGGAGAAGCTAGTAAAATATTTGTCAGGTTATTCTTTTGTAACAGTACTGCTAGGGAAGAAGGAAAGCTTATCTGGAGTGCTTGGGCTAGGAAGAATTGAGTTGTGTCCTTGCTTACTGAGTGACCTGAGGCAAGTGACTTTATCTGCTTTGTTCTCCCTTTCAAAAATGGGTGTAACATCTCACAGGTAATTGCATTGTGTCCATTCGTGCTTAGATGTTTTGGGCATTTAGCATGGAAATAACTTCTGTTCCATTTGGCTCAATTTCATTCCTCTCTTTTTCTCTCTACCCTGTGCAGCACATCCAAATGACAGCAAACAGAAGGAATCCATTCATTTCTGTTACCCCCAGTTGACAAATGGGTAGTTCCTTCATGAAAGTAAAATTCCACTTTGGAGTTCTATGGTGGTTTTAATTGTAAAGTTTCCCCTTGGAAAGCAGATTGTTTTCTTTGAACAAAGGAGGACATTTTTCAGTGTCAAGCTAAAAAAAAGAGTTCCAGGAATTTGTTCACATTTATATCTGTTAAAAATGGTAAAATCAAGGAGAACACAAATTTGCAGTGTTTGCATTGCTGTAGGTTACAGCTCTATGTGGGCACGGGACAGAATTAAACAGGGACTTTTAGAAGGAGAGACACATTTTGTTTCCTAAAATGGTAGGAAACAAGGAACATCTATAGGACTTCAAAATCAAGTTAGGTAGGAAGGGACACTGATCATTGCCAGGGCTAATAGCAGTGAAATTCTGCTGCTTTAAGGAGCAAGAAAACAGTTTAAGTGTGAAGTGTGTTTACTTTTAGCATCGTGGCTAAAGGTTCTGCCTATTAAGTCAGCAGATAGACTTTTTGGAGTGTGTTCAGGAATATCAGAACCTAAATCTATCGTTTTGGTTTTGGAGTTTTGTTGTTTGGTTTAATAAACATCTCTTGTGTTCAAGTTCCAGCCATCTGTCCCTCTCTTTGCACCTGATGATGCTACCTACTACAAAGTATTCAGCAATGGGGAAGGTTACAAACACATCCATTACATAAATGGCTCACAGGTAAGCAGTAAGGTGGAGGGCAGTCGCTGCTGACTTCTGTTTCAGCTTCACATTCTTCTTTTAACTTTGCCTTTCACCCTCCCTCTCCAGGTTCCAATCCCTATTACTACTGGAAGATGGGAAGTAATCAGCATAGAAGCTGTAACCAATAGCTTTTTGTAAGTGTTGTAATTAAGCTACTGATGCCTATCAGGATGATTTCTAACAAGGATCTAAGCAAGCAAAGAGAACAGGGAGAAGGTGTCACTTAACTCCTTAAAAATCTGATGTAAACATGTTAAGATAGACCTTTAACTGTTGGAGTATAACCAGTATGCTTTGCTTTTGCAGGTACTACATTAGCAATGAGAAGGATGCAAGGCCAGGAGGAAGAAATCTTTACAAGTAAGAAAATAGTTGTTAAGAAAAAGCATCACAGAATAAAAGATTAGCATGGTTGCAGTCTGATGTGGGACCCTATATAAGATATATTTGTGTAATAATATAAACTTTACAAATAACTACAAATTTTCTATACATTTAATTAATAAAGGGCAATTGTGGAAAGAATCAATCCCCAAGGAGCAAACCTGGTGGGTAACAAGTTAGCCATGGCACAGCAATGTGCCCTTGTGGCCAAGAAGGCCAATGGGATCCTGGGGTGTATTAGGAGGAGTGTGTGCAGCAGATCCAGGGAGGTTCTCCTCCCCCTCTACTCTGCCCTGCTGAGACCTCATCTTGAATACTGCCTTCAGTTTTGGGCTCCCCAGTTGAAGAGGGACAGAGATCTGCTGGAGAGGGTCCAGCAGAGAGCTACAAGGATGATGAGGGCATGGCTGATGAGGAGATGCTGAGGGACCTGGGGCTGCTTAGTCTGGAGAAGAGAAGACTTAGAGGGGATTTGATAAATGTTTATAAGTATCTGAGGGCTGCCAGGAGTGGGGGGACAGGCTCTGCTCACTGCTCTCTGGGATAGAACAAGGAGCAATGGGTGTAAATTACAGCACAAGAAGTTCTACCTCAACACAAGGGGAAACTTCTTTACTGTAAGGGTCCCAGAGCACTGGAACAGGCTTTCCAAAGAGATTGTGGAGTCTCCTTTTCTGGAGCCTTTCAAGGCCTGTCTGGATGTGTTCCTCTGTGATCTGGGTTAGATAGGGTTGTCCTGCTCTAGCAGGGGGGTTGGACTGGATGATCTCCTTGGGTCCCTTCCAATCCCTGATACCCTGTGAACCCCTAAAGAAAACCTCTCAGGCTTTCTGCTGTGATTATATTTGAAGCTATGACATGTGATTCCAGTATTTATTGAACTCTGAAGTCTATTTTCTCTTAATTTTTAAAGCATTGCTCCAGAGTTTTAGCATATTTCATTTGGTCATCTTATTTTAAAAGCACACATTTGTTGAGCATAGCTTCAATAAAGTCTTTCATCTCTGAGATGAAGCTCGTTTATTTTGCAGAGTGCTCTTGGAAAGCAGTCCAAGTTCTACTAGATGTGTTAGCTGTGATCTGAATCCAGAAAGATGCCAATATTACTCTGTGTCCTTCAGCAAAGATGCACAGTATTATCAGCTAAACTGTCGTGGTGAGTATATCCAGAATTAATTGACATAAACATGACTCACTGATTCATTAGGTGGGGAAGTTCATTTCGTTAAGATCTTGATGTGCACTGGGTAACAGCACCATGTGTTGATAGTGTTGGATAAATGCATTGGCAGCAGAAAAACATATTCCCTCTTAGGCTCAAAAGTACCTTGACAAAAATTGAAAGGATAAAATTTGGTAGCTGAAGTCATCAGTGGACCTAAGAGAGCTGCAAAATGCTCCTCTTCACCATGCTACATGGAAAGCTCTGTCTGTAGAAGCCCTTAGCTGAGTTTATCATATATACAATATATGCATATTCAAAGTATATCACTTGGAAGCCCTGGGCTGAGTATATCTATTTTCAGATCATAGAATCAACCAGGCTGGAAGAGACCTCCAAGATCATCCAGTCCAACCTAGCACCCATCCCCAGCCAGTCATCTAGACCATGGCACTAAGTGCCTCATCCAGGCTTTGCATCAACACCTCCAGTGACAGCGACTCCACCACCTCCCTGGGCAGCCCATTCCAATACCAATCACTCTCTCTGCCAACAACTTCCTACTCACATATATGATTATCAGATACACATCAGAGAGCTGATGTGTATGTGATAATATAGATAGAATGGGGAAATCAGTGCTGTTCAAAAAGCCCACTGAAACATTTATCATCAGTTTATTGGACAAGGGGATTGAGTCCAGCATCAGTAAATTTGCAGATGACACCAAGCTAGGAGCAGTGTTGATCTGTTGGAAGGTAGGAGAGCCCTGCAGAGGCTGGATGGGTGGGCAGAGGCCAATGGGATGAGATTTAACAAGGCCAAATGCAGGGTTCTACACTTTGGCCACAACAACCCCAAGCAGCACTACAGGCTGGGGACAGAGTGTCTGGAAAGCAGCCAGAAAGAAAGGGACCTGGGAGTGCTGGTAGATAGTAGGCTGAAGATGAGCCAGCAGTGTGCCCAGGTGGCCAAGAGAGCCAATGGCATCCTGGCCTGGATCAGGAACAGTGTGGCCAGCAGGACAAGGGAGTTTATTTTTGCCCTGTACTCAGCACTGCTCAGGCCACTCCTTGAGTGCTGTGTCCAGTTCTGGGCTCCTCAATTCAAGAGAGATGTTGAGGTGCTGGAAGGTGTCCAGAGAAGGGCAACAAAGCTGGTGAGGGGCCTGGAGCACAGCCCTGTGAGGAGAGGCTGAGGGAGCTGGGGGTGTGCAGCCTGGGGAAGAGGAGGCTCAGGGCAGAGCTCATTGCTGTCTACTACTACCTGAAGGGAGGCTGTAGCCAGGTGAGGTTGGTCTCTTCTGCCAGGCAAGCAGCAACAGAAGAAGGGGATACAGTCTGCAGCTGTGCCAGGGGAGGTCTAGGCTGGATGTTAGGAGGAAGTTGTTGTCAGAGAGAGTGATTGGCATTGGAATGGGCTGCCCAGGGAGGTGGTGGAGTCACCATCCCTGGAGGTGTTGAAGCCAAGCCTGGCTGAGGCACTTAGTGCCATGGTCTGGTTGTTTGGCCAGGGCTGGGTGCTAGGTTGGCCTGGATGATCTTGGAGGTCTCTTCCAGCCTGGCTGATTCTATGATTCTATGAAACAGTGGCACTGCAGTCTGTCTCTGATCAGTAAGTGCTTGTGCTAGGTAGTACAAGGGAGAAATGAATCAAGGGGTGAGAAAAATAAAACCTGCCATAAAATTTCCCTTTAATTGGTATTTATGTTGTGTTTTGAGATGCCAAGATTTTACTTGAGCTATGAGCTAGAAGGACAGCAGAGAGGGATTTTTCTGTCAGGTTGTAAAAAGAGTTGTTCGAAGAGGACTGCTGTGGTCGCCAGGACAAGACTTACTGATTTCCAACCCATGATCCACAACCAATGGGAAGGCTTTGTTAATTAATGCTTAATTACCTCATAGTCACATGGTTCACCTTTGAGATAGCCTGAATATTTAATAAGAACTTGTGGCTTGACTTGGAGCCCTATTACATCAATTCCAGCTTGTGCAGACGAGGGGGAAATGAGTTCTGTGCTTCTATGACTCACCCACTTTGAATTACTTTACAAAGACTGTGTTTTGAGACAGCATACAAACATGAAGGCTTTGTGCTCTCTTAACAGGTCCTGGCCTGCCCATGTCTACTCTGCACAGAAGCAGTGATGATCAAGGTATAGGATTGCCTTAAAACGTAATTTGTGTTGAGATAGGCTGCCCAGGGAGGTGGTGGAGTCACCATCCCTGGAGGTGTTGAAGCAAAGCCTGGATGAGGCACTTAGTGCCGTGGTCTGGTTGATTGGATAGGGCAGGTTGATAGGTTGGACTGGATGATCTTGGAGGTCTCTTCCAACCTGCTTGATTCAATGATTCTATAGGACATTACACTATAAACTTATTTTGTCTTTATTCTCGTGGCTTAAAACAGTAATTAAAATGTCAATTACAAAGGGTAGATTTAATTTCAGATAATTTAGTATAGTTAACAAGAAGAGTAAATTACATAGTGTGGCATACATTTATTCATAGTTTGTTTAATATTTTACATTGTGCTAGAAAACAGTGAGTAATGTCTGACTTATTTAATTGTTCAGCTTTTCTGCAGTTGCATTTAGATGGAAACCAGGGTAAAACCAGCTTGCTGGTTATGAAATTGCTTGAAGGAAAACTGTATTGTAAACATTGAATCTGAGAGGGAAAACAGAAACTGCAGTAAGCTAAGAAGTTGCCATCAGATTGCAGTAAGCAATGGAAGATGGCATCAGACTCAGTTGTTAAAGTAGTTAAGAGCAGGCTGGGGACAGAGTGGCTGAGAGCAGCCAGGAAGAAAGGCACCTGGGAGTACTGGTAGATAGGAGCTGAAGATGAGGCAGCAGTGTGCCCAGGTGGGCAGGAAAGCCAATGGCATCCTGGCCTGGCTCAGGAGCAGTGTGGGCAGCAGGACAAGGGAAGTTATTCTGCCCCTGTACTCAGCACTGCTCAGGACACACCTTGAGTGCTGTGTCCAGTTCTGGGCTCCTCAATTCAAGAGAGATGTTGAGATACTGGAATGTGTCCAGAGAAGGGTGATGAAGCTGGGGAGGGCCCTGGAGCACAGCCCTGTGAGGAGAGGCTGAGGGAGCTGGGGCTGTGCAGCCTGGAGAAGAGGAGGCTCAGGGCAGAGCTCATTGCTGTCTACAACTACCTGAAGGGAGTCTATAGCCAGGTGGGGTTGGTCTCTTCTGCCAGGCAAGCAGCAAGAGAACAAGGGGATACAGTCTGCAGCTGTGCCAGGGGAGGTCTAGGCTGGATGTTAGGAGGAAGTTGTTGGCAGAGAGAGTGATTGGCACTGGAATGGGCTGCCCAGGGAGGTGGTGGAGTCACCATCCCTGGAGGTGTTGAAGCAAAGCCTGGCTGAGGCACTTAGTGCCATGGTCTGGTTGATTGGCCAGGGCTGGGTGCTAGGTTGGGCTGGATGATCTTGGAGGTCTCTTCCAACCATGTTGGTGCTATGATTTGAAAACAATGTTTTTAATCTTTGGCTTCTGCTAACTCTGTTACTCAGTCCTCAGGTACTTGGAGAATAATACTGATCTGGAAAATGCATTGCAAGACATTCAGATGCCTTCCAAAAAAATCGACATCCTTAGTGTAGCTGGATACAGTAAGTTCAAAGCCACATTTTTCCTTTCTCTCCCTCTTTCACCCAGTGCTGCAAGGTCGTCTTCTGAAAAGTATAGTAGGGTTAGTGAAATTATTCTGCACTTAAGACAATATACATTTATTTGGATATTCAAACATAATCTGAGGTGGATTTTTTTTTACCTGAAACCCTAAAATACTCTCATCTAAAAAATATTTTTTCTTAGTATTTTCCTCATGAAGTGGTTTAACTCCATTTTTTCCCCCTTGATAATTACCTGAAAAGCAGAAGCCCCTAACACTATGTTTAAATCAATAAGAGCAACAGGGGTAGGGCCCAAAGCTTGTAGGCATCGTTGAGTTCCAATTAAATTGTGAATTCAATTAGATCTTCATTTCCAGATGCAAGTCCCTTTGGGTTGTGCTGGGAGGCTGGGATGGTGGTGAAGGTCATTACAAAGAAAACCCCAGAATCTAAGTAGAAGAACTTGCAAAATCACTTAGGCTACTTTTCAAGATGCTCACCTTTGTCTTTGCAGGGGGGGGACTATTTGGACAGAAGAGGGGAATATTTGGACAGAAGAGGGGAATATTTGGACAGAAGAGGGGAATATTTGGACAGAAGAGGGGAATATTTGGACAGAAGAGGGGAATATTTGGACAGAAGAGGGGAATATTTGGACAGAAGAGGGGAATATTTGGACAGAAGAGGGGAATATTTGGACAGAACAGGGGAATATTTGGACAGAAGAGGGGAATATTTGGACAGAACAGGGGAATATTTGTCAGAGCAGGGGAATATTTAGGCAGAACAATCACAGTCTTAAAAGCATGTTCACCCTCTAGGACTACTCACACCTCTGAATGCTGACTGGAATGAAAGGCTAGAAAATGAATGACTAATGCCTTGCCTAGTGGTGCAGCTCTGAATTTGCACACCTGGGTACAGAAGCTTGCTTGATGTGCTCCTAGGCTGAGAAACACCAGAAGAACTGCCACTGGGAGGGCTGGTACCTGTCTGTCTGTTGTTGCTCCAGCCTTTGACACTACCTTTTCTTTTCATAACAGACTTCCTCTTGATAAAATGAAGTATCAAGAATATTCTTAATGGAATTAGATTTTACAAGCTGTATTGTGTTCTCTCAGACACTGTGCTTTCTGATGCCTTCCTCCTTCTACTGTTACCTTATTTATATAATAACTCTCATTATCCTTGTGTTTTCTGTCTTTTGTTTCTGTCACAATTCTACTAGGGTTAAAGATGAAATCTTCCAGGCAAGATGGAGGTTTAAAGATGTTCTTCATGCTATCAGTGCCATGGTCTAGCCTTGAGCTCTGTGGTAAAGGGTTGGACTTGATGATCTGTGAGGTCTCTTCCAACCTTGGTGATACTGTGATACTGTGATCTTCACCTTTTTTATTCCTCTCTTGTTCTTGCTACTCCTATTCCATCTCTTCAGGGTAAAAGCTTTTGGGTAAGGGGAATCTATTTTTAATGCCACAAATAAGAGAAGTAATTGCATTCCTGTGGTCTGACTTCAAGTTCCAAGTCTTCACACAAATCCTGCTGTGTTACCAAAGAAGAAATCTGCTCCCATGACTATGGAGTAGACAAAACAAGATTACTATTTTCATATGTTAAATTCAGATCACTCATTTGCATCTTGCATATTCATAGCTGGACACATTTCTGTAAGACTTGCACTCCAGAGTATTCCTGCAGTTCAGTCTTGTCAGCATTGCTTCACTTAGTGCCATGGTCTAGTTGATTGGTTAGGGCTGGGTGCTAGGTTGGACTGGATGAGCTTGGAGGTCTCTTCCAACCTGGTTGATTCTATGATTCTATGTGTCCTTTCCAGCATCCTTCCTTCTACAATTCAGGAGCCAGTCAGTGTGCAGAACTTAGATGGTGTGCCATTAAAATGTTCACCTAACTTAGGTGGAAAGAATAACATGGAATCATGGATAGCTGAGTATGTTCCTGGGGTGCTTTTCTAAATGCTCATGCAGAGCTTAGCTGGCAGGTTCAAGATACTTAAAATGTGTTTTCAGTGCAGAGAGACAAAGAGGAGAAACTTTGCAGAGACTTCATCGGATTTACCAGCATAGAGATTTATCAAGTTATACATCTAAGCTTGTGCTAGAGAATAATGTTACAAGACAGCATGTGGAGGCCCCAGGTTTTCTTATTATTGAACTGGCATTCCAGTTCAGACTTTCTGCTAATTAGCTGTGTGTATTAGAGCAGTGCACGTGCAACTACTTCTTAGTTTTTAGGGGCTGATGCAACTGTGCTCTTGTGTGAATTGTAATGCATGGCAAATGTTGTCACTAGAGAACTAACCCAAGTTCCATTCCTTTCACTTTTAGACCTGTGGTATCAAATGATACTGCCTCCCCATTTTGATCCATCAAAGAAGTACCCTCTGCTCCTTGATGTGTAAGTCTTCAAGTTGGTTGTCAATGTCGTGTAAATAATCACTGTCATCTACTTCAAATGCTTCTAGGAGGATAGGAAACACAAACCTGCTGTGCTTTCTGATTACTCACAGGCTCACAGGATGTTAGGGGTTGGAAGGGACCCAAGGAGATCATCCACTCCAGCCCCCCTGCCAGAGCAGGACAATCCTATCTAACACAGATCACAGAGGAACACATCCAGACAGGCCTTGAAAGGCTCCAGAGAAGGAGACTCCACAACCTCTCTGGGCAGCCTGTTCCAGTGCTCTGTGACCCTTACAGTAAAGAAGTTCCCCCTTGTGTTGAGGCAGAACCTCCTGTGCTGCAACTTACACCCATTGCTCCTTGTCCTGTCCCAGGGAGCAGTGAGCAGAGCCTGTCCCCCACTCCTGGTCAGCACTCAGATGTTTATAAACATTTATCAAATCCCCTCTCAGTCTTCTCTTCTCCAGGCCAAACAGCCCCAGGTCCCTCAGCCTCTCCTCATCAGCCATGCCCTCCAGTCCCCTCATCATTCTTGTAGCTCTCTGCTGGACACTCTCCAGCAGATTCCTGTCCCTCTTCAACTGGGGAGCCCAAAACCAAAGGCAGTATTCAAGATGAGGTCTCAGCAGGGCAGAGTAGAGGGGGAGGAGAACCCACCTTGATCTGCTGGACACACTCTTGCTAATACACCCCAGGATCCCATTGGCCTTCTTGGCCACAAGGGCACATTCCTGTGCCATGGCTAACTTGTTAGCCACCAGGACCCCCAGGTCCCTCTCCACAGGGCTGCTCTCCTTGAAGTAGTTTTTAGAGAGAATGAAAAAGGATGAGGCATATCCCAGTTCCTGGTAGATTCCTGTACCATAAGGTGATGGAATGTTTACAGGCATCTATTGTGTTAGTGGCAGTGAGCCAGGTACATTAGAATCATAGAATCAACCAGGTTGGAAGAGACCTCCAAGATCATCCAGTCCAACCTAGCACCCAGCCCTATCCAGTCAACCAGACCATGGCACCGAGTGCCCCATCCAGTCTTTTCTTGAAGACCTCCAGAGATGGAGACTCCACCACCTCCCTGGGCAGCCCATTCCAATGCCAATCACTCTCTCTGTGAAGAACTTCCTCCTAACATCCAGCCTAGACCTCCCCTGGCACAACTTGAGACTGTGTCCCCTTGTTCTGTTGCTGGTTGCCTGGCAGAAGAGCCCAACCCCCACCTGGCTACAATGTGCTTTCAGGACATTCTCTGTCTGACTTGCAAGCTGGGATTGGTTAGTAGCATTAGCTTACCTCTTTCTCTGCTCTTTCAAATCTCATTTTGAGTGATGTTCAATGAGGTTGCATTCCATTGACTAAACCACCTTTCCTAAAGCTGAAGTGGTGAGTGTGAGCTGCGTTTGCTCTGATGTTTGACTCTCAGCTAGTGTTGGCAAACTACAGTCTGTGGCCAGGATTGCATTTGCTGTTTTTCCATTGATTCAGCACAAGCTTGTGCTGCTCAGTCCTGTGCCTGTTCCTCAGGCACTTCTGTTTGTGTTGAGCTGTTTTCTTCTAACTGCAAATTGACTGAAATGTAGCTATTCATTAAAATAGAAATCACTGAAACACTCCAGTTGGAAAAGACCCTCAGGATCATCTCTCTTGTGAGAAAGTGTTTCCTGATGTCCAGTTTAAACTCACCCAGTCAGCTTGAGACCGTTCCCTCTTGTTCTGTGGCTATGTACCAGTGAGAAAA
This sequence comes from Pogoniulus pusillus, assembly GCF_015220805.1. NCBI lineage: Eukaryota > Metazoa > Chordata > Aves > Piciformes > Lybiidae > Pogoniulus > Pogoniulus pusillus. The sequence goes on from NC_087265.1 coordinate 47,038,150, forward strand.
GACCTCTCCACAATGTCCTTTCAGGTAGCTGTAGACAGCAATAAGGTCTCCCCTCAGCCTCTTCCTCTTCAAACTTAGGCACTCCTCATAATATTTATTCTCCAGGCGCTTCAGCAGCTTCGTTGCCTTCCTCTGCACTCACTCCAGCACTTCACATCCTTCTTGTCTTGCACTGCCCAAAACTGAACACAGTACTGCAGGTGTGGCCTCAGCAGAGCTGAGTACAAGGAGCCATCACATCCCTTTCCCTGCCAGACACAGCATTTCTACCATAATGTTGTAAACATTAACCTTTTCCTGATTAGATGAAAAGCTGACTCCATACAGACACTCACTGTTGATGCATTGTTAATGCAAGCAGTGCTACAGGCTGGGGGCAGAGTGGCTGAGAGCAGCCAGGAGGAAAGGGATCTGGGGGTGCTGGTAGAGAGTAGCTGAACGTGAGCCAGCAGTGTGCAAAGGTGGGCAGCAGAGCCAATGGCATCCTGGCCTGGATCAGGAGCAGTGTGGCCAGCAGGACAAGGGAGGTTATTCTGCTCCTGTACTCAGCACTGGTCAGGCCACAGCTTGAGTGCTGTGTCCAGTTCTGGGCTCCTGAACTCAAAACAGATGTTGAGGTGCTGGAAGGTGTCCAGAGAAGGGCAATAAAGCTGGTGAGGGGCCTGGAGCACAGCCCTGTGAGGAGAGGCTGAGGGAGCTGGGGTTGTGCAGCCTGCAGAAGAGGAGGCTCAGGGCAGACCTCATTGCTGTCTACAACTACCTGAAGGGAGGCTGTAGCCAGGTGGGGTTGGGCTCTGCTGCCAGGCAAGCAGCAACAGAACAAGGGGACACAGTCTCAAGTTGTGCCAGGGCAGGTCTGGGCTGGATGTTAGGAGGAAGTTGTTGGCAGAGAGAGTGATTGGCATTGGAATGGGCTGCCCAGGGAGGTGGTGGAGTCACCATCCGTGGAGGTGTTGAAGCAAAGCCTGGCTGAGGCACTTAGTGCCATGGTCTGGTTGCTTGGCCAGGGCTAGGTGCTAGGTTGGGCTGGATGAGCTTGGAGGTCTCTTCCAACCTGCTTGATTCTGTGACTCTCTGATCTCTAACCACTGTTCAAGAGAGTGAAAAAACTGGGAGGCTTCAGAATATTTCAAAGTAAAAAGTTGTCATTACAGTTTTCCTTACTTTGCTGCAAACCCAAACACAGTTTAGACAGTAGATAACACTGATGAGACACTGACACCACTAATTGCTTCCCAAATGCAGATATTTTTTCCCAAATGAAGGCTTTTTGTTCATTTCAGCCTGTAACCAAATAAAGGATGGGTAGATGGAACAGAAATGGTTAAAAAGCATCACTGTGAAAGTCAGATGACTAGATTTACCATCACAAAAAAGAAGAAAGAATTTGGTTTGGGTTTCTGGTGTGCTGCTTGAAGTCAAAATAAAGTTTCTTACTAGAAGAAGCAATAAAACAAAGCCCAGTCTGCTTCCCTCCTTGGCAGCTGACACTTTTCAAAAGCATATTGCTTTTATTGTCCAGGCAAAGCAGCAGCTTGGATTCAGCCAGTAAAGCTTTTCTTGTTTGCTCAGTTTAATTTGAAGGTTTACTCTTCTGTAGTATCACAGTATCATCAGGGTTGGAAAAGACCTCACAGATCATCAAGTCCAACCCTTTAGCACAGAGCTCAAGGCCAGACCATGGCACCAAGTGCCACGTCCAGTCCTGCCTTGAACAGCTCCAGGGACGGCGACTCCACCACCTCCCCGGGCAGCCCATTCCAGTGTCCAATGACTCTCTCAGGGAAGAACTTTCTCCTCACCTCCAGCCTAAATCTCCCCTGGCACAGCCTGAGGCTGTGTCCTCTCGTTCTGGTGCTGGCCACCTGAGAGAAGAGAGCAACCTCCTCCTGGCCACAACCTCCCCTCAGGTAGTTGTAGACAGCAATAAGGTCACCCCTGAGCCTCCTCTTCTCCAGGCTAACCAATCCCAGCTCCCTCAGCCTCTCCTCATAGGGCTGTGCTCCAGGCCCCTCACCAGCTTTATTGCCCTTCTCTGAACACCTTCCAGCACCTCAACATCTCTCTTGAGTTCAGTGGTTGGAAGTGTAGTGGTTGGAAGCGATCAGCAGCGATTGCATTTCAAACGCTTGGTATGAGAATATGAATGGAGAGTAAACGTCTGAATGCTGTGGCACTTTTCACTCAGGTATGCAGGACCCTGTAGTCAGAAAGTGGATAGTACCTTCCAGATCAACTGGGCTACATACCTTGCTAGCACTGAGCAGGTCATTGTGGCTAGCTTTGATGGCAGAGGAAGTGGATATCAAGGGGATGAAATTATGCATGCAATAAACCGAAGACTGGGAACATACGAAGTGGAAGATCAGATAACAGCAGCCAGGTGAGCTACAGTCAAATGGTCAACATCTGCTCTTTCTTTTCTCTGCTTGTTGTGCAGGGGTGGGGCAAGGTGAAGATTTGGAATTGTCATCTTGAAATTACTGGCAAAAAGAGAAATTCAGTATCAGTTTTGTGTGCTGAAGTGTGTCATTTATGGGCCAACCATCACGTTATGCTCAGGGGCTAATGCTGGAATACCAAGTTACTGTAGCTCTGGTTTTATAGAGGTGATAACTGTCACATTAGTAGTACTGATGTGACAACTACTACCAAGGAACTTGGAGCTGGAAATTTTACTCCAAGGTTACTTTAACTTTCTGTTGTGATGGGTTTATTTGTGTAAACTACTCAGCTTTACAGCACAGTTCATGTTCATCGCTTGGTTTATGCTTGTAAAACCTCACTAACCTGAATGGCATGAGTATGAATCTCCCAGAATCCCAAAGAACTGATCCTACAGACTTTGCTTTTTGAAATTTCAATAAGTGAAGGTGTTTAAGCAAAGGCCATGTCATAATTTTTTGGTTGGTTTGTTTGCTTTTAAACCCTGAGTGCATTTACAGGTATTGGCCTGCACCTTACTGTGGTTTGAGGGCTTTTACAGGGCATCCAGGTTGTTTTTTCATTCACAGGCAGATATTTTCCTGAATTTCTTTTTATGTGCCTGAGATAATTGTCTGTTTTCATATGCAGGGCTGTGTTGCAGGAAGGAAAGTTTATCTGTGAAATAGAAAGCCACAGACAGGACAGCAAGCAGGCACAGCTGACGTGACAGCATGCAGGCATATCTGTAATACACTGCAGATAGCCACATTCTATTAACTGTTTAATCATTCTCTTCACTTTTAGGATGTTTTCTGAAATGAGCTTTGTTGATAAGGACAGAATAGCTATTTGGGGTTGGGTAAGTATTCAAGTTTGGCTGGCTTTCAATTTAGTTGTAACAGCTATTTGTTGTTCTGCTGGCTGTGTGATCTGCTGGAGTACATAGAGTCATAGAATTGATCAGGTTGGAAGAGACCTCCAAGATCATCCAGTCCAACCTAGCACCCAGCCCAGGCCAATCAACCAGACCATGGCACTAACTGCCTCATCCAGGCTTTTAGTGAAAACCTTCAGGCACAGCGACTCCACCACCTCCCTGGGCAGCTCATTCCAATGCCAATCACTCTCTCTGACAACAACTTCCTCCTAACATCCAGCCTAGACCTGCCCTGGCACAGCTTGAGGCTGTGTCCCCTTGTTCTGGTGCTGGTTGCCTGGCAGCAGAGCCCAACCCCACCTGGCTACAGCCTCCCTGCAGGGAGCTGCAGCCAGCAATGAGCTCTGTCCTGAGCCTCCTCTGCTGCAGGCTGCACACCCCCAGCTCCCTCAGGCTCTCCTCACAGGGCTGTGCTCCAGGCCCCTCACCGGCTTTGTTGCCCTTCTCTGGACACCTTCCAGCACCTCAACTTCTCTCTTGAATTGAGGAGCCCAGAACTGGACACAGGACTCAAGGTGTGGCCTGACCAGTGCTGAGTACAGGGGCAGAATAACCTCCCTCATCCTACTGGCCACACTGCTCCTGAGCCAGCCCAGGATGCCATTGGCTCTGCTGCCCACCTTTGCACACTGCTGGCTCATCTTCAGCTCCTCTCTCCCAGCACCCCCAGATCCCTTTCTTCCCGGCTGCTCTCAGCCACTCCGTCCCCAGCCTATAGCACTGCTTGGGGTTGTTGTGACCAAAGTGCTGAACCCTGCACTTGGCCTTGTTAAATCTCATCCCATTGACCTCTGCCCACCCATCCAGCTTGTCAGGGTACCTCTGCACGGTGTCAGGCACCTCTGGGGTCACAGCAGTGTCCAGTAACTGAACTGGTGAACTACATCATACAAGCACCTGTATACACTGTCCCTTTGCAAATACTCAGGAGCCTTTGAAACAGAAAGTAGGACTACTAGTAGGATTCAAAACAATTTATAGGGATACTGCCATCTTCCTGTGTTGAAGGTGAACCAATATTCAGTAACAATAATAATGCAAATCTATATTCACTGCTCTTTCTTTATCTGGGTGAGATGACTTGTAATTTCACATGGAAAAAAAAGAAAGACCCCCAGCTGCATGGCAAAGTTGTGGGGTGTGCTAGCAGCCTGAAAACACCTACATCTGCTCTGTTGTTATGTTTGGCTGTGTTTTATTTCAGCAGTGCTTCCAACCAGAGGCCAGATTTCTCTGCCTTGATGTACCTTTAAAACCTGTCACAGGAGAGGGTGTGTTTAATAGCATATACAGACCCCCACAGCTGCAAGGCTGAGTGTGCATGGCAGTGGTATCTGTTAGATTCAAGCTTTGAACATGTCTCTGTCCCAGTCTGCTGTTTCTGGTGTCACAGGGGATACTCTTGCATCTCTGTTTGGCTATATGCAGGGTTGCATGCAGGGTCTTGAATTAAATTGCTAGCTGAAATTTGGTCACTGCTGGTGACAGGTACTGGTGACTAAACTGACTGATGACAAGATGATGATGGTGTGTTAGTAGGTTTTTCTTGTGGGAGTAAACATCTCTGTACTCTGTGATGTCAAGTGTAGTACCACAGAATGTTAGGGGCTGGAAGGGAGCTCCAGAGATGATCTAGTCCAACCCCCTGCCAAAGCAGGCCACACAGGAGTGCATCCAGACAGGTTTTGAAAGTCTCTAGAGTAGGAGACTCTGTAACCTCTCTGGGCAGCCTGTTCTGGTGCTCCATCACTCACTGTAAAGTGCCTCCTTGTGTTGAGGTGGAACCTCCTGCGTTCTAGCTTGTACCTATTGTTCCTTGTCCTATCACTGGGCAGCACTGAAAAGATCATAGAATCATAGAATCAGGCAGGGTTGGAAGGGACCACAAGGATCAGCCAGTTCCAACCCCCCTGCCATGGGCAGGGACACCCTGCCCTACATCAGGCTGGCCACAGCCTCATCCAGCCTGGCCTTAAACACCTCCAGGGATGGAATTTCACCCACCTCCCTGGGCAACCCATTCCAGGCTCTCACCACTCTCATGCTGAAGAACTTGCTCGTCACCTCCACTCTGAATCTACCCACCTCCAGCTTCACTCCATAAGATACTGGCACCTTCATATTGACACCCACCCCTCAGATATTTATAGACTTTGGTAAGATCCCCTCTCAGCCTTCTCAAGACTAAACAGCTCCAATTCTCTCAGTCTCTTTTCACAGGAGAGATGTTAAAGTCCCATAGTCATCCTAGTAGCTCTGAACTGCACTGTCTTCAGCAGATCCCTGTCTGTTTTGAACTGGGGAGCCCAAAACTGGACACAGGATTCCAAATGTGGTCTCACAAGGGCAGAGTAGAGGGGTAGGAGAACCCCCTAGGCCTGCTAGAGACACTTCTCCTAACACAGTTTCTTAATGTTTCTTACTGTTGTAGTATTACCTTTAGTCCAGTTCTGGGCTCCTCAGCTCAAGAGAAAGAGGCAGCTACTGCAGAGAGTCCAACAAAGGGCCAGAGAGCTGATGAGAGGACTGGAGCATCTCCCCTGAAAGACTGAGAGACCTGGGGCTGTTTAGCCTGGAGAAGAGAGCACTGAGAGGGGATCTTACCAAGGCTTACAAATATCTAAAGGGAGAGTGTCTCGAGGATGGGACTAGACTGTTTTCAGTGGTGCCTGCTGGCTGGCCAAGGGGCAGTTCACACAAACTAGATCACAGGAGGTTCTACCTAACCCTCAGGAAGAACTTCCTTCCCTTGAGGGTGACGGAATGCTGGAGCAGTCTGCCCAGAGAAGTTACAGAGTCTTGTTCTCTGGCAATACAAACCCTGCTCAGACAGGGCCCTGGGCAACCTGATCTGGGCAAACCTGCTTTAGCAGGGAACTTGGACTAGAAGATGAGTGGTGATCAAGGCACAATGTCCCCCTGGAGACCAGTGACAGGTGGTGTCCCTCAGGGGTCAGTGCTGGCACCAGTGTGCTGTTTAACATCTTTGTCAGTGATGAGGACAGAGCCATCGAGTGCAGCCTCAGCAAGTGTGCAGATGACACCGAGCTGTGAGGCACAGTCGACTTGCTAGAGGGCAGGGATCCATCCAGAGGGACCTGGACAGGCTGCAGAGGTGAGCCCAGGCCAACCTCGTGACATTCAACAAGGCTAAGTGTAAGGTCCTGCACCTGGGTGGGTGCAATCCCAGGCACAGATACAGGCTGGATGGGGAGTGGCTGAGAGCAGCCCTGAGGAACAGGACCTGGGGGTCTGGAGTGATGAAAAGCTCAGCATGAGCCTGCAGTGTGAATGCAGCCCAGACACAACCCTGTGCAAAGGAAGGGATTCTGCCCCTGGGCTCTCCTCAGACCCCACCTGGAGTCCTGTGTGCAGTTCTGGAGCCCCCAACACAGGAGGGACATGGACCTGTTAGAGCAAGTCCAGAGGAGGGCCACAAAGATGCTCAGAGGGCTGCAGCAGCAGCTATGAGGACAGGCTACAAGAGTTGAGGCTCTGCAGCCTGGATAAGAGAAGGCTTCGAGGAGACCTTAGAGTGGCCTTGCAGTATCTGAAGGGGATCTACAAGAAGGCTGGGGAGGGACTATTGACAAGGTCTGGTAATGACAGGATGAGCAGGAATGGGTTTAAACTGGAATAGGGGAGATTTAAACTAGATGTTAGGAAAGGGTTCTTTGCAGTGAGGGTGGTGAGACACTGGCACAGGTTGCCCAGGGAGGCTGTGGATGCTCCACCTCTGGAGGTGTTCAAGGCCAGGTTGGATGAGACCTTGAGTGACCTGTTCTAGCGGGAGGTGTCCCTGCCTATGGCAGGGGGTTGGAACTGGATGGTCCCTTCCAAGCTAAACCATTCTATGATTGTATGATCTCCAGAAGCCTTTTCCAACCCCTACAATTCTGTGATTTCTATGATAGTTATACATGGGTTTAATTATTGAGTCAATGTCCTCCCTCTCATCGAGGCTGGAACAAACACTGGATGCAGTTCCATTTGCATGTCATCTGCTTTCAAGACAGTAACAAGATGCAAAAATTGCTCTTCTTTTTGGACGTGGGTGGGCACATTTTCCTAAGCAACCCCTTCAAGCTATAGTAAGGGCAATCATTTGGGCAGCCAGTGACACTGTTTAGGTATCTTGCTGCCTAGGGTGCCCAAGTTTATCAGATACTTACTCATCTGTGTATCAGGCTAGACTGTGAGTGAGTTGTCTGTGCCTAGCAGAGAGTGTTGCAGCACAGTTCCTCCCACAGACGCTTCTTCACTCCGCAGTCGCAGCCTTGCTCTTTGGCACTTTGGAGGAGAGTTAGCAAGTGAGCTGCCACAGGCCTGCCCTGAGGGAGCTGCAAAGTTTTGGATGCCCTGCTGCAACCACTCACCGGGTACGCTGTGGGCCCAAGATCTGTTTCCACCCACTCCCCCAGCATGGAGAGGGACACAGCGGTTCAGCAGTGTCTCGCTTCCTGTCTTTCACTGCTGCCTGTGGTGCTACCAAACACTGTCACCCTTGGCTGAGTCACAGTTCAGCAGCGCCTGCACCCTTCTCCCCCAGCAAGCTCTCTCATTCATCGGCGCCGCAGCTGCCATGCGCTGTTTGACGCCTGTTTCCCCAACTGAGCAGGCTGGGTGAGCTCTGACCCAAATTCAGAATGGAGTTGATTAATATGAGAAGCACTGAGCCTAGAAACGCCTGCTGAACCGTTCAGCAGATGGGCCCCATCCTTTTCTTTCTGCCTAAAATAACAGCAATGTTTTCTTCTCAGTCCTATGGGGGATATGTGACCTCCATGGTGCTTGGCTCTGGAAGCGGCGTGTTCAAGTGTGGAATAGCGGTTGCCCCTGTGTCACGTTGGCAGTATTATGGTATGTGATGGCTTCCTCCTTACAAGGATTCCCATATGTCTTGCAGTGCACATGCTGCAAAGTGTTGATTCATCGTGCAGAACTTTGATTTGCTACTAGATGCCATGGAAATGACACTTGGTCTGTTGCTGTGAACTCTGGGGTGCTGCGTTTTTGGAACGAGACCAATTCCCTAAATATTGGGTTTCTTTTCTTTTTTTTTAAGTCTGATCCACGGTTCCAGGTAGTCTCTTTAACCTTTACTGATTTAATAGTTGTAAGCCTTACTGCAGTGTGTCTGTGTTTGCTTCCCAAAGCTGCCACGTCGCCTGAGACCACTGCTGCGTGTCAGAAATCCATCGCTGGGAGACAACAGCACTTAAATGGCCTTGGTTTGGTTTGGTTTGGAGTGTGAAATCTGGATTTTGTGAATATAGTTAATTGAGGTGCTGGAAGGTGTCCAGAGAAGGGTGACGAAGCTGGTGAAAGGCCTGCAACACAGACACTGAGAGGAGAGGCTGAGGGAGCTGGGAGTGTGCAGCCTGCAGAAGAGGAGGCTCAGGGCAGAGCTCATTGCTGTCTGCAGCTACCTGAAGTGAGGCTGTAGCCAGGTGGGGTTGGGCTCTGCTGCCAGGCAAGCAGCAACAGAACAAGGGGACACAGTCTGAAGCTGTGCCAGGGGAGGTCTAGGCTGGATGTTGTTAGGAAGTTGTTGTCAGAGAGAGTGATTGGCATTGGAATGGGCTGCCCAGGGAGGTGGTGGAGTCACCGTGCCTGGAGGTGTTGAAGCAAAGCCTGGATGAAGCACTTAGTGCCATGCTCTTGTTGACTGGCTAGGGCTGGGTGCTAGGTTGGACTGGCTGATCTTGGAGATCTCTTCCAACCTGGTTGATTCTATGATTCTATGACACTAAGTGCCCCATCCAGTCTTTTCTTGAACACCTCCAGGGACAGTGACTCCACCACCTCCCTGGGCAGCCCATTCCAATGCCAATCACTCTCTCTGACAACAACTTCCTCCTAACATCCAGCCTAAACCTCCTAAGATATGAATATTACTGTTTGGCAGCAAAGTGGTTGGGTTGTTTTTTTCATTGAAAATCAGGGTCTGTAAAATTCCACTTTTGCTTGATTAGCTAAAGGACAGGCTCATGGAGGCATTCATATTTCACATCCAAAAAACTAAAAAGTGCAGAAATTCTGATGAGAAGTCAAGGGCAGTAGAAAATATCATAGAATGATAGAATCAGTGAGTGTTGGAAGGGACCACAAGGATCAGCCAGTTCCAAACCCCCTGCCATGCCCAGGGACACCCTACCCTAGAGCAGGCTGCACACAGCCTCAGCCAGCCTGGCCTTAAACACCTCCAGCCATGGGGCCTCAACCACCTCCCTGGGCAACCCATTCCAGCCTCTCACCACTCTCATGCTCAACAACTTCCTCCTCACCTCCACTCTGACTCTCCCCACCTCCAGCTTTGCTCCATTCCCCCCAGTCCTGTCACTCCCTGACAGCCTAAAAAGTCCCTCACCAGCTTTTTTGTAGCCCTCTTCAGATAGTGGAAGGCCACAAGAAGGTCACCTGGGAGCCTCCTCTTCTGCAGCCTGCACAGCCCCAACTCTTTCAGTCTGTGCTCACAGCAGAGCTGCTGCAGCCTCTGAGCACCCTCCTGGCCTTTCTCTGGACACACTCCAGCATCTCCACATCCTTCTTGTAATGAGGGCTCAGAGCTGGATGCAGTACTCCAGGTGAGGTCTCAGCAGAGCAGAACAGAGAGGGAGAATCACCTCCCTGGCCCTGCTGGCCACACTTCTGCTGCTGCAGCCCAGGCTCTGCTTGGCTTTCTGGGCTGCAAGTGTAATACAATGCTGAAAAATCTGTGGAAAATCAGATAATTAATTTTTTCCTGTATATAACAAAGCCAAACCGAGTCCCAGTCTGCTGTTAACATTTTCACTTTAGAGTTTTGTAGCAGCAAACATTTAGATTAAAATAAGATGTATATATATATATTTTTTTTCAAATGCTAGTCATTTGTTGCAAGATTCCCAGCAATTTTCTTAGGATTACTGAGAGAATAACAATAAGGTAACACTGACACAAAGTACTTTATTAATATTCAGCATCCAGGTGTCCATGGCAACGAGAAGATTAAATACCCTGAATAATGATGGTTACCTACACCTCATTGTGGAAAACCCTGGCTTTATCCTTTTTAATGTCTCCTTTTTTTTTTTCTTAATTCCCAGTCTATATTCTTCTTGTTTGTTTAGGTGGATAATTTTTGTGGTAGACAGACTGAAAATTAAGGAGCAGATTCTGTTTTGTGTTGTGTCTCCACTGCAGATTCAATATACACAGAGCGATACATGGGCCTGCCGCTACCAAGTGACAATCTCAGCAGCTACAACGTAAGAGAAACATCCATGGCTTTCATTTCTTTGGATGTGTCTTGTTTCTTTGCTGAACCACTCTCTGCTCTTCTTCACAGTGTAGTTTTCCCCTCTGTGGGGAGAAATTCTTCTTTCCAGCTCTAGCTGTGTGTTTAGAGGATGTAGTCTCGTGCGTTTGGGTTTCAGGAGGCAGTTGCTCTTCGCTGTGTGGTGGATGTAGAATCATAGAATCAGTCAAGGTTGGAAGGGACCACAAGGATCAGTGAGCTCAAATCCCCCTGCCATGGGCAGGGACACTCTACCCTAGATCGCGCTGGCCATAGCCTCATCCAGCCTGGCCTTAAACACCTTAAATTCCAGAGTCATTGGACACTGGAATGGGCTGCCCGGGGAGGTGGTGGAGTCGCCATTCCTGGGGCACTTCAAGGCAGGATTGGACGTGGCACTCGGTGCCATGGTCTAGCCTTGAGCTCTGTGGTGAAGGGTTGGACTTGATGATCTGTGAGGTCTCTTCCAGCCCTGATGATACTGTGATACCTCCAGCGATGGGGCCTCAACCACCTCCCTGGTTAACCCATTCCAGCCTCTCACCACTCTCATGCTCAACAACTTCCTCCTCATGGCCACTCTGAATCTCCTCACCTCCAGCTTTGCTCCATTCCCCTTAGTCCTGTCACTCCCTGAAAGCTTAAAAAGTCCCTCCCCAGCTTTTTTGTAGGCTCCCTTCAGATCCTGGAAGGCTACAAGAAGGTCAACCTCAGAGCCTCCTCTTCTCATAGAATCAGAGAGTCAACCAACTTGGAAGAGACCTCCAAGCTCTTCCAGGCCAACCTAGCACCCAGCCCTGTCCAATCAACCAGAGACCATAGAATCAGCCAGGTTGGAAGAGACCTCCAAGCTCATCCAGTCCAACCTAGCACCCAGCCCTGCCCAATCAACCAGACCATAGAATCAACCAGGTTGGAAGAGACCTCCAAGCTCATCCAGTCCAACCTAGCTTCTCCAGCCTGAACAGCCCCGACTCTTTCAGTCTGTCTTCATAGGAGAGGTTCTCTGTTGTTTGTTTGTTCTGATGTTCTTTGTTTGGGGTGGGGATTTTAATTGGGTTGGCTTTGGGTTTTTTTATATTTTGTTTTGTTGTTGGTTTTTTTTTTTACCATTCAGCTCCACTTGGGTACTTTACAGACTTGCAAGACAAACTGTAAGAACTGTTTTATTTTAATCACCATGAAAGACATCAGTTCTAAAATTTACTATGCTCCTGGGCAAACTATGCTTTATCATGAACAGCATTTCCACCAAAACGAAGCTACTTCACTTCTTTCTAAAGTGCAATTTGATTTTTTTTTTTTAACAGAGGTTTTGTAAACTTTCTTGCTTTAGGAATCTGCAGGCTTTTTTGGGGGGAGGAAACAAAATCTCCTAAATCTCTACATTTGATAGGTAGGCAAATCTGTCTGGATTGTGGTCATGTCAAACAAGGTGCAGATCAGGACAGAGTCAGCGATGTTTGGGTTAGCAGTTTGGCCTCATCTTCACAAATGCAGGGTGGCCAAGGGTAAAGCTATTCTTCACCCAGAAATGATAGAATCATAGAATCAATCAGGTTGGAAGAGACCTCCAAGATCACCCAGGCCAACCTAGCACCCAGCCCTAGACAATCAACCAGACCATGGCACTAAGTGCTTCATCCAGGCTTTGCTTCAACACCTCCAGGGATGGCAACTCCACCACCTCCCTGGGCATCCCATTCCAATGCCAATCACTCTCTCTGACAACAACTTCCTCCTAACATCCAGCCTAGACCTTCCCTGGCACAACTTAAGACTGTGTCCCCTTCTTCTGTTGCTGGTTGCCTGGCAGAAGAGACTAACCCCACCTGGCTACAGCCTCCCTTCAGGGAGTTGTAGACAGCAATGAGGTCTGCTCTGAGCCTCCTCTTCTGCAGGCTGCACATTCCCAGCTCCCTCAGCCTCTCCTGAGGAAACTGCTCCCAAAAGTGAGTGTAGAATGTGTGGCCTCATTATGGCATAGTGAATTGTTTGACTTGCTCTTTTGTCTGCTAGCTGCTTTTCATGGCCTCAAGGGCTTCTTTATATCACCAGTGTAGGGCAGAGCAGCCCAAGCCTTCCGTAAGGTTTTTGGCTAGGTAGAAATTAGCAGCTATTGGATAGCTATCAGGGGTGTGAAGGGTAGTTTGTGCTCTGGTTATTAGACTGTTTTACAGAGGTGTTTGGCCATGGTGATTCTGGAAGCAGACATGAGTGGTGGAGGATGAGAAGTGGGGCATTCTCCATGTTTGGGTCGGTAAACAAGCTAGGAGACTGTTTAGCAGTGATTGTGCCTTGATGCATCACGGGGGGAGAAAAGGGAGGGGACTGTTACACTGATGTGAAAGTAGGGTGGAACATGTAACTACAGACATGTGTGGACTGCAGCACGTTTTGACATATCACTAGTCATCTAGTTCTGTCAGCTGATGTATCAGACATTCTGGTCACAACTTGAGGGCAATGGCAGGTAGCAACTGCTGCAAGACTTGGTACTGCACCTGCCTCCTCTAACCGGCGAGCGACTGGGACCTGCCAGGGACTGACCAGCAGCCTGCAGCCAGCCCCCTGTCTTCCTTTTCCAAGTGTTTCTTTAAGGCAGAGGAACAGTAGGAGGTCTGTGAGGTAGCAGTGTAAATAGAAGTTACTGTCGTGGTGCAGAACGAACGTTAGCGCTCTGGGTGCAGAAAGTCATTCACCAGCTTCACGGCACAGATGGCAACAGAGGACTGTTTAATCCCTTCAAGCCAGGAGTCGGATTTTCTTGGCATGGTATCCTTTGCTGGCAATGGCCACGTTGAAACTGCCAGTACCAAAGAGCTAAAGGTTTCAAATGTGTTACTCGGAGGACTAATTGGGGAGAATGGTGGCTAGATGGAGGAGGGGTAATTGCACAGATCAGCTTGTCACACTTCACTGCTGCTTCCAGAGAGAGGGGAAAATGCATCTTCAGTCTTCACTCGTTGTTAAAAGCCCCAAATAATGCTAGGTGAAGTTTACTTTTCCATATAAAGCTGGAGGGATGGGATAGCTCAAGAAGTGTTTGCTGCTTTTCAGATAGTGTCAGGAGAAGGTTATGGGTTTCGTTGTTGCTGAAGACCCTTTCAGCCCAGCATGTTCTTGGCTTACATCCCCTTTGTTCAATATCCCAGTCCCAGTAGCCAGCCTCCTGGCCCCTTGTTCCTGCAGAGCTGTTTTCTGAACTAACTAGTTTTTATCAAGCAAATGCAAAACATGCATTGAAAGCTTTCCCAGCTGAAGCTGTTAAAAGCATTTGTGAACTGTTAGCTTTGTACCATCAGGTTTGCACGCTGCATCATCTCTATCCTACTGCATCCACTATGACACTGGCTTGAAAACCAAATGGTTGCATAAACTCTGCACTGTGTGCTCCCTAATTTAAAAGAAAGGAGGCTGGGTACACACCTGCTTCGAGGGGATGCAAGCTGCTAGGTGCCTTCACCTATTAATGGCTGTGAACATAGAGTCTTAAGAAACTAGTTGTGGTAAGAGGGACGCACCCTGCCCTTCTGCTGCTACCACACTAAGTTCCATTTTCATTGAAGGAAGAGAGTCTTGAGATGTTACATAGTCTTTGTCCAAGAGGCCAGTCTGAGGCATGACTCACACTTCTCTTAAGTAGGCTAATTAAGTGTGACCAGGGCATTTGCTAGGAGTTGTGAAGTACTAAGTGTAAGAAAGGAGCAAGCGTGGATGCAGCTCCTAATATAGTGGTGTAGGGATCCTAGACTGAACAGTAGAGAAGCTGTCTGCCTGAGAAGAAAATGTCCCTGATGTAAGCTCCCTGGGCTGCTCAGGGAGGTGGTGGAGTCACCATCCCTGGAGGTGTTCAAGCAAAGCCTGGATGAGGCACTTGGTGCCATGGTCTGGTTGATTGGATAAGGCTGGGTGCTAGGTTGGCCTGGATGAGCTTGGAGGTCTCTTCCAACCTGCTTGATTCTATGTTTCTATAATTCTAAGACCATGAGACTAAACAGGCAGACTCCAGAGGTCAGGTGCAGTAGCCATGTAAAGCATAATGAAGAGACTGTTCAACTTGTGAGGAGATTATTTTGCAGTTCACTCTGAATTTGATATGCTTTTGGCAAGTATTTGAAACAGTCATAGATTTGGCAATCTTTTTCTAGCAGATTTGAAATGTTCAGTCCTTAAGAACTGCTGCATCATTAGGTTATGCAAAACAGGGTACAATTTTGTAAATATGCCATCTTGTACTGATTTGACATTTGTTCTATTATCTGAGAATATGCTAAAGGGAGAGAGACCTTCAGATTCAGCCAAACCTTAACTTGTTTGTGGAGTGCTGAGAAAATGTTGACTGCTGTGTGATCTTTATAAAAGCCAGTTGCACTCAGCAGGGCCCAATTCTCAGTGTCTGTACATAGCACCTTTGCAGAACCCTTTTCCTGGCAGTTTAACTATGAAATGGAAGGGACAAATTAACTTGTTTTTATTTGCTGTCCATTTAAGGGTTCTTCAGCTGCTGTGGCTGTTGCTTTGTGCAGTAACTGTGCCTAGCTTAAGATTGCTTCCTATATTGCAACCTTTGTTTTCAGTGTAAGTAGTATGTCCTGGAAGCATGTTTGAGGGAAAAGACTGGATGGGGCACTTAGTGCCATGGTCTAACTGATGGGATAGGGCTGGGTGCTAGGTTGGACAGGATGAGCTTGGAGGTCTCTTCCAACCTGGTTGATTCTCTGAATTCTGGAGACTATATATAATGCATTAGACAAAGTGAACAGCACAAGGAGAACCCCAAAATGTTTTATTATGCTGTTAGAGAACATGGGGGCACAGAAAGGGAGGCTCAGGGGTGCCTCACTGCTGTCTACAACTGCCTGAAGGGAGGTTGTAGCCAGGTGGGGTTGGTCTCTTCTGTCAGGCAACCAGCAACAGAACAAGGGGACACAGTCTCAAGTTGTGCCAGGGGCTGGATGTTAGGAGGAAGTTGTTGGCAGACAGAGTGATTGGCATTGGAATGGGCTGCCCAGGGAGGTGGTGGAGTCACCATCCCTGGAGGTGTTGAAGCAAAGCCTGGATGAGGCACTTAGTGCCATGGTCTGGTTGATTGGCCAGGGCTGGGTGCTAGGTTGGACTGGATGATCTTGGAGGTCTCTTCCAACCTGGTTGATTCTATGACTCTATGAAAATAAACTCCAGCCTCAAAAACATTACTGCTGTGAGACTTCAGTGCTTCCCCAGTCATCTGTCTGGCTGTTGAGTATGGGTACCAGAGCGAGACATCACTTGCAAGTGATAAAAACCCAAGCAAGTATCTCTTTGGTATCTTTCCTCTTTCTGAAGCATTTTACACACAGTTTATTTCCTTTAGCACTTGTCAATAGTGACATCTTTTTTTTCTACAACTGCTTTGGAAGAGTTCTCAGAAGTGTAGGTCAAGCCAGGTTTCCATTCACAGTAGGTTTGCTGTCCCTTAAACCAGCACTGATTTGCTGGAAGGAAGCTTAACAATGTGATCAGTTTTCCTTCTCTGCATGTGGAAAATGATTCACTCAGGAGCTTTTTCTGACTTTTTAACATGTTTTTAGCATGATTGGGATGTTACTTTCTGAATCATTGTTTTGGTCCTCTGTGCTCCTCACCGAATCAGTCCTCTCTCCAGATTTTGACACTTTTAGAACTGTTTACTCCAACACATCACTTCATTTCAGTGAATGAGGTCATGCTTCCAGCATGCATGGATTTCCCTATATTAGACAGCATTTTTAGTCCTCCACAACCTTTAACTACCAGAAGAGGACAGTTGCAATGTTATGCATTGAAGGGTGGTTTGTCCTCTCTGATGAATTTGTGAGTTCTTTAGTTTCACAGAATCATAGAATCAACAAGATTGCATTTTCCAGATCAGTATTATTTTCTAAGTACCTGAGGAGTAACAGAGTTAGCAGGAGTCAAAGATTAAATACATTATTTTCAAATCATAGAATCAAGCAGGTTGGAAGAGACCTCCAAGCTCATTCAGTCCAACCTAGCACCCAGCCCTGGCCACTCAACTAGACCATAGAATCATATAATCAAGCAGGTTGGAAGAGACCTCCAAGATCATCCAGTCCAACCTAGAACCCAGACCTATCCAATCAACTAGACCATGGCATGAAGTGCCCCATCCAGTCCTCTCCCTCAAACATATTTCAAGGACACACTACTTACACTAAAAAATAAGGTTGCAATATAGGAAGCAATCTTAAGCTAGGCAAAACTGCTGCACTGCTTTGGAACACAGGGATGGTGACTCCACCACCTCCCTGGGCAGCCCATTCCAATGCCAATCACTCTCTCTGTCAAGAACTTCTTCCTGACATCCAGCCCAGACCTTCCCCTGCACAACTTGAGACTGTGTCCCCTTCTGTTGCTGGTTGCCTGGCAGAAGAGACTGACCCCCACCTGGCTACAATTTGGTTGAATATCTACAAGGAACTCATTTTGCTTCTGAGAGGATTGTGGTATGCTATTCTGCCATGACAAGAGGAATTTAGTATTCATGCTTGCTGTAAAGGTTCCTGAGCAATTAAGAGTCAAATGGAAATTAATCCATTTCCTTGTCTCAGTAATATATTTGATTTTTGGGGGTTAGTAAATGCAAATCCTTGTGCAAGGACACAGCCTCAGTACAAGGTGGGGAAGTAAAACTGTACATTCTTCTGTTCCTAATTTTTTTCCTAGCCACAGTAGCTTTTTGCTGTAAGACAGAGAAATCTTCTGTAGTGATTCAGTCATTTTCAGTAGAGTGCTCTTGTAATTTGCAAACAGAAAGAAACCTAATTGAAGATTCCCTTTTTACACCATTGAGTCTTCCCAAGCCTATAACATGTTTCATCCCTTCCCACTCTCCTATCAGAGCTCTATCCCATTCCCTTTCCTTACCCAGATTAAAGGTCTTACCTGCTCCTTTTCCTCATGCATTAGTACCTAGTCAGTAGCACATCAGAGGGTTAGTTATGTTCTGGAGAATTATGTTGTCACTCTGCTTTAAGTTTGTTGATTAATCTTCATTAAGTATTGGTTTTAATCTCTGTATTGTGTTTCAATTCCCAAATTCAGTTTGACTTAGAAGCATAGAATCACAGAATCAAGCAGGTTGGAAGAGACCTCCAAGCTCATCCACTCCA
The DNA here is from genome assembly GCF_015220805.1 of Pogoniulus pusillus. Classification (NCBI taxonomy): domain Eukaryota; kingdom Metazoa; phylum Chordata; class Aves; order Piciformes; family Lybiidae; genus Pogoniulus; species Pogoniulus pusillus. Next base: position 47,055,947 of record NC_087265.1, read on the forward strand.
ACCTAGCACCCAGCCCTATCCAGTCATAGAATCATAGAATAGAATAGAATCAAGCAGGTTGGAAGAGACCTCCAAGCTCATCCACTCCAACCTAGCACCCAGCCCTAGCCAGTCATAGAATCATAGAATAGAATAGAATCAACCAGGTTGGAAGAGACCTCCAAGCTCATCCACTCCAACCTAGCACCCAGCCCTATCCAGTCATAGAATCATAGAATAGAATAGAATCAACCAGGTTGGAAGAGACCTCCAAGCTCATCCACTCCAACCTAGCACCCAGCCCTAGCCAGTCAACCAGACCATGGCACTAAGTGCCTCAGCCAGGCTTTGCTTCAACACCCCCAGGGCTTCTATTTATAGATTCCATTTAAGTGGTTTGTTTTTTTTCCTTCAGGCACTTCTTTATCATACAGTGGGGAAAGCATTATTTTAAACTTCTCATTGGCCATTTTTACCTGAGGTTGATAAAATATTCTCTCTGTTGACTTGCCTGCAGGTAAAGTAGTGTACATTTCAGTGAGGAGGATAACACATGTAGTCTCCACAGTATCTATGCCTTGCTATCATAGGGTGCACTGTTCCCATGGCAACGGATTTTAACTTGGTCTGCAGTCGCACAGGAAGCCTGTGTCAAGTGGTGTGCTGCAGGCTAACAACATGTTAGCAATGCATTAAATGTGTATCTCAGTCACAAAACTCTGCCCCTCTGGAACTGCCTCTTATTTTGCAGACATAACCCTTGGGAGCGATTGCAGACCAGTGCAGAACGGTTTGAGTGCAAGCACAGTGTTCACATCCCCCACAGCATTCTACGTGGGGATGGAGGGGGTTGGGAGGGAGCAAGAGTGACTGTTTTTATCTGAAGGGTAAAATCAAAGTCAGTTAGTAGCAAATCATCTTCTCATAAATAGCATCTCCTTTTTTCTTCTTCTTTTATTTCAGAGTTCATCAGTAATGGCCAGAGCTGAAAAATTCAAGGAAGTTGACTATCTCCTTATTCATGGAACAGCAGATGGTGAGTTGCAGTTAATTAGACATTTTAGTATTACAGACAGGTTCACAATTCTACTACTGACAAAACAAAAGCATGAAGGGGCAAGGCTGTTACATTTATGTCAATAAAATAATACTGCTTCCCGCGACTAATCTGTGTTTGAGTCAGCTGTGCTGGGGAGTCTGCTGCGGTCCTTGCTTTGCCTCTCCTCCACAGTAGTAGTACAGAAGCAGGGTTTGGGGTTTTTTTTTGTTGTTGTTTACTTTTTTTTCCACTTTCACTTTTCAGATAATGTTCACTTTCAGCAAGCTGCACAGATTTCCAAAGCTCTTGTTAACGCTGAAGTGGATTTTCAAGCAATGGTATGGTTCCGTTTTGTTTAGCACACACCAATGGGTTTGTCTGATGAAAGTAACAGCAAAACCTCCCTCTTGTTAGGTGGAAATCAGCAGTAGTTCACATATCACAGTATCACCAAGGTTGGGAGAGACCTCATAGATCATGAGGATACTTGCATACGTGCATTTCCTGGTCACTAACTGAAATCTTCATGTGAGGCATAAGGTATAAGAAAAACTTAAAGGAACACCTTCTTGTAACTGACTCAGTTTACCTGATCTGTCATTCAGGTCATTTTTTGGTGTTCTCAGACAAGCAGCCAAGCCTGGCTCAATCTCTGCATAAACCCAATCAATAGTTTCCTACAGACAGGATATAAGGAAAAGTCAATTTCAGCTAAGTCCATGACAACATCAAGCATAATGGCTCAAGTAGTTACTTGCCTCTTCCTATGCTGTACAGAGAAACTCTCAGGCTAAGGTGCAAGCTCTTCCTTTCCTACCTTCTCCCAGCCATTGAAAAGCAGTGCTGAAATTGACCAAGTGTAGAAGGAAGTCAGGTGCAGCGGTGCACATTGTCCCTCAGCCAAACAGGGTGCAGCCATCAGGCACCACTCTAAACTGAGGAGCTGTCTCTGTTCTCTGTGTGGACAAGCCCCATACTGATATTTTGCTGCTTTCAGCACAACTCCATGGTGCATCCCACACACAAAGCAGGGACGGAAAGCGTAGCGCCTGCCGCGTCTCTGCCTCCATACTGAATCAAGTCTTCTGCTCAGAGGATTTTAAATGGCTGGGTGTGTTTCTGTCTGTCATGCTTCAGTGTATTACTTAGACCTAGCTAGGACTAATGTTCTCTGCATTTTTCTTTCCCACAGTGGTACACTGACAAAGACCATGCCATCAGCGGTCAAGCACATAAGCATATTTATACCCACATGAGCCATTTCATAAAGCAGTGTTTCTCACTGCCGTAGCATCAGCACTTTGGTTGTAAGTCATGGCACCTCTCCAGAATGTTCTAGTTAATATACACTTAAGCCACTATAAACCTTTATGACTGGAGAGAAGATAAGGGTCAGGTGTTGGGATACCTGTGTACACAATGAAATGCTAATCTTCATAATGGTTTCTGCTGCCGAGCAACTATTGCATTTTTATTGATTGGGTTTAAATTGGGTCTTAACATCATCAAAACGGAGGTGTTGCATGGTACCTGCTTAAACTTCAAACAGATCTTGCAGAAATTGCCTAATGCCTCATCAGTTTCTACTTGAACATCAATATCAGGGGTACTGCAACGTTAGTATTCTATGTGCAGAAGGAAAACACTTTTATTTCCTGCAGTTCCTTGATTTAGTCTTTTCAATCTCTTGGATTACAGTTCTAGAAGCTTTGCAGTTCCTTGATTTAGTCTTTTCAATCTCTTGGATTACAGTTCTAGAAGCTTTGCAGTTCCTTGATTTAGTCTTTTCAATCCCTTGGATTACAGTTCTAGAAGCCTTGCAAGGAAAGCATGGAACCAGCTTTCACCAGGGATGATGAGTGATTCTTATTCAAACTAATAGCACTGATTTCTTTATTTCCTATCATACTACTGTGATTTTTTTTGGCTTACTTTGTTATAAAGGCTGCTGCTGTGGGAATCTGCACTGGTAAAAAGTCTTCTCTAGCAGCTATGGGACAGGAAATCTTTTTTTTCCCAGAAGTTTTGTATTTGCTGATGACTGGGATGGATATTCCTTGCACTCAAACAGAAAGCATTACAATGCAAAGCAGCAGGGTTTGCTATTTAGCAAACTTGCTTTTTCTTGCAGCCTCCCAGTAAACTGCTGTATCTGCAGCACTGCAGGTAGGCTCCTCTATCTTAGTGTTCTTAATTTCACATAGAGAGTGATTGGCATTGGAATGGGCTGCCCAGGGAGGTGGTGGAGTTGCCATTCCTGGAGGTGTACCAAAAAAAGCCTGCATGAGGCACTCAGTGCCTAGTTGATTGGCTAGGGCTGGGTGATAGGTTGGTCTGGATGAGCTTGGAGAACTCTTCCAACCTGGTTGATTCAATGATTCAATGATGCAACCCACTTGTCCTACAGCCTGCTTTAACATAATAAAGACTTTAAGTTATGCAAGGTGTAGCCTGTCTCATTGGAAAGTACTGCTCCAGAAACAAACTCTTAGAGTTGTACAAAAATCCATTACTTTGGAGACTCTGAAGGTTCTGCTTTTCTTGACTGGTATCATGCAATGGAAGGTGCCATGATTATCTTAACATCTGCCTTCTTGACAGTGGATGACTAGCATGTGATTGTGTACTGTGGGTTATTAGTCACATTAGGTGTGGATATAAAAGTACTCATACAGACAGATGGGGAAGGTGGGAGAGAAATGTCAAGATCCTTTGTGCAGCTTATCCCTTCAATGAGAAAGAGAAGGGGGCTGAGGTGGAAAATAAGCTTGTGGTTTCCCAACCAACCTCAAAACTCCTTGACTCACAAAGTAAATTTTCTTGGGAAGCAAAACTGGAGATGTGTATTGCAAATACAATTTGGGGCTCCAAGGTATGTGATTCTTTTGGCTCAAGGGCAAGAACCAGAAATCAGCATGAAGGTAAGTCACAAAAGTGCAGGTGAGTTATAAGAAAAGATGACTATGAACTGCTGGGTAGCTTGGATATGCAAGGGCCAAAGTTGTGGGGTTGGTTTGATGTTGGCACTACACAGTCAATATTTCTGTAACAAAACAAATGCATTAACTGGCTCTCAGGCACAAAGAACTGCAAGGATTCCCAGAGCTTAATTAGAGAATCATTAAAGCCTTTAACTAAAACTTATAGGCTGGGTTAGTTTTTCATTAAGGGTGCAGTTCTTTGACATCTTTGGCATCTCTCTGAGGAACTTGTATTTGGGCTCCCCAGTTTAAGAGGGCCAAGGATCTGCTGGAGAGGGTCCAGAGGAGGGTTACAAGGATGATGAGGAGACTGGAGGGCATGGCTGAAGAGGAGAGTCTGAGGGACCTGGGGCTTTTTAATCTGGAGAAGACTGAGAGGGGATGTGATAAATGTTTATAAGTATCTGAAGACTGGTCAGGAGTGGGGGGGAAAGGCTCTGCTCACTGGGATAGGACAAGGAGCAATGGGTGTAACTTGCAGCACAAGAGGTTCCACCTTGACCCAAGGGGGAACTTCTTTACTGTGAGGGTCCCAGAGCACTGGAACAGGCTCCCCAGAGAGGTTGTGGAGTCTCCTTCTCTGGAGCCTTTCACAGCCTGTCTGGATGTGTTCCTCTGTGATCTGTGCTAGATTGTGTGGTGCTGCTCTGGCAGGGGGGTTGGACTCAATGTTCTCCTTGGGTCCCTTCCAACCCCTAACATCCTTTGATCCTGTGTATTCCCTCAGTACAGAGTCCTGTCTTACCTGTGAGGCATAACAAAGTACAGTGCTAATTATCTTGTATTTCATTACCTGGAAAGGAATTTCTAAGAAAGATGTGCTGCCACAATAACAGACCATAGTGCAACTTCTAAACCAAGCTGTAGTAGTTGTTCTAATCAACAATGATTTAACTTTATTTCTGGTACATCTCCCTCAGCTCCAAAAATAATGCAGACAACAGAGCTGCCTTGGGCAACTGACAACTTACCTGTGCCAATGCATTCCATGTGAGTACCTAACGTTGAGGCCGCAGAAGAATGCCAGCTCCTTTCACTAAGGTACTAAGTCAGCACTAGGAACCTGTTGTGCCTTAAGTAGTGCCACAGACCACAGTTAGTTACCTACCAATTACCTTTCTTCCTCTGTATTTTCTCCCACCTGAAATGGATATTTAGCATTTGTTGTACAATGCACTTGGTAAAATTCTAACAGAAGCAGGTGAATGTCTGAGGTGTGGCTGTTAACTGTTTCCAGAGTGGGAGGCTTTGGTCTTTGCTTTAAAAATCAGTGAAGATTTCATCAGATGGAGTCAATAGAGGGATTGGGGTTTGGTACCAGCATTAGGCTTTAAGGCCTGGGAGCTTTTCCTTAGCAGAAATTCAGGCTCCTAAGAGCAGAAGCTCTCACTATCAGACACTTCAAGTACGTAGCATTGAGCAATTTTAAATGGCATGGCCCTTACCTGTTGGAAAAAGACCCAACTGCTGCTGCCTGATCTGCATCATCTCTCAGGAGCAAGGGGAACCACCTCATGACCAGTAAATCAGTAATTTCCACTGTATTCCTGGACCAGGACCTTTATGTGCCATCCCCTGTGCTGCACTCACTTGTTAAGAGGCAGACCCAAGTACACTGCCAGCAAGTACACGCAGCAAACCACCACTGGTAGCTGTGTTATGTTTGAAAGAGATTCTGCAGGGAGCCCAAACAAGGCTGGGCTCTACAATTCATTAACTTGTGAAGCCCAGGCAGACATTAAAAAATAGGGCACCATCCAGCATACTTGTTCTGGGGTTTGCAGTGTTCCAAGAAGGCTGGGCTCTGCAGGTCATTACTTTGTGAAGCCTATTCAAGTGCCAGGTAGACATTAAAAAATAGGGCACCACCCAGCATACTTGTTCTGGGGTTTGCAGTGAGCCAACAAGGCTGGGCTCTGCAGGTCATTACTTTGTGAAGCCTATTCAAAGTTCCAGGTAGACATTAAAAAATAGGGCACCATCCAGCATACTTGTTCTGGGGTTTGCAGTGATTCAACAAGGCTGGGCTCTGCAGGTCATTACTTTGTGAAACCTATTCAAGTGCCAGGTAGACATTAAAAAATAGGGCACCATCCAGCATACTTGTTCTGGGGTTTGCAGTGATCCAACAAGGCTGGGCTCTGCAGGTCATTACTTTGTGAAGCCTATTCAAAGTTCCAGGTAGACATTAAAAAATAGGGCACCACCCAGCATACTTGTTCTGGGGTTTGCAGTGTTCCAACAAGGCTGGGCTCTGCAGGTCATTACTTTGTGAAGCCTATTCAAGTGCCAGGTAGACATTAAAATACAGGATACCACGCAGCATACTTGTTCTGGGCTTTGCAGTGTTCCAACAAGGCTGGGCTCTACAATTCATTAACATGTGAAGCCCAGGCAGGTGCCAGGTAGACACTGAAAAATAGGGCACCATCCAGAATACTTGTTCTGGGGTTTGCAGTGTGAAAAATGAAGTTGAAAGTTAGTTAGGATAAATATTTATTTTCACATAACATTTCTTAATTGTGAAAAACACAATAGTCTATTCACATGTACACATAAACTTCTGTAATAAATTACAACCAAGAAATTGAGTCATTTGACCAGGAATATATATATATATAAATTAGAAGTAAATACAGCACTACATTTGCTTTCTATTGTGTGTGATTTCAGAGTGTTAAAAGATTTAACAGTGGAATAGCATTTAAATTCACACAAGACCAGAGTGATTGCTTTCAAATAAAACCACTCTGAAATACTGAACAGAAATACAGAATGCCATTGAATACACTGACTTCTTAATAGATCTAAGAGTTGGTTGAGTGAAACTAATACACTTTGCTTGTTTACATGATCTGTAACAAAGTCAGCAATATATTAAAACACCACCAGGCTGCTTTTGGGACAAACCAGTATTTGACTTCTATACTAACCTTAAAACAATTGGAATCTTACAATTTATCATCAAATGCACAAAAACAAAGCATTTAATCTTAATGTATCAGCTTGTTTTTTTTTTTTCACCCCCTAAATTTACAAATACAAACATTGCATTAAATGTAAATCCATCTTTGTGTCCATTGGAATGATTTTTGTTTTCCCTCTCCATAAAAATGGCCTTTGATAATGCTAAGTCGATTTTAGAACAGTGACCCTATTAGTTTGCAGCAAAATGCACTTACCAGTTATGGCTAAGCAGTAAAACATACACACACACACACAAAAAAACATTAGAAGGAGTACTTGAAGTGTGATGGATGTTCTTGATGGGAAGATTATCACATTTTGAAAGCTGGGCTGCAAGGTTTAAGCTAGAAGAGAACTTATTCAGTGGTTTTTACTTTTTAGCTAGGAATGTTAAAGCCCTGTAGATGGGTTTGTTAAAAGGCTTACAAGGCTAACCTTATGTGTAGGATTCAAAGTGATGGCATCAGAAAGAACAGAACTAATTCAGTGGCATGGTCTAGTTGACTGGATAGGGCTGGGTGCTAGATTGGACTGGATGATCTTGGGTCTCTTCCAACCTGCTTGATTCTATGATTCTACTTTTCAGCTAGGAATGTTAAAGCCCTGTAGATGGGTTTGTTAAAAGGCTTACAAGGCTAACCTTATGTGTAGGATTCAAAGTGATGGCATCAGAAAGAACAGAACTCATTCAGTGGGTTTTACTTTTCAGCTAGGAATGTTAAAGCCCTGTAGATGGGGTTGCTAAAAAGCTTACAAGGTTAATCTTATGTGTATGGTTCAAAGTGATGGCATCAGAAAGAACAGAACTAATTCAGTGGCATGGTCTAGATGACTGGATAGGGCTGGGTGCTAGGTTGGACTGGATGATCTTGGGTCTCTTCCAACCTGGTTGATTCTATGATTCTACTTTTCAGCTGGGAATGTTAAAGCCCTGTAGATGGGCTTGTTAAAAAGCTTACAAGGCTAACCTTATGTGTAGGATTCAAAGTGATGGCATCAGAAAGAACAGAACTCGTTCAGTGGGTTTTACTTTTCAGCTAGGAATGTTAAAGCCCTGTAGATGGGGTTGTTAAAAAGCTTACAAGGCTAACCTTATTTGTAGGATTCAAAGTGCCAGCATAGTAAAGATTTAGCTTTCATTTAATAATTTAAAAATCATCTTTAAAAAAAGAAGTGTAAACCCCCATAAAATTCCAAATAACACAATAAAACTTTTGCTCCATAGCTCTCATAGAACCTAATCTCATAGTCCTTGTTTTACACAAAAGAACAGCTTGAAGGATCAGGCAGTAACAAAATCCATGATGAGAAATGTCTCTGTAAAGCCACCTTTGATTTTGCAATGTTGTCTTTTTATCTTGTAATAGACATTTACTTGATGGAATAGTGAAGAGCCTTAACAAAACCAACAGCAAGCTACCCACTTATGTATTTATACACCACCCCTGAAATTAGAATCATAGAATCAGTCAGGGTTGGGAAGGGACCACGAGGATCAGCCAGTTCCAACCCCCCTGCCATGGGCAGGGACACCCTACCCTAGAGCAGGCTTACAGTTGTTAGTAAAGAGAAGATAATACAAATAAGCTCTTTCTGTGGCTGTACTTGGGCAACAAAGAGGAAAATCCTTGGTCAAGTGTAGAACTGCCTGTGGGGTAAAGGTTTGTAGCTAGAAAACTTTCCCACTTATAAAATGATGGCTTGATGAATGCCATAATGCATTGTTTGGCCTAGCACAGCAACATTCATACAAGACAAGAGAAGATAACTCTAATCACAGACCGCGTCGTAAGAAATACTGTACCCATGTTTCACATCAAAGGATGTGGTGGTCTTCTTCAACTAAGGTGAGAGAATGTTCTAACATAGATTTTAAATAGAGATTTTCTTATATATATATATATATATTTATATGACTATGTTCCAGTTACATACAAATTGGAATAGTAAATTCACTGTACTGAAGCAAGGAAAACTTCACCAATACAGAATCTGACCCTGCAATCCTCATTGCGTTGAGTCATCTGTGACTTCAAAAGGACAGCTCGAGGAGGAAAGGATTATCCTTCTTAAGTTGGTTCACAGGGTCAGATCAGATTGGTACTTTAAAAACTTCTGCTTGCCAGTTTGGGTCTCCTGAAATGACTTAAGTCTAGTCCTGTGACTTTAAAAAACGAAAGTAAAAATTGGAACAAATGTTTTCAAGTTCATCCTGAACGAAGAGTATTAAGTATTCTCAGACAGAAAAGAGTAGCAAAATACAGTACAAACCTATTAACAGGAAAGTTGAATATGAAAGAAACTTTGACAAATGTATGCTATGAATACTGAGAAACAGCCTGTATCAGCAAAGGTGATCCAAGATTCGTTTTGCATTGCCTACTGCAGACTTAACAGGGAATACCAGACAAGGGAGACACGGAGACAAGGTGAAATGAGACAAATATTGCACTACATTACCTGTGCTAGTTTTGAGATGAAAGACAAACGTTTACAAGCTCAAATCATTTATATTTAGTGGTTGTGGCACTCCAGTCATTCATTTGTTTCAAAACTTAATTGAAGAGCAAGTCATAGACAAGTCTCCCGGTCGACGCCTTTCCCTGAGTCAGCTTTCTTCTCCTTCCTGGTTTCAGCACTAGGAAGAGAAGGAAAAAGCAGCACTTTATTCGTGATCCACCTGAAAAACAACACTGCACTGATCATTCATTTTTTTCATGCTGCATAGCACAAACTGGGAAGCAAGTGGAAGTTTGTGTGCTGAGTGGTGCAGAAGGCATCAGCCAGCACTTGAGTGATGAGGTGGGGAGAAAACGCAAGATGTAGAGACAGACAGGTCAGCCAGCATGCAAGCAAAGACAGCTACTTAGCTACTCTCTTTTTTTGGGTGGCAAAGAGAACTCTTTAATTGATTAAAGGTACTGCTGCAGTTCCCAGACAATGCCTACACTTTCATGTAGACTTTCACTTTTGGAGCACAAACCCTATGAGGAGAGGCTGAGGGAGCTGGGGTTGTTTAGCCTGGAGAAGAGGAGGCTCAGGGGTGACCTCATTGCTGTCTGCAGCTACTTGAAGGGAGGTTGTAGCTAGGTGGGGATTGGTCTCTTCTCCCAGACAACCAGCAATAGAACAAGAGGACACAGTCTCAAGTTGTGCTGGGGGAAGGTCTGGGTTGGATGTTAGGAGGAAGTTGTTGGCAGAGAGAGTGATTGGCATTGGAATGGGCTGCCCAGGGAGGTGGTGGAGTCACCATCCCTGGAGGCGTTCAGGAAAAGCCTGGATGAGGCACTTGGTGCCATGGTCTGGTTGACTGGATAGGGCTGGGGGATAGGTTGGACTGGCTGATCTTGGGAGTTCTCTTCCAACCTGCTTGATTCTATGATTGTATAAACAGCACAAATGAGGTCCTGGTAAGTATTTCTTGTCAATTACATGTATTCTGTTCTCAGTGTCCATTTGGAAGTAATGTTTCTGAACTAGAGCACTTCAAGCCAAATTCCAGCTCTGCTGTTTGGCTTTCAGTCATAGAATATCATAGAATCAACCAGGTTGAAAGAGACCTCCAAGATCATCCAGTCCAACCTAGCACCCAGCCCTATCATGACTGGGGAGAGCTGGAGAAGGGTGAGAGGACAGAGAGTGACAATAGTAGGACCTTAATAAATACATCTTTGTGTATGCATTATAAGGAAATAAACTTTAAAAACAAACAAACCAAACCAAACCCCAACAGATCAGACAAAAAATGTATCACTAAGAACTCTGCAGCAGAGTTCAGATCTGGATTTTTTTTTCCCCCTCATTGTTGATTTGCCTACAGAAAGCAATGTATGTGCAAAGCAGCTGATTTTGGTTTTGGTGAAGAAGGTCCTCGTTTACAACAGCATAAATAAATGGTCAGGTTCTTGCAATGAGTTTCAATCACACTACGAAAATGGCAAGAGGCTTCCACAACACAGGCAAATCAAGCCTTGGACAGAGAGTGACAGGGTTTATCTCACAAAAAAAAAAAAAGAAAGGATGGTTCTGAGAACAAACCTGCATCAAGCACATAACCTACCAGGTTTGATGGGAATAATTCCTTAACTAGAATGAATGAGAAATAGGCTGAGTTACACAAGGCTTTAAAAAAAGAAATCAATTCTCAAATTCTTAAGGTGATTCATGCACAGTTTTACAATCATCTGACATCCTTCTTCATGTAAAAATCGTTTTAAGGATACAATTCAGTTCACCCAAAGCTTGCTTCTGTGCCTATGGCTGCTTACAGAGGTGTTAATGGAACTAGCTAAGGAATACCAACTTGTGCCGCTTCGACTGCCAAATCTGTCACCTTCTGTGGAACAGGAATAGAATTGAGTATCTTACACTTTTCTGCACACAAAGGGTATGCAAACAAATCCCTGGGGGGGTAAATTTGAAGTGCAGCAGTACATCAGGCAGAGAGTTACCTGTGCTTAGTAACCTGTGTCTTACGGTCTACAATATTTCCATGTTTTAGGTGCCTCTGTGATACCAAGGAAGTCTTCCTTCTATTTAGGATTCACATCTCTGAGCATCTCCTGCAGATGTGGGCTTTATTGCCTTGAGAAATGTTGAAGGAAAAAGAAAGGACAAGGGCAGTCTTTCACCAGTAACACATAACACCAGTGAATCTGTGAGGGGCTTAGACCTGTCCTCCTCCCTACCCATGGAGTAATCTTAGCAAGACCTGAGAAGAAAGGTTTGGGACACAGGCTCCACGCATCTTCAGGTACAGAAAGGAACTCCTATCATCCAGAAAGTGATAAGATACATCTTTCTCCAATACTTTCAAAGACCAGCTAGGACTACCTTCTATACATATGTCTTCTGCATGTGTTTTGAAGTTGCTATCTAAAGGGCTTAGTATCACAAGGAAAGACAGAAGAAGAATACTTAACTCCATGTACTGAAGAGGGCTGCGTTTCAGATAGGTGCCTCAGTGTTCAGTTCTACCAAGGCAGGCTCTAAAGAAGACCTTTAGGTCCCTAGGTATTTTAGTGAGGACAAATTAAGGTTGGAAAATGGTAACATTCAGCTGCCTCTATGATTAGGCAGCAGCTGGCTAAGTAAATGTCAGTTGAGTCCTCTCTTTAGATACTTTACTGTTATGAGGTCAGTATGCAAGAACTGCCACAGGCTGTACTGCTTCACAACATCAGGGGCAGGGTTATGATTTCACAATGTCAGGGGCAGGCTTATGATAGATATTATCCATACACCAGGCTGAGAAGTCATGTGCATAAACTCTTCCTGCCTAATCTCTCTTTGGAGGTGACCTTAGTTTATCATTGGCCAAGTCCAAAGATAACTGGTATGAAGAACTTCCAGATTCTGTGCTGTTCAGTGCCTTATGTGAAAGGCATCACATGAAATCACAGTGTCTTATCATAATTTCATTATCCCCATTTAATAATATTTGGGGAGATTAGTGTAAGATTAGACCTGACAAGAGGAAAAAGAGCACTACATACTTCTGAGAGTGATGTTTTTTCCCCCCTTGTGGTAAGACTCCCATCACAGAGGGGAAGCACATGTGCAGCGTGGTACTGGTGGTCTGGATCACCTGCAAAAGTTATCCTTAAACCTGCTACCATTCCAAGCATTCCTTTTTCTCAGTGCTTGCTTAGGATTGGATTGTTAATCTTTGTGCACTGATGCATGCATTTAGGAATATAATGTTCCTTTAGCTCTGTCTCTGATGTGATTTAAGATGAATGCTGTCTGTGGTTTTGCTTATCAGAAAGCAAGCCTCCCAGGTTTGAAGTACTTTTGAGTCTACTTTGCCTGGGTGGGGGTCTGAGACAAGCACATGAAACAGTCAGGGGTTTAGATTCTTTTAGAGGCTGATCCTTTACAACAAGATGCTCGTACCTAAAACCATAAAACCCGTGATGCCTTAGTTCCCTTTCACCTGAGTCTTTGTTTTCATGAGCAAAGATACAAGAGACTAAATATGAGCTTAACAGAAAACGAGTTTCTGTTTTACTGCAATGGAAAGGCCAAAGCACTTTTTACCAGTGTTGTCTGAGCCACTGTCTGTGGAGATGCTCTTTGCTCACAGGATCTGTGCAGATTTCAGGTAAAACCAGTACATGTTTACATCATCTGTCATACCAGCAAAGAAAGCAACATTCAGCACAAGATTTACAACAGCTACTGCATACCCAGCCTACTGTGAACGTACCACATCAGTTTCTTCTTTCTCCAGGCTTCAACAGCCTGGACAGCAGAAGCACATAGGGTAAGAAAACCTTGCTGTACATACTTCTCCCATGCACACCACTTTGACAGGACCCTTTTTAGCCCATGTGTAGGGTGGAAGGCAAATGAGAACCACACTGTTAATATTTGACTGTCAGGGAAATAGCCTTCAAATAACCCTATCAGTGGGGTACTGAAACAACAATTCCCTGATCATAAACTGTTCATCCTGTTCAGGGAAAGGAGCAAGACTGAAAGGCAGCATGCCATTCTGGGGGTGAAAAAAAGATTAAACAACAATATTTAACTACAAAAGGTCTTACTGCATTTTTTCACCATAAAACAGTGAATATCTTCAAACGTGGAGCTTTGTTTTGAAAACTACGTTTAGAAATGCACAGAATTTAAGTTACAAAAGCAATAGGGGAAAAAAATGTAGGAACAAATTCACTGTAATATGTCAGTGTACTAAATCTACACTTCTTGTGTTTAATACACAAGACATTTTAATAGTAAGGAGTTCAGTGAAGACATTTTACATTCCTTTCCATTCTGTCTCCCCCAAAAAGGTCAAGTGGCTTTGTTTTTTAAGGTGACAGCATTTTGAATTAGAAGACAGGATCAAGAACAAGGATGGGGGACAGAGTCTTACCTTCGGGGAGTCAGCTTCTAGAGTGATTGGAAAGGGGAGCTTATGATGAAATGTGATATGAAACAATTAAATAGAATTTAGTTAAACCTAAAATTTATGAAGTCCAGAAAGGGAAGCTTATGATAAAATGTAGTATGAAACAAGTAGAAAAGAGTTAAACCTACAATTTATGAAGACCAGAAAAGGGAGCTTATGATAAAATGTGATATGAAACAAATAGGTAGAAAAGAGTTAAACCTAAAATTTATGAAGACCAGAAAGGGGAAGCTTATGATAAAATGTAATATGAAATAAATAAGTAGAAAAGAGTTTATGGAGACCAGAAAAGGGAGCTTGTGATAAAATGTGATATGAAGCAAATAAGTAGAAAAGAGTTAAACAAGTAGAAAAGAGTTAAACCTAAAACCTTTGAAGACCAGAAAGGGGAGCTTATGATAAAATGTGATATGAAACAAGTAAGCAGAAAAGAGTTAAACCTAAAACCTATGAAGACCAGAAAGGGGAGCTTATGATAAAATGTGATATGAAATAAATAGGTAGAAAAGAGTTAAACCTAAAATTTATGGAGACCAGAAAAGGGAGCTTATGATAAAATGTGATGTGAAATAAATAAGTAGAAAAGAGTTAAACCCAAAATTTATGGAGACCAGAAAGGGGAGCTTATGATAAAATGTGATATGAAACAAATAAGCAGAAAAGAGTTAAACCTAAAACCTTTGAAGACCAGAAAGGGGAGCTTATGATAAAATGTGATATGAAATAAATAAGTAGAAAAGAGTTAAACCTAAAATTTATGAAGACCAGAAAAGGGAGCTTCTGATAAAATGTGATATGAAACAAGTAAGCAGAAAAGAGTTAAACCTAAAATTTATGAAGACCAGGAAGGGGAGCTTATGATAAAATGTGATATGAAACAAATAGGTAGAAAAGAGTTAAACCTAAAACCTATGAAGACCAGAAAGGGGAGCTTATGATAAAATGTGATATGAAATAAATAAGTAGAAAAGAGTTAAACCTAAAATTTATGAAGACCAGAAAAGGGAGCTTATGATAAAATGTGATATGAAGCAAATAAGTAGAAAAGAGTTAAACAAGTAGAAAAGAGTTAAACCCAAAATTTATGGAGACCAGAAAGGGGAGCTTATGATAAAATGTGATATGAAACAAATAAGCAGAAAAGAGTTAAACCTAAAATTTATGAAGACCAGAAAGGGGAGCTTATGATAAAATGTGATATGAAACAAATAAGTAGAAAAGAGTTAAACCTAAAATTTATGGAGACCAGAAAAGGGAGCCTATGATAAAATGTGATATGAAACAAATAAGCAGAAAAGAGTTAAACCTAAAATTTATGAAGACGAGAAAAGGGAGCTTATGATAAAATGTGATATGAAATAAATAAGCAGAAAAGAGTTAAACCTAAAATTTATGAAGACGAGAAAAGGGAGCTTATGATAAAATGTGATATGAAATAAATAAGCAGAAAAGAGTTAAACCTAAAACCTTTGAAGACCAGAAAGGGGAGCTTATGATAAAATGTGATGTGAAACAAGTAAGTTGAAACCAGTTAAACCTAAAACCTGTGAAGACCAGAAAGGGGAGCTTATGATAAAATGTGATATGAAACAAATAGGTAGAAAAGAGTTAAATCTAAAATTTATGGAGACCAGAAAAGGGAGCTTGTGATAAAATGTGAAATGAAGCAAATAAGTAGAAAAGAGTTAAACAAGTAGAAAAGAGTTAAACCCAAAATTTATGGAGACCAGAAAGGGGAGCTTATGATAAAATGTGATATGAAACAAATAAGCAGAAAAGAGTTAAACCTAAAATTTATGAAGACCAGAAAGGGGAGCTTATGATAAAATGTGATATGAAACAAATAAGTAGAAAAGAGTTAAACCTAAAATTTATGGAGACCAGAAAAGGGAGCCTATGATAAAATGTGATATGAAACAAATAAGCAGAAAAGAGTTAAACCTAAAATTTATGGAGACCAGAAAAGGGAGCTTGTGATAAAATGTGATATGAAGCAAATAAGTAGAAAAGAGTTAAACAAGTAGAAAAGAGTTAAACCCAAAATTTATGGAGACCAGAAAGGGGAGCTTATGATAAAATGTGATATGAAACAAATAAGCAGAAAAGAGTTAAACCTAAAATTTATGGAGACCAGAAAGGGGAGCTTGTGATAAAATGTGATATGAAATAAATAAGTAGAAAAGAGTTAAACCTAAAATTTATGAAGACCAGAAAAGGGAGCTTATGATAAAATGTGATATGAAACAAATAAGCAGAAAAGACTTAAACCTAAAACCTATGAAGACCAGAAAGGAGAGCTTATGATAAAATGTGATATGAAACAAATAAGCAGAAAAGACTTAAACCTAAAACCTTTGAAGACCAGAAAAGGGAGCTTATGATAAAATGTGATATGAAACAAATAAGCAGAAAAGAGTTAAACCTAAAACCTTTGAAGACCAGAAAGGGGAGCTTATGATAAAATGTGATATGAAACAAATAAGCAGAAAAGAGTTAAACCTAAAACCTTTGAAGACCAGAAAGGGGAGCTTATGATAAAATGTGATATGAAACAAATAGGTAGAAAAGAGTTAAACCTAAAATTTATGGAGACCAGAAAGGGGAGCTTGTTATAAAATGTGATATGAAACAAGTTGCAACCAGTTAAACCTAAAACCTGTGAAGTCCAGAAAAGAAAGCTTATGATAAAATGTGATATGAACCAATTAAGTAGAAAAGAGTTAAACCTAAAGCGTATGAAAGCAGAGGAAGATGTCTCTTACAATCACACTGTGCTTCTGTTTATGGTTTTCTTATTCCCACAATACCTTGGTAAAATTAATTGTTGCTTCATTTTACATTTCTCTGGACCAAAAATTTTAAGTACTTTACTGTTTTGAGCAAGAGAAAAACTACAAACAAAAGCGATGCAATCTTAAAGTTACTTTCACGCCAAATATTTGCAGCTTGCTTTCAGAGTAGTGGGTTCTCTGCATAGATAACATGACCACTTGTTTCTGAAGAGGAAAGAACCAAAGCAAGCAGAACAAACACAACAGCTGTTGTGCAATCTCCAGGTGTGGGGTTGGTGATACGTTCCACAAGCATAAGGCATGCTCAACTTCGTTTTTCACTGTGGCATAACTAAGTGGCATGCAGATATGTGTGATTCTGTGGCTGCAGTGAAGTAGTGAATTGGGGTTTTGAGCTCAGAATACTGTGACTGGATGTGTGTAAAAGGAAACTTTCAAGAGGTAGAACTGCTAGATGCTAGAAACCTTTCTGAGCACTAGGAGAACACTGCAATGCTGCTTTGACAGCAATAGATAATGCAATAAGAGAAAATGAAAACCTTTTAGAAGGAAAGCTTGACTCCTTATCTTTTGCATTCTCTGAGGATATCAGTAATGTCTTCCACACAGCAGTTTTTGCCATTTCATCAGAAATGTTGATCACAGATGGGTCATCTCTGGGAAAGAAAAAAGAGTAAGTACACAATAAACCTATGAGCAATCAAGTCTCTGTTACTTAGTAACTCTGCACTGCAACCCGATAGTGCTATCAGTAAGTGCAGGGGAAGTTGAGCAACTGTGTTAAACTTCAGAAACCCTGAGCAGTTACAGAAAATGCTCTCTTCAAACAGGTTTGTGCTTTTTAAAGTGCTTTCCTCTCCAACAGCAATTAGTCACAGTGACAAGAAAATAGACTGTGTCACTTCCAGCTCCTAAGAGGAGGAACTATGAAATTAAGTATTTGCCCAAGATTTCTCAGCATGCCAGTGGCTTAGCTGGATTAAATAAGAATCATAGAATCATAGCATCAAACAGGTTGGAAGAGACCTCCAAGATCATCCAGTCCAACCTAGCACCCAGCCCTAGCCAGTCAACCAGACCACAGCACTAAGTGCCTCATCCAGGCTTTGCTTCAACACCTCCAGGGATGGCAACTCCACCACCTCTCTGGGCAGCCCATTCCAATGCCAATCACTCTCTCTGCCAACAACTTCCTCCTACCATCCAGCCTAGACCTCCCCTGCCACAACTTGAGACTGTGTCCCCTTGTTCTTTTGCTGCTTGCCTGGCAGAAGAGACCAACCCCACCTGGCTACAGCCTCCCTTCAGGTAGTTGTAGACAGCAATGAGGTCTGCCCTGAGCCTCCTCTGCTGCAGGCTGCACACCCCCAGCTCCCTCAGCCTCTCCTCACAGGGCTGTGCTCCAGGCCCCTACCCAGCCTTGATGCCCTTCTCTGGACACCTTCCAGCACCTCAACATCTCTCTTGAATTGAGGAGCCCAGAACTTGGCACAGCACTCAAGGTGTGGCCTGACCAGTGCTGAGTACAGGGGCAGAATAACCTCCCTTGTCCTACTGGCCACACTGTTCCTGAGCCAGGCCAGGATGCCATTGGCTCTGCTGCCCACCTGGGCACACTGCTGGCTCATATTCAGCTACTATCTACCAGTATCCCCCAGTCCCTTTCTGCCTGGCTGCTCTCCAGCACAAAACATTCCAAAGAATCCTAAGAGCTCCTAACAGTTCTCAAAGTGCTTATGCATTTGAACTCCACCTGCTTTTAAAACAATTTTAAATGCAGTCAAAAACCTTGACCAAGAGAGGTAATAAAAATATCCCAATTCAACAAGCTAAGCAGTAGCCTTAATCAGCACTTTGTAAACATTATGACCTGGACTGCTTCAAATGCACACTTAGGAATAACAAAGCCTTAAATATTTTCAGAGCCTGGCTGTACTTTATGCCTGTCTTCATGGTTTCTGTATGCTTTGACATTTAATAAGACCTTCTTAAACCTGTTTTGGTGAACCACTTTATCAACAGCTCTTCCTTTAGCTGCAGGACTGTGACCCTTAACCAGCAACAGAACAAGGGGACACAGTCTCAAGTTGTGCCAGGGGAGGTCTAGGCTGGATGTTAGGAGGAAGCTGTTGGCAGAGAGAGTGATTGGCATTGGAATGGGCTGCCCAGGGAGGTGATGGAGTCGCTGTCCCTTGGAGGTGTTGAAGCAAAGCCTGGATCAGGTACTTAGTGCCATGGTCTGGTTGAATGGACAGCGTTGGACTGGATGATCTTGGAGGTCTCTTCCAACCTGGTTGATTCTATGATTGTGTGAAAGGCAGATATTCATAGAATCAACCAGATTGGAAGAGACTATTATCACACCTTAGTTCAATATAGATTACACCTCAAGGAAATTAAGCTAAGTATTGCTAATATAAAATAGAACAACAACAACAACAACAAAAAAGGCAGAAAGAAGAAAAAACCCAGACCATTAGAAACTGTGATGAATCAGATGTAAGAAATTGGCTGGGATTTTTCAGAGAGACAATTATTTGCCTTAGAATACATTAGGGTAACTTTGTGTTAAAAAGGAAGAGACTCAGTGTGCCTAGGAGCTCACATTAATACAGAGGCTACTCTCAGCAGATAGGTCAAATCAGTAAGAACTTTATTACTGAAACCTACAAGAAAGTAAGCCCTTATTGGGTGCCCATGTCTGTTATTACAATCTCTAACACAGCTTTTCGACCCTGCACCATGCCTTATCTACACTGGACACCTCTTGATTCACTTATAACCACACACAGATGGGATCTTGGAATCATAGAATCAGTCAAGGTTGGAAGGCACCACAAGGATCATCTAGTTCCAATCCCCCTGCCATGCCCAGGGACACCTTACCCTAGAGCAGGCTGCACACAGCCTCAGCCAGCCTGGCCTCAAACACCTCCAGCCATGGGGCCTCAACCACCTCCCTGGGCAACCCATTCCAGCCTCTCACCACTCTCCTGCTCAACAACTTCCTCCTCACCTCCACTCTGACTCTCTCCACCTCCAGCTTTGCTCCATTCCCCCCAGTCCTGTCACTGCCTAAGAGCCTAAAAAGACCCTCCCCAGCTTTTTTGTAGCCGACTTCAGATCCTGGAAGGCCACCAGAAGGTCACCTGGGAGCCTCCTCTTCTCCAGCCTGCACAGCCCCAACTCTTTCAGTCTGTGCTCACAGCAGAGCTGCTCTTCACTGGAGTATTTTAAAATGTCATACTCTTTTTTCTGTTCAAAACCTTGACTGGCTCTCTGCTAGCAGCAGGGTGAAGGGTTTGACCTGCTCTACATCTTCCTTTGCACCATGTATGTCAGAAACCAGGGTTCAGTATTAACAGCCTGATCCTGTAGTGCTGCCCAATGGGAAACTTCAGCTTCAGTGACTAAGAGACCACATGGAAAGCCTAGAAACAGACTGAGCTTGTTCAGTGCTGCAGTTCACCTATCAGTACTCTGCTATCAGACATTCAGTGAGCATAAGGAATAAATATTGCAGCATGTTGATTTTGTTTAATTGCAACTCACCTAAAAGAGCAAAGGGATATTTTACCTGTAATGTCCTTCTAGTGGTAACTGAACAGTCCCTTCCTCTTCCATTGCTAACATACTTTGCTCTTCCTAGAAGGAAAGAATTTCTATGAGAGACAGGACAAGGTGCTGTGAAAAGTGATATTTATGTACTTCAATATTCTTTCCCCTTTTAAGTATCTTGAAGTTCTTAATGGTATTTTTCAACTCTTTAAATGTTTGACATTGAAAATATTTTGCATTCACTGCAGGGCAGGGGAAAATTGTAAAGTCCTGGACTTAGCAACCATTAAAACAACAGTGTATTTATCAGCATTACTCTTATCAGAAGCCCAAAACAGAGCAGCAAACCATTATGAGGGAGAAAACTAGCTCTGTCCCAGGCCATTTAGTAACAGTTCACCCTGGTGCCTGCTTGAAAGCATGAGTTGGCTCTTCCAAAAAGAGAGCTTACTGTTCTTTGGCACATCACTTAAAACTTCACATGCATCACACACAACTGCTATTAGCTGGAAGAGCCTGTGCAGTGTTCCAGAAGAGTAGAATTTAAGTCCCTCTGCATAGAAATTTGTCTAAGTTTTACTATTGCAATCATTTTTAAAGTCACAATGGGTTTTTTTTTTTCTCCAAGAGGGAGAAGTCATAGAATCATAGAATCAGTCAGGGTTGCAAGGGACCACAAGGATCTAGTTCCAACCTCCCTGCCATGGGCAGGGACACCCTACCCTAGAGCAGGCTGGCTGCAGATGCATCCAGCCTGGCCTTAAATTCCTCCAGCCTCCAACCCACTCCAGCCTCTCACCATTCTCATGCTGAACAACCTCCTCCAGGCTGACTCTCCCCACCTCCAGCTTTGCTCCATTGCCCCTAGCCCTGTCACTCCCTGACAGCCTAAAGAAAGTCCCTTTGTGCATTCCTGCCTCCGAGAGGCTTCACTGATTACCCTAAGAGCGGTTTCCAAAGGAGGTCTGCGAGGAGAAGGCATGGATAAGAATCCACTAGAAATGTACAAAAACCTTGGAAAAAACAGGGGCTAAAAATACAAACCACAACCTAAGTGATGAAATTAGGATCCAATCAAAGAAGTTTCAGCTCTTGTCAGCTGTATTTCTGAATATTCTTGTGGGTAGGACACTTCTATTTTTAAAAGCCGTGTGATAGCAACTCTCCAATTAATTCCTTAGGCTACATGTCAGAAGTTTTATTACTGGTGAATTTTTTGTCATTTCCAGGCTTCACAGCTTCAGAAGTTTTTTGACAGTTGAACAGATTTAATAATAGCTCCAAATATTTAGAAATGCCAAAATAGGTAAAAAATAACCTCTAGAAATCGACAGTGAATGAAATCAAGTCACAGCGGTAGATTTTCCCCGCTTGCGTTTCCTGATGCCATCCTAATCCAACCTGGGAAGGGAAGTGACATACAACCAAAACAGAAGGACAAGAAGGAATCCTTTCCATGAACCAGACCCAGAAGAAGTGAGCTACCTTGATTACTTTTGGTTACTCTGAGTTGTGATGACAACAGATACTGTGATGGAACAACCCTCTCTGGTTTGCTGCGATTCAAGGAGGAAAACAATGACTCATGCAGTTGAATTTCAGCCTGGCAGTTTTACAGCGACCTACTGAAGAGTGAGCAATCCCTGAGATGTTTATCACCTAGGGAAAAACCTTTTTCCCAAAACCTCTTCTAGGAGTTTTCAAGTTTGTATTCGAATTTGCTGCTGGCACCAAGCTGAGAGGCTTGGCTGATGCAGCTGAAGGCTGTGCGGCCACCCAGAGAGACCTGGACAGGCTGAGAGCTGGGCACAGAGGAACCAAATGAAGTTCAACAAGGACTAGTGCAGAGTCCTGCACCTGGGGAGGAATAACAAACTCCACCAATACAGGCTGGGAGCTGATCTGCTGGAGAGCAGCTCTGTGGAGAGGGACCTGGGGGTGCTGGTGGGTAACAACCATGGCACAGCAATGTGCCCTTGTGGCCAAGAAGGCCAATGGGGTCCTGGGGTGTATTAGGAGGAGTGTGTCCAGCAGATCCAGGGAGGTTCTCCTCTCCCTCTACTCTGCCCTGCTGAGAGCTCATCTTGAATACTGCCTTCAGTTTTGGGCTCCCCAGTTTAAGAGGGACAGAGATCTGCTGGAGAAGGTCCAGAGTAGGGCTATGAGGATGATGAGGGGACTGGAGGGCATGGCTGATGAGGAGAGGCTGAGGGACCTGGGGCTGCTTAGTCTGGAGCAGAGAAGACTGAGAGGGGATTTAATCAATGTTTATAAACATCTGAGTGCTGGTCAGGAGCAGGCACAGGCTCTGCTCACTGCTCCCTGGGATAGGACAAGGAGCAATGGGTGTAAGTTGCAGCACAGGAGGTTCCAGCTCCACACAAGGGGGAACTTCTTTACTGTGAGGGTCCCAGAGCACTGGCACAGGCTCCCCAGAGAGGTTGTGGAGTCTCCTTCTCTGTAGACTTTCAAGGCCTGTCTGGATGTGTTCCTCTGTGATCTGTGCTAGATTGTGTGGTGCTGCTCTGGCAGGGGGGTTGGACTCAATGTTCTCCTTGGGTTCCTTCCAACCCCTAACACCCTGTGATCCTGTGAAAGTATGTTGGATGTGTCCAAGAAAGCCAATTTATCCTTCTCCAGGTGACAGAAAACTCCTACAGGCAGAGAAATCTAGTTCTCATGTTCAAATTATTAGTCCATGTCCTATTTCTGCAAATAGATTTACCAGTGGGAATCCATCCCCACACTGCTTCACTAGCCTCAGATCACATCCCAGGATATCCCCTAGGATACACTGCTGATTTAACCATTCACATTGTCCAACTTCTGCAGTGACACCAAAAGTCACATCTCCTGAGCCCCAAGCTTTTGCAGAGGTCTTGAGGGCATCTCAGAGGTCATATGCACAGTTGTTTCCAGAGAAACAATTCCTGCCTGGAAGTGAGCACAGCTGGACAATAGCTATGTGGCATACTTGCACCTTCACCTCCCACCACCATGCTACTACACAACAGTGCTGATGCAGGACATGTGGCTGGCATCCAGAGAGTCTACCTACTGCTCCTGCAGTTAGTGTTTCTCCACTGAGACTTGCCCCTCATTTACTTGGGCCCAGTACAGAGGTTTCACAGTATCACAGTATCATCAGGGTTGGAAGAGACCTCACAGATCATCAAGTCCAACCCTTTACCACAGAGCTCAAGGCTAGACCATGGCACCAAGTGCCACGTCCAACCTTGCCTTGAAGTGCCCCGGGGACATCGACTCCACCACCTCCCCGGGCAGCCCATTCCAGTGTCCAACAGTTTCCTAACAGTTCACATGTATCAGGCAGTTGATACTATGAGCAGAACTCCATCCTTTAGCCAGGAAGTTACTTTCTATTCCCACAGTTTCACATGATATTCCAACAGGCAATTTATGAAGCAGAAGCCAGATGAGAAGTCTTGCCAAGCAGATGCAAAACCAGTTAGAATGCTGCTATCAGGAAGACCAGTCAACTAGAGGAACTGTCAAAATAGAGGAACATTCTGAGTGGAAACATGTAGGAATCTGAATCAAGCTCCTAAGAAGTTATCTGAAATGAATATTCTTTGAAAGCAGATGATGCTAAACAGTCACCTGGGTGGTAGTGCCACAGGCTGTAAGTCTAAGGATTTGGTTAAGAGAGGTAAGCAGTGCCACTGACTTTTCATTGGCAAGTGGAAGTAAATTCCTGCAGTAGCAGAAGGAAAATGATGGCCTGGAGCATAACAGAGATGCTGCACAGGATTATGACCCTGCTGAGTGGAGGGGACACAAAGTGGTGGTGTGACCTATGTATGGCTCAGATGTAGCTGGGACATGCCATACCTTACATTCTGCCATGCTCTTCTCAGAATCCCCAGCAGGAACAAGAGCAGTCCCAATGCAGCATCCAAGTGCCCCAGACATCTGAGGGCTTCTGTACAGACAGGTTCATCACCTGAATGGATCTCAGGAGTGCTGCAGAGACTATGTTATATGACAGTATGGCAGGACAAGAATCTACATCTAATAGACATCCCCATCTAAGCTTATTAACTTTGCAACCTTAAAAGGACTCCTGTAAAGTAGGACAACACAACACTTTGGATACCTTTAACAACTCTGCCTGATGCAGGCAGTAAGTTTCTCATTAAATATCTGAAGGAGAAAATGATTAAGTGCTACACACCAAAAAAAAAAAACAACCCCAGAATTCAAACCTGAAACCATGACCCACCTCTTTCTCAGCATCTTCCAGCTTCTTTTTCTTGCTCTCAGGCATCAAATCATCTAACCAGCTGAGCTCCCGCTTAGTGAAGAAGAAATCCATCAGCTTTCGGACAAACACCAAAGCAAGAACCTGCAGAGATGCCAAGCCAGAGCATTAGGGAATGAAGCAAGTGAAATACAAATTACACTCACAAAGAAATACTTTCAGAAGTGATCACAGTCTCTAGCCAGAATTTTATTCTTTAATTTGGATCATCTCCTTGAGATGAAGCATGGCTTGGAGCATGTAACAACCACTGAGGTCCGTAGGTATCATTTGGTTCCAATCAGTGACATCATCGCAGAGATCACTTCAGCAGAAGAGATTTTCCTTTCATTTCAGCAAGACACACAATGAAATGCTACTGAAGTTCCTCACTGCAATGAATAATCTTCCTTAAGCAATGTACTACTCCTTAAATAAAAGCATCAAATGGAATCACAGAATCAGTTAGAGCTGGAAGGGACCACAAGGAGCAGCCAGTTTCAACCCCTCTGCCATGCCCAGGGACACCCTACCCTAGAGCAGGCTGCACACAGCCTCAGCCAGCCTGGCCTCAAACACCTCCAGCCATGGGGCCTCAACCACCTCCCTGGGCAACCCATTCCAGCCTCTCACCACTCTCATGCTCAACAACTTCCTCCTCACCTCCACTCTGACTCTCCCCACCTCCAGCTTTGCTCCATTCCCCCCACTCCTGTCACTGCCTAAGAGCCTAAAAAGACCCTCCCCAGCTTTTTTGTAGCCCACTTCAGATCCTGGAAGGCCACCAGAAGGTCCCCTGGGAGCCTCTCTTCTCCAGCCTGCACAGCCCCAACTCTTTCAGTCTGTGCTCACAGCAGAGCTGCTCTTCACTGGAGTATTTTAAAATGTCATACTGGTTTTTCTGGGGTGTGTTCAAAACCTTGACTGGCTCTCTGCTAGCAGCAGGGTGAAGGGTTTGACCTGCTCTACACCTTCTTTTGCACCATGTATGTCAGAAACCAGGGTTCAATATTAACAGCCTGATCCTGTAGTGCTGCCCAGTGGAAAGCTTCAGCTTCAGTGACTAAGAGACCACATGGAAAGCCTAGAAACAGACTGAGCTTGTTCAGTGCTGCAGGTTATGGACCAGCTCACCTATCAGTACTCTGCTATCAGACATTCAGTGAGCATAAGGAATAAATATTGCAGCATGTTGATTTCAGTTGTATTTTAAAATGTCATACTGGTTTTTCTGGGGTGTGTTCAAAACCTTGACTGGCTCTCTGCTAGCAGCAGGGTGAAGGGTTTGACCTGCTCTACATCTTCCTTTGTGCCATTTTCACTTTTTAAGAGAAGAACTTCCACTGAGAGAAAATACAGTTGGGGTATCCACACATATAAACAGAGTGCAACCTTGACTCAAACTAGTGCTCATATGCAGAGTTTTCCCTTACTTACATACTGTAGTGTGAATTGCTCTTGAACACTGAATCAAAGCAATATTTTAATTACCCACCCACCTTTTCTTTGTCAATTAAATAATTCCCAACAAGTGCAAAAGGATTTCTAAAGGAAGTAAAAAGTATTTCATACCATCATAGGAAAGACAATGGCAGCTCTTGAAACTTTTATGATCCACAGAAGCACAAGACAACTCAGCTGGATTACAGTGAAGAGATGGACCTTTCTTAGAGGAACGTGTCTCAGATAGATGAAATCTGGCTGATGCTTTGCAGGCATCCAGAATAACTTTATCCTGTCAAAAAGCTGAAAGATTGGGGTTTTAAGCATCAAAATGAGCTGTAGAGTCATAGAGTGATAGAATCAATCAGGTTGGAAGAGAACTCCATGATCATCCAGTCCAACCTAGCACCCAGCCCTGCCCAATCAACCAGACCATGGCACTAAGTGCCTCAGTCAGGCTTTGCTTGAACACCTCCAGGCACAGTGACTCCACCACCTCCCTGGGCAGCCCATTCCAATGCCAATCACTCTCTCTGCCAACAACTTCCTCCTCACATCCAGCCTAGACCTCCCCCAGCACAACTTGAGACTGTGTCCCCTTGTTCTGTTGCTGCTTGCCTGGCAGAAGAGACCAACCCCACCTGGCTACAGCCTCCCTTCAGGTACTTGTAGACAGCAATGAGCTCTGCCCTGAGCCTCCTCTTCTGCAGGCTGCACACCCCCAGCTCCCTCAGCCTCTCCTCACAGGGCTGTGCTCCAGGCCCCTCACCAGCTTTGTCGCCCTTCTCTGGACACCTTCCAGCACCTCAACATCTCTCTTGAATTGGGAGCCCAGAACTGGACACAGCACTCAAGGTGTGGCCTGAGCAGTGCTGAACACAGGGGCAAAAGAACCTCCCTTGTCCTGCTGGCAACACTGCTCCTGAGCCAGCCCAGGATGCCATTGGCTCTCCTGGGCACACTGCTGACTCATGTTCAGCTACTCTCTACCAGCACCCTCAGGTCCCTCTCTGCCTGACTGCTCTCAGCCACTCTGTCCCCAGCCTGTAGTGCTGCTTGGGGTTGTTGTGGCCAAAGTGTAGAACCCTGCACTTGGCCTTGTTCAATCTCATCCCATTGGTCTCTGCTCCCCTATCTAGCCTGTCCAGGTCCCTCTGCAAGGCTCTCCTACCCTCCAACAGATCAACACCTGCTCCTAGCTTCATCCCTGAGTGGAGAATTTAAGTAGCACAGGACTTGGTAACAGTTCCACTTCTCATCTAAATTAGTCTTAGGGCTGAAAGCTTCATACAGACAAAGTTCAAGATCAAGGGTTCTACTACAAAGACACTAACTTGGAAGATGAAAAAGTAACAGGCAAGCAAGTGAACAGGGAGGCAGAGGAGAGGGAAGAGCTCCTGATATTGTTACTCATGAGGTATTTAGGTCCAGCTGAAATTCCCTTAATAAGAAGGGAGAATAGAAAAATCAGCACCTAAAAGTTACCCAAAAAAATGGAGCACAATTCCTAAAGGGAATACTCCATTTAGAGAGAATCCATTTTTCTTTTTAAGTGAGTCACTTTCCAGAAGTTAAGGTTGGCAACACTCCTTTAAGATTATGCAGAGAAGATAATAAGAACAGCTGCACATTTTATGGAAAGCATCATCAGTAACAGCCTTCATAAAGCCACTTTACCTGAATTCCCTTTAGAGATGAAGCACCCATGTAAAGAAACACTCCATAAAGCACTGGCATGGGAATAAACTGCACAAACAAGCAGAGAAAGGGAAGAGCATATTAAACAGCATGTAACAATCTGAAAGGCTTCTAGACAGAAAGGCATTCTGAACTGTTCAGAGTGCCATATGCCTGCATTAATCAGACAAGTTGTAAATTCAGAGTCAATTACAAATTAATAATGTTCCTCTCAGAGTATAAAGCAAAAGGGTAACAGAACTACACAAAATATTAAAGCATTTGATAGATGCTTCCACTTCCTTAGGCAAAAGATCACTCAGGAGGAGAGCACAGAATCATAGAATCAAGCAGGTTGGAAGAGATCTCCAAGATCATCCACTCCAACCTAGCACCCAGCCCTGTCCAATCAACTAGACCATAGAATCATAGAACCAACCAAGTTGGAAGAGACCTCCAAGATCATCCAGCCCAACCTAGCACCCAGTCAACCAGACCATGGCACTAAGTGCCTCATCCAGGCTTGGCTTCAACACCCCCAGGCACAGCGATTCCACCACCTCCCTGGGCAGCCCATTCCAATGCCAATCACTCTCTCTGACAACAACATCCAGCCTAGACCTCCCCTGGCACAACTTGAGGCTGTGTCCCCTTGTTCTGTTGCTGCTTGCCTGGCAAAAGAGACCAACCCCCACCTGGCTACAGCCTCCCTTCAGGTAGTTGTAGCCAGCAATGAGGTCACTCCTGAGCCTCTTCACAGGACATGTGAATAGTAAAGCTGTAAGCCTCCAACAAATGTTTAAGGCACACAAAATACTTCATGCTTCTAAAAGAAATGTTCTGTGCTGTAAGCAATTCAAAACTGGCAAATTGCTTCTGTGGAATTATGGTCTAAGAGGCTATTTGAGATGTTCAGGCTGTCTGCATGCAGTGTGTAGGTAAAGGAGTATTTCCATAGATGAGTATCCATTTTAAACATTAAACCAGTCAAAGTGCACATTCTGTCTGCCTTCAAAGTGAAGGCTTCAAAGTGAAGGTTTGAAGGATACTTAATAAAATACTGCAGGGAAGCTAAAGTTCTAAAAGCTTCCACTATGACAGCGTGCAAGTCTAAATCCTGCTCTTACCAAAGGCAGTGGTAAAACTCTCACAGCCTTCACAGCAGCCTGGTAACTACTAAAACACTAAGCACACACAAGGGTGAGTCTTCATGTACTACAGGTCAGGCCAGGTTTGCATTACAAGGGTTTTTTTCTATGTCCCTTAGTTTTATTATGCAGAATCATAGAATCAAACAGGTTGGAAGAGACCTCCAAGATCATCCAGTCCAACCTAGCACCCAGCCCTGGCCAATCAACCAGACCATGGCACTAAGTGCCTCAGCCAGGCTTTGCTTGAACACCTCCAGGCACAGTGACTCCACCACCTCCCTGGGCAGCCCATTCCAATGCCAATCACTCTCTCTGCCAACAACTTCCTCCTAACATCCAGCCTAGACCTCCCCTGGCACAACTTGAGACTGTGTCCCCTTGTTCTGTTGCTGCTTGCCTGGCACAAGAGACCAACCCCACCTGGCTACAACCTCCCTTCAGGGAGCTGCAGACAGCAATGAGCTCTGCCCTGAGCCTCCTCTAGGCTGCACACTCCCAGCTCCCTCAGCCTCTCCTCACAGGGCTGTGCTCCAGGCCCCTCCCCAGCTTTGTTGCCCTTCTCTTGACACCTTCCAGCACCTCAACATCTCTCTTGAGTTCAGGAGCCCAGAACTGGACACAGCACTCAAGAGGTGGCCTGACCAGTGCTGAGTACAGGGGAAGAGTAACCTCCAATGAGAATTCCACTTTAGAGTACCACTGCATAACACTGTGCTGGTTAGGAATGTGCCTGGGAAAGGGCCCTCAGGATCACAGATGTCAGGGGTTACAGCAATGAAATCTCCAATGCAGTCCTTCAGCTTTCCCTTACTTCCCCAGATTACCTTTAGGATGCTTGTCAAAAAGACAGATGAGCCCATAAGGACAAAAATCATGAGCCCTGTGACTCTTTGCTCCCGAATTCCAAGAAATTTGGGCTGCTCCCCTGGAGCAGAGCACTCTGATTCCAGCTTTAAGCTATTCACGTGGGAAATGGAGAGAACGGTGGCTGCAACAAACCACGGCAGTCCCATAATAGAGCACACTCCAAGCATGACTGCCACCATGAGTAGGTCAAGATGGTATCCACAGCCTTTCTGTTAGAAACAAACAGACAGAAAAAGGAAGTCACAGCAAGAAAAAGCAAAATGATATCTGAATTATAGAATCTAGCAGGTTGGAAGAGACCTCCAAGCTCAGCCAGCCCAACCTAGCACCCAGCCCTGTCCAATCAACCAGACCATGGCACTAAGTGCCTCAGCCAGGCTTGGCTGCAACACCTCCAGGCACAGTGACTCCACCACCTCCCTGGGCAGCCCATTCCAATGCCAATCACTCTCTCTGCCAAAAACTTCCTCCTAACATCCAGCCTAGACCTCCCCTGGCACAACTTGAGACTGTGTCCCCTTGTTCTGTTGCTGCTTGCCTGGCAGCAGAGCCCAACCCCACCTGGCTACAGCCTCCCTTCAGGGAGCTGCAGACAGCAATGAGCTCTGCCCTGAGCCTCCTCTTCTGCAGGCTGCACACCCCCAGCTCCCTCAGCCTCTCCTCACAGGGCTGTGCTCCAGGCCCCTCACCAGCTTCGTTGCCCTTCTCTGGACACCTTCCAGCACCTCAACATCTCTCTTGAATTGAGGGGCCCAGAACTGGACACAGCACTCAAGGTGTGGCCTGACCAGTGCTGAGCACAGGGGCAGAATAACCTCCCTCATCCTACTGGCCACACTACTCCTGAGCCAGGCCAGGATGACGTTGGCTCTGCTGCCCACCTGGGCACACTGCTGGCTCATCTTCAGCCTACTATGTACCAGCACTCTCAGCTCCCTCTCTGCCTGGCTGCTCTCAGCCACTCTGTCCCCAGCCTGTAGTGCTGCTTGGGGTTGCTGTGGCCAAAGTGCAGAACCCTGCACTTGGCCTTGTTCAATCTCATCCCATTGGCCTCTGCCCACCCATCCAGCCTGGCCAGGTCCCTCTGCAGGGGTGTCCTACCTTCCAACAGATCAACACCTGCTCTTAGCTTGCTGTCATCTGCAAACTTACTGACTAAAATTAAATTAAAGTGATCTCTGGATGAAAGACAACAGCACTGGCAGGCATTCCCAATGAATAGTGAAGAGGCAGTTCTAAACCCTGTGCAGGAAAAAAAGTAGCTTTCTTCTCCATGTTACCCAAGTTGGGTCAGCAATGATGGCAAAATGGTTTTCTGAAGGGAATTTTCCTACTAGTGGACAAGAAATGTTTAACACTAATAATGTGGTCCTGCTCTGGTAGGGGGGTTGGACTCAGTGTGCTCCTTGAGTCCATTCCTCACATCCTCTGTGTGAAAACACTCATTCCAATTATGAGTTAGTGTACACCTCATAAATTCCCTTTACAAGCAGCACCAAAAAACCATTTCTGCTTATAAAAGAGCTACCAGTGTGAGTCACACACACACATTGCCTCTTTAAACTAAACCTCTTCTGTGGGTAACAGCAAGCAGAACTTTGCTCCGTTGACAACTTTGCACTGCATTCATTTTAACAGCCCCTCCATCCATGCTTACACAGGAGGCAGAAAAATAGGCAGCTTGATCCTTTCCTACATGAAAAAGAAACCTTAACATTTGCAAAGTCAGTCTATGTTATAAGAGGCCATAAAAATCACAAGGGTACTTCTAAAGTGTTTCTAGAGGGTAAGCATGTGACAGTAGCAAGTTTTCATTAGCCTACTTTCATCTTCTCTAAGAGGGAACTAGAAATTAAGAGAAACTACAACCAAGCTGTGCATCAAATTAAGCTATAAAATAATACTCATGATTGGGTGCTGTTTTGCTGCTTTCCCTATTCAATACTTACAGGTAGTAAGTACTGAAGGTGAGTGTCTCATATAAACACTCACATGAGATGTCAGTACAAAACCCTTGGATCATCTCTGCAGTAGTCAAGTGCTTTGTAAATACACCAACAGGAGGATGTTGCTTTTCTTTCATAGCAGTGGATAAAGCTCTTTGGGCAAAGCTTAGATACATTTAAAAGCCTCCAAATACAACTTGCACTTGAAAAGCCTCCAAATACAACTTGCACTTGAAAATGACCAATTCTCTGCATCGAGCTCGGTTGTGTAGACATCTGCTACCATAGCTGAGGGTTGCTCAGAATGGTAGTAAGTATCCAGGACCACCACATAGCTCCCAGCAGGCTCTGAAGCTCTTTTCCTCTCAGAAGTCAAGCAGTTACCTCCCCAGAACTTTGCAATGTGGCAATGAATCCAGTGTCATGGTCTGATGAAACAGTGATGTTCATGCAAACAATGTGAATATGTTGAGCCATAATTTTGCCTGTAAACCCATGCAAATGCCTTTTGACATAAAAAAAGTAACTCAACTAAACTTGGAAGGGTTTGCTAGAGAGACTGCCAAAAGCTGAAATGTGCACTATTCAAAATTTGCTCTGGGAAGTATAAAAAAAGAGGGGGAAAGGAGCTGGAAGCAAACAAATCATTCCTTTCTGAAGACAACTTTTACTTCTAAAATGGGAAGCGTCTGGGTTTATGAAAATGTAAAGCCACGTATCAAAAGGAAAATGCCATCTTATTTGCTTGCATTATTTGAAAAGGAAAATTCAGAGAGAGCAAATTAAAAGAGTAAACTCCACCAACCCTTCCCTGGCTTCCCCAAAGTGCCTCAGTCTCGTTTCCAAGACGCATCTTGACACACTCAAGAGCTGTGTCAAGCGCAGATATTAGCTACATGCACAATGCACCCAAAGAAAGGAGTTTAATCCTAAACCCTCACAGAGACACCTTTTTTTACCTTCTGACACGTTTATGAGGAATGTATCTGCTAATGCATACAGAATCCGAGAGCATTTCCTCACATTCATACATGATCTGAGGAACCTGACATATGGGAAGAAAAGGAAGGATAGCAACAGGTGATGCTACACCAGACCCCAGGAAAACTAAAACGCAGCAAGACAAGGGGGCAGCCAGCAGGACCATCTGACTCCCAGATGCCAGTGCTGAAAAAACACATTCCAAAGCTTGGCAGCAAATTCCTGCATCTGTCAAGTGAACCACATGCAATGCTATGGATTGACATGAAGAGCCAGGCTGACAAAGAGGGCAAAAAAAGAACATATCAAATGTCACAATCATCCAAGAAGAGGCAGTGCAAAGTGAAGGTTGCAAATGCATTTGCTAAAGCAACTTGGGATTGGATTGCTGCTTATTAAAAGTATGTCAAAAAAAAAAAAGCCTAAGCTTCCTGCATATACATGTACAGAAACCTGCTGCTAGATTTTGCCCAACAGTTTTTCAGAGGGGTGATGTCCCTTTTTCTCTCTCCATCTGTAGGCAACTAAAGTGTTAGAGAACAGAGCAGGAAGTTGTCCTGTGTTGTTTTAAGAACCCATTGTGCCTCTATGAAGCTCAGTTTTATTCTTCTCTCTTCTTTAAGATAGGAAGGGCATAAAAGAAGGGGAAAAAAAGTACAAACCACAGAGAAGGATGAAGAGAGGAAGCAAAAATAAAAAGGACTTAAAAAATCTCAACAGTACAAAATAAGCCCTGCAGAGTTTTTTAAAGTCAGTATCTGAAAGGCAATTGTATCATGGTTCTTGAGGCAGTTGTTAACTTCCAGGGTTTTCCTTCTTTAGGTGAATGGGTATCATACTTTCAATAAAGCACAGAGGAGAGCACTTCAGAATCTCTGCTCCAAAGTACATTTAAAAGGACTTCTCTAAGGCAGTGAATCACTGATACATGGCACAGGTAGTACTGCACAGACCAACAGAGAAACAGAGTGAGAATCTGGAGTGCTGCATAACATACAGTGAACTAGCAAACTCCAGTAGGTGAAGGCATATTCACAGAATCATAGAATCAAGCAGGTTGGAAGAGACCTCCAAGCTCATCCAGTCCAACCTAGCACCCAGCCCTAGCCAGTCAACCAGACCATGGTACTAAGTGCCTCAGTCAGGCTCAGCTTCAACACCTCCAGGCACAGTGACTCCACCACCTCCCAGGGCAGCCCATTCCAATGCCAATCACTCTCTCTGCCAACAACTTCCTCCTAACATCCAGCCTAGACCTCCCCCAGCACAACCTATGACTGTGTCCCCTTGTCCTGTTGCTGCTTGCCTGGCAGCAGAGCCCAACCCCACCTGGCTGAAGCCTCCCTTCAGGTAGTTGTACACAGCAATGAGGTAATGACAGAGAAGAATTAACTACTTGATTTCATACCTTTAGTTTGTGTTCTTTTCTATTGATAATGACAGCTGTGATCTGCTGGTCCATAAAGATAAGGATAGTGCAGAGCAGGGCTGGAATTACAGCAGCTATCACTGTCCACCAAGGATTAGGCCCCAGAGGGGTGATAAACCAGCCACGATCATCTCTGGTGGGCTGTAAGAACAGAGTCATACATGACCAGTCAGAAGGTTGTGCATTATTTGCATTTCAACTGCACAAAAATACATACAGAAGCATTCCTGGGATATGGTTGCCTTTAAAATCAATCTGTGTAAGAATTAACCTATTAAAAAATCCCAATTTCCTCTGATACCAGAAAGATTAAGTTAGATACAGTAAAACTGCCTGCGATATTAAAGACTTAGTTGTATTTGGTACGGTAAGCCCAACATTTGGAAGGAGCCACAGAACATAGAATCATGGAATCAGTCAGGGTTGGAAGGGACCACAAGCATCAGCTAGTGCCAATGCCTGTGCCATGGCCAGATCAGGCTGGCCACAGCCTCAGCCAGCCTGGCCTCAAATACCTCCAGCCATGGGGCCTCAACCACCTCCCTGGGCAACCCATTCCAGCCTCTCACCACTCTCATGCTCAACAACTTCCTCCTCATCACCAGCCTGACTCCCCCCATCTCCAGCTTTGCTCCATTCCCCCCACTCCTGTCACTCCCTGAGAGCCTCAAAAGTCCCTCCCCAGCTTTTTTGTAGCCCCCTTCAGATACTGGAAGGCCACAAGAAGGTCACCTGGGAGCCTCCTCTGCTCCAGCCTGCACAGCCCCAACTCTTTCAGTCTGCGCTCACAGCAGAGCTGCTGCAGCCCTCTGAGCATCCTCCTGGCCCTGCTCTGGACACACTCCAGCATCTCCACATCCCTCCTGTAATAGGGGCTCCAGAACTGGACACAGTACTCCAGGTGGGGTCTCAGCAGAGCAGAGGGAGAGAATCACCTCCCTTGACCTGCTGGCCACACTTCTCCAGATGCAGCCCAAGCTCTGGTTGGCTTTCTGGGCTGACATTACAGTAGCCTAGAGTTTGTGTCATTTGAGCCATGTCGGTCCTCACACATTGGGAAGCATTAGGAAGTGGGAGAGGCTCACTTTCATGGGCCATTAATCAGAGAGGTACTTGGGGAACACAAAAAACTCAGAATAACATCACTCACCTCTGGTGATTAAAAACAATAGATGCTAAGCTCAGTATGGCACACTAATTTATCAAAATAACACAAGGCAGTCCAATTTAGTAACAGATTACCTTAAAAGCATTTGGAACCTGAAGTTTTGGTGATGGAATCCCAATGGCATAGTCAATTAAAACCATGGAGAGAATAGTGAGAAAGACAGCAAAGTCGCTGACAACGGATCGCACCTGCAAGCATGGAGAGAAACAACACTTTTAATGGCAGCACTCATGTGTGATTAAACCCTTTTCTTCACTGTTTTAAACCATTCTGTATTCACAGGCTAAAGCTGTGCTTATTCTGATACAACTGTCTAAGAAAGACACAGTGTCCACATCAGCAGCAGGCAACTGCCTTTGCAGCGTGGGTGGGATTCATGCTGAGACGCGACTAAGGGCAACTCCTGAGTTACCCAAACGGCACACACCTTGGTTGGGAAGTATCGGCTGGTTTTGAACTGCTTCAGGGTGGATGACAGTGTGACTGTAGAAAAGAATAAGATGACAGACCAGAAGAGGACATCTGGAACGTAAGGGCCATGGTGACCACAGGCTCGTCCAACAAACTCTCCGTGAAACTTCTTGCACTCCTATCAAGGAGAACAAAGTAGTGTTGCTCTGAGAAACAGCCATGCTTGCACTGCTGCTTGCTTTCCAGTCAGTTCCCCATGTTGCAAGCAGGTATTAGTAGTAGTATTAGAATCATAGAACCATAAAAGCATAGAACCATAGAATCAACCAGGTTGAAAGAAACCTCCAAAATCATCCAGTCCAACCTAGCACCCAGCCCTGTCGAATCAACTAGACCATAGAATCATTGAATCAACCAGGTTGGAAGAGACCTCCAGGATCACCCAGTCCAACCTAGCACCCAGCCCTGTTGAATCAACTGGACCATAGAATCATTGAATCAAGCAGGTTGGAAGAGACCTCCAAGATCATCCAGGCCAACCTAGCACCCAGCCCTGTCCAATCAACCAGACCATGGCACTAAGTGCCTCATCCAGGCTTTGCTTCAACACCTCCAGGGATGGAGACTCCACCACTTCCCTGGGCAGCCCATTCCAATGCCAATCACTCTCTCTGACAACAACTTCCTCCTAACATCCAGCCTAGACCTCCCTTGGCATAACTTGAGACTATATCTATTATTATTATTGTTAATTAGTACTAGTATTAATATTGTTAAATAGTAGTAGTAGTAGCAATATTAGTATTGTTATTATTGTTAATAACAGTGGTAATAGTAAAATAATTGGTAGCTATTTATTCTTTTAAAAGCTAAACCTCCCAATGTTTGTATCTAGTCTGCATAGAACATTTTGAAGCCTTCCAAATAATCCCTTTTTTAACCAGTATCAAGTCATTAATATACTGTAAGGTCATTAAGATAGAACCAGATTAATTTCAAACTGAACAAATACACTCATTTGTTTGCTGTTTGAAAGCACAGATTTGCACTTCTTAATTCCTTCTGAGAGGAAAGCAATCATAGAATCAATGAGAATGAAAGAGACCTCCAAGCTCATCCAGTCCAACCTAGTACCTAGCCCTAGCCAGTTAACCAGACCATGGCACTAAGTGCCTCATCCAGGCTTTGCTTCAACACCTCCAGGGATGGAGACTCCACTACCTCCCTGGGCAGCCCATTCCAATGCCAATCACTCTCTCTGCCAACAACTTCCTTCTAAGATCCAGCCTGGACCTCCCCTGGCACAATTTGAGACTGTGTAATTATATTAGTAGTATTATTGTTGTTATTTAATAGTATTAGTAGTATTGTTAAAAATAGTAGTAGTAAAATAATTGTTATTTATTCTTTTAAAACACCTAATGCTTGTATCTAGTCTGCATAGAAAATTCTGAACCTCTCAAAAGAATCCCTTTTATCAACCAGTATCAAGTCATTAATATTAATTACTGTCTACAACTACCTGAAGGGACATTGTAGCTGGGTGGGGGTTGGGCTCTTCTCCCAGGCAACCACCAACAGAAAAAGGGGATAGAGTCTCAAGTTGTGCCAGGGGAAGTACAGGCTGGATGTTAGGAGGAAGTTGTTGGCACAGAGAGTGATTGGCATTGGAATGGGCTGCCCAGGGAGGTGGTGGAGTCACCATCCCTGGGATTGTTCAAGCAAAGCCTGGATGAGGCACTTGGTGCCATGGTCTGGTTGACTGGATAGGGCTGGGTGCTAGGTTGGACTGGATGATCTTGGAGGTCTCTTCCAACCTGGTTGATTCTATGATTCTATACTGTAAGGTCATTAAGATAGAACCAGATCTATTTCAAACTGAACAAATACACTCATTTGCTTGCTGTTTGAAAGCACAGATTTGCGCTTCTCAGTTGCTTCCGAGAGGAGAGCGATGTTCAAAAGCTAGCAAGGAAAAAGTTGCTCCTGATGCATTCTCAAGAGCTGAGTTATTTGGTTTAACTTCACAGGCTAAGAATGCAGGAGAAAGCTAAGTGAATATGAACATCAACTCAGGAGGAGACCAACCCATCTCACACCACACGGGGGCAGCACATGCCACAAATTGTCTCTCCCATTAAAAAAGTGATCTGATAAAATGCAGCAAACTCCATCACCTGGAACATGAATTCTATCCAACATGGTGTACAATCAAAAATGCAGGTAGGGTAAAACACACATCTAAGTAATTCCCCAGTACCAGCAGTAGTTGTCTAAAGCCATACTTGTGCCATGCTGGCAAGCAGAGAAACAGAGTAGCTCTAAAAATGTGAGTCCTCTCTCCACACTCACTAAGCAAGAAAAAAGAAACCCACAGCACCCAGAATCAGAGAGTTCAGGCAGTAATATTCGGTTAGATAAAGGTCTTTTAAAACCAAATTAACTGGATCATTGGCTCATTGGCTTCTTGTCACAATACTGTGGCTTGGCATGCTCTAAGAACTCTGGCTTTGAACAAAGGCTGGCTTGAAAAAACCTGAGAGTTGCTATTTGATAGGATGTATTTGAGAGACAAAGGAATGAAAAGCTTCCATTTGTACTGGGGTTACAGTGAACATGGTAAAAGTAAGATTCATTTCTGACTGATGAAAGAAAAACTAGAAGAAATTCTTATGATTCAGGGATGACAGGTAGAAAGCTTGTCCTGACCTGAGACAGAATTTGATGATAGCATTTGCCCTGTGGGGAGAGGCTGAGGGAGCTGGGGGGGTGCAGCCTGCAGAAGAGGAGGCTCAGGGCAGAGCTCATTGCTGTCTACAGCTACCTTAAGAGAGGCTGTAGCC
This sequence comes from Pogoniulus pusillus, assembly GCF_015220805.1. Taxonomy (NCBI): domain Eukaryota; kingdom Metazoa; phylum Chordata; class Aves; order Piciformes; family Lybiidae; genus Pogoniulus; species Pogoniulus pusillus. The sequence goes on from NC_087265.1 coordinate 47,094,353, forward strand.
AGGTGGGGTTGGTGTCTTCTGCCAGGCAGGCAGCAACAGAACAAGGGGACACAGTCTCAAGTTGTGCCAGGGGAGGTCTAGGCTGGATGTTAGGAGGAAGTTTTTGTCAGAGAGAGTGATTGGCATTGGAATGGGCTGCCCAGGGAGGTGGTGGAGTCACCATCCCTGGAGGTGTTGAAGCAAAGCCTGGCTGGGGCACTTAGTGCCATGGTCTAGTTGATTGGCCAGGGCTGGGTGCTAGGTTGGGCTGGCTGAGCTTGGAGGTCCCTTCCAACCTGGTTGATTCTACAATACTGAAAAGGAAGCTTGTCATCATTGGAATAAATATTTGCTCATGCTCATTTTGTCCTGGATAGAGGGAGGGAAAAAAAATCTTGGTCCTAGTGCTGCCATGAAGAGAGTGTGCCATTCTGGACCTTCAGCAATTTGAAAGCATTTAATCAGACACAAGAAGTAACCAGGAAGAAATGAGCAGTAAAAAAAAAAAAAAGACAGAGAGGTGACACTGAGCAAATATTTACAGACAACTGGATTTAAATTTTTTTTACTGCAGATCATTAGGCCAAGAGAAGGGAAGTTGATGTTTGCAAGAAATAAATACATGGAAGTATGAGGCACTCCAGTTATGCCTTGGACAACTATAGAGACCTATGGGAAAAGTTGGTCAGTTATACTGCCAACTGATGTCAACTCAAGTTGTGGTAATCTGCTTTTAGGGAAGTTTTAAAGGATTTTATATAATGCAGCTGGTCTTTTACATCTAGAGTTAAAACAAAATCTGTTATTTTAAATCTCCTCAGCTGTAAATGTACTCTGAAAAACACTGTCAGAGATCTGAGAAAGTGAGAGGAGTCGTCTGCCCCTGCACAGATGCTCTTAAGAGTGTGCTGCAATTTTGAGAATATTCATTCTGAATTGCTGGGATTCCTCAGGCCAGCAGTTCTCAACTTCCTCTCTGCTGTTGCCACACCAACAAGAGTTGAGGAGCAGTCCTTGCTATCAAGGCAGAGAGCAACCATGGGAGGCAGCTCCTGCTTAACTGATAATTGGAGCACACTAGCTCATCTGCTATCATAGAATCAGAGAATCAGCCAGGTTGGAAGAGACCTCCAAGATCAGCCAGTCCAACCTAGCACCCAGCCCTGGCCAATCAACCAGACCATGGCACTAAGTGCCTCATCCAGGCTTTGCTTGGACACCTCCAGGCACAGTGACTCCACCACCTCCCTGGGCAGCCCATTCCAATGCCAATCACTCTCTCTGCCAACAACTTCCTCCTAACATCCAGCTTAGACCTCCCCTGCCACAACTCGAGACTGTGTCCCCTTGTTCTGTTGCTGCTTGTCTGGCAGAAGACACCAACCCCCACCTGGCTACAACCTCCCTTCAGGTAGCTGCAGACAGCAATGAGGTCTGCCCTGAGCCTCCTCTTCTGCAGGCTGCACACCCCCAGCTCCCTCGGCCTCTCCTCACAGGGCTGTGCTCCAGGCCCCTCACCAGCTTCGTTGCTCTTCTCTGGACATGTTCCAGTATCTCAACGTCTCTCTTGTATTGAGGAGCCCAGAACTGGACACAGCACTCAAGGTGTGGCCTGAGCAGTCCTGCCTTTGAAAGTAAGAAGTGTTGGCTGCAGACAGCCCACGGAGGTGGCTTTTAAGTGTTTCATTTGGTCATCACTACAATGAGGTTAATTCAGTTACATTTTGGACAGAACCCTTCAGTTTGCTGTATTTTGCACTCAGTTCTCTATCTGTAACTAAATGATCCGTCCATGAGAAAAAGTTTTGACCTCATCTCAATAGGGCATTTTAATCAAGTTGCAAATGTTGCTTGAAAGAAGGCAAACCTGCAGTAATAAATACTTTAAACTTAGAAAGGTGCACCACTTAGAAACAAGTTACACATCCATGCAAGCTCCCCAGACTTGTGCCCATCCCCTTTGACCAATTTCCACACCACACTCCAGCCCACCCCCTAAAAAAAACAATTACACAGCTAAGACATACTTAACACTGATGGCCTACATAAAAAAGAACTATGGTCACTGAACAGGAAAGCTCACAGATGACACTAAGCTGGGGGCAGATGTGGCTGGGTTGGAGGGCAGAAGGGCTCTGCAGCAGGACCTTGACCACCTGGACCAATGGGCAGAGTCCAATTGGATGGGGTTCAATAGCTCCAAGTGCAGGGTGCTGCACTTTGGCCACAGCAACCCCATGCAGAGATACAGGCTGGGGTCGGAGTGGCTGAGAGCAGCCAGACAGAGAGGGATCTGGGGGTGCTGATTGATACCTGCCTGAACATGAGCCAGCAGTGTGCCCAGGTGGCCAAGAGAGCCAGTGGCATCCTGGCCTGCATCAGGAATGGTGTGGCCAGCAGGAGCAGGGAGGTCATTCTGCCCCTGTACTCTGCACTGGTTAGACCACACCTTGAGTACTGCGTTCAGTTCTGGGCCCCCCAGTTTAGGAGGGACATTGAGATGCTTGAGTGTGTCCAGAGAAGGGCGACGAGGCTGGGGAGAGGCCTTGAGCACAGCCCTACGAGGAGAGGCTGAGGGAGCTGGGATTGGTTAGCCTGGAGAAGAGGAGGCTCAGGGGAGACCTTATTGCTGTCTACAACTACCTGAGGGGTGGTTGTGGCCAGGAGGAGGTTGCTCTCTTCTCTCAGGTGACCAGCACCAGAACAAGAGGACACAGCCTCAGGCTGCGCCAGGGGAGATTTAGGCTGGAGGTGAGGAGAAAGTTCTTCACTGAGAGAGTCATTGGACACTGGAATGGGCTGCCCGGGGAGGTGGTGGAGTCGCCATCCCTGGAGCTGTTCAAGGCAGGATTGGACGTGGCACTTGGTGCCATGGTCTAGCCTTGAGCTCTGTGGTAAAGGGTTGGACTTGATGATCTGTGAGGTCTCTTCCAGCCCTGATAATACTGTGATACTGTGATACAGTATTTCTGCCCTTCTTCTTTCTCACCCAAACAGCTGTGAGAATGCTTTAAGAGAAATAAATGTTCCTCAGTCTTTCTACACAAGAAAACTTAGATTTTGCCACCTGGTAGAGTTTAGGACAAATCCATTGTCATTTGACATGTTTAGACTGAGTCTCAATCAATCTCCTGCATGTCAAGAAGGTTCCAAAGCAGGGCACAAAATGCACATAATTGCTTTCATGTGTACTATCAAAGGCTGCAAAACACTTACCAAAGGGGATTAATACTACAAGGCCTATATTGATCTTTGTTCATCTCTATTTCATGCTTTATTTGAACAAATATGAGTGGAAAAAAAACACAGCATTTTTTTTCCACTCAACTTGCTGCACTAGGAGACACAGAATTATTTATGCTGATGCCTTTATTCATCAAGTACCAAAATTTCACTTACTGACACAGTTAGGTTCCCCCATGGCACCTCAGATGCAGATATATTGTAGTCCTGCCAGTATCGTAAGGTTTTATTGCTAGGATGTTCTGGTTCCACACAATTGCATCTGGAAAGACAAAAAGAGTCATTTTTCCTTAATTATTAAATATGCCTGGGATAGTAATCCAAATTTATAACATATTGAAATTGTACTCTGCTTTGCCAGATAATTTTAGCTGAGATGAATTCAGTACGTGCATGCTTTGAAGCAGTCTGTAGTTCAGCAGCCAGCCAGTTCTGGGCCCCTCAATTCAAGAGAGATGTTGAGGTACTGGAAGGTGTCCAGAGAAGGGCAATGAAGCTGGTGAGGGGCCTGGGGCACAGCCCAGTGAGGAGAGGCTGAGGGAGCTGGGGGTGTGCAGCCTGCAGCAGAGGAGGCTCAGGGCAGACCTCATTGCTGTCTGCAGCTACCTGAAGGGAGGCTGTAGCCAGGTGGGGTTGGGCTCTTTTGCTAGGCAAACAGCAACAGAACAAGGGGACACAGTCTCAAGTTGTGCCAGGGCAGGTCTAGGCTGGATGTTAGGAGGAAGTTGTTGTCAGAGAGAGTGATTGGCATTGGAATGGACTGCCCAGGGAGGTGGTGGAGTTGCTGTCCCTGGAGGTGCTGAAGCAAAGCCTGGACAAGGCACTTAGTGCCATGGTCTAGTTGATTGGCCAGGGCTGGGTGCTGGGTTGGACTGGCTGATCTTGGAGGTCTCTTCCAACCTGGTTGATCCTGTGAGTCTATGATGACTAGGTTATCATTTGCTGTGACATGCATGCAGCATGTAACGTGACATATTTAAACCACTACCCACAGCAAGGTGCATTTAAACCAAACCACAGCAAGGTTTCCCACCAATTTATCTTCTATTCTATTGATATTTCCAAGCATGGTTTGTAATACTGAGAATGTGTCAGTCCTGTTCCACCCCCTTGGATCTAACACTTCCCTTCGTGGGGATTAGCTTCTACGTATCACAGTATCCCAGTATCATCAGGGTTGGAAGAGACCTCACAGATCATCAAGTCCAAGCCTTTACCACAGAGCTCAAGGCCAGACCATGGCACCAAGTGCCACGTCCAGTCCTGCCTTGAACAGCTCCAGGGACGGCGACTCCACCACCTCCCCGGGCAGCCCATTCCAGTGTCCAATGACTCTCTCAGTGAAGAACTTTCTCCTCACCTCCAGCCTGAATTTCCCCTGGCACAGCCTGAGGCTGTGTCCTCTCATTCAGGTGCTGGCCACCTGAGAGAAGAGAGCAACCTCCTCCTGGCCACAACCTCCCCTCAGGTAGTTGAGGACAGCAATAAGGTCACCCCTGAGCCTCCTCTTCTCCAGGCTAACCAATCCCAGCTCCCTCAGCCTCTCCTCGTAGGGCTGTGCTCAAGGCCTCTCCCCAGCCTCGTTGCCCTTCTCTGGACACGCTCAAGCATCTCAATGTCCCTCCTAAACTGGGGGGCCCAGAACTGAACACAGTACTCAAGGTGAGGTCTAACCAGTGCAGAGTACAGGGGCAGAATGTGCAGTTCTCAGAAGCAAACTGTCTGTATCCTTCTCTTTACCACAATACCTTAGTGTGCAATACTGACAAACAGCCTGATCAACTGTCAGGGCTCTGCAGGATCACCAGCACCAAAGGCTCCCTGAACTTCTCTGCTGTCTACAACTACCTGAGGGGAGGCTGTGGCCAGGAGGAGGTTGCTCTCTTCTCTCAGGTGGCCAGCACCAGAACAAGAGGACACAGCCTCAGGCTGTGCCAGGGGAGATTTAGGCTTGAGGTGAGGAGAAAGTTCTTCACTGAGAGAGTCATTGGACACTGGAATGGGCTGCCCGGGGAGGTGGTGGAGTCGCCGTCCCTGGAGCTGTTCAAGGCAGGATTGGACGTGGCACTTGGTGCCATGGTCTGGCCTTGAGCTCTGTGGTAAAGGGTTGGACTTGATGATCTGTGAGGTCTCTTCCAACCTTGGTGATACTGGGATACCCTGACTGGAGTTTTTCTTTTCCCCCCCCACAGCTGCTTCCTTTTCCGTTGTGCATTTTGACATACAGAACGTGACGAGGCAGCGTGGGAGGACAACACTGCAAATAGGCAATTTAAAATCAAAATTAAGTCTTTAAAGGCTCTGAAGCAACTGTGGGAGGTTTTTTTTTTCTTTGACAAAAGCCTTCAAAATGTGCAGGATACCCTGCAGGTTCCAAGATGTCAAGTGTGCTTTCCAGATCTCTTTACATTAATTCTACTTCAAAAAATCTACTGTGCTGTCTGTCCTGATAGCATTCTAACGTTCTTAGGATGGCTGTAAACAATTCTGTGCTCTCTGATAAAGCTTTCAGGAGTAACTGGCAACAGGATAACATCTGACTGCAGAGCAGAGAGACATTAAGCATACAACTGCACCCCAGCTCTAGAAGAATCATAGCATCAGCCACGTTGGAAGAGACCTCCAAGCTCAGCCAGTCCAACCTAGCACCCAGCCCTGGCCAATCAACCAGACCATGGCACTAAGTGCCTCAGCCAGGCTTTGCTAGAACACCTCCAGGGACAGCAACTCCACCACCTCCCTGGGCAGCCCATTCCAATGCCAATCACTCTCTCTGACAACAACCTTCTCCTAACATCCAGCCTAGACCTCCGCTGGCACAGCTTGAGACTCTGTCCCCTTGTTCTGTTGCTGCTTGCTTAGCAAAAGAGCCCAACCCCACCTGGCTACAGCCTCTCTTCAGGTAATTGTAGACAGCAATGAGCTCTGCCCTGAGCCTCCTCTGCTGCAGGCTGCACACCCCCAGCTCCCTCAGCCTCTCCTCACAGGGCTGTGCTCCAGGCCCCTCACCAGATTCATTGCCCTTCTCTGGACACCTTCCAGCACCTCAACATCTCTCTTGAACTGAGGAGCCCAGAACTTGGCACAGCACTCAAGGTGTGGTCTGACCAGTGCTGAGCACAGGGGCAGAAGCACCTCCCTTGTCCTGCTGGCCACAGAGTATCAGTCTATTGACTTGTGCCATCTGATTTCTCTGTGGCTGTTAATCTTTCTGCAACATGACACTTCTCATATAGAGTTGTGATATTTTCTATCTAAGACATTCTGCCATCTACACTATGAGTACAGAACAGGGCTGCTGCATTTTGATCCCAATACCATACATGTGACAACAGCTGCATTTCATAGATACATAGAGGGAGAGATGCAGGTTGTCTTTGTGCAGCTCCTTGCTTTTATCTTCAATGCAGCTACTGATTCAAAAAAAGGAGGGGGAAGGGAAGGGGAAGGGGAAGGGGAAGGGGAAGGGGAAGGAGAGAAGGGAAGGGAAGAGAAGGGAAGGAGAGAAGGGAAGGGAAGAGAGGGGAGGGTGGGAGGGAGAGAAGGGAGGGAAGGGAGAGAAGGGAGGGAAGGGAGAGAAGGGAGGGAAGGGAGAGAAGGGAGGGAAGGGAGGGAAGGGAAGGGAAGGAAGGGAGGGAAGGGGGGAAGGGGGGGAAGGGGGGAAAGGGGGGGAAGGGGGGGAAGGCGGGGAAGGAAGGGAGGGCAGGGAAGGGAGGGAGGGGAGCGGAGGGGAGGGGAGGGGAGGGGAGGGGAGGGGAGGGGAGGGGAGGGGAGGGGAGGGGAGGGGAGGGGAGGGGAGGGGAGGGGAGGGGAGGGGAGGGGAGGGGAGGGGAGGGGAGGGGAGGGGAGGGGAGGGGAGGGGAGGGGAGGGGAGGGGAGGGGAGGGGAGGGGAGGGGAGGGGAGGGGAGGGGAGGGGAGGGGAGGGGAGGGGAGGGGAGGGGAGGGGAGGGGAGGGGAGGGGAGGGGAGGGGAGGGGAGGGGAGGGAAGGGAAGGGAAGGGAAGGGAAGGGAAGGGAAGGGAAGGGAAGGGAAGGGAAGGGAAGGGAAGGGAAGGGAAGGGAAGGGAAGGGAAGGGAAGGGAAGGGAAGGGAAGGGAAGGGAAGGGAAGGGAAGGGAAGGGAAGGGAAGGGAAGGGAAGGGAAGGGAAGGGAAGGGAAGGGAAGGGAAGGGAAGGGAAGGGAAGGGAAGGGAAGGGAAGGGAAGGGAAGGGAAGGGAAGGGAAGGGAAGGGAAGGGAAGGGAAGGGAAGGGAAGGGAAGGGAAGGGAAGGGAAGGGAAGGGAAGGGAAGGGAAGGGAAGGGAAGGGAAGGGAAGGGAAGGGAAGGGAAGGGAAGGGAAGGGAAGGGAAGGGAAGGGAAGGGAAGGGAAGGTACCCTTACAGTCCCTGAACTAAAAGCAAAAAAAAAAAACCCAGAAGCAACAGCATTCAGAGAAATAGAAGGTCTGAGCCAAAAGTTCTTGAAGAATACTGGATCTTTCAAACAAAGGTACTAGATACCCAGGCACAGGTCACTCCCTTCTGTATCTGAAACACCCATATTTTGCAACTACACAGGGACCAGTGCAGCTTGCTTTCTTCTAAGGCATTCAAGCATTGAACACAAGCTATTACAAAGGGGCTCATAAACCTGAAGTGGACTAACAAACCATTTCACACAACACAACCTTCAGGAAACTGCAGGAGAACTGTCCTAAGATCAGAACAAATTCAGAAAGCAAGAAAACCAATGGCTGAACCTGCTGGCCAGAAATATAATTAGGGCAAGAAGTCTTTAGTGTCTTTACATCTTCCAAGGTGCTCAAGAAACCTCTGGCAAATGAGGATGAAGAGCAACATTAGGTTAGAAATAACAAATGTGGAGATTGGCTGAGGAGCTGATGTCCTCTGGAGCCTGCACCTCTCTCCCTTTAACAGGATGACCAAAACTTCAGTTAAATCTTCATCACCAATTCAACTCTAAGAGTACCTATCCAACTGACAGCACCACCTATGCCCTCCCAGCATCCTCCTATTCTTCCCAGCTCTTTTTGCTTCTGTTTCAGAAGTAATGATGTCACAAATGTCATTAACTTGAGGCAGCTATCAAAACCTGACAGTATGCAACATTTCCTACAACTTGTTCTGTTTTCATAGAACAGAGATAGGATTTGCCAACAGCAGCTTTGGGACATCTCAGACAACCAGCACTGTGCTTGGGGCTGCAAAAGGAAGAGTTATTATTATCCTTAGCACAATCAAAAAGACTGTCCCTATCTTGTAGCCTGTCCTCATAGCAGAGCTGCTGCAGCCCTCTGAGCATCTTCGTGGCCCTCCTGTGAACCTACTCCAACTGTTCCATGTCCTTGCTGTGTTGGGGGCTCCAAAATCAAAGTCTCAGTGGAGAAGAGCCTGAAAACAAAATAGCTAACACTGATGGGAAATGGACTTGTCAGTTAAGTTCTGTTCTCAGTACCAGGAAACCTTTTCAAAGCACTGCTGTCATGGCAGGACAAGATTTTTCCTTCATTATTCATGAGATCAGCCACCCTGAATCAGGCCACTGAGTCATTAAGTGAAGTCACCTCTCTCCCACAGTCACAGACATATTCCCTAAAGCTGGAAGCCTGTAGAATAGTTTACTTGGTGAAGCTGAAACTGAAAACAGAGGAACCTATAAAACTACCAAGAAAATTTGCTCAGCAGCACAACAATTTCACTTGCATGTAGAGAGAGGTACATCTGAGGAGGGGAAACTGATGTTAGGGTAAAGAAATCTCAAAGAATGAGGCTTCTTTGGAAAGCACTTCAAGAGGAGAACATTATTGTCAAAGGGAAAGTCTAGAAAGCAGACATATAATCAGACTGCAGTTTTGTTAACCTTGACTGTCAATCATCAAGATTAGTCTTTATTAGCTGCCTGCTGCAGGATGCACTACATGCATCTTGCATACACTGCACAGAAGTTAATGTGCAGAAAAGCAGTGTAGTTACATGGGATATTGACAATTCATCTGAAAGCTTCCACTGAGAAAGAGTTTTAGGATGATACTTTACCTCATTTCCAAAGTTACACAAACATACACCTGAAGAGATTCAGTTTAATGCTGATTCAGGAATAATATACTGCAATACCTCATTGCTGTCTGCAACTCATTGCTGTCTACAGCTACCTGAAAAGAGGTTGTAGCCAGGTGGGGTTGGGCTCTTCTGCCAGGCAAGCAGCAACAGAACAAGGGGACACAGTCTCAAGTTGTGCCAGGGGAAGTATAAGCTGGATGTTAGGAGGAAGTTGTTGGCAGAGAGAGTGATTGGCATTGGAATGGGCTGCCCAGGGAGGTGGTGGAGTCACCATCCCTGGAGGTGTTGAAGCAAAGCCTGGCTGAGGCACTTAGTGCCATGGTCTGGTTGATTGGCTAAGGCTGGGTGCTAGGTTGGCCTGGATGATCTTGGAGGTCTTTTCTAACCTACTTGAGACTGCAGCAGCTCTGCTGTGAGCACAGACTGAAAGAGTTGGGGTGCTCAGTCTGAAGAAAAGGAGGCTCCCAGGTGACCTTCTTGTAGCCTTACAGGATCTGAAGGGAGCCTACAAAAAAACTGGGGAGGGACTTTTAAGGCTCTCAGGGAGTGCCAGGATTGGGGGGAATGGAGCAAAGCTGGAGGTGGGGAGAGCCAGAGTGGCTATGAGGAGGAAGTTGTTGAGCATGAGAGTGGTGAGAGGCTGGAATGGGTTGCCCAGGGAGGTGGTTGAGGCCCCATGGCTGGAGGTGTTTGAGTCCAGGCTGGCTGAGGCTGTGTGCAGCCTGCTCTAGAGTAGGGTATCCCTGGCCATGGCAGTGGGGTTGGAACTGGCTGCTCCTTGTGGTCCCTTCCAACCCTGACTGATTCTATGTGCAAAACTAATCTTCACAATGCCTTCTACAAGCAATGGTTTCTATATAGCCTGCAAAAGATACCAAGATTGACATGATCTTGGCTCCCTCATTACATCAGAGTGGGGATTTTCTACTCCTAATGCTTAAGTGCATGTCAATATCAAGACAGATTGCAATATGCATACTACTATGCCAAGAAATGACTTTAAAATTATTCAATGTAATCTGTTAATAATTGAGTAACTTCTGGTAAAGAATTATTAAAAACAACATGAATTCAGCACTCTGGAAAAAAAAACAGAACTAATAAAAAACCCAAATCTATCATTTTTTAAGATCCTCTGAGAAATAATTTCTCTCCTGAATTCTGAGATACCTTAAAATGCTTTCATTTTAAAGAACACTGGATTGCATCCTTGGTGGTGTTCTTTTCATCCATGCTACTTAGATTCTTTGCCTTTTGAGAACCTCTGTTTTCAATCCACTCAGCTGCAAGGTTCTCCTCTCCTAGCAAAAATTAAATACTAATATTTAATATACACATTAAAAATGATGTGCAACAGTGCTCCAGAGAGCATTCATGAACTGGAGATATATTTGCTACAGGGGTAGGAAAAAGGAGGAGGAGGAGGAGAAAGCAGAAATAGGAGAGTTGCTATGCCAACCTACAAATGCTAATGGCATGACAAATACAAAAAGGTCACAGGAAAAAAAAAACAACAGCCCCCAAAAAGAAAAAAGCAAAGAAGAAAGAATAAAAACAATAAAAGCTCAAATCAGAAAGTGTCTCTTCTTTAACAAACAATTTAAATTCCATCAAAATCATGCAGTTTAAAAAGGAAAAACAAAAAGTTTCAGCAGAGAGGCACACCAAAAATCAGATTATCTTTGTCCTTTCTTTCATTTAGCTCTTAAATGCCTTCTTCTTTATCATCCATGTCATAAAGGTCTGTCATATGCATGCTGAATGGATTTGTCTGCAAGTACCTCACTTGAAAATTAGGGCCAATATTTCAATATAGAGAGGACAGACTGAAGAGAGACACAGAGAAGGGCCAGGAGGATGCTCAGAGGGCTGCAGCAGCTCTGCTGTGAGCACAGACTGAAAGAGTTGGGGCTGTGCAGGCTGGAGCAGAGGAGGCTCCCAGGGGACCTTCTGGTGGCCTTCCAGCATCTGAAGTGGGCTTGAAAAAAGCTGGGGAGGGACTTTTGAGGCTGTCAGGGAGTGACAGGACTGGGGAGAATGGAGCAAAGCTGGAGGTGGGGAGAGTCAGCCTGGATGTGAGGAGGAAGTTGTTGAGCATGAGAGTGGTGAGAGGCTGGAATGGGTTGCCCAGGGAGGTGGTTGAGGCCCCATGGCTGGAGGTGTTTGAGGCCAGGCTGGATGAAGCTGTGTGCAGCCTGCTCTAGGGTAGGGTGTCCCTAGGCATGGCAGGGGAGTTGGAACTGGCTGATCCTTGTGCTCCCTTCCAACCCTGACTGATTCTATGATACAGAAGGAAAGAAGTACCAAGTGCATTAGGGGAAGTTCTCCATTAACCAGGTAATGCAACAAAAGGTGTTCATTTTTCTCTTTGAGATAGAATTCTGCAACAATTTCCAGTGTCTGTCTTCTAACTGAAATGCCAAATGCAAATTTTTAGGACCTCTTTAGGAGGACTTTCAGTTGTTGTTTGGTTGTTTTTTTTTTAATATTTGGGTCTGCTTGATTTAAAAATAAATAACTAACTCAATCTCAACTGCTCTGAATGTTCTTCCCATAGTCATCTAAGGTTTGCTATGGCAGATGCTGGTAATGACTACTATACTCTTAAACACAAGAGGAGATGCAAGCAGTACAGTCTTTACATCAAACTTCTATAACAGAGGCTGTTTATGACAGAATTCAAACCCATTCAAAACACAGAATACATTTTCTTTCTCTCCCTGGAAATATGGTTCCAATCTGGTTGAAATACCAACCACTTTAAATTACTATTTCCTTTGTCTTTATATTACTCCAAAGGCCAGCACTAACAGCATGCCAGTGGCTATCTGTGGTCAACCTGCTTTCACCAGGGCAAAGGCAACAACACAGTGTAGACAGACTACCTGTGGGCATCACAGCATCTTCAGAAAGCCCATGGAAGAAGAAAAGGAGTGCTGGAACACTGCATACATTGAAAGCTTCAAACATATATAGTGCCCTGAGCTGTTTATCATCAACCTTTTGAGTGGGCAACAAGCAGGGTACAGAAAACAGGCATTTTACACTGCAGCCTGAGTCTTCTATCATTGAATTGCAGATAAGTTTTTACATAAGCCTTGGCTATGTATTCAAAGAGAAATGAGTTGCTCAACCTTTTGAAGTTCACCCATTGCTAATTAAAGAACTGCCAAGCCTTTACTAACAATTAAAAACTTGTCTTTAAAATCCCCAAAGAGGAAAATGCAAGCAGCTGTTTTAATTAGCAAAACAGCAGATACTAATTAGCTTCTGTAACAGAGTATGCTGGTCTTTTAAGGACAGGACCTGCTTCAGCCCAACTTTGTTACCCATTTAAACTTCAAGTAGAAGGGCTGGAGTCAGAAGCTTCTAACTCCTTGTGAAAGCATTATTCCCCAATCTCAAGTAAGTTTTTATGCTTCTTTGTCTTCCAGCTTCTAATCTTTCTGGAACCAAGACTTTTATGGACATTTGAGCAGGGACTGAGGGATATCTGAAATGTCTTTTCTGGTGATGATCCCATGGGGGGGATAGCCACTGTGTCTGGACAGCATAATATGTACATGTCTGCATAGCAAAGCAGTTTCAGGTTGCATCAAGCCAGTTAGAGGAGCACCAGTCATTTGGGCAGCTGACTTGAGTTGCTCCAACAGAGCACATTCATCACGGAGCACAACCTGTCAGGCCCAGGTTTGAAGAGCTGAACAAAACTAAGACAAAGGAGAGGAGAGAAAAGGAGAAAGGAGAGGAGAGAACAGAAGACACTGGAAATTACTACTTCTGCTGTGCTCAAAGCATGGATTCTTGGATGTGATCTTACAAGGTAATCAACATGCAGACGTGACCTTACAAGGTAATCAACATGCATGCTGGCATTTCCATCAGGTTTAAGGTTAAACCAATATATGCCATATCCCATAAGAGCTATGCTACCTGTAACTAAGAATACAGATAGTCATTTTGCTGTTCATGGGGTCAGTTGTCATGGACATAATATCAAATTGATAAGAAGATATTTCTCCAAGTAGAAGATACAACATAAATACCAGAAGGGAAATGTAATGCAGGTGTTTAAAAGTCATTTGTTTGTACTATCTACACGGAGTGAAAGAAGCACTGAAAACACAAGGAGGAAGCTATGACCCAATAAGTAACTGCAGAGCTGTTACATCAAATAATTCTGATAGCTATGTGTGCATGTGAAACTATCAGGCAGCAGTCAAATCTTTCTTCCAGACAGCTAGAAGACATTTGTCCTTCAGGAACTGTGTTTGAAAACTCTAAAACTATTGTGCTGATAGAGTCAGCCAGGTTGGAAGAGACCTCCAAGCTCATCCAGTCCAACCTAGCACCCAGCCCTAGCCAGTCAACTAGACCATGGCACTAAGTGCCTCATCCAGGCTTTGCTTGAACACTTCCAGGGATGGTTCAACACCACAGGACAGCTCAGTAGTTGTAACTGCAGGACAGCAATTGCTGTTTTCTTACCATTCTGCATGCTCTGCAGAGCCTTCATTCAGTGAAGACAGTTACCACGGGCATGCAACAACACCCTTCCAAAAAATCTACTTGGGATTCTGATTAAGGTAATTTTAAATCAATCCAAAAAGATTTATTTGAAAGCATGAGGAATAGGATAGTAAAAAAACCCACTCTATAAAATAAAGAGAGACAACACATATTACTCTGCACCTATACAAGCAACACCATCCTCCTTCTTCCTCTGAAATTGCAACCAGTATCATGTGATTCAGCCAACCACACATGAAGCTGTCTACCCAGGAATCTGTGCTCCTATGTGTATTTATGCTTTTCATTAGCTATTTAACATCTCAGCTCTGCCTCCTAAATGGTTTCTGAAGATTTTTCATCTTGGTGTAGTATTTTAGCATCTGTTTTTCAAAACTGTAGGAGAACATCACATTCTCAGACTGGATGAGGCACTTAGTGCCATGGTCTAGTTGATTGGACAGGGCTGGGTGATAGGCTAGAATGGATGAGCTTGGAGGTCTCTTTCAACCTAGTTAGGCTAGAATGGATGAGCTTGGAGGTCTCTTTCAAACTTGTTAGGTTAGAATGGATGAGCTTGGAGGTCTCTTTCAACCTTGTTAGGTTAGAATGGATGAGCTTGGAGGTCTCTTTCAACCTAGTTAGGCTAGAATGGATGAGCTTGGAGGTCTCTTTCAAACTTGTTAGGTTAGAATGGATGAGCTTGGAGGTCTCTTTCAACCTTGTTAGGCTAGCATGGATGAGATTGAAGGTCTCTTTCAACCTAGTTGAGTTAGAATGGATGACCTTGGAAGTCTCTTTCAACCTAGTTAGATTGGAATGGATGAGCTTGGAGGTCTCTTTCAACCTAGTTAGGCTAGAACGGATGAGCTTGGAGGCTTCTTTCAACCTAGTTAGGCCAGAATGGATGAGCTTGGAGGTTTCTTTCAACCTAGTTAGGCTAGAATGGATGAGCTTGGAGGCTTCTTTCAACCTAGTTAGGTTAGAATGGATGAGCTTGGAGGTTTCTTTCAACCTAGTTAGGCTAGAATGGATGAGCTTGGAGGCTTCTTTCAACCTAGTTAGGTTAGAATGGATGAGCTTGGAGGTTTCTTTCAACCTAGTTAGGCTAGAATGGATGAGCTTGGAGGTCTCTTTCAACCTAGTTAGGCTAGAATGGATGAGCTTGGAGGTCTCTTTCAACCTAGTTAGGCTAGAATGGATGAGCTTGGAGGTCTCTTTCAACCTAGTTAGGCTAGAATGGATGAGCTTGGAGGTCTCTTTCAACCTAGTTAGGCTAGAATGGATGAGCTTGGAGGTCTCTTTCAACCTAGTTAGGTTAGAAAGGATGAGCTTGGAGGTCTCTTTCAACCTAGTTGATTCTATGATTCTCTTTCCCTCTGAGATGACTACTATGAAGTGGTAAAGGTTAAAAAAGAAGCAGGACTGGAGGAGAATCTTCTAACTCCTTGTGAAATCAATATTCCCCAATCTCTGGGGAATAGAGCTGGGCTGTATGAGGCTATTTAGAGTAAAATACTGACTCTGTAGAAGTGAAGCAATATAACTTATATAACATAATACATATGTTAACACATAATATAACATAGAATAAGCATATAACCTCCACTGCATGCATGGTCAGTTCTTGATGATTATTGCTTTCTCATCAAATTAATGTTCCTTTGTCTACTAATTAAACCATTAGAGAGGAATAATATTTTTCAGCACGTTGATAAGCCTTATGTCACAAGAGAGCTACAGTTTGTACAGTTTGACATGTTCTGTGCATAAAGGTATGTAATGTGCAATCAGATTCATCAGTTGCTAACCATTTTTCTACTGCTAATATATACAAAGCTCAAATGTTTTCTCTGTTGCTGTGTTTTGTTTTTCTCAGCTTAAAATGCAAATGAGACATTTGGTTGAGACACTCCTGCTTTTCCAGTTAGCAGAAGACGTGGCACTGTTCAAGCATTGTTCCTTTTGGGATCCACCCTGCTCATGCAGAGGGTTCAAACAGGTTCATTGAAACAATGAAAGACATTTCTGGAGAGGAATCTCCTCTGCAAAAGGATTTTTGCTGATAGTTTAGTTGCCGAAGCTACACTGACCTCAGAACACACCAGGGTTTTGTCCTTCAAGAGAAGAATCACAGAATCAATCAGGTTGGAAGAGACCTCCAAGCTCATCCAGTCCAACCTGGCACCCAGCCCTGGCCAATCAACCAGACCATGGCACTAAGTGCCTCATCCAGGCTTGGCTTCAACACCTCCAGGGACGGCAATTCCACTACCTCCCTGGGCAGCCCATTCCAGTGCCAATCACTCTCTCTGCCAACAACTTCCTCCTAATATCCAGCCTAGACCTCCCCTGGCACAACTTGAGACTGTGTCCCCTTGTTCTATTGCTGATTGCCTGGCAGAAGAGACCAACCCCACCTGGCTACAGCCTCCCTTCAGGTAATTGTAGACAGCAATGAGGTCAGCCCTGAGCCTCCTCTTCTCTAGGCTAAACAGCCCCAGCTCCCTCAGCCTCTCCTCACAGGGCTGTGCTCCAGGCCCCTCACCAGCTTTGTTGCCCTTCTCTGGACATGTTCCAGCACCTCAACATCTCTCTTGAATTGAGGGGCCCAGAACTGGACACAGTACTCAAGGTGGGGCCTGACCAGTGCTGAGTACAGGGGCAGAATAACCTCCCTTATCCTACTGGCCACAGTGTTCCTGATGCAGGCCAAGATGCCATTGGCTGTCTTGGCCACCTGGGCACACTTCTGGCTCATCTTCAGCTCCTATCTACCAGTACCCCCAGGTCCCTGTCTTCCTGGCTGCTCTCCAGCCACTCTGTCCCCAGCCTGTAGTGCTGCTTGGGGTTGTTGTGGCCAAAGTGCAGAACCCTGCACTTGGCCTTGTTCAGTCTCCTCCCATTGGCCACTGCCCACCCATCCAGCCTGGCCAGGTCCCTCTGCAGGGCTCTCCTACCCTCCAACAGATCAACACCTGCTCCTAGCTTGGTGTCCTCTGCAAACATACTGATGCTGGACTCAATCCCCTCATTCAGATCATCAATAAAGAATACTTTTGTTCTGATATTACAGAAACAACTCTGTGAGGTTTTGCTTCTAATGAACTGTATTGATTAAAACTATTCAATTTTACTTCAGAAATAGGACACTACCTGTCAAGACTCCAGGATAAAGTAAAGCTGCTGGAGTCATATTTTAAATCCTATTATTAAGAACAAACTGATTGTGCCAAAATCAGTCACCCCTGAGGGGCACCTTGACAATTCAAACTCACTGCTGTTCTTGAAGCTTGAACTGTAGGTACCAGAGAGGTTAAAATAAAAGTTTAACAGTATTTTAGATAGGTTTTATATCATAGAATTGACCAGGTTGGAAGAGATCTTCAAGATTATCCAGGCCAACCTAGCACCCAGCCCTAGCCAATCAACTAGACCATGGCACTAAGTGCCTCATCCAGCCTTTCTTGAATACCTCCAGGGACAGCAACTCCACTACCTCCCTGGTAAATATGATATTAAAATGCTGTCTGGTCACACAGTGTAATATAATCAATTATCAGTTCCATGTTATAGTAAGAGATCATTGGGTTACACTTCACTAAACAAAAAAAAAATTAACAAAGACCTAAAGCTCAGGTCCCTCCAAGTCCTCTTTTTCATTTTATGTCTTCCAAGTTGCACTTGGAAGTGCATTTTATCATTTCCAAGTGTGTAAGCTTTTCCAAACTCCAAGTCCAAGTATTTCCTACTTATCCTAATTAAATGTATACTGCCTCTACATCTACTTCCAGTAACTACTACTTCCAGTTGCCAGCAAGATGCCTAACAAAGTAGCTTCCTTGTGTTAACATCTGCAAATACCACAAACCTTCCCTGCTGTGCACTGGTTTGCATCCCTCAGAGAGAAAACAGAACCTATGGAAGAAACCACCCCTGGGGTAATGGAAGAACTCTTACTTACGAGTACTTTGTCAGCAGATCCAAATCGTTATGCATGTTGATTGGATATGTCTCACTGAGATGAAACAGCTTCTCTAAGGCCTCATAAATGAAAATTATGCAGATAAGAGAAGCAAAAGCTTCTTCAGTAAAACGAGTTATGTAGCAGACTAGGGAGCTTGCATCAGTTGCAACAAGGATGATGCATAGGATTGCCGTCCAGAGTCCAATGCTAGCTCTCAGAGAAAGGTAGGATAATCCATACTCTCTAAGGGAAAAAAGAAAACACAGAAACTCAGTTTATCTTTTCTCCAACCACAGGAAACAGAGAAAAGGCAACTCCAACATTTCCTTCACCTGGGGATATGCAAATCTGGGGACAGACTTAATTCAAAATTAGTTACCTATTATGAACTGAAGATACTGTCAAGTTACCTCTTGACCTAAGATCTCCTCTAACAGAGCTCTACCTCTACTAAAGAGAGACAGCAGCTTTGAGAGTAGCCACACACATGACATATTCAGGGTCCACCCACTTTTTATCCCATACCCTGCCTTGTGAATGGTCATTAGCTGCCAATTTCTTAAGCTGCAGGAGCAGGTGTAACACCTTGCATCAAAATCCTCTATGCTTATTGCAGATGATAACAGAGCTACAAATATGCTGAGTGACATTTTCAGAGAGCACTGAAAGGTCTACCTGAAGGTGATATAAAAGAGCTTTTGGGATGCTAAGTGTGGTCTCCTACTGTGTGTTGCTCAGAAGGTTCAGATGATGGTGCAGGAGTCTCCATCACAGCAACGCAGCAGAAAAGCAGAGAGGACGACAAGGAGCAATGATGGTTGCTGAATGCAGACATAGTTTTTACCCACAGTGTGGAAGAAGTTTAGTATGTACAACACATAAGCATAAAAGAGGGAAACACTGTTCTGGAATGGTATTTCATGCCTTTTCTGTTCAGGTGGAAGAAGAGCAGGGTCTGTATTACTGACTATCGAAAGACAGCGCCACTACCACTGCACTTACTCTTTGAGTTGGGGGTTTTTCTGGAAAGCAGACAAAACTAAACCAAGCAATTATAAATATATGTATTTATTTGCTTATTTATTTCAGATTCAACCTTCCAGTACTGCCACCAATTCACTTGTCTGAGTTGCAGCACAATTTTCAGGCTCTGAAAGCCCAAACGGCGCACCCCAAATCAAACTGATGTGTGTACTATTACCTAACAACACCTGTGGGATGATGTCTATCATGATCTTCACTTACTTGCAAAACTTGAATAGGATCTTCTCAAACACTAAAACAGGTCCTGTGCTGCCAAGTATAGTGAGAGGCTGTCCACCAAAAAGAGAGTAGGCAATTCCAGTCATGGATGCTCCAAACAGCGATTCTATTGCACTCTGGATATGATAGAGAGAGATGTGTCCATAAACTTTCCAACAGGTGGCAGGAGCTTAGTCTGTAGCCTTCTAAACACTGAAACACCAATACTTAAAGGTGATTCATGCAACACTAAGAAAATGCTAACCACGAACCTAGGAATGTAAGTTTGGTTTAAAATTTCAGATATAACACATACTATACGACCTTCAGTTGCTTCTCCCAGCAGACCACCAAATGTGATGACAGGAGACATGCAAGCACAGTAGAGAAATAAAAATGATGCCAGACACTGCAGGCTGAGAGCATCCCTGAAGTCACTCCAGAAGAAGGGAGCTTTTCTTTTTATATCTAAAATCAATCCTCCAAAAAATCTAAAGAAAATAGAAGAGATCAAATTAATAGAAAAGAAGAGATCAAATTAATAGAAAAGATCATAGAAACAACCAGCTTGGAAGAGACCTCCAAACTCATCCAGTCCAACTTATCACACAGCCCTGTCCAGTCAACTAGACCATGGCACTAAGTGCCTCATCCAAGCTTTTCATCAACACCTGCAAAACTCCCACAGTATTGCTTTAAATCTACTGCAGAGAAGCTACTGTTCCTTGATCAGATCTTGCATGCTCTTATAATTCATCCTCCCTGGAAAGAAAGTTCCTGGGAATTCTGACTTGATAACTTTACTCAGGAAATTGTGTTGTTAAACTGATGTTCATGTTTCTTTCAAAAAAGATTCAGCTTGACCTGTGCTAGTTTGAAGCTAGCTAGAGAAAAATTAGCTGATAGGCTGTGAAAAGGAAGCAGTGGTGATGGCTGCTGCACTCATAGGCTTGCTGGGATGGATAAGAACAAGAACACAAGTATAGACAACAGAGTTTTCTCTCTGGCCTTTGGGCTGCACTTTTCTCTCTAACTTTCTGCCTGACTAATCCTTCTGCTTCCTAACCCCCCTGCCAACCCTCCAAACTCACCTTGAATGTAAGGCAAAGTCTGGGATAAGGTAGAGGGGTGGGAAGAAGGTGGAAGGGTGTTTGGGAGCCTCTACTAGGGATTCAGGTTTCTGGGAGGGCTGTCGTGCTTCTGTATCACTTTTTAACTTGTCTATTTCTGCCTCCAGCTGTAGATATTGTCAATACCTGCTTGTATACTGTGCTAAGCTGTAAATTTAAAGCTTCAGTTTTCCAAAGCAGCTGAGTCTAGTCTGGGTGATTTTCTTAAGTGTGGAGGGGGGCAGGTAACAGCCAAACCATCACAAGCCTCAAAATTTCTGAACAGTTGTTAGCTACCATTCATAAACCCCTGATTCCTTGTTATGTGAAATAATTGTTTGTGTTTAATCAGAGCTAGCACAGTGCCCATTTTCTTACCAATCCACACACAGAGCTTCACATCTTTTCTCTGAGACCCTGTTTCTAAATATACTCCATGTCAGAGCTGAATGTAGGCCACCATTTTCCAAGGACAAGGACTGTCATCTTTTGTCATTTACACTATGCTAAATAGAATCAAATATTTAGGAACAGATGCTCTCTTACAATGTACCATACACTTCCAGTAAATAGCCCCACAGTGCTTTTGTCCTCACAGCCACTCGATGCCATCAGAGGTGGCTCGGGTAAGGATGAAGACGCTTCCTATATATTAGAATGATGCTTCAAGCTGTCAATTACCAGGCTCACCAGTGAGAGAACAGCTTACAGCTAGACTGGCCATCATCTCCTCTGCCTTGATGTGTTATGTTAATGCTGCAGCTGAATCTTGTGCTAGTCTGAGCCTAGCTAGAATGTTTTGGTGAGAAGAATTAGATTACAGGCTGTGGAAGGAAAACGAGGCTGATGTCTACCTCACTCATTGGCTTGCTGAGATGTGTAAGAACAAAAACACAGACAAGGCACTGGCACTTCTGCTGGGGAACTGGCTGAGCTGCATCTCTAACCTCATTCCTCTCTGCTGTTTCTTTAATCAACCCACTTTGCTTCCTAACCCCCTGGTCAAACCTCCATTCTTCCCTGGGACTGGGGTAAGGTTTAGAAGGGTAAGGGGAAGGTGAAGGGGTGGTTGAGAGCTTCTCCTGGGGACTCAGGTTTCTGGGAGGGCTGCTGTGTTTCTATATTGCCTTTTACCTTGTATATATCTGTATGTACTGCAAATCTCTGCTTGTATATTGTGCTAAGCTGTAAATAATAAGCTTCATTCAATGTCCAGAGCCAGCTGAGTCTAGTATGGGTGATTTCCAAAAGTGGGGGGGGGGGAACACCCAAACCATCACAATCTCTAGCCTTACGTAGGTAGGAATGATATTTTACTATCAAAGAGGCAGCAAGGTAAAAGAGAAGCCTATTGCACCACCAACAGCTACTGTATTTCCATCACACCTGCCATGTTTGTCTCTTCAGAATCTGTGCGGGGAACCAGCAAGATGCATTTAAACATCAATATGATGCTAAGTCAATGCCCCCTACTGAACTAAGAGTGATGCTTCTGTAGTGGCTAACACAATATGTATAACTCTGATAGGTTACACAGCAGAAGTAATGGGCTGTCCACATGCACAGAGGCAGAGCTAACCAACCAGCCCCCTTAATCCCTCTCACGCAGCTAACTACAGCTAACTTTCCCAGCTAGCAGCCTCTCTGCCAGCCCTCCCAAGGCCACTTCCCTGCAGCTGTGCTTCCTTAGCAGAATAACCTAACATTTCCCTTCCTACTCTCCTTATTTCAGACTGCTCAATTCTGCTCAAACCCTGACACACACCACAGCAGGAGAGAGAACACAAATATTCCTTGAGGCAAATTCTTCCTTCTTAAGAGTGTACATTGCAGCCACCATGGTAATCATAGCCTCATATACTAGGATGTATCATGGCTTACTGAGCTGCACAATGCAGAAGTTTCAACTACAAAATAGTTGTAAGCATTCATAATACAGGGCACAGGACTATTTCCAACTTTTCCTTTGTGCTGCACAACATTATGAAATGATTCATCAAGTTTAACACAGATTCGACCTCTACAAATGGTAGAGAAAGGAGCTTGCAATAAATGCAATGTGAAAAACCAAAGCCTCTTGCCTTCTCCCCTCCTCTTTGCAAATGAGCATGGTTGTCTTTTCCAGCTATGTGGTACACAAGTCAAAAAAAGGGGCTTGAAAACAGTCATATGCCAAGCCCACCACTTGAGAGAGGAACCAGACAGTTCCTCTGGAAGTCTGTCACTTCTAAAACATTTAAGGCTTTGTGTATGTTTTTACTAACTTTCCAGTGCGTTGCAGTTCCGGTCCAGAGTGTCCTCCAGGATGTTCTGCCTCCCCATGGGCTGCAGTTCCATTTGGCACTCCTGGGATCTTACGCTTCTCCTACCAGAAGGAAAAGATACTTCTCAAGGGTCTTAGCAACCAAAGCTTAATTTTTGCAGAGGAAACAAGCTTTGAGAGTTGAAAGACTAAACATGTCAATGTTATTGTAAGATTCAGCAATGTAACTTCATAGAATAGAATCAGAGAATCAACCAGGTTGGAAGAGACTTCCAAGATCATCCAGTCCAACACAGAAACACAGAATTAATCAGGTTGGAAAAGACCTTAAAGATCATTGAGTCCAACCCATCACCTAACTCTTCTAATTAACTAAACCATGGCACTAAGTGCCTCATCCAGTTTGGTTTTAAACACCTCCAGGGATGGTGACTTCACCACCTCCGAGGGCAGCCCATTCCAATGGCCAATCACTCTGTGAAGAACTTCTGTCCAATCATCATAAGCTATAAAGGAATTCTGTAACAGGATATAGTAGAAGGATTTGTTGTCCATGACAACTGAAGAAAATCTTGCATGAGGAAATATTTTAGAGAGTAGCAAGCCTGGCTGCTTTCATCACTTCTTGCATTAAGCTTAGAACATTAAGCTGTTGGGCAAAGATCTCTAGATACATCTGTCTTTACAAGGGAAAGAGCTACAGAGAATGACATGACTATACACCATGCCTGCTGGATAATGGTTCTCTTCAAGTCACAGAATCAAGAGACCTCCAAGATCATCCAGTCCAACCTAGCACCCAGCCCTAGCCAGTCAACCACACCATGGCACTAAGTGCCTCAGCCAGGCTTTCCTTGAACACCTCCAGGGACGGTGCCTCCACCACCTCCCTGGGCAGCCCATTCCAATGCCAATCACTCTCTCTGCCAACAACTTCCTCCTAACATAGAGTCATAGAATCAACCAGGTTGGAAGAGACCTCCAAGATCATCCAGTCCAGCCTAGACTTTCCCCGGCACAACTTGAGACTGTGTCCCCTTGTTCTATTGCTGGTTGCCTGGCAGAAGAGGCCAACCCCACCTGGCTACAATGTCCCTTCAATCAAGTCAATCAACAAAACCAAAAGAGCAAGCAAAATGTCTACATAGTGACTCTGCTAAATGTGACATCAACAAGACCTAAGTCTACCTAGCAAAAATTCATCACATTTGTTTAAAAGTGTCTACATTTTACATGATACAAACCTGAGAGGGAACATTTTTAGGTGGCTCTATTCGAATGGTTGGGTCCCACTCTCCAGGAGGGAGAACAGTAACCTGATCAAGAAACTCATCAATTCCAGACACCAGGTCATTGCGGTCTTTAGCTTTGTAAGCGACATCATGGAATACCTGTGAGAAATGGGAAAGCTTATCTGGGGAGAAAAAGGGGTGGGGAAAGAATCATCTCTTATTTTCATTATAGCCTTTTTTTTCCCCTCTCAAATGGTATGCACTTCATGCAGTTCCCACCAAACAGTCTCAGCTTCAACTGGCTGGAGTTTCTGGCACATAGTTTTCATAGAAGCTCCAGCTGCTGTGGAAAAACATCATAGAATCATAGAATCATAGAATCAACCAGGTTGGAAGAGACCTCCAAGATCATCCAGTCCAACCTAGCAACCCAGCCCTAGCCAGTCAACTAGACCATGGCACTAAGTGCCTCATCCAGTCTTTTCTTGAAGACCCCCAGGGACGGTGCCTCCACCACCTCCCTGGGCAGCCCATTCCAATGGGAAATCACTCTCTCTGTGAAGAACTTCTTCCTAACATCCAGCCTATACCTACCCTGGCACAACTTGAGACTGTGTCCCCTTGTTCTATTGCTGGTTGCCTGGGAGAAGAGGCCACCCCCCACCTGGCTACAATGCCCCTTCAGGTAGTTGTAGACAGTAATAAGATCACCCCTGAGCCTCCTCTTCTCCAGGCTAAACAGGCCCAGCTCCCTCAACCTCTCCTCATATGATTTGTGCTCCAGGCCCCTCACCAGCTTTGTTGCCCTTCTCTGGACATGTTCCAGCACCTCAACATCTTTCTTGAATTGAGGGGCCCAATCCTTACAAGTGCTTAAATAGTGTAGAGATTTTACAGTTCATAATACAATTAATTCCACTAGAAAGCAACTGTGTGAAATGGAATCTTCTCAGTGAAGCTCTCCTTGCATGTGAATATTTTTCCTCTTCTTCCTTAAAAATCTCCTTATGGCAGCATAATCTGGGGTGTTACAAGACTGTGAAACGAACTTCACTGCTATTTGTGCATCATCAGAATTAGATCAGCTGCACTTCATCTGGATGATTCCTCATTGGAGATTCCCTACCACACCTCTCCATGACAACAACCAAGCCCTGAAGAAAAGTACCTCATCTGTCATGAGTGTTGCAATCGATCTTCCAATCTCATGGTATTGTTGCCCTTTACCCAGAGGTCCAAGAAGAATAAAGAGAAATCTGCAAATAAAAGATAACATTAAAAACATGGACAGGATACCTGGTTGGAAGTAACTCCACATGCTACAGAATCATCATCAGGCTAGAAGAACCTCTAAGATAAATGCATATAATCTCCTTCAAGATCCTCACACATACATTTCAGCTCTGGTATTAATAGAAAAAGTCAAAGTAACTCCTAAAAACATGTCAGGCTGCAGAGGTGGGCACAAAACAACCTGAGGAGGTTCAACAAGACCAAGTGCAAGGTCCTGCAGCTGGGATGAGGCAATGCCAAGCACCAATGCAGGCTGGGCAGGGACTGGCTGGAGAGCAGCCCTGAGGAGAGGGACTTGGGGGTGCTGGTGGAGGAGAAGCTCAACAGGAGCCAGCAGTGTGCACTTGCAGCCCAGAAAGCCAAGCAGAGCCTGGGCTGCAGCAGAAGTGTGGCCAGCAGGGCCAGGGATGTGATTCTCCTCCTCTGCTGTGCTCTGCTGAGACCCCACCTGGAGTACTGCATCCAGTTCTGGAGCCCCCATTACAAGAGGGTTGTGGAGATGCTGGAGTGTGTCCAGAGCAGGGCCAGGAGGATGCTCAGAGGCTGCAGCAGCTCTGCTGTGAGCACAGACTGAAAGAGTTGGGGCTGAGCAGGCTGGAAAAGAGGAGGCTCCCAGGTGACCTTCTGGTGGCCTTCCAGGATCTGAAGAGGGCTACAAAAAAGCTGGGGAGGGTCTTTTTAGGCTGTGAGGGAGTGCCAGGAGTGGGGCGAACGGAGCAAAGCTGGAGGTGGGGAGAGTCAGAGTGGAGGTGAGGAGGAAGTCGTTGAGCATGAGAGTGGTGAGAGGCTGGAATGGGTTGCCCAGGGAGGTGGTTGAGGCCCCATGGCTGGAGGTGTTTGAGGCCAGGCTGGCTGAGGCTGTGTGCAGCCTGCTCTAGGGTAGGGTGTCCCTGCCTATGTCAGGGGGGTTGGAACTAGATTATCCTTGTGGTCCCTTCTAACCCTGGCTGATTCTATAATCCAGGCTCTAGACAGATTGCAGCCAGTAGAAGATATAGCATGCAGAGGATAGGTTCAAATGATACATCTGAAGGTGTCAGTTTGGATAAATTGTAGAAGACAATTTTGTGGCTAACATTATTAATTAAAAAATAATCTTAATTATCCTATTTTTAAATTATTTGTTGAGAAATCTGTTTTTTTTTTCTTTAAGTCATAGAATCATAGAATCAACCAGGTTGGAAGAGACCTCCAAGATCAGCCAGTCCAACCTAGCACCCAGCCCTGTTCAATCAACCAGACCATGGCACTAAGTGCCTCATCCAGGCTTTGCTTCAACACCTCCAGGCATGGTGACTCCACCACCTCCCTGGGCAGCCCATTCCAATGCCAATCAATGTCTCTGACTACAACTTCCTCCTAACATCCAGCCTAGACCTCCCCTGGCACAACTTGAGACTGTGTCCCCTTGTTCTGTTGCTGCTTGCCTGGCAGAAGAGCCCAACCCCCACCTGGCTACAGCCTCCCTTCAGGGAGTTGTAGCCAGCAATGAGCTCTGCCCTGAGCCTCCTCTGCTGCAGGCTGCACACCCCCAGCTCCCTCAGCCTCTCCTCATAGGGTTTGTGTTCCAGGCCCTTCACCAGCCTTGTTGCCCCTCTCTGGACATGTTCCAGCACCTCAAGTGAGTGTGTTGGGTTTGTGGTGGGTGTTTTGTTTGAGTGGGAGTTTGGGGTATTTTTGTTTGGTTTGGGGGGGGACAAGAAGCTGAGGGAATTTACCAGGAAAGGCTTCCAAAGTTTTCCTCCAGAGCAAGCTTAGTGCCTGAATGTTTCTTATATAAAGGTGTCCTGGGATAAAGCTCATCTTCCTTTTACAAAGCTGAAGGTCACATCACACTGCCTCCAAAAGCTACTCAAAGGAAAGGTGAAGAAAAATAAATCCAAGTATACCTTGTTGGAATTGGAACTTCAGCTAGCCCTGTAAGCAGCACTGCAGGAGATAACCTAACAAAAGCTACAACTGCACGGTCCAGGAACTCCAGTTCTCCAACTAAGATGTTCGATGCTTCAGCTCCAGGTGGTATCTTTTTCATGAAGTGTAGGTCAACCTGGTTAAAAGTATAGTAAATTACAACCTAAAAGCTATTCACAGAGACTTTTTTCCTCCCCAATTTGTTGACAGAGACTTTCCAGTCACTGCAATGTAACTTCACTTATTTCAGTTATACAGTTTCCACTACTCTTATCTTTCAAGTAGCTTTCTTTTACATAAAAAGGATTCTCAAAACCAAAGAACTGGTTCTTTCCTTATTTGACTGCTTTTTCCCTGGAAGCATAGTTAAAATACTTCAGAATTGATTCATAATGACAACAAATCACATTAAAATCCTCTTAAAAACACAGTATTAATTTCATAGCAATATTTTTATCAATAACCACAGCAGCATCAACAATTCATACCAAGAGTCAGTAAGTCATAACAACAGAAGAAACTGAGACATCTTAATCTTAGATAATTGCCAATTTGGGAAATCTCAGGATCAAAGGATGTTAGGGGTTGGAAAGGACCCAAGGAGATCACTGAGTCCAACCCCCTGCCAGAGCAGGACCACACAATCTAGCACAGATCACAGAGGAACACATCCAGGCAGGCCTTGAAAGACTCCAGAGAAGGAGACTCCACAACCTCTTTAGGGAGCCTGTTCCAGTGCTTTGTGAGCCTTGTGTTGAGCTGGAACCTCCTGTGCTGCAACTTACACCCATTGCTCCTTGTCCTATCCCAGGGAGCAGTGAGCAGAGCCTGTCCCCCCTCTCCTGGCCAGCCCTCAGATAGTTATAAACATTTATCAAATCCTCTCTATGTCTTCTCTCTTCCAGATTAGAAAGTCCCAAGTCTCTCACCCTCTTCTCATAAGCCATGCCCTCCAGTCCCCTCATCATCCTCACAGCCCTCCACTGGATCATTAATTCTGAATCACTAATTCATAGTTCGTAATTCATAGAATCATAGAATCACAGAATCAACCAGGCTGGAAGAGACTTCCAAGATCATCCAGTCCAACCTAGCACCCAGCCCTAACCAATCAACCAGACCATGGCACTAAGTGCCTCATCCAGTCTTTTCCTGAAGACCCCCAGGGACAGTGCCTCCACCACCTCCCTGGGCAGCCCATTCCAATGGGCTGCATTATAACCTCAACGAGGAGAACAAGTTCCACTAGCCACACTTTTCTTTCAACTGCTCTCATAATAAATACTTTTGGTTTGGGATTTAATGGAAGGCAGTGCTGAAAATAACTGAAAAATAAGCTATGCCCATAATGGTCCCAAGAGTAAACTGAAAGAACAAAGCAGAATACAAACTCTGGAGTGCCAAGGCAGCGATGCTGACTTTCATGGAGACAGTAGGAAAAGACAGAGGAAGAGCTTCCTCATGGCACAGTTATGTGCTCAGGGTATTTGCCTTGAAATATGTTGATTTGTATTTATTTCCTCTGGATCAGCCTAGAGTTTGCTCTGTAACAAAGACTGACAGGGAGCAATAGAGTATAGAATGTATGTTTGATTTCACTGTGCACCAGTATTTTCTACAGCTCAAAATGCAGGAATTTTGTCATTTGCTTTCCTTTTATTAATCTAAACACAACAACAGCAACCAAATCCAATATAAACTGTTAAAGTGGACCATTTTAATGTCTATCTTACAGCCATCTGTCAGTACTAGTTTGCATAGTTTTTGGTAATATTTAGAAAATTGTTTTCTTGCAAATGGCTCTGGCACTAAATCAGAACTCAGATATAACACAGTTGCCTGTGCAATGAAATCTTCTTTTGCTGAGATCACACAGAAATGTCTAATGCTACCCTAAGCTAATCCAGAATGATGACCACACAGCTCACAAAGTTAAAACAGCATCTGATTGACATGGAAGATTGCAGACCAAGTTTCTCAAGGCAGTGTCAGTGATGTAAATGTTATTCCCCACTCCAGTCATCAAATAATTCTTTGTGGTTAAATACAAACCCCAAAAAGATTCACTTTGCATCTAGTTTTAGGTCATTTGTAATTTTAAGGAAGGAATTAGCTTTTCAGGCACACAGCAATGTGCATTCTGTACTGATTTTACCCTGTGAATGGATCTAACATTTTGGAACTAACATCTCGAGTACAGCATGGTACAGTTGTCCCCTTAAGGTCTCACTACAACACAGAACCACAGGACCAAGATTCAAATCTGAAAGCAATGTTGTCTCCCATCTACAAGAAAGTACTTCCAGGCACCTTAAGGTCTCACTACAACACAGAACCAAGATTCAAATCTGAAAGCAATGTTGTCTCCCATCTACAAGAAAGTACTTCCAGTCACCTTAAGGTCCCACTAAAACATAGAACCACAGGATCAAGATTCAAATCTGAAAGCAATGTTGTCTCCCATCTAGGAGAAAGTATTTCCAGTCACCTTAAAGTCTCACTAAAACACAGAACCATAGGATCAAGATTCAAATCTGAAAGCAATGTTGTCTCCCCTTTACAAGAAAGTATTTCCAGTCACCTTAAGGTCTCACTACAACACAGGACCAAGATTCAAATCTGAAAGCAATGTTGCCTCCCATCTACAAGAAAGTACTTCCAGACACCTTAAAGTCTCACTACAACACAGAACCAAGATTCAAATCTGAAAGCAATGTTGTCTCCCATCTAGGAGAAAGTATTTCCAGTCACCTTAAGGTATCACTAAAACACAGACCCAAGATTCAAATCTGAAAGCAATGTTGCCTCCCTCTACAAGAAAGTATTCCCAGTCACCTTAAGGTCCCACTAAAACACAGACCCACAGGACCAAGATTCAAATCTGAAAGCAATGTTGTCTCCCTCTACAAGAAAGTACTTCCAGACACCTGAAGGTCTCACTAAAGCACAGAACCATAGGATCAAGATTCAAAACTGAAAGCAATGTTGTCTCCCTCTGCAAGAAAGTATTCCCAGATACGTTTCCTGCATTATTTATCAGCTTGGGATTCCAAAATCTTTCGGGTAGTGAAGAGAGTCTCAGTTACCAGAAAAGTAGCTGGCAAAGAAGCATCAAACTGGGCAAATACACACACATTCCAGGTCTTGCTTCCACCACAAGAGCAAAGCTGGCCCTGGGGTGAATCTGTGACAACAGCAGAAGCCAGATCCTTCAAACATTTCATCTAACCTATCCACCATACATCTCTAACACCAAAATGTTTTCAGCTGGAGAGATTTCACGTGCATCTTAATCTGCACCCTAATCTGAGCTGCATTCATCGTCTGGCACTAAACAGTCCCAGTGAGCTGCAATTAAACATAACATTAAGCAACTAATGTGGAAGCCATCCTCCTCCAGAGTAACTCAAGGACTGAAGAGATCTGCCCCAAATAAAACATAAACCCCAAGAAAGCCATGACACATCTTCATTAAGTTTATTTTTAAGAATCATAGAATCATAGAATCAACCAGGTTGGAAGAGACCTCCAAGCTCATCCAGTCCAACCTAGCACCCAGCCCTAGCCAGTCAACTAGACCATGGCACTAAGTGCCTCATCCAGGCTTTTCTTGAGGACCCTCAGGGACGGTGCCTCCACCACCTCCCTGGGCAGCCCATTCCAACGGGAAATCACTCTCTCTGTGAAGAGAAGGGCCAACTAGCATTCAAGAACAAGTCAGTTATTTCATGCAGTATTTGAAAGGCCAAATTCTGTCAGCATGGAATGGAGAATGGACTCAGAAATAACTGTTTCTTTGTGAAGCATAAAAATCATGCTATGAAAGGGGATGCTGGTACAGTCTCCTTGCACATTTCATGTTTCAGGACAACTATGGTTCCCTTCAGCCTTTGGCATAGGAAGTAGAACCAGTCAGAATCAGTGATTAAATTGCCATTCCCATCCTCTTCAGACACAGGATAAAGCGATGCTGTGATGTCGTCATATTACCCCCAAGAACAAAGCAATCATAGAGTCATAGAATCAACCAGGTAGGAAGAGACCTCCAAGATCAGCCAGTCCAACCTAGCACCCAGCCCTGCCCAATCAACCAGACCATGGCAATAAGTGCCTCATCCAGGCTTTGCTTCAACACCTCCAGGGATGGCGACTCCACCACCTCCCTGGGCAGCCCATTCCAATGCCAATCACTCTCTCTGCCAACAACTTCCTCCTAACATCCAGCCTAGACCTCCCCTGGCACAACTTGAGACTGTGTCCCCTTGTTCTGTTGCTCATGATGCCCCCAGCGAAAAAGGAGTGACACATTTACAAGTAAAAGCATCAGAAACTACATCTCCCTCTCTGAGCTACTGAAGTAACATTCAAGACAGCTTTTAGTGCTGAGTCTCACATTCTTCAGGCACAGATACCAATACAGAGTCTCAGTGCTCTGTTCAGATTAAGTCAGCTCTTTGAATCAGCTCCAAAATTTGGAATATTAGAAGTAGCCCAAGGGAGAAAGATTAGCAAGGAGAGAATATGTGAGGTAGTCAAAGATGCTTTTCTGTAGAAGATAAATGAAATTAATATGTGGAACAAAATTAGAACAAGAAATCACAATGCCCAAGAGAAAATTAGTGCACTGCTCTATTTTCCTCTCAATCTGTGCATTTAATTCCAATGGTAAGTTTGGGAGTTACTGCAATAGCACATTTCAAGGGGAAATTACAACTTTACTTTTGCATCTACAAAAAACAAAGAGATCTATTTAGAGGCAGTTGGAAAAGATATTTAGATTGCAACTCATTTTTGTTATTTGATTTCTGCAAACAAAAGCTGCTTCTTTCCTATTTCTGACATCCTTGTTCATACCCAGCAGTGCTGAGGCTAGCCAGAAGGGGACATGTTGATCTCTTCTCAAGCCAGCTTAAATAGGAAGATCAGCAAAGATGCAGCACTACAACAATAGTGAGTGAAGGATCAAATGATGTAGCCCCCACTGTTGTTTAATACAAACATCACACATTTTGGCAACAGACTGGGATTGTGATCTACAACACTGTAAGTGCATCAGGAAACAAGTGGCCAGCAGGTCTAGGGAGGTTCTTCTCCCCCTCTACTCTGTCCTAGTGAGACTACACCCAGCATACTCAGTCCCATTCTGGACACCCCAGTTCAAAAGAGGCAGAGACCTGCTGGAAAGAGTCCAGCAGAGAGTAACAAGGATGACTGGGGGACATGAGCATCTCCCCTACAAAGAGAGACTGAGAGACCTGGGGCTGTTTAGTCTGGAGAAAAGAAGACTGAGAGGAGATCTAATCAATATCTATAAATATCTGAGGGGTGGGCGTCAAGTGGATAGAGCAAGAGGACAAGGAGCAAAAGCTACAAACTGCAACATAGAAGGTTTCACCTCAACATGAGGGACACAGTCTCAAGTTGTGCCAGGGGAAGTCTAGGCTGGATGTTAGGAGGAAGCTCTTCACAGAGAGAGTGATTGGCATTGGAATGGGCTGCCCAGGGAGGTGGTGGAGTTGCCATCCCTGGAGGTGTTCAAGAAAAGCCTGGATTGAGTACTTAGTGCCATGGTCTGGTTGACTGGATAGGGCTGGGTGCTAGGTTGGAGTGGATGAGCTTGGAGGTCTCTTCTGTTCTGGCTGATTCTATGATTCTATGAGGAGAAACTTCTTTACAGTGTGACAGAGCACTGGAACAGGCTGCCCAGACAAGTTGTGGAGTCTCCTTTGCTGGAGACTTTCAGAACCTGCCTGGATGCATTCCTGTGCAGACTAGACTAGGGATCCTGCCTTGGCAGGGGGGTTGGATTCTATCTCTAGAGGTCCCTTCCAACCTCTACAGTTCTGCAATTCTGTGAAAGCATTTAATGAAATGTGCAAGAAACATACTACTGAAAGCCATGTCATTACCTTTGGGTCGTTAAGGGCTTCACCTCTGCATAGCTGAATTCTGAATAGGCATCTTGATTTGTATTTGATACCCTTTACAGCATTTTACATCTTGACATTAGCACACTTGCTTTAAATATTTTAATAGTGTTAGCATTGATTTCTTTTCTAACAAATTATCACTGTTTATTCATCTCCTTGCTACCTCTGCAGAAATGTGGTCCACCTCCACTCAGCCTCCTTTCTTCTCACTGTCTTTGACAAAAAGATCTGTTTCCCATCTTTATTTCAGCTACATACCATTCCTAGTCTGGCATGTTCAATCAAGAATTCAAATGGTGCAA
Organism: Pogoniulus pusillus; assembly: GCF_015220805.1. Taxonomy (NCBI): domain Eukaryota; kingdom Metazoa; phylum Chordata; class Aves; order Piciformes; family Lybiidae; genus Pogoniulus; species Pogoniulus pusillus. The sequence continues at coordinate 47,127,391 of NC_087265.1, forward strand.
ATAGCTACTGCTGCTAAGAAGTAAGTCTGGCACCAGATGGAGCAATCACATAACTCTACTTTTAGCTCAGCTGCACTAACATTAAGATTCAACAGACTCCAAGTACTATTTTTTCATAATTCTGGTTTAAATCACCTCTTCTCACTTACTCCACCTTTGTTGTATTCACCTGTCATCTACCTCTGTCAGGTTTGTCATCTGTACCTACTGTGACAGTTTGGTTTAGGTACTTAGAGATTCCCTAAAGAAATTAGGATTCTCCTTTGCGTTAAAGCTGTTTGCTTTTCTTTGCTCTCTAACACTGAACTGTCATTGCAATCTCCACTCCTGAGCAGCTAACATCTTTTGTGAAGTGTACTGAAATGTCTTGGCTTGCCAGAAGAATTAAGTTTAAGGTTTACAGAAACACATTCTGTTTGAGACATCTGGAATCTACGAGTTCAGGTTATAAAAAGCATAGTTTGCATTCACGCACTGCTTCTACACAACCCAACAATTTCAGAGGTAAACCTGAATGATTACAATCCTGAATTACTTCTCTACTTAGATGGGTTTTTTTTTTTTGCTGGCTTCTAAAAATTCCCCTTGCAAATGCAGACCTATGATATTGTGATGCAATAAATCTATCTGTGTTCCTAAACTCTTGATTTCCTCTTACCAACAACTTATGAAGAAAGCGAAGAAATAGCTGCTCTAGAAGACACAAACTGTGTTGCACTGCACACAAGAAGGCTCAAGCAAAATCTGCACTTCACAGCTTTTCCTGATTCGCATGGATTCATTTCATTTGGTTTAAACAATCTGTTTTGCTAGTCAGGAACCTCTACGTAATGAATTCTTACCTTGCTGAAGTCAACAGTGCTGTTTTCTCTGCTCACATCATTTTTGTTTTCAATACAGGCTGGAGCAGACTGTGGGGAAACAACCTGACCTGCTAAAAAAGGTACCATTATTACAGTATCACAGTATCACAGTATCACCAAGGTTGGATACAGAACACTAAAGAAAAGCAACACCTAACGAAAAGTGCTGTTAAAGAACCATCAGACATTCAAGATCCTGTATTGGTCAAGCATTTAAACATAACATTTGAATTAAAGACTTATGTATAGCCACACAATCTTGAAACCCAGCAAATTTCTCACACACATTTAGGAATGGGGGAAATAGAATTCAGAAAATGGGAAAGATATTCTGGGATATTGGAAGACAAACTTTCTGTGCCAATTAAAGTTTAACAACTTTAAGGTATCATAGTATCATAGTATCATGAGGGTTAGTACATATGAGGAGAGTCCTGCATTCATATTGGTTTTATTTAAGTAATGTGAGGAGCTGCCAATTTTAGGCAATATCTATCTACAAGAAGATTGCTCGCTGAATAAAATGGGATTATTCATTTACTCATTTCATTAATTGTCCTGATTGTAACTAAAAGATCCATCATAGAAACGAGGCTGCTATAAAAACAGGTGTGTTGGCAATCAAGGTTATTTTAAACTTGGTATTGAACAATGTGGTTATCGATGTGCACAAACCAAAATGTTTCAGCAAAAATGTTTTCTGAAGGTTCAGTAAAATATTTCATAGAAGTGTCTAAAAATCTCTCCAAATGAGAAGTGTTTTAAACACCTTTCAGGCTTGTGCAAGCAAACAGGAAGCCTTGGGACTGAAAGAAAAAAATGCCAGCAAAACCTCCAAAAGAAAAACCAGGATTAACTAACAAGTATATGTCACATAAAATATATCTATTACTTAATGCCAAGATTGCTCCTGTGCATGGCCAAAGGCCTGCACACACTGAGGATGTGGTGCTGGCAGCAGGGCAGCACACAAACCCTATAGGGTGATGGGGCATTCCCTGCTTGCCTTCGCTCTTCCTCCTTCCCTGGTATGGCTCACAGCTCTGAACGCCACAACAGAAAGAAGTACCAAATACATGAGCCAACTATCTCTTACTGCCCTAACACATACCCAGGAATAACTACAGAGTCCAACTGGCCCAGAGTCAGCATCTCGTGCCCAGCATATATTTGTTTCCATAGCAAATAAAGTGTCTCATATGACTGAGAAATGATGATGTGAAAACATTGGTTCTGGTGAAAATCAACCTAAACTTACACAGTAACAAAGACCATATGTTCATGATACTTGAAGATGAAGATAGTCAGAGAGTCCTAAGCTAAGCACACTGTTTGGGCAATTCAAGCAAGCCACAGTCTGGCCCCTCACACCACTCTTAACACAGGATTGCAGTCCCTGCACGTCCACAGTCACAGCCAGGAGAGTGTTTCACAGGACAGGAGACTTGCAAGAGAATCTCAGTCACTGCCAAAATGCTGAAGCATTCTGCTTCTGTCAATATCCCTGGCTAAGTCTGGTCATGAATTCCCAGTTGAAACACTTGCTGAAGGAAAATCTACATTGCCTTTTCCACTAGACAAACCCCCCACGGCACAGACCAGTTTTTAGCCTCGTGCCACATCCTCAAACCACAGACAGAGAGAGATTTCAGGGACATCACTTTTTTTAACCTATCACTAGACATTTTACTGATAAATATGTTAATCTTTAAAATGTAAAGATTTCTATTTTCTCTCTGATCCACAAGGACAGATCGAAACAAGAACAGAAATTAGAGCTTTTATTCAGCGCTACAGTGAAATAAACAGGGAATGGCAGACAAGGCACCAGGTTAACCTAGCCAAGTCCATAAAAATCATAGAATCAACCAGGTTGGAAGAGATCATGCAGGCTAACCCAGCACCCAGCCATAGCCAATCAACCAGACCATGGCACTAAGTGCTTCATCCAGGCTAAAGGGATGGACTTGATGATCTGTGAGGTCTCTTCCAACCTTGATGATACTGTGATACTGTGATACCTCCAGGCATGGCAACTCCACCACCTCCCTGGGCAGCCCATTCCAATGCCAATCACTCTCTCTGCCAACAACTTCCTCCTAACATCCAGTCCATACTTCCCCCGGCACAACTTGAGACTGCATCCCCTTCTGTTGCTGGTTGCCTGGCAGAAGAGAACAGCCCCACCTGGCTACAGCCTCCCTTCAGGTAGTTGTAGACAGCAATGAGGACACAGAAGGACTAGAAATCAGATGACAAGAATAAAGGCTTGACTCCAGAAAGAAACATATTCCTGTAACTTCAAGGAAATCCCATTTTAAAAACTACTCTTAATTCTTAACAGTCCCAAGAGACAACTTTTGCAGATTGGAAGCCAGATAATATTAAATATGCAAGATGCTTATAAATGGTCTTTCAATTTGTTGCCTTAATTAAAGCTGAAAGAAATAAACCTGAGTTGGGTCATTGTTTGTATCTCTGTACATTGCTTCACACTGTATTTTTTTCTGTATTATTTAGCAGTCCTAGAACTCCTTCTACAGCAATCACCCTGTAGTATTTTAACTATTGAAAATATAGATAGTTCATTTCTGGGCTATTCTGAAGATTTTAATAAAGTAACCAAATCCACATCCCATGAATTCTAACAGAGGAGTCATAAAAAGGCTCAGGGGAAAATTTCTGCCTTAATTTACTCTCAGGAAACTTTTGATCTACTAATATCACACCTTCTGACTCCGAATTTAGAATCATAGAATCAGTTAGGGCTGGAAGGGACCACAAGGATCAGCCAGTTCCAACCCCCCTGCCATGGGCACAGACACCCTACCCTAGAGCAGGCTGCACACAGCCTCAGCCAGCCTGGCCTTAAACATCTCCAGCCATGGGGCCTCAACCACCTCCCTGGGCAACCCATTCCAGCCTCTCACCACTCTCCTGCTCAACAACTTCCTCCTCACCTCCACTCTGACTCTCCCCACCTCCAGCTTTGCTCCATTCCCCCTAGTCCTGTTACTCCCTGAGAGCCTAAAATATCCCTCCCCAGCTTTTTTGTAGACCACTTCAGATCCTGGAAGGCCACAAGAAGGTCACCTGGGAGCCTCCTCTTCTGCAGCCTGCACAGCCCCAACTCTTTCAGTCTGTGCTCACAGCAGAGCTGCTGCAGCCTCTGAGCATCCTCCTGGCCCTGCTCTGGACACACTCCAGCATCTCCACATCTATGCTGTAATAGGGGCTCCAGAATTGGATGCAGTACTCCAGGTGGGGTCTTAGCAGAGTGGAGTAGAGGGGGAGAATCACCTCCCTGGCCCTGCTGGCCACACTTCTCCTGCTGCAGCCCAGGCTCTGCTTGGCTTTCTGGACTGCAAGTGCACACTGCTGACTCAAGGGCACACTGCTGGCTCAAGGACACACTGCTGACTCAAGGGCACACTGCTGGCTCATGTGCACACTGCTGACTCAAGGGCACACTGCTGGCTCAAGGGCACACTGCTGACTCAAGGGCACACTGCTGGCTCAAGGGCACACTGCTGGCTCAAGGGCACACTGCTGGCTCATGTGCACACTGCTGACTCAAGGGCACACTGCTGACTCATGGGCACACTGCTGACTCAAGGGCACACTGCTGGCTCAAGGGCACACTGCTGACTCATGTGCACACTGCTGGCTCAAGGGCACACTGCTGGCTCAAGGGCACACTGCTGACTCAAGGGCACACTGCTGGCTCAAGGGCACACTCCTGACTCATGTGCACACTGCTGACTCAAGGGCACACTGCTGGCTCAAGGGCACACTGCTGACTCATGGGCACACTGCTGGCTCAAGGGCACACTGCTGGCTCAAGGGCACACTCCTGACTCAAGGGCACACTGCTGACTCATGTGCACACTGCTGACTCAAGTGCACACTGCTGGCTCAAGGGCACACTGCTGACTCAAGGGCACACTGCTGACTCATGTGCACACTCCTGGCTCAAGGGCACACTGCTGGCTCAAGGGCACACTCCTGACTCAAGGGCACACTGCTGGCTCAAGGGCACACTGCTGGCTCTCCCTTTTAGACATAATTCTGTATTTTAGGGTGTATATAAAAGCAAATACTGGTCACAATTACATATATATATATATATACACACTATGTATACTAGTACACATACCAGTATACATACTGGTATACATACTAGCTATACTAGCACACATACTATGTTATAAAGATGTTACAGGAAAGCAACAGAAGTAGTAGTTCATTATCTTTCTATTGCTAATTAGGGATTTGCATTTATACTTTTTTTTTTTTCTTTTAATGGACCCAAAAATTCAAGTAAATGAGAGCAGGGATATCTGCCAGAGAGAGAAAAATATTGGCCAACAAAGGAGTCAGAGCATGGAACCCCCTGTCAGAAACGCTGACGTTTTACCATCATAATTGGAGGTGTCAAAAGTCTCCAAGCAATTAGCACAGCAGTCAAAAGGCTAACTTTTAAACATTGTGTCCACTTTTCTTTTAGGAGACAAATGTGCAAAAATATACATAGTGGGAAATAAAAGCCACAACCAGTATGTATGTGAAGTTTATAAGAATAGCATATGTTCTTTTTCTGTGCCAACAGAAGACCTCAAACTTTGATATATCCATATGCTGGAGTAAGCTGAAAAAAAAATAACACAAGTTTTACCTTGAGGCAATGAGAGTTTAAATAGCTCTGTAACTTTAGACAGCTTTCTGGATCTTGGAACAAGTAGTTTGGGTGGTTTGGTTTTTTTTACTGCATGGAATAACAATCAAAAATCCAAAGAAAAGAATTGTAGAATCATAGAATCAACCAGGTTGGAAGAGACCTCCAAGATCATCCAGTCCAACCTAGCACCCAGCCCTGCCCAATCATAGAATCAATAAGGTTGGAAAAGACCTCCAAGATCATCCAGTCCAACCTAGCACCCAGCCCTGTCCTATCATAGAATCAACAAGGTTGGAAAAGACCTCCAAGATCATCCAGTCCAACCTAGCACCCAGCCCTGTCCTATCATAGAATCAACAAGGTTGGAAAAGACCTCCAAGATCATCCAGTCCAACCTAGCACCCAGCCCTGTCCAATCATAGAATCAACCAGGTTGGAAAAGACCTCCAAGATCATCCAGTCCAACCTAGCACCCAGCCCTGCCCAATCATAGAATCACAGAATCAACCAGGTCAGAAGCGACGTCCAAGCTCATCCAGTCCAACCTAGCACCCAGCCCTAGCCAGTCCTCTAGACCATGGCATCAAATGCCTCATCCAGACAGGTAATTTTGCTTTTCACATGGCAGCCATGAGGAAGACTTTTCTAAAGGGTATTTTAAACACTCCATGGGTGACAATGGTCACTAAATTCTGACTCTAGAACTTGGCCTCTGCACAGGCTTTCACTAGAAAAGGTCAGGCTGTTTAAGGGCAGGCTGGATGAGGCTGTGGCCAGCCTGATCTAGGGTAAAGTGTCCCTGCCCATGGCAGGGGGGTTGGAACTAGATGATCCTTGTGGTCCCTTCCAACCCTCACTGATTCTATGATTCTAAAAGAAAGTGGATGGGGCACTTAGTGCCATGGTCTGGTTGATTGGCCAGGGCTGGGTGTTAGGTTGGACTGGATGAGCTTGGAGGTCTCTTCCAACCTGGTTCATTCTATGATTCTATGGTCTAGTTGACTGACTAGGGCTGGGTGCTAGGTTGGACTGGATGAGCTTGGAGGTCTCTTCCAACCTGGTTGATTCTATGAATAAAGTATCTGAAGAGCTGCATGCTTTGACAATGCATCAGAGACTCATTCAGATCTTTAAGGTATCAAACAAATGGGCAATATGGTATCATTAAAATATCCATCCTACACACAAAGGAACTTAACATCTAACAGATAAAATCACACTAAAATTGCCATTAAGGCTTAAATATGTATTAAAATCTATGATGTTAGCATATTTTTTACATTATATTTTATATTCATCTACATAAAAAATTGAGTGAGGGTTTTTTATTTCAGGTGATGTGAAATTAGCATTGCCTTGAATAGGACAAGAAGTCACCCAAGAAATATTATGCTAAGCAAAATAAAACCACTTAAAAAATCAAAATCCATCAAAGTAAAGTCCATATTTGTTACACTCATCAAAATTTGCATTTGCAGGCAAAGCTCAACACCTTAAGGCTATTGTAGTCCTGACATTTTTTTTAAACCAAAAATAATAACCCCAGTAAATTAATGTCAGACTTTAACACTTTTAATCCCTAAAATTTAAAGCTCAAGATATTTAACTTTGTGTGTTGTGCTTACTCCTCAAAATCCAAGAGGTCCCCAGAATGCCAACAGCAAAATCCAAGAATGATGTGTGCAGCTATAAATCACAGTTGATGGCAACAAACTGGACACAACCAAGACACCAAAGGAAACTGAGTCAGAAAGGCTGCAGATTCTTCTAGACCATATTTGATTTCTTCCCACTCGAGAAGGAGAAAAAAAATGTTTTGCCAGCCAGTTACAACAATCTTCAGGCTTTTCAGTGCAATTAGGGAACAAGTGGCAAATCTAGAGGGACACACTGTCCAGACCAAAGGTCAAGGATTGAAAACCAGCAAGTTTCCTCAAGTATGTGGTAAAATTCTAACAGAGAAGTAATACAATCTTTGTAGATTGGGCTGTATTTGGACTTTCAAGCCTCCTGATGCACATTTAACACCAGCGCATAGCTACGTCGCTCCACTTGTACCAAGCAGATTTGGTGCTCCCTAGTGATAACCATTTTAAGAGGATGAGGAAGAAGTCACTTTACCTGTTTTTCCTAATGCTGAGGCTGAATTTCAAGTATTAATCACATGAAGTCATGCAGTTTTTAACTCAAATGCTATGATTTGTAGTTTCACAAGTTGATGTTAAAAAAACCCCATGAACTTATAAAGAAACAGCATGGGGGTTTTTTTTTTCCCCAAAGAAAAACAGCATCATTCCACATAAAGCTTGTCTGAAGTGTGCCACAGCTACTGCCAAAGGCCTGTGATATTTCTTTAATCACTATAGCAAGAAGTTGCATGCTGTCAAGAAACTGAGATGAAGACATGGGTGTACATTTGTAATGATCTGAAGCCCGAGCAAGAACAGGTATTTATACTACCTCTGAACCTTCAGGGAGTTTACAGAACCCAAAGGATAGGAGATGAGGAAGATACAGAGATGAGATGAGCCTGTTAGAGACAGACACAACAAAGACAGAGCAAAATAAAGAAAGATGAATGGTAGTTTTGTACATAGATATTACACATTTTAGCATGGCTACAAGGAAATGTGGAGAAAGAAACAGTAACTGTCAGATGGAAATGTTTGTCCAGACAAGTTATATTTCAGTAACATAAAAACCTGTGGATAGCTCAAGTTTGTTAACATACATACATTTGAGAACAACAAAACAAGAAAAGGAACATTGGCTAAGGTAAGCCAGAATTAACTAACTCCAACTTTGCATTCTCTTCAGAAAAATCTGGAGCCATCCACCTGATCCAGATCCAATATTGCATTTGCAGTCACTTCATCCCCAAAACAAAGGAACAATGCAATTTGTACACTGCTGACATGAAGGGAGAAGTGGTTATCAATGGCACAAGTATGCAAGAGAGTACAGCCACAAGGTCATGTTATTATGGATAAAGAACAAGGTGTGTGGAAATATGATTTACAAGTCACATATTCTGTCATGCTCCTCTCACCTAGTTCCTTCCTCTTTGACTTGAACCTGTAAAAGATCTGTTAAATATCATTAGATCTCTGAAGTCTGGACTAAAAGTGGTCAGCCTAAAACCCAACATGTTTAGGTGAAAACATCTTTTCTAACTTTTCCTAGCTGCTTTTCCCTTTTCATGCATGCTAGAACACTGAACTGCAGACTCATAGAATCAACAAGGCTGGAAGAGACCTCCAAGATCATCCAGGCCAACCTAGCACCCAGCCCTATGCAACAAACAAGACCATGGCACTAAGTGCCCCATTCAGTCTTGTCCTGAACACTTGCAGTGACAGCAACTCCACCACCTCCCTGGGCAGCCCATTCCAATGCCAATCACTCTCTCTGCCAACAACTTCCTCCTAACATCCAGCCTAAACCTCCCCCACCATAACTTGCTGTGCTGCTGGTTGCTGGCAGAAGAGACAGACCCCCCCACCTGGCTACAGCCTCCCTTCAGGTAGTTGGTATCACAGAATCAACCAGATTGGAAGAGACCTCCAAGGTCATCCAGACCAACCTAGCACCCAGCCCTGTCCAATCAACTAGACCATGGCACTAAATCTTTTAGGTCAGGGATTGGAATTGACACCCTTTCATTTTTAGTATCAATTACTAATCCTGAATCCACATACACCACAGTAATTCCAACATCATTTTTTTTGAGGGGGAATGGAAATTAGTATTTCTCTCAGGCACTTCTAATTGATATCTGTTTCTCTCTCTTACTCCTACATCTTCAGGTGGATACAAAGAATAATTAAGTATTTATTACAGCTATCAAACTTGGAAGTTCTTCACAGAGAGAGTGATTTCCCATTGGAATGGGCTGCCCATGGGGGTGGTGGAGTGCCCATCCCTGGAGGTGTTCAAGAAAAGCCTGGATGAGGCACTTAGTGCCATGGTCTGGCTGACTGGCCAGGGCTGGGTGCTAGGTTGGACTGGATGAGCTTGGAGGTCTCTTCCAACCTAGCTGATTCCATGATTCATGCAGTTCTGGACAAAGCTGTATGAAATCAGTGTACTTTTTTTTTCCTGATGAGCCTCATAACCCATTTTCCCTAAGTATCACATGAAAGTATCTCTAAATGTTGCATTTGTTGTGCTCTCTATAGCTCCCTAAAAGGAAGCTCTAGTAAGGTGGGTGCCGGTCTCTTCTCCAAGTAACTAGCAAGAGGATGAGAGGAAGCAGCCTCAAGGTGTAACAGGAGAGATTTAGATTGAATATTAGGGAACATAAATTCTTTACTGCAAGAGTGGTCAGGCATAAGGACATGAGAACTCTTTATAAGAACTGGAATCATAGAATCAACCGGGTTGGAAGAGACCTCCAAGCTCATCCAGTCCAACCTAGCACCCAGCCCTGGCCAATCAACCAGACCATGGCACTAAGTGCCTCATCCAGGCTTTTCTTGAAGACCTCCAGAAGCTTGTGTTGTTACTTTAGCATACTACTAACAATAAAAAGTGTTGTGTGTTTGCAATTGTCTTTGGCTAATAGACCACATTATAAGACCTTACAGACACAGCTCTCAGGTATCAGAGTGAAAACCCAATTGATCTCCATAAAAACAAGTAAAATTGCTTTACAAGCCCAATTTTCTAAAGATGACCTACTAGTGACAAAGGTTCAACATTTTTTACCTGCCTTCTACAGTGCTTATGTCAGACTTCAGTCTGCCCCCCGCTGTTTTGGGTATCTGGTGTCCAATCAGATGATAAAAGAAGGAAGCAAAAGAACTCTTTTTCCTGCTCTTATGCCAAATTTGCCTGTCGTTTTTTATTGGAACATCAAAAGCAGGCTTTTAATTCTCACAGTTTTGATGCTTAATGAAAAGTGAAAGTTAAACACAGCATGGCAGCACTAAAACTGCATGGTAAATCCATAGCACTCTGACATCTTAGCCCTGCAGAGGATGTGAAGAAAAGCCATTGTAAACAAAAGAGAATACTACTAAATACAAAGCAAATTAATTAGATGGTCCAACAGACTCAAACAAAGAGAAAATGGAGGGGGAACATATGCATGACTGGCTTGCAGGAAAGATAGCACAGTGGTCTGCCAGCATCACAGCCATACAGCAATCTCAGTTTACATAGAATCATAGAATCAACCAGGTTGGAAGAGACCTCCAAGATCATCCAGTCCAACCTATCAGCCAGCCCTAGCCAATCAACTAGACCATAGAATCATAGAATCCACCAGGTTGGAAGAGACCTCCAAGATCATCCAGTCCAACCTAGCACCCAGTCCTAGCCAATCAACTAGACCATAGAATCATAGAATCAACCAGGTTGGAAGAGACCTCCAAGATCATCCAGCCCAATCTATCCCCCAGCCCTATCCAGTCAACTAGAGCATGGCACCAAGTGCCTCATCCAGTCCTGACTACCTGGAAATTAATACTATTTCTGTGTTAGCACAGTGAAGTACTTGGACAAATGGGTTTTGCATACACCACTGCACCGCACAACCCAGCTGGCAAGGGCTTGTGTCTCTGAATCATCTATTTTACAACTTAGAGAGTGATAAGGATTGTTACTGCTTCATTCATCTACAGAAAATTCAAATTTAACCAAACTGAGAATTTCCTTTGGGGCAGAAAAACTGTTCAAACTGCCCTGATGGACTGTGGCATTGAGTGCAGCCTCAGCAAGTTTGCTGACCACACCAAGCTGTGTGCTGCAGCAGACAGGCTGGAGGGAAGGGATCCATCCAGAGGGACCTGGACATGCAGCAGAGGTGGGCACAAGCCAGGCTCAGGAGGTTCAACAAGACCAAGTGCAAGGTCCTGCAGCTGGGTCGAGGCAATGCCAAGCACAAATGCAGGCTGGGCAGTGAGTGGCTGGAGAGCAGCCCTGAGGAGAGGGACTTGGGGGTGCTGGTGGATGAGAAGCTCAACATGAGCCAGCAGTGTGCACTTGCAGCCCAGAAAGCCAAGCAGAGCCTGGGCTGCAGCAGGAGAAGTGTGGCCAGCAGGGCCAGGGAGGTGATTCTCCCTCTCTGCTGCATGCTGCTGAGACCCCACCTGGAGTACTGCATCCGGTTCTGGAGCCCCTGGGACAAGAGGGATGTGGAGATGCTGGAGCATGTCCAGAGCAGGGCCAGGAGGATGCTCAGAGGGCTGCAGCAGCTCTGCTGTGAGCACAGACTGAAAGAGTTGGGGCTGTGCAGGCTGGAGCAGAGGAGGCTCCCAGGTGACCTTCTGGTGGCCTTCCAGGATCTGAAGAGGGCTACAAAAAAGCTGGGGAGGGACTTTTTAGGCTCTCAGGGAGTAACAGGACTGGGGAAAATGGAGCAAAGCTGGAGGTGGGGGGAGTGAGAGTGGAGGTGAGGAGGAAGTTGTTGAGCAGGAGAGTGGTGAGAGGCTGGCATGGGTTGCCCAGGGAGGTGGTTGAGGCCCCATGGCTGGAGGTGTTTGAGGCCAGGCTGGCTGAGGCTGTGTGCAGCCTGCTCTAGGGTAGGGTGTCCCTGCCCATGGCAGGAGGTTGGAACTGGCTGTTTTGCATTATCCATGGCAAGCTAAAAAAATAAGTTGCAGTGAGCCTAACATCTGGGTTACAGGGTTACAGAAAACTCACAGCTACCACTGGTCAAGCTTCTAAAGATAGCAGAAGTCCTACAAACTGAGCACTTCAAGGTAGATTCCTGCATAATTCAGACACCAGGTAGTATGGCAAGTTACTCAGGTTAAAGAAATAACTTAGAGTGTGACAGAAGAGGTAGCACTCAGTGTGCCCCCACAGAATCATCTGTTTTCACATTCCTCTGATCTTGCAGTACTGGGGCAAGAGCTGCCACTCACTGCTTATACTGCATAGTCTTAGAGAAGGAAAAACTTTTGACTTCTTCTCTTCTAAAGCCAATACTCATTTTACTGTAACTCACATAATAAAACAAGATTCCCACAGCCTAATGTAACACATAGGAAGGTGTCCAGAGAAGGGCAATAAAGCTGGTGAAGGGCCTGGAACACAGCCCTGTGAGGAGAGGCTGAGGGAGCTGGGGGTGTGCAGCCTGCAGAAGAAGAGGTTCAGGGGTTACCTCATTGCTGTCTACAGCTACCTGAAGGGAGGCTGTAGCCAGGTGGGGTTGGGCTCTGCTGCCAGACAACCAGCAACAGAACAAAGAGACATAGTCTCAAGTTGTGTTAGGGCAGGTCTAGGCTGGATGTTAGGAGGAAGTTGTTGGCAGAGAGAGTGATTGGCATTGGAATGGGCTGCCCAGGGACGTGGTGGAGTTGTTGTCCCTGGAGGTGTTCAACAAAGCCTGTATGAGGCACTTATTGCCATGGTCTGGTTGATTGGGCAGGGCTGGGTGCTAGGTTGGCCTGGATGATCTTGGAGGTCTCTTCCAACTTGGTTGATTCTATTCTATTCTATTCTACTCTATCCTGTTCTACTCTATCCTATTCTACTCTATTCTACTGTTTATGGTGCATTTAATGTAAGTTAACACATTTAAGTTGACTGTTTTGGGGTTTTTTAATCAATGCTTAAAATCCTCTCAGGCATCTCTACATAAGCACATGAACTGGAACTCACTACCTTTTAATCTTGCAAACTAAGCACAGACAAAATTAAAACCTCTAAGAATGGATATCTCTATTTACAGAATCACTCAACCACCTGGAACATAAAATTAGTGTCCTGAGTATGGACCTAGATGCTGTCCAGATCAGAACCTTATTATAGGGGGAATTAGAGATGCAAAGGTTCCCAGTAAGAAAGTCATTTGGGGTGAATTGGTGCCTCACTTCCAAAAGCAGACACATGTAAGACCTAGTGCAAAAAACATTTATGGAATGCAAGCTGCTGTGCTGCATTTTGTGAAAATTATAGTAGCAACTTTCTTAAGTGTCTCCTGAATATGTGTTTGAAGTCATCACCAAGAACTGTACAAATCAACAGGACAGCTGCCTTCCAAGTGGACAGCCATCCTACTTTACATTTACTCTTCTGCATCCATACTGATACATCACACACATCTGCATGATTACTGCTGTTTTCCTCACTCTGTGATAATAAATTGTATTTTGCCATAATTAACGTGTTTCCATTTCATATCCTCCTCATGATGAAATTATGTGTTGCTTTTTTAGGGTGAAGTCTCTTCTCCAGGGATCCAGCTACATTTAGAAGTACCTATCAAAACTTTATATGGCTTTTTCCTCACTCTCCACTATCCAGAAAGCTTCCCAGGGGTGCTCAGTCAGGGCTGAGCTAGAGAGACAGCTACAGTGATTTCTGCAGTAAGAGCCACTGCAGTCCAGTGATGCTCAGCCAAAATGTTATGGGTGTTGTGATGACACTGGGTAGAGACTCAGTAATGATGCAGTGTGTAATTCTAGGGAACTAACTGTAAATATTTACAAAGTTTGGCTGCAATTTTCATTCTGTAGGCCTGTGTTTATATAAACAAGGAACAGGCAATAAGAAATGATCTTTCATTATGATTAACCTATACCAAGAGTAAAGCTTACAAAGGCTCCTGTAAAAGCAAGCAAGAAAAGTAAGTTAAGCCATTATTCTACTGTAGGACAACTCTACAAATGTGCTCTCTCATTTTCATGACTGGTTTTCCAAAATGGGATTTTCTGAAAGGACAAGGTACAATTTTTTGCATCTCTTCAATGGCTTCATCTTGAAAATGTGTTTCTTATTTTCCAGGACCTCCAACTCAGCTATGAAATCTGAGGCATCAGTGGAACACCAGCTAATGCAAAGACTTAGAAACTGTTCTGACAACCCACTGCATTTTAACTGAATAGTTGGATAGTCAACAGAAGTCAAAAAAATTAGCCACATCACATTCTCTCTTGGAGCTTGTCCACTTGAGAACTGTGCAAAGGTGCTCAGGCTCAGCCTGAAAGATCACAAAAAGTGCCTAAAGCACCCCCAAGCCCACACGAGCTGTGGTGCACTGGGCATAGCATGGCATGCCAATAACTGAGGGCAGAACAGCACACTTAACAGAGCTAGCCTGCTCCCAACACCTGAGCTGGTGTCCTTGAATATCTCTGTATAGCCCTGAATCGTGCAGGACAGCTGAATTTCAAATTTAAACAGGTATGCTAATAAATATATGAGAAGAACCACTCCCAGGTGAAAGGTACCACTTTCACACAGCAGCTTTTCAGGGGAGAAGCACGCTGAAGTCAAGCTGTAGGTACAAAGCAGCTGCAAGGCAGACGTTACTGAAAGCTCAGAATGCAAAACAAAACAATGCATTACCATTTTTATCCATGGAATGGGGTTCAGACTGCTTCTTTCCAATATCAGCAAAAGATCTCACAATTGGGATCCTGTTGCTCAGCTTCTTCTGGTTCTGGTGGTGATGCTGTTTCAGTAAAGCCTCATGCACTCTGTGACGAACATCCTCACTGAGCTGCCCAGAGCCCACTTGTTGGTCCAGAATCATATCTGAAAATGCATATTTAAACATCAGAAAAGAAGGGGAAGAAGGAAATATTTTTTCAATGGCAATAATATGAATTAATTGCTACAGAACTAACAATTAAAGGCCTCAGACCTTTTCACACAGGATTAAAATGCCAAGTTTCTATGCTTTTCATAGAATCATAGAATCAACTAGGTTGGAAGAGACCTCCAAGCTCATCCAGCCCAACCTAGCACCCAGCCCTATCCAGTCAACCAGACCATGGCACCAAGTGCATCATCCAGTCTTTTCTTGAACACCTCCAGGGATGGTGCCTCCACCACCTCCCTGGGCAGCCCATTCCAATGGCAAATCACTCTCTCTGTGAAGAAGTTCCTCTCAGGAAAAAAAAAGAAAGCACTCCAAAGGATGCTTTAATGTAAAAAAGTCAATCCCTTGAAAGCTACACAGCTCCCAAATTAAGGTGATCTGTGTGACTTTGAAGCCAGCCTCTAAGCACTCTCATACATAATGCAT
Organism: Pogoniulus pusillus; assembly: GCF_015220805.1. Taxonomy (NCBI): domain Eukaryota; kingdom Metazoa; phylum Chordata; class Aves; order Piciformes; family Lybiidae; genus Pogoniulus; species Pogoniulus pusillus. The sequence goes on from NC_087265.1 coordinate 47,142,911, forward strand.
TTAGACCCAGCATTGTGATGTATATATAAGGTGTCCTTTTTCATGCCAAATAACCCCCATCCTATTTGCAACAAAGGACTGACATAGTGTGAGGAGCCAACTTTTTTATTCCCTTTGTATTGACCAGAGGAGATCACAGCTTAGTTCTTTATTTCTAATGACTACAAAACTTTCAGCATCATATAAAGAAACTGCAGACAGAACAGTACAGTAAAATTTGCTGCCCTACTGGCAAATACTTAATAGGATCTCATTCTGCTGTTGATGTATGTGTTCCTGCAAGAGAATCATTACATGGAACTGTAAGTGAAACTGAACATCTTGCTAAGAAATCAGAACCATTTCTGCAAGCCACTGGCAGAAAATATTCTTACATATTCATATTCAAAATGACTTGTAAATATATGCAGTGTATTTCGAGTGGAAAAGGATTGTGGAGAATTTCATGGGATTTTTGTGACTATTATTTTGGGAAATCCTGCTAGCAACAGTAATAACACTTAAGAGAAAAAAAGAAAGGGGGGGAAAAAAGCAGTCCTGGATGAAAGCAAGTGGAACAGCATTTAAGTACATGCTGTCCTTGTATATCTATTGGAAGAAACTGTACTGCACAAAAATAGTGATATGACTCAAAACCTCCTTGTACTGAAAATTCAGACAGCTCATGATTCTGTGGTGGAGTCAGATTTACATCTACCAATAAACTGAGTGGAAAGGCAACCAGAACAGGGGAGGAAAAAAAAGCAGATGCATGATCCATAAGGACATAATGTGTCAGGTCTCTGATAATTGCCAAGAGCAAGAGAAAAGAAGAGAGATAATGAATGGCATTAAATAATTATTCTGGTTAAAAGCAGAGTTTAACTGCTAACAATCAACTATGCAGTGTATAAACAGGTTATTCTGTTTAACAGCAGAGTTTAACTGCTAACAATCAACTATGCAGTGTATAAACAGGTTATTCTGCTTAACAGCAGAGTTTATCTGCTAACAATCAACTATGCAGTGCATATACAGGATATTCTGGTTAAAAGCAGAATTTAACTGCTAACAATCAACTATGCAGTGTGTACACAGGTCATTCTGGTTAAAAGCAGAGTTTAACTGCTAACAATCAACTATGCAGTGCATATAGAGGTTATTCTGGTTAAAAGCAGAGTTTAACTGCTAACAATCAACTATGCAGTGTATGAACAGGTTATTCTGTTTAACAGCAGAGTCTAACTGCTAACAATCAACTATGCAGTGTATATACAGGTTATTCTGCTTAAAAGCAGAGTTTAATTGCCAATCAACTATGCAGTGTATATACAGGTTATTCTGGTTAAAAGCAGAGTTTAACTGCTAACAATCAACTATGCAGTGTATAAACATCTAAGTTTCCTGATGTTCCCAACATCTGCCTAACAGGCCAGTGCATCAAAAGCAGAGCTATAAGAGCTGAACAAGAGACTACTGGCATGTTTCACTTACTATGAAGAGGCTACAAACAAATCTACATCTCTGTGATGACACACACACAAAAAGACAGGGCTCAGCTCACGGATCTGCAGCTACCAATAGATGCAAACTTGACAGATGTAACCATACCTCACAATAAACAGTGATGCAGAGATTTCTGACATTGCCTTTGACTCTCTCCAGCAGTTACATTCTGCTCAGTATCAATAAGCACACCAAAGAGTATTGGTTTCTAGTGGTGTGCCTAAACTTCAACACCTGTTTTAAAAGCCCAAGCCTCTACAACACCAGTAGTGAAGACTCTTGGTTGCAAAGATGAACTTGAAAACAAGAGGGACATGGTTAATGTCCAAGAGCAAGTGGCCCTATTTTTCACTTTTGTATCTAGAACCCATGGCCACTTCTCCAAGCTCCATATGAGAAAAGAAACAGGATAAGCAACACAAACCTGAAACTTCCAAAGACTGTATCTCAGCTACATTCCTATGTAACAAGAGAGACACCTCAGGCTTTTCATCATCGGCCACAAAGGGGTTAGGATTTATTTTCCCTTGGTTTACTTTGAAGGATTTACCTCTATAAAGGGACTTTCTAGCCAGAGATACAGATGGCCAGATTTTTCAAGGATGCTTTACAATCATATGCAGCTTACAGCAAGATACAATTTGTGGAATATCATCAAATTGTAGAATGCAGTGGGTTGGAGATAACCTAGAGATAACCTAGACCAATCCACCTGTAGGAATCATAGAATCAAGCAGGTTGGAAGAGACATCCAGCCTAGACCTCCCCTAGCACAACTTGAGACAGTGTCCCCTTGTTCTGTTGCTGCTTGCCTGGCAGAAGACACCAACCCCACCTGGCTACAGCCTCTCTTCAGGTAGTTGTAGACAGCAATGAGCTCTGCCCTGAGCCTCCTCTTCTGCAGGCTGCACACCCCCAGCTCCCTCAGCCTCTCCTCACAGGGCTCTGCTCCAGGCCCCTCACCAGCTTCATCACCCTTCTCTGGACATGTTCCAATATCTCAACATCTCTCTTGAATTGAGGAGCACAGAACTGGACACAGCACTCAAGGTGTGACCTGACCACAGGGGCAGAATAACCTCCCTTTTCCTACTGGCCACTCTGTTCCTGATCCAGGCCAGGATGTCATTGAATCTTGCAGTCTACAACTCCCTGAAGGGAGGCTGTACCCAGGTGGGGGTTGGTCTCTTCTGACAGGCAACCAGCAACAGAACAAGGGGACACAGTCTCAAGTTGTGGCAGGGGAGATCTATGCTGGATGTTAGGAGGAAGTTGTTGGCAGAGAGAGTGATTGGCATTGGAATGGGCTGCCCAGGGAGGTGGTGGAGTTGTTCAACACCCTGGAGGTGTTGAAGTCAAGCCTGGATGAGGCACTTCGTGTCATGGTCTGGTTGATTGGCCAGGGCTGGGTGCTAGGTTGGACTGGATGAGCTTGGAGGTCTCTTCCAACCTGGTTAATTCTATGTTTTCTTGATACAGGTTGGCATTGTCATTCTACAGCAGAGGAAAGTGAACTCAATGTAGAGCAGCAAAGTTGCAGAGATTCACACTTCTCAATCTCTCACATTTTGTAACTGTGCAATTGCAAGAAAGGAGTTGAGAGATTAACAACAAAAACTGGAACAGAATGGGGTTCTGTGTGTGTCATGACTGCAGTGACAGCTGACTACCAAGCCTAATTCAAAAGCCAAAGTTCGTTTGGTTTGTGGTTGTTTTCTCTCAAATCCTAGGGAGAAGAAAACAGAAGCAACCCTAAAGCAGTGCCTTATGGAAGACACTCAACTAAAATGCTGTCCTCTGTGTTAACCTGTCTCTGATAGCAACCTGAAGGTACACTTCTCTAGTGAATTAAGAACTGGAAGCAATAAAAAAACTAACATTAGGATTTGTGGGTTGCATTTGTGAACATTTACAATGTTTAAAACAGTGCCTGTAAACATGCCAAGCCAGTGGATTTAGCCCAAGAGGGCAGAGCATTGCAGTGCACCGAGACACAAGATTCTTTTTCCAGCGCTACCTGAAATTACTTTGTTCAATTTCTCTGCTGAATTACTTGAGGAGATGGAGAGTGAAAAATGACCATTTTTCAAAGTAACAGCATGCAATTTTACTGAAGAACATGAGCCAGCATTTCACAAAATGGGAAGTAATACGAGATGAGGCTAAAATTCCCAGCTTACAGGTCAGAGAGCAAGCAGTTTTAAGTCAGAGCTATGCTAACATGCCCCTGGATGACACCAAAGGAAGAATCACAGAATCAACCAGGTTGCAAGAGACCACAAAGATCAACCAGTCCAACTTATCACCCAGCCCTGGCCAATCACAGAATCACAAAATTTCTTAGATTGGAAAGGACCTTCAAAATCATCGAGTCCAATCATTAGTTTCACACTGACAAGTCTTTCATAGAACCACAGAATCATAGAATCAGCCAGGTTGGAAGAGACCTCCAAGATCATCCAGGCCAACCTAGCACCCAGCCCTATCCAGTCAACCAGACCATGGCACCAAGTGCCTCATCCAGGCTTTGCTTCAACACCTCCAGGGATGATGACTCCACCACCTCCCTGGGCAGCCCTTTCCAATGCCAATCACTCTCTCTGTGAAGAGCTTCCTCCTAACATCCAGCCTAGACCTACCCTGGCACAACTTGAGACTGTATCCCCTTGTTCTATTGGTGGTTGCCTGGGAGAAGAGGCCACCACCCACCTGGCTACAATGTCCCTTCAGGGAGCTGTAGAGAGCAATGAGCTCTGCCCTGAGCCTCCTCTTCTGCAGGCTGCACACTCCCAGCTCCCTCAGCCTCTCCTCATAGGGTTTGTGTTCCAGCCCCTTCACCAAGGATTTGCTTTGACCAAAGCAAATCCCTCAGCACAACATCTAATCACAATGAATCGCTATGATTGGAAAGGACCACCAGGATCAGCCAGTCCAATCAATTACATCATGGCACTAAGTGCCCCATCCAGTCTTTTTTTTTAACATGGAGACCTCATAAAACCTCAGGATGGAGACCTCATAAAACAATACATCTTGCATCTCTAAACAGAATAAGAGTCATGAGTGATACTGGTTCTGTCTCTACACACAAAACGAAAGCAATCATAAAACCTTCTCATTTATTAACAGGGGAAACTATAAAACAAACCAAAAATGCCATGCTATGTAGAAGGTGGTACAATGGTTACAGCTTACCCACAGGCAAAGTAACAAGACCTGACAGAGGATGCTTAGAGGTGATCACTGAATTATAAGCTGCAAATATAGCAAATGAACACAGAAACCTGGGGAAGTGAGAAGGTGAAAGCTCGAGAGACAGGTGCAGAGTCAAACAGAGAAGTGAACTGCTCACTGGCAATCCTATGCTTGTAATAAAAGTTAAATTTACCTTAAAAGCACTATCAGAAACATGAGACAATGTGCCACAGCTAAAACAAAAGGCTACAGTGACATAAAATCTAAACTGCAGGTGGCTTAAATCTATCACTATTAAAGAGTAATGTAGCTTGCAGCAAAACAAAGGCAAAAGAAGACTTGTTCACAACAAAAGCTTAACATGATATTACCAAAATCAATAAAATTGCACACTTGGGATATAATGTCCTGAGTTGTTGAGCTGAGAGTCCACTGACCTCGATCACAAGATTAAGCTGTTACTCAGACTGAAAATTCGATCACGAGGAGCACAGGAAACACTGCTCAGAGAGAAGCAGCCAGAATCACAGAACTGACATTAATTTACTGGGGTTATTATTTTTGGTTTAAAAAACCTGTCAGGACTAATGGTCTTAAGATGTTGAGCTTTGCCTGCAAATGCAAATTTTGATGAGTGTAACAAATATGGACCTTATTTGGATGGATTTTGGTTTTTCAGCGGCTTGGTTTTGCTTAGCATAATATTTCTTGGGTGACTTCTTGCCCTATTCAAGGCAATGCTAATTTCACATCACCTGAAAAAAAAAATCACTCTTCTTTTTTATGTACATGAATATAAAATATAATGTTAAAAATATGCTAATATCACAGTTTTTAATACATATTTAAGCCTTAATGGCCATTTTAGTGTGATTTTATCTGTTAGATGTTAAGTTCCTTTGTGTGTAGGATGGATATTTTAATATTATTATATTATTAATATTATTTAATATTCATTGGATACTTTAAAGACCTGAATGACTCTCTGATGCACTGTCAAAGCACGTAGCTCTTAAGATGCTTTATTCATAGAATCACAGAATCAAGCAGGTTGGAAGAGAACTCCAAGCTCAGCCAGTCCAACCACCCAGCCCTAGACAATCAACCAGACCATGGCACTAAGTGCCTCATCCAGGCTTTGCTTCAACACCTCCAGGCACAGTGACTCCACCACCTCCCTGGGCAGCCCATTCCAACGCCAATCACTCTCTCTGCCAACAACTTCTTCCTAACATCCAGCCTAGACCTCCCCTGGCACATCTTGAGACTGTGTCCCCTCCTTCCATTGCTGGTTGTCTGACAGAAGAGACCAAACCCACCTGGCTACAATGTCCCTAACCTCATTGCTGTATGCAACTACCTGAAGGGAGGCTGTACTGAGGTGGGAGTCAGTCTATTTTCTCTAGTGTCAGGTGATATGATGAATCATAGAATCAAGCAGGTTGGAAGAGACCTCCAAGCTCATCCAGTCCAACCTAGCACCCAGCCCTGGCCAATCAACCAGATCATGACACTAAGTGCCTCATCCAGGCTTTGCTTGAACACCCCCCCAGGGATGGTGACTCCACCACCTCCCTGGGCAAATCTCTGTATTGGAAACCAGACTGATCATTTAAAATGCAGCTAAAAAACCACACCACCGTGACATTTAAGCTACTTAAAACAAATGGGACTAGCTAATATTTCAAAGAGATGCAAGTCTCCACAGCACTACTGTGCAACGCCGAAGCCCCAGTTTGGGTTTGACATTTGTTCGCAGCACACCCTGCACAACTGCTAGGAAATGCAAGACCTGTGCTGTAAAGAAAGTCTTGCCATTAAAGGCTGGACCAAAGAGTTTTTGAAGCAAACAAGAGAAAATGGCATCATATGTTAAGGAGAAGAACGTTTTGGGTTTGTTCAGTGGTTACAATCAAAAAACCAGATGGTAATCTGAGAATCTACATGGTTTGAAAGGAACTAAAGGAAAATATCAAAAGAGAACATTTTCATCTGCCAACTTGAACAACACAGCAAAGCTGCTCTCTAATGGTGCAGCCAGATTCTGGCAAATATCTCCTCAAGAGACAAGTTCCAAAATAAATAAATTGTTTTGATCACATAGATTCTTCAGGCTTCCTTTAAGCATATGTTCCATACAGAAGTGATCGATAAAATATTACATCAAATGCTCAAAAGAATCCCTTATGCATGGAACATAAACCCTATGAGGAGAGGCTGAGGGAGCTGGGGGTGTGCAGCCTGCAGAAGAGGAGGCGCAGGGGTGACCTCATTGCTGTCTACAACTACCTGAAGGGAGGTTGTAGCCAGGTGGGGTTGGTCTCTTCTGCCAGGCAAGCAGCAACAGAACAAGGGGACACAGTCTCAAGTTGTGTCGGCAGAGGTCTAGGCTGGATGCTAGGAGGAAGTTGTTGACAGAGAGAGTGACTGGCATTGGAATGGGCTGCCCAGGGAGGTGGTGGAGGCACCATCCCTGGAGGTGTTGAAGAAAAGCCTGGATGAGGCACTTAGTGCCATGGTCTGGTTGATTGGATAGGGCTGGGAGATAGGTTGGACTGGATGATCTTGGAGGTCTCTTGCAACCTGGTTGATTCTATGATTCTATGAATGCTTAACTTACTGATACAGGAGCCACTGTAAAAGACATGAAAACACAATGTTACAGATTAAAAAGAGTCATTAAAATCTCTAAATAATATTTAATTAAAAAAATACATTTTAAAAGAGGATAAGGAAATGAACTATTCACAGGGGAAAAGTAAAATCTCTCTTACAAAATGCAAGAGCAATTTGTGAAACTTCAGGACTATGCCACTTCACTGCAGGGCTCAGGGAGGACTTCACTTCTGTCTACAACTACCTGCAGGGAGGCTGTAGCCAGGTGGGGTTGGGCTCTTCTGCCAGGCAACCAGAAACAGAACAAGGGGACACAATCTCAAGTTGTGGCAGGGGAGGTCTAGGGCTGGATGTCAGGAGGAAGTTGTTGGCAGAGAGAGTGATTGGCACTGGAATGGGCTGCCCAGGGAGGTGGTGGAGTCACTGTGCCTGGAGGTGTTGAAGCAAAGCCTGGATGTGGCACTTAGTGCCATGGTCTGGTTTACTGGATAGGGATGGGTGCTAGGTTGGACCAGATAAGCTTGGAGGTCTCTTCCAACCTGCCTGATTCTATGTTTCAAAGATGACAATGCTGGAGATTCAGAAGTCTCTATTTTCAAGGGAAAAGTAAAATCTCTTTTACAAAATCCAAGAGCAATTTGTGAACCTTCAGGAGTGTGCTGTCTGACTGCATGATGGCAATGCTGGAGATTCAGAAGCCTCTATTTTAAAAAAAGGTAATGTCTGTTAATTCAGCATCACTCTGGTCAGGCCACACCATGAGTCTTGTGTCCAGTTCTGGGCTCCTCAATTCAAGAGAGATGTTGAGGTGCTGGAAGGTGTCCAGAGAAGAGCAATGAAGCTGGTGAGGGGCCTGGAGCACAGCCCTGTGAGGAGAGGCTGAGGGAGCTGGGGGTGTGCAGCCTGCAGAAGAGGAGGCTCAGGGCAGACCTCATTGCTGTCTGCAGCTACCTGAAGGGAGGCTGTAGCCAGGTGGGGTTGGGCTCTGCTGCCAGGCAAGCAGCAGAATTTACAGAATGATTCACTTGCCAGAACCTGCTGCAAAGTTGTTTGGTTTTAAGTTTGGTTGTTAGCTAGTTTGTCTGGGGACGTTGGGGTTTGTTTGGTTTTCAATTATCTCATTATAAATATAAAAAACACTTACTCAAAGACAAAACAAATCTTACCATGCATCAGACCACCTTGTCAGTAAAGGATGCCTACCAGTGCAAACAAATAAACCAGCAACTGAAATACAGGCAACTCTGCCACAGTGGGTACCTTTTAATGTGAAAACAGCACATGCCAGTTCATGACAGCCATCCCTATCACCTCAGAAGAAACAAGTCAACAAACCAAGGTATCACAGGAGGAGGACAGACTCAAAGCAGCACGACACTAACTCATCAAATCCTCTACTAAAGGACAGACTCAAAGCAGTACTACACTAACTCATCAAATCCTCTACTAAAGGACAGACTCAAAGCAGCACTACACTAACTCATCAAATCCTCTACTAAAGGACAGACTCAAAGCAGCACTACACTAACTCATCAAATCCTCTACTAAAGGACAGACTCAAAGCAGTACTACACTAACTCATCAAATACTCCACTAAAGGACAGACTCAAAGCAGCACTACACTAACTCATCAAATCCTCTACTAAAGGACTGACTCAAAGCAGCACTACACTAACTCATCAAATACTCTACTAAAGGACAGACTCAAAGCAGCACTACACTAACTCATCAAATACTCCACTAAAGGACAGACTCAAAGCAGCACTACACTAACTCATCAAATACTCTACTAAAGGACACACTCAAATCAGTATTACACTAACTCTTCAAATTCTCTACTAAAGGACAGACTCAAAGCAGCACTACACTAACTCATCAAATCCTCTACTAAAGGACAGACTCAAAGCAGCACTACACTAACTCATCAAATACTCTACTAAAGGACAGACTCAAAGCAGCACTACACTAACTCATCAAATACTCTACTAAAGGACAGACTCAAAGCAGCACTACACTAACTCATCAAATACTCTACTAAAGGACAGACTCAAAGCAGCACTACACTAACTCATCAAATACTCTACTAAAGGACAGACTCAAAGCAGCACTACACTAACTCATCAAATCCTCTACTAAAGGACAGACTCAAAGCAGCACTACACTAACTCATCAAATACTCCACTAAAGGACAGACTCAAAGCAGCACTACACTAACTCATCAAATACTCCACTAAAGGACAGACTCAAAGCAGCACTACACTAACTCATCAAATACTCTACTAAAGGACACACTCAAATCAGTATTACACTAACTCTTCAAATTCTCTACTAAAGGACAGACTCAAAGCAGCACTACACTAACTCATCAAATCCTCTACTAAAGGACACACTCAAAGCAGCACTACACTAACTCATCAAATACTCTACTAAAGGACAGACTCAAAGCAGCACTACACTAACTCATCAAATACTCTACTAAAGGACAGACTCAAAGCAGCACTACACTAACTCATCAAATACTCTACTAAAGGACACACTCAAAGCAGCACTACACTAACTCATCAAATACTAAAGGACACACTCAAAGCAGCACTACTCTAACTCATCAAATACTCTACTAAAGGACACACTCAAAGCAGCACTACACTAACTCACCAAATACTCTACTAAAGGACAGACTCAAAGCAGCACTACACTAACTCATCAAATACTCTACTAAAGGACAGACTCAAAGCAGCACTACACTAACTCATCAAATCCTCTACTAAAGGACACACTCAAAGCAGCACTACACTAACTCATCAAATCCTCTACTAAAGGACAGACTCAAAGCAGCACTACACTAACTCATCAAATACTCTACTAAAGGACAGACTCAAAGCAGCACTAAACTAACTCATGCAATTCTCTACTAAAGGCCAACTTCAAAACAAAGTTCATGCTGTGTCCTTGGAGACAGTGACTAAACAAACAAATAAAAACTGCTATAACTAAGTAGAGATTAAGTGGTTATAAAAGTGAATTGATGGTGGCCAGTGATACATTATCTTGCAAACCCCACTCAGAAAAAAAAATTGCTATTTGCTGAAGTTATTTTTATTGCATTCCTCATCACTTTTTTACTTACTGAAAAACAATTCTGGAAGGGATGTCTTAGCTGATTGCAGAAAAAGTTAAAGACTGAAAATCCCAGTGTACTATTTAAGCAAAAAAAAAGAGGCAATAAAAGAACATCAAAGTATTTCTTGACTGCTTTATATATATATATATAAATAAATAACAAACCAGCATACTGATAAACACCTCTGTTCTTTCAAATCAGCTGCTTTTTATTCTTCATGTTTATCTTTTATCATTATCAAGACAAATTTTGAAGCTCTGTGATTCATGAGTGAATCAGATCTTGGCAGAGAGTGGAAACCCACACAAAGTTTCTGCAGATTTGGATTAATAATACCTTGTGTCAGTGTGACATAAACAATCTGGGAAAGGTAAATGCAAAAAGCAGCTACCACTATCTGAGACAAATTTAATTCCACTGTTAAATATAGCCCACTGAACAGTATCTCCCTTACCTGGGGGTACTGGTAGAGAGTAGCTGAACAACAGCCAGCAGTATGCCCAGGTGGCCAAGAGAGCCAATGGCAGCCTGGCCTGGATCAGGAGCAATGTAGCCAGCAGGACAAGGGAGGTTATTTTTTCCTTGTACTCAGCACTGCTCAGGCCACACCTTGAGTGCTGTGTCCAGTTCTGGGCTCCTCAGTTCAAGAGAGATGTTGAGGTGCTGGAACACGTCCAGAGAAGGGTGACTATGCTGGTAAAGGTTCTGGAGCACAGCCCTGTGAGGAGAGGCTGAGGGAGCTGGGGGTGTGCAGCCTGCAGAAGAGGAGGCTCAGGGCAGAGCTCATTGTTGTCTACAACTACCTGAAGAGGCTGTAGCCAGCTGGGGTTGGGCTCTTCTGCCAGGCAGCCAGCAACAGAACAAGGAGACACAGTATCAGTCTCGAGCTGTGCCAGGGTAAGTATGGATTGAATGTTAGGAGGAAGTTGTTGGCAGAGAGTGATTGGCATTAGAACAGGCTGCCCAGGGAGGTGGTGGAGTCACCATCCCTGGAGGTGTTGAAGCAAAGTCAGGATGAGGCACTTAGTGCCATGGTCTGGTTGATTGGACAGGGCTGGGTGCTAGGTTGGACTGGGTGAGCTTGGAGGTCTCTTCCAACCCAGCTGATTCTATGATAACTAATTTTATCTGGTCCTTACTTAGACTTATGTATATATACACATAAAGCAGTTTTCTTGGTAATCCTAAGTGTTAAGGCATTTTCTTGCTCCATCTTTTGCACCTTTACCTAAACCTGCCACAAAATAACAAACTCTGATGCTCTGAGTTTCTTTACCTAGAAACTGCCTGCCTCAAGTTTACCAGGAACAGGCTCTAAATGCCTCCACACAATCAGCCTGCATAGCCAGTGTGACAGCATGCTGAGACTGCACATCACAGACATCCTGCCTACACCTGAAAGTCTCCTGCCAAGATGAGAAGTTCTGGATACACAGGTCATAGAATCATAGAATCAACCAGGTTGGAAGAGACCTCCAAGATCATCCAGTCCAACCTATCACCCTGCCCTATCCAATCAACCAGACCATGGCACTAAGTGCCTCAGCCAGGCTTTTCTTGAAACCCCCAGGGACGGTGCCTCCACCACCTCCCTGGGCAGCCCATTCCAATGCCAATCACTCTCTCTGTGAACAACTTCTTCCTAATATCCAGCCTATACCTACCCTGGCACAACTTGAGACTGTGTCCCCTTGTTCTATTGCTGGTTACCTGGGAGAAGAGGCCACCCCCCACCTGGCTACAATGCCCCTTCAGGTAGTTGTAGACAGTAATAAGATCACCCCTGAGCCTCCTCTTCTCCAGGCTAAGCAGGCCCAGCTCCCTCAACCTCTCCTCATAGGATTTGTGCTCCAGGCCCCTCACCAGCTTTGTTGCCCTTCTCTGGACATGTTCCAGCACCTCAACATCTCTCTTGAATTGAGTAGCCCAGAACTGGTCATCCAGACGAGCCAAGGAACAAGGTCATAGATCGTCTCCCTCCTTTCCCCATAAACTTGGGCATAATCAGAAGTCTCAGCAGTTGACAAGACAGCAACAGAATTCCCTGAAACATTTGGGCACTGTCTGAAGCTGTAGCTATCCCCATGAGGCAGGAGATCATTCTGTCAGTAAATACCTAAAGCCTCTTGTAATTCACCATAGCCTTCTGCCATAAGCAGAGAGAAGCTTCTTGAATCCATCTAGTGGACAAGCAGCATATTGGCCACAAGAACTTTCTCTTCCACTTCAGTTAATATTTATATATTTTTAGAAGTCATTTCTAGTTGTAGTTATTCCTCTGGATGTTTCCACCACCATGCAAAGAACAGATTATTATTAAAATTAGTGGTTGGGGGTGGCGAGAGTTCTGAATAGCAAAATTAACAAATAATATTGATTTGGGAAAAATATCATCTTGCATTAATTAGTTAACCCTCCTCCATTACACTACTAAATGTGTCATATACAGATCCAACACCGTTGTCAGAAATGGTGTGGGAAATGGTAAGGCAAAGGCAAAGCAAAGCTTTTAAGTATACGTAAGACATGCAAGGACACCAGCCCAGTAACCACCATGAGCATGGCATCAGCTCTTACTAAGGTCAGATAAAGAGAAATTTAGAGACCCCAGTATACAAAAGAATACATCTCTTTGCTCTGTGTCTTCTCTGCTGGAAGGGACAGAGATTTATTTAAACAATGGTAGCAAGGACACAGCACAAGAAACTCTGTAGGGCACATGAGAGATCTTGGACTGGGCATTATCATTTTGATGAGTTTTAAAGTCTAATGTAAATACATTTGTATTATAAAAACCATACATTATCCCTGCCTTGGTACACTAGAGAAACTTCCATGGCTACTAATAAATGTAGACATTATCTAGTTCAAATTATCTATAGACTTTGGTACAGGAAATAAATATACCAAGCTGTACTGCAGGATTCTGGCATGGCCATGCAACCTCTGTGATTTTAGGATTCCTTGAAGCCATGCATTAGAGGTCTGTACCATACAGCCCCTAACAACCTGCCCTATTACAGAAGAAGGGAGGAGAGGGAGGAGAGGGAGGAGAGGGAGGAGAGGGAGGAGAGGGAGGAGAGGGAGGAGAGGGAGGAGAGGGAGGAGAGGGAGGAGAGGGAGGAGAGGGAGGAGAGGGAGGAGAGGGAGGAGAGGGAGGAGAGGGAGGAGAGGGAGGAGAGGGAGGAGAGGGAGGAGAGGGAGGAGAGGGAGGAGAGGGAGGAGAGGGAGGAGAGGGAGGAGAGGGAGGAGAGGGAGGAGAGGGAGGGACGGAGAGAAGGAGGGAGAGAAGGAGGGAGAGAAGGAGGGAGAGAAGGAGAGAGAGAAGGAGAGAGAGAAGGAGAGAGAGAAGGAGAGAGAGAGAGAAAGAGAGAAAGAGGGAGAAAGAGAAAGTGAGAGAGAAAGAGAGAGAGAGAGAGAAAGAGAGAGAGAGAGAAAGAGAGAGAGAGAAAGAGAGAGAGAATGAGAAAGAGAGAAAGAGAGAAAGAAAGAGAGAAAGAGGGAAAGAGGGAAAGAGAGGAAGAGAGGAAGAGAGGAAGAGAGGAAGAGAGGAAGAGAGGAAGAGAGGAAGAGAGGAAGAGAGGAAGAGAGGAAGAGAGGAAGAGAGGAAGAGAGGAAGAGAGGAAGAGAGGAAGAGAGGAAGAGAGGAAGAGAGGAAGAGAGGAAGAGAGGAAGAGAGGAAGAGAGGAAGAGAGGAAGAGAGGAAGAGAGGAAGAGAGGAAGAGAGGAAGAGAGAGAAAGAGAAATACAGGGAAAAAGGGAAAGAAAAAAATAAAGAACTCACCACCAAACCCCTCTGCAGCAACTAGCTACAGCCTTTGTGGGAAACACCAGCAATACAGACAACGGCATTCAATCTCACTTAGACTTCAGGAGGCAAGCCTCATACATTATGTTCTCTCTTGCTTTTTACTTCTGTTATTCTCTCAAAAGCTCTAGAATTGCAACTGCCAAATACATCTTTATTGGAAAAAATGCACTCAACTTCTGTTAAAGAAGTTAATGTACCTTTATATTTTTGTTACACTTACACAATATCATTGCTCTACACACAGAGAGATGTTTTGAAACTGGTCTCTTTTCATGCCACCTAACTCCAGTGGATGCTTCCCTACAATCTATTATTTTTTTTTAAGCTAGACTGCCTGCAATTAGCAGGGCTGTAGATCCAGTTTGTAGAAGCCAGCATATGCATCACTCACAATGTGAGGCGGAAGAGTAGGAGTACAAAACATGCCAGTTCTAATGAAACACATCCAAACTGTCCTGTCTGCTCCACTTTCATTTTCTCCTTTACAGAAAACTTGGTTCTGAAAACTATACAAAACAGTATCACTAAAATATTTACCAGCTGCTTCAGACATCAGATTCTTCCTTAATATATCCAGTAAAAATTGTTTCCTGGGAGCTTTAGGCTGAACTGATTATTATCCAATAGCTTTCTTGTAAGCAATCTTGTATGCTCTTGATATTTATGATTCATTTTCATAACTAATAATGCATCAGCAATACATACCTGCAATTTCTTCTATGGAATTAGCTCTCATGTCCAACAGAACTGTACCATTCAGGATACAACTTCTCAGCTCAAACAAGCTATGAAGCGACAGTGTGGCAACATACGGTTTACTCCACCTCTCTCCACCATCCTCTACGTCTTCTTCAAACTTCAACCACCTGTACAAATAAGCAAGTTTATAACTCCATTGTGCATAAGACATTAAATACAAAATTACTTCCATGTCTATTGAGAGACCACTGTTAAACATGTCTATTGAGAGACCACTGTTGAACATGTCTATTGAGAGACCACTGTTGAACATGTCTATTGAGAGACCACTGTTAAACATGTCTATTGAGAGACCACTGTTGAACATGTCTATTGAGAGACCACTGTTAAACATGTCTATTGAGAGACCACTGTTGAACATGTCTATTGAGAGACCACTGTTAAACATGTCTATTGAGAGACCACTGTTAAACATGTCTATTGAGAGACCACTGTTAAACATGTCTATTGAGAGACCACTGTTAAACATGTCTATTGAGAGACCACTGTTGAACATGTCTATTGAGAGACCACTGTTAAACATGTCTATTGAGAGACCACTGTTAAACAGGTCTATTGAGAGACCACTGTTATAGATGTCTATTGAGAGACCACTGTTATAGATGTCTATTGAGAGACCACTGTTATAGATGTCTATTGAGAGACCACTGTTATAGATGTCTATTGAGAGACCACTGTTAAACATGTCTATTGAGAGACCACTGTTAAACATGTCTATTGAGACCACTGTTGAACATGTCTATTGAGAGACCACTGTTAAACATGTCTATTGAGAGACCACTGTTGAACATGTCTATTGAGAGACCACTGTTGAACATGTCTATTGAGAGACCACTGTTGAACATGTCTATTGAGAGACCACTGTTGAACATGTCTATTGAGAGACCACTGTTAAACATGTCTATTGAGAGACCACTGTTAAACATGTCTATTGAGAGACCACTGTTGAACATGTCTATTGAGAGACCACTGTTGAACATGTCTATTGAGAGACCACTGTTAAACATATCTATTGAGAGACCACTGTTAAACATGTCTATTGAGTGACCACTGTTAAACATGTCTATTGAGAGACCACTGTTGAACATGTCTATTGAGAGACCACTGTTAAACATGTCTATTGAGAGACCACTGTTGAACATGTCTATTGAGAGACCACTGTTAAACATATCTATTGAGAGACCACTGTTGAACATGTCTATTGAGTGACCACTGTTAAACAGGTCTATTGAGAGACCACTGTTGAACATGTCTATTGAGAGACCACTGTTAAACATGTCTCTGGATCTCACTTTATTGTTGTTGTTCTTTGTTTTTTTTTGGTAGGGAACATGAGAAATTTCCTTTGCCTGTATTTTCACATACATATTATGTGATTTCCACATATGTATTATGTGATTCTGAAGGATAGACTCTGACCACAGAGATGAAAAGAGAAGTGTATTAAGTAATCGCTATAGCAGTTTGCACACAAAACAATTACTCCAAGTTTTTGTCAAGCTATTTCTATGATGGAACAAAAAAGTAGCATGAGAAGGATAGAGGAGAAAAATTCCTGGTAAAGAAAAATAAATGCTATATGTAAGAAGAACAGAAAAATCTGTTGGCATATGCAGGGGTGTTTTAAATTGAAGTTATTTAGTCTTTTAAGCAGATGCAGATGCTGCTGTGTGAAGCCATGCAGGCTGGCAAGGTTTGAACAGCTGCATCACAGCACAAGCCTCTTACTTCATTCCACAAATTTATATGGACCAGGCAGCAGAGAAGCCAAGCAGAGCCTCACACCTTGGCAGCAGCTTCGTGTTTATTTCCAGACAGCAGGGAAGCATAGAGCCTTAACACCTCTAAAGCTGAGCAGTTTCCAGTGTTACCATGCCTTGGAGCCCGGTAGCAAACACAGCTGTCCTCTTCTGTTCCTGGCCCACCTGCTTAGTGCTGCTCCTCCTTGTAAAATATGCCTCTATACCTATATTTTAGACACCTTCCTACTTTCAGTCCCTGTGTACCAGATTCTCCCTCTTCCAATGCCTTCCTGTAAACAACCACTACTCCAGTGCCCTACTCATCACCGGGGTACCTGCTCCCTTCCTGATGCATCCCATTTCTTGTAACTGCTACCAGCTGTCTCCCATTATTTACATAGAACTGTAGAACTGTCAGGTTGGAAGAGACCTTTTAGATCATCAAGTGCAACCATTAATCTAGAACTGCCATGACAATTTGCTTTCAACTCCTCAGCTGCTCCAAAATGTCCAGCCACTCTTATCTAGCCCTCTCTTCTTTGCATTTGAACACTTTTACCTCCATTTCCTCTGCACTGACCAGTTTCTGTAGCTCATTTTTGCCCATGAGATCTCTATCTTCATCTCTATCAGTCTTCTGTTCTCCACTCCCTTCACCACAATCTAGTCAGGCTATCTCCTTTACCTTTTAATTCTTCCAGCAAAGCAGCAAAACACAAACAATCGCTTCCACAGAGGTTATTCTTCCCCTGTACTCAGCACTGCTCAGGCCACCCCTTGAGTACTGTGTCCAGTTCTGGGCTCCTCAGTTCAAGAGAGATGCTGAGGTGCTGGAAGGTGTCCAGAGAAGGGCAGCAAGGCTGGTGAGGGGCCTGGAGCACAGCCCTGTGAGGAGAGGCTGAGGGAGCTGGGGGTGTGCAGCCTGCAGAAGAGGAGGCTCAGGGCAGACCTCATTGCTGCCTGCAACTACCTGAAGGGAGGCTGTAGCCAGGTGGGGTTGGGCTCTTCTCCCAGGCAGCCAGCAACAGAACAAGGGGACACAGTCTCAAGCTGTGCCAGGGGAAGTATGGATTGAATGTTAGGAGGAAGTTGTTGGCAGAGAGAGTGATTGGCATTGGAATGGGCTGCCCAGGGAGGTGGTGGAGTCGCCGTGCCTGGATGTGTTGAAGCAAATCCTGGATGAGGCACTTCGTGCCATGGTCTGGTTGATTGGCCAGGGCTGGGTGCTAGGTTGGACTGGATGATCTTGGAGGTCTCTTCCAACCTGGCTGATTCTATGAAAAATTCTTTGCATATGCAAGTTAGGTTTTCCATACATATTTTCAAAACAACATCCAAATGGACATAAAACACAAACAAATGTACTCCCCCCCTACTAAATGCAAAGGAATTTTTTGAAAGGGATGAGTTACAACAACTTGGAGGAAGTTCTTTACTAAGTGGGTGAGCAGGCACTGGAGCAGGCTGCCCAGATTGGTGGTGGAGTCACCATCCCTGGAGGTGTTTAGAAGGAGAGTGGATGTGGCACTTGAGGCTATGGTCTGGTGATGAAGGATGCTGGAATGAAGGCTAGACTGGGTGATCCTGGTGGTCCTTTCCAACCATAGTGATGAGATGTTGTGCTGAGGGATTTGGCTCAGTCAAGGACTTGTCAGTGTCAAACTAATGATTGGACTCAATGAGCTTGAAGGGCTTTTCCAATCTAAGAAATTCTGTGATACTGTGACCTCAGGAAAGTTACCAAAATGCAAGTGAGAAGCAGCATAGTTTGCCTTTTGGTTGGCTTTTTGTTTGTTTTCATTATGCAACTTCACTTGAAGATGGACAAACAAAAAGAGGAGTCTCCTCATAGCTTACTCATGGTGCTCATGCTTCTGAGACTAAAACTGGCTATGACATCACAAACATGATGCATTAATTGTCCTGCTTAAACTACTCCCTCCTAAGACTCTGAAGAGTATCTGCATTTTTATCTTACCACACCTCTGCTTTTGGGCATGTTTCTAATCTCTTCAGTAGATGTGTGGGATTATGATCTTGGTGCCTGTGTATTCCAAATTATTTCTGAAGTCTGGAGAAGAGAAGGCTCCCAGGTGACCTTATTGTGACCTTTCTGTATCTGAAGGGGGCCTACAAAAAAGCTGGGGAGGAACTTTTTAGGGTATCAGGGAGGGCTAGGGGGACAGGACTAGGGAGAATGGAGCAAAGCTGGAGATGGGGAGGTTCAGGCTGGAGGTGAGGAGGAAGTTGTTGAGCATGAGAGTGGTGAGAGGCTGGAATGGGTTGCCCAGGGAGGTGGTTGAGGCCCCATGCCTGGAGGTGTTTGAGGCCAGGCTGGATGAGGCTGTGTGCAGCCTGCTCTAGGGTAGGGTGTCCCTGCCCATGGCAGGGGGGTTGGAACAGGCTGATCATTATGGTCCCTTCCAACCCTGACTGATTCTATGATTCTATGATCATCATCTTATGTTGGTTCAAAGAACTATTAAAAATCATACTACATATATCCTAAAAACAATGATCCAAGCACAGATTCAGCTCATCACCAGAAATCTCACATTGTCATCACATTCTGTTAATGTGCTCAACATTGCTTACCTGATTCCACTGATGCAGTCTGTCCTTGATATTACCTGTTTTGGACACAGTGACCTATTCTAAACAGGTTTCAAAATGAGAGATAAAAGACAAATATGTTCCAAAAAGTTTCATCACGACAGGTGACTGAGCAGGGGCAGGCTCATAATCACAACTCATAACTTACTAGGGACACATGGAGAAGTCTAAACCATGAAAAGACCTTGAACTAGATTTTGGTGTGTGAATCAGACATCAAAGCTTATGCACAACAAAAATCCAGAGGAAACTATTGCTACTGCTCATATAATCCTACACACCAACTTATCACTGGAATAGTATCCTTCTATGGGTTGCATCCAAATTCCTGCTGTTATTAAAACTTACATATTTAAGGACATTTACTATTCATTGTTCCTTAATGAGCCAACAGGCTGGTACCTAAACATAAATCATGCCCAGCAGAGAGAATTCTACATGTGGAATAAATCTCTATTTTGATTTGAATAAGCATTATATGTGTTTACTCATCTCATGTGCTAGGTTGAGCCTAGCTGGGATATTTTAGTGAGAGGAATTAGAGTACAGGCTGTGAAAAGGAAACAGTGGTGATGTCTGCTGCACTCATAGGCTTGATGAGATGGATCAAAACAACAACACAAATACAGGTAACACAGTTGCTCTCTGGCTTTGGGCTGCACTTCTCTCTCTCTCTCTAACCTGCTCATCTCTGCTTCCTAACCCCCCTGACTGATTCTCCAAACTCACCTTGAACGTTAGGCAAAGTCTGGGATAAGGTAGAAGGGTGGAAAGAAGGTGGAAGGGTGTTTGGGAGCCCCTCCAGGGCACTCTGGTTTCTGGGAGGGCTGCTGTGCTTCTGTATGACTTTTAACTTGTCTATTTCTGTCTCTAGCTGTATAGATTGTAAATACCTGCTTGTATATTGTGCTAAGCTGTAAATAGAAAGCTTCATTCTTTAATTTCCAGCTGATGAATCTAGTCTGGGTGATATTCTTAATTGTGGGGGGACAGGTAACATCCAAACCATCACATCTCAACCACAGAAAATCATGTATATCACCTTTCATCTTTTCAGAAGTAGACCTCTGTTATGTCACAGGATCATAGAATCAGTCAGGGTTGGAAGGGACCACAGGGATCACCTAGTTCCAACCCCCCTGCCATGAGCAAGGACATCCTACCCTAGAGCAGGCTGGTCACAGCTTCATCCAGCCTCCAGCCATGGGGCCTCAACCACCTCCCTGGGCAACCCATTCCAGCCTCTCACCACTCTCATGCTCAACAACTTCCTCCTCACAGCTGCTCTGACTCGCACGCTTCACTCTTGTGTTTTCAGAGCCCCCCAAAAACAATTTCTTGGCTGTTTTTTTTTCCCCCTGCCCTTTTGCAACAACCTCCCATTTTATCAGTTACCAAATGACAATGGGGAAGGCTGTAACTACAGACAGAAATTTCTTTCTTTTGCCTACCCCTTCCAAATTCAAACAGGTTCAGAACTTTTCAGAACCAACAGTTCTTTGATAATTTGCAAAGAGGTATTTAGTTGAACTAAAGAAGTTGGTATTTTCCTGCTTAAACAGTAAAGGAAGCCACTCTGCTTTTTATTTGTAATCACAATAGAAGCTGATCTCCTTCCTACAAGATGTTCTATGTATTTCTAATCAGTATGAGAACACTGCAGTTGATTAACTTGATTCAATTCTCTCTGAATACTAATAACATTATTTAGGAGCACTACTAGATGAATTTTGCAGCACAATCCCCATATGAGGATTCTCTACGTGTAAAGATCTATTTTTAGCATCTGTTTCTGCCTCCTATGGACAAATATGGGAAAGGAAGGTCAAAGAAAATTCTGTGGCCCTCTGGGAAACTTAAGGCGAAAGCTAACAGCCAGATTCATGCCAAACAGTCCACATATGTAGTTCCTCAAGAAATCCTTTAGGAAATTCCACCATTTTTATCCTACTGACATCAAAGATGTGGTTTGTATTCTTCCAGGCACCACTGAAGGGCACTGTCAGTAAGTACTGTCAGGGAAAGAGAAAATTAAGGCTCTAAGAAAAATGAATTATGGTTTGATGGGAAATACAATCATAGAATCAAGCAGGTTGGAAGAGAACTCCAAGATCATCCAGTCCAACCTAGCACCCAGTCCTGCCAACCAACTAGACCATGGCACTAAGTGCCTCATCCAGGCTTGGCTTCAACACCTCCAGGCACAGTGACTCCACCACCTCCCTGGGAAGCCCATTCCAATGACAATCACTCTCTCTGCCAAAAGCTTCCTCCTAACATCCAGCCTAGACCTCCCCTGGCACAACTTCACAGTATCACAGTATCACAGTATCACCAAGGTTGGAAGAGACCTCACAGATCATCAAGTCCAACCCTTTACCACAGAGCTCAAGGCTAGACCATGGCACCAAGTGCCACATCCAACCTTGCCTTGAACTGCCCCAGGGACGACGACTCCACCACCTCCCCGGGCAGCCCATTCCAGTGCCCAATGACTCTCTCAGTGAAGAACTTTCTCCTCACCTCGAGCCGAAATTTCCCCTGGCACAGCCTGAGGCTGTGTCCTCTTGTTCTGGTGCTGGCCACCTGAGAGAAGAGAGCAACCTCCTCCTGGCCACAACCACCCTTCAGGTAGTTGTAGACAGCAATAAGGTCACCCCTGAGCCTCCTCTTCTCCAGGCTAAACAACCCCAGCTCCCTAAGCCTCTCCTCGTAGGGCTGTGCTCAAGGCCTCTCCCCAGCCTCGTCGCCCTTCTCTGGACACGCTCAAGCATCTCAATGTCCCTCCTAAACTGAGGGGCCCAGAACTGAACGCAGTACTCGAGGTGTGGTCTGACCAGTGCAGAGTACAGGGGCAGAATGACCTCCCTGCTCCTGCTGACCACACCACTCCTGATGCAGGCCAGGATGCCACTGGCTCTCTTGGCCACCTGGGCACACTGCTGGCTCATGTTCAGGCGGGTATCAATCAGTACCCCCAGATCCCTCTCTGTGTCCCCTTGTTCTACTGCTGCTTGCCTGGCAGAAGAGACCAACCCCACCTGGCTACAGCCTCCCTTCAGGGAGTTGCAGACAGCAATGAGCTCTGCCCTGAGCCTCCTCTTCTGCAGGCTGCACATCCCCAGCTCCCTCAGCCTCTCCTCACAGGGCTCTGCTCCAGGCTCCTCACCAGCTTTGTCGCCCTTCTCTGGACACCTTCCAGCACCTCAACAACTCTCTTTAATTGAGGAGCTCAGAACTGGACACAGCACTCAAGGTGTGGCCTGAGCAGTGCTGAGTACAGGGGCTGAACAACCTCCCTTGTCCTGCTGCCCACACTACTCCTGATCTAGGCCAGGATGCCATTGGCTCTCTTGGCCACCTGGGCACACTTCTGGCTCATCTTCAGCCTACTCTCTACCAGCACTCACAGGTCCCTCTCTGCCTGGCTGCTCTCAGCCACTCTGTCCCCAGCTTGTAGCACTGCTTGGCGTTGTTGTGGCCAAAGTGCAGAACTCTGCACTTGGCCTTGCTCAATCTCCTCCCATTGGCCTCTGGTCACCCATCCAGCCTGGCCAGGTCCCTCTGCAGGGCTTTCCTACCCTCCAACAGCTCCACACCTGCTCCTAGCTTGGTGTCATCTGCAAACTTACTGATACTGGACTCAAACCCCTTGTCCAGACTGTCAATAAAGATACTGAACAATCATAATGAAACTAAGCAGGTCTCCTCCCATTTTGATGCTCAAGGAAATAGACATTTTTCCAAACTTTAGAGTTCTCTCCTAATATTATTTTCCAGCAGAAATCAAATCTAAGTCTTTTCACACTCTTTTTCCAGAAACAATTCAACATTGATTACTCAAGTCTCAAAATCAACTGTTCCTTGCTAGTTAGAATACATACAACTTTTATTGCTCAAAAACTGGTTTCTTGCCTTCATCTTTTTATCATAGCTATTTTATCTGTTTCTTAAGGATTCCAACAGAATATGAAGTTTGAAAGTTTGTTCAAATGATGAGCTAAAACACATACAAACCCAGTTAGTTTTAATTCACATATATTATATGTTCAATTTTCTTCCCTTGATATTATTTCTGACCTAGATTTCACAAAACTAGATGACAACATTTGGCTCTGGCAAACAACAAATGCTGTTGTAATGCTAGCAGTCTCTGGATTAAAATCATGCTTCTCTTTAAGCTTTATATCCAAAGTCTGTTCCTGAGCTTGCCACAGCTTTGAAATCATTCCTCAACACTTGTGCTAGTTTGAAGCTAGCTGGGGTATTTTGGGGAGAAGAATTAGGTGATAGGCTGTGAAAAGGAAACAGTGCTGATGTCTGCTGCACTCATAGGCTTGCTGAGATGGATAAAAACAAGAACATAAATATAGATAACAGAGCTGCTCTCTGGCTCTGGCTGCCTCCCTTCTCTCCCTAACCTGCTGTCTAATCCATCTGCTTCCTAACTCCCCTGGCTGATTCTCCAAACTGACCCTGAACGTAAGGCAAAGTCTGGGATAAGGTAGAGGGGTGGAAAGGAGGTGGAAGAGTGGTTGGGAGCCCCTCCTGGGGACTCTGGTTTCTGGGAGGGCTGCTGTGATTCTGTATTACCTTTTAGCTTGTCTATTTCTGTCTCTAGCTGTATAGATTGTAACTATCTGCTTGTATATTGTGCTAAGCTGCAAATGTAAAGCTTCATTCTAAATTCAGCTCGGCTGAGTCTAGTCTGGGTGGTTTTCTCAAGTGTGGGGGGCAGGTAACACCCAAACCATCACAACACTCCAGCAACCAAAGGCTACAAATGATTTCTTAACACTTAGGAAAACACTCACCTTGCTGTCTCCCTCCACTCCGCATCCTCTCCTTCACGCCAACAAATTTCATCAAGCTCAGTAAAAAGATCATGAGGAATGTGTTCTTCATCATCATCTTCTGTTCCAAGAATAAACTGCACTCTTTGTGATGGAGTGTCTGGGGAAAAATAAAAATGTCAAGTACAGAACATCATTTTTTTTGCCCTGAGCAAGCAAATACCTAAAATTTCATTAAATTATCCAGCCTCTTTCATCTCTATCACTTCCTGACACAGAGAAAACGTGATTGGAGTTACTCTGCAGAAACATCCATACACAAACACCTTCAGATTTGAGACCTTTTTATTTGCCATAGCTGTCTAATCTGATAATTAAGCTCTGTCGCCCTTCTCTGGACACCTTCCAGCACCTCAACATCTCTCTTGAACTGAGGAGCCCAGAACTGGACACAGCACTCAAGGGGTGGCCTGAGCAGTGCTGAGTACAGGGGCAGAATAACCTCCCTTGTCCTACTGGCCACACTACTCCTGATCCAGGCCAGGATGCCATTGGCTGTGGTGCCCACCTGGGCACGCTGCTGCCTCATCTTCAGCTACTATCTACCATTACCCCCAGGTCCCTTTCTGCCTGGCTGCTCTCAGCCACTCTGTCCCCAGCTTGTAGCACTGCTTGGGCAGATATACTATTCTCCTCCTAACACTCAATAAATTTAAATGCCTTAATGGATGTGCATATTCAGCATTCATAGCTCAATTGCCTCATGCCTTAAATAAATGAACAAAAAAGTCCCCCTCCCCCCCAGAAATAAACAAAATCTATTTGCTGATTGAAATGCAAAGCTCAAATAAACAAACTCTGGATGAAGTCTAGTCTCTCTAGAAACATAGCATTACTTTTTCTGCTAATGTACTTTAGATTTCTGAGAGGAACAACAAGTCCTTTAGTGAGAGCTGATGGGGGCCAGGTTGCAGTCAACCTAAAAATTAATTATCCAGCAGAACAGATCAGAATTTCTTCAATGTTATCTAAATGAAGATTTGGGGTTTTATTTTCCTGCAACCATATTTTTAGACAATATTTTTTCATCTGGCAATGAAGAGCAGGACTGCAGAGGATCCTCAAGCTCTGTGAATTTTGAAATGGTATCACTCACTGCATGCTGGTTAAAGAACAAATACAGCACTGATGAAAAAAAGAATTAAATGTGCCACTGGGAAATACAGTCATAATGAAACTAAGCAGGTGACCTCCCATTTAGATATTCAAGGAAATAGACATTTCTCCAAAATTTAAAGTTCTCTCCTACAGTTATTTCTTTCAGCAGAAATCCAATCTCAGGTGACTAAATTAATCAGTAAAGAAGGAGCAGTAAACTTGAAGGAGCCATGAAACACAAAGAATACATGACAGCTTCACCAGAGGTCCAACTGTTTAAAAAGGATGTAAAAATACAGCATAGAAACATAGAATCATAGAATCAATCAGCTTGGAAGAGACCTCCAAGCTCATCCAGTCCAACCTAGCACCCAGTCCTGGCCAATCAACCAGACCATGGCACTAAGTGCCTCATCCAGGCTTGGCTTGAACACCTTCAGGAATGGCAACTCCACCACCTCCCTGGGCAGCCCATTCCAATGCCAATCACTCTCTCTGCCAACAACTTCCTCCTAACATCCAGCCTAGACCTCTCCTGGCTCAACTTGAGACTGTGTCTCCTTGTTCTGTACTGCTTGCCTGGCAGAAGAGACCAACCCCACCTGGCTACAGCCTCCCTTCAGGGAGTTGTAGGCAGCAATGAGCTCTGCCCTGAGCCTCCTCTTCTGCAGGCTGCACACCCCCAGCTCCCTCAGCCTCTCCTCACAGGGTTTGTGTTCCAGGCCCCTCACCAGCTTTGTCACCCTTCTCTGGACACCTTCCAGTACGAATCTCTCCTGTATTGTCAATCCTACTTGGTCCTTCTGAAAGAAGGAAGTTAAATCCAGGAAGAGGTTGCAAGAGAAGAGGCACTATTAAGCTCTAGACAACTGACTGCAGTGGGACAGAAATTACTTTTACTGAATCATTGAGGAACAGCTACAATCTCCTCTACTTTCTTCCAATATTCTCTCTCCCTGTTGAGTCCTTTTATTTTTTCTGTAAGACCATTTCAATCTCTACTCCTGATGCCTTACCAGCCTTCTCCTACCTAGTTTTTATCATACTATGTTCTTCACAGAGTCTGCGACAGGCAAGCAGCAATAGAACAAGGGGATGCAGCCTCCAGTTGTGCCAGGGGAGAGCTAGGCTGGATGTCAGGAGGAAGCTGTTGGCAGAGAGAGTGATTGGCATTGGAATGGGCTGCCCAGGGAGGTGGTGGAGTTGCCATCCCTGGAGATGTTGAAGCAAAGCCTGGCTGAGGCACTTAGTGCCGTGGTCTAGCTGAGTGGGTGCTAGGTTGGACTGGACAATCTTGGAACTGGATCTCTTTGAACCTGGTTGATTCTATGATTCTATGATTCATATGCACATCTTGGTATTTTCTGGAGAAGCATAAAGTAAAGACAAACATCAAGATTTAACCTGAGACTAGAAAGTGTATTCTGGTAAAGAAATGTGCAAAGTGCTAAAGACCATTTGCCAGGATTTAATTCAATGAGATAGGAACTTGCAAGTGATAAATGCATAATACTAATGACAGAACATGGAAAACAACCTGCTTGGATAGAGAGCTGGACCCATGCAATGAGAATCTGAGAACAAGCATTGCCAGGGACATTCTGTACTCTTGATAAAGTCAGCACTAGAACTGCTTTACAGCAACAGCTACTACTAAGCAACAAATGAGCAGTGTACAGAAAAGCAGCAGTTTTATGACACCATGGGCTGCCCGGGGAGGTGGTGGAGTCGCCGTCCCTGGAGCTGTTCAAGGCAGGATTGGACGTGGCACTTGGTGCCATGGTCTGGCCTTAGCTCTGTGGTAAAGGGTTGGACTTGATGATCTGTGAGGTCTCTTCCAACCCTGATGATACTGTGATACTCTAGGCATCATTCTTTGCTGATGTGTTTTGTATTGATATCCAAAACCACCAAGTCACAGCTTGGTTTCCAAACACCAAGCTGAGAACTGGAGGTGGTGAGGAGTCACCATTCCTGGAGGTGTTCAAGCAAAGCCTGGATGAGGCACTTAGTGCCATGGTCTGGTTGATGGGACAGAGCTGGGTGCTAGGTTGGACTGGATGAGCTTGGAGGTCTCTTCCAGCTTGGTTGATTCTATGATTCTATGAAGTAGAATCTATGAAGATTCTATGGAGTAGAATTCTATTTTTTCCCCAATACCCTAAAAAAATTAAACAAAAGGAACACTATAAATTTGTTTTTAATAAAAATAGTGTCTGTTGATTGATTCTACTCATTTCTACCCATCTATTACTCATATGAGCAATGCCAGGTGGTTTTATCTCCTATTCACTGGAGTACTAAATACCAAATACGTCATTAATTGCTTATATGAAAAATGAATAAGATGCAATTCAAAAACAGTATAAAGGAATACTTCAATTGCTGACTGTCAAACTTGACAACTTAATCCTTGGTGTAGAAGCATAATATTTACATACTATGACACTCAATGTTTTTTTCAAGTCTAGGAAAACAGAAATTGGCTTGAATGTGATCTGTGTCTCTTCCTACTTCAAGTTCTATACCTGAATCATAGAATCAACCAGGTTGGAAGAGACCTCCAAGATCATCCAGGCCAACCTAGCACCCAGCCCTATCCAATCAACTAGACCATGGCACTAAGTGCCTCATCCAGGCTTTTCTTGAAGACCCCCAGGGACGGTGCCTCCACCACCTCCCTGGGCAGCCCATTCCAATGCCAATCACTCTCTCTGTGAAGAACTTCTTCCTAACATCCAGCCTATACCTACCCTGGCACAACTTGAGACTGTGTCCCCTTGTTCTATTGCTGGTTACCTGGCAGAAGAGGCCACCCCTCACCTGGCTACCATGTCCCTTCAGGTAGTTGTAGACAGTAATAAGATCACCCCTGAGCCTCCTCTTCTCCAGGCTAAACAGGCCCAGCTCCCTCAGCCTCTCCTCATATGATTTGTGCTCCAGGCCCCTCACCAGCTTTGTTGCCCTTCTCTGGACATGTTCCAGCACCTCAACATCCTTCTTGAATTGAGGGGCCCAGAACTGGACACAGTAAGTACACACTTTAAAGAATATACATGAAGAATATACTTTTACAAATCAAATATGTTGATGCTACAGTTTCTAAACACAAATGAAAGTAATCTAGATGAAGTTGGGGGAGCAGGGAAACTACAAACATTTATGGGACTAATTAGTATTTC
This sequence comes from Pogoniulus pusillus, assembly GCF_015220805.1. Classification (NCBI taxonomy): domain Eukaryota; kingdom Metazoa; phylum Chordata; class Aves; order Piciformes; family Lybiidae; genus Pogoniulus; species Pogoniulus pusillus. Next base: position 47,171,386 of record NC_087265.1, read on the forward strand.
TATCACTGTGGTTATTTTATATCAGAGCACAAAGATATTAGAAGCAACATGAATGGAAAGCTCCACAATAAGCCCCTGATTATTCTCCTAAGTAAATGGCTCATCACCAATTCAGGAAATCCCTCAGGACCAGCTGGGACTGAGCAGAAAGTCTGGTACATGAAAGGAGCAGAACAATCAACAGCCCATGCTTGCCTAATGAGCCATCTCAGTCAGAAGTTGAAGCAGCTTTCCGTTTGCCCAGTCCCATGGGAGCCTCCAGGCAGACCATGTTAGACCTGGTTTTCTCTGGGCTTGTGTTCTCACCATCTGTACAGCACTCAGAGAAACACCCAAACTACCTCTGACACCTCAGGTTCATTGCATGCATGGAAAATCTGAGAATGCCACTGTCAAAATTTACTGTCAATCAGGTGAAAAGTCAGACCTGGTGGACATGCAACTGTTGAAAGCACAAATTGACACCAGGATTTGGTGCTTCGGAAAGGAAACGACTCTGTAGCAAGCTGACATACTGCTCACTACTGTAACTCTCTGCAAAATCACTAACATACATAAAACAAAAGCAAGATGTGGGTAAAGGCAAGCCAAAACAGCAAAACTGATAGCCAAAAATGCTAACTTCATTTCCAAAGGGCAACATGAAGAACTGCTCCCAGGAACAGCACCGAGTGCAGGCAACAGGAAACAGTGGCTTACATACAGGCTGAGGGTAGAGTGGCTGGAGAGGAGCCAGGAAGAAAGGGACATGGAGGTACTGGTAGATAGGAGCTGAACAACAGCCAGCAGTGTGCCCAGGTGGCCAAGAGAGCCAATGCCATCCTGGGCTGGCTCAGGAGCAGTGTGGCCAGCAGGACAAGGGAGGTTATTCTGCTCCTGTGCTCAGCACTGCTCAGGCCACACCTTGAGTGCTGTGTCCAGTTCTGGGCTCCTCAGTTCAAGAGAGATGTTGAGGTGCTGGAAGGTGTCCAGAGAAGGGCAACGAAGCTGGTGAGAGGTGCTAGGTTGGACTGGATGATCTTGGAGGTCTCTTCCAACCTGGTTGATTCTATGATTCTGTTTTTTTTGACTGCTCACTGCACAGGACAGGCTGCAGAGTGGGAGTGAACTGGTGTGTAACACAGCTGAGATCCACAACTTCTTTCAAATGAAAGAGAAATGATGTGAAAAAATTCACAGGATCACACCACACCCCCCCAAAAAAAAAGATAATTTTGTGCCCAGACAAAACATTTATAATACTCCTACTTGCACACTCATCAAGTGGTGGATGGGGGCTCTCTCATCTCCTTCCTGTGCAGAATGGACTTCAGCAGTCAGTAAAGGCAGAGATCAGAAATTACTCTCTTTTTTTTCATTAGAAAACTTGGCCAAAACTACAACAAAATTTACATTACTCAACAGCACAAACAGCCACACTTCTGAAAACCTCTTCACAGCCCTTAGAAAGCTGTGTTAGGCTGGGGGAGAGAGCACTGCCTTGCTTGCTCCTATGGCAATTTATGCCTACGCATACAATCTCGTTTCCAAGAAGCTCTCTTCACATCAATAGTTTCCATCATCTCAGGGCTACGACAAACAACCTCATCTCTTGGATCTGACAATAAGGGTAATTTCCAAGCTTCAATTCCCTTCTTTTTGCTAGACTCTCAATACTGCATTTCCAGCACATTACTCTGAACCAAATTCGCTGCAATCTGCTCCATAGGTGCCCAGAGACTCCAATTTTCAAGAGCATTCTTCAGCAAACCCTATGGTTAAAGGCAGGAGAACTCCCTTAACAGTCATCATCTTTACAAATAATTTACTTCTCCCCATTAATGCCCTTTTGAGGTTTGAGGGTAGCTACCATATAGTCCACTGAGTCCATTCATTATGCTTTCTTCAAGCCCCTCTAGTAAGTAAAAGTTCCCCTATACCATTCACTTTTTGGCCTGCATTACAGAGAGGCCTTCTTGAACTGTGTGTAGAGTCCTCTGTTAGTCTCACCTCCAGGGCTGATGTTTCCCTTACCACATCCAACATCCAACTTTAGGAGGAAGTTTTTCACAGAGAGAGTGATTTCCCATTGGAATGGGCTGCCCAGGGAGGTGGTGGAGGCACCGTCCCTGGGGGTCTTCAAGCAAAGCCTGGATGAGGCACTTAGTGCCATGGTCTGGTTGATTGGTTAGGGCTGGGTGCTAGGTTGGACTGGATGAGCTTGGAGGTCCCTTCCAACCTGGTTGATTCTATGATTCTATGATCCCCTGTGCTCAGCACTGGTCAGGCCACACCTTGAGTGCTGTGTCCAGTTCTGGGCTCCTCAGTTCAAGAGAGATGTTGAGGTGCTGGGATGTGTCCAGAGAAGGGCAGCAAGGCTGGGGAGGGGCCTGGAGCACAGCCCTGTGAGGAGAGGCTGAGGGAGCTGGGGGTGTTTAGCCTGGAGAAGAGGAGGCTCAGGGCAGACCTCATTGCTGTCTGCAACTCCCTGAGGGGAGGCTGTAGCCAGGTGGGGTTGGGCTCTTCTCCCAGGCAACCAGCAACAGAACAAGGGGACACAGTCTCAAGTTGTGCCAGGGGAGGTCTAGGCTGGATGTTAGGGGGAAGTTGTTGTCAGAGAGAGTGATTGGCATTGGAATGGGCTTCCCAGGGAGGTGGTGGAGTCACTGTCCCTGGAAGTGTTCAAGCAAAGACTGAATGTGGCACTTGGTGCCATGGTCTGGTTGACTGGCTAGGGCTGGGTGCTAGGTTGGAATGGATGATCTTTTCCAGCATGATCATAGATCAACCTGGTTGATTCTATGATTCCATTGACTACAGATGTTTTCCAGCCACCTTGGTACATAGAAAACTCTTGAAGAAATTGGTTTTCACTGGATGGGAATCAGGTGGAACCTGCCCACTCTGAGTGGCACCAGCATAGTACCACAGCACTACATGCACCATGCAGCTCCCTTAAACAGTGACACCAGAGCAAGACCTGCACCTAACAGCACACCTCACAGATGAAGTTATAAATTGCAAAGTTATAAATTACCACCAAAAAAAATACTGATTCATTCCATGCTTGGTTAACTGAGTACTCTGGAGCACTTCATGTCTGAATATTTAAGGCCTTCCCTTGTTTCAGTACCTCTAGGCACCATCCCTGGAGGTCTTCAAGCAAAGCCTGGATGAGGCACTCAGTGCCATGGTCTGGTTGACTGGCTAGGGCTGGGTGCTAGGTTGGACTGGATGAGCTTGGAGGTCTCTTCCAACCTGGTTGATTCTATGATTCTGTGATTCAGTTTTTGCATTTTTGGCTTTTTTTAGTACCTCCTTTCATACATTACTGCTTCAAAACACTGCTAATTTATTCTCTTGTATCATAGAGATTTTTCACTTATTTTTCTGAGTTCAAAGCACTGCTTTTTATCAGCTAATCTCACAATGCTTATTTTCACTATCTTTCTTCTTGCACCTGCTCACTGAATTATCTTTGCCTATCCTCCCTCCCAATTCCCAAGAATACAGCCTCCTACTGCTCAGCATGAATGTGTTAAAAGGTGTCTGAAGAGAGAGGGAATCAGACATTTCTGCATGCTCAATTAAACCAGAATGATTCAGAAATTAAAGGACTCTTTTGGATCTGCTTTCTCAGGTAGCATAGAACCTCATATTGACTGCCTTACGCATCAAAGGTAGGATGTGCATTTGTCTTCCCTGCAACCTCTGAGTACTGTTATAACCTTGTGGTCAATGGGTAATGAGACCTAAGAAGTGTTATTGAGGTTTAGTGGATTAAGATTAATGCAGGAAGTATCTATTGCTCCCTATGTGTAAATAAAGCACAGAAAAAAACCTGTGCTGATATTCTCTCTAAAGGCTGTGCTTCCCCCCAGGCAGTGCAACCTGTCTAACTCCTGTAAGCAAATTTCACAGTAAAAGCAAGGATGTGGGCATAGACTACCATTAATCCTAGAATAATTTTGTCTGCCTCTACTGATTATGCTTAACCCCTCCATGACTGCATGATTTTCAGATCCCTTTCACATATCTCTGCCTAGATGGACCCATGTCGAAGTTTAAAGTCTGGATCTTTGGCCAGACTCCCACAAGTCAGAAAGTCAAGGGGGAAAATCCTCAAATTTGACTACTTAGCTATTATTTCAGGGTTGAAAATTTTGCTACATCTGGATTTTTCTGACTGTTTGGTTGTTCCATCATTAGGTCCTTTGAATTGTTATCACCCAAGCACTTCAAGAGTATCTTCAGCACCGAAGACTTGCATGTTCTGCTCTGAGCTTTATAAAAGTCATCATTTCATAGAATTAACCAGGTTGGAAGAGATCTCCAAGATCATCCACTCCAACCTAGCATCCAGCCCTATCCAGTCAACCAGACCATGGCACTAAGTGCCTCATCCAGGCTCTGCTTCAACACCTCCAGGGATGGTGACTCCACCACCTCCCTGGGCAGCCCATTCCAATGCCAATCACTTTCTCTGCCAACAACTTCCTCCTAACATCCAGCCTAGACCTCCCCTGGCACAGCCTGAGACTGTGTCCCCTTGTTCTGTTGCTACTTGCCTGGGAGAAGCCTCCATTCAGGTAGTTGTAGACAGCAATGAGGTCACCAATGAGCCTCCTCTTCTCTAGGCTAAACACCCCCAGCTCCCTCAGCCTCTCCTCACAGGGCTGTGCTCCAGGCCCCTCGCCCGCTTTGTTGCCATTCTCTGGACACCTTCCAGCACCTCAACATCTCTCTTGAATTGAGGAGCCCAGAACTGGACACAGCACTCAAGGTGTGGCCTGACCAGTGCTGAGCACAGGGGCAGAATAACCTCCCTTGTCCTACTGGCCACACTGTTCCTGAGCCAGGTCAGGATGCCATTGGCTGTCTTGGCCACCTGGGCACACTGCTGGCTCATCTTCAGCTACTATCTATCAGTACTCCCAGGTCCCTTTCTTCCTGGCTGCTCTCCAGCCACTCAGTCCCCATCCTGTAGCACTGCTTGGGGTTGTTTTAGCCAAAGTGCAGAACCCTGCACTTGACCTTGTTAAATGTCATTTATGTGACATACTACTAATCAAAGGGTGTGTGGGTCATAATATCATTACAAGTGAAAGTGTGACTTATAAAACTGCAGTCCTGCACCTGTTTGAAACAAGGATGTCTGCAGGCAGACACACTGTGAACACCAACTTACAACTGCACTTCAAAACATTACATTACTGCTGTTCCATCTTGGAGCTCTCTCTAACACCTGCAGACTTTCACATACCACAGAACTGTGCAGAACAGTGTGTTTTACTGTATACACAAGTGTCAAAGACAATTAAGCAGAGAATCAGCTAGCTAATTTCTTGTTCTTAGCTTATGACATTAGGAAGGACACAAGTCAAGTCTCCAGAAACTGAGGGAACAGAGCTATCAGCCAAAATGTGTCACACACTGGCACTTAAATAGAACCAGATGACTCAACAGAAGACAGCCACAGTTTAAGATATCTAACTTTTGGCTAATGTAACTTTCAATTGTTTCTTTCTAATCTGACATAATACATGCATATATGCACATTCTTCTTGAAAACTACTTAAATTATTTATGAACTTTGTTGTTTTCCCAGAAAGCAGTTTCCATACAGTATTGGGTCTTCAGACATTTGAAATATATTCCAGGCAGGATCACCAGAGCCAATTTTTTATTCACTCTTCAGTCTTGAAAACACAACTCTCATCTACTAAACTTGAAAAAGTCTTGACTTTGTTCCATTCTTGGTGTAACTCGTTGTGAAAGAGAGTGATTTGTCTGTACTCAGCACTGGTCAGGCTACACCTTGAGTACTGTGTCCAGTTCTGGGCTTCTCAATTCAAGAGAGATGTTGAGATACTGGAACATGTCCAGAGAAGGGCAATGAAGCTGGTGAGGGGCCTGGAGCACAGCCCTGTGAGGAGAGGCTGAGGGAGCTGGGGGTGTGCAGCCTGCAGCAGAGGAGGCTCAGGGCAGAGCTCATTGCTGTCTACAACTGCATGAAAGGAGGCTGTAGCCAGGTGGGGTTGGTTTCTTCTGCCAGGCAAGCAGCAATAGAACAAGGGGATGCAGCCTCCAGTTGTGCCAGAGGAGGTCTAGGCTGGATGTTAGGAGGAAGCTGTTGGCAGAGAGAGTGATTGGCATTGGAATGGGCTGCTCAGGGAGGTGGTGGAGTTGCCATCCCTGGAGATGTTGAAGCAAAGCCTGGCTGAGGCACTTAGTGCCATGGTCTAGCTGAGTGGGTGCTAGGTTGGACTGGACAATCTTGGAAATGGATCTCTTTGAACCTGGTTGATTCTATGATTCTATGATTCATATGCACATCTTGGTATTTTCTGGAGAAGCATAAAGTAAAGACAAACATCAAGATTTAACCTGAGACTAGAAAGTGTATTCTGGTCAAGAAATGTGCAAAGTGCTAAAGACCATTTGCCAGGATTTAATTCAATGAGATAGGAACTTGCAAGTGATAAATGCATAATACTAATGACAGAACATGGAAAACAACCTGCTTGGATAGAGAGCTGGACCCATGCAATGAGAATCTGAGAACAAGCATTGCCAGGGACATTCTGTACTCTTGATAAAATCAGCACTAGAACTGCTTTACAGCAACAGCTACTACTAAGCAACAAATGAGCAGTGTACAGAAAAGCAGCAGTTTTATGACACCATGGGCTGCCCGGGGAGGTGGTGGAGTCGCCGTCCCTGGAGCTGTTCAAGGCAGGATTGGACGTGGCACTTGGTGCCATGGTCTAGCCTTGAGCTCTGTGGTAAAGAGTTGGACTTGATGATCTGTGAGGTCTCTTCCAACCCTGATGATACTGTGATACTCTAGGCATCATTCTTTGCTGATGTGTTTTGTATTGATATCCAAAACCACCAAGTCACAGCTTGGTTTCCAAACACCAAGCTGAGAACTGGAGGTGGTGAGGAGTCACCATTCCTGGAGGTGTTCAAGCAAAGCCTGGATGAGGCACTTAGTGCCATGGTCTGGTTGATTGGACAGGGCTGGGTGCTAGGTTGGACTGGATGATCTTGGAGGTCTCTTCCAACCTGGTTGATTCTATGATTCTATGATACAGAGGAACCTAAATTGGTAGTGTTTCCTTGAGGAAATGTGTGTTTAGGTTATTATTTGATCAAGCAAAGCCTGGATGAAGCACTTAGTGTCATGGTCTAATTGATTGGATTGGCTGGATTGGATCATCTTGGTTGGATAGTTTGAACTGGATGGATAGGTTAGACTGGATGGTCTTTCAGGTCTCTTCCAACCTGGTTGATCCTATGATTCTATTAGCTCTTTACAGTACACTTAACGATCAACATTTATAATCTATCTCCTCCCAAGATTTCTACATGCCCTACACAAATCATTTGCCCTACACTGGCACATTTTCCTAATGATTTTTAAATATTCTTCTGTGGCACAGTGACAAACTGTTTTCTATGCCTGTTTTCATTGTATTTGCAACACTGTGCCTTGGACATTTCAGCACATGCAGCATGCATTTTTGAATAACAAATAATGCTCTCCTGTTTTGAGACAAGGCTTGACTAATTTATTCTACCTTCTTCTGTCCTCTGTTAATTTTTAACACGTTTCCAACTTCTAGGAGTTATGTATCAAGTTCATTTATTTATACAAACTTGGTATTTTTGTATCAAGTTCATTTATTTATACAAACTTGGTATTTTTGAATCAAGTTCATTTATTTATACAAACTTATTATTTTTTCCTGTCTGACTTTAAGTCCTCAGCAGTCTCACCTCACAGTGGCATATTACAGTGTCATGTAAGGAAAAAGGCCCAGTGTGGACCATAGCTCATAGCTGATAAAACACCACAGTTTCAGTAACACCAACATTATCACAAAACCAACTGTAAAGAACTACAACTCCTCTATCTTATGTTTTAGGGGCAAACATTGCAGAGCCTTCACTGAGGGCAGATGATGTCACGAAGCACCGCTTCTCACAGGTGGCATCAGTCTACCTCTATGAGAACAGCCTCCTACAGTTGTACAAACTACTGAAGCCTCTCATGTGTTGACCACCACTGACTCCTGCCCTTCACCAGAAGAACAAACCTTGAGCCTCTAGCAGAGACTAGACACTGCTAATTAGGTCCAAGCCGTTGAGAGAGGCTGATGTTTGTTAGTAAAAGATCTAAGCAAAAGTAAAATTTCTCTTACCAAAAGGAGGAGACTCTCTCCCATCTTCTAACCCTGAATCTCGCTCTCTGTCTCTCTTCCTGTGTTTATGTCCACGGTGCCTATGGCGTCGGTGACTTTTTCTTCCACCTAGTGGCACATGGACTCCAATGAACAACGTTCGGTGACCTGCAGGTAAAAATAAAGTACACCTTTCAAAAATGAGCTGTGGCAATGTAACAAGGGTATTGATAAAATAATCAATGGTATCATCATACTAATTGTGTTACTGTGGAATAGTGATTATTCTAATGTTAGCCTATGCTAACGTTAATAGTCACAGTATTAGAATCATAGAATCAAGCAGGTTGGAAGAGACCTCCAAGATCATCCAGGCCAACCTAGCACCCAGCCCTAGCCAGTGAACCAGACCATGACACTAAGTGCCTCAGCCAGGCTTTGCCTGACCACCTCCAGGGACGGTGACTCCACCACCTCCCTGAGCAGCCCATTCCAATGCCAATCACTCTCTCTGTGAAGAACTTCTTCCTCACATCCAGCCTAGACTTTACTTGGCACAACTTGAGACTGTGTCCCCTTGTTCTACTGCTGGTTGTCTGGGAGAAGAGATCACCCCCACCTGGTTACAATGTCCCTTCAGGTAGTTGCAGACAGCAATGAGGTCACCCCTGAGCCTCCTCTTCTGCAGGCTGCACATCCCCAGCTCCCTCAGCCTCTCCTCATAGGGTTTGTCTTCCAGGCCCCTCACCAGCTTTGTCACCCTTCTCTGGACACCTTCCAGCACCTCAAATCTCTCTTGAACTGAGGAGCCCAGAACTGGACACAGTACTTAAGGCGTGGCCTGACCAGTGCTGAGTACAAGGGAAGAAGAACCTCCCTTGTCCTACTGGCCACATTGTTCCTGATGCAGGCCAGGATGCCATTGGCTCTCTTGGCCACCTGGGCACACTGCTGGCTCATCTTCAGCCTACTATCTATCAGTACCCCCAGGTCCCTTTCTTCCTGGCTGCTTTCCAGCCACTCAGTCTCCAGCCTGAAGTGCTGCTTGGTATTCACAGTATTGATTACAATAATGATGTAACATCACAGATGTACAATGCCTCGATACAGGACAAAATCCCAGTGCTTATGATGCAGTGCCAGATTTAGTTTCCTTCTTCAGGTGTATATCTCTATGTGTGAACTGTCATTAAAGCCAGACAGGTATTCAGGAAACACTACCATGAAGGGACTCACGGATCTATTTGCATTAACCTTTTGGTAAAGATGCTGTTTGCTTTTGTGTGTGGAAAATTCACTGAACTGGAGGAGGCTGAGGGAGCTGGGGGTGTGCAGCCTGCAGAAGAGGAGGCTCAGGGCAGAGCTCATTGCTGTCTACAACTACCTGAAGGGAGGCTGTAGCCAGGGGGGGTTGGTCTCTTCTGCCAGGCAAGCAGCAACAGAACAAGGGGACAGAGTCTCAAGTTGTGCCAGGGGAGGTCTAGGCTGGATGCTGGGAGGAAGTTGTTGGCAGAGAGAGTGATTGGCATTGGAATGGGCTGCCCAGGCAGGTGGTGGAGTAGCCATTCTTGGAGGTGTTGAAGCAAAGCCTGGCTGGGGCACTTAGTGCCATGGTCTAGTTTATTGGAGAGGGCTGGGTGCTTAGGTTGGACTGGATGAGCTTGGAGGTCTCTTCCAATCTGGTTGATTCTATGACTGTGTGAAAAAAAAAACCCAAAAGAGAGAGACCAAAAAACCCACTAAGGAAGCCAGACTGAAAACTCCTTATACAACTTTGCGTGCTCATATCATAAATGCATTGTTGGTCACTTAGGGTGCTGTCCTTTCTTCTGTTTGGTTTTTCAAAATACCTAAGAAAGCACACATCTCTATGTGTACCATCACCTTTTGAGCCTTTCAGCCTGAAGAATTTTATGTTGCTGATCAAGCCCAAAAGATTTAGCTCTCTTAGCTATGTAGGCTAACAGGATCAGCAGAGTAAAGCGTTTAGAAGGGGGAGAGCGCAAGGGAAATAAGCAGCAAGTACCACAAACCAGAACAAATAGGAAAGGAGACATGACTCACTACAGGCAAGGCTCCTACATTTACTCAGCAGAAAGACAGCCCAGATTATTCATCTCAAATAACATTTATTTTCTCCTTGAAACAAGCCTAACGTGGCCAGTGGATAATTGCTGCTTTGCTGTAATCATGCAGCGCTGTCAATCATCTGCAAAAGGTCAAGAACATTAAGCCGAGGTAACACGTGACCACTAATCCCATGGAGACTCCAGCAGGGGCAGAAAACACAGCAAGGCAGCATTTGTCACAGCACAGCAAAGAAATTCAAGGCTGACAGAAATTCTCTGCAGAGGCAGAGCTAAAAGTGCTGGAGGAAAGACTGGACAGCACAATAGCTACTCGCTCAACTTTGATTCATCAACTGGGAGAGGCTATTTCTGTAGAGTCAGGAGATTCTTCTGAAGCAAAGCCCACAAAATGAGAGTTATTTATTTGGGTATCTCTTTTTCTTATTGCATTTAACCCAAGAAACAATTTAAAGTGAACTCCTGCCTTTGGTGTCTTTCAAGTGTACTGCAATCAGTAGCACATGAAAACTGTATTCATAGAATCATAGAATCAACCAGGTTGGAAGAGACCTCCAAGATCATCCAGTCCAACCTAGCACCCAGCCCTAGCCAGTCAACCAGACCATGGCACTAAGTGCCTCATCCAGGCTTTTCTTGAAGACCCCCAGGGACGGTGCCTCCACCACCTCCCTGGGCAGCCCATTCCAATGGGAAATCACTCTCTCTGTGAAGAACTTCTTCCTAATATCCAGCCTAGACCTACCCATGAAGGGAACTCATTAAAACAACACTGAAGGACAGCAGCAATGTAGTGCTCACTACTTCCCTGTTGCTTTCCTCAGGTAGAAAACCCCTAAACATTTGGAAAGGAATGGAGTTATCTATCTTAATATTTTAACAGTTTCCAGAGATGCAAATAGACTGCTGGTTTCATTTGGTAACTGAATACATTCCTGGTGGTTTGTGGTAGAGGTGGGCATCCTTATCCTGGTTTTGTGCCACTTTAGTGCTAAGGTTGTACCTGCATCAGGAAATGCAGATTCCAGTTCACACTTCAATTCACTTCTAGGGTTCAAGCCAGGACTTGAGCCAGATTGCTCTTTATTCAGTAAACTGAGGCCCTAAAATGCCAGGACACTCTTGGGTGTATGAAGTCACACGAAATCTCCCTATATAAACAGAAGTCCTCCATTCCATGCTGGAAAGAAAACAAGAACCTGGAAACCTGGAGAGCACCCAAAGGAGAGGGACTTGGGAGTGCTGGGGGACAAGAAGCTCAACAGGAGTCAGCAGTGTGCACCTGCAGCCCAGAAAGCCAAACAGAGCCTGGGCTGCAGCAGGAGAAGTGTGGCCAGCAGGGCCAGGGAGGTGATACCCTCCCTCTACTGCACTCTGCTCAGACCCCACCTGGAGTCCTGCATCCAGTTCTGGAGCCTCTATGACAAGAGGGATGTGGAGATGCTGGAGTGTGTCCAGAGAAGGGCCATGAGGATGCTCAGAGGCTGCAGCAGCTCTGCTGTGAGCACAGACTGAAAGAGTTGGGGCTGTGCAGTCTGGAGAAGAGGAGGCTCCCAGGTGACCTTCTTGTGGCCTTCCAGGATCTGAAGTGGGCTACAAAGAAGCTGGGGAGGGACTTTTTAGGATAACAGGGAGTGCCAGGACTGGGGGGAATAGAGAGACGCTGGAGATGGGGAGGTTCAGGCTGGAGGTGAGGAGGAAGTTGTTGAGCATGAGAGTGGTGAGAGGCTGGAATGGGTTGCCCAGGGAGGTGGTTGAGGCCCCATGGCTGGAGGTGTTTGAGGCCAGGCTGGCTGAGGCTGTGTGCAGCCTGCTCTAGGGTAGGGTGTCCCTGGGCATTGCAGGGGGTTTGGAACTGGCTGATCCTTGTGGTCCCTTCCAACCCTGCCTGATTCTGTGATTCTATTCTATGAAACTGTAACAGCTAATCAGGAAAATGCAAAAGGGACTTTGTTCCCTCTGTGAGAATCTACTGAGGCCAACAAGGCTCCACCAAGGCATCATTTCAATTAACTAGAGAGGAATCTGGTTCCTTGCTAGACGGTTGAGGCAAACAGAGAAAGAAGAAGAAACTGACTTTACAAAAGGAATAGTTTTCTACAGAAACAAATGATAGAGGAAAAGGCAAAAGAAAATAATCTGAGAGTTGAGAAATTCTGCTTTATTAGAAGGGCAGAACTGTGGAGCAAAAGAAAAGACCATCTGGGAACAACAGAGAAACTAATGAATTCTGAATTGCTGGGAAAGTGACAGCGAATGACAGCAGGGGGAAAAAAATGACAGAGACATAAAGTATATTCAGTGAGTAATATGGCCTTTCTTCAATTAACCTTTAGATGGTCAAGATTGTAAACTAGTGCCCAGAATGGGAAGTATTTTTTCCTGTACAAGCTGACTGAGACATTACTAAGAGTTTCCAGTGAGCTCTGTAAATTTCCCAAGCCCTGACTGCCAGCCATGAGGCTCCTCTGCAGTCTCCAGCACAGAGCAGGGCAGAAACACTACATTTTGACAGTTTCTTGCTGCTTTAGTGTAGAAAGGAGCATCTCTACCTATCTCTACCTCTTCCAACAAATTTCTTCCACAGAATGTTTTTTCCTCCCTCGGGAAAAAAACTGCTTGGTCACTTTCCTCTGCAACCTATCTAGGCAAACCTGCTCTAGCAGGGCAGCTGCACTGAAGGAGACCTGCAATAATGCTGGAGAGGACTGTTCATCAAAGCCTGTAGTGATAAGACAAGGAGCAGTGGTTAGAAATTAGAGTGGATTTAAATTGGATGTTAGGAAAAAGATCTTTACAGCAAGAGTGGCTGAGCCTTGGAACTCTATGAGGAGAGGCTGAGGGAGCTGGGGGTGTGCAGCCTGCAGAAGAGGAGGCTCAGGGCAGAGCTCATTGCTGTCTACAACTACCTGAAGGGAGGCTGTAGCCAGGTGGGGTTGGGCTCTTCTGCCAGGCAAGCAGCAACAGAACAAGGGGACACAGTCTCAAGTGGTGCCAGGGGAGGTCTAGGCTGGATGTTAGGAGGAAGTTTTTGGCAGAGAGAGTGATTGGCATTGGAATGGGCTGCCCAGGGAGGTGGTGGAGTCACTGTCCCTGGAGGTCATAGAGTCATAGAATAGAATCGTAGAATCAAGGAGGTTGGAAGACACTTCCAAGATCATCCAGTCCAACCTAGCACCCAGTCCTGTCCAGTCAACCAGACCATGGCACTAAGTGCCTCAGCCAGGCTTTGCTTCAACACCTCCAGGGACAGTGACTCCACCACCTCCCTGGGCAGCCCATTCCAAAGCAAAGAGTTCTCTGGCAAGAACTTCCTCCTAACATCCAGCCTATACCTCCCCTGGCACAACTGGAGACTGTGTCCCCTTGTTCTATTGCTGATGTTCAAAAGGAGGCTGGATGAGGCACTTGGTGCCATGGTTTAGTTAATTAGAATGTGTAAGGTGATATGTTGGACCAAATCATCTCCAAGGTCTTCTCCAACCTGGATAATTCTGTGAAATTAAATATCTAAAAAGGCAACCTCAGAAAATCAAATATTTTCTGCATAGCCCTTAAAAATGACAGATGGAACATTTGAAAATGTGATTCAGAATCTGGCATTCTGGGTTCTTAAAACAGGAGTTTGTCCTAACTACCTCTTATTCATTAAATAAATGGAAAAGAAATGTAGTGGTATTTCTGTATCTTTGAACAAAACATATCCCATAATAATTTATGGTGCTTGACAAATGCATGTAGGAACTTCTAGAAATCCCATTGCAGTTGTCTGAATTGATGTGACACTGCAAAGGAAAAGAGGGATGGGGAGAAAGGAAGCTATGCCAGGGATGGTCTAGGCTGGATGTTAGGAGGAAGAAGTTCTTCAGAGGAGGTCTAAGTTGGATGTTAGGAGGAAGTTGTTGGCAGAGAGAGTGATTGGCATTGGAATGGGCTGCCCAGGGAGGTGGTGGAGTCACCATCCCTGGAGGTGTTCAAGCAGAGCCTGGATGAGGCACTTAATGCCATGGTCTGGTTGATTGGCCAGGGCTGGGTGCTAGGTTGGACTGGATGAGCTTGGAGGTCTCTTCCAATCTGGTTCATTCTATGAACTGTAAATGTTTCCCTTCAGTTGAAGGAATTAAGGCCTTTCTAACAGAACTCTTTAATGGTACAGCTAGTTTTGCCCCACTGCCTGCCATTCTCCTTCCAAACACAATTTTAACACAGAAACCACAGCCCCATCTGGCAAGAGCCACACACATAAGAAGCACTTTCATCTCCCCACTTCCCCATTAATAGAAACATCACAGACCTCCATGTCACAGCCATCTCAAGGGACTCAGGCAGGTCCTAAGAGCTCCTTAGTGAACCAGTCAAGTTAGTGCCTGCTACATAAAAAGTGACTGTCCTGGATCTGGGTATCCATGAGCTTGCCAAGTGCTCGTGGTACGTCAGTCTGTATTGCCTTCCAATTGGAACCAACTGAATCTGCCTGAGGCACCTGCTGAGACCAAGGCTTTCAGATTCCTGCTCACAGGCACGATGGACAGGGGCAGAAAAGGGAACAGAAGGGTCTTAAAGCATCTCCAGAAAGAGCAAAGGCAGGCTTCTGTGACCTACTTAGGAAACACTGCAAAGTCAAGATGCCTGGAGGGAGAGTAAGTGGTCAGTGGTTCAAGCAAAGCCTCACATAACTGCTGGCCACATCAGGACTGGAAGGCTTCCTCCCTCCTCTGAAATCACCCAGTGCCTTCAAACCTTTTTTTCTGTACTGCCACTTAGAGCTGAATCCAACACAATTTTCTACCCTCCCAAAAACAACGAGGTTGAAACAGAAAACCAGGAGACCATGTGGAGCTTTTCTAAATTGCCTTTTTCCTTTGATGAGAAAAAGTGATTATGGTAAATTGTGTAGGAGAAGAAAGTACATGACTCATGATTCAATACTGTAGTACAGCAGGGAGGCAGAACTAAAGGGGAAGCAGAAAGGACAACAGCAGTGCTTTTAAACCAATAGTTTATATTGCTGCTTGTGGTTATGGTTTGATCAAAGGACATTTTCCAGCTTTTTGCCATGGTAGGATTGGGAAAACCTGACAAGAAAACCTTCACAACTCTTTCAGAACATACATGAAACTTATGTTGTAGGTTAAACAGAAATTAGATATTAAAGACTATATCCCTGGCCCAAGAAAACATTAAGGGGACACTGAAAATGGAGGATAAGAGCATCTTACTGGAATCATGAAATCAAGGACCTTTTAAAGAGCCCTGAGCAATGAGGCAGCAGTGTGCCCAGGTGAGCAGGAGAGCCAATGGCATCTTGGCCTGGCTCAGGAGCAGTGTGGCCAGCAGGACAAGGGAGGTTATTCTGCCCCTGTGCTCAGCACTTCTCAGGCCACACCTTGAGTGCTGTGTCCAGTTCTGGGCTACTCAATTCAAGAGAGATATTGAGGTGCTGGAAGGTGTCCAGAGAAGGGCAAGGAAGCTGGTGAGGGGCCTGGAACACAGCCCTGTGAGGAGAGGCTGAGGGAGCTGGGGGTGTGCAGCCTGCAGAAGAGGAGGCTCAGGGCAGACCTCATTGCTGTCTACAACGCCCTGAAGGGAGGCTGTAGCCAGGTGGGGTTGGTCTCTTCTGCCAGGCAAGCAGCAACAGAAGAAGGGGACACAGTCTCAGGTTGTGGTGGGGGAAGTATGGATCGGATGTGAGGAGAAAATTCTTGCCAGAGAGAGTGACTGGCATTGGAATGGGCTGCCCAGGGAGGTGGTGGAGTTGCCATCCCTGGAGGTGTTCAAGAGAAGATGGATGGGGCACTTAGTGCCATGGTCTGGTTGACTGGACAGGACTGGGTGCTAGGTTGGACTGGATGATCTTGGAGCTCTCTTATAACCTGGTTGATTCTATGATTCTACATAACTTATGCTGTAGGTTAAACAGAAATTATACATTAAAATCAAAAAAACTATATCCCTGGCTCAAGAAAACATTAAGGGGACACTGAAAATGGAGGACAAGAGCATCTTACTGAAATCATTAAAGTCAAGGACCTTTTCAAGAGCCCTGATCAATGATCCACCAACTGCCAACCTCTGTGATTCTGTGATTCTATGACTAAAATCCCAACAGATGTGCCCTTTTTACAAAGTCATTTTCCAGGTTGTGGCTAGGATGAAATGCCTTTTTAATTGCATGTGTGTTCACTCCTGTTGCTCCAGAAGTGTTTTCTGCACAGACTTACTATGAGATCAGAGTTTGCCAGGAAACAGTAAAGAAAAGTCATTGGACACAGAATATAAAAGGACCCTCTCAGACAGTTACACACTTTCCTCTGATGGAAAGTGAAGCTGTGCTTATAGGAGGGAAGAATTGGAATTAGCAACAAGTCCAAAAATGCAAACTCAGTATTAACACAACTGTATGTTAAGAAGAAGCAGCATTTCTGTCTTCTCATGCTGCAGTTTTGCTTTCATCCACAGTGGCAAGCTAGTCTGTGCCAAATTCAATGACCAGAACTTACACAAGGTGGAATATTTGGAAATATTAGTCCCCCCAAACACTGAAAAGATTCCCTGTCTGTGAAGCTCACAGCAAAGCCAAACTTCAAAACCCAAAGCTCATAACTGACAAAAGGCCATGGCATACAGACAGTACTAGGAGATAACTTCTGTGCTTTAATTATTTCTATTTATCTATTTCACTTGTTTCATTTCATGTGGATTTCCAAGGAGATTTTATGAAATTGGCCTGCAGTTATTCATTAATCTGCAAGGTGAGTCACCTTCCCACAAACATGGCAATGTCTGGGAAGGGACAGGAGGTGCATGCAAAAGGGCCAAAGCAGACAATGACCAAGGCAAGAGAGTAAGCACAACACAGGAGAAAAGCGAGACCTCAAAGGACAATGAGAGACATATGAAGAAGCAAAACTAGCAAGAGGCACTACAGAAAGATGTGCCTTAGAAATGGCAAATGGAACAAGCTAAAGCATGCAGTAGCTGGTAGGCAACAAAAGGAAAGAGCTCTCTGCTTGTAAAGCCACAATGCCTGTTCATGAATAAAGCCACAGCTATACAAGCTCGACAAACAATACAGTCATAGAGCAAGCTGAACCTCTCTTCAAGTCCTTACTTCCACAGCTTATATTCGACCTAACAATCAATTCTGCTAGGAGAACAAGACAGCACAGAGTGAACCTAAAGACATTCAATATCTTTATTGATGATCTAGACAAGGGGACCGAGTCCAGCATCAGTAAGTTTGCAGATGACAGCAAGCTAGGAGCAGGTGTGGAGCTGTTGGATGGTAGGAGAGGCTGGATGGGTGGGCAGAGGTCAGTGGGATGAAATTTAACAAGGCCAGGTGCAGGGTTCTATACTTTGGCCACAACAACCCCAAGCAGTGCTACAGGCTGTGGACAGAGTGAGAGAGATCAGCCAGGCAGAAATTGACTTGGAGGTACTGGCACATAGGAGGCTGAAGATGAGCCAGAAGTGTGCCCAGGTGGCCAAGACAGCCAATGGCATCCTGGGCTGGCTCAGGAGCAGTGTGGCCAGTAGGACAAGGGAGGTTATTCTGCCCCTGTACTCAGCACTGATCAGGCCACACCTTGAGTGCTGTGTCCAGTTCTGGGCTACACAATTCAAGAGAGATGTTGAGGTGCTGGAAGGTGTCCAGAGAAGGGCAACAAAGCTGGTGAGGGGCCTGGAGCACAGCCCTGTGAGGAGAGGCTGAGGGAGCTGGGGGCGAGCAGCCTGCAGCAGAGGAGGCTCAGGGCAGACCTCACTGCTGTCTACAACTCCCTGAAGGGAGGCTGTAGCCAGATGGGGTTGGTCTCTTCTGCCAGGCAAGCAGCAACAGAACAAGAGGACACAGTCTCAAGTCGTGCTGGGGGAAGTATGGATCAGACGTGAGGAGAAAATTCTTGCCAGAGAGAGTGATTGGCATTGGAATGGGCTGCCCAGGGAGGTGGTGGAGTCACCATCCCTGGAGGTGTTCAAACAAAGACTGGATGGGGCACTTAGTGCCATGGTCTAGTTGACTAGACAGGACTGGGTGCTAGGTTGGACTGGATGATCTTGGAGGTCTCTTCCAACCTGGTTGATTCTATGATATGAACTGAGCAGAGACAAGAAGCTTGAGGCAGGGTATCTGTACTGATGAGGTAACAAATTATGTACAATAGGCTGTAGCATCCTGGCAGCCAAAGGGAGGGGAGACCTTGATTGATGTTCCTGTCTAGCCAAGCAGAATGAGTAGCTGGCTCACATCTACTCAGAGGCAAGGCTGAATGAAGGCCAACAGGTTAATAAGATTTAGGCTCTTTCAGTCCTGTGAGCTGCTAGGTCCTATTAATTTTCACGTAAACAATGTCAGTGGGAGACAGGTCCACAATTATGTTGTCTCTATAAAAAATGTCCAGTCTTGGAAAGTAAAAGTCTGCTTCACTATCTGGAGCCACTGAGGTTTTTACTAAATTAGAGCTCAATTACAATGAGCATTTTAGATGTTAACTCTAAAATCAAAATCTCATTTAAAGAGTTTTTAAATTACTGTCACAAACTAAAGCAAATCTAAAAAGAAAGAAAATAACTTAAACTTTTTTTTAAAGGACAATTACATACTCTGGGATTACTTTTCTTTTTGGTCAGCAGGATATTTACTATCAAAATGAGTCCTTCACACAGGTTGTTAAATATAAAGCATCTTTACAAGCACACTAACACTTCAAATTAGTTTCTGGTTTATTAGGCTTAAATTCTCAGCTTCTATACCTTGTTCTGTGTTGTCCTGGTGATGTTTATTTCCTAATTCATCTTGAAGTCTTTTGTGACTTTCAGTAATCAGTTCACATCATCTAAATTTTGTCCAAAGTGTCAGAATAGATATTCTGAGGTACAATGATTTATATTGTTCCTGGTGGGGCAATAACCCTTGTGCTCCTCCTCCTGTTGTGTTAGATGAGCAAACAGTAAGGGTTTGGTCCCAACAAAGCCTTGAGGGCTAGGGGGCTTAGCACCATGAGCCAGGTGCTGCCCTCAATGTGCCTGCCTGGTCAAAGGAGGCACCAAGCTTTGAATTCCTTGGCCAGAACAATGATGCTAGTGCCTATTGGCCAGTTTGGTTTTCAAACTGAAGTATTTAAAGGGGGATGATTTAGAAAACCACACCTTTCTGCATCCTGCCTTCAGCACAGAGCCTTCCTGCCTCTCACCATTGGCAGCTTGTTAAAGGCAGCCTGTAGAAGCCCTTCTTATTATTCTTCACATCCCTTGCCAGGTTCAGATTCAGCCACACCCTGGCCCTCCTGACCTGATTTCTATACAACCAGGCAGCATCACTGTGCTTCTCCCAAGATACCTGTCCCTAAAATTTACACTCCTCATTTTTTTTCTGAGAGTTCATATTTCTGGATGCAGTGATCCCATATTTAGAATCACAAAATCAACCAGGTTGGAAGAGACCTCCAAGCTCAGCCAGTCCAACCTAGCACCCAGCCCTGGCCAAGCAACCAGACCATGGCACTAAGTGCCTCAGCCAGGCTTGGCTTCAACAACTTCAGGAATGGCAACTCCACCACCTCCCTGGGCAGCCCATTCCAATGCCAATCACTCTCTCTGGCAAAAACTTCTTCCTAGCATCCAGCCTAGACCTCCTCTGACACAACTTGAGACTGTGTCCCCTTGTTCTGTTGCTGGTTGTCTGACAGAAGAGACCAAACCCACCTGGCTACAGCCTCCCTTCAGGTAGGGAGGTTCTATGATTCTATTCTTCTATCTGGTGTTTCTCTAAAGACACCAGATACAAGAGTTTCATTTTGCCCAACGTGTAATTAAGACCACAGAAGACTAAGTGCCAGATTCAAAAAACCCAAGGTTGTGTGCCTCATTCTAAAATTGTCACTGCCAACCTGATCCACTGGCAGCCATTTACCCCTGGAGACACCAAAAGCCTTAAATGTGACCTGAGAAACATCCCACCTGAGATCTACCCCTGCATGTGTGTTTAGCCTGGAGAAGAGGAGGCTCAGGGGTGATCTTATTACTGTCTACAACTACCTGAAGGGGCATTGGAGCCAGGTGGGGGGTGGCCTCTTCTCCCAGGCAACCAGCAATAGAACAAGGGGACACAGTCTCAAGTTGTGCCAGGGGAGGTATAGGCTGGATGTTAGGGGGAAGTTCTTCACAGAGAGAGTGATTGGCATTGGTATGGGCTGCCCAGGGAGGTGGTGGAGGCACCGTCCCTGGGGGTCTTCAAGCAAAGCCTAGCTGAGGCACTTAGTGCCATGGTCTAGTTGATTGGATAGGGCTGGGTGATAGGTTGGACTGGATGAGCTTGGGGGTCTCTTCCAACCTGGTTGATTCTATGGTTCTATGTGCTCAGAGCTACCTACATCACATATGCTACATTGTGTGTGTGACACTTCACATCTTTCTATGAGAGACCACCTCACACAGACACAGCCACGTCTGCTTTTTGAGGTACTACTGGGGGAAGCAACAGCAGGGTGCAGTTGTGTATCATAGGACATTCATAAGAAATCATCAGTTTGACCATCATGCAAGAGAATGCAAAATTCATAGCCAGAGAGAAAAGAGGGGGGGGGAAATTACTCTTATGAAGTAATCAAAGGTAGTCATTTAGAAAGCTCAGGTCTGCGCTTACTGGAGGGGTACTGAAAGACCATTAAAGGACCCTTCCAACCCAACTCATTCTATGATTCTATGGAGACAGCACTCTCTAGACCTGAGGCAGACAGCTTTTCTGATGTATGGTGTTGAAATAGATCCCAGATCTAGAGATTTCCACTGGGCTAGTTCCTGAGGCTCTCTGTATGACAACAAAAAGAATCTTCCACAGCCTGCCACAAGAAGCTAACAATTAAAATATGTACAACAGAAACTCAGTTTCATACAATAATTATGATGTGGAGCAGGGTCAATGCAAGAGGAGTGTAAGGACAGAAGTAACCTGAACAATTTTGCAATCCACTGAACAAACTGAAATGCAACTCTTTCAGAGACTGAATTATTAGGTCGTTACGGTCAGACAGTTCTCACAATTTCTCACTTAATTCTACACAGTGATGCTAGGTGATTTCTGTAGTGCTTATTATGAACAATCTGTCCAATATGTGATACTGCAGAATGTTTTCATTCAGTTCAAGAGGATTCTGACACCAGTGCAGAAACCATTATGAGCACTAAACCATCAGTCCTGCTTGCATGTACATATCTGAAAACCTAAATGTAGAACGATGCATCTGAGGGCATGCATGCATGTTTACTGCACTTGATTAGCATAGAATCACAGAATCAGCCAGGTTGGAAGAGACCTCCAAGATCATCCAGGCCAACCTAGACCCAGCCCCATCCAGTCAACCAGACCATGGCACTGAATGCCTCATCCAGGCTTTTCTTGAACACCTCCAGGGATGGTGACTCCACCACCTCCTTGGGCAGCCCATTCCAATGCCAATCACTCTCTCTGACAACAACTTCCTCCTAACATCCAGCCTAGACCTCCCTTGGCACAACTTGAGACTGTATCCCCTTCTGTTGCTGGTTGCCTGGGAGAAGAGACCAACCCCACCTGGCTACAGCCTCTGTACCGGTAGTTGTAGACTACCTTGTAGATTGTCACAGGACCACAGGATGTTAGGGGTCGGAAGGGACTCAAAGAGATCATAGAATCATAGAATCAACCAGGTCGGAAGAGACCTCCAAGATCATCCAGTCCAACCTAGCACCCAGCCCTATCCAATCAACTAGACCATGGCATCATCAAGCCCAACCCCCCTGCCAGAGCAGGACAATCCCATCTAACACAGACCACAGACGAACACATCCATACAGGCCTTGAAAGTCTCCAGAGGAGGAGATCCACAACCTCCCTGGGGAGCCTGTTCCAGTGCTCTGTGACCCATACAGTAAAGAAGTTCCCCCTTGTGTTGAGGCAGAACCTCTTTTTCTCAATGATCCAATTATGGATCATTGAAACTAGCAAACGCCCTCCACCATCATCTGGACCTGAGCACTGCTGTGAAAAAAAAATGTAATATTCATCTTTTTAAAATAAATGAAGATACTGCCCCATTGTTCAGCCTCTTTGCATCTCCACTCAAATCAAAAAGTTGACATCCTGTGATTGCATTTCAGCACTTGGAGAAGTCATGCACCGAAAAATAATCTCTTACCTTCTAGATCTTCCTTTTCAAAATGTGTTTTGAGAATGGAACGAGTTCCACCTCTATCCACAACAGCCTCTTCATCATTTCTCTGCAAAACAGATTGAAAAGGACAAGTAAGCTGCTTCTCATTTGGAAACCACTGTAAAGACTGCATATAGTACTATGAAACAGATTCTTTTTAGCATAGCAGAATCTTCTTCCTACTCAGAAAGAAAAAAGTTTATATGAATTTAATTTTCCTTACTAAAATATATTCCTTTTCCATCATTTTTTAATTGAAGTCTGATTAAAGCTCAATTTGATGTGAAGTTCTGCTAAAACCTGCAAGACAATGGATAAACATCAGATACTAGGCACTAATAAAAACATGAGGACCTGAGAGGACATAAGGACAACGAAGGACATGAGCTATGTCTGGTTCAGGCAGGTTTTCTCTTGTACTCTTGAAGAAAGGGAGATTGCAGATGTGTTTTTTGGCTTTGGGATCCTGAGATACACACAGAATTCCCAAATTACTGGTACTAACAGTTTCTACTTTGGCAAAGGTAGAGAATGACACTCAGGAATAATATGGTAAGAAAACTCCAATACCATGGAAAACAGTTGTGGCTTACTGCTAAGTTGCAAAGCTTTTGCTGCTCTTTACAAACATCAAGTTGTAATGATATTAAAGGCAGAGAGCCCACCCTAATATCAGAAACAGAAAGGCTCTTCTTCCTCAGGCTGTATATTTCATGTTTGATTTTATACTATAGTCATACATTCACTTCAGCTGTAATCTCTACTGCATTGCATACCATAGAATGGTTTGGGCTGAAAGGGACCTTAAACACCATCTAGTTCCAACTGCTCAGCCACGGGCAGAGACATCTTCCACTTCAGCAGACTGCTTGAGGTCCCATCCAACCTGAACCCTTCCAGGGATGGAAGTGGCTCTCTGGGCAATCTGTTCCAGTGCCCCATCATCCTCACAGTAAAGATTTTCTTCGTAATATCTGCTCTAAATCTACCCTCATTTAGTTTAAAGTCATGACCCCTCAACCTTCAGAATGGATGTGAGGAGGAAGTTGTTCAGCATGAGAATCATAGAATCAATCAGGTTGGAAGAGACCTCCAAGATCATCCAGTCCAACCTAGCACCCAGCCCTATCCAGTCAACTAGACCATGGCACTAACTGCCTTTTCCAGAGCCTGGAATGGGTTGCCCAGGGAGGTGGTTGAGGCCCCATGGCTGGAGGTGTTTAAGGCCAGGCTGGCTGAGGCTGTGTGCAGCCTGCTCTAGGGTAGAGTGTCCTTGCCCATGGCAGGCGGGTTGGAACTAGATGATCCTTGTAGTTCCTTCCAGCCCTGACTGATTCTATGAACCTAACACTGTACTTCCTCAATAAAGAGTACCTCCCCAGCTTTTCTGTAGGCCACCTTTAGGAACTGCAAGGCTGTTAAAAGGATGTGCCATGTGACAAATTAAGCACTCAGGCTAAAAAAGCTACAGAAATTAGTTATTTTGGCTGCCTCTGACATTAAAAATAAACATCACATTGCCCTAAGTAGAGAACTCTTTTGGGAGTTCAGCAGCTGGGCACTGGATGCTGTGCTAAAACAAATATTGGCTTCACTATGAGTCTGACACCATATAGAACCACCTTCTAAATATAGCATCCACTTCACAGTTTTCAGTGCATGGTAATGAAGGGGGAAAAAAAGGATTAATTATACCAAAAAACTCAATTAATATATGTCATTAGTGGAAGAGTTTCAGTAAGGTGCTCGACTGCACTAAATAAAATGTCTATCTTAAGGAATCACAGAATCAACCAGGTTGGAAGAGACCTCCAAGATCATCCAGTCCAATCTAGCACCCAGCCCTAGCCAGTCAACCAGACCATGGCACTAAGTGCCTCATCCAGGCTTTGCTTGAACACCTCCAGAGATGGTGACTCCACCACCTCCCTGGGCAGCCCATTCCAATGCCAATCACTCTCTCTGTGAAGAACTTCTGAAGCAAGGGGATTTAAATACCACCATTAAATGTTATATATATTCTGTATCATATATTTATTCTATACATTCATTCTATATATGGAATGAAACAGAGTATAGCAAGAAATAAAAGTGCATAAGCAACTCTTCTTTAAGAGCCTATGCTCCAGGGGAAACGATTCACATGGAGAGCTGGATGTCACGCAGTCTGGATCTAAGCTTTTGTTTCAGGCTCCTCTCTTTTACAAAAATAGCTACCATGCTGTAACTATCTTCTGCAGAAAATTCCTAGGAACATGTCAGCAGCAAGCATCTGGGCTGTTAAAGAGGCCTGAGAGTCTTACAGTGTCTTTATTAGAACTTTCTTGCAGATAATAGCATGCAACTGAAAGCTGACAATAGGGGAAAGGCCTATTGAAACTTGGTTTAATAATTCAGGATTAGCTAATAATCTATTAAGCTGTACTAGGGCACTACAATGTCACACAAACCATTTGATCATCTTAGTTTAGTTAAATAAGTCCACTATTTTATGCACTTAAGACATAGCTGAGCCTGTTTGCCATGCTAGCATGATGCCATGCCTCTGGGTGAGTGATCTTATTACTGTCTACAACTACCTGAAGGGGCATTATAGCCAGGTGGGGGGTGGCCTCTTCTCCCAGGTAACCAGCAATAGAACAAGGGGACACAGTCTCCAGTTGTGCCAGGGTAGGTATAGGCTGGATATTAGGAAGAAGTTCTTCACAGAGAGAGTGATTGGCATTGGAATGGGCTGCCCAGGGAGGTGGTGGAGGCACCGTCCCTGGGGGTCTTCAAGCAAAGCCTGGCTGAGGCACTTAGTGCCATGGTCTGGTTGATTGGATAGGGCTGGGTGCTAGGTTGGACTGGATGATCTTGGAGGTCTCTTCCAACCTGCTTGATTCTATGATTCTATTAGGCATGATAGCAAAGGGCAAGTACTACAAGCCACATGAGAAGTAATGGCATTCTGGCATAAGACAGCCTTCAGTACTTTACTGATTCTGAAAAGGCCTTGGGGAAGCAATAATAAGAGAAATTTACAATGAGGAAATATTAAACTGTTGGACAGTTTAAAACATTTGCAGATCCTCATCTAAATAGAAATGAATTCATTAATATTTATCAAAATATGCTCATACACTTTGACTTCTCCTTTCCCATGTGTTCAGTTTTCAGCTTCTGGCACTCCTGTTCTTCTTCCCTGCCTCTGTTTCCTGTAATGTCACAGCAAGTCTCAGCCTTCCCTCATTCTCAGAAGTGGCTTTATTCCATTAATATTGCAAGGAAAAACAGCTTAATTGGGAGCATTGTGATCTTGCCAATTCACTTGTCAAACTCTGTGCAAAGGCCAATTAAACAGCCCTGCACTCTCTCCTTTTATTCCCAGGGAGCAGTATGAAAGTTACCTTGCATTTACCAGCACAGAAGTCACACTGCATTTAGTCTAGAAGTAATGTGTGAGTCCTGTACTGCCTCCTTGGAGAAGGGAATGAAGGGCTCACTACTACTTCACTGCCATTAGGCTTTTGCTTCATTGCAGGTAAGTACTACTGCAATACAAGTAAAAGGAGTGGCAACTCCACTTTCTCGTGGTGACTGGAGACAAGAAACAATTGCTAATAAAAAGCAGAGCATTACTAGAAAGTCAGGAAAGCTACAACATTATTCTAAGTGCTGCAATAAACAAGAGTCTGAAACTCTTCAGTATAAGCACACAACAACCCCAAGCAGCACTATAGGCTGGGGACTGAGTGGCTGAGAGCAGCCAGGAGGAAAGGGACCTGGGGGTACTGATAAATAGTAGCTGAAGATGAGCCAGCAGTGTGCCCAGGTGGCCAAGAGAGCCAATGGCATCCTGGCCTGCATCAGGAACAGTGTGGCCAGCAGGACAAGGGAGGTTATTCTGCCCCTGTACTCAGCACTGGTCAGACCACCCCTTGAGTACTGTGTCCAGTTCTGGGCTCCTCAGTTCAAGAAAGATGTTGAGGTGCTGGAACATGTCCAGAGAAGGGCAATGAAGCTGGTGAGGGGCCTGGAGCACAAATCCTGAGGAGAGGTTGAGGGAGCTGGGGGTGTTTAGCCTGGAGAAGAGGAGGCTCAGGGGTGATCTTATTACTGTCTACAACTACCTGAAGGGGCATTGTAGCCGGGGGGGGGTGGCCTCTTCTCCCAGGCAACCAGCAATAGAACAAGGGGACACAGTCTCAAGTTTTGCCAGGGGAGGTATAGGCTGGATGTTAGGAAGAAGTTCTTCACAGAGAGAGTGATTGGCATTGGAATGGGCTGCCCAGGAAGGTGGTGGAGGCACCGTCCCTGGGGGTCTTCAAGAAAAGACTGGATGGGGCACTTAGTGCCATGGTCTGGTTGATTGGATAGGGCTGGGTGCTAGGTTGGACTGGATGATCTTGGAGGTCTCTTCCAACCTGGTTGATTCTATGATTCTATGATTCTAATATGATTCTAAGTGCTGCAATAAACAAGAGTCTGAAACTCTTCAGTATAAGCAAGACTCACCACAAAACAATTCTGGAAGGCAAAATTCATGTTCTGCATTATTCTTAACACACTAAGCCACAACCAACCTCCACATTTAACATCCTCAAAGCCAGGAATGCTCTGCAGTTTTGCCCGTGGCTACAACAAGGCATGAAAAGTATTTTTATTCCCCATGCCATTTTTATGTTAGGTGTTTTCAACCCATTTGATGACGATGATGAAGGTCAGAACTTGTACAAAGCACACAAAACCGCCAGGACTGAGGTATTCAAACCATAATGACATAATGCAGCAGTCTGCAAACAAATGTGTGGACACACTGACCAGGTAAGAGTCCTTGGAACTGTCCATAACTGCAATGAGTTGCTTGCTGAGTCAGGTGAACAGTGTGGTCTACTGCTTAAAGCATGGGAGAGGGATCCAGGAAGTCCCCGAGCGCTAATCTTGGATCTGCCACTGACTTGCTGTTTGGCCTTGGAAAAGTCACTTAACCTCTGTGCCTCAGCTTCCCCATCTGTAAAATAGGGATAATAATACTTACTTATCTACCTTCCTCACCGTGCTGCACTATGCTGTCAGATTCATACAGCATTTCACAACTGTAAAGCACTACAGAAGGGCTAAATCATTCCATTTAGAAAGTGCACAGTTTACTCACGTGAAGAGATAATGATGAACAACAACAGATTCACAAAAATCAACATTTAGGCATAAAATGGGATGCTTTTTTTTGGTTTTTTTGGATGCCAAACCAATATACATCAATACCTCACAATAATTTTACAGTGTACAGCTTCGACAACTTAATTGCACAAAGTTTATGACAATGTAATTAGACAAAGTTTACATAAAAATAGATAGCCTGGACTTGCTTTCTGTTGGTTTCATTCAGGAGCAAGGCTACAGAAGCCAGTGGGGAGAGTATTTCAGTGAAGCTGTGATCAAAGCACAATAAGCTTGGCCATATGTATTTATCAATCACCTCACATTTCTCTTTTTCATTATATTTATCCCTATTTTGTGGG
The DNA here is from genome assembly GCF_015220805.1 of Pogoniulus pusillus. Classification (NCBI taxonomy): domain Eukaryota; kingdom Metazoa; phylum Chordata; class Aves; order Piciformes; family Lybiidae; genus Pogoniulus; species Pogoniulus pusillus. The sequence continues at coordinate 47,199,333 of NC_087265.1, forward strand.
GGTTATGTAATTGTCAGCCAATGATAAACCTAAAATGTAGGCACAACACCATTTCATAGAATCAGGCAGGGTTGGAAGGGACCACAAGGAGCAGCCAGTTCCAACCCCCCTGCCATGGGCACAGACACCCTACCCTAGAGCAGGCTGCACACAGCCTCAGCCAGCCTGGCCTCAAACACCTCCAGCCATGGGGCCTCAACCACCTCCCTGGGCAACCCAGTCCAGGCTCTCACCACTCTCCTGCTCAACAACTTCCTCCTCACCTCCATTCTGACTCTCCCCACCTCCAGCTCTGCTCCATTCCCCCCAGTCCTGTTGCTCCCTGACAGCCTCAAAAGTCTCTCCCCAGCTATTTTGCAGGCCCCCTTTAGATATTGGGAGGCCACCAGAAGGTCACCTGGGAGCCTCCTCTTCTGCAGCCTGCACAGCCCCAACTCTTTCAGTCTGTGCTCACAGCAGAGCTGCTGCAGCCCTCTGAGCATCCTCCTGGCCCTTCTCTGGACACGCTCCAGCACATTCACATCTTTGTTGTAATGGGGGCTCCAGATCTGGATACAGCTTCTCTAAAGCAATATAATATCTGCAAACACACAGCAGAAGAAAAAATATGTCTGGAATAAGAGAGTAAGAAAAGCTGAGGCTTTCAAATGGAATCCACCACCTCCTTAGAGAGCAGGGATCAGCTTACTCCATGATTTCACCTCTCCCATTTCTCTAACAAATGCTGAAAAGACCTTCAACGTGCAGCAGCATCTGCTGCACATATCTTGCAGGGAAAATGTATTTTAATGAAGGAGTCTCATAAAAGCAGTTGTTTCTACTTCTGTCCTTCATATTACAAGTCTCAATATAGCAGTGAGTGTAGAAAAACAGACCATAAAGTCATACCCTGCATCCTTTATGGGGCAACTGCACATGGTAACATTGAAAAGCATCTGAACAGAACTAAAAGGAAATAAACTACCCTCCAAGACTTTTGGCTTCTTGTTTTGGTATGCAGTCATGAAGAAAATGGATTACTAGGAGTAGTGATTTTCAGCTTTCTTATCAGAGCATAAAGTTAGGCTGCAGCTGTTGCCAAGAATGTGTGTGTTGGAAGGAACAGAAGTGATCATAGAATCAACCAGGATGGAAGAGACCTCCAAGATCATCCAGTCCAACCTAGCACCCAGCCCTACCCACTCAACCAGACCATGGCACTAAGTGCCTCATCCAGGCTTTTCTTGAACACCTCCAGGGACAGCAACTCCACCACCTCCCAGGGGATCAAGACTAAGAAACAAAGAACAAATGGCTGAAGTGCCCTGTCCACTGATGCACTGATAAAGATCACTACCACAGCTGTTTCAAAGCTAGACAAACGAGCTCCTGGAAAGCCTCCCAAACTGACCTTTTTTAGATAGGACACAGCCCTAACTGCAATTCATAATGCAAAGAAGCTAATCCTTAAATCTCCCCTTGTGTACTGCCTTTCCATGCTTCAGAATAGTGTCATTAATGCAGAAACTACACATTTAGAGGTGAGAATTACCATTTTATGACAAATACTTTCAGGTGACTTTAGTTATAGCTTTTATAAACAGGCTATACTTTGTGGTTGATGACTGAGTGGAATGAAGAAATCCTTCCAAAGGTGGACCCATATAAAGGCATTCAACACATATAGAAGCACAGAATTGTTTGGGGTGGAAGAGCCCTTAAAAATCATCTAGTTACAGCCCCCCTTGACATGGGCAGGGACATCTTCCACTAGACCAGATTGCTTAAGACTCCATCCAACTTAGAACACTTAGAATCATAGAATCAACCAGGTTGGAAGAGACCTCCAAGATCATCCAGTCCAACCTAGCACCCAGCCCTAGCCAATCAACCAGACCATGGCACTAAGTGCCCCATCCAGGCTTTTCTTGAAGACCCCCAGGGACGGTGCCTCCACCACCTCCCTGGGCAGCCCATTCCAATGCCAATCACTCTCTCTGTGAAGAACTTCTTCCTAATATCCAGCCTATACCTACCCTGGCACAACTGGAGACTGTGTCCCCTTGTTCTATTGCTGGTTGCCTGGGAGAAGAGGCCACCCCCCACCTGGCTACAATGCCCCTTCAGGTAGTTGTAGACAGTAACAAGATCACCCCTGAGCCTCCTCTTCTCCAGGCTAAACAGGCTAAACTTCCAGGGAAAGAGCATACACAACCTCTCTGGGCAGCCTGCTCAAGTATCTCCCAGCCCTCACAGTAAGGAGCTTCTTTTTTACAGCTGATCTAAATCCAGTTTCTGTAAGTTTAAAATCATTACTCCTCATTCTATCACTACATGCTTTTGCCCTGGCATTGATTGACCTATGTGTAGGACTTCACACTTTGCTTTAGTGAAGCCTACCTGAAGGGTAGCCAGGTGGGGTTGGTCTCTTCTGTCAGGCAAGCAGCAACAGAACAAGGGGACACAGTCTCAAGTTGTGCCAGGGGAGGCAGGAGGTCTAGGCTGGATGTTAGGAGGAAGTTCTTCACAGAGTGACTGGCATTGGAGTGGGCTGCCCAGGGAGGTGGTGGAGTCCCCATCCCTGGAGGTGCTGAAGAAAAGCCTGGCTGAGGCACTTAGTGCCATGGTCTGGTTGATTGCATAGGGCTGGGGGATAGGTTGGCCTGGGTGATCTTGGAGGTCTCTTCCAACCTGGTTGATCCTGTGATTCTATGGTATTCTATACCATATTCCTGATATTCTGGATGACAAGCTGGTAGATTATTTATATATTCAAAGTATTCACTAAAAGGGGAAAACCAATACATCATCTTAAAACCCACTGTTGCATATATTGGACACTGGAATGGGCTGCCCGGGGAGGTGGTGGAGTCGCCGTCCCTGGAGCTGTTCAAGGCAGGATTGGACGTGGCACTTGGTGCCATGGTCTAGCATTGAGCTCTGTGGTAAAGGGTTGGACTTGATGATCTGTGAGGTCTCTTCCAACCCTGATGATACATCGTACAAGCTACCTGGACACTGCACAAAAACTCACTGAAAATCACCTTACAGCAGACACAATAATGTAAAACAATAAACATACATTGGAAAATAGGAAAGTGTCAGGACAGTAGGAAGCTATTAAATAGTTGCAATGAATACAGTTTGCTGTTCTCAGCAGTTACTCTGTTCCACTGGTACAACAGTTGGTGCTAATATATTTTGAACAGACAAACCAATTAACATTACAATTTTCACTTTATAAAGAAAATGAGAAATTATTTCTTTACTGAATCCTTCTAATTTTTTTCTCATACCTGGCTACATTTATTTGCTTTCTCTGATAGCTTGTCACGATTTTCACTAAACTGGATGATTGTTTTGCTTTGAAATGCAACACAAAAACCACCTACAAAGAGTTTTTCAGGATTTTTAAAACTTCAGGTAAAATCCATTCCCTTTTAAATTAAATTCTTCCTTTTTAAATTAAATTCCTACCTTTTCAATTAAATTCCTAATGCCCCCACAGCACAAATAGCAACATAACCAAAGCAAATCCTTTTTCAGCACCTTCCTAGCCTTAAAATTTACAGCAGAGCAGAAGCCATTTTGCTTTCTTCTGCACTAGAAGCTATGCATGTGACACAGCCACTGACTCATAAAGATAATAACCATAGTATTAATTACTTCTTCATTTAAGGCAGTTATTGATGATCAGACAACCTACATAATTCTCAAATGCCATCTGGAACTCAGGAATGCCTTTCATCATAAATCATTAAATACTGCACTGCTATAAATAACAGAAAGTGTAACACAAAATTATTTTGCCTTATCAATAGAGATAATTTAAGATAGAAGTCTGTGATATATTCGTTGCTGTTCATACACTGTATTATAAAGGTAGTAGTATAAACCTTGTGTATTCACTGTTCTGTATCCACCTTTCTGTACCCACCTTCCTGTATTCTCCTTTCTGTATCCACCTTTCTGTATTCTCCTTTCTGTATTTCTCCTTTCTGTATGCACCTTTCTGTATCCTCCTTTCTGTATTTCTCCTTTCTGTATCCACCTTTCTGTATTTCACCTTTCTGTATCCTCCTTTCTGTATTTCTCCTTTCTGTATCCACCTTTCTGTATTTCTCCTTTCTGTATCCTCCTTTCTGTATCCCTCCTTTCTGTATCCACCTTTCTGTATTCTCCTTTCTGTATTTCTCCTTTCTGTATTTCTCCTTTCTGTATCCACCTTTCTGTATTCTCCTTTCTGTATCCACCTTTCTGTATTCTCCTTTCTGTATCCACCTTTCTGTATTTCTCCTTTCTGTATTCTCCTTTCTGTATCCCTCCTTTCTGTATCCACCTTTCTGTATTCTCCTTTCTGTATCCCTCCTTTCTGTATCCCTCCTTTCTGTATCCCTCCTTTCTGTATTCTCCTTTCTGTATCCACCTTTCTGTATTCTCCTTTCTGTATCCACCTTTCTGTATTTCTCCTTTCTGTATTCTCCTTTCTGTATCCCTCCTTTCTGTATCCACCTTTCTGTATTCTCCTTTCTGTATCCCTCCTTTCTGTATCCCTCCTTTCTGTATCCCTCCTTTCTGTATTCTCCTTTCTGTATCCACCTTTCTGTATTCTCCTTTCTGTATTCTCCTTTCTGTATCCTCCTTTCTGTATCCACCTTTTTGTATTTCTCCTTCCTGTATTCTCCTTTCTGTGTTCACCCTTCTGCATCCACCCTTCAAATGGGCTGCAATGCAATTCTAATCATTGATATGAACATTACATACATACTATATCACGATCACCTTCTCAGTCTGAAGATATTCCAGCATTATCCCTTTGTGTTGTACTTATTTCACAGACTCATTGCATGGTATCTGGATTTTTAAGATGATTTTGGCTAAATTTAGCTTGATATTTCTGTATCTTTAATAATGCCATCCTTAAAGAAAAGTGAGTTATGTGAACTCGGGAGATGCCAAGAGTATATTGGAAGTATCCTGAAAAGACAATTAACCTAAATGGCTACAGAGCTATTAGATGTAGATGGATGCCTCCCTGTTGTGTGAGGCAATTCACTGGTGACTGCCACGTTCAGCCTTGTCCTCTAAACTGTCCTTGAGCACAGACACACAAAACTGGTTTAATGCAAAACTGTGCATACAAACTATTCAGATGCTAGGCTTCTTTTCTCTTTCTGAAGAAAAGCACAGGAGAAAAAAAAGAAATCTTCAAATATTATTATGTTTGACTGCTTACATCTCACATAATCATATTTAGCAATCTTTTGGAATGGAAAGCACAATGAACTTCATCTTCCTGATGAAATACAACCAGCGACACTGCACCATCCTTTCCCCCTCTATCCACCTGTCAAGGAAGTCCCTTCAAAACACGTTTAAAATGCAGCAAGGTCTGAAGAATTCTCTTTAAATGTTCCTTTAATTGTACTGGGTTCATGGCAGCCTTCTGCAGTAGTCACTACTAGTTAATATAAAGCAGAGATTCCTTTTGGTCAGCTCTATTCCACATCGTTCAAGCTACGCAACAAAGTAGACAGCAATTAGTTATCATTCTGGATTTGCATCTTCCCCAGGGCTGCCTGTCATATGCATAAAAACATCCTGCTCTGTTTCCTTTTCCCTCTTTCCTCTTTTTATAGCAAAAGCAAAGGCACTATTCAGCATGACTCAATAAATACCATCTTCTGCAGTGCTGCTAAAAACTGCACTAACCAGCACTGGCTCCAGAGAAACGATTTGCTACTGACCAGAGACTGAGCACACATTTAATGTAATCTGTGCAGTTCCACAGCAACACAGATAAGCACTGCAGACACTAAATCTAAGCACATTCTGCTGCTGCAAATGGAATGAAATGAAACACAAGCAGAAAAACGCACAGGGAAATAAAACAAAGCAGATTTGCAGACAAGTAAATGCTCACTAATACCTGTAATTCCTGTGTTTATCTACACTGAAGCATCCTGTGTTGCCTTGTATACTGCTGTGTACAACACAGCTACCATAAACTGAGGCATAAATGAAAGCATAATCATTAAAGTGTTTCCTTGCCATTTGATAAGGAATACTCTCTCTTAGAAAAGCCACTTTAGGCAGTAACAATACATCTCTTACATTTGCAAGGCAAACACATGACTTTGTCAAGTCTTTATACACATATTCAGCTGAAGACAAGATCTCTATTTAAAGAAAACAGCAAATCAGGGTGAAATAGTAACTTGTTGCAGTAGCTAGATGTCCACCTTTCCCTGTTGGCACTCTCCCACCAGAAAATGACCCTATTGTGCTAACAGCTGCAGCAACAAAGCTGAGAGGGAGGGTGAAGAAGAGGAAAACAACCAAACCCAGAACATTTCCACTCAAAAGGCTTCTTGTCAGCTGCTCTGTTCAACAGCATGAAGATGTCTGTGAAGGCTTCACCCAAGGACCAAATGAGATTTACTTTTAGCTTGTCTAGGCTCTCTCTTGGCCCCGGGCCGGATGCGGATGGATCCAGGATAACAGCACTATTTAGATGTAGTTAGAAGTTCAACGTGACAAGGTTAGCCTAACAGGCTATAGGATATTAGCTGCTGGGCAGGGAACAGAAATAAAGCAAGTTAATTTCTAGTTTCTTAATCAGCAGTAAGATACATCAAGGTTGAAGTTTGATACACTTCCCATCCCAAAGGATTTGCTTTCAAGTCTCAGGAAAAAATATGCTTTCAGATTTCTTTAACTAGAAGTAGGGTCAGGGAGAAGAAACATAGAAGGCAATCTTCTGGCAGCAGTTATCCATGTGGAAGTAGAAAGTGCAAAGAAGGAACGAGGTCATGACCAACTTATCAGAACCTGTTTTAACAGTAGCTACAAGAGCAGCACTCTTCCTTTACAGCCACAAAAATACAGGCTGGAATCTGCATCTTTTACCTAAACCCATGTCAACCATGGCTCAAAACAGGTTTTTCCCACACACACACACTGGAAGCCAAGATGATCAACAATAGATCAACTGCCCACCTCAAGAACACTGATACAATGTTCAGGGATTCTTATCACAGAATCAACAAGGTTGGAAGTGACCTCCAAGATCCTCCAGTCCAACCTATCATCTAAGTCTGCTCTAGCCCAGTTTTCACACAAATTAAAGCGAAAAGCATAAATGAGAGGATGGCATTTTTTTGCCCGAGTGCAAAGGCTCCTTTGGCCACAGAGATTCACCAATCAAAATGGCATCTGCAAAACTGTCTGACCATATTAGATGACCCCAGAGCTTGCTCACCCTTACTGGGGCAAGACACCAACAGGTACCTAAACACCTGTGGGTACCTGTTTATCACTTTGGGATGGGACATAATCATATCATAGAATCAAGCAGGTTGGAAGAGACCTCCGAGATCATCCAGTCCAACCTAGCACCCAGCCCTAGCCAGTCAACCAGACCATGGCACTAAGTGCCTTACCCAGGCTTTCCTGAACACCTCCAGGCACAGTGACTCCACCACCTCCCTGGGCAGCCCATTCCAATGCCAATCACTCTCTCTGCCAACAACTTCCTCCTAACATCCAGCCTATACTTTCCCTGGCACAACTTGAGACTGTGTCCCCTTCTTCTATAGCTGGTTGCCTGGCAGAAGAGACCAACCCCCACCTGGCTACATCCTCCCTTCAGGTAGTTGTAGACAGCAATGAGGTCACCTCTGAGCCTCCTCTTCTGCAGCAAGCGATGATGACTGGGGAGGGCAACACCAGAGGACACCGTTAGGATCCACTCAGTTCACAAACACAACAATAATCCTTCAAGCCAATGATTATACAATCTACTGTGTGAAAGTTCAGATAGTTTAGTAAATTCACATAGGGACTAAGAAAGCAGTAAAAAGTCCACAAAGAATGGGGGAGGAGGGGTGAAGCAGAAAAAAAGTAGTCAGAAAATGAGAAACAACAGGACAAGGGCAGAGAAGGGTAACGAGGCTGGGGAGAGGTCTGGAAAACATGACTTAGGAGAGGCTAAGGGAACGGAGGTTGTGTAGTTTGGAGAAGAGGAGGCTGAGAGGGGACCTTATTGCCCTCTACAACTACCTAAAAGGAGGTTGTAGTGAGGCTGAAGATGATCTCTTCTCCCCAGTTACTAATGATAGGACAAGAGGAAATGGCCTCAAGCTGTGTCAGGGGAGGTTTAGGTTGGATGTTGGGAGGAAGTTCTTTACTGAGCAGGTGGTCAGGCACAGGAACAGGCTGCCAAGGGAGGTGGTGGAGTCACCATCCCTGGAGGTGTTGAAGCCAGGCCTGGATGAGGCACTTAGTGCCATGGTCTGGTTGATTGGACAGGGCTGGGTGCTAGGTTGGACTGGATGATCTTGGAGGTCTCTTCCAACCTGGCTGATTCTATGATGTGGCACTTGAGGTCTAGTGATTACTGATGCTAGGATGAATGTTGGACTGGATGATCCTTTCCAACCACAGCAATTCATAGTGATGAGATGTTGTGCTGAGGGATTTGGTTTAGTCAAGGACTTGTCAGTGTCAAACTAATGACTGGACTCAATGAGCTTTCCAATCTAAGAAATTCTGTGATTCTGTAACACAGAAACGTATTTGAGATACCAAGCTTCAAGGTACTTGGGCATCACTTCTGCTGAGGCAAAGGAATATTGCACTGTAAAGAGCATTTTCATATACTGGGAAAGTGATCATGTCAGGTTCTAGATAATGAGGCATTTGTGTAGTATAAAAGCCTAGATAGCACAAACACCCAACAGGTACACTCAGAATTTGAGTACATGAACTGTACACAGCAGTTCAACTGGTCCTCCTACCTCTCAGAGATCTAAGAATTAGACTTGCACAAACTGCAAATTGTCTGCTGAAATGTGGAAAATTTAAACATCATCACTTCCATGACCTTGCTGTTCTAGAATAGGTATGTGATAGTAATAACAACCAACCAGCAACAGAACAAGGGGACACAGTCTCAAGTTGTGCCACGGAAGGTCTAGCCTGGGTGTTAGGAGGAAGTTGTTGGCAGAGAGAGTGATTGGCATTGGAATGGGCTGCCCAGGGAGGTGGTGGAGTCACCGCCCCTGGAGGTGTTCAAGAAATGCCTGGATGAGGCACTTAGTGTCATGGTCTGGTTGATTGGACAGAGCTGAGTGCTGTTGGCCTGGATGATCTTGGAGGTCTCTTCCAACCTGGTTGGTTCTATTCTATGATTCTATGAAATGTGAATATTGCATTGTTATTTTATACAAGTTTTGCCAGCGTTTCTACAGGAAAGATTTTATTGCTGGAACAGAGACAATTTTCTCCTAACACCACTACACTGATTGACTCTCACACAGCTACAGAGAACAGCAATGGAAGACACAAGCTTTGAAAGATATTAGGTTGGCTTGGATGATCATGGAGGTCTCTTCCAACCTGGTTGATTCTATTCTATGATTCCATGAAATGTAAATATTGCATTGTTATTTTATACAAGTTTTGCCAGCGTTTCTACAGGAAAGATTTTGCTGTTGGAAAAGAGACAATTTTCTCCTAACACCACTACACTGATTGACTCGTACGCAGCTACAGAGAACGGCAATGGAAGACACAAGCTTTGAAAGACATTAGGTTGGCCTGGATGATCGTGGAGGTGTCTTCCAACCTGGTTGGTTCTATTCTATGATTCTATGAAATGTGTATATTGCATTGTTATTTTCTACAAGTTTTGCCAGTGTTTCTACAGGAAAGATTTTATTGCTGGAACAGAGACAATTTTCTCCTAACACCACTACACTGATTGACTCGCACGCAGCTACAGAGAGCGGCAAGGGAAGACACAAGCTTTGAAGGCTATTAGCCTACCTTTACCTACTCAATTTAGACATTTTGGAGCCTTGATCGTTGCAGCTATGACATTTGAAAGAGAAAGGCTGTCAGGATTGCATTTCTGGTTTGTTACAACTATTCCAGAAGAAGTCTTTTTTCAGCCCTTCTCACCAAACACAGTGTTTACCTGTTTATTCGTTTACTTACGAGATAACCAGCATCAACACCAAATTTCACCCTTCAAACTCCATTTCCTTGACATAAAGGTCAGCATTTTGAGAACATGGCAGAAATCATTAGATATCACATTCTACTGGCACGATACAAGTAGAGACACTTTTTAACTACCTGTTGTTGCTTGCATTTCACTATACTGCTGTAGAACAAAAGCAATACACAGTGGATGTTCTTCCTACCACTCTTGCCAAGACAACCCCATCTTCTTTCATTAAAGCATGGAGTTCCTCATGATGAACACAAAAAAAAATCATTCTGATTTAAAAATTACACTGCAAACTACTTGGATCAGGCTTTTGTTAATGACAAGTTTTTAGCAGATTTAGTACAACAGACTCCTCCTAGCACCATCTCAATGCAGGTACTGAACTAAGAGTAATAATCTGCTGACTTCTATTTGGTCTTACAGGCATCCTTGCAAATTCTGCTCAGTTTCTCTTCACCTACCATTGTTATGAAATGCATATGTGGAGAAAGAAAAACAGTGTCTGTGGGCTCCACTGACATACACACTGAAAATACATATATGGTGTGATAGGCAGTAAAGTAAGTGACCTTACAGCTATTTTACTAGTCATATAATTTAAGACACATGCAGGTTTAAGCCTTGATTTAAGAATACTTGGTAACCTAAGTACAGTAACATGTGCACACACCTACCCCATCATTAAATGAACTTTATACACTACAGAAAGAGTGTTGAGGAGCTTCAAAGACTGGATGCAGTAACAGAAAGCACATTAATGAGTACAAGAGGAATTGCAACTGGGGAGTCAAAATCAATACAGCCAGAAGAGTAAACACAGAATTCAACTTTATGAAAATTCAACTTTATGGTAAAATCTCTTTCTTGAATGGGAAATTAGAGGACAAGTTGTAAAACTTTTAAAGGGAGAAAGTTTGTATTTGAGAAGATGAGTAAACAGCCTTTAAAAAGCAAGCAATGTAGGCAGAGCAATAAGCAAAATGACATGAATGCCAGTAATCAAGGGAAGCAAAGCTATAAAGTACAAACATCAGACAGGCAGATGAGTTATGGGGTTGAGATGAGCAAGCCTTCAAGCTGATTTAAGGCTACATGGACAAACAGGGACTGTTAGATCTCAGAACTGCAGGGAGCAAGAACAGCACATCAGGAAATAAAATTCATTAATTGTTTCTGATATGATTATATTCAGGTGACCACTAAAGACCAAGGAAAATTTCTGAGATACATAAAGTGAGGCAGGTGAAGACCACTAAAAAATAAAGCAGTGATGCCTTCATGAAGGCTATGCCTTGTGTCTACATTATCTGAAGTAAGGTGTGGAGGAGGACGTAAAGGCTGAGAATGGATTCCTGACAGATCTGAACACACACCTACATTGACAAAGAGGAGGAGGGGGAGAAGAAGATCCAGCCAATAAGAAACAGTCTGGAAAGTGAGAGAGAGAGAATCAACCAGGACAAAATGACAAACATCTAAGAACAACAAAATTTAGTGAAGACTATAACATAGCCTCACAGAGATCTGACAGATGGAGTGGAGGAGAATAAAGGACTAACCTGGAATTCCTCCAGGAAGAAGTCAAGTGGAACATTACTGAGATAAATTTCAGTACAAAAGACAGAAACCAGAAGTGAGCAGTTCCAGAAAGACATTAAAAGACAAGAAATGAAGACAATTGAACAAAACATACTAAGGGAGTGGGGAGATGAAGGAAGTCTAGGCATAGGACATTCAGCTGGTTAATAGAAACTTCTGAATTGAGCATTGCTCTCTGTTGGTTTGTTGGGGTTCTTTATAATATGAAGAGTCTTTACACATATTTTTTGTGTATGGGAAGGTATTCAAGGGAGAAAAAAATGTCTAAAACAAGAATTCAAAAAAAAGAAGGGCAGGAGGTGGAGAGGGACAGGGCAGAAGGCGGAGAGGGACAGGGCAGAAGGCGGAGAGGGACAGGGCAGAAGGCGGAGAGGGACAGGGCAGAAGGCGGAGAGGGACAGGGCAGAAGGCTTAGAGGGACAAGTTCACCAGAACAGGCTCAAAGGCTACAAAACAAAATCTTAATGTCCATTTCAATAAGTGAGGCTCAAGCTTTATTTTTACCTTAGTTGGTTAGCTAGTTTTGCGAAGCCCACCTGGACAGAGAGGGGCAATGCATAAGCTGAATGGACAAGTATATGATTACTAATAAATACAGAACAGGCAAATCTGCAAGCAAAGATACTCACAACAGACAACAAAAATCCCAGAGATTAAGAAATACAGAAAGTCAGCAGAATCAAAAGATTTTCACCAGAGATAGTCAACAGTGTTTCTGAAGCATGGCAGATGGCATTAGGAACTGAGAAAGTGAATACTGGGAGTCAGCCAAGACCATGAATTGTCAGAAGGGTTTGGAAGTGCATAAGAACTACAGAAAAACATAGAGCCTAAAGGGAACTGATAAAATGACAGAGGAAAGAAAGTACAGAAGCTTAAAGAGGGAAGGGAAAAAAACACAACATAAAAAAGAACAGAAAATAAAAGAAGTCATCCAGAGTGACAAAACAGAAGTTCTACAAAGTCCCATTCTTGCAGGGAGAGAATAAAAGTGCTGAAAAAGTTCAAACAGTTGCCACAGAAAGGAACTCTGAGCACACAGTGCACAGAGAAGACCAGCTCAAGTGTCTAGCTGACTTGGCACATGGTGCACAGTTCAAATGAGGAGTAACAGCACCAGGGCAGCTACAGAGTTGGATGGTTATCCATAGGGTAACTGAAGGGTGGGAAATTATGAATGGAAGAAAGTTGCAAGTCGAAGTCAGATAGAGAGAGATAGTAATAGGTAGAATCGTGTGCATGCAGGCCATAAGAATGTTAGAAAGACAGGCAGAAGAAAATGTTGGTGTTGTTATTAAAGAGGTAAGATCAGGCAGAGCTTCAAAACAACAGCACAGATGAACCAACTTCCTTGCCAAAAATTTACAGTGAGTACTGTTCATAGAATCACAGAATCAAGCAGGTTCGAAGAGACCTCCAAGATCATCCAGTCCAACCCATCCCCCAGCTCTATCCAGTCAACTAAACCATGGCACTAAGTGCCTCAGCCAGGCTCTGCTTCAACACCTCCGGGGACAGTGACTCCACCACCTCCCTGGGCAGCCCATTCCAATGCCAATCACTCTCTCTGACAACAACTTCCTCCTAACATCCAGCCTAGACCTCCCCTGGCACAACTTGAGACTGTGTCCCCTTGTTCTGTTGCTGCTTGCCTGGCAGAAGAGCCCAACCCCACCTGGCTACATCCTCCCTTCAGATATTTGTAGACAGCAATGAGCTCTGCCCTGAGTCTCCTTTTCTCCAGGCTGCACACCCCCAGCTCCCTCAGCAAACAGGGTTTGTGTTCCAGGCCCCTCCCCAGCCTTGCTGCCCTTCTCCAAACACCTTCCAGCACCTCAACATCTCTCTTGAATTGAGGAGCCCAGAACTGGACACAGCACTCAAGGTGTGGCCTGAGCAGTGCTGAGTACCTGTTGGAGGTGATAGTCTCCACAGAAGAGGCAGTGTTAATAAACAAGGGAACAAAGTTCTGTGGGAGGTAAAAAGACAAACTTCAGGTACTTTGAGAGCAGTAACACTTCCAAAAGATCAAGAAAACAAAACGAAGACAAGGTCATGGCAAAGCTGAGGAGTTTTGCACCTGAATGAAAAAAGAAAGTGATGGAACAGCACAGAGAAGAGGCTGAACTGGAGGCTGCCATAATTTTAGAGGAAAGGAGAGAGAATAGCAAAGTAAGTGTAATCCAGACATAAACTGATATAAGAGCATGAAAAGCATGGGAAAGCAGAGAGATAAACAAGCAGCAACAAAGCAGTGGGAAACACTAGCAGAAAGGGAACAGTATCATCCTGACTTGCTCTTTCACATATCCTCCACCTTCTGTTATCTGAAGCTGTTACATATACCCTTTCTGACGTACATTAGTTGCTTTAACAAATTACAGGATGATTTAAAATGCTGATAAGGATTTGCTATGTCATAGTTGTACTAGGAAGAGATTTAATCCACTGAAGCTTATACTGCATGCCAAGTCCACATAAGCAGAATGGGTAAAGGCATCTTATTCGTGTACACTCTCCAGCTATATTAGAATTTCATGCCAACATCTGCTTTTGTTCTGTAGCACTGGGCTAATCTAAGTTCTATTTTCCCACAGTTTTAATCATATTCATGTGTTGATAGCTAAAACAACATACTGATAGCTTCATTCCTCTCAAGATACAGTACACAACAGAGTAAATAACATCGCTGGTCAAGTGTTCGTCTGCATGCTCAGACAGAGAATCATAGAGTCAAGCAGGTTGGAAGAGATCTCCAAGATCATCCAGGCCAACCTAGCACCCAGCCCTGGCCAATCAACCAGACCATGGCACTAAGTGCCTCATCCAGGCTTTGCTTCAACACCTCCAGGGACGGTGCCTCCACCACCTCCCTGGGCAGCCCATTCCAATGCCAATCACTCTCTCTGACAACAACTTCCTCCTAGACCTCCTCTGGTACAACTTGAGACTGTGTCCCCTTCTTCTGTTGCTGCTTGCCTGTGGGAAGAGACTAACCCCACCTGGCTACAACCACCCTTCAGGTAGTTGTAGGCAGCAATGAGGTCTGCCCTGAGCCTCCTCTTCTGCAGGCTAAACACCCCCAGCTACTTCAGCCTCTCCACACAGGGCTGTGCTCCAGGCCCCTCATCAGCCCTGCTGCCCTTCTCTGGACACGTTCCAGTATCTCAACACCTCTCTTGAATTGAGTAGCCCAGAACTGGACACAGCAGTCAAGGTGTGGCCTGAGCAGTGTTGAGTACAAGGGAAGAATAACCTCCCTTGTCCTACTGGCCACACTGTTGAAGATCTAGACAGCTAAGAACAGATACTAAAGCTGCTTACACATCCACCAATTACTCTTAAGATACTCTACTCAACAAAACCCAATTCATGGTCCCAAGTTTGACAGGTGAGCCATTGCATGCAATGTGTTATGTCCTCACTTGAAGTCGTATCTGGTAACCTGACTACATCACCTGAACTCACCTTTGAGGTGAAGACCATGTGTATATGATGTCAACTTCTGAAAAGGTTTCCAATCCATCACTAAGCAGGTTTCTGATTCAGAGAAACCATTCTAACAAATGAAATTGCAGGCCACATAAGAAAGATATACTGGAACACAACTGATCCTGTAACATGTTCAGTGAAAGACAAGGCAATGAAGCTATCTGAAGGAAATCTACAGTCCCATGCTGTGATTGATTAAAAGGTCCTGTGACATGAGATTAGGATGATACAAATACACAGAAGTTCAAACTAAGCAGAATGGCAACAGGAGCTCAACGAAGCAGACAAAGCTCTGCCTTCATTAACACAGACAATCTCCCAAAGTGATGGTTACTGGGCATGAGGTGCTTCTTGTCTTGGAAACCAGGTAACTGCCTGCTGCTTTCTGAAAAGAACAGTATTGTTCCACAACTCTAAGTGTCCATCACTATGCCTATCCCAAATAGGTAAACTGTAAACAGAGAGGAAGATACATGGTGATGAATGTGCTGGGAAGGCAGGAGCATTCATTACAGGCACAGCATCAGCTCCAAGCCAGAGCTTAACCAATTTACTTTACAAGATCCCTGCTGCCAAGTTCTGTATAACACCAGGTGCCAAAAGCCTCCAAAGCCAGAGCCTGAATCTTGTTTGCTATGACTGAATAAACAGCACAAGAGATTCTTCAGTTCACCTGAATAATTTTCATGCTGTCCATAGTGGAAGATAAAGATGCTATTCTTGTCCATAGTGGAAGATAAAGATGCTATTCTTGTCCATAGTGGAAGATAAAGATGCTATTCTTCACAGGTCTGTGTTTAATGACAGGTGTGTATGGTGTAGCCAAGCAAAGACAGGACAATTAAAAGGAAATTAATATAGAAATTGATAATGACATTTTTATGGACATAAAAGGAGGCCCATGAGAGAAATAAGGTTTAAGTGATTGCCAGGGATATTTGTTTATAGCTGATGATAAAGACATTGCTAAAAAAAATGCAAATTTCACCCACTTCAGCAGTTGCAAAGGATACTAAAAAGAAAACAATTTCACACTTCTTATCTGTTGATGCAGGCAAGAAAAGGACCCAAAGCACATCTCAGATGTGTGCTAAGGTTGCTGCTACTGTTCAGGACATAGGGCAGTGCTAGTAACTACTTTTGTCAGCACATATTACATCATTCACTGACATCCACAGCAAATATACATTGCTGCATTAGAAGTTGGATGGCTGAGAAACTTCATCTGCACCCTACAAAGTACAAAACCACTCAGGAAATAGGAGGAGAGGAGCAGAAGGCAGACTGGGCAATAATCAAGCCCAGTGAGTCACTGGAAGACAGCAATGAGAAATTCACTCATGACTACACACGGAAGAACTGGTGACAGGACACTGAGATCTAGCAGAAGGGACAAATCTGGTGAAAGCAATGAGGCAACCAAGTTCCTGAAGAAAGAGGTCATCACTTCCTTCCAGAACAAAAGAATGTCAACAGAATTGCCTTTCTGAATGTCTCACAGCTCTTAGGTAACCTTTACTGGCAATATCCATCCACCTCCACTAGATCCTGTGCCAAAGTCATCACTTTGAGATACATTAGCACAACTACCACAACCAACAACAATTACCAGATGCTGAGTTTCATCCTTAGCAGAACTCAAAGAACTGGGGCTATGCTTGCCATGTGGAATCTAAGCAGCTAGAAATGATCTTCATCAGAACACACAGTACTGTCAGAAATCCCTACATGACTAACATTGTTATGAAATTATAGTTATGCATTTCCCATGTGTATCAGGCTTTTCTAATGATCATCCTGCATACACCATTAAAAATCATAGAATCAAGCAGGTTGGAAAAGACCTCTAAGATCATCCAGTCCAACCTAGCACCCAGCCCTAGCCAGTCAACCAGACCATGGCACTAAGGACCTCATCCAGACTTTGCTTCAACACCTTCAGGGACAGTGACTCCACCACCTCCCTGGGCAGCCCATTCCAATGCCAATCACTCTCTCTGACAACAACTTCTTCCTAACATCCAGCCTAGACCTGCCCTGGCACAGCTCGAGACTGTGTCCCCTTGTTCTGTTGCTGCTTGCCTGGCAGAAGAGACCAACCCCCACCTGGCTACAGCCTCCCCTCAGGGAGTTGTAGACAGCAATGAGGTCCCCCTTGAGCCTCCTCTTCTGCAGGCTGCACACCCCCAGCTCCCTCAGCCTCTCCTCATAGGGTTTGTGTTCCAGGCCCCTCACCAGCTTCGCTGCCCTACTCTGGACACCTTCCAGCACCTCCAACATCTCTCTTGAACTGAGAAGCCCAGAACTGGACACAGCATTTGAAGTGTGGCCTGAGAAGTGCTGAGTACAGGGGAAGAAGAACCTCCCTTGTCCTGTTGGCCACTGTGCTCCTGATCCACGCCAGGACGCCACTGGCTCTCCTGGGCACACTGCTGGCTCATCTTCACTCTATTATGTACCAGTACCCCCAGGTCTCTTTCTGCCTGGCTGCTCTCAGCCACTCTGTCCCCAGCCTATAGCACTACTTGGGGATGTTGTGGCCAAAGTGTAGAACCTTGCACTTGGCCTTGTTCAATCTCATCCACTGCTAACTCCCAGACAGAAACGCTCCCATAATGAACTTGACAACCATTCTCTACCAAATTCTTATCTCCAAACAGACTCCACACCTGAATCAAACTGCTCGATTGCAGCTCTCCTTACTAATGCAAGGAGAACTTCTTTCTCTTGCAGGATTCAGGCATAAAAATGACACTTCTTTTCCAGGAGAATTTTACTCATAGGATGGCGACATAAAATTGATATTGCTTTTGTCAGAATAGTTTTAACTGCATTAAATGTGCCTGCAAACCATGTGGGTATGATTTCTTGCACATATTTTAATGACTCTGTGCCTGCACAAAATCTTTAACGGGGAGAATTTAACAAGTCAACTGGAGTTATCAGGAGACAAACGGATGAATCTTGAATCACTGAAGGGTCCCATATGCATTTGTGAAGCAAATAGTACTTCATCACTCTCTTGAGTCACTTAATGCCCAGTCTACACTTTCATTCAAGGCACTGAAATGTTTGTATGAGCTGATGGTTGCTGCATCAGTTAAGAACATTGGAGAGCACTAGAACTCTTCATGCTCTGGACAATAGGTTGGACTGGATGATCTTGGAGGTCTCTTCCAACCTGGTTGATTCTGATTCTATAATATTTCTAACCTTAGCATTAGTAACATCTTGTAATCTCTAACTGTAAAGAAGGGAGAGGGATGCTCTCCCTTTTAAGGTCACACTGAAATCAGTATGGCACAACAAAATACATATGGTCTTGCAGGGAAACAAGAAACAACATGAATAAGTCTTCTCCCAGGCAACCAGCAACAGAACAAGGGGACACAGTCTCAAGTTGTGCCAGGGTGGGTATAGGCTGGATATTAGGAAGAAGTTCTTCACAGAGAGAGTGATTTCCCATTGGAATGGGCTGCCCAGGGAGGTGGTGGAGGCACCGTCCCTGGGGGTCTTCAAGAAAAGCCTGGATGAGGCACTTAGTGCCATGGTCTGGTTGATTGGACAGGGCTGGGTGCTAGGTTGGACTGGATGAGCTTGGAGGTCTCTTCCAACCTGGTTGATTCTATGATTCTATGAATAAGTCCTATTAGGTATGAGGCTCATGTGCTAGTTAGAGCCTAGCTGGGGTATTTTGCCAGTAGAATAAAGATGTGATGGTTTGGGTGGTACCTGCCCCACACACACACTTAAGAAAATCATCCAGACTGTGGGAAATTGAATGAAGCTTTGTATTAACAGCTCAGCACAATATACAAGCAGGTATTTACAACATATACAGCTAGAGACAGAAATAGACAAGTTAAAAAGTAATACAGAAACACAGCAGTCCTCCCAGAAACCTGAGTCCCCAGGAGGAGCTCTCAACCACCCTTTCCACCTCCTTTCCACCCCTCTACCTTACCCCAGCCTTTGTGATAAGGTCAAGGTATGTTTGGAGGGGCAGCCAGGGAGGTTAGGAAGCAGAAGGTTTAGTCAGACAGCAAGTTAGGTTAGAGAGAAAGAAGTTCATGCAGCCCCAGAGTGCAACTCTGTTATCTATATTTATGGTCTTGCTCTTACCCATCTCAGCAAGCCTATGAGTGCAGCAGACATCACCACTGTTTCCTTTTCACAGCCTAGCATCTAATTCTTCTCACCCAAATATCCCAGCTAGGCTCAAACTAGCCCAGCTGACTAAAAGAAAGAGAGAAGGAAGAGAATGACCCATAGCTAGGATTGCTGATTCTCTTTGAAATGCCATTTTCAGTAGCATACAATCATTATTTATTACTACATTAATATGGGCACCTTCCCCACTACTCTACCTTAGGCAGTCCCATCTCTACAGGAATTTGCTGGGACTCCTTATGACACTATTTTAATGTTTTTAACAGATTAATGTGGCATTATTGTTGGGATTTAGTCACATTACCATGCTGCATCCCAGCAAAAATTCCCTCAAATGCTTTCCTTCAATAATTCCTTTTATTCAGAATGATCATATGATGACAGTGGAACACTAAATGGAATAAGGCATTCTTCAAACACTCATCCTTCAGCTGTATCCTTTGTGAGAATCAAGTCAGCTATTACATATTTATGCTATGTTACTTTATAGTTTAGACCTTTCTGACATGCTTATATTAAGCCCCCCCCCCAGTTCATGTGATTAGACTCAGAGACTTTAGCTATACCCTTTGTGAGAATCAAGTCAGCTATTACATATTTATGCTATGTTACTTTATAGTTTAGACCTTTCTGACATGCTTATATTAAGCCCCCCCCCAGTTCATGTGATTAGACTCAGAGACTTTAGCTATGCCCTTGGTGAGAATCAAGTCAGCTATTACATATTTATGCTATGTTACTTTATGGTTTAGACCTTTCTGACATGCTTATATTAAGCCCCCCCCCCCCAGTTCATGTGATTAGACTCAGAGACTTTAGCTATACCCTTGGTGAGAATCAAGTCAGCTATTACATATTTATGCTATATTACTTAATAGTTTAGACCTTTCTGACATGCTTATATTAAGCCCCTCCCAAATTCAGGTCATTAGACTCAGATTCAGGTCATTAGACTCAGTGACTTTACCTATACCCTTTGTGAGAATCAAGTCAGCTATTACATATTTATGCTATGTTACTTTATGGTTTAGACCTTTCTGACATGCTTATATTAAGCCCCCCCCCCCCCCCCCCCCCCAGTTCAGGTCATTAGACTCAGTCACTCGATACATGAATTAAACAAGGAGAATTTGACCAAATAATAGACTCAACCTCAAGGGAGGAAGACTAATGTAGGACAGGAGGACTTGAATTCCTTCATCTCACTCTGAAAGTACTTTTTTCTCTGGCTAGGCTTACCTGCTCATCCCAGTATTGCCATTTCCTCAAAAACCTGGCACTACAACACACAGTAAAAAAAAAAAGGCAGCGGTGTGGAATCAGAAGAGTAGATAATACTAAGTAAAACCACTACAAACTGTGCATGAGTGTGAGCACTCATGCTTACAACTGGTAATTGAGCACACATATGTGGCTTCTTGCTGAACTTGTTGTTAACACTGTTCCCATACAGAGATGTGTCTCTTTATAAGGTATTTACCATCCAGTTCCATAAACAGGCACATTCAAAGCACATACTCACAGGTGTGTGTTCATTACACACAGTCAAGGAGGGGTTATTTCATTAAATCCTTCTTTACACTGCATTTTTCAAACACTGATGATGGCAATTCATTGGTTTTGAAGAAGGATGGTGTAGTGTTAAAGAAGGCATAAAAGAAGTCATCTTGTTAACTTGGTACCAACAGGCTGTCAGGGACTTCAAACTCATGCAGTATGGCTTAAATATCAGCAAATGCATTTTAGGACTCTCTTTTTCTGGGTGATCAAAGGGGAAGGGGGGAGGATTAAACAAGCAAAATAGTTTATAGGCTGAAATTTTGAAATCACTTCACACACAGAATCACACAGAATCAACCAGGCTGGAAAAGACCTCTAGGATCATCAAGTCCAACCTATCACCCAACCCTTCTAATTAACTAAACCATGGCACTAAGTGCCTCATCCAGCCTCCTCTTAAACACCTCCAGGGCTGGTGACTCTATGACCTCCCCAAGCAGCTGGTTCCAATGGGCAATCACTCTTTCCATGTAGAACTTCTTCCTAACATCCTGTCTAAACTTCTCTGTGTTTCTGCAATGCCTTCTGTTACAATGGAACCTCAAATCCTTGACACATTCCTTTGAGGTCTTATTCCCTAGTCCTTGCAAATTACTATGGGACTATGTCCTTCAACAAGCACAAACTTAACTTGCAGCAGTTAGTAATATCACTGTTTCAAAATGGAATAACCTAAACACACATTTCCTCAAGCAAACACTACCAATTTATGTTCCTCTGTATCAGAATCAACCAGGTTGGAAGTGACCTCCAAGATCATCCACTCCAACCTAGCACCCAGACCTAGACAATCAACCAGACCATGGCACTAAGTGCCTCAGCCAGGCTTTGTTTGAACACCTCCAAGGACTGTGACTCCACCACCTCTCTGGGCAGCCCATTCCAATGGCAAATCTTGAATTCAGAGACAGTAGAGCCTAAGGGATGAGAAGTAATCCAATATACTACATTTCTTTAGTCTCCCTTTTTAATGCTTCCTGATTTTCATTAATGATTTTTGTTATTTTTTTAGTGGTTTGGTTTTTTTTTCCTTTTGACCTAAAAACTCTGACCCAGACAACACATTTTTCAAACACTCTGCCAAAACAAGGGTTATGTTACTGACATCTTTTGAAATGTAAAGGCAAAAAAACCCCAACTGGTAACTGATGTTATCAGTTCTATCCAATGCCAATCACTCTCTCTGCCATAACATCCAGCCTAGACCTCCGCTGCCACAACTTCAGACTGTGTCCCCTTGTCCTGTTGCTGCTTGCTTGGCAGAAGAGACCAACCCCACCTGGCTACAATCTCCTTTCGGGCAGTTGAGGTCAGACAATTTCCATCCAAAACAGGCTTCAGTGGATGCCTATTCCACTATTTGGAGATTATCCTCAATGTTTCATGTCAAAAATACAGTAGTTTGCAGCATTAACAAAGTCCAAGCCAAGCAAAGGGCATGCCACTAGAGCTTCCAGTCACACAAAACTGCATGGAGATAGAATCATTTTCAGTAAGCAAAGGAGACATCAAGAACAACTTCAAAACAGAGATAAGTCAAGATTTTAGGGTATACTTGAATAAGGAAAACAAAGAAGCTGAGGAGAGCGTTAGTCATATTAAAAAGTCCACAAACACTCTGCAAAGCACCAAAATACCGTGAAACCAATACTTTCAGGAATTCCAGTCCAATGCCAAGAAACAGAATGTACTCCTTGGGACTAATACATTAAAATACTGAAAATAAATTCTAATGGATTAAGAAGATCTTGTATCAAGTGAAAGGTATGGTTAAATCACTCCAAATCTAATCAAGCTTAAAAGCAGAGCAGTCTTTACTCATTATTAATACGAGCGTAAGCTGGATAAGTAGGCTGGGAAACTGTAAATTATGGCCTGTAAAAGGAACACAGTATTTTTGTGGTTTTTACAAATGGTTTTAATTAAAAATTAATTATTTTTTTTTTACTGAAGCACTTCTTAAGTTTGGTCTTCCCTGGTCTCCCACAGACATTTGTTAAATAGCGGGGGGTGAAACTGGAAGACAGATTCTAAACGAGAAGAATCAAATCCGCGTTGTACATTGCTTACATTTCTACGTGGAAATATGAACATATTTTTATATCTTGAGCACTTAATCCTGTGCTTTGATGTCAGGAAAAATAAGGCTCATCCCCCTGCCAATCTCCAGCCCAGTTACATGTGAAAATTGGTGTTCTGCAAGGGCAAAGCGGAGCGACAGAAAAAAACCGCACGCTACTTTTCATGCTTCGGCTGAGCTTTTAAAACACACAGCCAAACTCGTTGCCATGGAAATGCTCTGCAAATACATCTCCAGTTTAAGATGGAGCCCAGGATCATTTTTTAAAATAAACTTCTCCTGTGATTGCAAATATAATTACTTTATGATGTTTTCAAGAGAAATAATGCCTACCATCTAGCATTTATTGCACTTAATGTGCTAACGGCAGCTGCAATGCCATTTTGTGCTACCTGCATGAAATCAGGCCACTATCCTCCTATGCAAAATGCTCATAGATTTGGGTTTTCTTCATGCATTCCAACTTTTCCTATCCATCACCACAACACATTAGCATACATGAAAGTATCACCCTCGCAATAAAGTTGGCAGCAGCTAAAAACAAAAAGCAGGAGACGTGCCTCAGTAAAACAAATGTGCTTTTAAACAACACTCTAAATACTTCAGTTATTCATTTTCTTTTACAGCCCATTAGTAGGACTGTGTCAATGAGGGTAATAATGAAAAAGGGGAGAGTTATCTTGCCCAACTCCACTGTTATGTTCAGTGGGCTATTTTTAAAACTGATTTGAGATGAAGAGGAAAAGAAAAAAAAACCTACTACTGCAAAATGAAGCAAGATCTGTGCCTGCAGAATAGCTCAGTCCTGTTATACAATGGGGTTTGCTGCTTTAAATAACCTACCACCGCAGGTGAACAGCTGCCTAATAACACTGCATTTCATACAGCAAACATACGTGTTCACAGCAGCTTTGTGTGCCATGCAAAGACAAAGCAAAACACAAATGCAACACAATCTTGTCATTAACACTTTGCTACAGCAAAGGTATAACCTTTTACCACAGCTTAGTTAAAATACATTGACAATAAAAGAGGTTGAATATATATATATAGAGAGAGGGAACAACCTCACATTGTTCAAATAGCAATTAACAACATGCTAGATCTCCAAGAGATGCATTGCTCTGCTTATGTAAACAGTCTACCCCATAAATCCGGTAGCAAATCCAACATGAAGCAATTTCACAGACAAAGAGATTATAAATGACCTAAAACTGTAAAACAAAATGCTTGTGTTAGGAAAAAAAATTAGTATAAACCGTGAGGTCATACCTGATGACTTAGATACTGTAATGTCTCACCGGTTCCAAGCTGCATGACCTTTCTATTTCCAGAGACCCCCAAAAATTGCATTTCCTGTCTCACAAAAGTACATCACAGACCCATCTATCTTTCAGAATCTTCTGGGATAGAGGAGAAAGCATTAGCAGCCATTCTGTCCATCAGTAAGTGCTGGAGTCATTACCCTCAAGATAGCAGACCTTAAATATAGTTCCCTCCGTGCGATCACAGACATCCAGTAGTCAAGGAGGCTGACACAGCTATATCACTGATGCTGCTAATGCCATCTGAAAACAGTAAGCTTACTGCTTAAAGCAATCCTGCATCATCCAAACAGAACAAGCCACATCCTTCAACTCCTTACTTGCGCTTTTTATAAACCCCAGCACTGCCATTATAGATTTCCTTCCCATCTGTGGTCAGCTACAGGAGAAATTAGATATTATGCAACCAGCTTTGCATTAACAAAAGAAAAACGGCAGATGAAGTGACAGATCGAGGTTAGCAAATTTTGCTTGCATGACCACTCCTCAACAAGCACTATCACAATTCAGAGGAAGCATCACAATGGGATTCAAAGGAAAATTACCAGCAGGAAAGGATAAACAATTCACAGGCAGTAAGGCGTTTCAATAGCTCTCTGGGACCGAAACAGCTATTTTATGCAGCCTTATGAATCCTAGTCCCAGTTCAATTAAAAGCATTGCTTACCTAAGTATTTTTTTTGTGTTGGGTTTCAATAAATTGCATGAACAACTGCATTGTTTCCATTACTCCCTGCTAGCAGTCGGAAAACAGCATGTCTTGAACGCGTGCCAGTATTATGACAGCAAAAATGTGCTTTGATATCAAACAAAACAATCATGCATGGAGGGTTTTTTTCTGATAGGAGAGGCCCTTTTAGGCTAACAAATGTACAGTACCCTTAGTGATTTTAAAATTATGAAGAATACCAAGTACTAACCAGACTGTGTGTTAAAATGTATACTTGATGCAAGTGAAGCTGCCTATAAATCACTGTCTTTATTTTCACTACCATTACGGCTACAAACTCATGCAAACAAAAAACCACTTCACGACCTAGGACAAAAGAGTGCCACCAAGAAACTGGAAATGGTTACCATTTAATAACTACTCTGAAATGCAGACCCACAGAAAAGTTACTCAGGTTCACACAGTTCTTCACAGAGAGAGTGATTTGCCATTGGAATGGGCTACTCAGGGAGGTGGTGGAGTCACAGTCCCTGGAGGTGTTGAAGCAAAGCCTGGCTGGGGCACTTAGTGCCATGGTCTGGTTGAGGGCTGGGTGCTAGGTTGGACTGGATGATCTGGGAGGTCTCTTCCAACCTGGTTGATTCACAGTATCATCAGGGTTGGAAAAGACCTCACAGATCATCAAGTCCAACCCTTTACCACAGAGCTCAAGGCTAGACCATGGCACCAAGTGCCATATCCAACCTTGCCTTGAACTGCCCCAGGGACGGCGACTCCACCACCTCCCTGGGCAGCCCATTTCTATGATTCCACAAGAGTTAGGAAGTCCTATTGAAGACTAAGTCCATATCCTTAAACACACAGTAACATCCCCTCCACACCTAATGAAATATAGTATTATCTGTCCAATCTCACAGAGAAATACAAGTTGGAGGAAAAATTCCTCCCTAATTTTACTGAAGTTTGCATTTTACTCAAATGCATGTGGATGTCCTTCTTTACATTGAAATAAAAGCACAAGCTGAAACTAGAAGTAAATGGTTCTAAATTAATTCACTCAGATGCTATTAAATTAGATTATTATTATTATTATTATTCAGTTGTAGTAATTGAACTTTTGAGTTTTGAAGAGTTAACCAGATTTGCTTATAGTCATTCACATTAAGGCCCTAATAAAAGTGAACTGGTCTCATCCATGCCCACCACATCTGTGCTTTTAGAGAGAGAAACTCTGCTGTCAATTTTTAATTGATTCACTTTATACACTGTGCAACTGCCTCAACAGTATGGATGCTACATCTACAGGGAAAGGGAATTCAGTTAGTCACACACTCATACAAGGTCTGCAGTGGCATGCCTAGCAGCGGCTACCCAGTGAAGCCTCATTTGGCTTTAAGGTGCAGTAGGGAATCAGATCAGGCCAGATTTGATGATGCTTTTCATATTCTCCAAGAGAGTCAATCTTGAGGCCAAACAACTCAACATCATTTTTCACTGCTGATGACAGCAGCGGTCAGGCTGCCACGATGAACATCATGAATAGTCCTGAAAGCAGCCACTTGTCCAGTTTTTCCAGAATAACTCACAAATTCACCTTCAATCTCAAATATATTATTGCATCTAGGTGCAGAGGATATAAACACATACCCAGAAAAGGCCCTTCCAAAAAATAGACAAGAGTGATTCATCAGTAAATGTTGTGCCAGGGGAGATTTAGATTGAATATTGGGGAAAATTTCTTCACTGAAAGAGCAGCTAAGCACTGGAGCAGGCTGCCAAGAGAAGTGGTGAAGTCAACATCCCTGGAAGTGTTAAAAGAAGTATGTAGATGTGGTGCATAGGGATGTGGTTTAGTGGTGGACTTGGCAGTGTTAGCCTAACAGTAGGAGTCAATGATCTTGGGGGTCTTTACTGATCTGCTATGATTCTATGAGAAGAAGAATAGAATCAACCAGGTTGGAAGATACCTCCAAGATCATCCAGTCCAACCTATCACAGCCCTGTCCAATCATCTAGACCATGGCACTAAGTGCCTCATCCAGTCTGGTTTTTAACACCTCCAGGGATATAACCTCTCTTTTCCTACTGGCCACACTGTTCCTGATCCAAGCAAGGATGCCATTGGCTCTCTTGGCCACCTGGGCACACTTCTGGCTCATCTTCAGCCTACTATCTATCAGTGTCCCCAGGTCTCTCTCTGCCTGCCTGCCTTCCAGCAACTCTGTCCCCAGCCTTTAGCGCTGCTTGGGGTTGTTGTGGCCAAAGTGCAGAACACTGCACTTGGCCATGTTCAATCTCACCCCATTGGCCTCTGCCCACCCATCCAGTCTGGTCAGGTCTCTCTGCAGGGCTCTCCTACCCTCCAACAGCCCCACAGCTGCTCTTAGCTTGGTGCCATCTGCAAACTTACTGATGCTGGACTCAATCCCCTCGTCCACATAATCAATAAAGATACTGACCAGGACTGAGCCCAGGACTGATCCTTCCTGTGGATTAAGGAAGGTATAATAAAGGTCACTTTGACTCTATCACAAATCAGCTTCCAATCAAAAAGAATTGGCCTAAGCAGCCAATGAACAAATAAGAGAAGCTCTCCCACTCCATGTTTTTAATTAAACTTAAGTAACTTTTGCTAGTACTAATGCTCACAGTAGGCAATGTCTGAGATCAGCAAAAGGTACTTCAGACAGCAAAAGTAAAACAAGATGAGTGCAGTGCTCTACCAAAAGAGCTGGAAGTGAAACACAAACAGATGTTCCCCAGTAGAATTTTGGGGGCAAGTTTTACTATATAATTTTATTAACAACCAGAGGATAAGTCAGGACAATAAGTAGTGTGAATTACACCAAAAATCACAGTTCTGGTTTGTTTTGATATTTCTCACATTGGAAAGCACTGCTAATTTACAAGGAATGGAACATCACCAGGAAGGTATGGATTACCTTTAGGACCACAAGAATAACATTGGTGTAAAATTTAATCATGCAAAATGCAAAGATGTGAACCTACAGGTTGTTACATTTCTACTGAAGAAATGAGAGCTCAGCAATTGAAAATGTCCTACTGTGGCCAGTAGGACACAGAAGGTTCTTCTGCCCATGTACTCAAGCACTGGTAAGGCTACACCTTGAGTGCTGTGTCCAGTTCTGAGCTCCTCAATTCAAGAGAGATGTTGAGGTGCTGGAAGGTGTCCAGAGAAGGGCAACAAGTCTGGGGAGGGGCCTGGAGCACAGCCCTGTGAGGAGAGGCTGAGGGAGCTGGGGGTGTGCAGCCTGCAGAAGAGGAGGTTCAGGGCAGACCTCATTGCTGTCTACAACTACCTGAAGGGAGGTTGTAGGCAGGTGGGGTTGGGCTCTGCTGCTGGGAAGCCAGCAGCAAAACAAGGAGACACAGTCCCAAGTCATGCCAGGGGAGGTCTAGGCTGGATGTTAGGAGGAAATTCTTCACAGAGAGAGTGATTGGCATTGGAATGGGCTGCCCAGGGAGGTGGTGGAGTTGCCATCCCTGGAGGTGTTCAAGCAAAGCCTGGATGAGACACTTGGTGCCATGGTCTAGTTAATTGTCCAGGGCTGGGTGCTAGGTTGGGCTGGATGAGCTTGGAGGTCTCTTCCAACCTGCTTGATTCTATGACATTATATTACATTTTATTAACATAGCTGACAGAGGGCTTCACTTGCAACCACTGAGGGTTCTAGAACTGATTACAGGCAAATATCTTTCCCACCTCAAGAAGATGATGATGGAATCTGTTGTACAACACAACAGAAATGTATTTTCCCTACAAAGGAAGAAATAGCAATGCAATTGAAAGTGCTGGAAGCCATTAACAAAGCAACTGCCCCTAGCTCTTCCACAGAGGGAACAGCAGGGCAGAATCACAGAATGAATCACATTGGAAGAGACCTCCAAGATCATCCAGTCCAACCTAGCACTCAGCCCTATCCAACCAACCAGACCATGGCACTAAGTGCCTCAGCCAGGCTTTGCTTCAACACCTCCAAGAATGGCTACTCCACCACCTCCCTGGGCAGCCCATTCCAATGCCAATCACTCTCTCTGCCAACAACTTCCTCCTCACATCCAGCCTAGACCTCCCCTGGCACAGCTTCAGACTCTGTCCCCCTTGTTCTGTTGCTGCTTGCCTGGCAGAAGAGCCCAACCCCACCTGGCTACAGCCTCCCTTCAGGTAGCTGCAGACAGCAATGAGCTCTGCCCTGAGCCTCTTCTCCAGGCTACACAATCCCAGCAAGGCAGTACTGCTCTGGGTATCTCCCAAATATTACACAGTATTGAAGCTTCAGCCTAGGTACACTGCACATCTCCTACCAACCTTTCTTTTGACTCTTTTCATCTCTCCTTTGTCCCTAAAGAGAAAAGAACACCTCTTTTTTGCTTAAGAAAAAGTTGTCAGTTCACTAAACCCAGCTTCTTCTCTGCCTCGGAATAAATCTGACTTTTCTAAATATTTTGCATTAAAAAGTTCCCTTTCAAAGAAGAAAAATGTTAAATTTTGACATATAATTACCATTATCCTCTCTGCTAGCAGAAAACGATGGCAAAATGCCAGCTTGCTTGTCTGCTATAGATAAGACATATCCAAGCTTCCATCCTTCCCTTTAGAGAAAACAGAAGGGAAAGACCAGCCAGGAGAAAGCCTATCCTGTAAGGAAAGAAAATTAATATTCTCCTAGCAGAAAACATTTTCCTCTGAGCCTGAGGTAAATGATATGCCTTGCCATATGTTATGGTGGTCCTTTCTAGAATGACAAATTGGAGGAGGTTTTTTTTTTCCTGGATGGTCTTTCATACAATCTCTTCTCATCACCTCCAGCTTCGGCTGTGGGCAAACTCTCAGGAGGCATAAAATCAGCACAGCATCACCAAATCACAGAACTTCTCCCCCATGAGCCATTTAGACCCCTCTGGTTCAGTCTTGTATGAAGAAGTCTATGTGCATTCTTCAACCATCTTTTTGTAAAGGGCTAACCCTCCTGGGGGAGTGGTCTTCACCCTGACCCCAGGTGGTCCTGACCCCTCCCTGGGGGGGGGGGTCTGAACATTATCAGGTCTGGTGCTTAGCCCACTCCTACTTCTGTCTAGCCCCCCCCATATAAAACACTGAGGAACTTTCTCTCTCTCACCCTGCCTGACAGCATCACCTTACTGTTCCTCCTACTCTTTCCTTTACCTCGTCAACATGACACACCAGGGGACAAACCACTGCCATCAAGCTGGTTATATCTACTCTGCTCTCTTCAGACCCCACCTGGAGTCCTCTGTGCAGTTCTGGAGCCCCCAACACAACAGTGTCATGGAACTGTTGGAGTCAGTTCAGAGGAGGGCCATGAGGGTGCTCAGAGGGCTGCAGCAGCTCTGCTATGAGGACAGGCTACAAGAGTTGGGGCTCTGCAGCCTGCAGAAGAGAGGGCTTCAAGGAGACCTTGCAGTGGCATTCCAGTATCTGAAGGGGACCTACAGGAAGGCTGGAGAGGGACTATTGACAAGGTCTGGTAATGACAGGACAAGGGGGAATGGGTTTGAACTGGAAGAAGGGAGGTTCAGACTAAATATCAGGAGGAAGTTCTTTACAGTGAGGGTGGTGAGACACTGGGAGGGGTTGCCCAGGGAGGCTGTGTCTGCTTCCTCCCTGGAGGTGTTTAAGGCCAGGTTGGATGAGGTCTTGAGAAACTTGCTCTAGTGGGAGGTGTCCCTGCCTACAGCAGAGGGTTGGAGCTGGATGATCCTTAAGGTCCTTTCCAACCTAAACCATTCTGTGATTCTATTTACATATTTTGTATCTGCTTTTCCCTTCCCTATACCTTTTGCAACTTCCCTACCTCATATACCTTTTATTTATTGTTAAACTTTTCTTCTTTTAACTTCCAAATCAAAATGAGATTATTTATTTGGGTGTGAATACCTTTCCTCTCTCTACATCTAATTCCTTTTCTTTGGGAAAGAAGTGGGAAGAGGGAAAGGCATCCTAAAAATTGTTATTGGTTCTATTAACTATATTTGAGTCTCTGGGAAATTTAAACTAGCACCAAGATACTTTTCAATCTGTGTAAGGCTTTAGAATTGACACTGCTGAACTCCAGCTCCAACTGTGTGCAGTATTTTAGCTTGCAGAAGAGGAGGCTCAGGGCAGACCTCATTGCTGTCTACAACTACCTGAAGGGAGGATGTAGCCAGGTGGGGTTGGTCTCTTCTGCCAGGCAAGCACCAATAGAACAAGGGGACACAGTCTCAAGTTGTGCCAGGGGAGGTCTAGGCTGGATGTTAGAAGGAAGTTGTTGGCAGAGAGAGTGATTGGCATTGGAATGGGCTGCCCAGGGAGGTCGTGGAGTAGCCATTCTTGGAGGTGTTGAAGCAAAGCCTGGCTGAGGCACTTAGTGCCATGGTCTGGTTGATTGGCCAGGGCTGGGTGCTAGGTTAGACTGGATAAGCTTGGAGGTCTCTTACATCCTGGTTGATTCTATGATTCATCCTATCACCTGACACTAGAGAGAACAGACTGACTCCCACCTCAGTGCAGCCTCCCTTCAGGTAGTTGCATAGAGCAATGAGGTCTCCCCTCAGCCCCCCCCTAACATCCAGTCTACAGTTCCCCTGGAGGAGCCCCCCAAACTAGCAGCAGGTGCCAAAGGTCATGTTGGGACACTCCAGAGTAAATTACAACATTAGAAATACAAACTCTATAAACTAGACAAATTTATAGTTATTTATGCATAAAAATGGGGCAGAAGACAAAATTTTCAAGAAGAATTCACAATGCTTTAAACAAAAAAAAAATCTCTATAAACACATTTAAAACACTGTTTTACACCCAATAATGCAAGGGCAGAGCTAAAAATGTTAAGACCTCAAAAAAAAAAAAAGATATAACAACCAATAATTGCTTCAAAGATAGAAAACTGGGACAAAATGCCCTTTGGAATACAAAGAGCCTCCCACAGGGGCATCCAAAGCCAGAGGCTGCCTGCTTTTGGATTTAAACTGCCTTTCAGCTAGCTAACTGCTTAGGTACTTAGGTTGCTGTCTACAACTACCTGAAGGGAGGCTGTAGCCAGCTGGGGTTGGGCTCTTCTGCCAGGGAACCAGCAATAGAACAAGGGGATACAGTCTCAAGCTGTGCCAGGGCAGGTCTAGGCTGGATGTTAGGAGGAAGTTGTTGTCAGAGAGAGTGATTGGCATTGGAATGGGCTGCCCAGGGAGGTGGTGGAGTCACCATCCCTGGAGGTGTTGAAGCAAAGCCTGGATGAGGCACTTAGTGCCATGGTCTGGTTGATTGGCTAGGGCTCGGTGCTAGGTTGGACTGGCTGAGCTTGGAGGTCTCTTCCAACCTGGTTGATTCTATGATTCTCCCTTGACCTGCTGCACACACTCTTCCTAATACACCCCAGGATCCCATTGGCCTTCTTGGCCACAAGGGCACATTGCTGTGCCATGGTTGTTATCCACCAGCACCCCCAGGTCCCTCTCCACAGGACTGCTTTCCAGCAGATCACCTCCCAGCCTGTACTGGTGGAGTTTATTATTCCTCCCCAGGTGCAGGACTCTGCACTTGTCCTTGTTGAACTCCAGATGGGTCCTCTGTGCCCAGCTCTCAGCCTGTCCAGGTCTCTCTGGATGGCCACACAGCCTTCAGCTGCATCAGCCAAGCTTCTCAGCTTGGTGCCAGCAGCAAACTTGCTGAGCAGACACTCTGTGCCCGCATCAGTGTCACCAATGAAGACGTTGAACAGGACTGGCTCCATTGTTGTTAATCTTATAATGATTAACAACAATGAAAGAACAAACAAACAAAAAACCTTTAAACAACATTAGTCAAGTCATGTGAACACCAGATCTATTAAACACTGCTCCCTGTCCCAAGCAAAGAGAATGCTGCAAACATCAGAGGGAAATTATAATCCTTGGAGTGTAGCAGCAGGTTCTTCTGAAATAGCCTCACTGTAAATTACAATCCTTGGAGTGGAGGTCCTCTGGAATAGCCTCACTGTAAATTGTAACCCTTGGAGTGGAGGTCCTCTGGAATAGCCTCACTGTAAATTATAACCCTTGGAGTGGAGGTCCTCTGAAATAGCCTCACTGTAAATTGTAACCCTTGGAGTGGAGGTCCTCTGGAATAGCCTCACTGCAAATTATAATGCTTGGAGTGGAGGTCCTCTGGAATAGCCTCACTGTAAATTATAACCCTTGGAGTGGAGATCCTCTGGAATAGCCTCACTGTAAATTATAACCCTTGGAGTGGAGGTCCTCTGGAATAGCCTCACTGTAAATTATAATCCTTGGAGTGGAGGTCCTCTGGAATAGCCTCACTGTAAATTATAACCCTTGGAGTGGAGGTCCTCTGGAATAGCCTCACTGTAAATTATAACCCTTGGAGTGGAGATCCTCTGGAATAGCCTCACTGTAAATTCTAACCCTTGGAGTGGAGGTCCTCTGGAATAGCCTCACTGTAAATTATAACCCTTGGAGTGGAGGTCCTCTGGAATAGCCTCACTGTAAATTATAATGCTTGGAGTGGAGGTCCTCTGGAATAGCCTCACTGTAAATTATAACCCTTGGAGTGGAGGTCCTCTGGAATAGCCTCACTGTAAATTGTAACCCTTGTAGTGGAGATCCTCTGGAATAGCCTCACTGTAAATTATAACCCTTGGAGTGGAGATCCTCTGGAATAGCCTCACTGTAAATCGTAACCCTTGGAGTGGAGGTCCTCTGGAATAGCCTCACTGTAAATTATAATCCTTGGAGTGGAGGTCCTCTGGAATAGCCTCACTGTAAATTATAACCCTTGGAGTGGAGGTCTTCTGAAATAGCCTCACTGTAAAGCCTCTACTCTTAATTTATTAGCTGTGGAGCTATGCAATCTATAACTTTTTTATCTGCCAAAAGTGCAAAGACTTTTTTTTTCCCCATGATTCTTCATATTCATTCTCTCTTGAGTGTGTATACACACCAAATACATGTGGTAAGTGCATCATGTCACATCTTAAACACTGCATGAACTTGGCCTGACAGGTTCTGTGCATTGCACACAAAAATGTAGCTCAGATCAGCTCTACCACAGCTAAACACACACAGGATAATAAGCCTCCTGCTCTGTCCTGAAAGAGAAGTTCAGCAGTATTGCATTTCACCTTTTCTTTTTGGTCTCCATCAGAAAGGCAGAAAAACGGTGTTGAGACCTCCCCAGAGAGTGACAGCAGCAGACACAAGATTGCTGAACTAGAAAATTTCTTTCCTACTCTCATCTCCCTCCAGTGATCATCAGTGGAATCACCATACATCCATCACCAGCAGAGCCTTGCTTCAGGCCTTCCTGCTCTCTTAGAGATGTACTGTTTGCTAAGTTGGTAAGAGAAAAAAAGCAGATGAGCCTGGAATGAAATCCAAGGCTAAGTGAGAAAGAAAAGACTGCTTCTGACAAGTACTCATTACGTTCCCTCAAATCTCCTCTGCTCAAAACCCTTCTTCCAACTTCCTCTTGGGTTACAGTGAGCCAATTTAGGTTACACTGAGTTGATTTTCACCCAAATTTCAGGGAAAAGGCTAACTATAAAGGAGGAGCATTCTCACCACAAGACAGCTGTCTAGCAACCTCATCATACCTCTCAGAGGGTGCACAGCTTCAGCTTTTGCTATCTCCAATGGTTCAAAAGACACTACTTGGACTGCAACCTGATCGCTGAGTTCTCAGACCAGGCAGAGGAGCTACTGATGCTGCTCAGGACTAGCATTACTGAATCTACACTGCCAAAAAGATGTGGCATTGCTGCATCAGAGATGTATACTCAGTGACAGGATTTCCATCCTTTTCTTCATTCTCCAGCATACTCTAAAGTACATCTCACAGAGACATAAATGCTCTCTTTACTAAAATAAAGTAACATAAAATTTGATACAAAATGGTTATGCTCTTCTCTTTGTTAGGAGGAGCACTGACACTCACTACTGGGACAGTCACAAGAGTACATGGTTAAAAACTGGCTGTGAAGGGCTTCCTCCTAACATCCAGCCTAGACCTGCCCCAGCACAACATCAAACTGTGTCCCCTTCTTCTGCTGCTGCTTGCCTGGCAGAAGAGACCAACCCCACCTGGCTACAGCCTCCCTTCAGGCAGCTGTAGACAGCAATGAGCTCTGCCCTGAGCCTTCTCTTCTCCAGGCTGCACACCCCCAGCTCCCTCAGCCTCTCATCACAGGGCTCCAGGCCTCTTACCAGCTTTGTTGCTCTTCTCTGGACACCTTCCAGCACCTCAACATCTCTCTTGAACTGAGGAGCCCAGAACTGGACACAGCACTCAAGGGGTGGCCTGAGCAGTGCTGTGTACACGGCAAGAAGAACCTCCCTTGTCCTGCTGGCAACACTGCTCCTGAGCCAGACCAGGATGCCATTGGCTCTGCTGCCCACCTGGGCACACTGCTGCCTCATGTGCAGCTACTCTCTACCAGCACCCCCAGGGCCCTCTCTGACTGACTGCTCTCAGCCACTCTGTCCCCAGCCTGTAGTGCTGCTTGGGGTTGCAATGCCCCAAGTGTTGAACCCTGCACATGTCCTTGTTCCATCTCATCCCGTTGGCCTCTGCTCACCCATCCAGCCTGGCAAGGTCCCTCTGCAGGGCTCTCCTACTCTCCAACAGATCCACATCTGCTCCTAGCTTGGTGTCATCTGCAAACTTACTGACGCTGGACTCAATCACCTCATCCAGATCATCAACAGAGACTGATCAGCACTGGGCCCAGCACTGATCCTTGGGGAACATCTGATTGTTATCAAATCCCTACTACTTCCACACAATGATTCTTCAAGTCACCAATCCAATTTTTACTTTAAAGACTATATTCTCCAGCACAACATGCTCAGTATTGTGTGCAATCTCAAAGGAGAGCAGTATGTAAAATCAGAATCATGGCACACACTACTACTACTACACTTTGACCATTTCAACTCTCTACAGCATTTTCTAAAAGCTGGCCAGAGACAAAGCAGATGTCAGTCACAGCCTCTTCTCTACAAAGAAAACAAGCTTATTCTGAAAGCAAATATATGTCAGCAAGTACTCACTGGAGAGCAAGGTGATGAGAGACTTCAATCTATTACTTCAGAAATCCTTCTTATTAAAGTTCCTGCAAAAGTCACTTAAGAATCACAGAATCAACCAGGTTGGAAGAGACCTCCAACATCATCCAGGCCAACCTAGCACCCAGCCCTGTTCAATCAACCAGACCATGGCACTAAGTGCCTCAGCCAGGCTTGGCTTCAACACCTCCAGGCATGGTGACTTCACCACCTCCCTGGGCAGCCCATTCCAATGCCAATCACTCTCTCTGTGAAGAATTTCCTCCTAACATCCAGCCTAGACCTCCCCTGCCACAACTTGAGACTGTGTCCCCCTGTTCTGTAGCTGCTTGCCTGGCAGAAAAGACCAACCCCACCTGGCTATAACCTCCCTTCAGGAAGTTGTAGACATCAATGACGTCCCCCCTGAGCCTCCACTTCTCCAGGACTTCATCATAAATCATTTCAAATACCACAGCTATAACATGAGCCCCTACAAACACCTCAGTCAGGAAAATAACTAGCAACAAAAGATGAGAAAATTCACTCAATGATAACAGAAGTATTTAGAATAAATGGAAGACAAATAATTCCTGCTAATGCAGAAGGCAGCACTCTGCATTGTGAGCTAAGAAAAGCAGTTTAGACCATATCACAAAAAGAAAATTCTCATCAATGTTTCAGTTTGGTTTAAATTGCTTTCTTAGTTGACTTAGCCTCCAGCAGTTGATAAACCATAGGCATTTATATAATCCATCAGAAATGACTCATTCCCTTAACAAAGCAAGGGAAAAGGTGACTAGGGAAACCAAATCAGAGCCTGAATTAAAGGCAGTAATTATATCTGACCTGTTGCCTCTTTCTCACTTTGACAACCTCAAAAAAAACCCCAACACCACCACCCAACAACACCACCAGGAGAAAGAGAATCAGTCTAAGACATGAGTTGTTCATTCAAGGAGGTGCTGCACATACTCAACTGATTACCTCTCCCAAGAATTCAATGCCTAATAATAGACTCTAAGTAAAAATCTGAATCTCTTATTCCTAGCACTGTCACAATCTATTTCAAGGGTAATGCACTGCTCTCCCTTCCTCATGCTCTCAAGCCCCAAGAATCAACTTGACATTGCTAAGTCTAAGCCTATTTTCCAGGTCATCAGCATGACCTGTGTGCAAAGCTTTACAACCCAGTAAGGCATGATGCCCACATGGAAAACTGCCTATCACTTTTGCTACCAAAAAGGTAATAACCAAAGCCTTTAGGTCTTCTAAAAGGTTCCTTGAGACCAAAATCAAACTGTGGAGACACATCTTCCTATGTCTTTAACTATGCAGGATATTTTGGAGCCCTGTCACGACACCCAGATGGTGCACAAGGCCATGCCAAAGGCTGACCATTGGATTCCTGGATGTTCAGGAAGCCAAAAATTCTCATATGCTACCAAGCACAACAGGACAGAGAAAACAGAAACCACAGTGA
The DNA here is from genome assembly GCF_015220805.1 of Pogoniulus pusillus. NCBI lineage: Eukaryota > Metazoa > Chordata > Aves > Piciformes > Lybiidae > Pogoniulus > Pogoniulus pusillus. Next base: position 47,236,770 of record NC_087265.1, read on the forward strand.
CACATCAAGAGAAAGGCCTTTTTATGCTCACTCCATGGTTTTTTTGCAGTGTCAGAACTTGTACATAATTTCTTTCCTCGTAACCCAAAACATACTGAAGGTTGGGTAGCTATCAGAAGTATTAAAATAGCAGCTTCTTGTTAATATGCATTTTTCAAGCAGCTTAAAATAGTATAGAAGTTTTCTTTCTGATTTTAATAGTTCCAGCCAAGGGGTTTTTTTTAATGAAATACATGTATCACATTGCACAGGAATAATTATTAGCAATTAAGCACTTCTGGTTTGAACCACTGCTATCAGCAAAGCAATAAAAGGAGGTGAAAAAGCACAGAAAAGAGAAAACAGCCAAGGATTTCTTTTGCTTCTTCCCAGTAGGGGACCCTGGACAGGCTCGGGGACACCTGGTGTCAGCAGGGTCCCAATTTCTGTTCAGGTTCATCCTTTCCTTCCCCCTCCCAAGGCATGAGATCTCCCAGGGTGCTCCTCCTGCTCCTTAGCCAGCAGATTGCTGCCTGAACCCTCAGACTGAGCATCACCCCTCTACCCAGTCTGTCAGGCTAGCTGGGATGCTGAATTAATAAATACAGGTTATATTAATTATTCATACAGTCCAGTCTGACCCACAGGAGTGAATGTCAGGGTTATCCTGAAGGTAGAAAACATTGAGTTTTACATAATGTGTTCATTAAATGCAGTGAACTAATTAAAGTATGTTAATTAGGTAATAGTCAAAAAGAATCCAGTATTTGGTAGAGAGTGGTCACTGTTAATACCTTGTACTGTGTTAATACTTAGCTGTATTTTGATGCTTAATGAGCAGAAGGAAAAGCTGATTATGCAGAAAGCACCCAAAAAAAGAGAAGTCACATGTGTTATGTGTTGGAAAAACAGCCTCAGGTGACAAAAGGAAACACATACCAAAGCAACTGGCACTCTTAGCAAAGAAAGTATCATTTCAAAGCCATGAACAAGATGCTGTCACAGGAAACTTTACATGTTCAGCTTCTGGGAAGCAATGCTTAATTGTTGGTGGTAATAAAATGGCAAAGATTGATTTCAATTGCACAGGCTAGCTGCTTGCTACCTCTCCCAGGTAAACATTTCCTCCAGTTTTCTACATTTATATTTACTTGATGAAAATGAAGACTGAGGCGTTTCTATCACAGAATCAACCAGGTTGGAAGAGACCTCCAAGCTCATCCAGTCCAACCTAGCACCCAGCCCTGTCCAGTCAACCAGACCATGGCACTAAGTGCCTCAGCCAGGCTTTGCTTCAACACCTCCAGGGATGGTGACTCCACCACCTCCCTGGGCAGCCCATTCCAATGCCAATCACTCTCTCTGCCAACAACTTCCTCCTGACATCCAGCTTAGACCTCCCCTGGCACAACTTGAGACTGTGTCCCCTTCTTCTGTTGCTGGCTGCCTGGCAGAAGAGACTAAAATTCTGCTGAGACATCTCAACATTCAGCAAGGCCAAGTGTAAGGTCCTGCACCTGGGTCGGCACAATCCCAAGCACAGATACAGGCTGGGTGGGGAATGGCTGAGAGCAGCCCTGAGGAACAGGATCTGGGGGTATGGAGTGATGAAAAGTTCAACATGAGCCTGCAGTGTGAGTGCAGCCCAGACAGCAAGAGCAGTGTGGGCAGCATGGCAAGGGAGGGGATTCTGCCCCTTGGCTCTGCTCTCCTCAGACCCCACCTGGAGTCCTGGGGGCAGTTCTGGAGCCCCCAACACAACAGTGTCATGGAACTGTTGGAGCCAGTTCAGAGGAGGGCCATGAGGATGCTCAGAGGGCTGCAGCAGCTCTGCTATGAGGACAAGCTACAAGAGTTGGGGCTCTGCAGTCTGCAGAAGAGAGGGCTTCAAGGAGACCTTATTGTGGCTTTGCAGTATCTGAAGGGAACCTACAGGAAGGCTGGGGAGGGACTATTGACAAGGTCTGGTAATGACAGGACAAGGGGGAATGGGTTTAAACTGGCAGAGGGGAGATTTAGACTAGATGTTAGGAGGGAGTCCTTTACAGTGAGGGTGGTGAGACACTGGCACAGGTTGCAGATGGATCAGTCACAGAGATGGCAGGTTAGAGAAAAAGTTCATGCAGCCTGAGACAGAGAGCAACCAACTGCCTTATCTATATTTACATTCCTGTTTTCAATCCATCTCAGCAAGCCTAGGAGTGCAGTAGCCATCACCACTGTTTCCTTTTCACAGCCCATAAGCTAATTCTTCTCACCAAAATATCTCAGCTAGGCTCAAACTAGCACACTGCTGGAACCAGCTCAAGCTCACATCGGCTTGCAAGGTTCACAACCATTATTATGCATAATGCTCACTGCTTAAGTGTAAGCTCATTAAGGCCAACTTCTCAGCACGCAGCTGTAAGGTCTTTCACCTCTCCCTAGTTGTGACCTCTCAAAGAAAATTTATTCTCGAGCAAACTTCCTTCAAGAACATACCACATCACTGCCCAGCACTAACAAATACCTACTTAGAAAGGATAACACACTAAGTACTCAGGGCAGATGATATCAACGTGAGTTACACCCCAACTCACAAGAAACACAACCTTGGTGTACGTTTTCTTACCCTCAAAACCAACTGGAGCATCTAAAGAAACAGCCTTTCTTGGTTATCATTTGTTCATTCACAGTCTGGAACTGCAGAGGTTTTGACAGGAGAACCCTGTGATGTCTCCTAAAAGACATTTCTGTAACACATGAATAGCATCAAATGCAATCAGTGCTCTGCCAGGGGTTCATGTATCTCTACTGGCTGTTCCCCTCAGCACATGCACCCTTTCCAGTCCATTCTCTCTGCACATCAGTTAACTCCTGAATGTACTAACTTGCAAAGGACTTATTGTAACTGACTGAAGTAATAAATAAGACATGTATTTATCTTCAAACAGGGAGGCTGATTTCATGAAGCCACATAAATACACAAAAAGCAGTACTTGACAGCTACACCTTGAGTGCTGTGCCCAGTTCTGGGCTCCTCAGTTCAAGAGAGATGTTGAGCTGCTGGAAGGTGTCCAGAGAAGGGAGATGAAGCTGATGAGGGGCCTGGAGCACAGCCCTGTGAGGAGAGGCTGAGGGAGCTGGGGGTGTGCAGCGTGCAGAAGAGGAGGCTCAGGGCAGAGCTCATGGAGCACAGAGCATGAGTTCCTATTTTAGTTTGTATGGTCATCTTTGCTACCTCTGATGTGTATCTCAATATACAAAGAAATAAATGACAGATGAGTATTTTTATTTGTACTTTTCAAAAGAAAAACAGTAGAAGAGAGTATCCCATTAAAAGGATCACAAAGAAAACACAGTTTGAGAATAGAATCATCACTACTGAAGGGAATGAAACTAAAAGGTACCTAGGAAAACAAGCATCTTTAAGCATTTGACTAAGCTAATGTACAGCAAACGTTGCCACAGGCATTTGCCTGCACAGCTCTCTCCAGGTTCTGCCCTTTTGTACTATTCCCTAGGCAAATCAGATCAATTTAAAACAAAAGTGATCCAAACATTATTGAAATGAGATTGTAGATAATTTTAATAGCCTCTTTTAAATTTGTTTCACAGAGAGATTTTTAAGTATTTCCTACAAAACAGATCTACTGTCACTCAACCATGTAACATTACAAGTATAGCGGAGCAGAAAACAAGATCATAGAATCAACCAGACTGGAAGAGACCTGCAAGATCATCCAGGCCAACCTAGCACCCAGTCCTGTCCAGTCAACCAGACCATGGCACTAAGTGCCTCATCCAGGCTTTGCTTCAACATCTCCAGGAACACAGACTCCATCACCTCCCTGGGCAGCCCATTCCAATGCCAATCACTCTCTCTGCCAGGAACTTCCTCCTAACATCCAGCCTAGACCTCCCCTGGCACAACTTCAGACTCTGTCCCCTTGTTCTGTCGCTGCTTGCCTGGCAGAAGAGCCCAACCCCACCTGGCTACAGCCTCCCTTCAGGGAGTTGTAGACAGCAATGAGGTCTGCCCTGAGCCTCCTCTTCTGCAGGCTGCACACCCCCAGCTCCCTCAGCCTCTCCTCACAGGGCTGTGCTCCAGGCCCCTCACCAGCTTTGTTGCCCTTCTCTGTACACCTTCCAGCACCTCAACATCTTGAATTGAGGAGCCCAGAACTGGACAGAGCACTCCAGGTGTGGCCTGAGCAGTGCTGTGTAGTTAGAGTTCATCTTCTCCATTATCTCCTACGTACACAGACAGAGGAAATGCTTTCTTGCTTTTTCAGCTCCCAGATGGTTTCTCAACTTTGAATGAATCCCGAATTGACCCATTAGGCAGTTCTATCACACTTGCACATCTGCAAGCAACAGAGCCTTCATTTAGCTGGCTGAAAGTGCAGACAGCTGAAGAAGTACAAAACCCAATGATTAGGATCCCGAGTTTCTAAGTTAATTTCAGACTGCTGCCGCTGCAGCTCTCAGCTGTCAGAATTAGAAAACCAATCTTGTACAGCACCGTATGCACAAACACACAGTGAGCATCTTGCTCCTCGTGGTAGGGCACAGAAGACAATGAGAAAACCAAAGAAGAAAAACAGAAAACAAAATGCAAAGGTTGAAGATGCCAGCATATGACAACAGGATGTTATTATATGGTTGCTAACCTGTAAAACTACTGCTGAGAGAAACTCCATTTTCAGCTTTTAATATTCATCTTGGGCAACTCCATTGACTATCATAGAATCATAGAATGAACCAGGTTGGAAGAGACCTCCAACATCATCCAGTCCAACCTACTACCCAGCCCTAGCCACTCAACTAGACCATGGCACCAAGTGCCTCATACAGTCTTTTCTTTACTCCCAGGGATGGTGACTCCACCACCTCCCTGGGCAGACCATTTAATTTTTTCCTTCTTTTTTCCTTTTTATGTTTTTTTCCCCTCTTCCTTTTTATCTTTTTAATTCTTTTCTTCTTTTTTCCTTTTTACATTTTTTTCCCTCTTCCTTTTCATCTTTTTAATTCTTTTCTTCTTTTTTCCTTTTTACATTTTTTTCCCTCTTCCTTTTCATCTTTTTAATTCTTTTCTTCTTTTTTCCTTTTTACATTTTTTCTCTCTTCCTTTTCATCTTTTTAATTCTTTTCTTCCTTTTTCCTTCTTTTTTCCTTTTTACATTTTTTCCTCTCTTCCTTTTCATCTTTTTAATTCTTTTCTTCTTCTTCCTTTATTTTTCCTTTTTACATTTTTTCCCTCTTCATCTTTTTAATTCTTTTCTTCTTCTTCCTTTATTTTTCCTTTTTACATTTTTTCCTCTCTTCCTTTTCATCTTTTTAATTCTTTTCTTCTTCTTCCTTTATTTTTCCTTTTTACATTTTTTCCCTCTTCATCTTTTTAATTCTTTTCTTCTTCTTCCTTTATTTTTCCTTTTTACATTTTTTCCTCTCTTCCTTTTCATCTTTTTAATTCTTTTCTTCTTCTTCCTTTATTTTTCCTTTTTACATTTTTTCCTCTCTTCCTTTTCATCTTTTTAATTCTTTTCTTCTTCTTCCTTTATTTTTCCTTTTTACATTTTTTCCCTCTTCCTTTTCATCTTTTTAATTCTTTTCTTCTTCTTCCTTTATTTTTCCTTTTTACATTTTTTCCCTCTTCCTTTTCATCTTTTTAATTCTTTTCTTCTTCTTCCTTTATTTTTCCTTTTTACCTTTTTCCCCTCTTCCTTTTTATCTTTTTTAATTATTTTCTTCCTTTTTCCTTCTTTTTTTCCTTTTTACAATTTGTTCCCTCTTCCTCTTTATCTTACTATTTTCTTCTTTTTTTCCTTTTCACATTTTTTCCCTCTTCCTTTTTATCTTTTTAATTCTTTTTTCCTTTTCTCCTTTTTTCCCCTCTTCCTTTCTATCTTTTTAATTCTTTTTTTTCCCTTCTTTTTTCCTTCTTATATTGCATTGTACCTGCCTCAACAAAATTTGGCTAGTCTTGCCATCCAAATAAACAAGAAACAGGCAGGGAAAAGCTTCTGTATGTGGACATTTCTTTCCTTTAAATCAGATTCAAACCTAGAAACTGAAATACAGATTTTGAGATTTTTTTTTTGTAAGCCTAAACTTCTAAGTTTAAAATAGGATTCCAGCCTTGTTTCTCAACAAAACATGACCCAAAGCTGAGACCTTAATTCCTTAATCCTGTAACAGAGAATATTTTCTTAGATTTCATTCTTACAGATGTTTCAGCATAGCATATGGTAGGAAGTCCTGAAAGGAAAACCTTTTACAAACATCTCTTTTTCTCTGGATCTTTTCATGCCATTTTTATTCCAGCATTTTTTGCACACTGTTTTCAATGTTATTCTGAACTATTTGCAGTAGTGTAAATGAGAAGCTTGGATTTGTATCTCTCCTGATTCATCTGAAGATACATGTGAAACAACAACCATGAATTTTGAATGCAGGGATGCTGTCAAAACAATCAAGAAAAAAGAATTGCCTGTTTTCCAATATACTGAGTGCTTATGCAACTGAAAAAAAAACAGATCTTGCTAAGAAAGTGCATGACTGTCTTGCTTGATTCTAAAGACCAGGGTTGTCTTATATGAAACTGGAGAATCAATGGAGACCAAGGACTTACCTCAGTTTTAGTATTCAAAGACTGAAGCACAAAAACTAGGGAGGGGGCTTTGTAATCAACAAAATTTCTATCTCCCAGAAATGCTACATGTTGCTCTCCTATTACAAGGGCCACTAGTTACCACCTGTGGATCTCTCTTTGCTAGCCAAAGTTAAGCACAGAATAAGAGATGTAAAGAAACTGTGCTGAGCAGCAGCAGACACACTAGATACCATCTAGGGCCCAGGAGTTAAACTATGGCTGGTAACCAAACAAATCAAACAAGCAAAACTATGGAATCATAGAATCAACCAGGTTGGAAGAGACCTCCAAGATCATCCAGTCCAACCTAGCAACCAGCCCTGTCCAGTCAACCGGACCATGGCACTAAGTGCCTCATCCAGGCTTTGCTTCAACATCTCCAGGGATGGTGTCTCCACCACCTCCCTGGGCAGCCCATTCCAATGCCAATCACTCTCTCTGCCAACAGCTTCTTCCTAACATCCAGCCTAGACCTCCCCTGGCACAACTTCAGACTGTGTCCCCTTGTTCTGTTGCTGGGTGCCTGGCAGAAGAGACCAACCCCGATCTGGCTACAGCCTCCCTTCAGGTAGTTGTAGACAGCAATGAGGTCAGCCCTTGCCTCTTCTGCCACTCTGAATCTCCTCACCTCCACCTTTGGTCCATTCCCTGTCACTCCCTGAGAGCCTACAAACTCTCTCTCCCCAGCTTTTTTGTAGGCCCCCATCAGATACTGGAAGGCCACAAGAAGGTCACCTGGCAGCCTCCTCTTCTCCAGACCATCCCCACCTGGCTACAGCCTCCCTTCAGGGAGCTGCAGACAGCAATGAGCTCTGCCCTGAGCCTCCTCTTCTGCAGGCTGCACACCCCCAGCTCCCTCAGCCTCTCCTCACAGGGCTGTGCTCCAGGCCCCTCCCCAGCCTTGCTGCCCTTCTCTGGACACCTTCCAGCATCTCAACATCTCTCTTTAGCATGAAACAAGGTACAGCAGTCTCTAACACAAAGGAAATCAATTTTTTTCTGAGGACAGTGTTAAGACAGTTGGCAGCAACTGCTGCATGTACTTGGGGCTGAGAGGGTGGAAGGGAAATGTTATACTATAAATTAATTTAAAAGATCAATACATGTAATAAGCCTTCCATCAGCACAATGATGTACAGTTCTGGGACACTGGGTCTATTTTGGTACTTAACTAAATAGGTCACAGAAATGATTAAAAGGACTTGTTAAAGTGGGTTTTTTTCTGTGTACAGCCTATCCACATTTGCATGAGATCAGAGTGTAGGAAGAATGGGCACTCTGGCACAGACAACAGGAAATTGCCATCTTCGGGACATTCTTCATGCCACAGAGCCCCTTCCTTAAAAATGTTCAGATCTGTGCTAGTTTGAAGCTAGCTGGAATGTTTTGGTGAGAAGAATTAGATTACAGGCTGTGAGAAGGAAACAGTGGTGATGGCTGCTGCACTCACAGGCTTGCTGAGATGGGTAAGAAGAACAGAAATACAGATAACAGAGTTGCTTTGTGGGCTGCACTTCTCTCTCTAACCTAACCTGCTGTCTGACTAATCCATCTGCTTCCTAACCCCCCTGGCCAACCCTCCAAACATACCTTGAAAATAAGGCAAGATCTTGGGTAAGGTAGAGGGGTGGGGGGAAGGTGGAAGGGTGGTTGGGAGCCCCTCCTGGGGACTCAGGTTTCTGGGAGGGCTGCTGTGCTTCTGTATTCCCTTTTACCCTGTCTATTTCTGTCTCTAGCTGTGTATGTTGTCAATACCTGTTTGTATATGGTGCTAAGCTGTAAATACAAAGCTTCATTCAATTTCCAGAGCTGCTGAGCCGAGCCTGGGTGATTTTGCAAAGTGTGTGGGGAACACCCAAAGCATCCCAGTGTTTCTGACACATCTTATTTTGGAGACTTCTAAAACAAACAGGAGAAAAGTCGAGGGACTAATTTTTGCCTCACAGTATTCCCTTAAAGCATGGATGATCTTTAGTTTCTCTGCAGCAGGGGTGAGAGCACCTGAACACATATAGAATCACAGAATCAAGCAGGTTGGAAGAGACCTCCAAGATCACCCAGTCCAACCTAGCACCCAGCCCTGGCCAATCAACCAGACCATGGCACTAAGTGCCTCATCCAGGCTTTGCTTGGACACCTCCAGGGACGGTGCCTCCACCACCTCCCTGGGCAGCCCATTCCAATGGGATATTGCCTACTTAAAATCATAGAACGAGTCAGGGTTGGATGGGACCACAAGGATCATCTAGTTCAGCCTGCTTTCTGTTTTTCTCTGAATCCCAGCACTACAGGCTTTTGAAGGAGCACAGGGTGATTTAGTGGAGAGTGTGTATGATCCACAGGCAGCTTTTGCTTCTGCTCAGTGCATAGAATCATAGAACCAGTAAAGGTTGGAAGGGACCACAAGGATCAGCCAGTTCCACCTCCCTTGCCATGGGCAGGGACACCCTACCCTAGAGCAAGCTGCCCAAAGCCTCATCCAGCCTGGCCTTAAACATCTCGAGGCACGGAGCCTCAACCACCTCCCTGGGCATCCCATTCCAGGGAACACCCAAACCATCACAAGACCATAAGCTTCCAATCTTTCCCATTTCATCGATACACTCGAAATGCCAGTAGTACAATTTCATACCAAAGTGGTTTGTGTTTTGGGGAGACGGTCTCAAACTGCCTCCACTCCCACTTGGGCAGAACATGTGAGGCATTTTTTAATAGGGATAATAGTTCAATCACTTCTCCGTGGCTATTTAGCAGTCCTAGGGAACAGTGTATCTCTAAGCTCAACCTGGAACAGAACTCCAGAAGAAATGAATGGCTAAACCCTGCCATTCAAATTCTCATCACTTAGCTGCAGTTCAAACAAAAAGAAATATCAAGTTCCCAGGTTTAGCAGAGTGTATAGTTTCTGGATTAAGCTAAAAAGCTCAAGATTCTCTTCTGTTTTATAGCTGTTGTAATAGGCTTTGTCTTATGAGATAAGCTGATTAAGTAATTAAGAATGACGTCCTCAGCTGTACTGAGCCAGGCCTTGAGAAGAGATGCCACACTTCTAGATCTGCAGTTAGACTTCATTTGTTGCATGGGAATTCTAGCAACTTCTTCAGGCTGCCTTTAGACATGAAGATGCTGCTTAATTCCAAATAGAAAGCTTTCTTACTTTTCTGTGTGTTTTGTGTATGTGTTTCCCCAAAAACATTCAACATCTCCATCTGGGAGGAAACAGATCTGTGTTTTTCTATGTTGATTTTTAATAATATAACTGAGAGAGTTCCTGTTTGGCTATGAGGGAACTAGCAAAGATACAGACAGATCAAAGAATCAAACAGGTTGGAAAAGACCTCCAAGAACAGCCAGTCCAAAACAGCACCCAGCCCTAGCCAATCAACCAGACCATGGCACTAAGTGCCTCATCCAGGCTTCTCTTGAACACCTCCAGAGATGGTGATTCCACCTCCCTGGGCAGCCCATTCCAATGCCAATCACTCTCTCTGACAACAACTTCCTCCTCACATCCAGCCTAGACCTCCCCTAACACAACTTGAGACTGTCCCCTTGTTCTGTTGCTGCTTCCCTGGCAGAAGAGACCAACTCCACCTGGCTACAGCCTCCCTTCAGGTAGTTGTAGACAGCAATGAGCTCTGCCCTGAGCCTCCTCTTCTGCAGGCTGCACACCCCCAGCTCCCTCAGTATAGTGAAGCAGAAAGCAAGATATAATAGAATTATAGAATCAAGCAGGTTGGAAGAGACCTCCAAGATCATCCAGTCCAACCTAGCACCCAGCCCTAGCCAACACACTAGACCACAGCACTAAGTGCATCATTCTGGCTTTTGTTGAACACTTCTAGGGATGGTGACTCCACCACCTCCCTGGGCAGCCCATTCCAATGCCAAATCACTCTCTCAATGGCAAATCACACTCTGGAGCACGTCCAGAGAAGGGCAACAAAACTGGTGAAGGGTCTAGAGAAAAAGTCTCATGATAAATGGATGAGGGAACTGTTTAGTCAGGAGAAGAGGAGGATGAGGGGAGACCTCATTACTCTATGCAACTACCTGAAAGGAGGCTGTACTGAGGTGGGAGTCAGTCTGTTCTCTCTAGTGTCAGGTGATAGGATGAGAGGCAATGGCTTGAAGTTCCACCAGGGGAAGTTTAGATTGGAAAGAGTGATTTTTGTTGTTCTTGAATTGCTCTCCAATTGCTACTCTTTACTCAACATATAGTACAGCACCTACCAGCTAACACTTTACAAACATCAATTATTACCTTATGCATTTTGAAGACTTATTTTCTCATAAATATGCTATTGGACTTGTTTCTTGGCAGCAAGTTCCTGCTCCATTTGGTTATAACCAAGAAGGTGCAAATCTCAACAGAGCTTTCATTACCTCTGCTGGATTCCAAAAATCTATTTACAATCAACTTTGAAATGTCTCACTATAAATAAGGTGAAAAGGTTCCACTGAGGTGAACAGGGAGATCAACAAACATATGGAAGAATCAGGATTCAAGATCCTGTGGCTGTACAAGGCCATAAGCTGGCTTTCCTGCTCCTGTTCCTCCACTTCTTTCCCCCATGCCATAGTGTGCTAGTCTGAGGCTAGCTGGAATATTTTAGTGAGAAGAATTAGATGCTAGGCTATGAAAAGGAAACAGTGCTGATGTCTGCTGCACTCATAGGCTTGCTGAGATGGATAAAAACAAGAACATAAACGTAGATAACACAGCAGGTCTCTGTCACAGCTGGTGCCTGTATTTTTCTCCCTGGCCTGCTTCTGTGTGACTAATCCTTCTGCTTTCTAACCTCCCTGACCTATCCTCCAATCTCTCCTTGCACATAAGGCAAACTCTGGGATAAGACAGAGGGGTGGGGAGAAGGTGGAAGGGTGGTTGGGAGCCCCTCCTGGGGACTCTGGTTTCTGGGAGGGCTGCTGTGTTTCTGTACTACTCTTTAACTTACATATTTCTGTCCATAGCTGTGTGTATTTTGTTAATACCTGCCTGTGTATTGTGCTAAGCTGTAAATATAAAGCTTCAATCCTTAATTTCCAGCCAGCTGAGTCTAGCCTGGGTGATTACATAAGGGGGGGAGGGGGGCAGGTAACACCCAAGCCATCACACTGCTGCTATATTGTGCTAAGATGTGAATATAAAGCTTCAATCCTTCATTTCCAGCTCAGCTGAGTCTAGTCTGGGTGATCTCATGGGAGGGAGGGGGAGGCAGGTAACACCCAAACCATCACATATAACTACATCAGTTAGCCCCATGCAATTTAACCAGCACCCTCTTTACTTTCCTGTCAGTCAGCCTTAATGCCCTCAGTACTCCAAGTCTGCACAAACCTCTCCACACTCTCAACTTTACCCACTCTCAACTTTACCTTCATCTCACCCTGCAACTTTTTCCCCCCACCCCAAGACACTTTTTCCTTCTGTTTTTAGCAAATCTCTTGATCATTCCTGACTTTCACCTCAGCTGTTCTATTAACCATCTTGTAGACATGGATTTTAAGTCACCTTTAAATATGCTAAGCTTACATTTCACTTAATGAGTAAACTCTAATCTTCCTCAGTGCTGAAAACTGTGTGGGATACATTCAATTCTCCCCTAATCTGGATAACATAAAAATGGTATTATTATTGCAGAATCTGTTTTTTTTTACAGTGCAGACCTGAACATACACACCACAGTGTGCTACAGAAAGAAAAGGGACATGCTATGCCTGTGGCTTTCTCTTCTCCTATCAGACACACATCTAATTGTTCAAGAAGATTTACAGTGGATTAAGTTTTCCCTCACCTGGCTAAATCCTCTCGTCCATTAAGAGATGTCAGTGGAAGCATTTTGGTTTATAAATGATTCTTTTCTTTACTTTAAGGAAAAAGTAGCAATGGAAGATGAAATTATTAGCCAGGAGAATTGGTGCAGAGAAGTCAAATGAACACAGATGCATTAGAGTAGCAAGATTTCCACATATTATTCATGCTTTTTCTTATTTTTTTGCACAAATAACTATCAGGTTGCCATTTGTTCCTAAAACAGTAACACCACAGCATACCACATCATCCAGAGAAACCCTTCTTAAATGTTACACTGGCAAATACAAGCACAGGAAAGGTTTAAATACATCTTTGTTCCTGATTAGATGGCCTATTAGATGCTCTGGCTTGCCCCAGCCTTCTGCTGATGGGGGAAGCAAGGAGGGGAGGAAAACAAAGGCTTGGGCCATTATGTCCCCTCCCAAAGTGATAAACAGCCTACAGGTGTTTAGGTACTTGTTGGTGTCTTGCCCAAATAAGGGAGAGCAAACCCTGGGGTCACCTAACATGGGAAGTTTGGCAGGTGCAATTTTGATTGGTGAATCTCTGTGGCCAAAGTAGACTCAGCACTCAGGCAAACAATAAAAATTGAGCTAAGTTGCAAGCAGCTGAGCTGCCTCTGTCTCACTGCTCTGTCTCAGTATGTGCTGCCTCTGCCTCACTGCTCTGTCTCAGTATGTGCTGCCTCTGCCTCACTGCTCTTGGACAACATGTTCTGCTCTGCCTCGTGCTTCAGACCAGCTTAGCCATGATATTTTGGGCTTGAACTACCTGGAAACTTAAGTGGCTCAAGTTTCCCAGGAGAAGGCATTAAGTGCCTCATGATGTGGCAAGAAGTGCCACCGACATGGTGCTCTCTGCAAGAGATCTGCCTGCACCTCTACAAACCTCCGTGCCAAGAGGAACCAGGATCAGGTCAGAGATCATCTGCCTCTTTCCCAGCACCCTGGGAAGATCTGGAAGCCTCTCTAGAGCCAAGCAGTTTCAACACTGCCACAAAGGAGCCAGGGACTAGCTTGAAATTCCTACTCCACTGCAGTGAGTAGCACAGACTTGCCCTGGGGCTCCAGGCTGCCTTTTATTTGTAAGTGAGGCAAAGCCATTTTGTGGCCAAATCTTTCCCAATTTTCTGATCCTCCTAAATGAACGAATTGCCCAAAAGCATCCTTGGGAAGATTTTCTGGGCTGAATTAGAACCCAAATGTAACTAATTTGCATATAGTTGTGGGCAGGGCTTTCCAGAAATAAAATTAACTACCTATTTTCTAATCCCTGCCTCGTTAATTGCCCCAATTCAATCACTGATCTGTTACTTCATTCTAGCATTTTCCTGATTTTTTTTTTCACTCAGGACTTGGAATCAGGCACTAAAAAAAACAGCAATACAAAGACTCAGTCCTAAATTAACATATAATTAGGTCTTGGGGTTTTATTTTCAGTGGTGACACCATCCCAGTACTCTTGTCTTGAAAACGTAATACCAGCTCTGAATCTTTCCAATAGAATCACAGTCCTGTAGCCTCTATAAACCTGCCTTAAACTCATCCAAATTTTGCCTTCTAGCAATGGTTAACTGGGAATTAGCACCATTACACAAACTCTGGGGTCAGGCACTGCCACCCATTCTCATAATGAGCAATGTGCTTCAGCTGCAAGTCTCATCAGAGGTCCCACACAGCATTAACAGAAGCAAAACAATTTGGCCTGTTAATGTGAGCAGCTTCCCACACTCACCTGCTGCATTAAAAATAGTTACTACCCAAGATCTTGCTAAAACCCTTCTCCCACATAAGGGACCTAAGATGTGCTAACTGTGTGCCACTTGCAGCAGTGACAGGAGTACTAGGTAGAAACAACATCTTACCTAGTGCATGTGTATCACATCGCACAATGCTGCATGCACACACATTAGGGATTGGTTAGCCTGGAGAAGAGGAGGCTCAGGGGTGACCTTATTGCTGTCTACAACTACCTGAGGGGTGGTTGTGGCCAGGAGGAGGTTGCTCTCTTCTCTCAGGTGGCCAGCACCTGAATGAGAGGACACAGCCTCAAGCTACATCAGGGGAAACTTAGGCTTGAGGTGAGGAGAAAGTTCTGCACTGAGAGAGTCATTGGACACTGGAATGGGCTGCCCGGGGAGGTGGTGGAGTCGCTGTCCCTGGAGCTGTTCAAGGCAAGATTGGATGTGGCACTTGGTGCCATGGTCTGGCCTTGAGCTCTGTGGTAAAGGGTTGGACTTGGTGATCTATGAGGTCTCTTCCAGCCTTGGTGATACTGTGATAGATCTACCTGTGGACATGTATCAGCAGTGTCTTGCATCTACCTGATTTTAAAGATAAACAAACAAAATACATAAAACAAAAGAGGGTCTGAATATTGAGACTGAATAAGGAAGGTGAGAAAATCTGAACTTAGAAAGGAGACTCAGTTTGGCTTTACCTACGTGGGTTTTACTGTTAACTTTCAGAAAGCACAGGAGAACAACATGCCAAGCATGGCCTTAGTTAACACAAAACACCTGCACTTTGTCTGCACCTGCACCTTACACCTGAATTACCTCATTTCTGTCAGATAACCATGCTTTCATAGCATGTTTTTACTTCCATACAAAAGAGATCCTGGACAGAAACAAATACTCTACAAATAACTTTTGCTATGAAAGCACCACCTTAATTGACACACAGTGAGGTGCACACAAAGTAACCACATCTGGACCTGGTGAGAGCCTGGAATGGGTTGCCCAGGGAGGTGGTTGAGGCCCCATCCCTGGAGGGGTTTAAGGCCAGGCTGGATGTGGCTGTGTGCAGCCTCATCTAAGGTAGGATGTCCCTGCCCATAGCCAGGGAGGTGGAACTAGATGATCTTTGTGGTCCCTTCCAACCCTGACTGATTCTATGGATGAGGCTGTGGCCAGCCTGATCTAGGGTAGGGTGTCCCTGCCCATGGCCAGAGGGGTGGATCTAGATGATCCTTGTGGTCCCTTCCAACCCTGACTTATTCTATGATTAAAAATCAACAGAAGACCTTCTCAGAAAAGATCTACAGATTGTTTCTCCTTTTCTGTAAACAAATGAGGACTCCTCAGCAGTCTCTCAATTGCTCACAACTATTTTAAAGCATTGCAAATGATGATACTGGAAAAATACACTTGATGAGCAATAAATAGAACATTAGATGATAGAGAAGGGTGTGCAAGCCTGCATTTTGCTACCATTTTAGTACATGTACTGAACAATAAAAATAAGCTTACATCTACATTTTCAAGAGCAGTTTGAACAATTTTTTCTTCCAGATGAACAATTTCCTTTTTCATTTATTTCTACATTACTGAACTTGAGATAATTTGCAACACATTTCTAATAACTTTCACATAAATTTGACAATAATTCAGAAGCAGTAACCTAACTGCTCAAAAAAAGATGATGATGATGATGATGATGCTGTGTAAGAACTGTCTCCAAAAGGAGTTTGTGGAGACTGATAAGGAAATCACTTAACTGCTCAAAACCACAGGCAGCAATGTATTTTATCATTTTGCAAATTGCTAGGGATTGGCTTTTTTAATTAAAACCTTTGCAATCAAATCAATAACAATGTGGTTAACACCACAATAAAAATAGATTCCACTTTGTACAGACTGTGGGATTTTGGTGGGGAATTACATCGAGGCTCCACAATCTCAGAGCACCATCAGAAGATACAATTCATCAATGGCTGCATTTGCTATCATTTTACTATAAATAATGATGAAAATGTGTTATGTGTTACCGTTTAAAAACCAAAACAAAACTGTGCTGCATACATCCCAAAGGCATTAGACTAAACCCTGGAAGGAAGCAACCTTGGTTAGGAATCTTTCCTTTGTCCACTGTGATGGTTGGGAATGCAGCTGTATCCATTTTATAGCTTGCATTCCTGTTACGTTTGTTTTTTCCAGTCAAGATGAAGATTGATCCCTGAAACAAAAGTATTCCAAAGATACTGCTACGCCACAATGTTGCCTCCCAGACTAACAGTGATGAAGCTAGCAGCGGTTCCTGCTCTTTCCACTCTACCATGGCTCCAGGAACAAGATTCTCAAGATGGAAAAGCTCTTTGTGCTTACCCCATGCAGAGCTCGAAATATCAGCCAGGCTGAGTCTGTCAGAGCACATACACATGCTTTATTGCTTGATGCACAGAAAAAAATGCCACCAGAACAGGGAAATCTCAGAGACTGAGCTGTGCCTTGACCATCACTGTTGCAGGAAAGCAGTGCTGCCTTGCAGAGGCCCTCTCAGAAAGTGGGAGCAAGAGAGGGCTGAGGAAGAGGGCATGCCACAATATGTATCACATGGGGTACAGATGCCTCCCTTCACTACCTGAAGCAAACACATCTGCCACAATAGTTAACTGCAGTGAATGGAGATGGGGACCAGGACACAAACTTAACGAGCAACAGCACTGGAGGGACCTGCTGCAGCCAGAGCTGCAGAGGGAACCAGAGCCAATTCTCCCCTCACCAGCACACAAGACACACCATCTTCTTCAGTCTTCTCAACCACAACAACCGTCTTCTTTTAACTGTGCCCAGCCCCAGAGTAGCAAAGCTTAAAGCTTGTGAGCACCAGGCCATCCTTCAGAAGTTGCACCTTCTGAAAGCAAACTCCTTGGACCCCCTGTGGGGCAGCTGTCACACAACCAGAGACAACGCACAGTGACAAAGCGAGGCCAGCAATGTAGGCTAGCAAAGACGGAGCAAGAGGGAGACTGTTCCTGACTGTATACTACCACACTGGTGTGAAACACTGAGGACTAAGCCTTCCACAGATTCCACAATCACAAACTACAGATAGAAACTGGATTTGCTAACAAAAGGAACTCGGCAGTTGGTACATCCATGAAAATTATAAGACCTTCATCTACTCTACTGTCAGAAGCTTCAACAGCAGCAAGTAATAGAGATCAACGACTCCTAAGAGGTATCCAAAGAGCGAGAGGAAAAGCTGTCCCAAGGACTACAAGGAGAAGGAAAATTCCAGCAGTGAGTTCACACTGTATTGCAACTTGCCACCTGACTGCAAAAATGGAGCACATCAACAGATGATGGGAATAGACCCTAATGAAAAACGGGTTTGCACAAGTGTGCCTCATTAACTGGCAGCAGCTGAGACTTGTCTCCCTCAAGCTTTGTCAATACTTGCACTGCTCCCAGTGCTACCACAAACACATTTCAGAAGCCAGAAAAGCCTCTGCAGACCTATGTGGTGCGTTCATAGGGATGTGGATGCAGTCAGACACTTGTGCACGTACCTGAGAAGCCTTCTTCCTGCCCCAGACAGACTGGTTTTCAGGGCAAGGCAGCAACCACCATTCAAAAACATAATCTTGGTCATGAGATCAAGATCAACATCCACACTTATACGTTATATGCATCTGAAAACCTTACGTTTGGGGGAGGCCAGGAAGGAAAGTGGGTCCTCACTGATCTAACAGGGTAAACAAAGTCCCCCACCAACTGACTCCTTTCCTACTTGCTAGGGAAAGGCTGCCCAGCCTCAGTTGTGCAACCAGTGTTAACAGGCATGAGTGCACCGCACACCACCCCCTAAGCAACAGTAACCGCAGAGAGCACTGGCTCCACGTCTGAGTACAAAAAACTGTGACACCGCAGCATGAAGCAGAGACCGGGATTCAGCGAGCGACAGACCCTGCCGCGCAAGTGCCAGACTTCAGCAGATGCCTCTGCGGTCTGCAAGCGACGGAGGGCCAGGGACCTGCCCCAGCCCCGGCGCGGAGTCCCCACGGAGCAGCTCACAGCTGCAGCTCCCCAGCGCTGCATCGCCGCCAAGAAGCTGCGAGACAAGGGGAAGCCTAAGAAAAGAGATATGGGAAGAGGGGGGACCGAGGGGCAGAGGCTGCCTGAAACGGGGGCAGCCGGAGGGCAGAGCGTGTGCCCAGCAGGACACACCTACGCACAAACGCACACCGCTCCATAGCCGAGCCCCCGCCACCGCCGCATCTCTCGGCACCGGAGCCACTCAACCTGTTTCCCCACGCACCGCGAAACCGCCTCCGACCGACAGCACAACCCGGCAACGAAGGAGGCCCCCCCGCGCCCCCCTCCCCGGCTGCCTCCCCCCGAGGCGCGGCGCACTCCTCCGCGGATGGGGCCGCGCTGCGGCAGCCGTACCGTGGGCAGCAACGGCTCCATCTGCGCCCCTTGGTCCTGGGTCTCCATGCGGCGGCGGGGCCGCGGCGGCGCCTTCCCCGCCGCCCGCCCGCAGGGGCGCGCTCCGCGGGCGCTGCAGGAGGCGCTGCGCTGGGCTCCGCGGGGCCGGTGGCGCGCAGGCAGGAAGCGAGCGCCAGTCACATGGCTGCGCGCACCGCCGGCACGGGGGCAAGGCGGGCGCCGGAGCCACCTGCGGGACGCGAGCAGCTCTCGCCGCCGCCCCCCCGCGGCGGGGTGCCAAGGGCGGGTGCGCCTCGCTCCTTCGCCGCTGCGCCTGCAGGCGGCTCCGCAGCACCCAGAGCACCTGCGTGCGGCACCTTCTCTCCAACGGGCTCTGCACAGGCCCCGCGCCCGAGATGCGAGTGGGCTCCAGCGTCCAAAGACCAAGAAGCGAGGGACGGGACCCCACAGACCCCCGAGCGGCACTACTGCAGTCGAGACAGAGGTCGGGAGCTTAGCGCCCTACGCCAGGCTTCGGCTACAGTTGCCCCCCTTAAGCCTGTTGTTTTTCAGCGCACTCTTGGGCCAAGATTCCTTTTCATTTAATTCTCAGAAGAGCACTCAACACCGGTGATACCCTGCTTGGTCCTGCCAGCCAGGACCTCAGGGACAGACAGCACGTTCAAAGTAGAGGTCTGTCCCATTCTCCTCTGACATATTCCAATCAAAAATGCTCCACCATTCCCTTTGACCTGCAAGTTATCAACACGTATCCAATTACCATATCCCTCTGGACGCTATTTAATAGGAGCTTTGCCTCCTTCACCCAACTTTAGCATTCGAGCCTGATACACATTCAGCCTCTCCTCGTCTCTGTGGCTGTGCAATGCAGTGGTTACATTTAACCACACTACGCAAACGACTGTGGATGCCTGAACTTGGCTATCCACGTGAGGAGAGCTGAGCTCCCACAGTACTCGCACTGTAAAGAACACAAGCACGACGCAGTCTACCAAGGCAGCTGAGCTGGAGAAGTTCTCATTCATCAGTTCCCAGCTCATCTCCCCCTGAAGAAAACATGTCCATTCCAAACCCACATGCATTAAGAATCAAAACACACAGAGACCTGGCTAGGAAAAAATAAACACCTGTATCTCCCTCTAAACGCTCATTTCCTTGCCAAAGCCATCCCTACTTTTTGGGTTTCCTTTGCAGACTAAATACAGAGCAATGGTTTTACTAAATCTGATTTAATTCTACCTACCACAAGGCACTAAATATCTTCCACACTGAGTTAGTAGTACATCAGCCAAGCAAGATAACAGTGCTGGGGAGGCACTAGAAAGGAAAAGGGCGTCACAACTGGTTGTTACCAAGGAACTGGCTATTTTTCTGAGCCATAAGTAGGAATTTGGCCTTTGTGCAGTGATACATACATGTAACACTGCACAGAAACACAGACAGTGCTGCAGTTCAGATTCTGGGACAAAAGCCAGATGTATATTTTTATAACATGATTACTGATCTACAGTAATTAACACAGGAGGCCATTCAGGTCACCAGAGGTAAGGCTGTGTCAGCATTTGTACAGTAAAACCCTATTTGTAGGAGCTTATAATTAAGCTATAAAAGTCATGATGAAGCAGGGAAAGGAATGTGTTTAGAAGCAATTTCCCTTCTTTAAAGAAAAAGAATAAGGTTTAAAGTGAATATGCCACTTGTGAAACCAGGAAGACCAAAAGCTGCAAGTCTACAGACAGCTATTTCAATGAACATTAGTATAAGCATCCTTGGTCTTCTGGGTCTAAATATCTGAAGTTTGGCCAAGAACATTTCTTTAATAAGGCATTGCAACACATGAAGCTCAGTGGCACTGACACTCTTTCACCTCTCAAAAAAGGGATGTTGAGGTGCTGGAGTGTGTCCAGAGAAGGGCAACATGGCTGGTGAAGGGCCTGGAACACAAACCCTATGAGGAGATGCTGAGGGAGCTGGGGTTGTTTAGCGTGGAGAAGAGGAGACTCAAGGGTGACCTCATTGCTGTCTACAACTACCTGCAGGGAGGCTGTAGCCAGGTGGGGTTGGTCTCATCTGCCAGGCAACCAGCCACAGAACAAGGGGACACAGTCTCAAGTTGTGCCAGGGGAGGTCTAGGCTGGATGTGAGGATGAAGTTTTTGGCAGAGAGAGTGATTGGCATTGGAATGGGCTGCCCAGGGAGGTGCTGGAGTCACAGTCCCTGGAGGTGTTCAAGTGAAGCCTGGCTGAGGCACTTAGCGCCATGGTCTGGTTGACTGGATAGGGCTGGGTGCTAGGTTGGACTGGATGATCTTGGAGATCTCTTCCAACCTGGTTGATTCTATGATTCTATGAGCTACAGGTGAGTTACTGGATGTGCCATCAAAACAGAGTTAGCACCAGTCATGTAATTGTTTTTCAAAAGGGTCTTTCTCAGAGTGCTTTGCAGTGAGGAGTTCACCATTACTGAGTAACAGAACAGTTACTAACAAACCTCCTCAAATTATTCTGTAACACCTTGTTCCATACACATAAAAATCTCACACAGATCTCCAGAGCTAAAAAGCCACACATCAGTAGCCAAAGTCAAAGTACAACTCATTCTTTCAACAGCTGTGACAAACACACTTCAATAAGAAGATCCAAAATGTTGAATTTAAAAGCCAAAGCCAAAGGCTTTCATAGAATCAGTCAGGGTTGGAAGGGACCACAAAGATCAGCAAGTTCCCCCCCCCCCCCTGCCATGGGCAGGGACACCCTACCCTAGATCAGACTGGTCAGAGCCAGCCTTTACACACAGAAAAGTGGAAGAACATATACAACTGAACTGAAAGCTCTGGTTTTGATAAAATACAGCTAAGTTTTTTAGTAGTATTGTAGATGTCTATCACAGCAAAGAGAGAATGAAGAGGAAGCAGTATTTATACTGCAACTGCTTTATAACTTAATTTGTATTCTCTTTCCTGTTCTTCATGCTGGCTTCTTTCACTGTTGCATCTGATGGGAGCCATACTCTGTGGCACATTGAGACATCTTCTCTTTTGCAGTACTATTCAATTACAGTGGGAATACCACTTCTCATCCCAAAAAGAATAGCTTTAAAATCATAAAATCAAACGGGTTGGAAGAGACCTCCAAGATCATTGTGCTAGTTTGAAGCTAGCTAGAATGTTTTGGTGAGAAGGACTAGGTTACAGGCTGTGAAAGGAAAACAATGGTTGTGTCTACTTCCCTGCAATGGTGGTGTCCACTTCCCTGCGATGGTGGTGTCTGCTTCCCTGCAATGGTGGTGTCCACTTCCCTACAACGGTGGTGTCTGCTTCCCTGCAATGGTTGTGTCTGCTTCCCTGCAATGGTGGTGTCTACTTCCCTGCAATGGTGGTGTCTGCTTCCCTGCAATGGTGGTGTCCACTTCCCTACAACGGTGGTGTCTGCTTCCCTGCAATGGTTGTGTCTGCTTCCCTGCAATGGTGGTGTCTGCTTCCCTGCAATGGTGGTGTCTGCTTCCCTGCAATGGTGGTGTCTGCTTCCCTGCAATGGTGGTGTCTGCTTCCCTGCAATGGTGGTGTCTGCTTCCCTGCAATGGTGGTGTCTACTTCCCTGCAATGGTGGTGTCCACTTCCCTGCAATGGTGGTGTTACTTCCCTGCAATGGTGGTGTCCACTTCCCTGCAATGGTGGTGTTACTTCCCTGCAATGGTTGTGTCCACTTCCCTGCAATGGTTGTGTCTACTTCCCTGCAATGGTTGTGTCTACTTCCCTGCAATGGTGGTGTTACTTCCCTGCAATGGTGGTGTCTACTTCCCTGCAATGGTTGTGTTACTTCCCTGCAATGGTGGTGTCCACTTCCCTGCAATGGTGGTGTCCACTTCCCTGCAATGGTGGTGTCCACTTCCCTACAATGGTGGTGTCCACTTCCCTGCAATGGTGGTGTCCACTTCCCTGCAATGGTGGTGTCCACTTCCCTACAATGGTGGTGTCCACTTCCCTGCAATGGTGGTGTCCACTTCCCTGCAATGGTGGTGTCCACTTCCCTACAATGGTGGTGTCCACTTCCCTGCAATGGTGGTGTCCACTTCCCTGCAACGGTGGTGTCCACTTCCCTGCAACGGTGGTGTCTGCTTCCCTGCAATGGTGGTGTCTGCTTCCCTCATAGGCTTGCTGAGATGTATAAAAACAAGAATCCAAACATAGATAAGGCACTTCTCCTGCTGGCAAGCTTGGAGCTGCATCTCTCTTCTAACCTCACCCTCCATTTCTCTGACTGATCCACTTTGCTTCCTAAGCCCCTGGCTGAACCTCCATTCTTCCTTGGGACTGGGGTAATTTTGAGAGGGGTAGGGGTACAGTGAAGGGGCAGTTGGGAGCCCCTCCCGGGGACTCAGGTTTCTGGGAGGGCTGCTGTGTTTCTGTATTCCCTTTTACCTTGTATATTTCTGTCTATAACTGTATACACTGTAACTATCTGATTGTATGTTGTGTTAAGCTGTAAATAATAAACTTCACTCAATTTCCAGAGCTGGCTGAGTCTAGTCTGGGTGATTTCCAAAAGGGGAGGGGTAGGCAGGGAACGCCCAAACCATCACAATCATCCAATCCAACCTAGCACCCAGCCCTGTCCAATCAACTAGACCACAGCACAGGCTTTGCTTGAAAACAACACAATTGGTTATTTCCCACAAATGCTACATGTTGTTTTCCAAATACAAGGGCCACTAGTTACCACCTGTGGATCTCTCTTTGCTAGCAGAAGTAAAGCACAGAATAAGAGATGTAAAGAAAGCGTGCTGAGCAGCAGCACAGACACATTAGATACCACCTAGGGCCCAGCAGCAGAATTATGCCTGGTAACCAAAAAATCAACCAAGCAAAATCATAGAATCAACAAGGTTGGAAGAGACCTCCAAGATCATCCAGTCCAACCTAGCACCCAGTCCTGCACAATCAACCAGACCACGGCACTAAGTGCCCCAGCCAGGCTTGGCTGCAACACCTCCAGGCACAGTGACTCCACCACCTCCCTGGGCAGCCCATTCCAATGCCAATCACTCTCTCTGACAACAACTTCCTCCTAACATCCAGCCTAGACCTCCCTGCCACAGCTTTAGACTGTGTCCCCCTTGTTCTGCAGGCTCCAGTATCAGGTTTGAACTTCTACTGCACAACTAGGTGATATTTTCGAGCTCTGTGCATAAAGGCTAAGGAAATTAAGTTGTTTCTGAAGTCATCAATAATTTCACAAGAATTGTTGCAAAATGGTGACATGCAGATACTTTTAAGATTTTAAGAATATGCTACTGAAGTAAATATTTCTGTGACATATTTATGTCTCTCGAACCTTTTCTTCAGGTGTATTTCCAGTGTGTAACATAAGTAAAATACCAACAGCTTCCACGTTTAGTTTTACAATGATAAAGCTCCTACTGGAAGGTGTCCAGAGAAGAGTGACAAAGCTGGTGAGGGGCCTGGAGCACAGCCCTGTGAGGAGAGGCTGAGGGAGCTGGGGGTGTGCAGCCTGCAGAAGAGGAGGCTCAGGGCAGAGCTCATTGCTGTCTACAACTACCTGAAGGGAGGCTGTAGCCAGGTGGGGTTGGGCTCTTCTGCCAGACAACCAGCAACAGAACAAGGGGACACAGTCTCAAGTTGTGCCAGGGGAGGTCTAGGCTGGATGTTAGGAGGAAGTTGTTGTCAGAGAGAGTGATTGGCATTGGAATGGGCTGCCCAGGGAGGTGGTGGAGGCACCGTCCCTGGAGGTGTTGAAGCAAAGCCTGGATGAGGCACTTAGTGCCATGGTCTGGTTGATTGGCCAGGGCTGGATGCTAGGTTGGAGTGGATGATCTTGGAGGTCTCTTCCAACCTGGTTGATTCTATGAATCTAAGATTCAGCTTGTTACAGGCATTTCAAGTAAAGTTGCAGATTAATTCCTAAGCTTCAGGGGGGAAAGGAATCACTACTAAGCAGCCAAAATCCTCTTTGTTGTGTTTTCATGCTATTGACCATACAAGATGAAATAGTAATGGGTGAACCACCTTCAAACTACATTTCATGAAAAAAAATTAGGTCCCTTTAGATATCTAAAGGAAAATCCTATCAATACAACATATTCCTAGGAAATTTTCTCTCCTGTAACTACAGAAAATATTCTAATAAGAAGGTAACAAAGGGAAGAAAGAAAAAAAGCCCAATTCTGGCAGCAGCATTTTTAACTCTCTCCATTATTCTTCCTTATCAGAAAATAAATAACCATCTGGATGACTGTACAGCCTTTGTGACAGGTGGCAGTCAGTTATGTTTCTCATTTCATTGGAAAGCAGAAGCAGCTCTTTCTTTTGCTAACATACTCTGTCTGAAATTATTTGACTCTAAGTTAATTCATTTGAAATATTATCCAAAAAGGTTCAGTGCTGATGGGGATGTACTCTTCCATCACAAAATCATCTCCTATTTGCCATTTAGCATCAGAACTGGGAAAAAAAACAATATTCTAATCATGACCTCATTAATGTAACTTCTCACATTCCTCAGGCAAAAAACACAATGCCAATGAATTATGCCTGTGTTCACAAACCCAGCCCAATAACTCCTGTAACGTGATTTGATGATCTGTGTCAGTGGAGAGCACCAAATATTTGTTACTTCCACAACTTTCCTCAGAATGTATCACCTACAAGGGTTATGAATTTTATGATATTCTGGTTCTAAGGACTTGAGTTTTTCTTCTTTGCTCAGTAAATATTAGAGAAAACCATTTTAAAATCTAAAATCAACTAAGAAGTGTTAAAGACTCTTTCCCTAATAAAATTATGCATGAAATAAATCACTACATTAACTTGTAAATTATTATGCTTGGCTTGTTTCTCCTCCTGTGAGGAGAGGCTGAGGGAGCTGGGGGTGTGCAGCCTGCAGAAGAAGAGGCTCAGGGCAGACCTCATTGCTGTCTGCAACTACCTGAAGGGAGGCTGTAGCCAGGTGGGGTTGGGCTCTGCTGACAGACAAACAGCAACAGAAGAAGGGGACACAGTCTCACATTGTGCCAGGGGAGGTCTAGGCTGGATGTTAGGAGGAAGTTGTTGGCAGAGAGAGTGATTGGCATTGGAATGGGCTGCCCAGGGAGGTGCTGGAGTCACCATCCCTGGAGATGTTGAAGCAAAGCCTGGATGAGGCACTTAGTGCCATGGTCTGGTTGATTGGCTAAGGCTGGGTGCTAGGTTGGCCTGGATGATCTGGGAGGCCTCTTCCAACCTGGTTAATTCTATGACCTCTGAATGTAGAAGCAGTAGCAGAAGTCAGTGCCCCCCCTACTCCCTCAACCCACAGCCAGCCCAGTAGAAAAGACCAGCACTCCAAAGCTGGCAATCAGAAGCAGCCATCAGAGCAGGAAGGCTCTGAAGTTACAATCTGAACATCAAGCCCAATAATACTTGACCCCAGCCAGCGACTTCACTTTGAAAGTGGCATGATGGCAGCAGGCTATCAAAATACACATCATCAGATTCAACTCAACCCATGACACAGTAATGACCTATCAGTGAAATATGAATAAAGACCCCTTTTATTTTTCCACATGCTGTGTTCACAGAAGAAGTATCTTGCCAGAAAATCCTGCATCCTGACTAGCTTGTGATTTTGCAAGACCAACAACTGGTATAAAAACAGTCAAAGGGGCTTCATGAGATGAAAGTGTATTCCTCACAGAAGTTGTCAAGTCAAATTTGAAAAAAATAAGGATTTGAAAAGAATTTCCATTGAGTTGCAATTGTTTTCTTTACTGTTCTCTTTGGAGAGAAATACCTTTCACTTCAGCTTTTAAATTCTGCAGAGAGAACAAATTCATTCACATCCCCCAACGGGCAGGCAATTAGAAAGTGAAATCTTTACTGAGTTCCTGGTCACACTGAAGTAAACTATGACAATTCCTTGGATCTGAACTTCACTGCATTAGATTTCCCTTAGAAAGACCAGACAGGATGTGGTAGAGTCTTGCTTCACTATGTTGGATAACATTGGCAAGGATACAAAAATGTATTAGAGGTTCCAATTCACACCTGCTAGTGACACATATGCTGTGAGCTGCAACCACAGTCCAAAGAATTCATCCTAACTCTAAGAAGCAAACTAAGCATGCTAGGACCAACCAAGCTGATTGCCTTCCATAACCAAGTGTCTGTATTTATGGGCATGGGCAAAGCAGGCACTGCCATCTGCTTCGACATCTACTTGATGTCAGCAAGGCTTACAATGCAGTCCTTCCATAGGATCCTCAGAGAGAACCTGAGGAGGTATGAACTGAATGGGTGAGTCACAAAGTCAGTGGGAAGCTGCATGGACATTCTGTCCTACAGGCTAGTGGTCAGTGGTTCAAAATGTAACTGCAGACTGCAGTCAGCAACAAGTGCCCATCTCCAGTCAGTCAGTTCTGGGGCTGATTCTATCTAGTATCTCTAGTGTCTAACACCAACAACCCACGCAACAGGACAGAAACAAAGCCTTCCTGAAGACTACAGAGAGGCACCCAGCTGGGGCAAGTGGTTGATACACTGGAGGACCAGGAAGGCACTCATGAAAATCTCTGTAAGCTGGTGACAGAAATGTCATGAAGGTTAACAAGAAGGGCAGAGTTCTGTACTTGGGACAAGTCAACTCTACGGGATCAACAGACTCCGTGATCACTAGATCACAGCTAGCAGGCACAGCAATTTGATGCTTGGCACTCACAAAGCACATCTGAAACAACATGGCTCTCTGGTTTTGGGCCCCCAGTACACAAAGGAAGATCAACAAACGGGGCTCTGTCCAAATTACTTATGTACAGCATTGACAGTCCAGATTTTCATGAGCAATCTGGACTCATTTTAGAGTTTAGAGGGAGAAACAGGCATTTCTCAGCTCTAATTTATCTCCTCCTAAGGCAAACAGTTAAGGTGACTCATCTAAGAGTACCTGTTCCAGCCCAATGACTTCAAAAGGATTTCACATAAATTGCTTAAATACCAATAGTCTAAAGTTGTCACTTTCAGACTAACCACCAAAGGTGTTTCAATCATAGAATCATAGAACCAACCAGGTTGGAAAAGACCTCCAAGATCATCCAGGCCAACCTAGCACCCAGCCCTATCCAGTCAACCAGACCATGGCACTAAGTGCCTCATCCAGGTTTTGCTTCAACACCTCCAGGGACGGCGACTCCACCACCTCCCTGGGCAGCCCATTCCAATGCCAATCACTCTCTCTGCCAAAAACTTCCTCCTAGCATCCAGCCTAGACCTCTGCCGACACAACTTGAGACTGTGTCCCCTTGTTCTGTTGCTGGTTGCCTGGCAGAAGAGACCAACCCTCACCTGGCTACAGCCTCCCTTCAGGTAGTTGTAGAGAGCAATGAGGTCTGCCCTGAGCCTCCTTTTCTGCAGGCTGCACACCCCCAGCTCCCTCAGCCTCTCCTCACAGGGCTGTGCTCCAGGCCCCTCACCAGCTTTGTCATCCTTCTCTGGACACCTTCCAGCACCTCAACTTCTCTTTTGAACTGAGGGGCCCAGAACTGGACACAGCACTCAAGGGGTGGCCTGAGCAGTGCTGAGTACAGGGGCAGAGTAACCTCTCTTGTCCTACTGGCCACAGAGAGAGCATTTACCAAGTAAGTATCAGCATAAAGTCCAAATTGCACCTTTTACCCTGTTTTGACCAAACTTAAACACGCACCAGCCACAGAATTGAGCTCAAAACCTTTTTCTTGGGAAAAGAAGCTATAATTAAGCTCAAACAGAATTGGACTTTCCTCCTCAAGATGAAAAAAATAAAAAGCAGTATTACAAGAATTATTTTGGTAACATTATCTATAGATAAACTCCTACCAAAGCAACAGAGAACTCTTACCAGAGTTCACAAAACATCTTATCTACATGTCTGTGGATCTCTGAGACAGTGTGTGTCAGGTTTCTGTATCTCATCTATTTATAGGCTCTTTAAGCCCATTAAGAGATTAAAAACCAAGACACAAGCCACATGTAATCTCTTTGCCATTTCTGCAAACACCATATTATTTGTACATTTGTAAGTGTAAGGACATAGATATAAATCTACTCCTCAGTCTTGCATTATGCTGAGTGATGCCCACTCTCTAGTGTGAGGAATCATTGCCTGTTCTTAAAACCCACAGTCAAAGCACTGACACAGGTAAAACATGTTACCAGCTGCTGGCAGGACCAGAAGCTGCCAAAGTTTCCAGAACTCCTCTAATCACAGAATCATAGAACCAACCAGGTTGGAAGAGACCTCCAAAATCATCCAGTCCAACCTAGCACCCAGCTCTGTCCAATCTACCTGACCACGACACTAAGTGCCTCATCCAGGCTTTGCTTCAACATCTCCAGGGACAGCAACTCCACCACCTCCCTGGGCAGCCCATTCCAATGCCAATCACTCTCTCTGCCAACAACTTCCTCCTAACATCCAGCTTAGACCTCCCCTCCCACAACTTGAGACTGTGTCCCCTTGTTCTGTTGCTGCTTGCCTGGCAGAAGAGCCCAACCCCACCTGGCTACAGCCTCCCTTCAGGTAGTTGTAGACAGCAATGAGGTCACCCCTGAGCCTCCTCTTCTGCAGGCTGCACACCTCCAGCTCATAGCTGAGCTGCTGCTGTGGTAATGCTGGCAGTGGAACTGCAGTAGCACCAAGAATGCTGCAGGTCTGTTTCATAGCTGCTCCTCTTCCATAGCACTATTATGGCATGTTTTCAACAGCAAATATATTAGTCACTGTCTGTGCTCATGACACTTGCTAGCTAGTGGCCAAACACTGCGAAAGAGGTGATCAGCTTGAGGAAGGCTCTTCCCGTGCTGACAAGGTTTGGATATGGTAAAGGAGCATAAGCCTTATTGAAATTCTGAAGTCTCAGCTGCCCACATCTCAAATACAGAGCCAATGAGAAAGTTAATGGGAATCACAGAGTTGACAGACTTAGAGTAGATTAAAGCTGATTTACCTTTCTCTGCAAAAAGTCAGTTCAGGTCACAGTGGACACACAATTATATCCCAAGTTGTGCTTGGATATGAAGTTAAGGTTTCCCCTGCCTTCTAAGTGCATGGAGAAACTGTTAACTCTTACAGTTGATACCAGACCTTGTCCAGCTGTCTCAGGTTCACTTAACTGGAAGAAGTTCTTTTCCTGCTTCAAAGTGGTGTGTAGAAGTGAGAGAGTGCCACAGTGCACAAATGAAAAGGTGGCAGAAAGCCATGTGTGCCACTAACCTCCCCCCTGTCCAGCTGAAATCCTTCTGTACCTAACAATCATCTGCCAGCTGTGAAGAGAATAAGGTTCCACTCTGATTAGTAACACACAACCTGATTAGTGACTAAATAAATAGGTTGTGCCACTTGTATACACAACTCAATATCTAAAGTAAATTTAATCAAGGGGGAAAAACAATCAAATGTGTCCTGTCACTCTCCAGAAAGGATCAAAAGTCAAAGGCAATTCTATGGGAAACTCAGAAATTGATTCAGAGCACTGAGGTTAAATAAGTGTCAATGGCTGCAGTGTCATCAGGAAAGATAGGAAGTAAGTAAGGAGTGGAACAGAAGTGATTTTCATAGTTAGCTTCACTTGCCCAATGTACTTGCTGCATTTAAGTCACACTTGCAAACAGGAGCACCACTTTTAAGTTTCACTTTTAAGCATACACTGCAATTACACCTCCAGTATTTCGAGTCAGAGACAGGAGTGTGACTTTGTCCCCAGTATGATGAACAAGGGCAATGTGTCAAATCTGGCCCAGACTTGAGTTTCAACACAATTCATCAAACACAACAGTACAGCTGTCTAAGGTCAAGTTGCAGGTGTTTTGCTCAAGTGAAGCATGCCTGACCTTGAGTATAACAGGAGGTGCTGAAGCAAAGCCTGGATGAGGCACTTAGTGCCATGGTCTGGTTGACTGGATAGGGCTGGGTGCTAGGTTGGACTGGATGATCTTGGAGGTCTCTTCCAACCTGGCTGATTCTATGATTCTATATGATTCTATAACAGTCATAATCATCTCACAAAAACAGCATTCCTGCAGAAAGAGCAGGAGTTGTTTCTTGTGGAGGAAGATTTAAAGCCTTTGATCAAACTGCACCTCTTGAATAAGTAGGAGCTCAGTATTGGTTAACTTCAAACTGTACAAAATTTCTCCTGAGTAATACAGTGTTGAAAAATATTAATTACTGCTCACAAACCACTGTGAAAAACGATGCCAAGGTGGTTCAGTAGCACTTACTGCACTGAGCATTTGTCCATCCACCCCTCCTCTGAGCTAAACAAGCTGAGAAAGGTTTTTAATGTCACACTGATGTAGCCCTTACAGGAGAATGGCTTTCTTTCGATATATTCATAGAATCCTAGAATCAGTCAGGGCTGGAAGGACCACAAGAATCAGCCAGTTCCAAGCCCCCTGCCATGGCCAGGGACACCCTACCCTAGAGCAGGCTGCACACAGCCTCAGCCAGCCTGGCCTCAAACACCTCCAGCCATGGGGCCTCAACCACCTCCCTGGGCAACCCCTGCCAGCTTCACACCACTCTCATGCTGAAGAACTTGCTCCTCATGTCTAGTCTGAACCTACCCATCTCCAGCTTTGCTCCATTCCCCCAGTCCTGTTACTCCCTGATATCCTGAAAAGTCCCTCCCCAGCTTTTTTGTAGTCCTGTTCAGATTCTGGAAGGCCACCAGAAGGTCCCCTGGGAGCCTCCTCTGCTCCAGCCTGCACAGCCCCAACTCTTTCAGTCTGTGCTCACAGCAGAGCTGCTGCAGCCTCTGAGCATCCTCCTGGCCCTTCTCTGGACACACTCCAGCATCTCCACAACCCTCTTATAAGAGGCTCCAGAACTGGATGCAGTACTCCTGGTGGGGTCTCAGCAGAGCACAGCAGAGGGGGAGAATCACCTCCCTGGCCCTGCTGGCCACACTTCTCCTGCTGCAGCGCAGGCTCTGCTTGGCTTTCTGGGCTGCAAGTGCACACTGCTGGCTCCTGTTGAGCTTCTCATCTGCCTACACCCCCAAGTCCCTCTTCTCAGGGCTGCTCTCCAGCCACTCACTGCCCAGCCTGGATTTGTGCTTGGCATTGCCTCGACCCAGATGCACCTTGAACCTGCTTGAAGCTACAAATGAAAGTCAATTCAATTAAAAAGTCACTACCATGGTCAGGCAGAATAATCCTTCAACAGTTTCAAAAAGATTCCTTGCAAAACATAAAATAAATTCCTCCTCAAAAAAAGAAGAGTCACACATCCAAGGCATGTAAATGGCTGTGGCAGGCGTGCATCTATAAACCCTCTTCTTTGCAGCCATTCAAAGCTCTCTCACACATTACCTAGCTGGTTTGCACCTTCCTGAGTTAAGCCCCTGTGTGGGAATACCTTGTGTTGTCAGTGACATGGGCTTTAGTGCCACTCAGTGTTCAAATGACACTACTGCAGGGAGCTGCTCTGCCAAAGCACCCAGCGGCTACTAAGTCACGGGAGAGAAGTGGATTTTAGAAGAGGGGATAGTGGTGTTCCTTCGTCTGATCCTATACTCAGTAATTCAGCTCTGAGGAAGCACAGAAGTCATAGCAGGTTTTTCAGAGGAACTGGGCACTCATCAATAAGTGCTACATGAACTGTAAACTCCCATCTGGAAGAAGAAATCAGCAGCAGAGAGAAAATGACAGTGAGAGAAGTTTACAGAACATGGGACAAAGTCAGAGGAACAGGAAAAGACGTTCAGCAAATTCATGCAAGTGAGAGAGAAGGATAAAAGGAATGCAAAGGGAAAGGGACAATGAAGCAAGCTATTAGGGAAAGCCAGGCTGGCACTGCCTTTTGGCTCACCTGGGAAAAACACATCTTCATGGAATCACAGAATCAAACAGGTTGGAAGAGACCTCCAACATCATCCAGTCCAACCTAGCACCCAGCCCTGGCCAAGCAACCAGACCATAGAATCAAACAGGTTGGAAGAGACCTCCAACATCATCCAGTCCAACCTAGCACCCAGCCCTGGCCAATAAACTAGACCATGGCACTAAGTGCCTCATCCAGGCTTTGCTTCAACACCTCCAGGAATGGTGACTCCACCACCTTCCTGGGCAGCCCATTCCAATGGCAAATCTTGAATTCAGAGACAGTAGAGCCTAAGGGATGAGAAGTAATCCAATATACCACATTTCTTTAGTCTCCTTTTTTCCTGCTTCCTGTTTTTCATTAATGATTTTTGCTATTTTTTTAGTGGTTTGGGTTTTTTTTCCTTTTAACCTAAAATCTCTGTCCCAGACAATACATTTTTCAAACTCTCTGCCAAAATAAGGGTTATGCTACTGACATCCTTTGAAATGTAAAGGCAAAAAAAAACCCCAAATGTTATCAGTTCTATCAACAGTAATACCCACACTTTATGAGAGCTTTCTATAATATCAATAGGAGTTACAATCTGACCAAGATATCTTCCCAGGTCAACAGATATCAGAAATAAAAACTGAATAGAAGATACTACTTATTCATAGAAACACAGAATCAACAAGGTTGGAAGAGACCTCCAACATCATCCAGGCCAACCTAGCACCCAGCCCTAGCCAGTCAACTAGACCATGGCACTAAGTACCTCTTCCAGGCTTTGCTTGAACACCTCCAGGGACAGTGACTCCACCACCTCCCTGGGCAGCCCATTCCAATGCCAATCACTCTCTCTGTGAAGAACTTCCTCCTCACATCCAGCCTAGACCTCCCCCTGCACATAAAATATTATTTGCCCAGCCAGAAGAGGATGAAACTAAAAAAAACTACGCTGAGAATGAAGCAATACAAGAAGACTGTCAAATACCAGAGGACACATTATGTGTACAGATGTACACTTCATACACAGACTGCCCATAGCTGGGCACTGTCACTTTCTGTCCTGTCAACCTCACCTGACCTACGCAAATTCTGATGAGCAGAGAAACACCAAAAGGCTGCGCTGTGAAAACTGTTCTTTATAATGCATTATGGTTTTTACACACAAGAGCTAACATGGAACTGTGCAATAAAAACCATTTCTGCAGCAGATTAAGTCCCCCAAAAAACTACCAGTCACAGGAGTACAGAAGAGTACTGAGAGTCCCCCTCGGCTGGCCTGCGGACAATGCACGTCTGCCAGAGGAGACTGCTTGCTGCAGTATGGCATCACAAAAGGGTGCTGAAGGATCACAAACTGTTTGGGGCTGGTACTCTTTTCTGCTTGAATTTATGTAAAACCCCTAATGAACAGAAGTTAATTAGCTACACTTAAGACTGATATCCAGCCATAGGGAATAAACAGGTTCACCAGCTGCTGTATTACTCCGACTACACTGTAAATTGCTGCATGCCATTAACATGATCTCCTGGCTTCAGCAAAGAGAATCTTATTGAAATCAGTAGCACACATTTCCTATTTCAGTGAGACATTGCAAAATTAAAATGATATGTAGTAAAAACAATATGTGTGAGCCACCTGCTTACTGTATGATAGAATAGATTGGCATAGAATGACAGCTGCTGCACAGCCAACATTTCAGATACTGTACTACCTTGCCAACTGGACTTAAATTCACACATGATTTCCTTGACTGGCACTGAATGAATTTTTGCTGCTATAAATATGCATTGGCAATGGTGATGAATCATCCCAGATACTGAGGGTCACTGTTAATTCAAATACATCAAGAACTATACCCAGTGCAAAAAGCCAGCAGAGCAAATACTGGTGAGTCATGACAGTTTTGATGAACTACATGTAAAGAACACGTCTTGACCTGTGATAAAAGGCTGCCACTAATGAAGATATCCCTTCCAAAGCTTGTTGGATGCAGAAAGCACAACATGCTACATGATAAAACCAAAGAGCTAATGACTGCATGCCTGGAGTCATTGAGATTTACCCTAAGCAAGACTTGGGAGATTTACTTAGGCACCCAGAGCCAGAATCAGCCTAAATTCCACCAAGCTCTTATACCTCTCCTAGGTCTATTCTACACCTGTATCTTGTTACTAGCAGGCTGGAGGCAGGTCATGGCTCTACCCTTTATTTGGGCTTTCTAAATCCATTTCAGGCTGGTGTGGTTCTCAGCAGTGCTCAGTCACAGGGGTTCAGTGAAATGTAGGTTATTTGATATTTCATCTAATTCCCATTTATTTCAACTAGAGCCATGTGTCTAATTCTGCTTGCAGATATGATTCTATTGGTTCTGTCTTAAAGGGATGCCAGGAAATGTTTCTTTTCATCTGACTTCCTATGCTCGCATTTTATCCTACAGTCAGTGCTGACAGAAGCTCTATCAAGCAACCACTGCTTTAGGTTCCCTCAATAATAAAATATTATTTGCATACAGAGTAATAAATAGTCTGGGTCTGCAATGGGAAAGAATTCTCTAAGTATGAACATGGTTTACAGTACTTCAACAAGCAACAATACTGTAGTATTCATAAAAGGGCAAGCTTGGGGTAGAATCAGTAATCTATTTTAACCAATTCAAATGCCAATATCCCATCTGCTAAGCCTCTTTATTTTATATCAGTCTGCCATTTTCTCTTAGTGGTAGCATCAATAAACATTGTTGGTAATCATCTGCTTGTGCTCTAATGTGGTATACTCAGCTTCATTGAACAAAGCCAGGCTGAAGATCCCTGAAGGGAAAAAAAAAAAACCCACACACAAAAAAATCTGACTTGCTTAGCTGTGATTCAGACCCATGTCTCTGATTTAAGAATGACTCAAAGTTGCATCATCAGAAAAAAACCTGAACACAAATAGTTTTTCCCATATACAAAGCCAAATGCTAACAGCAGTTCTGGTTTATTTATTCCAAAGATATGTTCAGTTGCATGGATTTTTTTTTTTTCCCCCTCATTTTTCCAAGTGCAGTGGAACATGTAAAAGAAGTCATCAGTTTGAGGAGTTCACTAAAAACAGTATTTGGAGCTGATGACATCTGAAAGGATTCCAACTGGACAACAGATTACATTCAATCTAGTCTATTACATTAAAGCCTGGATGAAGCACTTAGTGCCATGGTCTAGTTGACTGACTAGGGCTGGGGGATAGGTTGGACTGGATGAGCTTGGAGGTCTCTTGCAACCTGGTTGATTCTATGGTTTTGTTTACTCTATTGGACTTGGAAAAGGACTTGTTTTGCTTTCTCTTCTTTTGGGTAGATTTCAAACGTACAGGCATGAAAGACCAGATAACAAAGCCTAGATTAAGACTCCAAGGTGACCTTATTGTGGCCTTTCAGTATCTGAAAAGGGCCTACAAAAAAAAAATGGGGAGGGACTTTTCAGGATATCAGGGAGTAACAGGACTGAGGGAATGGAGCAAAGCTGGAGATGGGTAAGTTCAGGCTAGACATGAGGAGCAAGTTCTTCAGCATGAGAGTGGTGAGAGGCTGGAATGGGTTGCCCAGGGAGGTGGTTGAGGCCCCATGGCTGGAGGTGTTTAAGGCCAAGCTGGCTGAGGCTGTGTGCAGCCTGCTCTAGGGTAGAGTGTCCCTGCCCATGGCAGGGGGGTTGGAACTAGATGACCCTTGTGGTCCCTTCCAACCCTGACTGATTCTGTGATCCTATTACTTCTCTTAGGCAGCATTTGACATAAAACTCTCAGGTATGTCTAGCATAGTCACAGTCTGCAGCCAGAGACAATCTAAAATACCATTACTACAAAGGCAGGTTTTCCTCCTCTGGCATTGTAAAAGTTCATTTACAATAATTCAATTACAGCCATTTACAGTTAGAGTAGGCCTGATCATCAGTGGTGGAGGGAATTATAATAGGCCATTTACTCTGAAAAATTAGATGTGGCTTGCTCAGTAACTTCAAAGCCTCTCAGCTTTTGAGTTTGCATCATGCCTCTTGGATTTCTAACAGGAGCAAGGCAACAAGAAACCTCCATCCTTCAGCCTTAAGGCTTATCAGTAAAGCAGAAAGGATCTGAAGC
Source organism: Pogoniulus pusillus (assembly GCF_015220805.1). Lineage (NCBI taxonomy): Eukaryota > Metazoa > Chordata > Aves > Piciformes > Lybiidae > Pogoniulus > Pogoniulus pusillus. The sequence continues at coordinate 47,273,328 of NC_087265.1, forward strand.
TATGCAATTGTGAGATCAGTTTGGTAACACAGGTTACCAAAAAGATGGAAAGTGGAATACCAGGCTGGCAAGGAAGCCTCTGGGGATTAGCTATGTGTTTTGACTCTCCTTGCTTCTTCAAACAATCTCCATCAAAAATGCCATTTTCAAAACAACCTGCATTATCTGATGCAAAAATGTTTCACTGCATTATTGTCAGGGCAGGTAGCTTGTTTCATGGTCACCAGTCCCTGAGCATCCCCACGCCCTTAGAGGTCCTCTACAGGCAGAAGTAGAAGACAAAGAGCTCAGCAACGCTGAGGACCAGGAGCCCCAGGGCAGCTGGAGCTGGTTCCAATCTGCCTTCTTGCATGGTGTGAATTAGGCTGGCTCTACCATCAGGACCTAGCCTGTAAAACACAAGATTTCCATGCCTGTCAGCTAATATGGTTATCTTGCCCTGGCATCGTAATGGCAATGGCTACACTTTCTGAAGGCATCATCTCTGATGTGAGGCATAATACCACACATTTGCTGTTTCTATATTTGATAGACTGCTCTTGAGTTTGGGGAGGAAACAGTAGCTTCTGCTAACAGAGATCAGAAACATCTTCTGAGAGGTGGCATTTAAAGCCACGTCCTCAGAAAACAAGTTTAGGTTTTGGTGAAAACTCTGATGTTAACAGCACTGCTCTCCTAAGTGACTGAAACCCACTTCTCGAAGGAAAGACTGCAAAAGTACAAATACACTAAGTTTACAAATTATCTTCTTTTACATTTGAATTATCTGTATAGGCTGATGACAGAAAAAAAGCAAATATGACCTCAGCACAGAACTGATGTCAAGGTTATCAATATCATCCAAGCAATCTACATTTATTCCTCAAACAATACTATTTTCTGTAACAGTTATCCTGTGAGTCCTGCTTTACATTTTAGACAGTAACACACATGAACAGAAAAAAAGGGAAATAAAAGCAAATGTACTTGAAATTTTGAAGTCAAAATGTTCAAATGTTGTTGGTATTATGCAATTAATTCTGTAGCCATGACTTGGTAGTATGCAACTTAACTGATTTATTCAGAGCAGAGGCAGTGGCAGGTCCACTGTGGTCCCAGCTGGCCTGCTACCTGCAGCCTGGGCTACACACTTGTTTTGGCCAGAAATAAATCTTACTTTAAAATGTTCCACAGGTCTGAGATTCACTCCTCAGCCACACTGTCTGCATTGCAGCCACCGAAGATGGGAGCAACTGGAGCAGGGTCTGGTGGCAATACCCACTCAAAGGACCACTGCTGCCCAGGCAGGCTCAAGGAGCTATGGCAGGCAACGACAGTTTGCACCAGAACAACATCAGCAGCACGTTTTCCTCATCCACCCCCCAGCAAAATGAGTGTATCATTAGAAGCCAAAAAAGAAATCTATATTAGGACACTGCTAATGCTCTAACAAAGTGACACAAACAAGTTACACCGTTAGCAACTCACCTTCTTCCTACTCCAGCTATTTATAGCAGCCTCTGAATTTTGACTGATATACCACAGTCTATTCATTCTGCTGTTTCTCTTCCCCCCCCTCCCCCCCCCCCAAAAAAAAATAGGATAAACAAGGGAGAAAGTGAAATCTTTAAAATATAAATTTTCTTCCCCAGAGCTTATTTAAGTTAGATATTTAGGACTGAGCTTATCAAGCCAACTGGTAGGCACCCTGCACATGGCATAGCACCTAGCACCAGCTCCCTGCATGTGCTGAATCATGGCGGCTGATTTTACAGCAGCCAGTGGCATGTTCATGGATTCCAAAGCAGGAACAAACCTTTTATTTATGACAGCCTCTTAAACAACAAGCTGTTAATAAACAACCTTTAAAAAAACCTAACTGATCAATCATGCAGTGACCTCAGAATAAAACTGCGCTGTTCCTGTGCTCGAGCTAGCACAGCACAAGTAAATATCTCTAAAAGGAAAAGCTAAGTCTTCTTTGACAGAAACCAATTTGATATGGAAATGGGTCAACAGTTGCTTTAGATGTAGCACAGTTTTGATTTGATCTGCTATATTTGGACTCTGTATGAGGCGCTTCCAGTAGCATCGGTATTGCTTATACATGAGACTTTTGCATAATCACTGTATGAAACATTAGAACTCTTCAAACCAAGGAGGGTTTTCAGAACGACTATAGATATCTATGTTAATAATGTGGATGCAAGAGGATCTGCTGAAGAAAAAGAACAACTGCTTCCTAAAACAAACAGGAGTGGTGAAACGTCGCTTGGCAGACTATTGTTCAAAAGCCCACACAGCCCTGATCCAAGAGAAGGCTAAATGCTTTCACAGGCACCAAGTTATACATAACACTGAGCTCAGAACAGGCACTGGTCAGAAAGAGGAAAAGATAGTGCAAATAGCTGGAATCATAGAATCAACCAGGTTATAAGAGATCTCCAAGATCATCCAGGCCAACCTAGCACCCAGCCCTAGCCAATCAACTAGACCATGGCACTAAGTGCCTCATCCAGGCTTTGCTTGAACACCTCCAGGGACAGTGACTCCAGCACCTCCCTGGGCAGCCCATTCCAATGCCAATCACTCTCTCTGCCAACAACTTCCTCCTCACATCCAGCCTATTCTTCCCCCAGCACAACTTGAGACTGTGTCCCCTTGTTCTGTTGCTGCTTGCCTGGCAGACGAGACCAACCCCACCTGGCTACAGCCTCCCTTCAGGTAGTTGTAGACAGCAATGAGATCACCCCTGAGCCTCCTCCAGGCTGCTCACCCCCAGCTCCCTCAGCCTCTCCTCACAGGGCTGTGCTCCAGGACCCTCCCCAGCCTTGATGCCCTTCTCTGGACACCTTCCAGCACCTCAACATCTCTCTTGAATTGAGGAGCCCAGAACTGGACACAGCACTCAAGGTGTGGCCTGACCAGTGCTGAGTACAGGGGAAGAAGAACCTCCCTTGTCCTGCTAGCCACACTGTTCTTGATCCAGGCCAGGATGCCATTGGCTGTCTTAGCCACCTGGGCACACTGCTGCCTCATCTTCAGCCTACTACCCACCAGTACCTTTGTTTTGACATTAAATCCTACCTTTCTAGCAAGCTAATGTTTATTTTCATGCCATGATCATAGTTGCTCTTATTTCAAGAAAAACAACCAGATTCTATTGGCAGATCTTTTTTTCAATGCTATTGTACAAGCTTGTACTTCACATACCTCAGCTGCTAGCCTTCCAGTCCAAGTTGTTATCCCTGTGCAGTCTCTACTAATGCCTATATCACCCCAGGGACTAAATTAATTTCACTCCTGAAAACTACAAAAAGATGATTTCACCACACTTCCCACCACGCTAAGGAACTTCCCACAGCAAGCAGTTTTGTCTCTTCTTGCTTGGCCTTCACTCACATATGCCATCAATATGTTCTTGTTTGCCCTTGCATTCTGCTGTCTGACCCTGGGGATAAAAATCACACATGGAGTATCTTCCTTTAAGTATGTAGTAACAACGAATGTAAGCACTCACATCTCAGAAGCCAGCTGTGGGCATTGAAGATCAGCTATGCTGCAGAGTGATCATGAAAAGGAATGTGGCCCTGGTCGTAGATGAGGTCTTGGTAGCACTCACAGCATAGTGTCATGGTTAAGTGCTGGGCACAGGCAGCCTGGGAAACTGAATGTCACAGTGACAGCTCTCATTCAACCTCTGTATGCTATTTACCTCGAAACTGGACACATTCAGATTCTATTAGCATAGGTTGTAATATTAGCATGCAACCTCTACAGAGATGTAAATGAGTTATTGTAGCCACAGTTAGCCAGAGGTTTGCTGTACTGGAACATGTCCAGAGAAGGATGACAAAGCTGGTGAAAGGTCTGGAACACAAACCTTATGAGGAGAGGCTGACTGAGCTGGGAGTGTGCAGCCTGCAGAAGAGGAGGCTCAGGGGTGACTTCACTGCAGTCTACAACTACCTGAAGGGAGGCTGTAGTGAGGTGGGGCTGGTCTCTTCTGCCAGGCAAGCAGCAACAGAACAAGGGGACACAGTCTCAAGTGGTGGCAGGGGAGGTCTAGGCTGGATGTGAGGAGGAAGTTGTTGCCAGAGAGAGTGATTGGCATTGGAATGGGCTGCCCAGGGAGGTGGTGGAGTCACTGTCCCTGGAGGTGTTGAAGCAAAGCCTGGATGAGGCACTTAGTGCCATGGTCTGGTTGATTGGACAGGGCTGGGTGCTAGGTTGGCCTGGATGAGCTTGGAGGTCTCTTCCAACCTGGCTGATTCCACGACTCCGATTCTATGAAAGCTAGGGAAGTGGGAATGCCAGCTCTTCACACAGAAAACAGAATGAGATGAAAATGCACCAGGCTATTTGTGATGAATAATGACTGAAAAAAAGTCTACTTTTGATTAGTAATGGTGATTCTAAATGTAACAGGGATTAAATTATAATTACAAGAGTTACTAACCTCTACACAGTCCACATGAATATCCACTGGATTCCAGTGTCAGTTCTGTGGCTACCTACCAATAAAGGCAACAGTGTGAGAACAAGTGTCTGCAATACATAACTACTATGCAAGGGTACAGCCCATTCAGCCAAAGCATATTCTAACCTAATAACTCACAGGCTGACAGGATGTTTAGGGTTGGAAGGGACCCAAGGAGATCATCGAGTCCAACCCCCCTGCCAGAGCAGGACAATCCTATCTAACACAGATCACAGAGGAACACATCCAGACAGGCCTTGAATGTCTCCAGGGAAGGAGAACACACAAACTCTCTGGGCAGCCTGTGCCAGTGCTCTGTGACCCTTACAGCAAAGAAGTTCCCCCTTGTGTTGAGGCGGAACCTCTTTTGCTGCAACTCACACCCATTGCTCCTTGTCCTGTCACAGGGAGCAAGTGAGAAGAGACTACAGCATATTGCAGTTATTAGGCTAACTGCTAGCAGTGAAAAACAAACTACTCAATCCTATGGCTGGTTCTGTAACAGATGTCATACATAATGTTTAACAAGTAGTTCGTGTCTCTTGACATCATTTTACCACTTGTACAATAATAATGCTTTGAGATCACTGAATGGTAGACATTATAGAAGTGAAAAGCACTGACTATTATTTGTTGTATCATTATTATTATTGAACATAACATATGGATGAAAAATTCTGGCTTGTTTGACCAGGAAGACAGCCCCTATATGTTTAAAATTAAATTAGCATAGAGGAAAAGCATAGAGAGGGAAAAAAAAAAACCTTCAAGCAAACAGACTATCTCAAAGAGGAAATGAAATAAACAGTATGGAAGTTCTTTAAATACATAACAAGTAATCAGCAAAAGGGCTGTGAACGGAACCTGAGTGGGAAGCTTGTGACCAGTGAGGCTGATATTGCTGAAAGCCTGAATGAAAGTTAAAAGGCTCCATGACTAGGCCAGACTATACAGGCAATTAGAAGTGCTGAATGTTGCCAAGGCATCAGGCCAACAAGAATTACAACTCAACAAACTGAATGAAGGAGAAGTAGGGGGAGGGAAAGAAAAAAAAAAAAAACAACACAGAGAGAGAGAAAGAAAAAAAAAAAAAGAAGAGGAAAGGCTTTAATTAAATATTTGAGATCTCACAAAGGATGGGGAAAGTGCCAGGTAACTGGAAGATGGTTAACTAAAGGGAAGAGGTCTGTTCGCTCATTAATGCGTGGGGGAATTTACAAGTGTAACTTCTACTACCATTAATTGGAGCTACACTAAATGAATCATATCAGTGTGTATTGGGAGGGGAAAGGCTCTGGTTACCTAGACTGGTCTTATCTGGGAAGTAAGGGTTTATTGGAGAGTTCTGGAGTGACTTTTTTGGATGGAGCTTCTTCAAATCAAAGCCTGTGCTGGGAAAGGCTCTGGTTACCCAGACTGGTCTTATCTGGGAAGTAAGGGTTTATTGGAGAGTTCTGGAGTGACTTTTTTGGATGGAGCTTCTTCAAATCAAAGCCTGTGCTGGGAAAGGCTCTGGTTACCTAGACTGGTCTTATCTGGGAAGTAAGGGTTTATTGGAGAGTTCTGGAGTGACTTTTTTGGATGGAGCTTCTTCAAATCAAAGCCTGTGCTGGGAAAGGCTCTGGTTACCTAGACTGGTCTTATCTGGGAAGTAAGGGTTTATTGGAGAGTTGTGGAGTGACTTTTTTGGATGGAGCTTCTTCAAATCAAAGCCTGTGCTGGGAAAGGCTCTGGCTACCTAGACTGGTCTTATCTGGGAAGTAAGGGTTTATTGAAGAGTTGTGGAGTGACTTTTTTGGATGGAGCTTCTTCAAATCAAAGCCTGTGCTACTTTAAATGCAGGATGATCCCAGAATAAAGCAGCGTTTTCTTAGCAACATTTTTTTTCCAGAATTGTGCAAACATTTACTTCTCCCTGCCCTGCAGCTCAGGAATCCCAAAATAACCCTGTGGGACACGCATCAGATTCAAAGCAGATAAAGCAACTCCGTTTCTGCAGTTCCTTGTCAGAAGGGTCACCAGTTGGGATGATTTAATTGTGCCTGTGCTGAAATGAAACAGGGAAATGAAGCCAGCAGGTCACTCACCCGCAAAGAAACAGCAGGAAAGAGGAGAACAGAAGCTCTTGTCAAAGGACCTAATGTTGGCAAGGATAGGGAAAGAACTGCAAGTGTACTGTATGTCACTGGACCCAATTAGAAACTCTATAGAGATAACTACTAAAGATAAGCATATATACATCCCCACCCAGCTTCAAATCCCATAGCTTTCACAGCATCTATCACATGCCACATTTCAAATGTGTTTGATATAATGCACCATTTAGCTACCCACTCTTGCTCCATTAAATCCAAAGTTCACTTCAGAACAAAGTGTTAACCTTCATTGTTCGTACAGCGCTGCGGTGAAGTCAGGACTGATTTACAGACTAAAAAGGGATTCCTGTTTTTCTCAGATGCAACCACACAAACTTTGGAATACATACAACAGGCTGTATTTTCAGAGCCCACAAACACAAACCAGAAATAAAAGCTTTAGGAACTGTATAGGCTGGATGTTAGGAGGAAGTTCTTCACAGAGAGAGAGTGATTGGCATTGGAATGGGCTGCCCAGGGAGGTGGTGGAGTCGCCATCCCTGGAGGTGTTCAAGAGAAGCCTGGGTGAGGCACTTTGTGTCATGGTCTGGTTGATTGGATAGGGCTGGGGGGTAAGTTGGACTGGATGAGCTTGGAGGTCTCTTCCAACCTGGCTGATTCTATGATTCTATGATTCTTTCAGGTACGTAAAATAGAGAAATAAGGGCCAGGATGATTATGTCAGGGGTCCAACGTTGGTTACTTTATCAGTATTTGTAACTGAAAAGGAGAAATTATTTGAGATTCAGAGCATGGCATTACAAGAGGACAGAATTCAGCATCCATTCTCCACATGACTGTATATCACGGGACAGTTTAGAACAAGGAATCTGTTTTTGAAGGAAACACACAACATAAATAGGCTCAGGGGGAAAAAGGCTTCAGTGTCTTGAGGCCACAAAATCATTTTAATCATTCAGCTGCCCTCAGATGTTCAAGACAAAGCTGGTGAGGGGCCTGGAACACAAGCCCTATAAGGAGAGGCTGAGGGAGCTGGGGGTGTGCAGCCTGCAGAAGAGGAGGCTCAGGGCAGAGCTCATTGCTGTTTACAACTACCTGAAGGGAGGCTGTAGCCAGGTGGGGTTGGTCTCTTGTGCCAGGCAAGCAGTAACAGAAGAAGGGGGCACAGTCTGAAATTGTGCCAGGGGAGGTCTAGGCTGGATGTGAGGAGGAAGTTCCTGGCAGAGAGAGTGATTGGCATTGGAATGGGCTGCCCAGGGAGGTGGTGGAGGCACTGTGTCCCTGGAGATGTTGAAGCAAAGCCTGGCTGAGGCACTTAGTGCCATGGTCTGGTTGACTGGCTAGGGCTGGGTGCTAGGTTGGCCTGGATGATCTTGGAGGTCTCTTCCAACCCAATTGATTCTATGATTCTATGATTTTAAAAGACTTTGTAGTCTCAACTTCTAATAATGCTTCACCAGAAAAGCAGTCAGGTAAGCACCACCATAAGCCAAATATTTCTGAAGCTCATAAGCCAATTTGGATTTGGGACTCACATTTCATTACAAGAATACTACAACATCTCTTAAAAAGTAAAGGAGAATATTACCATAATAAACTAAAAGTATGGCTGCAAGTAACAGTAAATGAGAGAGAGATCCAGCAAAGCATTTCTGTTCTTGAAGACAGAAATTGTTCCATATCAGCATCATCATCACTGAATTACCTTCTAAAAGCAGCTGCCAAGAACGATTTGCTTTCCTCTCTTGCCTACCCTCAGGAAAATATGGACATCTGTAAAGACAGAAATGATGCACATCCATAAATGCTAGGAGAGGGAGTTTATTCCAGAAGTACCACTTTTATGGCCATAACAGAACCAAATATCAGACAACAATCAAATCCAGCCCTTCTTTTTATACAGAAGCTAAACGCTGACACGAAAGCCAAAGTCAATATTACTATCCAAATATATTACATTTCTGAAGATTAAGAAGGGGGGGGGGAATGAGAATTATCACATTAAGGTCGTGGGCAATATCATAGCTTGATTTATAATTTCCAGGCGTATAAGGCAAGCATAGACAGACCATATGTCTTTTCTTGGCCTTTAAATGCTCCTATTTTCCACTAGACTTGCCTTTTTCTCCATCTATTGGCAGCCATACCATTTGCTATTCAGGTGATTGGCTGTAACGAGCCAACTCCTGTTTCCATATGAATAACCACTTTTCCTCCCCCCCCCTCCCCCCCCCCAATTACTTAAGCTGCCAGCAAGTCACTGGTGTCACGTTCTTTGATGCAAATCTGACTTGCCAATAGGGAACAGGACGACACAAAGAGAGGATCTAAGACGATGCTCTTAGCTTAGTATTTTCTTGTCAATGTGATTCGGTTCAGCTTCCAGGGAATATGGGGAAGGCAGCAATGGTCCACAGTAAAAAAAAAGCAAGAATATCTTTAATTGGCTTTGTGCTCCACATGCCCTTGTAATCAGCCTTCCCCATATGGTAGTCTGAAATAAATTTATCAATCTCCATTATGTATTTGTGTCATTTTAAAAGGGTCCGTTTTAGTCAATATCAAAACTATTAAAATGTCACATTTAATTTTAAATTTGTCTTCAAAAAAGTTAAAACACTGAATGTGCAGTTTGATATTTACAACTTGGGGAAATAAGCAGACACAGAGAAGCATGGGGAAGGGGGAGAAGCTTCTGAGGCCAGCGAGCAGCAGTTATTAACAATACAAGAACTAAATATAACATTTTAACTCACTTTTTTGAAAGGTCACTTTTAATTAATTTCTCTGAAACAGGCTTGGATATTTTTCACTTAAAGGGAAACAGCTTACATTTTTTGCAAGCCAAGAGAATTCCTTCTCCTTGGAATTCACCATGAGAAGAGTGATCACAGGGTAAGGGACTTCTTCTTCTTCCTACTGATCGCAAGCACCATCTTGGACAGCAAATAGCTAAAGAATAAAATCTGTCTTCCAGTGAAAACTTGCTCTGTTTAGATTCTAATACAAAACAACAGAAAGAATGCTTCACCCATATTTAAGGCCTGGTCTATTTACTACCTACCTTCAAACCTGCATCACTTCCAGAAGCCTCCCCAGATCTCTATCAAGTAGACTTTTCCAAGCGTTGTCCATTTTTCCAATGTGGCTCCAAGTAAACACCACTTCAAGCCTCTAATTTCTTGAACATCTGCAACACAAATACCAGCAGCAAATCTGAAGAGAGCTATTTTAAGTACATATTAAAACCTGTTGTGCTACAAAACTCTGACTCGGTTCTCAGGTGCTCGGTTGGGACTTTACCTATGAACTAATTAGCTCCTGTAGGAAGATCTCTTACAGCAGCAAGTGCCCTAAACAACCACTGCTCTTTTGCTGAAAGGGTTTCTAGGTTGTTTGTTTGGAGGTTTCTCATCATTAACAACAAAATAACAAACTATTGTTTACATAAGGTTGACAGCACTTTTGACAAAGCTGAGACAAAACAAAAATGAAGCCAGCAAAGGGAATGCAGGTGAAAAGCAAAACTATTTCTCAGCAGCCTGCTGAGAATTGTAGCATCTTTGACGGTGCTGATTTACAAACAGGAAAGGTCCTCTCTAATCTCTGTCAGGGAAGAGGAAAATAGCTGCTAAACCTGAAATGCATTTAGTTCTATTTTAACCAAAACAGAAATGTTCAATGCAGTGCACTTAGCCTGCAAAACTACAGTTGTTTTTATAGGACTAAAGTCACTGATAACCTGGCTTTATTATTACTCCTTAGCTAAAAATCTGGTGTATAAAAGCAGAGAAGCTCACAGGTTTCTCTGATTACCTGAGATCAGTACTGGATTTGACTCTGTGCTAAGCAAGGGTTTGTCTCCACGTGTTAGAATAGCACTTCAATAATATTAATTCACTAACTTTGATGCAGCAGTTAGCTAGAATTTGCACAGATCATTTCACACTGAGGCCCTTGCCCATTATAAAGTCTCTACTAAAGCTAAACTGGCTGCTAAAGGAGCACTGCAGATAAGGTACCAGGTTGGAGGCACTTAGACCCTGGAAAGAACAAACACACACCTGTTTGGATTTCCCAAAGTTAAGGTACCTACCTGCTCTCTACTTGCCTAAATGCTTTCAAATCTATTAATAAATGCTAATGGACTAATAGGAGGCACAGCCTAGCTGGAGCCTACATTTGAAATCTGTTCTCAAATCTCATTTGCAGATTGGCCAGATGGTAATTAGTGTGGAGGTGTTCTCCAGGCAGACTTGCTTTCAGGGCAGGGTTTTTTAAATCTTACTGGGAGTGGAGGGAGGAGAAAAGGAAGTTGTTTGGTTTGGGTTTTTTTTTTTCCATTTAAGATTAGTAGCAGCTAGGAAAGGGTGAATAAAAGCTGAGTTACAACAGAATATTCTCTAGTTTGTTGTCTTTAAGAAAGTGCTCACAATTTAATCCAGAGAGACCAATAAACAGAAGACTAAAATAAAAAGGCAGAAAGCTGCAGTGTCAAAAGTGCTGTTGAAGTACATGAGAAAAGCAATCCACTTGGGGTTCATTGTAACACTTCTAATAATGAGCTTCCCATATTTAGACACAAGAGATAGCAAATTCAAACCCCCTGGAAAGGATACAATACAGTTCCACAACAACACAGCAAACTGCATTTGTTTTGTTATTACTACCTATGCACCCTATGGTTTCTTTAGGGAAGATGATATCTTTATACTGTGATGTGCAAAGTAGTCTGAAATCTCTCTTTGACACCACTAACATATCAAAATCCTTCCCAAACACTGCAAAGACCTACAACTTGATGCTGAGCTTGATCTTAAGCATCCCTAAAACAAACAACAACAACCAAAAAAAAAAAAGTAGTATGTTTTGTTACTGCATTTCTCTCTGAGAGGTTTTCAAAACCCTTCCAGTCAGTACATGAGATAGGATACATATTGTCGAGGATAAGTTGTTAAAGTGAATTTGAAATGTGCTTCTCAAAATATCGTTTACACATTTACCAGATGGTAAAATAAACATGTAAATTGTTATCGAGTATACACCAACTTCATACTACAATTTTACCCACTGTAGAAATGGTGTAAAAATGCTGGATGTAGTGTTACTTGTTCATTTAATAGTTTATTAACATTTTAGATACATTTAGAAAATAGGTTGGCTTTCAAAGACAAAGAATGACTTACAGAAACGTTGGCTTAAGCCATTGTTCAGGCCAAATGAACCTATTTGAGTCTGCATTTCACAGAATTGTTTCATAGAATCAACCAGGTTGGAAGAGATCTCCAAGATCATCCAGCCCAACCTAGCACCCAGCCCTAGCCAATCAACCAGACCATGGCACTAAGTGCCTCATCCAGGCTTTACTTCAACACCTCCAGACACGGCGACTCCACCACCTCCCTGGGCAGCCCATTCCAATGCCAATCACTCTCTCTGACAACAACTTCCTCCTAATATCCAGCCTATACCTACCCCGGCACAACTTGGGACTGTGTCCCCTTGTTCTGTTGCTGGTTGCCTGGCAGAAGAGGCCACCCCCAACCTGGCTACAACCTCCCTTCAGGTAGTTGTAGCCAGCAATGAGGTCACCCCTGAGCCTCCTCTTCTCCAGGCTAAACAACCCCAGCTCCCTCAGCCTCTCTCATTTATCAATTACCTCGTCAATAATATGATCAGCATAATCATAGCTGGTTTCTAAGTATTCCCCAATGTGTAGACATGCTTGGTTGATGGAAAGGATTTTAAAGGATTGATTTAAGTGCAAAAAATGTAGTTTTAAGTAGTACAGTGACCAACATAGAATCATAGAATCAAGCAGGTTGGAAAAGACCTCCAAGATCATCCAGGCCAACCTAGCACCCAGCCCTAGCCAGTCAACCAGACCATGGCACTAAGTGCCTCACCCAGTCTTTGTTGAACACCTCCAGGGACAGTGACTCCACCACCTCCCTGGGCAGCCCATTCCAATGCCAATCACTCTCTCTGACAACAACTTCCTCCTAACATCCAGCCCAGACTTTCCCCGGCACACTTGAGACTGTGTCCCCCCCCCTGCTGCTTGCCTGGCAGAAGAGACCAACCCCACCTGGCTACAGCCTCCCTTCAGGTAGCTGTAGACAGCAATGAGGTCTGCCCTGAGCCTCCTCTTCTCCAGGCTAAACAACCCCAGCTCCCTCCGCCGCTGTTAAGAGGAACAGGTCACTTTGTCTCTGGAATTTAGTCTTTTATGAACCACCACACGTGCTCAGAAATCTGAAGACATGAATCCTCTATCTATGGCAAAATATAAAGTGTGTACTAACAAACCCCTATCCTCAAAGAAGAGCCTAATACCTGTACTGTTTAGCACTATGCAGAAATTAGGATCTTCCAACTCAACAAGGAATCCTTGTGCTCCTCTAAAGGAAAAGGTGCTGTACATGACTTGCTAATGATCTTGGGAGAAGACAACCTATGAAGGATTTTGACAGAAGACTGTTGGTTGCACTTCTTTTTGCAGTCCTGTTTTTACCAACACAGCACACAATCCCACTGTGTTACAGGATTGTCCTTCTCCCCCTTTCAGGCTATGTCAACTCTTTGTTAAAACAAAAAAGGAACATTGTTTTGCTTAGATGTAGGAACTTTCCCCATCCATGAGGACATATATTCACCCAACATACTTCATTTTTATTCTGACACACACAGCAGACTTTGAACTAATTACTCCCTAGAAATGAGCATATAGACTAGTCTTTAAAATATCCAAGGACTTTTTGGTCAGTCCACAATTGGGTCTTGAATTCTCACCTGACTTTTGTCTGAATTACATTTTTCAGAGGCTTTTCACAGCAAATCATTCTCATGCAAACCATTAAGGTTCTCTTTGCTATTGCACTGTGGCTTTACTATCATACACCTTCAGAAACAAGGTGTCACATAGAATCATACAATCAACCAGGTTGGAAGAGACCTCCAAGATCATCCAGTCCAACCTAGCACCCAGCCCTATCCAGTCAACTAGACCATGACACCAAGTGCTTCACAGATACCCATAATACCTGATTCTCAAAAGCAGTTACCTCTGTAACTTAGAGATAATTTATGTGATGGGTTAGGAGCTCCCCAAGCACACTGCTGAAATTTACCAGACCAGCTCAGATGGTTTGGAAGTAAGATAAAGCTGTATTTACAGCAAAGCAAAATTTACAAGCCTATATAGAGCATCTATGTACAAATATTTACAATTATATATAAATTAGAAATAATACAGACATTCAAATTCCCTCCTGGGCATCCATCCTGAATGTTAGGAGGAAGCTCTTCACAGAGAGAATGATTTGACATTGGAATAGGCCGACCAGGGAGGTGGTGGAGTTGGTGTCCCTGGAGGTGTTGAAGCAAAGCCTGGATGAGGCACTTAGTGCCATGGTCTGGTTGATTGGACAGGGCTGGGTGCTAGGTTGGCCTGGATGAGCTTGGAGGTCTCTTCCAACCTGGTTAATTCCATGATTCAAAGAAACTGCCCAGAAGGGGCTCAAACTTCTCTCTTCCTTCCCAGAGAAACCAAAGCAACCAGCAAAGCTTACTTGTATTCTGGTTAGCCAAGGTTAGTGGAAGACATAAAAGCAGAGCAAAGGAGAAGCAAAAGGAAGCAGTGCCCTGGAGCAAAGTGGGACAAACTGTTTACATTCTGGCTTTTTAGCACTTTCAGCAAACCAATGAATGATACAGACTCCATCATTATTTTCTTTTTACAGCCAATCATCTCATTACTCTAATGAAAATATTCCAACTAGCCTCAAACCAGCACACTTTATTAGTGGGTTCTGCTGGAGCTTGCACACCTAATAAATATCCCATATTAGTAGGTGTCACAACATAAAGAACTCCTAACCAAAATTATTTTAAAAGAATGCTTTCCTCCACCCCCATAAAGAGAGATAGTAGAAAAGTAATAGATAATAAGCTTTAACAAACCTGTCTGGTTTCTTGGACCATGAAAGCTTGTGATCTAAGATTCAGCAGTCCTGCTGAAAACCAGGGCGACAAAAGCTGCTCCACACAGGGTGCTTGATCAGAGGTCCAGCAGGATCTTCTAGGAAAAGATGAAAAACAAACCAGTTTGATGCAAGGACATTTAAACCACCATTTGATATTTGCTGCTTTACCAACCTGCCCTTTGGATTACTCTGCAGCTGATATATTTTGCAAAGACAGAGAAATATTTGATGATGTTGAAGAGATTGCAATAAGGGTTTTTTTTCTGTGAGAATAAATAATAACATCATTAATTATATACCCTTGGCATTTTTGGAAAGAGCTGGTTCAGACATTGTTAGGCAGAAATACAGGTTACAGCTTAAAAGGAATAAGCTAAGTGGGGTAGGCAGCAGATTGACTGATGCATGTAGACAGAAGGTGTCCGACAGCACACCTGCAATTACCAGTACACCTCTACATAGGAATCTAGAAAAACAAAGGAAAGCTTTAAAGTCTCTCTACCAAAATCCCTAGCACTTACAAGTCACATATTGATTTTGCTGCACAAACACATACCGTAGACTGAAACACCAGCCACAAGAGGGAACTGATGAAAAAAGCATTGTCTTTGGAGCCTGAGCCACAGAGCACCAAACACCTCTGCCAACTAACTTCGAAGCAGAGCCTGAGCCAACACTTCTATAAAGGCAGGGTGAGCACTGGAAACTTGTAGCATATGCTGCTATTTACATAACTAATTGTAGCATGCACAGTCAAAAAACAGCCTCTAGCTTTTAGCATATACGTGCAAAATAATTGATTTTATTATGTACAGAAAATTAGAAGCTGTCAGAAACAAAGCCACCAGTAACAGCCGCGAGGATGAATTGAGATGCATCCTCCTAGATTGCAAAGGCTAGTTTTCACACAGTCGTGTGGTTTACAGCTAGGATACAAATCTAGACAAGCTTCAATGACAGCTGATACCCTATCCAAGCTTTCAGTACAACTGACATACACACCATAGTCTGATGGTGGAAAATCCTCCCCAGTCTCAGACGAGCTGTGGTTTGTCGTTGCGGAGACTGTAACGCAAGATGGAACTTCGCGAACGGAAACTGCAAATATAATAATCATCCAATCTTACACAAAAAGATGGAACAAAAAATGTGATGGTGCAGAATAAAAGCTTTATCTGAGTTGCTCTCTGATGAAAAACACAAGGACACCAAGATGTGGAAAAATACAGAAGGTGGATTTAAAGCTGCGTTGTGCTGGCTGCTTTCCTGTGAAAAACAAAATCTCGACAAATAGAATGCAGAAAACTCAGGACTGTGTTTGTGTAACCCAGATCAAATGCGTGCTGGTTCTAGCACATTCTCCTTTTGTTCAGAAATACCATTTCATCCTATAGATTAAACCTAGACATGACAGACTTATTCTAGCAATTACAGAATTGGCCAGAATCTGTTACAAGTTTAAATACTTTGATAAAAGAATACATTTAAAGCATTTTATTTTAAGGTATCACCTGGCCAGAAGACCTTTGGAAAATGCTGTTAAAATTATACATTTAAAAAAGAAAAAGCTATGAAGAATCAGCAGAGAGACCATAAATTATAGTGCAACACTATTAAAACTTGGAGTTTAGCTGCTTCATGCTACCATTAAAACTAGTTCAGCTGCTACATGCTACCATTAAAACTAGTGGTTAAGCTGCTTCATGCTACCATTAAAACTAGTTCAGCTGCTACATGCTACCATTAAAACTAGTGGTTAAGCTGCTTCATGCTACCATTAAAACTAGTTCAGCTGCTACATGCTACCATTAAAACTAGTGGTTAAGCTGCTTCACGCTACCATTAAAACTAAGAGCTCAGCTGCTCCATGCTACCATTAAAACTAGTTCAGCTGCTACATGCTACCATTAAAACTAGAGGTTCAGCTGCTACATGCTAACATTAAAACTAGTTCAGCTGCTACATGCTACCATTAAAACTAGAGGTTCAGCTGCTACATGCTAACATTAAAACTAGTTCAGCTGCTACATGCTAACATTAAAACTAGAGGTTCAGCTGCTACATGCTACCATTAAAACTAGAGGTTCAGCTGCTACATGCTACCATTAAAACTAGTTCAGCTGCTACATGCCACCATTAAAACTAGAGGTTCAGCTGCTACATGCTACCATTAAAACAAGGAATTCAGCTGCTTCATGCTACCATTAAAACTAGGAGTTCAGCAACTAGGAGTTCAGCTGCTACATGCTACCATTAAAACTAGGAGTTCAGCAACTAGGAGTTCAGCTGCTACATGCTACCATTAAAACTAGGAGTTCAGCAACTAGGAGTTCAGCTGCTACTCAAGAAGAAACACAGAAACAGACACCCTGGTTATGCAACTGCAAATACTAAAAATATTTACATTGTAGATTCTTACAAAATAGGTCATCTTAAATGTTTTGCAAGAGTTAAAGTCTTTACAGCCCCATAAAACTCGGTGTCAATGTAAATTTCAAACTCCTGGGATAAACCAGAGCAGCCTTCTATGGATTTCATCTTCTTCATTAATTCTAAACGTGGCTTTCCTTATTTAAGCATCTTCCACAGGAGGAGTTAAAGGAGACAGCACACGGCTATGTGCTCAAGCTGTAAACAGAATAAGCCATGGAGGAGCCAGTGAAGTGCCCTTGCTCGGGGGAAAAGGATAGAGGAGGGCAAGGCAGGGAGGACAGAGCTCGTAAGAGACTTGGAGGTCTACCAGGGTGAGAGATCAGAGGCTATTGGAGACTACTGCTGTGTCTGCATCAGCTTGGAGCTCTGCTGCTTCACCATCCAGGAATACAGTGATGTATGCATTACCTTAAAAACCTCTCGGGGGGCAGATCTGATGTTATAGATAAGCCTTTCTCGTGCCTACTTGCTGTGAAAGGGATCACCACCTTCCTGTTGTCCTGCCCTTGCACCCACCAACCTGGCAGCCTTTCCCATGCAATAGCACCATCATCATCCAAATGACTTCAGAGAGCTGAACTGACAGCAAACCAACCTTCATGTGAAGGGTTGCATACACGGAATTACACTTAACATCTCCTACATCCTTATCCTGAGGCAGCTGTAGAGATCCAAATAAAACCAAAATTAAATATCATTAGTTTAGCACAGTGTGTATTTAGCATTGGCACTACTGTTGTCCCTTTATACCAGGGAAGTGTGACCACATCTTAATTACACAGTGAAAAAAACAAACCATCCCAAGCCCCACAACAGGGAACACTGCTAAAGCAAAACAGAGATGGGCTCTGATCCTGCAAAGATTTACACACATGTATATGCTAAACTTTACACTGTCACAACACCATTATTTGTGTTGTTTCTCCACTTGTATTTGGAAAACAAGCACGTAACTGCTAATCAACTACTGTGGGATTTGGCCTTCTAGGTTAGTTGCCTCTAAATGGCACACAGGGAAACACATTCCTGAAGCACTCTTACATCCACATCTTATTCCAGCTGTATTTTTTTAATGTTCCTTTTTAAAGGCTGATCTTTAATTTCTGTGATTATGTTACTTTAGTTTACATCTACTTACATAAAGGCATCAAATTGTGGTTTAAAAAAAAAAAAAAGAAAGACATTTAAAATATTTTTACTTGTGTCAGCAATCAGCAAGGAACTGTAAGTGGGTAATAGCTGGAAACACTGAAATGTTTAAAAATAGAATACTGAACATTAACATCAGAGGGATTTACAGTGTTTAGCACAAAGAGGGAGAAAAAAAAGAGCTACACTAGAGAACTCTACAAAAATGTGAAGAAGATTTTGGGCAATACAAAATCCCAGACACAGGTAAGAAGAACTGAAAGTACTAAATTCATTTCCTTCCATTCAACTCCTGATCATTTATATTGAAATAATACTGTTGTCTTAAGTATTGCCCCTAAAAATGAAACAAATTCCTGCATAACACCAAGTGAACTGGTTCTGATTCAGTTATGAAGACAAACCCTCAAAATCAGCCTTGACAATAAGCAGAACTAAACAGAAAGGGGGGAAAAAAATATGTGCAATAAGATAATAGTTGATTTTTTTACATAATTAACACAGGAGAAACAAGGTTGCATATAAAATTAATACTTAGCCCTATGCCTTCCACCAAACAGCATCTGCTTCAGATAGTATCTAAACCACAAGAGGAAACAATCAGGTGATCCAAACTGGTACTGAATCACCGAAGCCAATGCACTGACATAATCTGTCCACCAGCTATTCTGACCACAAATACCGACCCTCAATGAATACTTGGATTAACTGCTCACTAATGCACCTGAGAATAAAACTGTAAAGAAATGTGACAATCATCTAGAACTGCCAGCACTGGAGACTTTTTTCAGTGAGATTTTCACTTCTGAACACGGGCTACTGAGCTACTCAAGAGGCTTCTGACAGACGCCGCTTCCCACCATCACTTATGTGCTGTAGCTTCCATAGGAAATTTAGGAACTGACAATAGAAAGCAAAACCTTCTACGTCTTATTCGATACTTTGCACCTAATTCAAGCGGAACACTCCCTTCTCCGAGCGCAAGAGAGCTACCAGAAGAGAGCTCGCACTGAGCTTAAAGGAATACCTGTGTACAAAACCATCGTGCTTTAGAAGTACAGTGGTGAAGCAGCAGCAACACGGGAAGGGAGGAGATGCTTCAAGGGTTTGCCAAAAGGGGCTACAGTGTGGAGAACCATCACTTCTCTGTCTTACTGCACCACAGATCTTATCTGGGGAGACCGATCACAGAGCAATAGGTGAGAGAGGAGGTGCTGCTGCCAGGCCTTCAGGTAGGATTCCTAGATGATACAGGGTGAGCCTCGACTTTCCCCAAAGCCAGAGAGTAATCATACTTAGTGTATCCAGCAGGAGGTCTGTGAAAGACGCAGATGTGAAAGCCTAGTTGTGCTTTACTACTGATAAATAACATCTCCCTTTCAGCAAACATTTCCACAAAGGTAAATAAGCTCTAACCAGAGCCTTGATCAATCACCAGAAACATTTACTAGCTTACATTTATGATTTCAGTTTAACTCTCCGTGGGTGGATGTCTCCATCTAAACTAGGATAACCTTTCAGCAAAAAAAAATGTATCTCAACTGACAATATTGGTGTTGCTCTCTCACCCTTCAGTCCCAGGGCAGTAGCATCCACTTCTCGGATAAACAAAAGCAGTCAATCTGCAGCTAAATATAATTCAAGAAAGAAGCCTACCTACAAAATTCATTCCATAGCATGAAGCTGTGACTTTTGGAAAGTTTAAATTATACATCAGTGCTGTGACTTAAAAGGAGAAAAAAAAAACACCCCCCCCCCAAAAAAAAAAAAAACCAAAACAAAAATATTACAAATTAGTGAAGTGGGAGCTTGTATGATGCTCTTTGGTAATTCATCAGTGCAATACTTCTGCTACATTAGAAATCAAATTATTAAGTGTTCTCTAAATGAGTCAGTCACTTCAAGGTACACGACTATCACAATCATTGAAAAAGGCCTTGATCCTGAAAACATTTATGTCTGTGAATTTTTAGACAAGTGAACAGTCTTTGTAGGACTGACCTTTTGCTTTACGTTGTTCACACTTATGAACTTGCATGCACGATCAGAGACTGAGGTAGGAATGCACATTTACAAGCTATCAACATTTTTACCTAAAATGTGTCTTAAAACAGATTCAAAGTCACTATCAGCTGATCCTTATTTAAAGCTCAAGAAATAAATGCTTGTTAATATCAGTGCAATAGCATAAGTGTTTTTATACTGAAGTGATGTACCTGAAGTTTTCATCCATTCTGCCTTCGGGGTTTGCTTGGTTGGGTTTGGGGTTTTTTGGGTGGGGTTTTTTTGTGTGTTTTAGCTTTTTGTTGTTGGTGGTGGTTTTTGGGGTTGGGGTGGGTTTTTTTTTAATTACAAAAAAACTGACCTAAAATAGTCAACTTAAGACCTATGAGCATTTCTTACTTCCTATAGGATCATCTGTACTTGTATCAGTCCTTTGGTGCTACAAACACTGCAAGTATGAGAAACCGCAGCGGCAGCATGAATAAAGCATCACAACATTTATTGTGTAATGCATTTTATAATACCAAAAAGGTGCATCTAATCAGTAATGACAGCCTTGCACGTTGAAAAATGCGTTGTTAATCTACATCTGTAAGAAGAAAAGCATTATCTATGCTCTAAAATTCACGAGGTTTTTTTATGTACTTCAACCAGTGGGGCATTTTTCCACAGAATCACAGGATTTCTTAGATTGGAAAAGACCTTCAAGATCATCGAGTCTAATCATTAGTTCCACACTGACAATATTTCAGATATAGATAGATAGATAGATCTGTCTCAGATAAGTGGTGCTTTTGTTTGTGCATTCCTAGTTTTAAAATGTTCTGATAAATGCATGAAGTGCTATTACTAAACTTCACAGCTCTCCAGACCCACAGCAAATATCTCTACTTAGCTGGAAGGAATGGGATGCTGAACAGAGTTTCTTTCCCTTTCCTTATCACTGCTATTTCAATTTTTGATTTCTTTGACTTTGCCCCTGTATCTGAGCAACTGTCACAATGCCCACTGGAAGCCACATCCATGACAAGTTTCACTGTTTAAAATGAAAAGTTGTGTCCATTCTGCACAGAGCAGTACCTGAAAAGCATACTTCCATGCAAAATCCTTTTTTCACCTTCTCTCAATACACAGGCATCCTTTCTTTTATGTATCACGGTGATTCTAAAGCTGTCTTGTGTAATTTAAAGGTTTCCAAAACCAGCAACCTCTTACAAGGATAAATCAGAGCGTTTCCAGCTGACAAAGTGATTTGCAAGGGACATACAAAGCACCTGAAAGCACAGACTGAAGAAAATAAATTTAACTACAGCAACAGCACTCACTGCATAATGTTATAAAGAAAATTATGCAATTAGCTATCAGTCTTATCAGACTTATGGAAATTCAGATTTATGCCAGTTGGGGGGGGGGGGGGGGGGGGAGGGAATCATTGTTCGCCACATCTCCCTTGAGCACTACCTAGGGGAGGGGAGTGATGACCAGACAGCGAAAATTAAGAAGAACGTGTCCCACCTTACGCCTATTCTGCCAATCTGTCGTGGTTGTTCTTCTAGCTCCATAGGTTTACATGATTTTTTTTTCCCCTTTTCTTTTTTTTTTCCTGACAAGTAATACAAGACAGATTCTTGCCTTCTTAGGATCTTGCAATCTAGTTTAGACATAGCACGTCAAGTGGTGATGAAAGAAGGTTAGGGTGGGTTTGAAAAGATGAGGATTCCAACAGTAAACGATGCAGAGACATCAGTTTTGTAATGTACACATGTTTTGCATGATTCATTGGACCAAAATGGCCAAAGGAACTTAAAAAGCTGTCAAAGGCATCTTTACCTCTGACCTACCTAGTCATCCATCTGCTTCCTCATACTGTCAATCAAAACCCTCCCATGCTTATCACTATTCTATTACCCGCATTTTCCACAATCCCATCTCCTCCAGCTTTTAAAAAATAGCGAACATTTCAATCAGTCATTAAAAATCTTGTTAAAATATGCAATGTGTCATCAAATATGCATAACGTCCTCGTGCAAAATCTGCAGCACGTAGATCACCGTATTACATTCGATATAGCATTAATGTAAACCATTGCAGGAAGCATTCCCAGCAAGACCTCTGAATTAAGTTTTCTACGGCTGGCAGGTTTGTTTTGTGTTGTATATCAAATAAAGCAAAGAAAGGGCAACTGAATATAGAGTATTTTTACACCATAAAGAAATTAATCAAAAGCCCACTCAGCACACCTAGAATAAAAACACAAATTATACTCGATGTAAAATTCATGCAATTAGTTGCCGGTCAAACAAATTCATGTATTGGTTTTGCTGTGCTAAAACGAGCACAAGTGCACCTCTGATAATAACCTAAAAAAATTATAATGCAATAAAGTGACCTACCGACAGGAATTAGCCTTTTTTTACTTCTGCAGCCCTTAACTCCTCGAATCTCTCGCAGAAATAATTATGGACCTATCCTGTCGAAATAGTTAGGGAATTACATTAACCACTCACGCACAGGAAAGGATTTTCTTCAGACCTGTCACACGTTACGTATTTATTTCAGCCCCGCTGGATAACCACCGCTGAATACAACCTAGCACAGTAACTTCTAACAAGCGGTCTGCAGGTAGTGACTTCCCGCACGCCGTGTCGGCAGCAGCTCCCCGCGTCCCGCCGCTGCGGCGGGCTCCCCTCGGGGCTCCCCGCCCGGGAACACCGCTGTCTCGGTCTGCAACCTTAAGACGTCCTGGGGGTGACAATGCGGGCGAAGAGGGAAGGGCGACTTTTGCTGGGAAGAAGGGCCAAAAACATTAATGTTTGCAGAGCCTTGCACCACCTGGTGCGGGAAGCCCCCCGAGGAGGGCATCGGGAAAGCCCCTCACCGTGCCGCTGAGGAGGCCTCCTGGCACCGCAGGAAGCGGTTTGGCGCTGGAGCGGTGGGGTGGTCGCGTTGCTCAGCGCGGGGCGGCCGGGAAGGGCGCGCACCGCTCGCTGCGCTGGGTGCCTGCGCTTCTCCAGGGACCCTCTCCCTCCTGACTGCCCAGGCGCCAGGGGTACGGCCCTCCGCGGCCTCTCTCTGGGCAAGCGCCCGGCGGCCGCGCAGTCCCCATCTCCGTTTTGGATGCAGCATCCTGAGTCCGACAACAGCCCCGGGGCAAGCGCCGCGTCCCCCTGCCCTCTTGAGTTCGCCGCCATAGGCCTGCGGACTACGCTCCCCACCGCGTCCTCCCCCTCCCCCAACTCCCGCGCGCCCTGCGGAGGCGCTCGGGGTACGGAGGCCCCACCTGAGGTAAAGCCCCGCACCTCGAGGGCGTGCGAGGGGGAGCAGTGCAGTTAGGCTGCTCAAGTCCTCCCGCGTCAATACCGTGACAGGACAGCATCCCCGTAGCAACTCCGCAACCGCGCTTCCCCCACCATCAGAATAAAAGTGGCCTTTTACCCCGTACACCCTGCGCGCCCCAGCCCACGCCGGTGCCAGGAATGGCGCCTTTCCTAACGCCTCGCATAGCTGGTTTTTTCAAAGGGGGCTGCACCCCTAGGAGGTAGACAGAGAGGTGGGTGCCGCGGGAATGGGAAGCTCCGCCGCTGCTCCCCTCCCGCGGCAGCCCGCGCAGCGGGGAAGGCTGCTCCTCCAAAAGGGCACCCGCCCCGGGAGGCCCAGCCGGGCACCTTGCTGAACGCTGCGGGGGCTCCGCCAGCGCAACTCCTGCCCCGGCCAGATGAGAGGAGGCTGCGCGCGGGCAAGGCTGCGCCCCTCACCTCTGCCTCGTGAGCAAAGGCCCCCGTCAGGGTCCTTTCCTGCCTGCAGAATGCCGTCAGAGAGTTTAAGCGTGAAAGGCAGGAATAAAACTCTCAAACCCGACGGGCTTTCCTCTGCCTCTTCCTCTACAAACCTCCAGGCTTAGCAGCACGGTGATACGCCCTGCAAAACACCGAGGGCTGAAGGAGAAAGCTAGCTCCAGCAGGAAGGACAGGCGTTAGCACTTCGCCCCGAGAGCTGATCCCGGGAGCGGGGCGAGCTCTCGTCCGCCTCTTTCCCTTGCCCTCACCTAACTTCGCGCTTGCAAAACGGCAAAGTGCTTCCCAACACGGCGTGAACGTTTTGCCAGGTTTATTTTACTTGTTATACACAGACGATACAAACGGGCAAAAACCGAAACATTCTCAATGGAGCATGTACTGGTATAAATTATTCAGTTCCACAGACGCAACAGAACAAATATAAAAATCACAACATTCGATTTACATAAGAGTCAAAAATATACACACGTTTATGACCCTGAATTTCTATTAGGAAAGTTTCCCCATCGAGTGTAATCTAGACTGAATATTTTGCCTGATGCATATTTCAGTTTATAATTGGTTTCTTCCATATAAAAATGCGTTAATTGTATAGATTTGCTACTCAAAATTCGAAGACTTACTATTCTGCTTCGCCGGGGGAGGGGAGGTGAGGGGGGGGGTGGGGGAGACCTGGAGGGATATTACTTCTCCTTCATTAATATAAGAGGTTTACAGGAAAAGATCACTCTTACTTTCGATGTGCATTTAATTCCCCAGGAAGTCAGATCTCGGTTAGCTACTTTATGAAAAAGTCAATTCCAAAACTAAATGCAGTTAAAATATACAATTCACAATTCATCTTCACTGGACTACACTATGGTTACCAACAATTCAGTCGTCTATATCTTTTTTTTTTCTGGTTTTTTTTTCTTTTTTTTTTTTTATTATTCATTACAAAGATTTACAGCAATATAAAGAATGAGGGGGAAACTGCAAAGAAATTTGAAAAGAGTTTGTCAGCATATTTGGCACCTGCAGGGACCAGTAATGGATTTGGCACTTGGGGGCGGGGGGGGGGGGGGGGGGTATGGGGAGAAGGAAAACCATAAAAATAATAATACTGCTGATGCCAAGCTAGTCCTTTTAAAGAAAAATAAACAGGCAGTCAATTTTGCTTTTGGAAGGCGTCATGCTACTTTAATCGACTTTCCTACGAGATGTATTTCTGTTATTCTGAAGGAAAAGCTGAGCTTTACCTTAGCTGTGTTAGCCCAGGGCATGGCATAATTATTTCATGCGAGGAATTGCAGAGAAAGTGAGAAACCCATTACTCGCTGTTAGAGCTATGGACCACTCTACATTTCCAGATGCATTTATTAAGAGTGTTTACCTGGGGAGGGGCAGGGAAAATAAGGATCGAAGGAGATGTAGGGAAGGGCGTAAAGAAATTTAAACAGGATCTAAGTTTTGTGACTTAACAATGAAACAAAAAAAAAAAAAAGAAAGAAAGAAAAAGAAATCGAAACAAATAATGAAGAAACAGAACCAAAGTGACCGGTTACAATAAATTAAATACTATGTACAGGCATTTCACAGGTTCTTTTTCCCCCACTATTACTGTGATCCCCTAGTATCCATCCGTAGCAAAAGGAAGGAAGCGCTGTAAGGTTTCATAGTCTAAGCATCTTACTTATCAGTGGGTTTCGGAACGGCCGTGCCCCCCGCGCCCCCGGCGCGCCTTCGGGCCGGACCGGGCGGGGAGCGGAGCAGGGGGCGGTGACGGCAGCCGCGGCTCTCGCTCCCTCCCCGGCTACCCGCCGGGCCCCACGGGGCCGGAGCCGGGGCAGGGGCTACGGATGGGACAGCTAGGGGCGGGGGTCAGTGCGCTAACGCGGAGGAGTTATTGTGCAAAAGGGCGGCGGGGCCAGGCTCGCCGCGCCTAGCTGTGCGAGTAGAAGCCGTAGTAGCCGATGTCCTTGGCACAGGTCTTTTCGCAGTCCCGCTGGGTGAGCACCTCGCTCTTGAGAGGCGAGGAGCTCTCGGACACCGGGGTGTCCGAGGGTGAGATCCGCCTCCTTTTAGCCTGCTCGTAAATCCCAGAATCAGTGGAGTCGATGGACTTAATGGACGACGGCGTCTCGATCCAGCTGGAGTCGGACAAATCTTTGGGCTTCGAGTCCTCGGCGCCTGGCAAGGGGGACCGCTCGGGGGCCAGGCTCTCTGCCTCCTCCCCCAGATAGGGGTTGCCAGCGGCCATGCGCGCCGCCGCCGCGCTGTTGGGCCAGCAGGAGAGCACGGAGCCCGATTTGCTGCAGTACTGCGGAGGGCTGCGAGCCCCCCAGCCCGAGGGGTCAGCGTAGTAGCCCAGCGGCCGCCCGGCGCAGCCTGCCGCCTGCAGCGGCAACGCCTTGACGCCGGCGGCTGCGTAGGAAAGCAGTGTGGCAGCGTTGCCGGCGAAGTCGGTAGCCGTGTCATAGGCGGAAGCGGCGAAATCGAGGCGGTTGTTGGCGGGGGCGACGAACCAGCGTTGCGGCGAGGGGGCCCCCGGGTCCTCGGCTTGCTGTGGGGAGAGCAGCCCGTTGGTGTGGGGCACGCTGCGGTCGGCGCCGGGCCCCGGGCCGGCTCCTGCCCCGGGGTGGAAGCGGGACTTGGCGTAGTTACTCACAAACTGGTCTTGGAGGAAGGAGCCGGCCATGGCGTAGCGGGCCCCGGGCACGATCTGGGAGCGGGGCGAGTCGTTGGGGGAAGGCGTCAGCCGATCCATGTCGCAGCCCGTGTAGATCCTGCCCAAGAAAAGGGGAAAGAGCTGGGTGTCCGCCGCAGCCTGGCGCCCTCCTTGGCGCGAAGCGCGGCCGGCCGAAGCCCTTCCGCGCTCTCCTGCCCTGCCTGCGGCCTGCGCTCCTCTCTCGCCTCGGGAGGGACGAGGCTGAGGAGAGGCAGGGAGAACAAATATTCAGCAACCAGTTGGCCCTTCCGTGGCGGGGCAGGGATCTCTTGCTCCGCTTCGAGCCTAGTATCCCAACAGCGTCAAATCTGGCGCGGTAACACGTTGACCAGTCCCGCCATATGAGCAACAGGCAACCCGGTCATTGGCCGCGGACAGCATGCATGGCAGATTGAAGCGTTAAACAGCCGATACAATTCCTCTTATTGGGAGCCATAGACGAACCATCAACGTTTTACCGAGTTTAAATTAAGCTAATCTTTAAACACCTACTGTGGAAAATATAAAGACAAACA
This sequence comes from Pogoniulus pusillus, assembly GCF_015220805.1. Lineage (NCBI taxonomy): Eukaryota > Metazoa > Chordata > Aves > Piciformes > Lybiidae > Pogoniulus > Pogoniulus pusillus. The sequence continues at coordinate 47,300,473 of NC_087265.1, forward strand.
CATCCAGTGTTCCCTGCGTGGCCTATATATAATTCTCCCATGCTGGGCTGCAATTTGTGATCATAAAAACTTTAATGGATGAATAACTACTATCTGTATTTAATTCAGGCTAAAACTGTGCTTTAATTAACCCTCCACGCCTCCTGGAATTTCTTATCCAAAATAAACTTGGCCCTTAAACAAATTCGATGTGCTAGACAACATTGCAGCTTTCCCCTCCCCCCCGTCTCCTTTCAAGTGATGCTCCATAAAGTTTTTCTCTTATTAAAAAGAGAAAAACACTGTGGCTGCGGGCGAAGGCCACGCAACCTTTCCAAAAGCTGTGCATCATCCTTGCAGGGCACCCAGAAGCACGGGCAGGCAGGGCTGCCTCCTTCTGCGGCACCAGGGACCGGAGTTCCCCTTCCCGCCGGCGGCTTAGCTCCCTGGCCACTGCCGCCGCGACCCCAACCCGTGAGGGAAGCAGAGCCTGTGATCGATCCCGAGCCTCTCTCGCACTAGTACAGGCCTAGGCGTCGTTTCCACCCTTGGAAACTGCTGCTGGAGGATGTAGGACCGCTGTCAGACCCAGAGGAAGCTTAAGCAGACGCTGAAGATACGCGCGGGCTTAGGCGCTCCAAGGGAGGCTGCACCGCGACGCAGTTTAGAGTGGAAAATGAGGTTTCACCTCTTAAGATCGGAGCCACCTACTGCAGACCCGTGGCTTGCAGGTGAGCTTCAAAGCCACCCACCCCTCAGATGTATGAGCCATCCTATGCCAGCCACCTGGGCTGGCTGGGCCCGGGCTGGGCAGAGGCGTCATCATCTACTGGGCCAGGATGTCCCTATTCTGCTCCCGAGCGCCGAGAAAAGCGGCGGGGGGAGACGGAAACCCTTGCGCCCCCGAAAGCCGCAGCCGGGGCACCATCGGCGGCAGGTCCTGCCTGAGCACCGCCCGATGGATCAAATGGCCGTGCCTGGGAACGGGCGGGCCGAAGTGGACGGGCAGAGAGGGGCAAACCGCGGTCAGAACTTGGGGGGCTTTAGCTCCACCCATAAGGTAGAGGATGGAAAAAAAAAAATCCATGCCCATCGAAACACAAAACGAGGCAAAGAAATTTCTCCCCGAACACCGGCTCTGTGGACCCCGGGACTGTGCAAGCCCGCTGGGTTGCGCGGGTGCATCTGTCGGAGCCCTTGTGCGGAAACTTGGAACAGGGCGCACAGGTACGCGCCCCGAAAAAAACAACAACCAACCCGCCTCGAGTGCCGGAGTGAGGTGCGGGCTCAGGCGTGGGCAGCGCGGCCCCGAGCGCGGAGGTGGCCGCGGGCTGCTCAAGTTCTGCCCCGAGTCCAGCCGCAGGGTCGGCCCCTCCGACGCCCCACCGGGTGCACTTGTGGGTACTTCCCTCCTGGAGTGCTCTAGGAAAAGCCTGACAGTACACATTTCGACGTGAAATTAAGCCAGCTCGCATCCTAAACCGTCCCCTTTTGACATGTACGTGCCAGGGTAGTAAAAAGCGCTTTACTTACGTGTCATAATTGTCGCGGAAGCCTTTTGCGAAAGGGTTGTGGTCTATTTTCAGCTGTGTGATCTAGAGAAAGAGAGGAGCAGAGCGCATGTTGTGAAAACCTGAAAAATATACCCTGCCGAGCCAACACGTTTCAAAAAGGATCAAGCTTTACTCTGTTCGATAGTGTTGCTTTTAAAACATGACAAATAAAGCTTTGGCGTGTGTGTAGATAACACGGTCTAATTTAAAGATTTACTTCAGTGTAAGAAGTACGATGAAATGTAGCGTTTGACCCCATGTTTTGAGACCCGTATTGCTACCGCATAGGTATTAATATATTTAAATCCAGAAATTCGGCAAAACGTACCGCAGAACGGCAGCTGAGAGTTTACATTTGCATCGAGCAAAACAACGAAAGCAAGGATGTGGACTGAACATATGTCATTTGAAAAGGGGGCACCAGTCTATAGCAAAGCCAGACCACTCCGAAACGTAGCCAAGCATTAACGAGCTTTTAATTTGAGGAAGTTGCTCCGTCACCCACGGCGCAATCAATGAGGTTGTTAACTGATCTTTACAGATTTACAGCTCAAGCTGACAGCTTAACAGCTAACTGAGCTGCTTCCGACTGAAAGACAAACGCCTCTGCTGAACGCCCAGCTCCGGGAGGAGCGGCACCGCCACCGGCACAGTCTCTGCGCGACCGGGACCGGCACTCCGGAGGCAAGTGCGGATGGCTCCATCCGCGCTCGGGGCTCGTCAGGCTCGGCCAGAACAGAAAGGCATGGAGCCGGCAGATAGGGAGCCTCATCGCCCGAGGGTGGGGAGCGCAGCATCCGGGCCGCCCCGGCCTCTGCGGGGGGCCCTGCGGAGAACGCGGGGAACCGTGAGCGGAATAAACCAGGGAGGTCTTTACATCAGTGTTTTGGTAGGCGGTGACTGCTATGAACTGGGTCTCGGGAAAGGTGAAAGTCTGCACTCTGCCCGGCTGGTTGGTATCCTCCGTGCCGTCTTCGTTCACCTCCACCACATGCAAGCGGGGCTGGTACTTGTGGAGAGACTGCAAAACCACCATCTGTCAGGCAGAGGAAAAAGAGGAAGGGGGCCGCGGGGAAAGGAGAAAATTAGAGCAAGAAGAACGGGGAGAGCGATGCCCGCGGGCGACACGACCCCGGCTGCCTCTCCGGGACTGCTGCGGGCTTCCCCGGCCACGCTGGGCAGAGATGTCAACCTAGGCAACGTACTTCGGGTCGAAGAGGCCCGTGACAAAATAAACGGGAGGGCTTTTACCACCACCACCACCGCTTTTATTTTCACCTAACGCCACGGTCTTTAACACCAAAAAAAAACCCCAAAAAACCCACACGTCCTTTCGGAAGCGGCAGGATTTTGCCTGAAGCAACAGAAATTAAGTCCGGCAGAGTGTCTGCATTTCCCCCACTGACCTGCCCGTTGTTGTTCGATGCTCCTTTATTGTTTGTAAGTTTTAGTTTCCCAAAGGAGATTTCCTGGCGCATCCAGTGGGCTCCCGTGTTGGGAGAGTCGGGGTGCATGTACACCCGGTTTCCTAAGCAAAACGACAAAAGCCACAATCACATCACGGTTCCCGCGTACGCCCCGCTTCTGCCTCTGTGCAGCAGCACACGAGATCGAAAGACCTCACTCAAGTTAGCATTATTTTACTGCCGAAATGACTTTCATTTTAGCCGAGAACGATTTAAACAACGATTTCCGAATACCTCTCACTTTGTCCTCCACCCTCCTTCTTTTTTTTTTTTTTAATTTAAAGGCATCATTGGCCCGTTCTCGTTTAAGAAGTTGCCAGAGCCAGTCCACAAAGGCTTTAATTAATCATTCTCACCTATATATGTGTCGGGAAAAGTGTTAATTGCAGGAACTTGCCTTGTACGTTGGTGTCCGCCTTGCCGCAAGGAACCCATTTGCCTCCCTGAAATCTCCAGTGGTTGGGATCCGCCAAAATTACATCCACAAAAATATTGTAGTGAGCCGTGGGGTCGAGACCAGAAATATTAAAACTTAGGAAAGGGAACATGCGCCTATAAAAAAGGAAAGGGAATAAAAAAAAAAAAAAAGAAAGAAAAAACAAAAAGAAAGGAAAGAAGGAAGGCAAGCCACCGGCAGCGACAGGCAGACGCGGAGGAACCATCCCGCTGAGCTTTATCCTTACGGCTCCCGGTAGCGACCGGGAAATAAAAATCAAAAGAAACTCCCTCCCCGAAACGTCGAGCTTTCCGCGGGGACGGGGTGAGGGCAGCAGGCGCGGGGACCTGCGGGGAGGCAGGGAGGGCTGCCCCAGTAGGGACCGGCAACCACACTCCCGGCGCCCAGCGTAGGGACCCCGGCAGCGGGCGGCTCCCCCGGGGCGGCGGAGGCTCCAGGCGGCTCCCCCGGCGGAGCCCGGCGGCTCAGCCCCGACACCCGGCGAGGGTCCGCGCGGTGGCTTACCTCCCCTGCTTCGTGATGATCATCTCCGTCTGGTGCCGGTGAAATTTCAGCCAAAGTGGCCTGTTGCACAGGTAGACCTGAGCCTTACCGGGAACAAGCCCCGGCTGGGTGGAGGAGAACTGGTAGAAAGGTGCCCCTTGGTAAGAATGGCCATACTGCTGGGGGTAAGGGTAGCCCGCCGCGGGGTAGCCTTGTGGAGAAGAGTTGGACAGGAGGCTGTTATAAGCTCCGTTGGTGATCACAGGATGGTGAGCCATGTAGCGGCTGGGGCTGGCGATGGAGAAAGCTGGGTGAGCAGGTCCATGCTGGCTGGGGTAAGGGAACATGGTACTAGGAGCAGAGGCAGCAGACTGGGGCTGGCTGGACTGAGAGAGCAGATAGCGATCTGCAGCAGATCCATCGAAACTGTGACGAAGCTCAGAGACCCCGTCCAAGACGGGAGAGAGTTTATTTCTCTGGACGTCCCCTGGTGTGTCCTTGGAGTCAGGAAAATTGTCTGTATCTGACTGATTCGTCATCCCCCTGGTAATTTTTTTCAAAGGTGAACTTCTCTCCAGGTTGTCAGTGGTCGAGATAATGGGATGATCATGCAAGGCAAGCTCAGATCCGCCTGCATGTGGGTAACTGCTGCTCACATTGAGAAATTTCTTGGAGAGCATGATAGAGGGAGAAAGACAATGCTCCAGCTGCATAGCTCTAGCACCACAGTAATAACCCTTCAGTCCCTGGATCTGAAAGGGCTGCTTAGTATCAGAAGCTAGACATCCTGGGACCCTCAGTAGGCAGAAAGCACTTCATCCGCCAAATGCTTCCCAAACGTTTGATTTACTTTTTTTTTTTTTCTTTCTTTTTTTTTTTTTTTTTCCCCCTTCCTCCCTGGGAGAAGAGATTGGCCAATTGACACTATGCAGCAATCAGGAAAGACTCACTTTTGATCTTGCTGCTTGTGGAGAGGATGAAACGGCTGCTGCCATTGGTTAACCGCTGACAGTAATTTAATTAGATAGACATTAATTAGGATAATCACCTGGCTTCTGGTCGCGACGATCATGGCAAATTGAAGGAGATGATTTTATTGTGAGATAGAAGGAAGGGGGAAGGGACGAATGTGTTTGCTATAAGAACTCATTATTATATGACCTTTCCAGATTTTTTTTTTTTTTTCATCTTCTACTACGTCTGGGGAAAAAAATAAATCAAAAATCCCTGCGATTCCCCAAATATTACGCGCGTGTACCCCGCCTTTGTGTGTCGGGGAGGAGAGCGGCTGCTGGGGGCTTCGGGGGCCGGCTGGGACGGGAGCGCCGGGCTGGGCGGCCACTGCCCTCGGCTCACCCGCCACGATTCACCTTCTCTTTCGGGGAGCGCAGCCCCTCTCCCTCCACCAGCTCCTGTGAGCGACCCCCATACGCTACCCTCCGCACAACGCCCCCACCCCTTCCCACCCGTGCCTGCTTCGCGGGGGAGAATACACCCTCCGTCCCTGCTGACAGCGGCCGCGTATCATCTCTTTTAAGTTCTGAAATAATCATAAGCCCCGCAGCCGAAGTGCCCTAATGTATTTGCCGAGATGTTTACGGGTTCTTTAGTAAATAAATATTTCATCTGGGAGCCGTAATGTCGGAGATTATCAGCAAAACAGCGTGGAAGACACCCCTCCGGCTCCGTGTTTCTTTCCCCTCGATGCTTGCCATCCCTGCGTGCTTCAGTCCCAGCGGCAGCGCTAGTAAGGGAGGGAGGTTTTTTAAAGGGTTGGTCAGGAGCAGCTGCCTCTCTCGGCAGCAGGGCAGCCCGAACGACAGGTTCAGGACGGGAGCGGAGAGTGACGGTGCTGCAGCGGCAGTCGCCGGCACTCTCTGCCGGAGGGCGGCTCCGCAAGAGCAGCGGGCCCGGGCGAGCCCTGATCCCGGGCGGAGAGCGGCGGCACCTGGGGGAGGGCGAGGTCCGCGCACCTTCGGGAAAGGGTCTGCGGCCGCCCGCCGGGACATCCCGTTAACATGAGGGATTGGCCGGCAGATCCAGCAGTGTGTCCTTTAAATCTTGAGCTAAGCGAAAAGGGGAAGCTCCAAAACGAGAACGTCAGCCTGAAGAGTTCAGGGCACTCTCCTGCCACTCATCCTCTGCCAAGCTTCCATCTCCTTTCTTAGGCAAGCTTCTGAGACCTTAAAAGCACCGTTTTGGTGTTGTGGGTTTTTTTGTTTTGGTTTTTTTCCCCCCCCTTGTTTTCCACCGCTCTTCCATTAGCATTTTGGACTTCAGGTATTTTCTACACCACATCTCTTTCCATGTGACATCAGCAGCTGGCTTAAAGTTGGCAGAATAAAACCAAGACCATCACATAATAATCTGAAGCTAGGCTGAAACTTTGCAAACTCCTAGCCAGAGAAGACTAGAACCAGGCTGCTTGGTCAGAACATGTATTTCCATGCTCTCAAATCCCGGGGTCATTGATTTTTCCACTCCTTAACCATGAGCTAGTTGAGAAGCCAACAGAGACTCTCTGCAAGGAAATTAATCTAACAAAATATCTTCTGAGCAGAAAAGCAAACGGTTGATAGTTTTACTTGCAGATGGGTAGTACACCACATGCAACTTTCCATACTCCACCTTCTCTTTTCCTTGCTAAGAAGAGTTTTTTTAGTATCAGTTCTAACTTTCTGACACTTGTTTCACCAGTGTGCTCCCCCCCTCCCCTTTCCCTGCTTGAAATCGACAGAAAGGCGACGGACTTCATAGGCAGGGGATGGGTCGAAATGCAGAGAAGCCCTGGGAAATGCTGCCCTGAATTACAGAACTACACCCAGATAGATGCAGAGCTGCAATGAATTCAGTGGTATAGTGCCAATCACATGGAAGTGCTAATGTATGCCAAAAACCTTCAGTGCACCACTCCTAAACTGGTATAATAGGGGGATATGAAATGGCAGGTGGTGTTACAGAATCGTCATAGAAAGAGAGAGGTTTGCTAATACAATATGCCTATCCTTCATGCTGACAAGTGATGAGGGGTCAAGCTGCTAATGAAGGTCTGCTCCATTGTGGCTGGAGGCTCAGAAGGTGGCAGCTTCAAAACCTGTTTCTTCCTCCAAGATGGTAAATGGGCTGTTGCCTTTCAGGTTACTGCACGCACACATTCTTCCAAATCCCCTGTAGCTCCTAAAGCAGCGGACAAAAATGAGGAGAGATGCCCCAAAAAGCAGCCATTTGTTTATTCATGAAACATCTTAGTGAACGGGAAATTGCGCCTCCAAGTCAAGCTAAGTGGATGGCACACAGGGTACCAGAGCACAAGCTCATGCTACAGCTCTGCCTCTCGGGCAGGCTCCCTTCAGCTGGCCTCTGCAAGATGTACATTAGTCCAAATGAGGAGTTGCTGGTTTAGCTGCCTGCTTGCACCGGCCGTTCCCACACGTATGCACTGCAGCACCGCGATAGCTCCTCTCCTCTTCTGCAGTGCCATGTTACCCACGACCTGCCAAACTCTGTCTCCCTCGTGGCGTTACACGTGCGTGTGGGAGTAGGTAGCGGCAGGGATGTAGAGCCCTGTTGGCAGATGAGCCCCGGGGCAGGTGCCCCAATCAGCTCCTGCCCCGTCTCACCCTGGGGCAAGGCCCAAAATACAGCCTTTCTCGATGACATGCAGGCTTTCAGTGCGAATCAACAGAACGCACTTCCATCTAACTATATGCAGGCAAATGTGGCTTGGTACATCTCCATTTTCCCTGTCTGATATTCTACTGCCTACTGTGGGGGCAGAGGGAAGGCCATAAGGAGGGCAGCTGCAAAAATCTGCATGTTTCCCTCTGAAGTAAGTGCATGCTAAATATACTTTGAGAGAGAGTTATTCTAAAATAGTAAATTAAAAAGCCTAAATAAGTTCCAAACAAAAGGGGAAAAAAAAACCCCTTGAAATGGCAATGAATAAGTAAACAGAAAATTACTGGGCACAAAGTGAAAAATCAGACAATTTCATGGGCTACTTCTTTACTATGCAAGTAAGATGTCATATATTAAAAAGAATATCTTCAACACACACAAAATATATATAAAGCTTTAAAATACTTGCTTGGCACAATTGTTGTTGTTGTTGAAAAACCCCAGTAAACAAAATACCATGACAAAGAATTTCTGTCCAGATGAAAGAATCAAATCAGCTCAAGTATCATCCAATAGTTAAAAATCTCAACCAGCCCCCTTCTCCAAACCCAATCAGCAAACCCAGTTATTTGGCTTTGCTTAAAACCAAGCAGACAACCCACCTGTGTTCCTGTGGGTTTCCCTCCCTAGTCATTGGAAATGGTTTTTAAGTGTCACCTTCCATATATATATATATATATATGGGCATCTCAAGTATGTTCTCCTTTGCAGGAAGGAGGGTTCATATAACCTCAAACAGCCTCTACTGCTTTCATGTTTATACTCAGAACACTGCTATTTATGCCACCACTTGTGAGAGTTGCACGATCCAGTTATCAGCATAACCAAATCAATTCTCTTCAGGCCAGCTGTTGCTGTGGCTATGAAGACTTGAATAGTACTGAAAGGGAGCTTGCAAGGGAATTTTCAGCATTTTCATTTATGGACATCCTCAGAATTCATCACTACTGCAATTAGTTGGGTTTTGGTTTGTTTGGGTTTTTTTTTTTGTTGTTGTTTGTTTTTAATTTAAAGAAACTATCTGCTAAACAATGCCAACCAAATTTCATCACAGATTTTTTGCTGCCCTAGCAATTAGCATCTCAGTAGTTTTACAGTGGCTAGAAAGTAAACCTTTACCAACACTTACCTACACCGTTGATTCCCACCATCCTCTTTCAAAAAAGGCCTTCCAGAAATGAAGACAGGTTTGTAGATGTATTTATTATGTTGCAACAAAATATATATGTACTACTGATTTCTTCCCCCTCCCACCCCAATCTTAAATGAAAATGTAATACATTTTTGCCCACATTGTGTTCTTGAATGCTTTGGGATCTGTAAAGACCCCAACATAAAGAAACCGAAGCAACTGCACAATTAAGAGACTGAAAGGTGTTTTAGTGCTGCACTTACATAGTGAATGAAGTCAGATGTCTCAGTTTATTCCAATACAGCCTTAGCAGTCTCTGCTTTGTGAGTATTAGAAAAAAAAAAACCCAAACAAATATACACAGAAAGCATCACAAACAGTAAATGGGTTATTTAAATACGACTGTATCCAACATAGCAGCTAAACACTGGACAATGTTTGAGGTCATCAGCACATCCACATGCTCTTCTAAATGACGTTTGGGGTCCTGAAATACAAAGGACACCATGAGAGAAATGATCAAAACATCTCTGAAGGATTTCATTTTCTTCAGGTCTATTTATGACGATTGTGAGTTAAGGAACACAGGCCAGTGATGTTCCTGGACTTTCCATTCTACCAAGACCTAGCAAATGATTGAATTTCCACGAGTACAATTTTATTAGTCCATACCATCACTCAGGTAAGTTGAGGATAGGTTTAAGAGCCAAATTTCCTTCCAATATCTGAAAAGTAACCAGCTGTGACCAGTAACCAGAAAATGCCAGCTATGAGTTTTAGACAACACACAACGTACATGGAATTTGCTACAGCAAATATTTTAGTCTTAGTTCTGGTACACTGCAATCTGTTCTCAGACCTTTGCACAAATGTGTGTCTTAGCCTGCAAAGGACTCAAGCATGATCTAACACAGTCACAGAATCAAGAAGAGACCTCCAAGATCATTCAGTCCAACCTAGCACCCAGCCCTGTCCAACCAACTACACCATGGCACTAAGTGCCTCAGCCAGGTTTTGCTTGAACACCTCCAGGGATGGTGACTCCACTGCCTTCCCTGGGCAGCCCATTCCAATGCCAATCACTCTCTCTGGGAAGAACTTCCAGGAAATTAGTGTATTGATATCCATTAAAAAAAAAGGCACAATGCTGTGTTCAAATGTTCTGAAAAATGCTAGGCTAAGCCTAAGTAGTATTTTGAAAATACACACCCCACATACTCTTACTCAATGACGTGGGCATTTTTGGGGCATCTGAATAGAGCTGGGTGCTAGGTTGGACTGGATGATCTTGGAGGTCTCTTCCAACCTGCTTGGTTCTCTGATTCTGTGAATAGAACAGTAAGATTATGTCTGGTTGAAAACCAGGCTCACAAACTTCTTCAGTTGCAGAATTAAGTAATTGATCTCCAAACAGTACAAAATTATCAGGCACATTTAAAAAAATACCTCTAAACATAATTGTTTTATTCTTGTAGCATTTTTGTGTGTAAGGGAATGCAAATAAGGAAGACCATAATGAGGGAATTTTAGCTTTTCAAGCAGGTTGGAAGAGACCTCCACGATAGAGGATGACTGTCTGACTTTAAAAACTAGGTGAGGCACTTCATGTAGTGGTCTGGTTGATTGGATAGGGCTGGGTGCTAGGTTGGACTGGATGATCATACTCAAGCAGGTTGGAAGAGACCTCCAAGATCATCCAGTCCAACCTAGCACCCAGCCCTATCCAGTCAACCAGACCATGGCACCAAGTGCCTCATACAGTCTTTTCTTGAACACCTCCAGGGATGGTGACCCACCTCCTTGGGCAGCCCAGCTCATACAGTTCTACAATAGTCTCTCAGTTGCTATAAAATGATGAAACCTAATAAAATAATATTCCTGCTGTGGGCAGCTCTTTGTTTACAAAGCCTTTTATAAAAACTGCACTTAAAAAAAACCCCAAAACAGCAAAAGGAAACTCCTTAACTGAACCATTTAGTAATTTGCAGAGAAACAATAGCTTGATTGTGGGGAGAAAAAGATTTTCTTTTTAAAAGACTGCATCAAAAGTAAGTTATTTTTTTTCCATGTACACATGATTTAAACAACTAGTGAAGCTTGAGTTCTGTTTGAGATGACATCATAACTCTTAAAATACAAGCCTTCTTCTATGCTTTATTTTGTATCTATATTTATCTACATGTAGGTGTGCATAAGCTTCATTGTTCTGGATGCTACAGAAATACAGGAGTGACTGAACAGTAGTGCAGATGTGGTATGACACAGCTGCTAGAAGCTGACACCTAAGAGCAACCCAGAATCCTTAAAATTATGGAATCATAGAATCAAGCAGGTTGGATGAGACCTCCAAGATCATCCAGGCCAACCTAGCACCCAGCCCTAGCCAATCAACCAGACCATGGCATTAAGTGCCTCATTCAGGCTTTTCTTCAACACCTCCAGGGGCTGCAACTCCATCACCTCCCTGGGCAGCCCATTCCAATGCCAATCACTCTCTCTGACAACAACTTCCTCCTAACATCCAACCTAGACCTCCCCTGCCACAACTTGAGACTGTGTCCCCTTGTTCTGTTGCTGGCTGCCTGGGAGAAGAGACCAACCCCACCTGGCTACAGCCTCAGCAGTACAACAAGCAGTGATTCTTTAAGGACACAGTGGATGTTTTTAAAGCTATTTCTTGTTTCTATTGCCCTTATTAAATTTGAACACAACTTGTTACAAAGTTGTTTTGTTCTCCTCTCTGTTACCAAGGCACATTTCCTCAGCCTGTATGTTGAAATCAATCATAGAAGTACTTTTCCTTTGTCTTCTGTAACATTCTGCCTTGACATTGCAAAGAGATGAAATGAATTGATGAGTACTTTCAATTTTAGGTGTGGTCCTTAACTGTTCACCAGCAATAGAATACAAAGCAGCTTACCTGCATACATAGGTATTTAAGCTCAGAACTGACAGTTTGTTCATGAACTGAGGGCAGAGGTGACCTGGCTTATTAGCCATGATAATATATAAACTATATATATAAAAATATATATTAATACATATATATTTATATATATATAGAGAGAGTTATATATTTATATATAAATATATGAACTCCACTATTTTGTCCTCTCTGACACAGACTTGGATGTCTTTATGCCTCAGAAAGAAGTTTACAGACCAACAAGAGAAACACCTACCAAATTTCAGCACTGCTGCTCTGCATGGGACAGAAATGCATACACAACTTGCAGTTATTGTGCTGATTACTATAGTCACAAGCTGTGATCCTTACACAAAACTCTTCACTAAAACTAAATTCATTACTTGGAGTGTGGAGAATATCTAAAGTCACCTATGCACATGTAAAAAAAGATTACTCTTTAGAATGAAGGAAGCATATCATTCCACCTCACTCTAATTCATTACACCTCACCTGCTTGCCAACATTTTTTATTGCCAGCTGTTCAGGTGTCATCTTATCTTCTTCTTCAACAGCCTGTGAAAGAAACACAGAAAAGGTCACTGTTTCAGATTTCATTTACTTTTTCCCCAAGCCACAAGATCCTCAAAATAGAATTCACTTTCTCAACATTAGGTTAAAAAAAAAAAGGTGGGGAGGGATAAAAAAAAAAAGCAAACAGAGATGGATTTAATTACTAAGTGTTAGTGCAAAAGATCAAGGCAAATACTCATGAGTGCTATCAATAGTTAAAGATAGCTGGAGATAGTTAAATTACTAAAGCAAACCCAAACAGAATGTTACTTATATAACTTACTTTCAACTACTGGAGGTTTGACCTCAACAATTTTTTATGCTGTTTATAGTCATTTATTTTCATACATTTGTGTAATATTCTGTTGCCTCCAAAGTAGCTTTATGAAGTAAATCCACTAACTTAACTAGTGAATGTAAGAGTGAATTTTGGGTTTAGGGACTTCCTAAGGAGTTAAAAGAATAGCACTCATCAGGAATGACTGACATGCTTGCTATTCAGAGTGCCTGAGTATCTAGTATTTGTAAAGCATATTTCTAAGTGTAAGTGGCAGTATTAAAACAGCACAAATAACTGTGACAGCTCTTTCTTACACCACTAATAATAGAGTTTGAAATCTAAAAAGAACATTGAATCAAGCTTAAGACATGCTCTAAATACTTAGCATCTATCTACTGGAATGATCCTGGTGGCCCTTTCCAACCATGGCAAATCATAGTAATTAGATGCTGTGCTGAGGGATTTGGTTTAGTCAAGGACTTGTCAGGGTGAAACTAATGATTGGACTCGATGATCTTGAAGGGCTTTTCCAGTCTAAGGAATTCTGTGATTTTTATTCTGCTCTACTGGTCAAGTAGTCCTTGACTGAAGGGAAGAAGAATACAATCAACTGCTTATTTTGGTCTACAGGAATCCTATGTTCCCTTCACTAAGAATACAAAAGTGATGTCATTACATTTCAAAGCAGAACTATGCTTTGCTAGTTTAGGGCAAAAAGTCAGGTGCAAAGCCTGAAGAGTTAATAGGCAACTGTCTGGAGAAACTACACATAGTTGGCTAAAGGAAACATTCTCCATGAGACCATTAAAACCACATTTCTGCCTAAATTATCAAATCCCACAACTCTGCTGAAAAGAGATTATAGAAATCAAGGTTCTTCCTGAAACAAGTGGTTTGTTCTTATGGCAGAGTCCTTCACAAGTCTGTGGTATTCAGCTTCTTACTTCAAATTAAGCAATACATTTCTTCACTTCATAAACACAGCCACAGTTACACTGCACACAAGATATGAGTACCTTGTTATAGTTCTTAGCTAATTCTAACATCTCCTTCACTACTGTTTCGTTGAGTTTACAATGTTCACTGTAGTCCTGAAGTGTCAAACCTTCCATCCAACTCTTCTTATGCAAATTTAGCAACATCTGCAAAACAAAACCTCTTTAGAGCATTCACTGTAAAATAAATCCACAATGCTATGAGTATTTCTTCAGACAGAAAACCAACTTACAGTAGTAAGAATGTAACAAAAAAATCTTGATCTTACAATGTTTAAATCCAGAAAATACAATAATCAACTAATCTACTACAGCAAGGATCTATTTTGCATAAGCTTTTGAAGATCAAACACCTTGAACCCTAAATATGAAAATCAGGCATGGAAACCAGGGTCACATTCACCTGGACAGGAGTACTTAGGTTTTTCATTTTGTCATTCTAAATTCATTGCTGTAGACCAAGAGCACACAACTCTATTGTAGAAGAGTTAACAAAAAGGTGACTATTTTAGCTGCCAAATAAGGAATGGTTCAAGCTTCTGGCCCCAGAAGTTGAAAAACATTTTAATGCTTGGATTAAATGTATGAAGTAGTAATTTAGGCTTCACTGATTGTCCTGAACTGTACACCAGCTGTTCAATAGTTGCAAAGAAGTGAACTTGTAAGACAATCAGAGCATAGAATCAACCAGGTTGGAAGAGATCTCCAAGCTCATCCAGTCCAACCCAGCACCCAGCCCTATCCAGTCAACCAGACCATGGCACTAAGTGCCCCATCCAGTCTTTTCTTGAACACCTCCAGGGATGGTGACTACAAAAAGCCCTAAAAACAACTTGATGAAGTGATGCAGAGTTTTGATGAGAACAAATGTAGGGACTATCAGAAATACCTGCTGTGTTTAAACTGACACAATGATGGCATTCTTGAAAGGGTGAAGGAATAGCTACAAAGGTATAGGCTGGATGGTAGGAGGAAGTTCTTCACAGAGAGTGATTGGCATTGGAATGGGCTGCCCAGGGAGGTGGAGAAGCTGCTGTCCCTGGAGGTGTTCAGCCCAAGCCTGGATGAGGCACTTAGTGCCACGGTCTAGTTGATTGTCTAGGGCTGGGTGCCAGGTTGGCCTGGATGATCTTGGAGGTCTCATCCAACCAGATTGATTGTATGATTCTATGAAAGACAAATCCCTGATTTTGATGACTAATGAAAGGGTATCCTGTGGATATTCTGTATACTTGTGGTCTGGAGGGATGACCCTTTCAGCAAACAGTTTTCATCTTGCCTTCAATTTTCAAGCACTGCATCTTTGAGAACCCAGAAGTCCTGTAATTGCCACAACTTGAATAAACAGTGCCTGTTTCATCCTGTGTACAGCTTTGAATGAAATCTAGCTTTGGAACATATGAACTGAGTTGAAGGCTTGTGTCCTACTTTGTATGACCACCGCCTTCATTACTGACAGAAGGAGCTGTAGTACTCTGCATATGGACAGTTTAACGAGGCCATATGGGTTTAAAAATCATGGTTTGGTGTGAGGGGATCCTCATTTAGTACTCAAAGCATATTCTTGCAGGTACTCTTCTTAATACAGATGGACATAACACCAAGACGAGAGGCTGAGGGAGCTGGGGGTGTGCAGCCTGCAGAAGAGGAGGCTCAGGGCAGAGCTCATTGCTGCCTACAACTCCCTGAAAGGAGGCTGTAGCCAGGTGGGGTTGGTCTCTTCTGCCAGGCAACCAGCAACAGAACAAGGGGACACAGTCTCAAGTTGTGCCAGGGCAGGTCTAGGCTGGGTGTTAGGAGGAAGTTGTTGTCAGAGAGAGTGATTGGCACTGGAATGGGCTGCCCAGGGAGGTGGTGGAGTCGCTGTCCCTGGAGGTGTTGAAGCAAAGCCTGGATGAGGCACTTAGTGCCATGGTCTGGTTGACTGGACAGGGCTGGGTGCTAGGTTGGACTGAATGATCTTGGAGGTCTCTTCCAACCTGGCTGATTCTATGATTCTGTGTTATGAACAATGTGTGGAGATAGAGGCACTCCATGAAGCAGCAGCTAACTTGCTGTCTCCTACTACCGAAAGTACCTACCTATGTAAAGCCATTACAGAACATATACAATTTGAACATCAGAAAATACTGGATTATCACTGCTGTAATTTAGTGGAATCAATAACCTCTACAGGTTTCATGAGCATCACCTGAGAGAGCTGGGTTTGTTGCATCAGTTATTTTTTTCCTGAAAGCAATACCATCCTAAAAAGGGGTAATGCATTCCACAAATTATCTTTTAAGTCTTACATGACTCAAAATTCATAGAATCATAGAATCAACCAGGTTGGAAGAGACCTCCAAGATCATCCAGTCCAACCTAGCACCCAACCCTAGCCAGTCATCTACACGATGGCACTAAGTGCCTCACCCAGATTGGTGTTTTTTCATGACTTCAGACCTGCTAGAAGTCAAAATGAGTTAAGAAAACTCTTCTCACCATTTAGTTGTAAACTCCCCAACTCTTGAGATTTATAACCCTAACATGGCAATGAACATACACAGGTGTAACTCAGGACAGGACCTGGATTTTCAAGGATTAACTTCTACAGATGATAAATAAGCTGTTTTATTCTTTCTGCCATTTCTCCCAGTTGAGACTGTCAGCTGAGATCTTACTTGTAGCTGAGGCAGTTTGATAGAGGAGTAACTCAGAACGTTTGCTGTCAGTAAACGAGCAGTATTTTCTCTGTAAATGCAGCACATTACTATTTTCCTCTTACTTGGTGATGCTTCAGGAGCTTCAAACCAACTGGAAGCACCTTCTATTGAAGTGATTGCAATAAACAAAACCTTAAGGTACCTTGGTCATACAATTCTGTTCTATTCTGGAACATGTGGTCTTCTAGCTTCAGGAGTTCAAGGTTGTGAACACCTAAGGCAGCTAGCATGTCATAGAATCAGTCAGGGTTGGAAGGGACCACAAAGATCAGCCAGTTCCAATCCCCCTGACATAGGCAGGGACACCCTACCCTAGAGCAGGCTGCACACAGCCTCAGCCAGCCTGGCCTTAAACACCTCCAGCCATGGGGCCTCAACCACCTCCCTGGGCAACCCATTCCAGCCTCTCACCACTCTCATGCTCAACAACTTCCTCCTCATGTCCAGGCTGACTCTCCCCACCTCCAGCTTTGCTCCATTCCCCCCAGTCCTGTCACTCCCTAAGAGTTTAAAAAGTCCCTCCCCAGCTTTTTTGTAGCCCCCTTCAGATCTTGCAAGGCCACAATAAGTTCACCTTGAAGCCTCCTGCAGCCTGCACAGCCCCAACTCTTTCAGTCTGTGCTCACAGCAGAGCTGCTGCAACTCTCTGAGCATCCTCCTGGCCCTGCTCTGGACATGCTCCATAATCTCCACATCCCTCTTGTAATAGAGGCTCCAGAACTGGATGCAGTACTCCAGATAGGGTCCCACCAGAGCTGAGTAGAGGGGGAGAACCACCTCCCTCGACCTGCTGGCCAAATTGTCCTTCAACATCATCGCTGAAAAACGAAGTTTTGTGCAAAGTCTCAAGTTCAAAAAATAACAGGAAGGCATCCCATAAAACACTTGGACAAAAATGTTGTCAAACTATTTCTATGAATATTAGAACGTGGTTTTGGAAGGTTTCATCCTCATGACTACACATTTAAGTGCTTTCTGGAAGAGAAGCCATCTGCCTCAGGAGAGTTAAAACAAGTACTGAAAATATCACCAGCTGAAATCAGAATATTGCCACCAACCTGAAATAGTTTGTACAGTGTTCTTTGTCCTCTGAATAAAAACTAAAGCAATTACCTTCTGTTCTAGTTCATTCTTCCTGTAGTTGATGGTGATGGAATAGTAATGTCTGTTTAGTCCATGAATTAGTGCCTGTAAAATTCAAGGGAAAGTTGGCATAAAAACTTGCCCAGCATTGAATGAAGAAATGCAGCCATCTTCAGGCATCACTTCAAAGAAAAACCACCAAGACACATACAGAGAGACTTCAGGTATCAACACACAGAGAGATTTTAAGTAGGTATCAATATACCTGTTCCTATTTCTCTTTCAGCAAGTTCTTTTTCCTCTTTAACTGACAGTTATACTTCCTATTTCTAAACCACTGCTTTTTTTCACACAGTTAATAAGTAATACAGGAAACTATATGCAGTGCAACTGCCTGCAAACACTTGACTGATGTTTGTAACAGCTAATTAATAGCAGCTAATATAGGACACTATATGCAGTGCAACTGCCTGCAAACATTTGACCAACACATATGCAGAAGCATTTCTCTCAATAAATCCTGTTCAAATGTGTCTGTTTCTGTTACAAACAGAAGAATGTTAGCTAGTTAATCATTGACAAACTCTGCTAACGTTGCCAAATTCATCCTCTAAGGTACCATACAAAGAGACGGTAGCTGAAGCAGGGATTAAACACACTGGATATGAGCATCAAACTAACCTTGAATATTAAAGCCAATTTTATCTTATGTTTTTAATCAACTTGAAATGAAAAGCAGCCTTGTTCATTATAACCATGCACTTTGCAAATTTAGCCTTCAACTTGCATGTTGCAATCTGATCGACGGAGATTAAGTAACACCTATATGCATGTATCATCTGGTTTGCTCATGTGCACAATCTTTTTTCTCTTTCTCTTTTTTTCCTTCCCCTTTTTTTTTTTCCTTTACATTTATGATTTAAAGGTGAGTTGGGTTAACCTTGTGAGAGGAATTAAAATTCTATGACAAACAGAATTTGTGGCAGGGGGGTTGGAATTAGATGATCCTTGTGGTCCCATCCAAGCCTGGCTGATTCTATGATTAAATCCTCATCAGAACTTAAATTAGTCCATTTTTCAAATAAAAATTTGCTTATATATTTTACATTATTTTTTTTAGCCTTATAAAGGATGTGTATTTGCATCTTATGCAATTTAATATTTCAGCATTCCAAAATTATCTGCAAGAAAGCTGAAAATGTTCTCCATACATTTTAAACAGGTTCCTTCTGCAAACATAGACACAAAACTACATTTACAAGAACCAGCAGTTAGAAAGAAGCATCACTTGTGCCACTTACTGTAATTAAAATTGCAGAATACAGGTTTTGTCAGCAATGAAGTCATTTATGCTTGAAACTATTAGCAATAAATAATTTCACAGAACTGCAGAGTGCCAGGTTGGAAGGGTCCCTAAGGATCATCTGGTCCAACCTTTCTGGGTGATAGTGCAGTTTAAATGAGATGGTCCAGCATTCTGTCAAGCTGAATCTTAAAACTGACCAATGCAGGGGAGTCTTCTCCTGGGAGATTACTCCAATGTGTAACTGTTCTCATTGTCAACAGTCGAAATTTCCACTGCCATTTACTTATCTCACTCAAAATAATTGTATGTGAGGTTTTGAGGTTTGTGTTTAAACTTACTTGTAAATATTTGAGGTGTTTTCTAAAGCTCCTAAAACTTGACAACCATCTTTGTTTTCCTCTTATTCTCTCTTTCTCTTTCCCCCCTTATTCTCTCTTCCCCTTTCCCCCCTTACTCTCTTTCCCTTTTCCCCCTTACGCTCTCTTGCCCTTTCCATCATTATTCTCTTTCCCTTTCCCCTCTTATTCTTTCTCTTTCCTCCCTTATTATCTCTTCCCCTTTCCCTCATTATTCTCTCTTTCCCTCTCCCCCCTTACTCTCTCTTCCCCTTTCCCTCATTATTCTCTTTCCTTTCCCCCTCTTATTCTCTCTTTTCCTTCCCCCCCCTTATTCTCTCTTTTCCTTTCCCCCCCTTATTCTCTCTTCCCCTTTCCCTCATTATTCTCTCTTTCCCTCTCCCCCCTTACTCTCTCTTCCCCTTTCCCTCATTATTCTCTTTCCTTTCCCCCTCTTATTCTCTCTTTTCCTTTCCCCCCCTTATTCTCTCTTCCCCTTTCCCTCATTATTCTCTCTTTCCCTCTCCCCCCTTACTCTCTCTTCCCCTTTCCCTCATTATTCTCTTTCCTTTCCCCCTCTTATTCTCTCTTTTCCTTTCCCCCCCTTATTCTCTCTTCCCCTTTCCCTCATTATTCTCTCTTTCTCTTTCCCCCATTATTCTCTCTTCCCTTTCCCTCTTATTCTCTTGCCTTTCCCTCATTATTCTCTCTTCCCTCTCCCCCCTTATTCTCTCTACCCTTTCCCTCTTATTCTCTTGCCTTTCCCTCATTATTCTCTCTTCCCTCTCCCCCCTTACTCTCTCTTCCCTTTCCCTCTTATTCTCTTGCCTTTCCCTCATTACTCTCTCTTCCCTCTCCCCCCTTATTCTCTCTTCCCTTTCCCCACTTATTCTCTCTTTCCTTCCCCCATTATTCTCTCTTTCCCTTTCCAAAAATCACTCTTTGAAAGGGCAGACAAACACAAGTGGTAAATAACTGTTCCACTTCAAAACTGAACAGTACTTTAGCTTAGCCACTGCAAACAGTTTAATTAAACCCCAGAAAACACTTTAAAGCAAAGCTTGTTCTTTCTGTGCTGTCTCAAATGGAGGTCATCATTTCAACAAGCCTTATAAATTAGATGCACAAAAAGCAAGTAAAAGTTTTAAGAGAACACAAGAAAAAAAAAAACACCACAAAAGGAATAAAATGAGGACATACACTACTATTACTGCTAAATTTTTAAGGCTGTCTTAAAACCCTTGCTTCTAGCCCAGCAGAAATCAATATTGCTTGCTGCTCACCTCAAATAGGTCAAAATTTTATTCACAACTGTAAAATAAAAGCACAACAACACTGCAAGAGCCCCTGCAGTTTTAAGAACAGGGTATAATTTTAAACTATGATTTTTAGCTTAAGGGTGACATTTGCAACAGCTCACTGCCAACTTGCAAAAGGTAACATTAAAAAACCCCCACTAACAACAGAAACCCAAAACACCCCTGGCCAAAATAAGCCATGCTGTAGTGACAGTGATCTTCAAATAATGAACTTGTATAATACTGCAGGGGTTTACAAGGGAGGTCATTACACATGGTCCAGGAAAGCCCAGCTAGCAAAGCCTCCACATTTGTGAGCATAGGCTCTGCCTATATCTAATCAAGAGCTGCTTAATTCATACTCACTGCAGTTCAGAGACTTTACCAATTCAAAACCTCAGAAGTAAACCACAACCACCTCCTGAAGCAGACACTCTTTAATGGTCTGCAGGGTTTGTTGGCTGACATTTTTCATCAACAATAAATGCATTAGTGATAAACCCCCTGATCTTCTGAAAGACAGAGGTGTGGTGATCAAGCAGCCCCCAAAGGACAGCAGTTTAGTCCTTATTTCTATTCTACTATGAGTAGTGCTTGGTCTTTTTCTTGGATGTTTATCTAGAAAGTATTGCTTTTATTAAGTAACCAATTAAAAGTGCATCTTTCTGGTTGCAAGCACAAATGCTTTTCAGAATGCACACTAAGGGGGAAAAAAAAGGTTTTCTGGAAAGGACAAAATCTAAAAGGCAGAAGAATGACAGAAAGGCAGAAGAATGACACACATAAAAGCATTCATCACTCCAGGGGATACTTGTTTCAAGTACAGAAGCTATTTCTCAAAATAAAAGTTGAAGACCAACACTTTTGTCTTCTTAGTAAAAGTCAACTTCAGAAACAAACCTCTGAATAGTTTTCACAGATGTTTGCAAAGAATTATAGGACAACATCCTGAAGCCAATCAAACACTTTTGCATTACTGCATTATATAATCAAAGATCAATTAAGACACAAAGTTAAATCTATACTGCACAAGAATTAACACCCATATAAGCATATAATAGAAAGAGAAAATGATTAACAAAGAATGACCACATTGTATAATCAAAGATCAATTAATTAAGACACAAAGTTAAATTTAGATTACACAAGAATTAACACCTAGATAAGCATATAATAGAAAATGATTAACAAAGAATGACCACATTATATAATCAAAGATCAATTAAGACACAAAGTTAAATGTAGATGACACAATAAGCAACAACATCCTATATGAGCATATAGTAGGAAGAGAAAATGATTAAGAATGACTAGATTTATATAATCAAAGATTAAGACACAAAGTTAAATGTAGATTACACAATAAATAACAACCTATAAAAGCATACAACAGAAAGAGAAAATGATTAACAAAGAATGACCACATTATAGAATCAAAGATCAATTAAGACACAAAGTTAAATGTAGGCCACACAATTAATAACAACCTGTAAAAGCATACAGCAGAAAGAGAAAATGATTAACAAAGAATGACCACATTATATAATCAAAGATCAATTAAGACACAAAGTTAAATGTAGGCCACACAATTAATAACAACCTATAAAAGCATACAACAGAAAGAGAAAATGATTAACAAAGAATGACCACATTATATAATCAAAGATCAATTACTTAAGACACAAATGTAGATGACACAATAAATAACACCCTATATAAGCACAGAGTAGAAAATTATTAACAAAGAAGGAACTTTTCCCTTAATTCACTTCAGAATAATTCAGGAAAGCTGAGATGTGAATAAGCAGCAGTTTTCAACTTGTAGAATTGAAAATAGTTACTACCAAGTATGACAGCAAGTTGCATTTCCATAAATGTGTACTTCAACCTTTGCTGTAGATACAGACAAATGCAATCATACTCAGGTGCTCTGTTTTAAACCCTTCATGTATATAATGCCACTGACAAATCACATCAATTATAAGGGCACGCAGAGAACAAGAAACCATTTATAGCTTACTGGGTTTAGATACTACTCCCCAAAAGTGCTGAATAAATCTTCCAATTTACATGACTCTCACCCCAGTATTTACCTGGATGGATGGCTTGTTTAAGTGACCCAGATTTGAAGTTGTTTGTCTTGGTTCATGTCCTAAGACCATCATATTAGCATTGATCAATCTGAAGGCATCAATAACAACCTGTAAAAACAAGATGTCAAGTCAATTCTTTATAGAAAATGCAACTAATAGTGCCAAGCAACAGTGGACAAGGCACAATCAACTCTCATCTGGTTTTGGCCTTTATCCAGAAAATCATTTAATTATAATATTAATAAAAAAGAGCCTCCTGCTGACTCTGCTATCAGCACACTCCACCAACTTGTATTGTAAGGTGACACCAATTATTACCTTTTCAATGGAGCTCTAAGTTTTATATAGATGATACCACCATATAACATTGAATTTTTAGGTACACTTACTCTGAGCTTCAAAGGCATGCATATGTTTGTCACCTAAATCTTATCCAATCAAAGTGAATGACAGAGAGAGACTAAAACTGAAAGTGAGCACAAGCTAAGGGACCGAGTCTAAAGCCCAGTCCTGTCACATCAATTATACTACCACAATACTTGAAATGACAACAAAATTATAGCCAGCAAGGAACTTGCCCCATGTATTCCCTTCTAGTCAGATGCTTTTTGCTTCTTGTGACTATGAAAGGGTCTATAAACTGTCTGATGGATTAAAAAGTCCTTGTCAGTGTCATGCTCAGGAGTAAAAAAATGGAGTAAAAGAAAACCAAGGTCATTTATGATTTAAAGCTACACGCTAGGTAGTATTCACTGCCATTTCCTTGCAAATCAAGTCAAAACATCACTGATTTTTATTCATTCCTGTGCTGAATTTGTCTGTGAGAATCTTCAGACAGGATTTCATAGCCCCATACAATAAAATCCACGTCCCTACCCAACGCCTAAGTGAACCAGGAGAGAGAACCACCCAAGAATCCATTCAAACCAGCCTTACTGGCACTCACCATCACAGGCTTGTAATTGCAGGCTCTGATTTCTCACCCAGGCTTTTAACTGAGCCAGTGCAGGCACAGCCTTGCACATCCAGGCAAACCTTGCAGGTATCTTGCCTGCCATGTGCTTGAGGATTTATTCTGGTTCATTAAAACTTGATAGTTCAAACCTTCTTTTCACACCTTTGCTGTAACTATTTTTATTTTCTTGCTCTCCATACTACAGGTTGGGTAACAACAAACCCATTTAATGTGTCTGCTTTGGTATTTTTAGGAATTAGACCTGAAGCAAATCTTTTATGAAATCAACCACTGCTACTGAAAGCTTGCAGAGAAAGCAATATTGAGCCTCCCCCCACCTTGTTCTAGAATTTTCCTCTCCATTTACACAAATGTTAATACCTAAATACAGGCACAGTTTATTAAGGGTGCAATAGAAACAGTGAGGTCATTCACATGGAAATCAAAGTAACTGGCAAGTATTTATAACACAAAAGTAAAATCAGAAGTGTAAACTGGAAAAGTCTAATTACTTATCACCTGTTGTATTTACTTCAGCCAGCCAACTCTATCAGTCATGTTGAGTGACTCAGTGCCACTAAGAGTTATTGCCTGGACTCCCAGATGACTGGCTAGATTCATCTGCATGTCATGACTTCAAATTGCATGCAGAAAACATACCCCTCTGTGATGGTTTGGATGTTATCCACCCCACATACTCTTAAGAAAATCACCCAGACCAGACTTGGCTGGAAATTAAAGAATGAAGTTTTGTATTTACAGCTTAGCACAACATACAAGCAGGTATTGACAATATACAAATTGAAAAGTAATACAGAAACACAGCAGCCCTTCCAGAAATCAGAGTCCCCAGGAGGGGCTCCCAATCACCCTTCCACCTCTTTCCCACCCCTCTACCTTATCCCAGAGTTTGCCTTACATTCAAGGTGACTTCGGAGAACTGGCCAGGGGGGTTAGGTAGTAGAGGAATTAGTCACACAGACAGCAAGTGAGGGAGAGAAAAGAGAGGCAGCCAAAGCCAAATAGCAACTGTCTTATCTATGCTTGTGTTCTTGTTTTTATCCATCTCAGCAAGCCTATGAGTGCAGCGTTTCCTTTTCACAGCCTATAATCTAATTCCTCTCACTAAAATATCCCAGCTAGCTTCAAACCAGCACACACTCCCCCCCCTCCCCCCCTCCAAAATAAAATTCTTCTAGCTTGTGACCATTTTTTTCTGAATGACAATAAAGCCATAACACAATTCAGACTGAATCTGGACTGGGCCATAACACAATTCAGACTGAATCTGGACTGGCTGATCCTGGTGGTCCTTTCCAACCACAGCGATTCATAGTGATGAGATGCTGTGCTGAGGCATTTGGGTTAGTCAAGGACTTGTCAGTGTAAAACTAATGACTGGACTCAATGATCTTGAAGGTCTTTTTCCATCTAAGAAGTTCTGTGATTCTGTGACTATGCACCATCTGATATTAATGGTATCAAAAATAAAAGAACAGTACCTATACATTCTTGTGGTAACACACAAAGTAGTTCTACTTTTGATTATCACTGTCAGACTTTTCTCTGGCTCAAGCTTTTGTATATATCTGCCTTCCTTTTTAACAAGATGCTGCTCAAATTTACAAACATCTGGAAATGCCCAACCATAACAGAGAGGCAGGAAAAATGCCAAGCCAAACAGAACAAAATAAATCCACTCCATAGGTCCTCCAGAGACTAGCTAGATAAGGGGGAAAAGCAAGTCTAAATTTGCTCTAAGAAGCAAGAAACAGGATCTAGGCTATATACTATAATCACAAGGAGCTGCTTTATACTGGCCATGATTCTAGATTTGATTTTAACCTAGTTCACTAGACAATGTTGAGTTTATCCAAGAATAAATGGAGTCATGTAAAATAAGAAAATGCCAACCAAAAACTGCTTAAAGTTCATAGATCATAGAATCAACCAGGTTGAAATAGAGCTCCAAGATCATCCAGTCCAACCTAGCACCCAGCCCTATCCAGTCAACCAGACCATGGCACCAAGTGTCTCATCCAGGCTTTCCTTGAACACCTCCAGGGATGGTGACTCCACCAATTAAAAAAATCCAACATTTCATTTGGTGTTCTCAAGGTTACCCCTGGACAAATTCCCTATTAAAATATGAGAACTAGCCACTAAAATATTTTAGACTCATACTGAATTATTTTAGCATCTTAATGCTGACCAGAAGTAATTTTTCTAATGTTTCAATGACTACCTACTTTTCAAGCAAAGCCTGGATGAGGCACTTAGTGCCATGGTCTAGTAGACTGGATAGGGCTGGGGGATAGTTTGGACTGGATGGTCTTGGAGGTCTCTTCCAACCTGGTTAATTCTATGATTCTATTCTCTCTCCCTGTCCTCCTGAAGCAATAAAACACAAGTATCTCCTAAGCAGGACAATTATCAATCTAACAGAAAGTGGCTTTAAAATCAGAATATTGAGCTTTGAAAAAGGATAAAATTACAACTTCTATAATCCCAGAGAGGGATGAAAAGTACACATGTGAATATTTCTCATCTCAGTTGCACTCTGACAACCAATGGTAACTAAATACTTTAACTACACTAAGATTAAAGGAATTTGCTGCTATCGCTATAGCAACCATCTTAAAGAAACTAACATGCTCAACAACTTGAAGGCTAAATTTAGACCTAATATGCAATAAAAGCATAAATAAAACAATATATTTTAAATCTTCAGGTCTGTGAAATGCAATTGTTTGTTGATCCCCCCCCCCCCCGCCCAGTGAGCAGAAACCAGTCTCTCCCTTAGAGGATTACATGAAAATAAATAGGCTCATTAATGACCAATGTACTAATGAGCAATGGGTGAAGTAGGTGTTAATTATGTCACAGTAAGATTCGACATAAAAAAAAACATGGTAAGCACTTGGAGGTGTGTACAAGCTGAAGCCTCCTCTATGTTTGTGTATTTTGAAGTACAGGATGATGCTATCAGATGATAGCAACATGGTCACCCCGGAGACGATGACAAAACTAGACAGAGCACTTTGAACAAAGAACTTCCAAGGTTTAATTAAGTGCAGCACAAACCCCTATTCAGTTACTTAGGTTTTTGTTGCAAGGAGCCTGTATTTCTCACCCCAAAACTGTAAGGTTCTGTTGTGCTTGAATTACCTAACGCAGCCTGCACTGCATCCTTAGTAAAAACTACTGCTTCCAAGCTTCCTGCTAAATTCCCTTCCCGTGCAAGTTCAACAGAAATCTGTGCCATTGGGTTATTTTCCAGGCATACAAAGGTAGATGTTTATTTTTTCTAATGCTCTTTCATCATTTGACTCTTTCACCACTCTGACCATTTACTTTCTCCTACTGGAAGTGTCTTCAGAGGTCATTTCAACAGCAGACAGCTTATAACAAAACCATTAGCAGTTTGGCTAGCTTAAGGAAACCTCTTCCTTTCCTTTTTTGTTTATTATCACTGCATGAATCTGCAGCATATGAGAGTTTATAATTTCTCAGGCTTGTTAAATTCATGTTAAAGGTCTGTTTTCTTGTTGAATAAATTTTGTTCATATAATGCTGCCTATTTCATATACTGAGTCTTTAATAGCACCTTTGGTCTATGCGCAACTCACAGATCAAAACAGAGGACTAAAATAGGGGTTGATGATGCTATTTACATGTGTGATTCCTGCTGTCTTCTTGTTAGTAGCTTTAATATAATAGAAGACCTTGTCTGTTTTGTAATTAACACATCTTTACTGGAGAGATATTTGGAAGTGATTGCTGTGAATATACTGGTTAGTAAAATAAACACAATCACACACCACTTTCTGTTATCAGACAAATTTGTGAATTGTACACATTATACTCCAGATCAACAAACTGTGATATAACAGCCAAGTAGAAGACACATTTATATAACCCTTTATTTTTCTGAAAATATGTATTCAATCTGACCTTGCAAATATAATTAGCTTGTGGGATGTGTGGATTTCAGTACCATGGATGCTTTACTAATTGCAGCTCTTGGAAATAGATACTAAATATTTGGAAGCTGCCAATACAAAATAAAAACTGCATCTTTTTGTACATCTGTCTTAGCTTCAAAAAGCATAATAATCTAATAAACAATAACCAGACAGCATTTTAAAAACACTTCCTGGAGGTCAACAGCCCACACTAGAGCCCACATGAAGTATTTTTAGAAAGAAAAATCACAATTACCTTCAGAGGACTTAATAAACTTGAGGATAGCTGTAATTATCGTGACTCAGAGCTATTCACAATCTAAGAGAAGTGCTGGAGTCCTCAGCACCCAACTAGGTAAAAAACCAGGGTCTTCTATATTCTGTACACACTGACAGTAACAGCTGGATCAAAATGCTGTAGCCTGTACACATTGACAGCAACAGCTGGATTAAAATGCTGTAGCCTGTACACATTGACAGCAACAGCTGGATTAAAATGCTGTAGCCTGTACACATTGACAGCAACAGCTGGATTAAAATGCTGTAGCCTGTACACATTGACAGCAACAGCTGGATTAAAATGCTGTAGCCTGTACACATTGACAGCAACAGCTGGATTAAAATGTTAATCTGTACCCACTGATAGTAACAGCTGGATTAAAATGTTAGTCTGTACCCACTGATAGTAACAGCTGGATTAAAATGCTGTAGTCTGTACACATTGACAGCCACAGCTGGATTAAAATGCTGTAGCCTGTACACATAGACAGCAGCAACAGCTGGATTAAAATGCTGTAGCCTGTACACATTGACAGCAACAGCTGTATTAAAATGTGGTAGCCTGTACACATTGACAGCAACAGCTGGATTAAAATGCTGTAGCCTGTACACAGTGACAGTAACAACTGGATTAAAAAGTTGTATTCTGTACACACTGACAATAATAGCTAGATTAAAATTTAGGCTGCTTAGTAGCCAGACTTACTTTAGCTTCTGACAGTGTGAATGCCATATATATACTACCACTTTGTCTAAGGTCTTAAAGGGGAAGAAAAGATAATTTCAAGAGTACTTCATATACTTAATTCTTAAATCCCTCCTATAACAAACCTATCACAAATACTGGAAGAAACAGTTCTGGTTTGCAACACCCACTGTAATTTCATGACAGACTTCGGTTAGAAATAATTCATCCCCTTCTGTTTAAATTAAAATAATATCTGATACCAATATTTCTTTTCCTGTGAGGAATCTAGGACATATGGTGACTATCTTTAAAAGTGTATTGTGCCCTTGGAATGAGAATAATGTTTAAGAACAAACAGAGCACTGCTTAAAGACAACTCTGAAAAGGACCGAACGTGGTTACGCCAGGTGTGGAAAAAGAAGTAATGTCCCATCTAAAACCTCTTTTATCACCTGCAACTGACCTGTTATCAACTGCTTCAGTTTGTTTCTAGGTTCTTTAAAAATGAAATGAACCATGTGACCTGAGAAGTGCAGCTGAGGTTTATGACCATTTCGTTATTTATGCCGCCACGCACTGTTAGACAACTACAAGTAAAGAACATCTTCTGTCCCCTGTAAGCCCACAACATAAAAAATTCAAACAAACCTTCCTTTTGATGCCATTTCCAATGAGAAGCACTAAGAACTGAAACTGACTCATGCCAAGTGCATATCAGTGAATTGCTGTGATTGTGAGTTGGAAGTTTGCAACATGGAAATTATTTATAAAATGTCAATTTTAGCTCTGGAAAATATATTCCTAGGAGTATGTGCATTTTCCTTCTCTATCCTTAGAGAATTGTTGACTTGTGGTCAAATCCACAGCACAACTTGAATATCCAGACTGAGAGGGGGGGGAAGAACTACAGGATAATACATTTATCTTGACAAGTGAGGGCATGCATCCATAACTCCCAAGCAGCAAAGCCACAAGTTTTAAAGCTATATGCTTTAATGAAGATAAATGGACTATACTACATTCACCATGTCAAAAGGAAATTAAACATTTAATACTTTTCAACAAGAAGTCTTCTTGGAACTTCTCTTTTTTTTTTGTCTTAAGGAAGGGCATGAACTGAAGTAACCTACACAAATGGTTTATTAAGTAAACATACACTGCTTAATTTAATCCCAGCAAGTGCCAAAGTGGCATAACAAATTTTAAACCATTGCATTGATAGGAAGAGTTTTGGTATTACAAATAAACTAAGAAGTGGCATCACAAATAAACTAAACCATTGCATTGATAGGAAGAGTTTTGGTATTACAAACAAAGAAGTGGTATCACAAATAAACTAAACCATTGCATTGATAGGAAGAGTTTTGGTATTCCAAATAAACTAAGAAGTGGTATCATACATAAACTAAACCATTGCATTGATAGGAAGAGTTTTGGTATTACAAACAAACTAAGAAGTGGTATCACAAATAAACTAAACCATTGCATTGATAGGAAGAGTTTTGGTATTCCAAATAAACTAAGAAGTGGTATCACACATAAACTAAACCATTGCATTGATAGGAAGAGTTTTGGTATTACAAATAAACTAAGAAGTGGCATCACAAATAAACTAAACCATTGCATTGATAGGAAGAGTTTTGGTATTACAAACAAACTAAGAAGTGGTATCACAAATAAACTAAACCATTGCATTGATAGGAAGAGTTTTGGTATTACAAACAAACTAAGAAGTGGTATCACAAATAAACTAAACCATTGCATTGATAGGAAGAGTTTTGGTATTACAAACAAACTAAGAAGTGGTATCACAAATAAACTAAACCATTGCATTGATAAGAAGAGTTTTGGTATTCAAATAAACTAACAAGTGGTATCACAAATAAACTAAACCATTGCATTGATAAGAAGAGTTTTGGTATTCAAATAAACTAACAAGTGGTATCACAAATAAACTAAACCATTGCATTGACAGGAAGAGTTTTGGTATTCAAATAAACTAAGAAGTGGTATCACAAATAAACTAAACCATTGCATTGACAGGAAGAGTTTTGGTATTACAAATAAACTAAGAAGTGGTATCACAAATAAACTAAACCATTGCATTGATAGGAAGAGTTTTGGTATTACAAATAAACTAAGAAGTGAAATATGTTAAATGTGATTCTGAATATCTGCAGTTACTAAAAAGAATATTTGCTTTCAAACAAATCAATAAGGAAACAGTGGTACACTGGCAGTAATAAACCAGTTCAATGCTTTGTGGTTTATGCATGCATTCAGCAAAACACATCCTGAAATGAGAACACTGAGTGGCCTGCACTGTAGTGTAGATGTAATTTATCTCTTACAAACATGACCCTTCAGGAAAAAGAGCATCAATTGACAGCAATCAAACCCAGCACCAATATATCTACTTCCTTATTCACAGAATCATAGAATCAACAACCCCAAGCAGCGCTACAGGCTGGGGACAGAGTGGCTGGAGAGCAGCCAGGAAGAAAGGGACCTGGGGGTACTGGTAGATATGCCCAGGTGGCCAAGAGAGACAATGGCATCCTGGCCTGGATCAGGAACAGTGTGGCCAGTAGGACAAGGGAGGTTGCCCCTGTACTCAGCACTGGTCAGGCCACACCTTGAGTACTGTGTCCAGCTCTGGGCCCCTCAATTTAAGAGAGATGTTGAGGTGATGGAACATGTCCAGAGAAGGGCAACAAGGCTGGTGAAAGGCCTGGAGCACAAACCCTATGAGGAGAGGATGAGAGAGCTGGGGGTGTGCAGCCTGCAGAAGAGGAGGCTCAGGGCAGAGCTCATTGCTGTCTGCAGCTACCTGAAGGGAGATTGTAGCCAGGTGGGGTTGGTCTCTTCTCCCAGGCAACCAGCAACAGAACAAGAGGACACAGTCTCAAATTGTGCTGGGGGAGGTCTAGGCTGGATATTAGGAGGAAGTTTTTGGCAGAGAGTGATTGGCACTGGAATGGGCTGCCCAGGGAGGTGGAGTCACCATCCCTGGTGGTGTTGAAGCAAAGCCTGGCTGAGGCACTTGGTGCCATGGTCTGGTTGATTGGTTAGGGCTGGGTGCTAGGCTGGACTGGATAATCTTGGAGGTCTCTTCCAACCTGGTTGATTCTATGATTCTATGAAAGAGACCTCCAAGATCATCCAGCCCAACTTATTCTCCAAATCAAGCTCCTCCTGAAACTCCATTCTTGCCTGCAGCAAATTAAGATGTTTTAGTCTCTGATATGCAGGTTACTGCACCAAATGCTCTGTTCAGACAACATTAAGAAAGAACAAACTACTGTAGGAGTATCCAAATGTTCTAGACAGTGTACAAAACACACAGAAATGTACATCTGAAATTCCAAAAGTTACACATTGTAAAGTTATCTTCTCTATTTTAGAATCTTCCCCTTTACAACAGAAATGTGCTAGCAAGTTTAGTTCTAATAATGGAACTTGTTCTAGATATAAAAGATTCTGAGATAAAATTATAGGTATCATATGGTTTTAAAACCTGTTTTTTCTTGGAAAATATTATCTGCATAACAATTCAGAGACAAGTCTCCAAAGCAGTCATGATGATATAGTTCATTGACTGGGTTTAGTTGTTTTTAAATGAATACTTCCAAGCTGTACCCTAATGACTGTTGAATTTACATGTGTCTAGGAAAGATTTCAGGTAAAAGATGAATGCATAAACTGGGGAGGGGAAGTTTGGTATATAATCTTGTTAGGTGGATCCATTCAAACTTCCCAGAAACTTCATTTTTATTGGGCTATTTTAACTTTCAAACTTGAGGCATTCCATTACTGTGTCCTCCACATATCTCATTTTAAGAATTGCATTCGTTCTGCCTTCTGCTGTGTTCTGCATTCTCCTCCAGTCCTGTGCTTAATTCAAAGCAACAAGAGAAAAGGACAGGTTTAAAAGAGTAACAGCACACTGATAAAAGAGTAGAGGTCTGAAAACATGCAATCTTTCAGAAAAATATTGTAAGACATGTTCAGATGAGGAGGAGTTTTGAGGCTAGACAGTAGTTCCAGCATTCAGAAGAGTAACTTACATCTGTCTGCTTTTGCTCTTTTAGACTATCGAGTGGCAAACCCATTCACGTACGTATTTGCTTTGATAAACTGAGAAGATTTACAAGACAAAAATAGTCCAAGAAAAAGAGTTCATCTGCCTGTTGCCACCTTTCACTTTACTCCAAGCTGCACTACAGGCTGAGGACAGAGTGGCTGAGAGCAGCCAGGCAGAAAGAGACCTGGGGATACTGGCTGATAGTAGCTGAAGATGAGCCAGCAGTGTGCCCAGGTGGGCAGCAGAGCCAATGGCATCCTGGGCTGGATCAGGAACAGTGTGGCCAGTAGGACAACGGAGGTTATTCTGCCCCTGTACTCAGCACTGGTCAGGCCACACCTTGAGTACTGTGTCCAGTTCTGGGCTCCTCAATTCAAGAGAGATGTTGAGATGCTGGAATGCGTCCAGAGAAGGGCAGCAAGGCTGGGGAGGGGCCTGGAGCACAGCCCTGTGAGGAGAGGCTGAGGGAGCTGGGGGTGTGCAGCCTGCAGAAGAGGAGGCTCAGGGCAGAGCTCATTGCTGTCTGCAACTACCTGAAGGGAGGATGTAGCCAGGTGGGGGTCAGTCTCTTCTGCCAGGCAAGCAGCAAGAGAACAAGGGGACACAGTCTCAAGTTGTGTCGGGAGAGGTCTAGGCTGGATGTTAGGAGGAAGTTGTTGGCAGAGAGAGTGATTGGCATTGGAATGGGCTGCCCAGGGAGGTGCTGGAGTTGCGGTCCCTAGACATGTTGAAGCAAAGCCTGGCACTTAGTGCCATGGTCTGGTTGATTGGACAGGGCTGGGTGCTAGGTTGGACTGGATGAGCTTAGAGGTCTCTTCCAACCTGGTTGATTCTATTCTATTCAAAGCATGACAACACCAAAAAAACATCTGAAAAAGAGTAGTAATGGAAACCATAGAGACCCTTTTTCTTTTTTCTCAGGTTAAAATGAAGAACACAAAACCAAAATTTTCAGCATGTTTACTTTGACTACATAGAAATCATTTTTTTAAGAAGGGTTTTCTCTCTGGAATCTGTTAACACTGACCTGCAGTTATAAATCTGTTATAAATTTATTTTATAGAGAATTAGAACATTATTAGCTAAAAATTGCTCAATAAATGGTACACACAGTCATGAAAAAAACATAGTGCTTATGCAAGAATATGTATGTAAAGATCAGGACTTAGAATGAGTTGTCCTTCATGCATCCTGCTATATATAGTAATCATAATAAAATAAGATAATCATAGAATCAACCAGGTTGGAAGAGACCTCCAAGATCATCCAGTCCAACCTAAAACAGTCATTGAAGCAGTTGGCATTTAACCCACAGATCTGCATGAGGGTTTTCTCTCTAGGTAAGGATTTAATATGACTTTTTCATTTTGCTCGTTGGCTTTAAGAACTCATAAAATGACTACTATTTTTTAAGCTGTTGAGAATTATATGTGCTCTTATATTTAAATTGCAGTCATATCCCTCATCCTACTGGGTTTTTAGAATGAGTGTATCCAGATGAAGATAACTAAGAAGTTAACAAGTTTTCACTTTCTACCACTGACAGGTAAACTGGGTTTTTAATGCTTTAGCTAGCAAGGGTAAACCTGAGGCTCCCCATCAGAATACATTTCAACTTCTTGACATCTGAAAATAACCTTTGCCCCAGTTTTCTTTGCTAGCACAACCACGACTGCTTTACTGACTATGAGCCACAGCAACTCATGTGGGCACAGACCTGCCCCCAGGCAGATTTAAAATTAGCTAATGTGTTATTTTGGACTTTGTTTTTAAATACATCTAATCTCAGTCAAAACACACCATATTAAAATCTTCTATGCCACATGTTCGTTATAGGTTTTTGCCAGATAGTTATGCCAGTAGAAGGTATAATATGTAACGCTCCACGGACCACATGAGCAAAAAGCCCACCAGTAGAGCGGCTACTACACCAGCAAAACCTCCTCTGCAAGCAGTTCTTTTGCTGGCACTGAGAAAAAAGCAGGTACTTCCCTGAAATGTGTTTAGCTTAAGTTGGCTAACACATGAAGAGGCACTGGACACCATACTAAAGCAGCTATACACGTGAAGCAGTCAATCCTGACCTAAGAAACCAAGCTCTAATGTGTCTTTCTTATCTCAGTTCATCAAAAATCAAAACAGATTTCGATGTAAGTGATCTTACCAGCTGCAACCATAAAAGTCACACGTATTCCATAGCCCAACCTCAGCCCCCAAATCAATAGATTAATTAGAAGGGGTGTTCATTCTGTTACTAAACTTTTAAGAAGCATAACTGATGTAAACTTTTTTAGTGTGAAACCTGGAAATGTAATTTTGTCTGACTGTAGCAGCTAGACACACATGGAAAAGAACCATTACGAGCCCAGTAGTACTGGCAGCAATGCCACAAGAAGAGCTGTAAAGGAGAAGCATTTAGATGGATAAAGCTTTATTCACATTCAAAATAAAGATGTCAAAGACTGTTTTCCTAAAGAGAACAAAGACCCTCAAAGATAATGTCTGTGTCGAACAACAGTGGCAAACAAATACTAAATCCCCCCCTCAACACCCCGGCACTTAGTGAGCAAGTGTGGTGTAATAATAGTATGAGTTACTGGCAGGCTTTTCTCCTGAATGAATTGAATTAATTTAGCCTTATTAGCAATTATTAGCAATGTCACAAAAAAATCTATAAATGTATATATATGATATATATTTTTATATATCATATATATATATTTGTATATATAATATATATATTTATATAGATAAAAAGAATCCACTTTCAACAGTTTCACTGGAGAGAGAAAAACTAAGTAAAAAGTTTTTTTATTAAAAACAGGTCAGGAATATTTCAATATTCTACTGTATCTCTTCCCCACCCTCAAATACAACCTACCCACATTTTCTTCTGCTCTTAAAATCACCTAAAAGGCAGAAAAATTGATTCGATATGTCCCAAACAAGCATCAGAAGCTATTTTTTTTAACTGCCTATTAGACAAATAAATTTGCTATGGAAATGAGGATTGAGAAAAACAACCCCAAAGAAGTGAAAAATGCCAACTGCAGCTTGAGAATGTTGTCTTATGAAATTAAGGGAACCCTCAGTGGAATTGTTTGGTAGCTTGAATATGCTCTGTCTCACGGGAAATACGGTACTAGAGCTTTACAAAAGATGAACACCTACTCCTTAAAATATTTCTACATTTACATTAATGCCATCCATATATACCACGAAGCACTTCAATAATTATTCTACAATACAATGGGAGTGCATGCTCAAACAAAACACCTCAGCAGTATTTTAAAGCAGTAAACCACCTAGCCAATTTCTGTACGTTCTATAGTTTTTCTAATCCACTCTCCCTGTGGCTGAGCAAAATCGAATTGCCTCTCACATTTGCAGACAGCTCTGTGAAGGTGATAATAGAGCTGCTCCCTGCTGTCATGAGGCAGGAAATAGGAAAATGGCATATGGGGCTAGAAAGAAATAAAAAGAGAACTAAACAAGAACAAAAGAGATTTCAACAAAGGACAACTATAACCCAATATGCTTTGCAAGTTAATCTCTTTTCATAATCATTTAACATACTTCATCATTTATCTGCACAAATCTCAGAAACTTAAATGCTTTAATAGCAAACCTTCTGCAAAGTTTTAGTGCTC
This sequence comes from Pogoniulus pusillus, assembly GCF_015220805.1. Taxonomy (NCBI): domain Eukaryota; kingdom Metazoa; phylum Chordata; class Aves; order Piciformes; family Lybiidae; genus Pogoniulus; species Pogoniulus pusillus. Next base: position 47,336,412 of record NC_087265.1, read on the forward strand.
AAAACGTTTGCAATAGAAAGGATACTAAAAGCCATCACATGCAACGCCTATAAATCAATGCCACCTTAGTACCCAAGTTAAGCAGCTGAACCTATTACAATCTGTTAGTAATTGATCTTAGATTTTGTGGCTAAAATGTAGCATCTGAAACAATGTATACTTGTACTATTAGTTGCAACACAAACACATAGAGTAACAGCTGAACAGCAAAAAATATTAAGGGGATGATTATGATTGGCTATGTGGTGCTGACAATATCAAACACTTGTGCTTTAAGGACTCCTGATGTAGAAAACATGATCTTAACAGTGACAACTTATTTTTAAGCACAGAATGGGCCTCCAAAAACACACCTCTACAGTGCTTCTATACAAAATCTCACTGAAGTACCTTAAAAAAAAAAAGGAAGCCTACTATACCTTTCCTTTTACACTCTGAATGGGATCCACCACCACAGCAACAGCTCTTTCTGATAAGGCTTCAAAGCTCTGCTGAGTATTGATATCTACACCAGACAACCAGCAGCCAAAGCCAGGGTGACTATGATACCAACCGACTACCATCTCAGGTCTGAAACAAAGAGCACATTGAGATTCTTAAAAAATAAAAACATGCAAGACAAGAAGAAATAGTAATGCACCAGGGCATAAATTGGGATGAGCTGTGGAAAAAAAAAAACAAACCCAAAACCCAAACCAACCACTACCCTCCTATTAAAAACATTTAAATTATGCCCTATACTACGGTGAAAACAGACATGAATAAATGCAACAAAAGAGAGCTATCATTAAGGGATGAACATTAGCAGTAGTAGATCGTGCTTTCAGTTTCTCACCCTGTTACCACACCTACCCTGAACCAGTTTTTACCCTTTCAGCACATAAGTAAATATCTGCTCTTTAACTCCTCGGCGTCGAGGGTTGAATTTTCACGGCAAAAAGTCCATTTCAGGCATGGACAACGGGAACCAACGGTGGGAAAGGATTAAATATCAATTAAACCAGCAGTAGAAGTAGGAACTCAGTCAAAAAGCAATTTGCACTGTTCTGTTCAGCTGCTGAGCCTTTTGCTAACATTAATTTTGAAGTTTTTCCCACAGTAAAAGAATTTGAGCAAGGAGACGACAAGTGTTGAGAGGCAGGAGTGAAAAAAAACTGTTTAAATATTAGGATCTCTTACAAAATTACTTTCCCCTTTCTTCTCATTAAAACTGCTTATAAACAAGCTGTAACTTCCTAATTTTTTAAATCTTAATTAAAAGCATTTAAAAAAAAAGAAATCAATCCTTTAAGCAGGTGCCGTGTAGTAACCACCTCTATTAAACTGAGCAGCTAATCATCATGTGCAATAATCAAAGCTGTAGGTTTAACAAGACAGCTGACAATCTCCTAACAGTTGAAATGCATGAGGTGAATTAAATGACATGTTATGCTACTCACCTGATTTCTGGCTCAATTATTTCTTTTAAGATAGTATTAATAGCTCCTAGACCACTAGGGAGGACTTCTTAACTGTCAGCCTTCTTTAGGGTGACTTACCTTCCTGTTTGTTTCAGCATATCCAACATTTTTGCCTGAAATACAGGATCGACAGCCTCCACGCTGACACCCTGATGTAGAAGACATACAGAAATCATCATATTGCCCTGTGTACAACTGCTAGCTTTTAAGTTGGTACTTTCAAGCAACAAAAAAAATTAAAGCACCTGTTTAAAAGGACAACCTCACTACTTCAGAACTAATTGAGAAAACACCTTCAAATACAAACCATAATTTTTGCCAATGTATTTCACTGATTTTTACAATACTGAAAGAAGATTTGGAATTGAAGTCAGCTCTACCTGTGATTAAACAGACATGGGAATTCATTCTTCCTTTGTTCTGCAAACTCTGGCCTGTTGTCCATCACAACTTCAGCTCTACAGGTTTTGTTGAAGATAGGCATCACCTACTGGATTTTTGCAGACCCTACTTACACCATGCCCATCCATCAAGTAAACTCAGAACAAAAGAATTGGAATGTTTCACTGATGTGCAGCTCTGAGTTACAAAGGGATCCATGTTTCTTTTAAGGACATTTTTTTTTTCATTCAATTTACACCAAGAAAATAAGCATCATAAAATCTAATTCTACCCACTGGCTCATCAGCTCTTTAAACTACCTCTTCACAACGTGAATATTTTTACTCAAAATGAAAATACATCTTTTTTTCACACTACACAAATATCACTTAAGATGTATGCCACTGTAAGATCTGTCAAATAGAGCAAGTTTCAGGTCTATGTATAGCAGCATCACAATTAAGGGCACAATACACTTCCAGCCAAGCTTTTTCTGTTTTGCATCCTGTTTGTGGTTTTCTTTTTGTTTCCACTGAAACCCTTAAATCTATTAGACATATTTAATTGTAGCCTGTAGCTTTCCACTTTAAGATCACACAAATGAGAAAAAGCAACAAAAAAAAAAATTTGCCATGAGGAAAAAAAAAAATCCAAACAAGTAAACAAAACTAGGAAGGTCTAACTGCAAAGGACTCACCGTTCCAGACTGTGGCATTGCAAAAACATCAATCACTCTTACAGTGTAATCATCGACAAATTCCCCGAGCATCAGACCCATAACTTCCATAGGGACACCAGCACGACCATGCTTCAACATCTGGAATTAAGACCAAATGACACTGTATGTTTAACAGGAGGTTCAAGTTCGACTTGGGATAGTTCTTTTCAACCTTTTTAGATCCATAGGTAACTTGGCAACATGTAGGACTTTTGGAAACTGTAAGGAACTGTGAAATAGTAACAGCAAACCCAAGAAAAAAAGAGTAATCATATAAAAAATAAGTTTCTAAGTGTTCCAAACAACATTCATTTATTTTTAAAATTAGTCTGATAGACACATGAGGAGCACAAAGCCATAAACATTGGCTAGGTGCCAGGTGCTCTATACGTAGCTCAGCACACACACAGAACACTTACTTTCAGCAGCGCAAGGGATGAGATGTAAACTTGTTCTGCTGTATCGACCGCAGGAGCATCTGTTGGTGGCCCCTATGAAAAGAGCAAATAATTATTTTCCCTACCATTGTTATTCTGCTGTTTCTAAACACTTTGTTTTGTTTACAAACTTTACAGAAAACACATCAATAGTTATGACTTTGGGTGTTAGGTGCACTTCTTAAAATGAAAAAGCAGCACACCCAAACCCCAAACACTTTCTTTACTGCACCCTCCCTCGCTAACGTATTTCATATTACAAGTCACCTAGCTAACATCCTCTGTCTGCTCTCACCCCAAAATAATAGCAGGCTAAAAAGCAATCTTATCAGAATCAGTCAAATAAAAAACTGGCAAGCATTGCACTGGGTACAAACCTGTTATAAGACACACAGGCTAAGAGTCAGATAAGTTTCCATTAGTCAGCCTTGCTGCAATGCTAACCTTCGTCAACTGTAAAATATGGCCAGTTCTCCAATTAACTCTGTGTTTCTTACAGTGGTGTGAATGTAAATGCTGCTGGGCTTGCATGATTAACTGGCACCAACACAAACAGCAATTTCCCTTTGCTTCATCAGCTTTCAGCTAAAGCGGACTTGTAGCTAAAGGCTATGGGAGTACTTTGCAGATACAGTGGTACAGCGAGAGAAAAAACGGACCTCCGATCCCTAAGTGGAAAAGCTGTGAACAAAATACTTTGCTCTTTGCCTTATGAGTAGTTATTCAAAAATTAGCACAACTGTCCCAGGTGTGAATGATTGGTTGAAACAGGTTCTGTGTACTGCTGAAAATGAAAAACACAGGAGGCAGCAGTTTAAATGTCCCTTCCTCCAGGAACAAGACATATTGCTCTTCTATACAGAACTCTGTATCACTGTACCTCATTACAGCCAATTAACAGTACATTCATTACATTATTACCCAATTGTGTACAACAAATTTCCACTGGAAAGACAAAAGGTTACCTCTGCACTAAGTGATGCAAACTTAGAAGGGCAACAAAGCAGCTATGGAATATGGTAACAAAACCAAACCCTCCACAGCAAGTTAATGAAAACCAACGGTGCCTGTACATGAATATTTTGTAGGTTTAGAATCTGAATTTCACACTTACAACCAAAATCAAGGAAGAAGATATAATTGAGCACATGATTGATTTTGCACTTGAAGTGGATAAAATTCAGTACAGCATGCCTCTATACGACATCAAAAAGAAGACATTTATCCACAAAAGCCATCACCTCTAGCAGATAATACTAGGAACTTAAGTGATTAGCATATTAGATTCGTGTAGCAATTGCCCTTTCTGCACACTATTACACACTCAGAAAAACATCATCTAATCTTCAGAATGCTTTAAAGACAGTAAGAATAAGAAGTTTCCAGATTTTTTCCCCTCAATGTCAATGAACTTCTCTATTAGATGTAGATCTAATAGTATCTATCCAATTCATATCTAAGCTGTATTTTGGAAGCCACATATATGCATGGATCTGTGTCATTGACACCTGCTTTCTAACACCTCCAAACCTTTATTTCTGACTTTGATACTGCTGACTATCACCTCTTGATACTGGCTCTCCCTCACTTCTTACTATTCATTGCTAATTCCTCTGTCACTTTGGCCTTCCCATCAGCAATTTTCCAGCAGGTGTTTAACTGTTCAAATTCTGCAGTATTCTCACAAAAGGTCTATTTTTAACCAATTTCAACTCTTCATCAGGTCTAACCATAGTCCAACAGTGCAATGGCTCCACTAGAGAAGTGTTCCTGTGCCCGGGGAGGTCTAGGCTGGGTGATAGGAGGAAGTTCTTCCCAGAGAGAGTGATTTGCCATTGGAATGGGCTGCCCTGGGAGGTGGTGGAGTCACCATCCCTGGAGGTGTTCAAGCAAAGCCTGGATGAGGCACTTAGTGCCATGTTCTAGTTGATTGGCCAGGGTTCGGTGCTTAGATTGGACTGGATGATCTTGGAGGTCTCTTCCAACCTGGTTGATTCTATGATTCTTTAACTCTACGAGTAACTCTTAAGACAATTTCACAGAACCAAATCACTTAATCACTGAATCACTTAATTTACTACACCTGAATCACTTAATTTACTACAGCTATTTTTTTTGACTGATAAAGTTTCAAATACCCAATCATTGTCTTGATACTGTTACTATGTGTTTTTTTTCCTTCATAAATGAGTAAGTTTACTTTCTTAACTTTATCTCCCCTTATTAAGTCTATTCTAAATGACCTTTTCATTTAGATGCAAAGCACAGAGACACATATTTCCACTTAATCATTGCAAAGAATAAAGCATAAATGAGTTGGGTTTTAATTAACATAACATAAAGCTCTCTTCCAATTCTTTACCAGAGATCAGAGGGAGTCTGAAAACAGGGTAAAAGTACAAACACAGTAATCACCTGCTTTAAGAAGGATGGAAACATTCATACTGTGATCACCATACATATTGTACATTTGTCCCAGACTTTGTTTGACCTTTCACTGTAAGCAAGCATCCCACAGCACCACGCAATATTTTCATTTAACATTTAAATAATAAAGAATAACATTTAAAAACCAAAGGAAATCTTCTTCAATTCTGCCTATGTAGTTCTGCAATTTTTGGAAGGCTAATGGTGATGCCTGATTGAGACCAGCTTCTCAAAAATCAGGAGCTTGAACTGACTCTAGAATAAACTTCTTGAAGAGGCTTTTCTACATAGAATCTCTTACGTCTGTTAAGATGGCAAATCACAGTGACACCCTTCCTCCTGCAGCATTAATCACGTCTGTTCCCCATGTAGACACCTGTGTTCACAATTTACCAGTTTAATTATTCTTCATCATTTCTCCCATTTTAAAACACTGAATAGATTCCACGCATATTGGCAGGACATAAAGACAAACAGTTTTACATTTGGATTATGTCAAATTACCTTTAGACAAAGGCAGGAACTAAAGCAGGGCAATGCCTTTCTGGGTTTTCCTTCTCCTTAATCTTTCTCCTTAATGTGTATTTTTTATTAACTCCTTGGAGATGTCAAATGCTTGTTTACCTTAGTGATAGTCTAAATGAAGGTATAGTTCATATCACATATTATCAATCCTTTAGGCATTCTACGAGATGAAGCAGTTGCTGTTTTCAAAGCTGATGTTAAAGTTCTCATGCCAGCAGCCAGCACCCAAAGCCAGTAATTCATTTTTGGCACAAGAAACATTGCTAATTCATGAAAGAATGTTTCATTAATGTAAATCAACTTGCTCAGTAACTTTTTTAAAGCCACAGTATTGACTGTGAAGGATTTTGCACATACAAGTTTATACATATAGACAAATGACTACACTAAGTGTCGGACAATATTAACTGCAGAGTTCATTGTTCAAGCCAAGATAACTCCTGCTCTCATCTCTCAGCTCAACCAACTTACCTGAGCTCTTAAAAATTAGCTTCCATTCCTGATAACTTCCTTCCCCATAACTTCCTTCCCCATAAATGGCTGATAATCTAACACAGTCTTGGGGTGACTTCTGTCTTAGCTTCTGAACACTAGTTACAGAATCTCTGTGAGCTAGACCCAGGTGCTGTATTTGACATTTCTTTGGCCTGTTTGTGGTAGTCTTCCACAGAAGTTTATGCATGTCTTTCATAAAGCAAAGAGAAAGACAGACTTTATTAGTTAATCTTTTACACAGAGGCAAAGACCTTCCACAGCATGTGCTATTATCACTGTTCATAAACTTCACTGTCTGCCAGCTTTAACAAAGGAGCATCATCCTGAGGAAGCAGGGTATCTAATTAAATTAACTGGTATCAGAAACATAAAGAATGCATTTGATTCTGCAATGCAAAACATCTTTGGGTATTTTTATTACCTCCTGGTATTCAGAGGAGGTCAGACAGTTCACCCACTACACAGACTTTTGTAAGACCGTCTATCTGCCTTCAAATCAGCAAATCCTGCCTTCATTCTGCATCCCCACAGCTTCACTGGGTAATTTTTGGGGGAACTGGAAGCCACATTGTATATTAAGCATTTTGTTTTCCAAACATTTATGGCATGAGGTAGAGTAATTATTAAAACTGCAGAACCATTAGGGAAAAAAAAATCCTGTTATTGTGCTACTTACTGGAAGTTGATGTTTCTTCTGAGTCAGTAAATTGAGCTGCCTGACAGCCAGCCATCTCATAAAGCCCAAGGAAACTGGTTTTGTTTTTGTTTACAGTGGCAGAATCCCAATTTTAATAACTGATACAAACGAACTTAGTACTATTAAAAGAGGCTGGTTGGGGATTTTTTTTTGCTGAATTTTCTTCAGTAAGACTCTTCATGGAACAAGAATCACACTGAAGTTATGAACAGAAGATTCTATTGTAATATGAAATTATGTATGGTACTATTTTTGCTTCAAATAGTTAAAACAGATGATCCAGTATCAAAACCAGCCCTTTATTTGGGCAGCCCTTGTTGATGAAGTGTTAAAGGCATTTGCCATTCTAACAGGCTAAAAACTAACGCCTTGAAGTGATACCTACTCAAGCCTTTTAGCAAATTTGTTAACACTTTGAGGTATATTACTCCACCTTTCTCTTAGTGTGAACTGGTATCAATTATTTAGCCAGTTTTATTATGTTATTAAAATACCTGCTGATTAAATGTGAACTTCAGTGTCATTTTGGAGCACTGCTCTTTATTTTACGTTTATTCAGATAGGTTTATAAAGCAGACTCAGTTAACCACACTGTCACCTCAGAAATATCCCACAACTGCAGACACTTTCTATTGTTTAAATGGATTTTGAACACTGCTCTAGTATCATGGTAATAGCAGAAAAGATGACTGTAAAACATATCCTAGCTATTTCAAAGAAACTCATTTTTGCAGGGGCAACTGTAATAATGAATTAAAAGAAGGCAGCGAGCTAAGTGCTGTAGAGAAAATCTTAATTCTATGGCACCAAACCCCATACTGTATAAAACATAAACAGCTGCTATCATCATTCCTACTTCTTATTTCTTTTTGCAATTGAAACAATTTAAATGCAAACATAGGACCACAAGCGAACATTGAGGGCTGTAGCTTGTATTTCTTTTCCAGTAAGGTAAGAAAGAACCTTTTAATAGTTTAATTTTGTGAGTATTAAACAACTAGTGTGAAAAACAAGCTGCATGTAAACTATTTCTACTGCCTCTGCTTCAATGACTAGCACAGGCAACCTGTTATAGGAGGTGTTAATTGGCAATAGGAGTACAAGTCAGAAGCATGTTCCCCATCGTCCTAACCCAGCAAGGCTAGGTCATTAAAGTGGAAATGAATTCTTTCATGCTGGCTTAACCCTTTCAGTACATATTTTCAGCTGTTACATCTAAATACAACTGAGGAAGATTAACTAAAAAAAAAAAAACACCCCAGAAAATAAAACCACCAAGACAGAAAAAAAAATTACACTACTGAATTAAAAATTAAAAAAAAAGTATTCACCCACCCCACATTTTCTTCACTTCCCTTTTCTACCTCCTCCAAAACACGTGTGCCAGATGATCATGACATTTATTATGTAGATAGAGGGGGAGAAGGGCACTAGGATATAAACGCAGCCACAATCGCCATAAAATCATTTATCACAGCAAAGGTTGCATGAAAAGATCAGGCTCTTAAAGTGAGCTTAAAAGTACCATTTGGTGGAGTTAAATCCAATGGTCAGCATATAGCTTGGTAAGAGGGGGAAAAAATATTACAGAACATTACCTGCAGAGGGGACACAAACATGAGCAAGCTTGCAGGGCAGGCAGAGGTATTGGTGATAATGAAAAGACCTTAACAGTTCAGCAGAGTACCACTGCTCTTCTCTACCTACCCTTTGCCAGTAAGTGGTATAACCTGATGATATATTGACACAAAGAACAGAAGATTTTAGATCAGCATAGTGCTTTTTACAGGTTGCTAAGCCTGAAAGTCTAAACAACACTGTGTTTGTGGAGCAATTTCTTCCTTACTGAGACAATACACTTACTGACAATGCCAACTCACATTCCTTTAGTAGAAGTACAATTGAAGTGAGCAAGTCCTATTTCCACATTTCAATGCTTCTAGCAGCACTGTCATGACAAACAGCAGACACCATGTATTGCATTTTCTGCAGGTAACTTTATCAGTGATCCAGTTCATGAAAACAATGAAAAATCACAGCTCATAAAAAGGGAAAAATAGATTACTTTGCGCTGTGAACACTGCACTAATTAGGAGCAATCTCAAATCTCATTGCAATTTTCCAGCTAGTATACACAGGATTTTTCAAGTTAGTTCCACATCAACAGGATTATATTTTGAAGCTAGCATTATGTCTAAACACTTTGTATGTTTATGGCCATTTTTATACCAATTATAATCAAGAGTACATAACAGACCACAAAATACCATAAGTCTTCAACAGCCTAGATTCCGAAAGGACCACGTTGTCTTCTTACACCATATGTCAGCAGAAAAAACACGTAGTAATATGCTTAGTTTCACAAAGAATCTCACAGATCACAAGATGGAATAAAGGTACTATAGGAATATTATTACATAGAATCAAGCAGGTTGGAAGAGACCTGCAAGATCATCCAGTCCAAGCATCATCCTGCCCTGGCCAATCAACCAGACCATGGCACTAAGTGCCTCATCCAGGCTTTGCTTCAACACCTCCAGGGACAGCAACTCCAGCACCTCCCTGGGCAGCCCATTCCAATGCCAATCACTCTCTCTGGCAACAACTTCCTCCTAACATCCAGCCTAGATCTCCCCCAGCTTGAGACTGTATCCCCTTGTTCTGTTGCCGGTTGCCTGGCAGAAGAGCGCAACCCCACCTGGCTACAGCCTCTGTTCAGGTAGTTGCAGACAGCAATGATGCCTGCCCTGAGACTTCTCTTCTCCAGGCTGTACACCCCTAGCTCCCTCAACCTCTCCTCAAAGGGCTTGTAAAGTAATTCTTTACACTTGAAACTGTGTCCCCTCATTCTGTTGCTGAATTACATCAATTACTACTTGAAAAATACCCCCCCAAAAACACCCCAAACTTAACAGGCTACATAAAATTATCCCCTAAAGAAGTTTCTCTGGGTTGACATTTACAACTGAACTCCATAAATGACAATACAAATATGACTTGAAATATACAGCATTTCTTCTCTCTTCTTCAAAAAACAAAATCACACAATTTTGTATTGCCTTGAGCAGTTGGTTCAACAGGTTGGGACAGCCACTTTGCAAGCATGGCTTCAGTGTAGAGCCTAAACATTACTACTTAACCTTTTCTGTTTGTTTGAAGGTTTTGTTTTAGTTTTTTTGGGGGGGTTGTTTAGTTGTTTGGTCTTTTTACTGAAAGGCACTGAAGTTTAGCTTCTCCTATCCATCTATCAATAACCTCTCTTCCACTATCAGCAGTTTTATGGAAGGAGTAATCCACAAACACGGGCACATGCAGGATTCCTCATCTACTTCTAGAACAGAATGAGTTTTGCTCATTTAGCTGTCCCAAATTGCCAAAAGGTCTTTCATACTCCTGGTTTTCAATACTGCTGTTGAAAATACACTTGAATATTGAGGCTTAAAGCTTGCTTTGAAAATTTTACCAGGTTTTCAATTTATTTTGACAAGTAAGCTTAATTTTACTGTAGTGTAGTTTACAGTCACTCTACTTAACTTTTATCCAAAAAATGTATTTAAAAAGTACTTATTACCCAATATTAACACATGTCCATGATAAAAAGTCACTTAAATATGTGATGGTTTGGGTGTTACTTGCCCCTCCCCACTTAGGAAAATCACCTAGACTAGACTCAGCTGCTGGAAATTTTGAATGAAGCTTTATACTTACAGCTTAGCACAATATACAAGCAGGTATTTACAATCTATACAGTTAGAGACAGAAATACACAAGTTAAAGGTAATACAGAAAGCACAACAGCCCTCTCAGAAACCAGAATTCCCAGGAGGGGCTCCCAACCATCCTTCACCTTCTCCCCACCCCTCTGCCCTAGACTTTGCCTGACGTTCGGGGTAAGTTTGGATGGTCAGCCCAGGGGGTTACGAAGCAGAAGGATTAGTCAGGCAGCAAGTTAGGTTAGAGAGAGAAGTTCATACAGCCCCAGAGATAGAGAGGAACTCTGTTATCTATATTTATCTTCTTGTTCTTATCCATTTCAGCAAGCCTATGAGTGCAGCAGACATCACCACTGTTTCCTTTTCACAGCCTATAACCTAATTCTTCTCACCAAAATATCCCAGCTAGGCTCAAACTAGCACAATATATTACTGGGATATGATTTCCAATAGACTTCCTGCAAAGTTCCCAGTATAACTATTGAATGAAATGGTTGCTTAAATGTAATCTTTCCTCATTCCAGCATTTTCTTTCTCTTTACAATCTACAAGTTCAACAAGACATTAAAAATCTAGGGAAGGTTTGCTGCATCACTGTAGTTAACATTCCTTATTATCAAGCATAAGCACGATTTTGACTAGATGACCTTTAGAGGTCTCTTCCAACCCAACCCATTCTATAAATTCTGTGACATTATGGTGAGCATAAAGCTGTAAGATGAAGGATGACCCAAATCACAAGTAGCTCTGCACATGTTTTTGAAAATAACTACTATTTTTCACAACCTCGAGCTACTAGGAGAACAGAAATTCCAGAAAATAAAGTCAGTTTCACTCCAGAATAAACCCAGGATTAACCTGTTACCTATTCTAATCATCATTAGAGAAAGTATTGGGATTTAGAAATGAGAGCCTGAAGGCAGTAACAGGTCAGCATTTGTAGATTTTCTGCCTCCAGAAGTTTTGCTTTAATGCAGATTTTTAATTAGCTTACTCTAGACACAGTTCTGCCAAGAAGGCAAAGTAGCCTTCAGCAGGTGCTGTCTGAGAGCACCCAAAAGAACACTTTGTGCAGCAGACTACTTAAAGCTTATTTACTCCATGTCAAAGAATGCACTGGGTTCTATATGCTCACAAGCTCCCTGGTGTGAAGTGTGGTCTCTAGACACAAGGTGAACTAGGAGGCTCAATGGCAGTATAGAAGGGAGTCATTTGTCTTGTTTTGAAAATCAACTTTCATTTACAAATAACCCCAACACAACACCACTGCTAATAGGAGAACACCACTTCAACTTTCCAAGGAAAAACTGCAGAAGAACCTTCTACACCACGGGAAGAAAACAAAAGTCCTTGTTCAAAGGTGTTGCATAGCAGCATCGCAACTTCGGAGCATAGGATTCCAGAAAGAAGAAAGTTAAAGCAATCACTGAAAGGAACATTACAAGTGAACAGGTGTAATGCAATAGGCACAAAGATGTCTGCTCCTGTTTAGCCTTTTTCTTCCCCTGTTCTTTCTCATTATGGCTACACTAATTTCCTTGCCCAAGCTCCTTTGTCTCATCTGGGGAAAGTCGACTGGGCTACACTGGCAATTAAACTGAAGAGAGAGAAGCTAATTGCCTAATTATTAGAAATAAGGAAGTTTAAGATCTGAGGCCAAGAGGAGGCAGCTGAAAATGTCTTCCAGAGTTTATAGGAAACTAAAAATGCTCAGGCACCTGCTTTGTTAGTTTTAGCCTCATGTTTGTTTGTGATTAATATCTAAGATAGGATTGCAGGATAGTCCAGGTTTTAATAACACAAAGTTCACACAGTGTTGAAAGTACAATCATATGACTATTCCTAAACTGATTCTAGCATGTTTCACCCTCTTCTATTAGCACTTTGACATACAAATCACCTTACAGCTACTCAACTGTGTTTTGAATGTAGGAAAACTATATCCAGGCTTTTGCAGTCCTCAAAGCCTTTGAAATAAGCATACACTACCAGTGGAGCTGTCATCATCTCCAGTGTAAGCAAACCAAGCCCACATCAGTACCTTAAACTTGGTATGAAGCTTTCAGCTGAACAGCCCTGTAATAAAGCACTAATTGATACAGTAAAATACTTGCCCCATTCAATTAAATGGCCCAGTTCAATATCTAGGGTGTTTTTTTCCCTTCTTAAAACAAGAAAAGCCCATGTATTTTGGATACAAAACCTGATACTTTGGATAGAAAACCTGAGACTTTCTGCAAGAGATAAACAATCACTTAAGTCTTTTGAACTTTTTATCAAGGTAAAAAGGGATAAAAAAAGTAACTCAGAAAGTTTTTCTACTATTTTATAGAATTAACCAGGTTGGAAGAGACCTCCAAGATCATCCAGTCCAATTAACCAGACCATGGCACTAAGTGCCTCATCCAAGTTTTGCTTGAACACCTCCAGGGATGGTGACTCCACCACCTCCCTGGGCAGCCCATTCCAATGCCAATCACTCTCTCTGACAACAACTTCCTCCTAACATCCAGCCCAGACCTCCCCTGCCACAACTTGAGACTGTGTCCCCTTGTTCTGTTGCTGCTTGCCTGGCAGAGAAGACCAACCCTCACCTGGCTACAGACTCCCTTCAGGTAGTTGTAGCCAGCAATGAGGTCTGCCCTGAGCCTCCTCTTTTCCATTCTAAACACCCTCAGCCTCTCCTCACAGGGCTGTGCTCCAGGCCCCTCCCCAGCCTTGCTGCCCTTCTTTGGGCACATTCCAGTACTTCAACATCTCTCTTGAATTGAGGAGCCCAGAACTGGACACAGCACTCAAGGTGTGGCCTGAGCAGTGCTGAGTACAGTGGCAGAAGAACCTCACTCATCCTGCTGGCCACACTGTTTCTGAGCCAGGCCAGGAAGCCATTGGATCTCCTGGCCAGCTGGGCACACTTCTGGCTCATGTTCAGCTACTATCTACCAGTATCCCCAGGCACCTTTCTTACTGGCTGCTCTCCAACCACTCTGTCCCCATAAGTTGATGACTTCTGGGAAAGAAAAGAAATACACCTGGCATAACCCATCCCAATTGTGTGCCATCTCATCTACTGGGACTTATCCTGGAATTCTAGAACTACTAACTTTCAGAAGAATGGCACAGAAATGATGCACAATTTTAAGAGCTATTATTCAGATTTATTCCTCTGGCAAAGTATTCTCAAAAGAAGTATGTGAAGCTTCAAATACATGAAGCAGGCAACAGCACACGACTATGATTCAAATCACATAAAGAATATACATCCAGGAGACACAGGAAGGAAAAGTCATGCAGGTGCAACAGATGCTGATACTGGAACACCTTAGAACTTTCAAAACTAAAAAGCACTTTGTTAAAGACAGCATATTTGCACCCTTCAAACTAAGAACCAACCTGTTTCAAGAACCAATTAACAAAACCAGTTTTCAATAACATGTTAAAATGTTGAGTTTCCCGGTTGAGTTTTGAGGATTTGAGAGTTTTTAGAGGGAAATTATGGGGGTATTCATTTGGGTTTGTTTTGGTTTTGAGCTTTTTCATTGTTGTTAGGTTTTGTTCAGGGTGAGGAGGTGTGTTTGGGGTTTTTTGTTCAGTTTGGGTTTGGTTTGTTTGGGTTTTTTTTGGGGGGGTTGGTTGTTTTGTTGTGGATTATTCAAAAAGGGAGTTTTAAGATGCAGATAGTCAGCTAGAACATAACATTTATTCCAAGAGACACATCATCTTAATGAAGTAAATCAAGGAAATTTGCATTTAATTGGGAATGATCTACACTGAGCCTGACCCTCCTCTGCCAGACAGATCACCAACTCTTATTCTGAAGCCCTGCAGAATACCAAGCCAGTAGTGTTCTTTTCTAATAACCATCCTGGGTAGATCAGCAGATGAAACAGAACTTTAGATCAGTGGCAGGTCTCCCAAGTTCCCACGGTGCCACAGATTTACTAAATGGGATCAGCATGTTCTAAAAAAAAAAAAACCACATGATAATACAAGGCAAAAAAGGTTCTACAGCATCAAGCAGTGCAATGCTTTAAACCTCATAATCAAAGTGACAGTTTTCAAGTGCCATTTACAATGCCCTAATCTGGAAACATCCCAGCTAACCCATCTGATCAACTATTTCACAGATGGAAGCACTTGATGGCTAATTGGCAAGTCCATTATTCAAATAAAATAGCTATCTGCACTTCTATTCTCTATATTCCAAGTCAAGGTGTAAACATTCCTCACAAGACACAGGTCATTTGTTTCTCCTTTCCTTCCCATTTGGATATTTTCCCTTCCACTCTGCCATCAAGGATGTTAATTTAGAAACAGAGAAACAGTTTTCTTTTCTTTTTTTTTTTGCACTAGAACAGTTGTCTGCACCAACAGAGCAATGTAAATTAATACTTCCAAAAATCCATCATCAGATTATGCCAACAGCATTTTTTACAAGTGCCATTGTTTCACCCTCTCTTGTCACATCTGGATTTAGAAAAATAAACTGGACATGTCAGCATGGACCAGAACTTGTATAGCTTGGATTACTGTTCTGAAAGCCTTGGGGAGAGAGAGCTCTGCTAAAAATGCACTTAATTTTCTCACACTCTCAAATTGTAACTAGCAGGATTGCCTAATAGAGGCATATGTGAAACTGATTTCACTAGGAAACAATAGTTCAGCATACAGAATGAAGAGGAGTGTTGCTCTAAATTCCTGCCTGCTACATAAGTAGAGTGCTTTTACTTACCCCACAAAGGCTGTTAATTTGTCTGCAGCAAATGTACAATGCAAAGCAAAGTATTAAATCACTAGTGAAGTTCTGAGGTAGGCAGTATTCCAGGTGAATGGAAACACAAGATGGGAAAGAATGAACCAGGAACAAGATAACTAAAAAAAAACACAACAAGGGACAGGAAGGGAAAAAGAGGAGACCTTACAAGAGAAGGAAAATGTGAGCATTGTCAAAATCTGAACTCCCATGAACTACAAAAGGATATTTAGGAGCTAAGCATTTTGTCTGAGACATCACAAAAGGATATTTAAGAGCTAAGCATTTTGTCTGGGGCATCACAACACTGTCAAATTTTAACAGTTCCCCTATTTGTTTTTTTTAATAAGCTTGCATCACTCATGTGAATATCATGAGAGCAGAATTTCAAATGCCTACCATATGAGGCACATAAGACAATTTCTGCATGAAGTACTGTTGTAAAGGTGGTCTCATCTATGGTAGCAAGTTCAGAACTAATCACGGGTACCCTCCCATGAAAAGAACACAAAGTTAATGATCAAGTTCACTCTCAGAAAATAGTGTAGATGGCCTGTACAATGCCAAAAAATTTCAGATCCTCCTCCTCCCTCTCTTGTCCACTGGCTGTCCCATGAAGACAGTCTCTTGAACACCTAAGACTAGACTAAAATGAAAGGAAATGGCTCAAAATTTCTAAGGCATAAGTCATGGGAGGGAAAATTTACTGTTGAAATACCACTTTCAGATCACTTCCATAAAGATTTGTTTTATTAGCCATATGGAATTTAGCACCAACCACTTCTGGTCAATTCAACACTGAAGGCAAATCACTCAGCATGCTGCAGGAAGAAGTATTAAGAGAAGAACAAGAATCTACAGAAAGCAGTTTTCAAGTGTAGTGTAAGACACCAAAAGAAAAGAAAGTAGTGAAAAAAACACAAAGAGTACTTCAAACTCAAACATGTTTGAGTTTGAAAATTAAGGGAAAAGACAAAAGCAAAAAATCCTCACCAGAATATAATCAAAGGAGGTGGTTTTACAAAAGGGAAAGAGCTAAGCAATTGCTGTTGAAGCAGCAAATTCAAACCAATGAGAAATAATTCTTCAGCAGAGACCAAATAGGAACTGTGCTGACCAAGCATTTGCTGTTATATGTACAGTAAAGTAAATCAAACATGCTGTTAGCAGAATTCATATGATGCAATCCTTTAAGAAACCCCCAACTTAAAAAAAAAAGAACCCCACCACCCCAAAAACTCCAAATTCTTATGTAACTGCCTTGAAAATGCTTATCTTCGTCTGCAAGACTATACACACAGATGACCCTTAGGTTAGCAAGAATGACTCATTGCTATGTTCAACCTTAAAAGTAAAACCTCCAGAAAAAGGCAACTGCCACACAACAGTAAGAAAACCTAAAAGCTTTGTACAGTTGTCTAAAACAATGTAGTGCAAATGAATGGTAAGGAATTTGTTCACTTCCTAGCAGGAGAAAGTATGTCCATGAAATACTCGACCTCACTTCCACCTAAAAATGATCTGGTTCACTCTGGTTGATCTCTTAATTATCAATCAATCAACATTCAGAACAGAAGTGATTTCTGAAGGTCCACTGAAACACTGTATTTTAAGGATATAAAATTCTTTTTGAACAGTCTGCCTGATGATATAACACATAAGAAGGCTACAAAAGCAATTCAGCTTTCTGGCTTTTTTTTTTCTCCACAGAATCAACCAGGTTGGAAGAGACCTCCAAGATCATCCAGCACAACCTAGCACCCAGCCCTGGCCAATCAACCAGACCATGGCACTAAGTGCCTCATCCAGGCCTTCAACACCTCCAGGGATGACGACTCCGCCACCTCCCTGGGCAGCCCATTCCAATGCCAATCACTCCCTCTGACAACAACTTCCTCCTAACATCCAGCCTAGACCTCCCCCAACACAACTTGAGACTGTGTCCCCTTCTTCTGCTGCTGGTTGCCTGGCAGAAGAGACCAACCCCACCTGGCGACAGCCTCCCTTCAGGTAGTTGTAGACAGCAATGAGGTCTGCCCTGAGCCTCCTCTTCTGCAGGCTGCACACCCCCAGCTCTCTCAGTCTCTCCTCACAGGTCTGTGCTCCAGGCCCCTCAGATTTGTCGCCCTTCTCCGGCCATGTTCCAGCATCTCAATCTCACAAATACTCACCAATTCCTTTAAGAGACAATGACATATTTAAAGAAACACAGAGCAGCTTTGCAGGAGTTCAGTGAGCATCTTCTGAATGTTCTACTCTATTGTCTGCCACAATTTTCCAGCAAGCTTTAAGTTAAAGCTGAGAAATTGAGAAAGCAGCAGAGTTAACTGTTAGTTTGAAGAACAGCTTTGATATGCGTCAAGTTCAGAGAGGACTAAGAAGTGAAAGCTTAAGTGATTAGACTGCGCAGATGTTAAAAAAATGAAGAGTCATGAAGCAGGCTGGCAGCTCATGGAATAAGAGAAATAACTGCTTAAGAAAGTGAAACTAAAAATAACTGAGGGCTGTCTGAAGATTAACTAAGAGCGTGAATAGAATTTTAGCTATAAAAAGGAAAAAAATATGTACCAAAAGTTACAGCTTATTTGGCAAAACACCTAAGAGCTGCAAATCAGCTTAGAACGTTTCATTAAATGCTCCAGTATTAAACCACTCCTTTCCTACTTATACACAAACAAAAGAAGCTGTGGGCTTAGCAACTCTAATCATCCCAGAAGCAAACTCACGTGCGTGCATCATGACATCGAACACAAACAGGACTGATTTCTCCAGAACAAGAGTCTGGATTCTAAACTCAGATCAGAGACCCCAAGGCACATCTGGAAAGCAGAGAAAGGCCACCTAGTGTGGCCAGCCAAGAGTTTACCAGATCACTTTCCTTAAGGAAATAATTCTTCCTACACGATTCAGATGAAGTTCTCGAAGGCTCATCCTTCCCTTTGTCTGCAGTAGTCACCCCAAAGTAATAAGAAATGCTTGGATTTGTTTTCAAGGACTGCTGGCCACACCACTAGGCTGAGGAAAAAAGCACTAGGACTTGTTCTAGACCAGTATCACAGCATCACAGTATCATCAGGGTTGGAAGAGACCTCACAGATCATCAAGTCCAACCCTTTACCACAGAGCTCAAGGCCAGACCATGGCACCAAGTGCCACGTCCAATCCTGCCTTGAACAGCTCCAGGGACGGCGACTCCACCACCTCCCCGGGCAGCCCATTCCAGTGTCCAATGACTCTCTCAGGGAAGAACTTTCTCCTCACCTCCAGCCTAAATCTCCCCTGGCATAGCTTGAGGCTGTGTCCTCTCGTTCTGGCGCTGGCCACCTGAGAGAAGAGAGCAACCTCCTCCTGGCCACAACCACCCCTCAGGTAGTTGTAGGCAGCAATAAGGTCACCCCTGAGCCTCCTCTTCTCCAGGCTAACCAACCCCAGCTTCCTCAGCCTCTCCTCGTAGGGCTGTGCTCAAGGCTTCTCCCCAGCCTCGTCGCCCTTCTCTGGACATGCTCCAGCATCTCAATGTCCCTCCTAAACTGGGGGGCCCAGAACTGAACACAGTACTCAAGGTGTGGTCTAACCAGTGCAGAAAGCCATACTATGTGTGTATGTCTCCCACAGGAACAGGACAGCTGCCAGGGAGGCTCTTTTGCTGCAACTACAATTACAGAAGTGAGAAAAGCGAGAGCAAAAGAACAAAAGACACAGTAAAACACATATATGTGGCTACAACTACCTGCAAGTGCTAAATTTAACTCAATTACATCTCAAAATTCACATATATTTCAGTATCTTACAATGCCCATCACAATGTGATCCAAGGACTAGGACATTCAATTGATAAAGAAGCAAGTGGATATGCTTGGCCAGTCTTCATGTTCTGAAAAATCTGTATTATTTGCAATGCAAATCTTTTATTAATCTCTTCTTTCTGTTTCCAGTGCTTTCCAATCCAAACTTGAAAATACTCAAACACAAAACTAAAGGTTTATGAACGTTCTGTCAACTCCATGCCAACACAAGAGTTCATACTGACAAAAACACACCAAAAAAACCAAGCCAACCAACCAAAAAAAACCCCAAACCAATCGACTCAGGCTGCAGCAATGATTTGCACACACTTCTGAGCCATTTCTCGAGTAGAGATTACTACTATGAACTCTGTTGATACTAGTTTAAAAGATAATGAAAGGAATATTCCAGAACTGATTAATGTTAAAGAGATGTTATTGACAAGCCACATACTAACCTGTCCCAGCCCAGGCACACCTCCTCCAAGTCGCAGAAGTCTATCCATATTTCTAGAAAAACAGAAACAAAGGAAAAATATTCCCAAGCTCTGAAGTATTTACTAAATTGCTATCTATGTAATTCACCTTTAGTCACTCAGTATGTCAAAAATATTGGTGGTAATTACAACACAACATCAGACTTCCTGTTAATTAACACCACATATTAATTCAAGAAGCTGTCTTCCATGCTAATTAACAGACCTTGTTTTATTGCTTTGGTTTTGGGTTATCCCCACTTCTGAAGACGAGCACTCTTGTCAAACTTTCCCAAACTTTTCCATCATTCAGTTAATTGGGGGAATTTTGGTGCTCAAGAACAGCACCTACATCCACAAAGTGACTAAAACTTATCAGATATACAATCAAGTTTACTCCAATTTGTTCAGAAAGCATAAATAAAAAAAAAGTGGAAGTAGGGATTTTAGCATCCTCATTAGTAAGTTCTGCGCTAATTAACTTACAGCTTGTCAGTTATCATCAAAACTGCACGTGAAAGACACTGAGCAGATTACAGAGCTCTGAATTAGCATCAAAAGCTTTTTTTAATGAACTCATTATACTAAAAGAAATACTGTAAAGTAAACATTTAATGTGTATATAGTTAGGAGACTAGTGACAATACAGGCATTTAATACATGCACCATTGCTTTAGCACAATGCAAATCAAGCTGACTAACTTTTTTTTTCATGCAACTAATTTATTCCAATCAATGCAACTAACTCATTGCTCCATAAATAACAAGCTGCAAGATGTCCAGCTGAAAAAAAGAGATTACACTGGTATTTCTCTGGGTTTATTCACTTTCTACTGTTGAAAAGCAATCTAATATTAAACTGGGGATATCTAAGTAAGGGCTCTGCCCAGATGTGCCTTTACCTTGCTTGCTTAGCTTATTCAACTTCTTAGCTTTATATAACAGAATAAAGTAATAAGCAAAACTTACTGAATATGACTTATTAGATAGCTGCTTTCAGCTTATCAAGCCAGTTCCAAGAAACTATAGAAATGAGTAAATTTTACTGGCTTATTTTACTGTGAAATAGAAGATACAAAAAAAAAGTAGCAGAAACTACAATCTTAACTGCAGAAGCTTTAATACAACACAATAAAAGGTGTTCAGGTACAAAAGTAATTGAGAAGAGCAATTTGCCAAACACATTCATCCTCCTAACTGATGTCACACGACACATAAGTAAATGATATAAACAAATTCAGACTGCATTAACAGTACTAACTCAAGAAACTTCTTGTTAAATTAATTATGCAAAGCATCTTTGAACTTATTCTGGAAAAAATAATGTGATTCATATGTTAAAATATGTTGAAGGTGAATGTCATCTATTTTTTTTATTAAATTTGGTATTTTTACTAACGACAGTAACATGTTTAACTTCAGTTGAGACTAATATTTTAAGCTTCTTGTTAGCAAAAAAAGAGGCAGCATCTGAACAGACTACTAGACAAAATTTTCTAAGTCCTACTTAATTGTGTATGGAATTTCACCCATTGTAAACAACAATAGCTAAGACATATGGACAAATAGTACTATTTGCCAAGTTCACTTTCTTAGCTTAAAGCACTAGCAAGCTATTAATTTACTTTCATTCACTCCCTTGATGTTGCAGAACATGCAAACCTAATAACTGCAGCCTCAACTAACAATACCTACTTTCTTAAACCTATTCTGGCACTGTATGAATGAAAAAGGAGTTTATTTAAGGGTCAATGGTTATGCTTTTCAGTCACTGAAATCAAGCTATTATGAGCAGCAAGCTGCACATTAAGTGTACATATTTTTCCATCAAGAACTACAACAAATTACAAATCAAGTTGTAGGTTTTCCATGGAAAGGTTAAGTTGCTGTTTAAAGCTATTATGTAAGCACATGGTAAATGGCTTCAACACAACAGTCAGGAGTACAAATTAACACCAATAAGGTTTCATTTTACCCCTCTATGGTAGATACTCCTCCATTTAAACCCACAGTGATTCATCTTTCATGACACTAACAAGGAATGAAAAGTAGCTGAGAAGTAGGTTTAAACTACTCAAATTATTTTAAGCAACCACAGTTGCACATTTAATCTTGGAGGTCTCTTCCAATGTGGTTGATTCTATACAACTGGTAACACTAAAACTGGCCTTTCCTACAACTAATGTACCTTCATAAACTGATGAAGTGCATTACCTATGTACACTTAAGGCATAATACTGAGTTAAAAAAACAACTTACACCTATTTACATCTCACTTTAGTACATGAAAAACAATAGTTGTTTCTAGCTCATGAATATTCACATAATTTATTCAGTACCTCATTTATAAAAAAATATTCTGATGGATATTAAAGTTAGATTGAACTACAGTTACACAAACTCATTTATCACCACAGATTTCCAGGTTTTGGTACACTAAAATCTCATTTTCTTATGGAACTGGAGAGATGTAACATTTCCCACCTAATTATCACAGACCCACCACTAAACTGAAGATGTTCATAATCTTAGGACAGTAGCCCAGAGAAAATCTCCACAAACCAGTCCTAGAGGTACTGGAAATTATTTCACTAGCTCTGCAGCTTGACTAATACTTTACTTTCTGCTTGGTACATGAAGCTGGTTTAGGTTATAACATATTTAGACCAAATCATACTTTTGTTTGCTCAGTATAAACGTCTGAAGGTTATTGATATAAATTAAAACCCATATTAATTTTGTGTTAATCCATGGTGCTCAAATATTACTTCAGCCATAAATTCAATTTATTAAATAATGCTTTTGTAAACTTTAAATTAGCTTCAGAAAGTTGTCCATAATTAAGCTAACTTTGGAACTTAGAAACAAAGCAAACAAACATTTCTAACCTGGTGCTCTGCAAGAGGTGATCACAGAACAAATTCAGCAGCAGCTCCCACTTTTGGACTGTGAAGATGATGCTCGTAGGTCTGTTTCCTATAGAACAAAATAGAAAGGAGGGGAAGGACAGAAAACTAGTGAAATCTAGAAACAACAGCACATATAAAAAGAAATGTTACACTGAAGAATAACCCAAAGAATGCTTTTACTTTTTTTGCTTGTACCATACAACACTTGGAAGCTGTTCATGCTGTGCCTTGCCCAGGTACTCATAACACCAAGCAAGATCTCTCAAAATTACACAGAGAAGTATTTTAATAACCCCAGTAAGCAATTTAAAGCTTTATAATAATTCAAAAGGCTGCAAGAGACTTAAACTATGGCCTTTTATTACTATTTTACACTTTTCTTTAGCCAAGAAGACCTAAGCACCAAGAGGAAGAGCAGCCTACAGGCATGGTCAATTTTTGGTTTTACTTCAAACCCAATTACTTTGCCTGGATAAGTCACAAAGGCCTTCAGGTTTGCCTGAATTTAGGTTTAAAGAATGCTTCACATTCAGTTCAGGAGTTAAGAGTTGTGTTATCCTCCTCCCTGAGAACACTGCCCAATTGCATCCAGTCAATCACTTGTAGTGCAGTGTTTCAGAACAGATCTGTGAAATGATCTGTGGCCACGATTTGATAGACAAATTTTCAATGTCAATGTTAACATAAGGAGCAGTGGAGAAGCTGCTGTTGCTTACCAACTCGATGCTGCTCTCTCAGTACTGCCAGGATAGCCATTTGTGCAGCCTTGTCATAAACTGATAGGCTAACAAAAGCTTTCATTTTAACCCTGTTCACTTCTGTGAAAGGATTCACACTGCATCCCAAAAACAGTTGTCTTGGCAGAAGAGATAAAGAGGTCTTGGAGGAACTGACTGCCCCTAATGCTGATCCAGATTCTAGAAGACAATTATGTCAAATCACTCTTTAAGCTAAAGCTAGCTGCTTTTTTTTAGTAACAAGGTAACTTAACAGAAACTGTAACCAACTGCATCTCAAAGAACACAGTAGCAAAGGAAGACACATTAATCTTCCTGGAAAGTTAAGAGGAAAGAATGAATTGAAGCTTCTTGGCTGATAAGCTGAGGTGGAATTCCACTAACAAGTCAGAAGTTGCTACTGCTGACAGCATTGCCAAAGGGGAAGATCCAGGAGACACGAGCTAAGACCATATCACCTGGCAGCTATATTAGCACAGATTGCAATAGAACTGCAACCAATTCATAACCAGGCTTCAGAGCTGCAACCTAATTCACTTCTGTCTGCCCAGGGGTCTTGCATTCCCTTCCCCACTTCCCACAAGGATATAAACTGATCTCTCTGAGCTCGGTTTGTTCACTGGGGAAAGCACACAACATGGTAACCCGTAGTTCAGTATTTTTCCTCCCTCCACTGCTAGGCCAGCTTTAATTACACACTCATCTGTTGTTTTTCACACACACACATATACTTACAGACACACATAAAACCACAACAAAAGCAAACCAGTTCCCTTCTGTTGGTAAGGAAGAGTTATCAGTTTTGTTTGAAGTGAAACTTTGAAGAAGTGAGTAGACATATCAAATAAGTTTCATACCTGAAAACTGCAGGACATTTACCTTCAGAGTAAACCTGCATTATGGTGCACAGCAGGATTTGCACAACATGCACTGACTGAGATCAGTGTGGTCATTGATGGCATTTAAAACAAACCAGCAAACAAATTTAAGCAGCTCTGCTGCTTTTGTATGTGTGATGGAAACACCTCAGCTAAAAAAAAACCAAACCCTTCATCATATGACAGTATATAAAAGCCCAAAATCTCCATTCTTGCAGTTTTCTTTTAACTGTTGTGGCTTCAACAGGGAAAAGTCTGTGGTTATCAATAACACAGTAGAAGCATGCACAGAGCATGTCAAAACTGATGTGAAACTTTTTTAAAACTCATGTTTAATATTTGCTCATAGTACTGCTGTTAGGGATCCATAATAATTAGCAAGTGTTGTCCATTAGGAGAGGTCTGTTTCACCATTCAGTTATTGGTTACTACTTTCAAGACACTTAAATGTTGACTTAAACGCTTTTAATAATGAAAACATTTTCACTTGGGTAACACAAGAATGAAATTATATAAGTGCTTTACACACAAATATATAGAGATATCAATCAAAAGCTATTGTCTTTATACTTGACATGTTTCAGCATGTATTCTGAAACCAACTTGAAACACAACCTTAAATTACTGTATCTCTTTGAGTGAGACAAGTTTCACACTACAGTGCACTATTTTTATCTAGCATTAACACTCCATGATGCAATCCTTCAAAAAAAAAAGAGGATTCTCCTGGACTGATAACTTGCATTAGTTAAAAAAACAAACAAATAAAAAACCCCAAGCAAAACACCTCCACCACAAATAAACAAAACCCTAACAAAACATGCATGGAAGAGGCAACGCTGGCTACTCAACAGCCCTATTAGAAGAGAAACTATCAGGCTAGACTCTGGTGACATCAATTTACTCCACAATCTACTCCCAGTGATTTCATGCAAATCATTTCATCTTTTGGAACTCAGTTTCTCCACCTGAGAGTACAAATGAAGCTTTGTGGAAGCACTTCCACATCTCCTGTCGAAAAGATCCACATGGCAGATGGATCAGTAATTTTACCATTAGCAATTAAAACAGTGGTTTAAGCTGTAACTATGACAATTTCAGCTGGGATAACAAACAGCTCCAAAAGTAAGGAGCTGAGGAAGTAGTTGAGGAATTTGACTTTGCTAAGAAATATAATTTCAACAGCAAAAGAACAAAAACTCACTGCAGGTAAAGTCACCAACCTGAATGAGAGACAACTGAAACAGAACAGAGAGGTCACATGTGGCAAGACAGGAAAAGAAGGGTGAGATGTGTGTGTAAGTCTGTCAATATATCTTCCTGTATGCTTTGTATGAAACAAGGAGAAAAAAATACCATCAGCTCTCCATAACCTGGTCATTAAAGCTAAGGATGCCACCAATGAATGTGGTCTTAATAGTGCAAGATCAGAGCTACATGACAATTTTGCATCCATAATGCATTCAGGTCTGTAAACCTGAACCACATCGACCTCAATTTCAATAGACCTGGGCTGGACTAGGTGTGCATGTCAGTCTCTCAGACTCTGCTTTCTGATTTCCAGAAACACAGCAAACCTGATTTTACTACATTCAATACTGAGCTGGAGCTACTGAAGTAACTCAGACCCAAGGAGACTACTCTAAAGCTACTTAAGTATATCCAAATCAAACTTACAAGTAACAGAAGGTTCATTAAGAAATTATATCAGTAGAGAAACCCACCAGATACATTTAAATTTTATGTTGTATATGAAGTATTGAGCTTCTCTGGAGCCTGCAGAAGCAGGGGTATGCACCA
This sequence comes from Pogoniulus pusillus, assembly GCF_015220805.1. NCBI lineage: Eukaryota > Metazoa > Chordata > Aves > Piciformes > Lybiidae > Pogoniulus > Pogoniulus pusillus. The sequence goes on from NC_087265.1 coordinate 47,362,603, forward strand.
AACCGTTGTGGAACTGTCCCTGCCACCAACTCCACACTAATTTTCTATTATTCAAGGTATTGTAGCTACCTGTCCTTCTTCATCACACCAGATGTTAGGAGACAATTGTAGCTACTATTAGTACACACTCCACAAGATCAGTCAAGATTCAATAATTTCCAAAAAGGTTTATGAAATATTTTTTTTTCATTTGGTATTATTTAACTTTGAAGCTTGCTTAATGATAGATACCAACTCAATACCCTTGACGTGGCCTGTTATAACATGCTGACAAAATGCAAATTTCTCATTAAGCTCTATGCAAAACTTAGTTCCTCAAAGTCACATCAAAGTGATTGAGAAGCAATTAATTTGCAAGCCAATTTCTGGATTTACTCACAGATTTTTTTTTCCCTTTTTCTGCAACATAACCTCACAAACAATGCTCTTCACAGCGGAGTTTTCTTCCAAGTATACTCTCTCTATCTGAAGTACACAGCTTGTGCAATTTGACTTACAAGGGGTGAAAGCTTCAACATGAATCTGTACCTTTCCAGCTATATACAGCCTTCAGATCATTTTTCATGTCTCTTTTCATGTCTCAATCCTTCCTGGCTTTTTGTTTCTGGTGTACTGGAAGTGAGCACAACTTTTAAGAGATGTCATCAGCACACACTGAGACTCACCAACTGTTTCCAAGTATCCCACTGTATCACATAGATTCCTTCTGAAAACGATACTTAAGTCTGCTGTATGAACAGGAACAGCGCTGCTAATTTTCATTATCGTTCCTTTAATTCTGTTTCATCTTTCCTGACACGGATTAAAGGTTTCTTGTTCACGCCCCCCGGCCAGCGCTTTGTCTTGTCTTCCCCCTCCCTCCATAACTCGAACTGAACTCTCTGGAGCGTTTTCCTCCAGAAGCAGTAGCGCTTCAAACCAAGCCCCTCTGATGGGACTCAGTCTGCTGCTGCTCGCAGAGTAAACCAGCAAAACAGACTGCGACATGTGGGGTCCCGAGACCCCGTCCGAGGCTGCAGCCCTGGCACTACCGAGGCGAAACGTGAGGGCTCCTCTCGGCCGGCAAGAGGCTTGCCAGCGGCCGGGCCCGCGAAGGGCCAAGGCTCCTGCGGCCCGCTCCGCGGCTCTCCCTGCCTCACTCTCCGGCTCTCGGTCGCCTCGCTCCGCCTGTTTACATCTACGCTGCCGATGCAAGCAGCACAACTGTGGGCAGGCACCGTCGACCCCACAGGGCCCAGCATTTTCCTGGTCCTGGACCGTACCCCACGAGGAGAAAACCTACTCCTAGGCCTACGAGACCTGCTCCGTGTTCCCTCCCGGTGAAGGCACAGCGCCGCTCCCGCCCCGCCCCCCCCCCAGCCACCTCCCTGCCGGAGGATCGGGCACGATCCCTGCGGGCCGCTCCTCCCGTCGCTGCCACTCAGAGGCCGCCCCACGCCGCGGGGAAGCCCCGCGGGCAGCAGAGAGGGCCCCATGGGCTGCGCCGAGCCCCCAGGGCTCCCTGTGACGAGCCTGCCCTCGACGCTGGGCCCTCACCTAGGCGCAGCCCCCTGGCCGGTCCCGCCGCGTAGGCCCGGGCCGCCGTGAATCAGCCGGATTTCATTCAAACCGAATCCGCCCAGGCCTCCGCAAGCGTTTCCTGGTTCGGAGGGCAGCGCGGAGGCTTCCGCTGCCGCAGCCCGGGAGGGAGGGGCTGGGCGCCATGACAACGCGGCCGCCCGCCGGCGCTCGGCCCGCTCAAACCCGCGTCTGTCCCGGCGGTGGCGGCTGTTGCAGTCAGCGACCTTCCTCTGGGAGCTAGAGGAAGGAACCAGGCTTCTCCCGGGTGTCTTAGGGGCGCGTAGGACGCAGTTAGCGAGGCTCAGGGACGTCTCGTCTAGAGGGCGAATTGTTGCGGCCTAGGCCTGAAGCTACGAAGAGCCTGGCGGCAATAGTAAAAAGGGGCTTGAGGAGACTGTGAGGCCGTGGGTTGAGGTCAGCGGTTTCATCGGGTCGTAGAATCAGTCAGAGTTGGAAGGGACCACAAGGATCTTCTAGTTCCAACGCCTCTGCTATGGCCAGGGACACCTTATGCTAGATCAGGTTGTCCAGAGCCTCATCCAGCCTGGCTTTAAACACCTCCAGGGATAAGGCTTCCACTACCTCCCTGGGCAGCCCGTTCCAGGGTCTCACCATACTCATGCTGAAGAACTTCTTCCTAACATCCAGTCTGACCCTACCCATTTCTTCAGTGGACTGTGCACTAACAAATTCAGAACTGTCACAGTTAATTGGAGCCTTTGGGAGCAAAGATCTGTAGAGGAAGTCAGTCTCTGAGTAACTGAGTGGAAAGTGGCACATGCTGAACCAAAGCACTTACACTGCTTTGCTGCAAAGAGCTGTGGGTTAACTGTTTATAGCTCTGAGTCAAACGGTATCCAGATGGCACCTGTGCTCAAATAACTGGATGATGGGATGGCAGAAGAACCAAGGAGTGTGTCATGAAATCAGTAAAAGAATGGTTACTGTAATACAAACAGTACCAAATGCACTCCTCTGGAAATCAGTATTGCAGAAAACAGGAGGATTTAGAGAAGAGGTGTAAGAATGGTCATATATATATATAAATAATGAAGCAGAAATGGGAAAGAGTGAGAATTTCTGCTATACAACAAGACAACTATGAGAGAATACCATAAAAGCATGCATGCTGGTGAATGATGCAGAGAAGAAAATTGGAATTTCTGTTACGTTAATACAGGACCAAAGACTCTTTTGTAAGTTAAATGAGGAAAATACAACTGTTGCCAGGTTAGAGCTGGGCCTACCACTAATAAGTGACAGATTCTCTCTGTTAACCCCTTTCCAGATGTGAAGGGCAAGGGAATAAGGGAAAGAGACTTAATTACTGGAAAACTAACTCCTTTAAAGAAAATAATAACAACAAAGGGGGATAGACATGAATATACACATGGATAAATACAAAACCAGTATGGAAACCAACAGCCATGATGGCAATTATGTCACTATCACCACTGATGCTGTGAGCAGGCAGTGGGGAAGTCCCAGACTGGAGTCAGCAGCAGACAGGAACCCTCAGGAGCTGGATTCTGGAACTACATTTGGGAACAAAGTTCTCCTTGAATGCCAGCCATTCAAGTAGAGGGCTTGACCCTTGTGATTCCTGATCCTTATGCTGGATATGACATGCATGCAGTGAATCACCTAGTCTGCTGGTTTAGTGTCACCCGAACTCCTCATCACAGGTATGGCCTTTTACTTTGTACCCTCTAGCATTTAGCAAGATTTATCAGTGACCTTGGTCTGCATACCAGTCTTTGGTACTAACTAGAAACACTGAATACAATCTGGAAGCAGACACTGTCTGCAAAGACATGCCATTAATTTCCAAAAGTGCAGTTACTTGCAAGAGATTTAGCTGAAAAATAAGCTAATTGGACAGAATGAGTTCTGCTCTAATTCAAACCAGGACAACAAGGCTGGTAAATACTTTTCCAGAAAATATGTGAATGTAGAATCATAGAGTAGTTTGGGTTGGAAGGGACCTTAGTGACAATCTAGCTCAAATTCTCCCTGCCATGGTTGGAGAGACCTCTTGCTAGACCATGTTATTCCAAGTCCCATCCGACCTGGTTTTGAACACTTTCAGGGCTGGAGCCTGCACAGCTTCTCTGGACACCATGTTCAGTGCCTCACAACCCTCATGGTGAAGAATTTATTTCTAATGTCTAACCTAAATCTAGCTTCTTGCAGTTCAAAGCCTTTACCTCTCATCCTATAACTACATACCTTTGTAAAAAGTCCTCTAGTTATCCTGCAGGCCCACTTCAATCACTATAAGGCTGATATAAAGTCTCCACAAAGCCTTCTCCAGGCTGAACAATCCTAACTCTTTCAGCTTGTCTTCATAGGAGAGGTGCTTCAGCTCTTTGATAATTTTTGTGGCCCTCCTCTGGACCCACTCTAACACTTCCATGTCCTTCTTGTGTTGGGAGCTTCATGGAACAAAATTACTTGAGAACAAATGCCAAAGCAATGCCAAAACTATGGTTTTTTTTAAAGAGTTTCATTTATATCTAATTACTGAAATATTAAAAAAAAAAAAAAAGGATTGGACAAGTTCAAGGGCCTATAAAAACTATTAGTATTGCATAAAAACTTTCCATCATGAGTAACCAAGAAGAGGTTTGTTTTTGAAAGCTCCTTTAAGGATGGAGAATGTAGCATTAGAAGATGGTAGACATTTTCTGCTCACAGGCAACTATGTGGAAGCAGGTGAAAAGGTACTATGTTCTAGTATCTTTATTATATTATTTATATATATATTTATTGATTATATTATTATACTGAGATAACTTTGGCAGATATTTCATGACTCTCTAGAGAACTCAAAAGTCTGCACTTTTTAAACCACATGTAAATTAAGTTAAAAAAAAAGTTAATTACCATTTTATCTGCTGCTCTGCTTATTAAGAGGCAGTCTTATTGAAAAACCTTATTCCTCTTAGGAGGAAATTCTTTATTAGGAGGAAGTTCTTTACAGAGAGAGTGATTGGCATTGGAATGGGCTGCCCAGGGAGGTGGTGGAGTCACCATCCCTGGAGGTGTTCAGGAAAAGCCTGGGTGAGGCACTTAGTGTCTAGTTGATTGGATAGAGCTGGGTGCTAGGTTGGACTGGCTGAGCTTGGAGGTCTCTTCCAACCTGGTTGATTCTATGATTCTATGATTCCTATCATCATGCCTTCCCTTTTCAAATTTCTTAGGCTACCACAAGAATTAAAATTTCCAGAAGATTCTTAAAAAACTAAAACTTAAAATGTCATGAATATTGTGGGCCTTCATATTACTTCTTCATATTACTAATGCAAAACCTCTTAATGCAGTTTATTGCTGCCCCTGCAGCTGAATGTTTGTCTTCTACAAAAGAAATCTTGCACCCTGCAAGATTCTTTCCTGGTTTAACCTGTCAAAGCTTAGCTCCTACAGTCTTGAGACTGTACTTGGATACTTTTGCATGCTTGATGTTCTCAAAAGTCATTCAAATAATTCTGTGGTAGAAGGCTTGTTCTTTTTTCCCCTTTATTCAGCAAATTGAAATGCATTACAGATTTTCTGATTTTCCTGATTTGTACAGTATTTTCCAAAGCGAATCTTTTATTCCTCCATGTTCACCAGAATTCTGACACCCTAATGAGAAATACTCATCATATTTTGATTCTCACTCAGCAGCTGTGTGTCTTTAATAAAAAGTGAGCATTTCTCTGGGTTAATGTGTATAATAAGGAAAAGGAGCATAGATCTTTGTAATTTACCTGTACCTGCTCACTTTAATGAGCTTTGTCATTTCAAACTGTGATGATTTGGCCCTTCTCCTTTGAAACACAAAGTGAAACAGACTTTCATTGTTATTCCTAGTTACATTTGAAGTCATAGTATTGACTTTTAAAAATATATACATTTATTGAAATTTTATAAATAAATATAGTTACAGAAGAAAAAAAAAGAGAAAATAGGAGAAATATTTACATTAGAAAGTATAGTGAATTAATTGGATATATAAAGCAATATCATAGCTGGTACTTATGACAGATGGTATTTTATATTTTGATATAAAAAAGATATAGTCTTAATCGTATATGTCAAAGAAAAGAGACCATATGTTGTTAAACACTTCCAAATTGTCATTTAATCTGAGGGGCACTCTCTTCCTTGGTACTGGATTTCTCATTGTTGTGGTCTAACCAGTGCTAATCCATAGATTTTTATTTATTGTCTTGCTGTGCTACAGTGCAGAATGAAAGTGTTTGAGATTTGTTCCTTTTTTAATTACCTGGATAGCTGTCATGATTGATAAAAGCTTCTTTTGATTTGACTTAAATTATTCCAGTTTCTCCCATACTAACCTGCCCTCACTTGTAGAAAATTATCAATGGGGATCAGATTTGCTGGGAGTTCACACTTTTTTTTTTCCTAATTCAAGCTGGTTTATCTGGTACACAATTTTCAACCAAGTCTGTGTTTGGATTAAAGCCACAATGTTTCTGGAGCTCTGTAATTAATGAGCTTAATTTTACAGAGCTGAGTGATGAAATGAAAGAGTTGTATGTGGAATGTGAGGAATTGCCTGCGAGATTTGCCACAGTTTTTCTCACAAGTCGTATATAAAAATTAACACAATTTTGTTTGCATTAGGATAGGAAGAATTATCCATGCCTTTGTTACAATATTAAAAAAACAAACCAGAAACAAACCCAAAAATCAAACACACACCAAAAAAACACCTCCTCAGACCACAAAAAGAAAAGCCAACAGAAGATGCAGATTTGGAAAAGCCAGGATTAGAATACACAATGCACTGTGGGTTGGACAAAACATTGGAATTGGGGACAATTATATTATCTGTGTTAAAGCATGTAGAGCATAGGGATTGAATAAACATGGGGAGTACAAGAGCTGCTGTCATCCATGTCAGAGATTAATAGAGGCTGAAGCAGCACACTTGATTTTTGTGGTTTATTTTAACTATGTAGTCAAACACAGGGAAAAAGTAGTAAAAGAACAGTAGTTTCTAAAACTGAAGCCTTTTGCCCTGAGAGTGGACTGGAGCTCTGTCTTGGCAAACCTGTATATGAGAAAATGGTTTCTTCTGTTATACTTGGCAAGCACTCAAAACAGTTAGAAGTGCTTATTATGACCTCTGTGACATTCCCAACAGCTTGTAAAATGCCTGATCAACTCTATGCTGTATGCAGACTAATAACAGGTCTTGTCACAGACTGAATACAATTTTTAAAGATTAGTTAAAGATAGTATGTGAGAGTGAGATTGCTGGTTTTTTTAGTTTTCTCAACAGTTCTACAATCAACTGCAGAAAGCTGTTAGAGGTTTTAAAGAGGCTTCATTAATCATGAAACATATGATTAGTGAAAACCTGCAAACAAAACTATTTTCATCTCTTCCAGAATATAAACCTGCCCATTAAAGTATGGCAAGTATAAACTCAGATTATTTTGAGTGAGAATGATAATAATATATTTAGATATAATCTTATCCTGGTCTAAAAGACAAAGAGTGGTAAGAAAGTAAGCATTCTCTCCCTACACTGAGCCATAGTACCTACACACACAGAATTGAAGTCAAAAGATCTTGCTTATATTGAAAGTCTCAGTACTTGCTAGGCAATACAAGTTTCATATACAGTCCTAAAGGAAACTAGACTTTTGACTTTCTGTATATTTCAAGGTCACACCTTAAGTGCTGTGTCCAGTTCTGGGCTCCTCAATTCAAGAGAGATGTTGAGATACTGGAGTGCATCCAGAGAAGGGAGACGAAGCTGGTGAGGGGCCTGGAACACAGCCCTGTGAGGAGAGGCTGAGGGAGCTGGGGATGTTTAAGCTGGAGAAGAGGAGGCTCAGGGGTGACCTCGTTGCTGTCTACACCTGAAGGACAGATGTAGCCAGGTGGGGTTGGTCTCTTCTGCCAGGCAACCAGCAACAGAACAAGGGGACACAGTCTCAAGTTGTGCTGGGGAAGGTCTAGGCTGGATGTTAGGAGGAAGTTGTTGTCAGAGAGAGTGATTGGCATTGGAATGGGCTGCCCAGGGAGGTGGTAGAGTCACCATCCCTGGAGGTGTTGAAGCAAAGCCTGTCTGAGGCACTTAGTGCCATGGTCTATTTGATTGGCTAGGGCTGGGTGTTAGGTTGGACTGTATGATCTTGGAAGTCTCTTCCAACCTGCTTGATTCTGTGATTGTATGGTGGCTGAGCTGTGAGAACTATCTACAAACCATCTGGAGAAGAAAAGGCCAAGACAAAAAAATCAGTCTTGCTGGAAATGCTTGTGTTGAGAGTGTCTATGGAAAAAATTTATGAGGAAACAGAGAAGTGGGTTTGTGTCCCTGGCAATTGCAAAGGTGCTACTCTGTGAGAGACAGATAATTTAAATAACTGTGCAGAAGGCTATAAATTGAAGATTGTAAATTAAGAAAAAGGTGGTATGTAAAGTGGACATACTGTATTTTTTTATGGATTGCTGTGGGATGGAACAGAATTCCCCTTCATTGTTTTGCCTTTTTTTTTCCCCCTTTATTCAGTGGGAGTTTTTTCCCGTTGTTTGTGACACAGTAAAAATAAATCTTCCACTTTTTTTAGTACTTCAGAGATCTATGTTGTTGGACTGAAATATTCCTTTGCCAGAGTGCTGTGTAACTGGTATAATGCTTTTCACCAATGCCAGGTAGTGAGAACCAAGAAATAAAACCACTTTCGATATCTCTGTAGCTCTGTCTGTGTTAGGAAGTAGTGTGGACTACTACTACTAGGAATTCATCTGCACAACTAAACAGGCAACAACATTGTATTTCTTCTAGCTTCTTTAATCTTTGGTTAGCTCTGAGTCTCATTTGTATCTGAAGTGTACTGTGTGTTCCCAGTCTGCAGTTTTTCATATTAAAGAATCAAGTTCCAATGCTCATAGACATCTTCGTGGGGCAAACCAAAACACCACAGTGTCCCACAACACTATCTTTCTTTAAAAACATACCTTGGATCCACACATAATATTTATGTAGATGCGAGATATATGCAGGTTGGTTTTTGGTGCTGTTGGTTTTGGAGTTTTTTGTTGGTTTGGTTTGTGTATGTGTGGCAAGAATTAACCACAGTATGAAAGAAAACATGGCAGAAAGATGGAGAAGAGTGAAAGAAGGTGAAGTCTTCCACATTGCTACACATGGCATGCCCATAGCACTGGGTATATACAATATGTTCTATGGAGAGCCTGAGGGACCTGTAAACTGCTAGATAAAACCCATTCAGTGAATATTTTGATCCTCACAAGAATGTCACTTGGGAAAGGCACATTTTTTACAAGAAACCAGCTGCCAGATGAGACCATTGACCATTGTTAAGATCTTTAAAATAAAGCCAAGTAATGTGAATTGAAGCAGTTAACAGATGGATGAATTACTTGTGATATAAGTGATAACCAAGTCAAAGCAAGGTGAGAAAAGGACTTGACATTGCAAAGAACAGCGGATATTTGCAGGGCTAGTAAAGACTGCTTCCCAAATAAAAGTGTTAGCTAGTGGTGAAAGAACTGGAGTGTATCTAATTAAACATGCATACCAAAGCATAAAGAGAGAATACAAGAGTAAACAAATGGCAGAGACCAGACTTGTTTTCAATAGATGTAAAATCAATCACAACATGGTGAACGGGTCCCACACAAGAGGTTCAGTGTCCTGTATACAATGAAAGCAGCCATTTTGCAGAAAAGAGATTGCTTTCAACTCACCACCAAGGGAAGCTAAAGAAAAGCTATATGCTCCTGTACTGCTGGAGGACATAACGATGGGAACATCAGTGAAAGTAATTACAATGATTTATCAAAGGGATGTCAGGAATGATACTATTCCATAAAAGCCAATTTTCTGCTCAGCCAGGATTTTTTTTTCCTTTGAAATTGCCTTACAGACAGGGATGCAATTTGTAGGTTCTGGAAATACTCTGATGACGTGTACTAATGAAGAATTGCTACAGTGCTGCATTCCACAGCACTCTTCTGTAAATGAGCTAAATCTGTAGAGATTACATTACTCTAATAATCCTAGTGATATAGGAGATAGTAAGAAACTTGCAGTCTTGGTGCCTCTGCAGAGCAAGGTTCTGTTCATCAGTTCTGATTTACACTGCTACTTAGGAGGTGGAAGAGTTGTACCATCTATTGAAATAGAAGCTGCAGCTAAATACAAAATACTGCAACTAACTTACACATGAAATATGTAACTTTGAGATAGTTTTCAGAACTATTGATCAGATCATGTTGACTCTAGGATGGTTTCAGTTCTTGCAGTTCACAAGATAAACCTCATGGTATGTTTCCCTTTTGTTGACCTGACTCCTCCATGTCCTTTGCAGAACTTTCTGCTATGCTTGTAAACATTAAAGCATGCTGCATCCTTATTGTATCTGGACATTTTCTAATGTAATACAAATTGTAAACAGCTAGATAGATAGATACTTCTCTGTTGGTTTAGAAAACAGCTCTTTTATTGATTAAATGTATATAAACATATGATGAAACATATTAAATGTGTGATCAGGTTACCCACTTGGTGACTGTGGGGCAGGCTGTGAGTGTAGTCTACCTGGACTTCAGCAAAGCCTTTCACACCGTCTGCTACAACAAGCTCCTGGCAAAGCTGGCAGCTCAGGGCTTGGACAGATTCATACTCTGAAATGGGTCAAGAACTGGCTGGAGGGCCAGGCCCAGAGAGTGGTGGTGAATGATGCCACATCCAGTTGACAGCTGTCACTAGTGGTGTCCCCCAGGAATCAGTGCTGGGCACAGTCCTGTTCAATATATTTACTGATGATCTGGACCAGAGGATTGAGTCCAGCATCAGTAAATTTGCAGATGATACCAATGTAGGAGCCAGTGTGCATCTGTTGGAGGGTAGGAGAGCCCTGCAGAGGGACCTTGACAAGCTGGATAGGTGGGCAGAGGCCAAGTGCAGGGTTCTACACTTTGGCCACAACAACCTCAAGAAGCACTACAGGCTGGGGACAGAGTGGCTGAGAGCATCCAGGCAGAGAGGGACCTGGGAGTACTGGCAGATAGTAGCTGAACATGAGCCAGCAGTGTGCCCAGGTGACCAAGAGAGCCAATGGCAACCTGGCCTGGATCCAGAACAGTGTGTCTAGCAGGACAAGGGAGGTTATTCTTCCCTGTGCTCAAGCACTGATCAGGCCACACCTTGAGTCCTGTGTCCAGTTCTGAGCTCCTCAATTCAAGAGAGATGTTGAGGTGCTGGAAGGTGTCCAGAGAAGGGCAACAAAGCTGGTGAGGGGCCTGGAGCACAAACCCTATGAGGAGAGGCTGAGGGAGCTGGGGGTGTGCAGCCTGCAGAAGAGAAGGCTCAGGGTAGAGCTCTTTGCTGCCTACAACTACCTGAAAGGAGGCTGTAACCAGGTAGGGTTGGTCTCTTCTGCCAGGCAAGCAGCAACAGAAGAAGGGGACACAGTCTCAAGCTGTGCCAGGGGAGGCCTTGGCTGGATATTAGGAGGAAATTGTTGGCAGAGAGAGTGATTGGCATTGGAATGGGCTGCCCAGGGAGGTGGTGGAGTCGCCGTCCCTAAAAAAATCATCAGTGCTTTATGCCTGTTTCTTTATGAGCACAGATGTTTAAAACTTTGAGTGACCGTAAGTAACATAATTTTTAATTAGACATGTGCTGATTTAGAACTGCTTGCTCATCATAGATCTGTCTTTCAGGTAACTGGAGCTGCTAATCACTTTCAAAAACCCAGGTCAAACGGTCACTATCTGAATTCAGCAAAATATGTTTCTCTCTCTAAAAACCAGGAGAACTTTACAAATATTTTTAAGGTCAAGTTTTGTCCTCGATTTTATTCATTGGCTTTGTTCCTGGTAATAGATCTAGAGTTTTGTAATAGTAGTAATATATGAATAGTTAATAGTCTGTAAATGAGTGTGAGGTAAACTACTATGTGTTCTTTTATAATGGAAGACAGCAGAACGTATTCTTGATGGCATGCAGAAATCAAAACCTTAGGGATTTCCATCCTCCAGTTCATTCAGATTTTTTCCATAGATTTGTAATTTTTGTGGTTTCCAAGTAAGTAAAGAAAAAATAGTTTCCAGCGGTGATCATCAGACATAGAATCTTAGAATCATAGAATCAGTCAGGGTTGGAAGGGACCACAAGGAGCAGCCAGTTCCAATCCCTCTGCCATGGGCAGGGACACTCTACCCTAGAGCAGGCTGCCCACAGCCTCAGCCATCCTGGCCTTAAACCCCTCCAGGCATGCAGCCTCCACTACCTCCCTGGGCAACCCATTCCAGCCTCTCACCACTCTCATGCTCAATAACTTCCTCTTCATGTCCAGCCTGAACCTCTCCACCTCCAGCTTTGCTCCATTCTCCCCAGTCCTGGCACTCCCTGACATCTTCAAAAGTCCCTCCCCAGCTTCTTTGTAGGCCCCCTTCAGATCCTGGAAGGCCACCAGAAGGTCACCTGGGAGCCTCCTCTGCTCCAGCCTGCACAGCCCCAACTCTTTCAGTCTGTCCTTGCAGCAGAGCTGCTGCAGCCCTCTGAGCATCCTTGTAGCCCTTCTCTGGACATGCTCCAGCATGGCCACATCCCTCTTGTAATAGAGGCTCCAGAACTGGATGCAGTACTCCAGGTGGGGTCTCAGCAGAGCAGAGTAGAGGTAGAGAATCACCTCCCTGGCCCTGCTGGCCACACTTCTGCTGCTACAGCCCAGGCTCTGCTTGGCTTTCTGTTCAGATGGTCGTCTAAATCAGTTACAGAACCCAAACATTACAAGCCATATCTTCTGCCTTGGAACACAATTTTGAAATAAAAGTTTTCTAATTTATTTTTTTGAGAAAATAATTTAAAGCTGTTGTAACAGTCTCTCTTGCTGACAGTATGGATGGCGTCCAATCCAGATCTCTACTTCTGTGTGACCCATATTGTTATGCACACAAATGCTTAAGTAACAAAGAACTTTATGAATACAAGCTGCTTTTACTGTCACAAGGGTGTCTTGCAAGCACAAGAATAGGCTGACCACAGTGTGAAAAGTAATATTTCTAATTATTTGAAAATACTATTGCTGTTACAGTTAGTTTTCAAATAACCTTTAGACTTAAAGGTCAGTGAGCTGTTTATAAGATGAACGTGGTATAGGCCTCATCATGTTATGGTATTTCTTTTGGCTCTTGTCAATTTGCTAACATTTGGTAAGTTTTCTTTACTGCAGACCAGTAAAGTTCTAACTAGTTTTGATACTTTCCTTATAATTTAAAATCTGCTTCAGATACTTTTGACTGATGTTGAGGTATTAGAGCATGTCCAGAGAGGGGTGACAAGGATGGTGGGGTGCCTGGAATACAGCCCTATGAGAAGAGGCTGAGGGAGCTGGGGGTGTTTAGCCTGGAGAAGAGGAGGCTTAGGGCAGACCTCATTGCTGTCTAAAACTCCCTGGAGGGAGACTGTAGCCAGGTGGTGTTCAGTCTCTAATTCCAGGCAACCAGCACAGAACAAGAAGACACAGTCTGAAGTTGTGCCAGGGGAGGTCTAGGCTGGATGTTAGGAGGGAGTTCTTCCCAGAGAGAGTGATTTGCCATTGGAATGGGCTGCCCAGGGAGGTGGTGGAGTTGTCGTCCCTGGAGGTGTTCAAGAAAAGCCTTGATGAGGCACTTAGTGCCATGGTCTGGTTGATTGGCTAGGGCTGGGTGCTAGGTTGGACTGGATGATCTTGGAGGTCTTTTCCAACCTGGTTGATTCTATGATTCTATGTGGATTATATTAATATGAGGAGTAAAGTAGAATAAAACCGTTCTTGCTGATGTGTTGTAAATAAGTGCTGTTATAATGTAGGTAAGCTTTGTCCCTTGTTCCTTCTAGCATTGTGGTTTACTATACAACTAGAAAAGCCCTTCAATAATATCAAGTCTTTTTTATGACAGAGAAAGCAGCTATCCCTTATGTATTTTGAATGAAGTGGTATTTTAAGGAGGAAGAATCCACTCTGTCTATATTTGGGCATACAGATCTATTGCAATTTGAGATCTTTGTCATTTTGACAGTTGAATAATAAGGATGCTTTTTCTGTAGAAGCTAAGAGTGCTAAATGTGCTGTTTCATAAAGCTTACTAAAGAATGATGGGTTTGTTTTACATTGATGCCAGTAAGAGAGGAAGGCATATATTATTATATAGTATTGGACATAAATTTATTTCATATTAGCATGAAGTATATATTTATTATCTATGGGAAGAAAAATAAGAGAGATCTTCAAACACAAGGAAATACTATGAATAATGCCATCTTTCCCTTTTGAGAGTTACAAATGTACTACACTTGGTGCCATGGTCTAGTTGACTGGATAGGGCTGGGGGATAGGTTGGACTGGATGAGCTTGGAGGTCTCTTCCAACCTGGTTGATTCTATGATTCTATGATTCTACATGACTCAAGCCGTCCTGGCATAAACCATTCTACAGCACCCAAGGAATAACACTGTTATTTGGTCTTATTCATCAATATTGGTCTTTAAAGTTCAGAAATTCCAAAGTGGTATTATCAACACAGATGGGAGCCCTCCTATTTTAGGCAGAACTGCCACTACTTTTCAGAGTAGCATATAGTAAATGTCCTGACTACAAATGGTCATCAGACTTCTATGATGTTTCGCATAAGAGCTGAATGCTAAATCCTCCTCTAGTTAATACTTCATCTAATTCATGATATTGCAGTCAATGAGGATACTATTACTCGTATCAATTGAGATCAAGAAAACAATTTTTGCTCTATTTTAATTTTCTTATGTTAAACTATTGCAGATAATGGCTATTGAACAAGCATGCCTCAGTGCAGACAAAACCATTCCTCTCTAGTGTAGTAAGAGAAAAAAAGTGAAGTGCTGAGCTTTATATTTTATTTGGATAGAAAAAAAATCAACCCAAAAAAATAAGTTAGATTGCAAGATCATTTGTATTTATTACCATTTATATTAAATATCTGTGCTAGCCACAGGCATTTGTTCTACAAATGTTGGTGGGAAATAAGGCCATGCATATTCCTACAACAAAGCTGTTCATTGTATAATTTAGTTTTCAGCTGAGTCTGAACTTACTGCAGGTGAAAATAAGATGATCCAGATCTGTCAGCACTGATATACATGTAGGTGGTTCCATTATTGTAATTTGTGAAATGCTCACAAGCTGTCTTTGTGAGGCTGCTTATATACAGTAATGTATTAAAAAGAAGCAAGATGTTCTAGCTTATGATGGCATTGCAGTTGTGCAGTTTGTGTAAAGTGATCAAATGTTTCTAAAACACACATGAAAAGTTTTTGAAGGGGAAAATTAACTGTTGTTATTATTGTGTGATTTTTTTTGGGGGTGTAAAATAATACCACATAGTTTAAGAATGTTCTGTGTTTTACATAGCAGATATATTTTGATCAAATGGAACTGGTGAGTATTTATAAATCAGATGCTCTTTCCATGAGTGTGAGTTACTGGAGCAATACTGTTCTTATATGGTACATTACTATTAGCTGCAGAACTATTACTCTTTCTTAGAATCATAGAATCAACCAGGTTGGAAGAGACCTCCAATATCATCCAGGCCAACCTAGCACCCAGTCCTAGCCAGTCAAATAGACCATGGCACTAAGTGCCTCAGCCAGGCTTTCTTGAACACTTCTAGGGATAGCATGCACCCTGGGCAGCCCATTCCAATGCCAATCACTCTCTCTGACAACAACTTCCTCCTAACATCCAGCCTAGACCTCCCCTGGCACAACTTGAGACTCTGTCCCATTGTTCTGTTGCTGCTTGCCTGGCAGAAGAGACCAACCCCACCTGGCTACAGCCTCCCTTCAGGCAGCTGTAGACCGCAATGAGCTCTGCCCTGAGCCTCCTCTGCTGCAGGCTGCACACCCCCAGCTCCCTCAGCCTCTCCTCACAGGGCTGTGTTCCAGGCCCCTCACCAGCCTTGTCACCCTTCTCTGGACACCTTCCAGCACCTCAACATTTCTCTTGAATTGGGGATGCTAGGAGGATGTTGTTGGCAGAGAGAGTGACTGGCCCTGGAATGGGCTGCCCAGGGAGGTGGTGGAGTCACTGTGTCCCTGGAGGTGTTGAAGCCAAGCCTGGATGAGGCACTTAGTGCCATGGTCTGGTTGATTGGTCAGGATTGGTTGCTAGGTTGGACTGGTTGAGCTTGGAAGTCTCTTCCAAGCTGGTTAATTCTATGATTCTATTCTGTGATTCTACTTAGAGACTTTATTAAGACTGGCTGGTACACTTAGTGGTTAAAAAAATATAAAGTTTTGGATTCATGTTTTTCTCATTGAGTAATTCTGCTTCATTTACTTTCAGTGAAGCAGATTTAAAAAAAGCCCATTATTTCTGAAGTGACACTGATTTAAGCTTGCACTCTTGTAAGTCTATGGATATGCCCTGGAGCTCTCTCTAGAATGTCTGTCTAGACATATCCCATGTCTGAGCTTGAGTAAGGAAAATGGCTAGCTCCATGATCCAGTAAATGACAAGTGAATATAGTCACCTGAAACAAGCTAATCCTCTAATGGCTTAACCTCATTTCCTGCTTTAGTGAAATGATTATGGAAACTTTTGTATGAATGGAGGGTTCCTAATCTGTAAAAAATTGCTCAGTGGGCACCTAAACAAGCAGAATATTCCTCATCATGTGATATTAAGGGCAAAATATATTTTATCTGTCCCAGCAAAGAAAATTACTGCATTGAACTGTAGTCAACTATGTCAAAAAGCAGAATGTTGAAAACCAGCCTTTTATATCTACCCGAAATGCGATTATCAGCACCTTCACATTTTCATGTAACTAGTAGCTCTGCTTTCCTCCTCTTTACTTCTGGCCAGTGTGCCATTTCTGAAATACTCAAACAAAGAAGCCACAAACCGCTAGTCACACCACAATACCAGCTTGTGTTTACATTTTCAGCTCTCCAGATCATGATCCTATTGAGCGCGCATAGAGCGAGTGCGTGTACACGCGCCCATCCACCAGCAGGAGAAATGAAACTGTAAACACAAGCTGCTATTTTGGTGGGGGCACACTAATATGGCGCTTGGTGGGGTCAGAAGGTGGAGGGTGCATTATGGATCCAGAATTTCCTTGTATTTTTTCCCTTTAAGTTAGACTGCTTGCACAGTGGCTGCTTCTCAAACTGTAATGATCAGTTGTTATGAAAGAATAGGGCCTAGTTTCATGAATTTTACACCATGTACTCAAACTTTGAAAGGAGATAAATAATGGCACTAATGCTTGATGGGCATAAAGCAGGCAATGAAATATAAACTGTATTACAGAGCCCTGCTTGTGTGAGCAGAGGGTACCAAGTACTCAAACTTGAAAGAAGATGAATAATGGCACTAATGCTTGATGGGCATAAAGCAGGCAATGAAATATAAACTGTATTACAGAGCCCTGCTTGTGTGAGCAGAGGGTACCATGTACTCAAACTTGAATGAAGATAAATAATAGTACTAATGCTTGATGGGCATAAGCCAGACAATGAAATATAAACTGTGTTACAGAGTTCTTCTTGTGTGAGCAGAGGGTACCATGTACTCAAACTTGAAAGAAGATGAATAATGGCACTAATGCTTGATGGGCATAAGCCAGACAATGAAATATAAACTGAATTACAGAGCCCTGCTTGTGTGAGCAGAGGGTACCATGTACTCAAACTTGAAAGAAGATGAATAATAGCACTAATGCTTGATGGGCATAAGCCAGACAATGAAATATAAACTGAATTACAGAGCCCTGCTTGTGTGAGCAGAGGGTACCATGTACTCAAACTTGAATGAAGATAAATAATAGTACTAATGCTTGATGGGCATAAGCCAGACAATGAAATATAAACTGTGTTACAGAGTTCTTCTTGTGTGAGCAGAGGGTACCAAGTACTCAAACTTGAAAGAAGATAAATAATAGTACTAATGCTTGATGGGCCTAAGCCAGACAATGAAATATAAACTGTATTACAGAGTTCTACGTGTGTGAGTGAAGGGTGCACAAGAATGATGTCACATTTTTTACCATTGATACAGTTCTTTGCTGATCATAGGATCCTAGGACCATAGGATCATAGAATCATAGGATTGTAGGATCACAGGATGCTGAACTGTCCAGTGAATCACATT
Organism: Pogoniulus pusillus; assembly: GCF_015220805.1. Taxonomy (NCBI): domain Eukaryota; kingdom Metazoa; phylum Chordata; class Aves; order Piciformes; family Lybiidae; genus Pogoniulus; species Pogoniulus pusillus. The sequence continues at coordinate 47,380,332 of NC_087265.1, forward strand.
GTTTAGCATTATACTCAAGACTAAAATAGTCTCCTTCTAAAATCTTAACCAGTCTGATAGCTTCTCCTAGGGTGAGAGCAGCATGTGCTAATTTTCAGCCCTGCTATCATATTAGCATGTTGTGTTAACAACATTTCTGAGCTTCCTCCTTTAAATGTTGTGTATTGCTGTTAGTTCCATAGCAGACATTTTGAAGCAGTGCAGAACCAGTCAGATGATAGATTCTAAACCAGATGTTTTAGAAAATAATTTAAAATAAACAACCTTAAAAATAATTATATGCAGACATAATTGTTTTCCTTTTTTAATTCTTTTTTAACTCTGTACACATTTAATTATTTGCAAATGTGTTTGCTTAGCACACAATAGTTCCTCTTTATGTGGTCCTTTTAAAAAAATATATATATACACAGACTTTGTTATGAACTGTCCAGACTTCATAGAATCCTATAATCAACCAGGTTGGAAGAGACCTCCAAGGTTATCCAGTCCAACCTAGCACCCAGCCCTAGCCAATCAAATAGATCATGGCACTAAGATGAGCACCTCCAGGGACTGCAACTCCACCACCTCCCTGGGCAGCCTGTTCCAAAGCCGATCACTCTCCCTGTCAAGAACTTCCTCCTAACATCCAGCCTAGACCTTCCCCAGCACAACTGGAGACTGTGTCCCCTTGTTCTGCTGGTTGCCTGGCAGAAGAGACCAACCCCAGCTGGCTACAGCCTCCCTTCAGGTAGTTGTAGACAACAATGAGGTCTGCCCTGAGCCTTCTCTTCTGCAGGCTGCACACCCCCAGCTACCTCAGCCTCTCCTCACAGGGCTGTGCTCCAGTCCCCTCAGCAGCTTCGTCTCCCTTCTCTGGACACCTTCCAGCACCTCAACATCTCTCTTGAATTGAGGAGCCCGGAACTGGACACAGCACTCAAGGTGTGGCCTGAGCAGTGCTGAGTACAGGGGCAGAATAACCTCCCTCATCCTGCTGGCCACACTCTTCCTGATCCAGGCCATTATGCCATTGGCTCTCTTGGTCACCTGGGCACACTGCTGGCTCATGGAAATTATGTAACATCTTATTTCTTAGTACATGTCTGGTTAAATAGAGTGAAGAAGGCTGTTTACCTGTGAAACATGATGTCATATATTTTGATCATTTGGAATTATTAGCTGGGAAAGACTAAATATAATCATTGCTTACCCTTACAATTACTGTGATCCATTTGGGGACAATAATGTTCAAAAAACTGTAATTCAGTCACAAGATCTGAAATGATACCACAAAGCTTTAAAAAAAATCATAACCAAAGTCATAATGTAATCAAGTCTGAAACTAAGGTATTTTAATCTGCAACTTTAGGTAGTTCATAAAATGTCAGAGATTAGAGAAAGCATTTTCCCTCTTAGTGCTATTATATTTGTGATATTAAATCACTGATATCTCTTTACAGTTCAGATTTAAGTTGAGTGGGAAATCATGTCTTGATTTGATTCTGTGGTTTAGTGGAAGCTGAGGTTCCCAGTGCAATCCATCACACAACACTAGGAAATTTTCAGTAAAGTCATAAGAGTTAGCAAACTGCTAAAAGCTTAATTAACCAAAGCTGTAGTAGAATGAATTGGTAGTTGGTAGGAGGTCCCATCTCTCACTCTCACCTAAGTAAAAGATTGATAATCATTTGTTTTAGCAAGTTTATTGTCTCTTTTTCTTTTCCTTTTTCTTTTCACACTGATAGGCAACAAGATGTGGGGTGACTTCCATCCATCTAATCTTGCTACTTATTTCTGTGGACCTTTCATTTCATTCTGATCTCCTCATTCCTGGCCAAGGAAGACATCCAATAGCAAGAAAGAACTAACATTTCAAAGACTTACCTAGCCTCAAGATAGAAAGTTTATTTTCTGGTAGGGCAGAGGAACCCCTCAGTCCCGCAAAGAGATGTAGTTGTAAGAGATCTGATCAATGTTTTTCACAGACCTTGAGAAAAAGCTATCTAGCAAGGAGGATGTGATGCTTTGAGTGTTACCTGCCCCCCTCCACACTTAAGAAAATCACCCAGACCAGACTTGGCTGGAAATTAAAGAATGAAGCTTTTTATTTACAACTTAGCACAATATACAAGCAGATATTTACAATATCTACAGCTAGAGACAAAAAAAGACAAGTTAAAAAGTAATACAGAATCACAACAGCCCTCCCAGAAACCAGAATCCCCAGGAGGGGCTCCCAACTACCTTTCCACCTCTTTTCCACCCTTCTACCTTATCTCAGACTTTACCTTTCATTCAGGATGAGTTTGGAGAATCATCCAGGAGTGTTAGGAAGCAGAGGGATTAGTTACAGAGGCAGCAGATTAGAGAGAAGGGAGACAGCCAAAGCCAGAGGGCAACTCTGTTATCTATATTTATGTTCTTGTTTTTATCCATCTCAGCAAGCCTATGAGTGAAGTAGACATCACCACTGTTTCCTTTTCACAGCCTGTAGCTTAATTCTTCTCACCAATATATCCTAGCTAGGCTCAAACTAGCACAGAGTAAAAAATGCAAACCCTGCTAATATTTCATGTTTCCCCATATGCATATTTTCTGCTGGTAGCTTTTAAATCACATTTCACCCTAAAATATTGTGTGTCCCAGAAATCTTGTTCATCCAAACCATGATCTTCTCAATTTTTTTTCTTACAGAAGTATTATGATCTTGTCTTAATGAACATCATTAATGTTGAGTTAATGATCGTCATTAATGTTGAGGTCTGGTGAGGGGCCTGGAACACAGCCCTGTGAGGAGAGGCTGAGGGAGCTGGGGGTGTGCAGCCTGCAGAAGAGGAGGCTCAGGGCAGACCTCATTGCGGTCTACAACTACCTGAAGGGAGGCTGTAGCCAGGTGGGGTTGGTCTCTTCTGCCAGGCAACCAGCAACAGAACAACGGGACACAGTCTGAAGTTGTGCCAGGGGAGGTCTAGGCTGGATGTTAGGAGGAAGTTGTTGGTAGAGGGAATGATTGGCATTGGAATGGGCTGCCCAAGGAGGTGGTGGAGTCACTGTCCCTGGAGGTGTTCAAGCAAAGCCTGGCTGGGGCACTTAGTGCCAGGGTCTATTTGATTGGCTAGGACTGGGTGCTAGGTTGGGCTGGATGATCTTGGAGTTCTCTTCCAGTCTATTTGATTCTATGATTCTCTGACCAGACTAAGCAGTAAAAATAGTACAGCTGCAGTAATAACAGTAGCACTATAGCTATGAGTAATATAAAGCTACACTCCTTGGGTTTAATATAAATTTCTTTATTAATACAGAGCAGAAAAACATAAAATTGAGGAGATTGTATTTCTGAATGGCACAGCCGAGAGAGGTGGCAGAGCTCAATCACTTTTTCATTCCAGTTTAAAATGCACTGAAGATACAAAGACTAATACTAAATTAGGAAGAACATTCCTAGGGCTGGTATGCAATTGAATGATTACTGTGAATAGGAGCCATGTAGCCAGATCCCACCTGGACACCCTTTTGCCTTCTGCCAACATATTGCTGTGACAATTTCACTTTATTTATTAACAGAAATAATTATTTGCATAATTTTAAACTATCAAACTGGATTGTCTTTCTTATTTACTGTGTGCATGTTTATATGTTTTAATGCACTATGTCAAAGAAAACTGCTTTGAAGTTGTAGCCCTTTACATAATTTCAGGTTTTGCATACACGTAGTATTCACAAAGTATATAAATAGTGTACTGTAAATAGTTTCCTAATGTAGAAATTGATTTTGACAGCATAGCACAGGATTATTCTAGAATTATTTAAATGGAAAAAATAATCCTCAAGACCTATTATTTTAGAAGGTGTTTATCAAGATTTCAAACTGATGTGATGGGTATTTGCACTCAGACAGTAAACTCATTTTTTTTTAATGCATGGCATCACATTTGCAATTAAATGTTTTTTAATATTATTTGAAGGGTCAGTTTAAATCTTGCATAGGTTAAACTCAGTTCAGCATAATCTTACATATGCCAGGTGGCTGAAAAAACATTAGATGAAGTAAGTTACTATTACGACTGCTCTCACTGTAGTTGATGCACTCATTGGGTTTCTTTCCTTGGGGGAGGAGTATGGAATGACTTGCCTTATGTTTGTTTTGAGGAAGTTCCTTCAGAATTAGATCTTATTTACAGTAAATCTAGGGCTGTGGTTCCACTGAAGCTGAAGCCAATCTAAATGTTGATTGCTGCAAACCCTACTTTTGGCCATATGTTACCACCGCTTTCCTTTGAGCTGTCTTTACTGTGCTCTTCTACAGCATTTTCACTGACACCTTTATTCATCTGACTTCAAAGTGAATTGCTTGGAGCTCAATGGCCTGAGAAATACTGAGAGAAGTACATTTTATAAGATTGGGTTTCTGTCTCTTTGGTTTTTCTATGTGGTCAGATCAATACCCATGCTATGGAGGCATACAGTCAGGTTTGGGAGCAAAAATGAAGCAGGAATAAGCCTTCATTCTTCTGATATGGACTTGTTTTTAGACCAGCCTAGTTGTATTGTCAGACTGTGTCCTGAATAGTATTTTTGCCATAAAACAACTCACTACTGTAGGAAGGCAATCATACAATCATAGAATTAACCAGATTGGAAGAGACCTATAAGATCATCCAGTCCAACCTATCACCCAGCCCAACCTATCAGCATAATCCAAACACTACTACTAATGTTGAGGTGCAGGCAGAAAACACATAGCAGAAAGTGTACTGAGCAGTTCTGATAGAAACCATTTCAAAGTGTCATGAAACTGTAGCTTCAACTAATGGAATTAGATATCTGACTATGTGTTGCTTAGGCATTGACAGAATATGTTAGCTTTTCATTTAAAACAATGTAGTGTTTATATTTAAACAAAAATAGTGTAGTAAGGGGTTAAATGTGTGGTTTTATGATGACACATTTTAATAGTTTCAAAACAGTGTTGTAACATTATTTATTTATCAAATTGTTTCACAATAATTGTTGTATAATTATTGTAATCAGAGTTTTGTAAATCTAAGAATGGGAAGCTGAGCCTTATTTCTCTCACATCCATGGAAGTTCTCTTTCTCAGTGAAGGATTAAACATGCACTCAGGTTATCTAAAACTCACAGGTGATAGCATCTTACTGCAAAATTAGTCACTCAGCTGTGTCATACAGCAGTAAACACCTTTTATGTCTAACACAAGGGTTTCTTCTTATGCAAGAATGTCCTGCTATTGCATTAATTATTTCAAGACTACCAATACTCCTAAAGTGAGGCACAGAGCCTTTTAAAAGTATAATAAATACTTCCTTCCAAAGTATTTACAAAAAGAAACTCAGTAGCTTACATGGTGTCATAGTAGAGTGCAGTATTGCATCATTTTAGTTGTCTTGAAGCATTGTATCTAAACAGTATTAATGTAGAAGAACACAGATTTAGAATCTCATTGCTAAAACTGGTCAAATAATTTGTAATGAATTATTCACCCTGTTTTTTTTTCATGAACTCTTGGGGAACAGATTGTGATTTTCTCAGAAGGATTAATTATTCAAAGTTATTCACCAAAAAAACTTCATAATTCTTGGGCTCAGTTTCTTGGTGAGCAATATATTGTGAACATCTGACCAGCTCCTATATTGTAGATCACATTGGGAAGAAAAAACAAAAAACCCAAACAAAAAAATGCCTTTTTTTTCTTTGTTTCCCTATTATGACCTTTTCCAATCAGTTCAGATCTTCCTGAGATAAAATGCTTATGAGACATCTTTTCCTCATACCATCCAAGGAACCTTACCTTTAAATCTGAGAAAGACATAACAGTAGCAATCTCAAAACTAATGCAATATTGTCTCTGCCTTTCAGTTACTACATATTTCATGCTATATTATGCTTTTACCTAATTTACCACTTCTTACTTTTCAATAGCTGATTCATTGTCATTTATGTATGGATGATGCTGGCTTATATGTTGAATTATGCATTCAAAATGTTCTTAGAATTATTGCTGAAAGTGTTCTGTGTATGTTAAAAATAATTTAAATTCCTTATCTAGAACTAGTGATTAAAATGTAGTATCTATTAATTTGTGTGCTATTCAGAGCAGGCCTTTATGTATATAGATATATATTTAATGTAATGTATATCCATAAGCACATTGCTTTATCCAGCTCTCATATATCTCCACTGTGACCTCCTTGCCTTCTACAAAAATGTCACTGGAGTGTCTTCAATTGCTGGAATAGGTAAATGTTGTCCAGAAGTGTTGGTTCAACTGCAGCTTATACTACTTTCTTGTATAGTTCTTCCTTTCTTAAGGAAAATCTAGTTCTGAAGTTGACTCTCACTGAGGAGCAAGTCTGTCTTTCAAGAAGGCAGTATTCTGAAGAATATTCTTGTGGCACTTCTTTTCTGGAACTCTCCCTCTTACTTTTAACTTCTGTGAGCAGCTTGGTCTGCCATGTTCGAATCATGTCCTTCAAATGCAATGAAATAGCATCACCTTTTAACATTGGAAGACTCCATATTGCTAGAATGTTTAAATACTCTTAAGTAAAACAACAAGAAAACAAAACCTTTTGTATTGTTCTCATGAACCAAATGGAAAACCTTAGCATAGGTAGCCTACTTGGCATTGTGATCATTCTGTTACCATCACATTTATCTGACTTGCTTGCTTCTTCAACTTTTGTTGCTCACAGTTTCTCTTTAGTAATGTCAGGAGATTGTACCTGTAAAAGTACATCCAATTATCTTCTGTCTCAAAGTACTGCTGTGAAAGTTTGAAGGATTGCTTTCTACAGCACAAAAATTGGTACTAGATTGGTGGACAAAATTCTGAAATTCAATGTAAGTGATTTTATATTCCTACCTGTTGCCTCTGGACCATGGAGAGGAGTCCAATAATGAAGCATTAGAGTACTCAAAATGTAGAGTTGTCCAATTAACATTAAAACTTACTTATTTTAGTTCCATTTGCTATATTCCCCCATATCCTTTAATAGTCTCTACTGAAATTCACTCAAATCCTTAGATTATCTCTATATCATAAAACCCCAGGGCATCCTCTGTTCTTTTAGTGAGGAATACCCATCCCATTTCAGGCTTTTCCCATCACCCCTAGTTTTGAGTTCTGGCTTGCCAGCTAGATAAGAGACATCACATGGTAAAGCTCATGTAGGTTTTATTGTCAAACAGCAGCTGCCAAATACCAAATAGAACAAATAATGGTTGGCTTCTTTGTGTTTTATCCCTAGTATTAATAGGCTTAATCTTATTTAGAACATTTGTTTTTTTTAAGTATCTTAATACATATTTCTCAGTCAAACTTGGACAAACTTTGCCAACAGGTGTAAAAATTATGAAGAGATAGGCCACACACCCTGAACTCCCCATTTTTCCTTACTTTCTCTGGAGACTAGAATTTTAAAACCCCCACCACATTATCTCCTAGAGTGGGATAAATGAACATATTGAAATGTCTGAGTAGCTGAGTATTCAGAACAACAACAACAAAAAAGAGTTTATACCTTTGGCACAGTGGTAGGTATAGCTATGATGTAAAAGCTCCTAGGTAATAATTATATGGAAACTATATCTAAAACTGAGAGGCATTATATTATACAACTCCAGATGTCAGAGAACTCTCGAAGCAGTGCATGCAGTTACCTGGCACCACATGTTTTTTCAGTGTCCAGTTTTAATTAAGTGAACTGAAGATGGAGGCCCAAACCCTGTTCTCCTTGAGAATGAAAATAATCCCAGTATTTTTTCCCCAGAATTTCCTGTATGCAGTTCATTTACATTAAACAGTGAACATCAGAATTCTTTTTATTAGATTGTGCTTTATGTTGTTTGAGATTATTTATTCAGTATTATCTAAGACTGCTCTTTAAACTTAGGTGTTTAAGGAGGTTTGTATTATTAGAACAGAAGCACCAAAGGAGTTGTGTAACAGCAAATTATTATATATATATATATATATATATATATATATATATATATATATACACAGTGTGTACTCACAAGAAGTCTTGAAAACCATTCTTTGTCCAATTTACAGCTTGAAAAGTACTTTTTTTAGCAAGAGAATTTATCAGCTCCTATGATGTTGTATATAAGTTGGGATACTAATGTAGGTGAATTGTAAAACTTTGAAATGTACTACAACTCCAGCAGTTTTAAAGAATGGGCATGTTTTGTGTGTTTATGAGACACTGGGACAAAAAAGAGTGGATCAACAAAGGTGGTGAAGAAGTGTCTGCAATCTGGAAAAAACGGCATCGCAAATACTTCTACAGACAAACATGGAAATGGGAAACTCATCTGAATATAAATACTTCTTGTTGAATATCCTACAGAAAGGTATCCCTGTGTGTGTCCAGTTGAATTAGTATTTCAGTCAAGATGATATATTTTTTTGGTGTAGTTGACTTACATGTGAGGACTTACATCCCTATTGCTTTGGGAACCCTATATTTCAAGAAAGATTGTTCCTTGCAAAGATCTGACTTCCTCAGGGTCTGTGAAGATAAATGTGTGCATATTCCAGTTCCAGATGAAAACCTGAACGTGCGGATCTGTTTTTATAGCCCCGCTTTTCTCCAACGTGCGTGCGGCGTTGATTCGATGATGGCAAAGAACGCTGCAGAAGTATGTTCTAAATCTGAATATGGTTCCTTTGTCTGAATTGTCAGGTGCTGTTTGGAAAGCCAGCGCTGGGCTTGGGCAGGGAAAGCCTGTTTTGAAGGCGAAAGGGCAGTCAGATTTCAGACTATTGCGTGAGGGAGGCAGCAGTAAGGCGGAGAAGCCCGGGCCGTGCGGCTGCGGGGGTCGGCAGTTCGGGGCCGCCCTGCGGCGGGAGGCGGCTCCGCGCTGAGCTACCAGCGGCGCCGGGAAGCTGCGCTGGTAGGCTTCATCGCCCTCTGAAACAGCCTCTGTTCGCAAGCGAAGTAGAACTGAAGCGGAGGAATACAGAGGTGTTTCAACTAAAGAGGAAATTACTGAGCAATAAAATGGAACAGAATTAATACGGGGGTGTGGGTAGCAGCGGAAAGGGACGGCAGAAGTGGCAGCGGTCCGAAGCCGGCTGCCGCCGCATGCAGGCTACAGCACAAGCGGTGTCTCCCATGTCCTTTCCTAAGACACCTACTCTTGGTAAGAGGCGAACTTCCTGGCCTGCCTGCGTGGAAAATCCGCTTTTTCTTACAAATCCTGAACACCCTAAAATCTTTACACGTGAAAATAAGACTATTAAGAATTCACAGATTATCGAAAACATTAGCTAATCACCCCACGCCTGTCCTAAAAGAGACAGACAGACACCGGGGAAAGCGCTGGGGTCGGGATGGTGTGAAATGCAGCAGCCTTGCAAAGCCTTTCCAGCTCCAACCTGCTATTACAAGAAAAGGATCATGTGAGGATCCTTTGAAAGGCAATGATCTGACTAAAGCAAGCAACTGCATTAATTGGACGTCTTGTATTCATACATGCTGGGCTAAATAAAGCAAGCTGGTTCGCTGTAGCTGGCTGGCGAAATACATAAAACTAATCCTTTCAATTACTTTGTCGTTGATTAGAGTATCCATAACAAATGCACAGCCCTAGGAGTTGTATGCACCGCGGAACATCGTTTCGGAGAATAGGATAAGCATCTTAAACTAAAACAAAATGACCAAACTTTCCCCGCCGTTGGAGGGGGTAGAAGGAAGCACGAATTGCCACGATTCCCTACTTTTTAGAGCTGACGCTACAAGGTATCCCCCTTTTTTAATCGCCTGAAGGTAACTTTCGTGATGGAGACAAACTCGGCAGGACAACAAAGCTTTGATCTTTGTGCGAAGGAAGAAAGTAATGGAGTGAAAGTCTCTCCAGAGGGTAATTATTCTTTGGCTGCTCAGGCAAGAAGTTTCCTGTCACTGTTAAGGTTAATATTAAGGTAGCTCAGCTATACTTTCCCACAACAATAATAATAATAAAAAAAAATCCTTCCCAGAATGTTATACTATTAATTGCCAATTTGCATATGTGTGCAGCTGCTGTTTTGGCTCCGATCTTCCATCCGATAAGCTTGCTGGAGGTATCACAGAGCACTTGGCAGCTTTCCTATTTGAAAAGAAAGCCTTCCTAACTACAGAACAGCTGATAGTCTATCAGTGATAGACCCTGATGGCGTGAATTACAATTACACTACTTTTCACACTAAATCTGGGTGATAGCTACTTGGAAAGAAGTTTCATCATTTTTTACCACAAACTGGAAAAAGAATTACATGGTCATGCTGTGCTTTTAAAGGCAGTTTGGTTCACTTTTGTCTATTTAACACCTAATTCCGAAGAGTCCATAGGCATCTGGAGATCTGAACGTCGCGTAATGAATTCACTGTTTAGATGGGAGATTTTTTAAATCTACCTCAAATTACATTTATTAACAAGGCGAGCAGGAAGTGTTAGAGTTGTTAGACGCTTCATTTATTAAATAATTTGTGGGCATTTTCAGTTGTCATATCCAGAGTCATGGGGGTTTACTTATTTTTTAATTAGCAATTACAAAACAATGCTACTGCAATTTAACAATTCATCACATAATCTGGGGCTGTTCAGTTCAGTCACTTACGCTAGATAATTCAGATTGTTATTTTGATCTGTTTATAACTCATTTTGTTGTGCTAAGAGAGCTGCTGCCTTGAAATTAAATGGCACAATTTCCTACGGACCTTGTTGTGACCTAGAAGCTAACTGTATTGTCTTTGTCTACCTATTTCTTAACATTCTACCAGGCATAGCAAAGCAATAGGAATTAAAAGAATGCACTTATTTCTTCTCTCACTTCATGATTGGTCCCCATTTCTCTTTAGTGTGTTTCCATATATCACTGCGGAGGAGGAGGTGGGGAGAGATGCAAGCGTCAATTTAATTGTAAGAGTAAGTCACCCACATTGCTTCTGGGGTCACCGTGTCTAAACTTTTTCCTTTATATACCAGCAAGTTAATTCAGCAAGGTGCTGCCCTATTAGTTAAATGTAGCTGTTTAAATATCTTATAAAGACACGAGGGAAAGCCTGACTCCTGATGCAGCTAACCTAGCAGAAAATAGACTTTGTTTTCCTTTTTTAGTTGCTTGCTTTATTAGATTTCTCACTCTCACAGATTATCCAAAAACTACCCATTGATTGATCGCCCGTAGAGCTGCATTTGGTGTAAAGAAAAACTTCACAGCTTTATTGGCTCCCAGGAGACAAAACAAACATAACAAGATATTCGTATTAATACAAACAATGCTACAAATGAGAAAATCATCACATTTTAAATAAGATGGTAAAGTCAGTCCGGTGTACATCCCAGCCTCCGCTATACTAGACGTGGGAGATCAACTAATCACCAGCTCTCTCAGGCACTGGTCCCTATGTGAGCTGCGTTACTGCTCACAGCAGCTCATCATCGTGGACCTAAGCAAATGCCACCAAACAAAACTTTAAGAACCCATTGAACGGTATTTTACTGCAGTTTTGAATATAAACATTGAGTTTAGTCTGTTTCTTTAAAAAAAAAAAATTAAATTGTGGTTTGGTTTTTGGTTGGTTGGTTTGGTGTTTGTGTGTGTGTGTCCATCCTTGGACCTAGAAGCTGTTGCCTGTTTTTTAGAGCACCACACATCTAATCGTAATAAGGCATTTATACTGGGAAGAGAAAAAGATTCGAACTTTAGGACTTTTTTTTTTTGTGAAGACAATGAGAAGAATGTGTAACTTTAACCTTGGGGGGGAGAGGGGGAAAGAAAGCCAGGGGAACAATTTAATTTTTAAAGAAAAAACCTTCCCCTTCCGACACAAACACACACACGCCACCAACTTTTTGGCTTAAAGAAAGATAATGCCTCTTAATTTCGTCTCAAAGACATCACTGAAAGGAAAAGGACTATTTCTGAGGTTGTTCACAGGCCGTTATTTCCTACAAACTTTCTCAAAAGGCTGTTAGATTTTCTTCACTGGCATTTTCTTATGATAGCCATTTTCTTCACGCTTTAATGGAAAAGTCACTTAGGCCCAGAGGGAAATAGGAACCTTACGAAATGCTGTGGGAGTCTCATCATCCTTATCTTGTTATCCTCGCGTAAAGGGCAAGGTAATAGCTCTTCTGCCGTTCCGGTGATCTCTTCTCTTTGATAGACTGACTAAAATCAAAGTGAAGCTGGATTTGGCCATAGCTCGTAAAAGATTTGACAGTTCTGAGAATCGCATCACGTTCCAGGTCTTGCATCCGTTTTCCACCGGATGGTGGGGTCGAGAAAAGGCTGAAGGAACCGTCTTTTCTTTCTGTGTTTGTAGCGTCTTTGGTCCGAACGAGGGTTTCTTGGCATTCCTGTTGTTCTACAAAGGGGTGAATGTTTACTGCAGTTACGCCCATTACGGTTTAATGGGCTTGTGAGCTTGAATATGAGGCTACAAGCTCTCCGCTAACATCTTTATCGGTCTTTTTTCGCACTTGACCGCCTATTCTCGTACAAGCCCACCACAACAGATCTGTGCCTAAAAATATCGGGCGCCCAAGGTATACAGAGTAGGGTCTCTGTGCGGGTATGGCTTATATCACCTCTTTTCTGAGTAGATAGGTGACACTTACACAGATTATAATAATAATACGAACCCAAAAGACCACATAAAATCTAACTTTGAAAGATTTTGTAAACGTTGCGGAGTTTTGCTCTCTCGCAGTAGGCATTTTCAGAGTACTTAGACGTGTCTTCAAAGAGTTGCAATTGCAACCATGGCATCTAACGCCAAATTGTCATTGCATAAAGTAAACGTTAAAATCACGCTCAATTTTAAAACTTTGCTAAGGCGTAGGAAGCTATTTCGTGACCTACTGATAAAATATTTCACACTACTTCCCAGCTATGCATTCTTCTCAGATTTATCTTCCCTGTGTGTTTATGTACAAAATCAGATGAAATAAAAAACTTCGGAGAAATGCAGGGAGATATTAAAAGAGATTTGGTACGGAAGACTTAAAGGAAGTTTTAATGGTAGAAGAAAACCTGCTGTTTCTGCTCCCTGGGCAGGAAGGTTAAACCTGGCGACTTTATGCTGGAAGACTTTAATCATTCTTTGAATACTTAGGGATACTAAACTCCCTGAATAAAGAAATCACAGGATTCCATTCTAATTAGGGTTATTCGTGTTGCTGCTGTCTTGCATCACTTGAAGCAACTGGGAATCTATAAGTAACAAGCTTATTTGATCTGTATCAACTGTAGTTAAATGGACACATGGATGAAAACTCTATTAAAAAGTCAGTGTATGCGATTTTGGCTGCTGAGTCTCCGTGGGCTTTCACATCTCGGATGGCATGGCGCCCGAGGTTTCTCTCTCGTGCTCCTATTGAGCTTGGACGTGGCTTTTTTACGCCCCCACCCTTATGTCCAGAGTTATGTACATGTTTCCACATATTAAAAATGTAATCTACAGTGCTCGAATTGACAACACTATCAGAGCCTCTCCAGACGTATCCATCACCAGGTCTATGTGCGCTTTGAGCAGTATCACTCATGCCAGCTGGTTGGTCTGGTTCTGTACTACAGGAGAACTTGCATAAGACTACAATTATATTTTGCTCCTGCTCACTTCACATTCTCTATCTCCCGCTACAACTGCTGTAAACCCAACAGAAACCTCCAGCGCTCGACTGTTGATAAATTGATGGGTCTGATGGCCTTTCACCTGGTTGGGAAAAAGTGCTAATGGACATTTGGAGCTAAGATTCTCGCCCGACTGGAGGCTCAGTTTCTGCTGTGCAGGCACGGTCTTGTCACACAAAGGCTCTACTCCTCACCCCGCCTGTACGTGTACTCTTTTGCATGCACGCTGACCCCAGGAACAGTTTATGTGGGGTTTCAGGGCACCTGTTTTAAGAAGTTCTGACAGTTTCACAGTCTGCCATCTCTACGATTTGTTTCATTCCGTTATTCTCTGTACGTGAGTAACCCTTGTACTCAAGGAACCTTGTGATGGCGAGTAGGGCAAGCGTAGTAATAATAGTAATAATAATAGTAATAATAATAGCAACAACAGCAAGAATTGATTTGTCACTCCTTTGCTGGCGGTCAGTTGTAAAGCAGCGACTTTCAATGGCAGCGCATCAGTAACGTCAGGAGGGGTGGCAGGGCAGCTGTACGGGCTGCCTGGGTTCATCCATCATTACCTAGCAAATGAGCCGACTGGCTTGTGGGCAGGTACGGAAGCCCTGGCAGGCAAGCAAGAGAAGACATTTTTTTTTGCATATCTCCTGTGAAATCTCCAGGGAATTCAGTGGCGTTCCCGATCTCAAATGCTTGTAATTAAGAGGATGGCATCTTTGGGCTGGAGAATTCCGGAGAAATTCATTTTCACAGCACCTAGAGGGCTTGATGTCGCGGTTGGTGACAGATGGGAAACCTTTATGAAGGCTCCATAACCTTTTGCCCTGAGAGACTATACGTTTTGACACCGCAGGACTGGAAGGATATAGATGTTTTTACTCGGGTGATAGTGTGGTGATTTTTTTTTAAAACAACGAGTCATTTATTAAAGTATTTTAATGAACTATGCAAGCAGCAAAAACCTGACAAAGCTTGTGTCACTGCTGAGAGCGAAAACATAACTATTAACCATAGAGTGTTTCGCATTTGGAGATTTCTATATTGCACAGAAATAAGATATAGGAAAAGACTAGCAGATAAGATTTCACATTTCATCTTTTCAGTTCATGACCTCAGGAATGCCGTACTACTTCCATTAATTATTTTCTCGACTTAAAGATGCCTGTGAATATGAATAAAGTTGTATTTAAAAACGGTAGAAAGAAAGGAAAAAACAAGACTCATTCACATTCCGAGTCTGCTTTCTGTCTCACACGTATTACATTTCACAAAACAGATAGAAACAATAGAGCTTATTAAGAAAAACTTGTTTTGAATGGCAAATTAGGCATAATGAAAATACACACGTTTTTACAAGTAGTTATTTTTTCACCAATTGAATATTTTAAACCTTTTAAAAGTAGGTACTTGCCTCTGCAAAATGTTTTCCTTTTAGCTCATTTTCAACATATCACCCTGCTCTCTCCCTTTCTCCTTCTCTATATGTATGTCTAAAATTCTTAATTCGGTCATATCAGAGACCTTGAGAAGACAAGGCAGTGCCTTGTCTATGGCCAGGCAGGAACCAATAGGGGTGCCCTGCTCTGGTTATGGGTACAGCAGTTTCAGTGCTGGTCTCCAGGCTGAATAGGCTGATGCACGGATCCGTTCACACTGTGACTTCTTAGGCAGGAAAAAAAAAAGTGATTATTATATTTGAGAAGGTATCTCAGCATTCCTCTTTGACACAAATACATTTTCAGTGCAGCATAGATCATCAAAATAGATACAGTAATTTTCTACTGGTTACAAAAATGATGTGAAATCAAGAAACAATCCAATAATCTTTCAATGAAAAGTGAACTTGACCTAATAAAAAGTAATTTCATCCTTTCATTCTTTCGTGTACAGTTTAAAAATTATCACAGATAATAGCAAAGAAAGGCAAAATTTTCTCTCCATCACCCATACATCTAAATTCAGAAACACAGAGGAAAAAAAAGCCCTCCTTAAAAAAAAAAAAAAGAGCACAGAAGTGATCTTGAAATTTGCTTTATATTGTAAGTACATTAAATCGATGTTCCAAATTTGCACAAACTTGTGTATATAGTGTTATAAAATCTCTTAAAACACAGAGCACTGAAATGCTGAGCATTAAAGTAGACTGCATTTTTCTACTTCTTAGGTATTGGAGCGATCTGGGAATTTATTTTTACAGCCTAAGATGTCAGTATGCCACAGAAGCATGAAAATCTCACCATCTGTATGCTCATGGACAATCTCATCAAGTACACTCAACGACAGACTTAGAATAACAAAATTTAAACGCTATTACTCCCGCCTAGCCATGCACGCACTCAGATCTATTTTAAATAGCATTCAACCTGACTTCTCATGCTGCCTACCTCAGGCCTAAAACAGTTTAATCCCTTTCAGTGTTTGCTTACCTGCATGAATCCTGTGGCAAAACAGGCCCATGCTATTTGAAATAACACTTGTTAAATTAAATGAGATGTTACAGAGAGATGCATATAGGTTCATTTTGCCAAGTGCTGATCCGTGTTCTAGTGAAGGTTCAGGAGTCGGGCAATGGCTACACCTGGCAGTTTACCTAATGTGCTGGGCAGTGTCCTTCTGGGTGTGTGTTACTTGTCAGTGCCAGGAAATGAGGATATGTTTTAGCTGGAACTCTGTTATAGCAGACACTACATAGTTTAGATTAACTCCTTTCAGTAGTACAGCATCAATGTGTTATTCCCTTAACATAAAACATACAGATTATGTAAATCTGTAATAAATACTATTTTGAAGTGTATAGTAATCAGAAATCTTTCAGGGCAGGATGGAATGGAAACTGAGAAACATTGGAGAGTAAACATTCCAACGCTCATTCCTCTGCTTCTCCCTGGCAGAGTGGAGCACTCACTATAGCTGGGCTGCTAGCGCTCCAGCACTTGGGTTTGCCCCTTGAGTCTCGCAGAGCAAGGACTTTCTAGGGAAGCTGGGGCAAAAGCAATCCAGCGCAAAGCGTTTTTCCTCTCTCTGCAGACCCTATCACACTGTTTTCAAATGGGAAGGGTTTTCCTGGTTCTGGTGAAGGTAGCCCTTTTTGTACTTCCTCACAGAGTACAAACTGGGCACATGCAGTCATTCGGGCTTGTGAGGCCAAGCCATCTGAGAGGCAAAAGGCAGTGGTGCAAGAGAGGCTTGCTTACACCATATTTAGCATTCTGTGCTGTAGTGACTGTGCAAAGCTAAGAGAGCAACGGAGCCTCTGGAGTGCATCAGTAGCTGGCCCAGCTCTGCACTTCCCTCACTTTTAGGGCCTGGTCTGGGTCTTTGGTGGTGGCTGGTCTCTTGCTAGGCAGTATTGCTGCTCTGTCAGCAGTCTGCTCTCTTGAAGGAAAGAGGGAAGCAGGATGTCATCTGACAGAACCCACAGGACTTGTGCAGAGAGCCCCTCTCCTCTGCCCCTCGCAGCGATGCGTGCTGACGGGCTCCTGGAAGGCTGAATGCCAAGGGCGAGGTCTGACATCTACCACCGATACCCGCCAGCCCTACAGAGACCCCCAGGTGTTGCTCGCCCCGCAGCGCGGTCCCACCGGGACGCTCTCCGGGTTACCACCGGGACTCTCTCCGGGTTACCACCTATGCTGGGTGTGGGGTATCTGCTGCGGAGGGGTCTGATAGTGTTGGGCTTGCCATGAGGCCAGCGAGAAGGAGGGATCGCGGCAGGCAGGCGAAGGGAGGGAGGAAGGGAAGGAAGGAGGCCGGGCTGATTAGCATGCAGCAGCACTCGCAAGCCCGGCTCCATTGTTTTAACACCTCCCCTCTCCTCCGCGCCAATCTGTCACCGTTCAGCAGGCGAACGCTGCTGCCTCGAATGCTGCTCTTCTCAAATGAGACGGATAATTAGCTGCCCCGCACGAATGGCGCACTCTTCTCACCCCTGATTGCTATCACCTTCTTGCTCCTGGCAGTTTTGACACCTCGTAATCAGCCTGCTGCTTTTTCTTTTTTCTTTCCCTATTTCTGATTTTTTTTCCTCCCCCTTCCTTTTTTTTAATTTTTTTTTTTAAATGCAATCCCAGTTGCCATTTGGATTAAGCCTTCTCTGTTGAGTTAACCTTGTATGATTGCGGGGGAAAGGGGGGATATACGGTAGGGAGGAAAAGAAATCGCCTTCTCTGAGTCTCATCTGCTGAGTGAACCACGGGTGGGGGTAGGAGCATCTCAGTTTGATCCTCCAGTGCTTTTGTTCGTAAGGAGGAACAGCCTCTTTATCTCAGATGGGGGAAGGATCGTCTGTGGAGCGACTCTGCTCAGTTAAAAGAGAAAAAGATGCATTTGTATATGTATTTGTATCAAGCTAACTGTTAAAATCAGGAATATGAGGAGTGGCCGTCAAAAGTAAGTTCACACGGCCAGGAAGCTCTATCTTTTCCTCCCAGGCAGGCAGGGAAGGAAGATAATTTCTCCTGAGCCTTTTAAAGGAGTGAATTCAGTGTGTTTCATGGGAGTCGGAAGAGAGCTCTGATTGGAGTACGAGGTGGCAGAGGGAAATTCTTCCCTTCTGATCACGGAGAAAGAAGAGATCTCAGTTAATGCTCTGGTGATTTTTGTGAGATCTTAAAAAACCCATAGGACTCGTGGAATCTGTCATAGAGCGTTTTCCTCTTCTTTAACAAGCACTGACAGTCTAATTACTGGAGCTACGAGCAGCTGTCGAGTTAGCCGGAGAGACAGAGGAGCTACATGTGTTCTTCCCGGTCGCCGGCACCAAGCCCTTTCACCAGGCTGTGGCAGTCGTAGCGCCGTCACAGCACGCTCCTCAGAAACCTCCCAAACAGAAATGGGAGCGGTTTGCTCCCTGGCTTTCAAGCCAGAATGAGAGTTCTGGCGAATCCCGGCTGCGAGTTGGCACGCCGCGCAGGCAGCGCGGGCGGCGGGACAGGCGAACCCCTACGGGAGCCTTAAACGCAACCTCAGCCCCGGGAGGGACTCCGCTAGCCCTGGGAAGGAGCAATTCGGTGATAGACCTTGGCACGAGTCTGCTGCTCTTTATTTCCTCAAAGTTCCACTTCCTTCCCCATGGCTTATTGTGGTTTTTGTGTGTGTGGAAGTGGGAGCGGAGGAATACTGAGCCTCCCCCGGTGAGTCTAATAAAGCAGATGTCCCTGCTGGCAGCAGCAGCCTCCTTCAGGAAAGCTGTATGAGTAGGGTCCATTCACGGACCGCACTTCAAGTCGCTCACAGCTGCTTTAGTGTGAGATGCATTTATTTATTTATTTACCCACCAAACTGGTGCCCCAAGCCGTGGTCTGATATGGTGAGCCTATCTGGATGCCCTCAGGCAGCAGCAGTATTAATTACGCAGAATTAAACAACTTCCTGAGACTCAGCAGTAGGCATGAGCTCTCGTAGTGGGGAGATGGATGGGCTCCGCTTGTCGACGAAGGTGTGGACAACCGTGTTCCCCCCACTTTTTCCCTCTCCCCCAGCACTCCCTGCTCTGCAGGCAGAGGGGGGTGGGGGGTGGAGTGCCAGGCTGCCTCCAGCAACAAAGAGCCGTGTCCCAGAGCAGGGAATGAGGCTGAGCTTACGGCTGTCTTCTCTGCCAGCTCCTGGGCAAAACGCGTCCGTGCATGGTCGGGAGGCGGGGGGAAAACAGACGACTTTATTTTCTTTAAAAGTGAAGTCGCAGTTTGTTCATCTCTTAATAACCTGAGCTCCTGAGCTCGAATTTCACGGTTGAGAGGATAAGTCGGTTTTGTGTTGGGCTGGCTGGAGATGTGCGAATCCCCTTCTCTCCTCCCAATCCTGGAACTTCTGCCTCTCCCAGGAACCACCCCCAGCCGTGCTCTCCAGGGAGGTACTTCACACGCCGCACGGCGACTCCAGGGATGAACGTACCCTCCTCAGCGCTGGGCACTGGCAGGGCTTCAGAACTGTCAATAGTAACAGACTCTTTCTCCAGGTCACATAGCAGACATGCACTGCACACTGCTGTTTATTACAGTATACGCTGGTAACAGCCAGTCACAAACATGAGAGGTTTAAAATGGAGAAAAAGGTCAGAAAAAATATTTTCTACATATTATGCGTTTTAATTCTTCCAGAAATTGGTCACTAGAGAACAAATCTTTAAAAAGAAAAAAAACCTCTTGTGCTTTGCTGCTATGAAAATACTCATTATCAGGACTAAACCCTATATTCAGTTAAAATGCAAAAAAGCTTCAAGTCACCCCTTATAGTTAATTTAAATCACTTAGTAACACCTTCCTCCTTTTTAATCGGATCCAAATACATTCAGAAAATGTGCAAACTTTATAGATTACACTCTTTCAACTAAGAACAAATTGAAATGGCATCGAGAAAGTTCCTAGGCATATTCAGGTTAAAAATCAGTTCTGAGCGATTGGGTTTTCCCCATTCCTTTCTAAGTTGTAAAAGCCTTGAGCAATCTTTCAGAGCAGACTAGAAAGACAAATAATCTTTGGTATTCTCAGTTTTAGGGAAGGTTTAACTTTTCCTCTCCTCACTTCATAATAGTTTAATATTTTAATTGGAATTATTTTTACTAGTTATTAATGCTAGGGATGTACATGAACAAACCCATTAAAGAACATGTAACAGATAGCCTTAAAATTGCTACAGTTACATTTTGGCAACAGGGCCATTTATGTGCTGTGTTTGATTACTCAAACAATTCATCTGTGAAAGTCAACTGTTCATTTACATTGCTTGTGACCAAGTCTATCCTAATTTTGGCATACTCATCATTCAGTTATGGTTTTGGGATGATTCTACAAAAAAATGAATTAAGAGTTTCACTACTCTAAGTTAAACTTGGAAATTTTGTAACAGAAATTAAAAAATGAGTCTCCTTCTCTTCCTGTTTACTTCAGGGAGAATATAATCACATCACTAGATGCTGATAAAAAAAAGTCTTAGCATTACATCAGTTTCCCCAGTTATATTAAGGCACGAATCCTGCAGGTCCACACTCATAATCATGACTGTGGGCCTACTCAGGCAATGATTTATTAAAAGAAGAAGCAAAGGTGTCCAACATCACTCTCAAATGTAATATTGAAGCATAACAAGCAGTAATATGAATTACAGTACTGAATGACTTACATTTTACCTTGCCAAAGGACAATTAAAAATGTGCTTATCTGACATTTTCAGTCACGAGTTCTTGCTACAAGAAGTCTTAATTCTTAAATTCTTGGCATATCTATTGAATAAAAAAAATATATCAAATGTTTGCAAAACTAGAGATCCATTGTGTTCTCATACATTAAGACTGTACTTTAAAGTGGGAATTCAGATGCCGAAGAAAATCTTCCTTAGATGTCATGGATGGTGGGAAAACTTCTCGACAGAATTCACATATTCCCGATTGATTCAGTTCAGAGTCTGTATAAGCTTGTGCCAGCAAATTACTGTCCTGAGGCTTCCAGATGAGCTAGAAGAAACAGAAAGTTATTATTGATGTTGTTTACAAGTAGTTCACATTATGCTGTTGTTTATATTTATATTAAAAAAGGACCTGCCTCTTTAAACTGTAAGGACCTGCCTCTTTAAACTGTGTCCTTTACACCTGTCTAGAACTTGAGTGATCTCACGTAAGAAAAGCAAGATAGAAATGTGATTATTTAACCTCTGATCATACCATCCTTGCAAACACTTAAAATGCTTTCATGATACATACTGCTGAGTAGAAGTTTGTAGTATTTGTATGACACACACTAAAGCTTTTCTTTAACCTTGCATTTCAGTACTTTACTGTGGAAATCACAGTACAAAGTAGCCATCTAAAAGAAAGGAGACAACACATTTTTGCCTTAGAACGTTTCTTTTACAGAGTTCATGTGAATCATATGTTATTTCTGTTCCTATTGATGCATAACTGGTTTTCAGTTTACTTAGAAAATGACCACAGCAATGTCATATGGCTTAAGTTACTCACTTGCTCTGATTGCCTTTTAGTGTAAATGTGTCTGGAATAATCTGTTTGGGATTGCTTCTGCCATGACAACATCAAAGCCAATGAGTATCTATCCATGCATTCAAGCAATTCAGGAAACTATGCTAGATTTGGTTCAGCAGCTCTTCCTCTCTTGGCCACTGAGCTAGTTAGGGTCAGATAGTTAATGTCAGCCAAGTCTGATTACCTGGCACTGGAGCTCAAGTGACTTCAGCCTGATAGGTACCTAATTATTTAGCATTGTAACAACTAGGTATCAAAAAGTTTCATTACTTCAGTAATAGTGACACAAGATAATTATTTTATATGGCCAGGACCATTAGGCTTTGAGTCAATTGAACATTAAATATGCACTGCTGTGACTACAAAGTAGAGAGAATGGCAGCAAGCTGGTATGAGCTTTATATGAGGATGGAACCTACTAGAGGAGAGCATCCTACAGGGTTTTTCTTTTTTTTTTGGCTCAGTTTTCTTCCTTCTTGCTTCACTCACACATGGAAAGGCAAGCAAGAATACTTCAGAAGGTAGTTGCTTTAGAAGTTTGAATTTTTTTTGCTATCAGTACTTGCCCCAAGATTTTTATTTTCATTTCTTATTCAAATGTCATCATGCCAAATAGAATCTATTGTTTATTCCTCCCATGGTAACTCATGGTACAACTATCTTGGCTTTCAGAATAGTTAAACTGTCCTTTTCACAGAATCATAGAATCAACTAGGTTGGAAGAAACCTCCAAGATCATCCAGTCCAACCTATTACCCAGTCCTGTCCAATTAGCTAGACCAAGGCATTAAGTGCCTCATCCAAGCTCTTTTTAAACATCTCCAGGGATGGTGACTCCACCACCTCCCTGGGCAGCTTTTAAACCAGTTAAACTTCCTGGGAGTCAATTTTGTGTCCATTCCCCATTAAACACTGTTTAGCTTATCACATAGCAATAGCAAGTTTACTGTCTTTCATTATGGTCAACAATCCATATAATTAAATTGACTAATTAGCAATTAAGTGCAATCACACCAAGTTTTTCATCTCGAAGAGTCTACTTATTGTATGTTGCTGGTGTAAATTGCATATTAAATTTATCCAGTTACTGACACACTTAAACATCCCTACAGAAATGTGTTTGGAATTACTTATTTCTAATACATGATGATGTATTTGAAAAAAAATACAAAGCAGTATTGTAAAAATCTCACAAAGGACATCATAAAATTTCTAACGTTGGAAGCACAACAAAGTAGGTACTCCTCCAGCACCTTGCTGAGGCAGGCATTTAACTTGCTTTTCTTTGAGTGTTAAGCATCTGCTTAACCAGTTTTTTAGAATAGGGACATATTAAAGTTCGATTTCAACCACATTCATATTCAGATCAATAGACTATCAATTTGCTTTTAAAATCATGAAGATTCTTAGAAATGCTTTTTGGTGGAAAGCAACCCCCTCAAACTGTGACTACCGATAAACACATGCATCTATATGCGAGTCTCAGTTAAATGTAGCCCGTAAAATCCTAGGTCCACTAATATCCATGTTTATTTTAATCTGCTGCTCTTTTCAGTCACATGTTTAAAAAAAAAACCCTTACATGCTAAGAAAACAGTACTGAGTTTTCACATTTAGTATCCACATAGAAGGAAAGAGCTAAATTTATTACAGCAACTGAGAGCAGTTCCAAGAACTTACTGTTGCCAAATCTATTGCATTTATGGGGTTTTCCATTTTATAAGTTAACATATGTAGTAAATACTTGAAAGTTTTATCTACACTAGCAAAAAAAAAAACCCAAACCCACCAACCATCCAGTAGATAATTCCTCTCTGTCGGAGTTTAACCACTGTCAGGGATGACGGAAGCCCTAAGCAGTGTAATTACCCCTTAGAAAGGTGGTAAGAATACTAAGAACAAGTTTATGCATATATTTTGCTAAGATTAGTAAGTCTAAAGGGTACCTGTACAAGTAACTTAAAAAAAAAAGTATTTTAATATACATATATATAAGCTGTGAATCAGATCTTTAGCACAATTAACAGTCAGTAAAGACCTCTAAAACTGAGTCCAATTCACTGGGAAAAGTACTGAAAAAAACCCACATTTTTCAGATAGCAGAATAAAGCTGATGGATGCCTAAATCTAGTTGCAGATAGCAGAATAAAGCTGATGGATGCCTAAATATATTGATATAAACAGACATATATTGGATAGATTCTAAAATAATATTGACTTGTTTCAAACAAGGTTTTAGTACGAAGTAACATTTTAATTGATGTCCTCTGTGTCCTACAGTTCTCTCGTAGATATGACTTGAAAGTATTGCAACAATTCATCATTAACTTTATTTTCCACAAGTTATTATTATTAACTTTCTTGTCCACATTATTACTTCTTTTTTTTTCCCCCAGGAAGTAGAATATTTACACTTCACATGATGTCTCCAAATAAATTTCCTTATTTTGCAGAAATGCCAAGAAAATCAAAGGCTTACTGCTATTCTGCTACAATTCGTCTCCACTTTTTAAGCTGCATAGTATCCTATCAATTTATAATCACATACCAGCTGTTTCACTTGCTGTAATGCACAATGCAGGGTGCCATCTACTGAAAAATGAATACACAGACTAACTAGGAAAAGAACAAGCTAGAGAGGGAATACAGAAAAGAGGATAGTAACAAGCAATGGAGTGAATGCTTCACAGCTCCACAGGAATTCAACCACTGATAAAATAAATGGTTTCATTTAACTCAGTCATAATTTTAAACAAGGATCCAATGAAAAGTAAAGCAGAACAAAGACTATGATTAGTAAGTTGTTAGAGTTGAGGTATCCTACATCACAAAAAGGTATTTAAAACACATTAAAAAAAAATCAAGTCGATGGTTTAAAATATGATGAAGAGCAAACTTTCCATGCTTTCAACTTTTAATCCCAAACTGGTTCGTGATGGAAAATTAAAACTAGATGGGCTACATTTTAGGAGAATAAAACATCAAAGCTATCACGTCCTACAAACACTTTCCAAAGGCTGCTTTTGCGTGTCATGCAGTGGCCAAATTCAGAAGTAAAAGCTCCTCTGCTGCATATTGTCATTAGCAAAGAACACAAAACTGTATCAATGTAAATAGTAGAAGCGTGCCAATTCCATTCTCACAGAATTCCTAAATACCACTAGCTGTTTATTTTGAAAAGCTGTCCTCTCACAACATGTGAGAAAAGCCACGGGAACATAAAAATATCACTCTGTAAGGGTCTGATAATAATTTTGCCAGCAATTTGAGACGGGATCTTACACAAAAGAAGTGAAGTATTCAGAGACTATTGTCAAAACCTTCTGAAATGTTTTTTTTTCCTGCATTACAGCAACTGGGCCTTGCTTTCAGAAGCTCTTAGGGACTTCCAGTAGCTATATGTGAAAATTCAAACCTGAAGTACAGTACCCACATAAACATAAAAGAAAGTATTTTAGTTGAGTTCTTTTCACTTGAAAAAATACATTCCTTCTTGATACCTTAAACCAAGAAGAAAAAATGTCAAGTTTTCTTAAAGAGGAGGAATTGGGTGCTCTTTATAGCTCAGACTGAGATAAAAAGTAGTGATATCTTTTTCATGGCAAAGTTATTTATGTCCAGCTTTTTAATTAGTTCATTGGTCATCTTCTTTGCTGTACATTAAAAAACAATTAAAACAATTATCTGCCCTATTTGTTTGAGATCAAGGGTACAAAGAAAGCAATCCAGTGGGCAACTTAGGATCTATGGCAGCTTTGAAATAGATATAGATGCAATTAATATCTAAATGAACTGAAATTGGCACAAGCATATCCAAGTACTTACATCTGCTTAAATTCCTGCCCTTTCACTACAAGTGCCTTGTACTGCAGGAAGAAGAATTGGAAACAGATACTGTCTTAAAAAAGATGGATGAGATGCCTCATACAATATATTAGTCCTATCTCAAACATATTTGCAAGATAGCTGCTTGAATCAATACCATTTTTTGAACTGCACAGTATTTATAGAAAGATACCTGATGAGGACCTCTGATGGTTGTCCCAGCGGCTTCTAAAGAAGAAGAAAAAATTACTTCAGGTGCACCCTGGTTTGTGTGCTTAGGTACAAATGGGAAACCAGTGTCTGTTGTTTTTAAACATATCTTGTCACGAGTATTTTCTACAGGCATCTTTGCATGATTTGGGGAGTTTATTTTGTCAACAGTAAAGCTCTGTAAAGCTGAGGTCATGAGATCAACTCCATGAGCTTCAAATGAGTTAGGTTCCAATTTACTGAGGTTAACAGCACGGTCTCTGTGCTCCAGGTTAAAAGGATGATCTTGAAGCATGTTTTCAGCTATACCAGTACAAGGAACTGTTGGTTTTTCCCGAGTGCTCTGCAAGAAAGCAGAGTCATTGTCTGTAGGTGGAAACTTGACATTAAATTTAGAAAGTGATTCTACAGAGTTGTTGTCCTCATCTTGGCCCACTCCTCTTGGTGTGATAGATGTGATGCATGATGCACCTCTATTTATATCCTTTATAACCCGAGGCTTAAAAAGCTCTTCTGCTTGTTCATCAGTTTTATCAGTACACTGTATCGGCATGGAAAACTGTATTTCTGTGAAGAAAGAATGAAGAAAACATTAAATAGTCCACTGAAGTAGAGTTGTTAAAGTTGGGGTGTTGCTGTATTTTTCCTGAGAGACTTTTGACCTCCCTTCTTGGCATTTTAACCTTTATTTGTTGAGTTTGACATTTCAGAAACATGAGCTTTGACACAAAAACTAGCAGAACAGAAACAAAAGGAAGTAACTGTTTTCTAGTCATTCTGTTTCCCTTTGCTTTAGGGCTATAAACATTTTCATTTTATTGAAAATCATGTTGTCCCTTACTCTTAACACATACTTGCATATATTTACTGAAGTGTTCTGGCAGAAATAGAATCTGGAACCAAAACCATTTTGCATGGTGCCAAGAACATGCTAGGCATCATAAGCACAATTTCAGAAGGTGTTCAGGTATCAAACACCTGCTAGCTTCCAAATTAGGTCAATATTTAAAATGGGTAGCTATTCGAAGGAGGGACTGTATTTTCCTTTCATTTGAGAATTCTCTCTATATTTCTGTCACTTTATGAAGAAAAAATGGTTAAAATACACATGGTTAGTCCTAATCAGGTGAGGGAATAACTTTGGTACCCATTTACTGTACAGCAGTCTTCTGACAGCACTCAGATACTGTAGTAAAATGGGCCATGGAAGTAACAGAAACCAAGCAGATAAAATCTATATCATGCACAGCTTTTCACATAGTTGAGTTAGGCACTTATTTAAGGAAAACAACTCTATTCTGAAACAAGTTGCCAAGAGCTCATCCCCAACATTCCCACCCCCAGGTAACGAAATTCTGTAGTGTAAAATGAGACTATAATGATACAGTTCAGACGTGTACAGTTCAGCTATGTATTAGCTCTTCATGTAAGAAAATTTCAGGAATGGTACAACTTAAACTAGAAGCAAGTGCTGAAATCAGCATCTTTTGCTTCAACCATGTAAGTTTGGCAGGTGTTTCTTGCTAAGTCTGATGCTACTATTAAGAAAAGCTAGTAGGGAATACCCACAGTAGCCTACATTATATTAAATGTAAGCATTAGCAGAACTGGACATTAAGGATCTCCTCCAGTTCTAACAAGCCTTTCTTTTGTTCTCAGAAGTGCTGGATTAAGCTCTTGTTCCACACAAGAAAACAGTATTCAAAAACCTGAACAAGGAAGTCTAGGAAGTAGGTTCTCTGCCTCTGCTCAGTCCAGCAGTTTTGCTCTAACAGATATGGGGCTAGAGACATTCATAACAGACATCTTTTGAACTGACAGCTAAATTAAAAGCAAGCAAGTGCTGTCATTCACACAGTATGATAGGATATCACATGTAGTTAAGTGCCTGCCTCTCACTCCAAGGGACAAAACAATTACAAGAGCCATTGATGTGATGACTGTCTTTTATAGCATGTGATTTGGAGCATTCCTCATAGAATGCCAAAACTGGTGATGAGTTTTCTTGGTGAAATACTGAGTATCATGTGAACAGACTTGAAAAAGGCAGATGGTAAACAGTGGAAGTACTTCTATGTATGTGTAATTTGCAGTATTTTCAAATATAAAGCAAAGCTTTCAAACAGTTGAATCACAATAAGAGCTTAAGTATGATATTACCACTTTCAGGTTCTGGCTTTATCTTAAATTTACTCAGTTGGTCTGTTTGTTCTCTGGCTAGCATACATATTCGATGACACTCTTCTTTCATGTCCTGGAAAATAGTGTCCAGATTCTCTCTGGAAGATCAAAATTGTAAATTAAAGAGCCATCCAATTCAGCTTGTTGTGCCCTTTAATCTAGTCACACCCTCAAACCAGAGAAAAACAATCGTGTAAGCTACTTTTCTTGGATACCTCGTTCCTCAACATATGTATGCAGATTTTTGTTCTCCTCGGTAAAAGCAAGCAGAAAAGAAAATGTTGTAAAATCGCTGTTTAGGCTTATCACATACACATACATTCCAGCTCAGGGCCTGTCCCTGCAAGGATATATGTCCCTCCAAAAATCCAACCTTTACATTTCTTCCATTTCCCTCAGGTATTTTTGTGGAACAGCTTAGCTTTCACAAGGGTACTGTTTCCATCTCGTTCTAAGGAAAACAAGATGCTGCTGCTGTAAACATTTAATTGCTTTCCATTCTTTTCTGTGTGATTTGGACCTTGCAGGAGAAGCAACACACAAGCACTTGTTACTGCTCCTTCCTTATTTGCCTACCTGACATTATGGAGAGGGCCTTGTGAACTCATTCCTTCCCTGTTTTCTACAGTATCCTGTGACTTTTCCTTTTATTTTGAGGGATGTTTTTTACTCTGTCTTTTCCAGACTATCATATGAGCACCCAGTATTTACTTCTGCACTAAGAGTGATAAAAGTAGCGTTTCACGGTGGTGTGAGCTTGACTTGCCTAATAGCACTATGTTCTGCAGTTATTAATGCATTCCTAAAACTCTGCTGTGAAGTGTTTGTAAATTTGGGGAGCAATTTGCATTTCTAAGCACAAGAGCACAGATATTATAAAATGAAATTCACACATGAAAACCTGAAGTTGGTGACAAACTGTGTTCATGTTCTCTTTCACATGTTTGTATCAAAAGGGCTCAAAAGGCATCTTGCTGTAATCCAGTGAATTGATCTCCTTTGTATTGCTTATTTATACAGCAATTAGGAGTGTCACGAGCTGTGTTCCTGCTTCTGATGAGTTTCTCTTTATGAAGACAGAAATGTCTGTTTGTATCTCATTTGGAAAAAAGAAAATCTGGTAACATTTGCATTCTGACCACCTTTCAGGTGGTTTGATCAATGTGAAATGAAAAAAGGCTCTCAACATAAGTTTCTGACTAGAACTTTAAAACATACATACTAGATGCATCAATCTTAATTTGCTAGGTATTGTGATACTATCAAACAGTAAAGTAAGGGAGCTAATTGAGATCAAGAAGACAGAAGATAGGTAAAGGTTCATGATTTTATAGATATTAGTCAGAAAAGACAAAAAAAGTCTTTATCACATTGCAGTCTTACTTCCTTGCTTTCTTAACACAAAGCAGTAGAGTCAGACTAAAGATCCACATAGTTCACCAAGACTATGTCTAGGAGTGACCAAAAGCAGATGTCTAAACAGGAGCACAAGACAGCAAGATCTGATGATACTTTTCCTAATACTCTCCCCTAGCCTCACCTTAAAGCATCCTCTACTTCACCTCAGCAAAATTGTTAAAAATGCTATTACTGCCTATCCCATAAAAAATGCAAACCTAAGACTTTGCTCAAACTCCTTCCCAAAACACTGGCAGAAGAGGGAATATGTGCTAAGGAAATCTACTGCTTTTGGTCATAGCAAGGGCTATCTGGCTTCAGTTTGCAGATAAACTTGGTTTCAAACTCTCCTGTTTAGGATGGATCAGGCCAAGAATTATTTCCTTATGCTGACTATCACACCTCCTCCTGGCAGTGCAGCAGGGTCCTGTGCTGTGCTGCCATCAGTTAATCCATTACGGTTCTACATTCCTGTTCTGAAGAGAGGGGGTTAACACTTATCCAAAACCCAGCGTTAATAGCCACTGCTGTTACCCACAGGGTTTAACCTCCTGCTGAATCAAGTGGCTATTTTTTCCTCCTCTCAACTTATCCCTACATAGATGGAAAGCTCCAGCTATCATTCCATGTAGTTGCTTGACTTTATTACCTTCCTACACCAGCTCTTTGACCTCTGTTGCTCCACCCTCCCCCTTGCCCTTCTTCAGTTTTTAAGGTACTAGGAAGAAAAGAGAAAAAATGGCTTATTTTATTTAATGGCAGTAAACACAATGTAAAGCACATTTTAAAAATGCTGCAAAAGTATTTACCTTTCAGGTAGAGGTGAAATTCCTAGAGATAATTCAGGCTTAGCTGGAATGATTTTCTTATTTCTCACCTTGAAGTAAAATATGAAAATATCAATCACAGGTTAGCACATTAATTTTGTGCTTCACTCTGATATGAATAAAAATGCCATAGGATCTTCACCAAGTCCTTCTGGAAGCTCTTGAAAGATTCACAAAATGACAAACCCGATTTTTTTCTGTTTGTGTGATATTCCTGCTTTTAGTTTAACTTAGCAACTCAGTGTGGCATTTCTCTGCCCGTACTTTGGTTCTAAGAACACTGCTTGAGTGTAATTCTATTTCAGTCATACATAAAGTAAGATCCCGCATTGTGCATAAGTTTGTTAGTGAGGTATGTAGATATTTTAGATGTTAAAAATCAATTTACTCTCTGAAATGTTCAATGAACACATCACAAGCTACTAAGTCAGAGTTCTGGCAGGTTTTAATAGAAGTTATTAACTTCGTCTGCCACCTTGTGGTTCACTCTAGTATTACACGAGGGAAAACTACAATAACCAGTCATTAACATTAGTAATTAACCTGAAATTCACTTGATTCGCATCACCAGATAGCCTGTGTAGTTCCTCTGCTCCAAATCAGACGCAGAACTTGGTCACATGCCTGCCAAATCAGCTGGTTTCACTGATACACTGTTTATAATCACAAGACTCATAGCCTGTAGGTTCCTCTAACCTTCCACAAAAGTGCATCTGCAGCTTCTGTGGACACATTTGTGCAACCTTATACTTAGCAATATGGGTTACAGATGCTTGCTACAGTAAGTTAAGGAACACGTGGGAAGTCCAGTAGCAACAAGTTACGTTATGCTGTGCTTTATCCAAATTCACTTTAAATTAGCTAGCTAAAATAGATTTACATGGTTAAATTCACACTCATGACTGCAGTCTAACTACTCTGCAAGGACAGATTAGCACTCTGGATACTATTCTGTAACAGAAGTTAAGCATAAAAGTGAAAAAAAAATCCCACTCTAGCTTGGTGAAAAGTTCCAACTGAAAATTCTAACCCAGATGTTTCCACAAATACAAAAATTTTAATGACCTAATTAGCATACACATTAAATATGGATTTAATAGCTCAGCATTCCCTATATGCTTTATACTCTAATGCTAAATGAAATTATAAATTATAGTGGTTACATAATGCTGAATTTTAAAATCAGTTTCTTGGAATAATTAGTATAAATACATTTGAAAGAAGCAAATCTAAAATAAATTCATCTTTACTTAGCTTCTTCTCTTACCTCCCTTTTGTACACTGGCATCTGTATCCCCTTTTGTGCTTCATTTAATTCTTTCAATTTGCTTTTCAGAGTTTTTATTTTATCTTCTTGGTTGGAAATAATAGATATAAGCTTCCTTTCCTTTTGATTGTTTCTGTCCTCAAGCTGCTTCAGTTTCATGCTCTCACTTTCTAATTGTTCCTAAAAAAGAATTTAAGAATCATGGAATCAACCAGGTTGGAAGAGACCTCCAAGATCATCCAGTCCAACCTAGCACCCAGCCCTGTCCAACTATAAACACTAGTACAATTAGTAGAGTTGAAGCTTGCAGGATATTCAGCAGTCTAGAGTAAGCAAAATTAAACTTCTGCAACATACATAAGGGTCATTTTTATTTATTATATTATTAAATTGAAACTGATCTTGAACACCTTCTACCACCACACATAGATGGAACTCATCATAGATGTTTAGTCTGTTAGTATGGAAACTGTATACATCATAGCAGATAAAAATACAGGGAAAAGAAGATCACAGAATCATAGAATCATAAAATCAACCAGGTTGGAAGAGACCTCCAAGATCATCCAGTCTGAGCTGTCACCCAGCCCTATCCAATCAACTAGACCATGGCACTAAGTGATGATGAAGATGAAAAGAATCACAATCAAACAGGAAAAGAGGGGAAAAAACCAGAGAGAAAAAAGAGACATTATCAATTTGAAACTGATCTTGAACTCCTTCTACCACCACACATAGATGGAACTCATCATAGATGTTTAGTCTGTTAGTATGGAAACTGTATACATCATAGCAGATAAAAATACAGGGAAAAGAAGATCATAGAATCATAAAATCAACCAGGTTGGAAGAGACCTCCAAGATCATCCAGTCCAACCTAGCACCCAGCCCTATCCAATCAACTAGACCATAGCACTAAGTGATGATGCAGATGAAAAGAATCACAATCAAACAGGAAAAGAGGGGAAAAAACAGAGAGAAAAAAGAGACATTATCAATTTGTAACTGATCTTGAACTCCTTCTACCACCACACATAGATGGAACTCATCATAGATGAGTTTAGTATGGAAGTTGTATCATTATAGTAGATAAAAATCCAGGGAAAAAAGATGAAAATAACCACAGTCAAACAGCAAAAGGTGGGAAAAAAAGGAGAAAGGTGTTTTTTATATTGTTCTGGAAAAACACAACCATAAAGACTGAAAATTTTAGGCTAAAGAACCCATACATCATCTTCTATAATTAATGCTACAGCAGCTAGATTAAGTTTTCTCAAAAGGGTGCAACAAGAACACTATGAAGAATTACAGTCTGAGCATGCACATAAAGCTCGAAGGAAGTATCTGATGAATCATCTCCTGTGAAGTGTGTGTGTAAAATTACAATTCATATTAAGAGGAAATAGAGATACATAAAAATAATCTTAAGTAAGCCTGCAGATGACACCAAGCTGGGTGGCTGTGTCGACTGGCTAGAGAGTAGGGATGCTTTAGAGCAGGATCTGGACAGATTAGACCTATGGGCCAACTTGGGTCACAACAACCCCATAGGAAGTCACAGACTTAGGAATGTGTGGTTGGAAAGCTGTGACTTGGAGAGAGTCCAGGGAATACTGGTTGACAGTTGACTGAATAGGAGCCAGCAGTGTGCTCAGGTGGCCAAGAAAG
This sequence comes from Pogoniulus pusillus, assembly GCF_015220805.1. Taxonomy (NCBI): domain Eukaryota; kingdom Metazoa; phylum Chordata; class Aves; order Piciformes; family Lybiidae; genus Pogoniulus; species Pogoniulus pusillus. Next base: position 47,413,315 of record NC_087265.1, read on the forward strand.
CCAATGGCATCCTAGCCTGTATTAGAAATGCTGTGGCCAGCAGGAACAAGGAGGTGACAATCCCTCTGTACTTAGCACTGGTGAGACCACACCTTGAGTATTGTGATCAGTTCTGGGCCACTCACTATAGGAAGGGTATTAAGGTGCTGGAGCATGTCTACATGCTCCTACAAGGTTGTGGCCAGGAGGAGGTTGCTCTCTTCTCTCAGGTGGCCAGCACCAGAACGAGAGGACACAGCCTCAGGCTGCGCCAGGGGAGATTTAGGCTTGAGGTGAGGAGAAAGTTCTTCACTGAGAGAGTCATTGGACACTGGAATGGGCTGCCCGGGGAGGTGGTGGAGTCGCCGTCCCTGGGGCACTTCAAGGCAAGGTTGGACGTGGCAGTTGGTGCCATGGTCTAGCCTTGAGCTCTGTGGTAAAGGGTTGGACTTGATGATCTGTGAGGTCTCTTCCAGCCCTGATGATACTGTGATACTGTGAAGGAGCATCTGAGGGAGCTGGGGTTGTTCAGTCTGGAGAAGAGGAGGCTAAGAGTAGCCTTCATCACTCTCTACAACTACCTGAAGGGAGGTTGGAGCAAGAAGGGGGCCAGACTCTTCTCCTTGGTGTCAAAAGACAGGACTACAGGAAACGGTTACAAACTGCACCACAGAAGGTTTAGGCTGGGTATTAGGAAATATTTTTCCACTGAAAGAGTTAGCAAACACTGGAATGGTCTGCCCATGGCAGTGGTGGAGTCACCATCCCTGAAGCAGTTCAGGTGGCATGTGGACCTGGCCCTGAGGGACATGGTCTAGTGTTGGCATTTCAGTACTAGGTTGAAAATTGGACTGGCTGATCTTTGAGGTCTTTTCCAACTAGCTATATTCTGTGAAAATTAGCAGGGTCAGGTGCTGAATATAATTTCCTAACTCTCTCTGTATATATTCCATATTCTTTAAAGGCTACAAAGCCAAAGTAGCTATAGAATGAACAACTGCTTTTTGCTATTCCAAGAATGGGAAGGCACTGATAGTCTATGGTGTGGGTTCATAGACTTGAAGTCACCACTGACTGGGCTATTATGTGGCCACAGGGTTCACAAGCATTACAATCATAGAACAGTTCAGGTTGGAATGGATCTTCAAAGGTCACCTAATTCACTTGCCCCTTTGGGGCAGGGACATCTTTAATTAGGTCAGGTTGTTCAGAGTCTCATCCCACTAACATCAAATATTTCCAGGGATGTGGCTTCTACCACCTCTTTCTTATGCATAGTCTGATCATTCTGTGGTGAAATTCCATTTCCCATTTAAAAAGTCAATGGGATGCAGCTTTTCCTGTATTTTCCTTTGAAAATGATTTGCTGGAAATCCAAGCACTTAGGACAAAGTTTATGTCAAAGATAAAATTTGTCCTTGAAGAAAAACTCCATCTTAAGGACAGTAAAATAACTTTTTCATTGAGCCTGTGATAGAGCACTGGTCCACACAGGTGTAATGTATCTGTTTAGGATGATCACAGATCCAAAGAACATGGATTTTCAGCCATCTGGGAGCAATGCAGTAAGGGCCAGTAGTTCCCACAGGAGACTGTACAATAAATGGAAGAGAAGTGGGGACAAGACTTAAGCAAACAGTAAGAAAAGCCATGTGGGAACCAATGTGAGAAAATCAATGCAACATGTTGCAATAAAGACACATCAGTACATACTTATGTAAATCATTCCTGGGCACCATCAGGATATCACATCAGGAAAACCACTGGAGAAATGATGACACCTTTTGGAATCTTTCAATAAATATATTCCTTCATAGCTTGAAGATCATATAGCTTCTAACACTGATGGAGTTTGGTTGCTTGCCACAATGTGGTATCATTCATAAACTAGCTAAAGGTTACAAATGTTGTGGTAAGTGTCACAAGTCATACCTGCCCAGTTAAGTACTTGGCCACACAGTGGCCTCTTGCAAAGCACCATTATTAAAAGCCTGGCTCCATCTGCCTGATAACCTTAACATAGATATTTGAGAGGTATTAGCTTTCACTGAAGCCACCTCTGCTCCAGGCTGGGCAAGCACAATTTCTGCATCTTCTTCTCATGAACATGTATTCGAGCTCCCAATATCTCAGTGCAGCCTCTGCTGAACTCAATCCAGTCTGTCAAAATCTTTCCTGTACTGGAGATACCCCAGCTGAATGCAGCATTCTAGGTGCAGTCAAGTGAATGCTCTACAGAGGGAGATACTTCCTTCCCTGGGTGTGCTAGCTGTGCTCCTATGAATACAGCCCAGCTACTGCCTTCCCTGGGTGTGCTAGCTGTGCTCCTATGAATACAGCCCAGCTACTGCCTTCCCTGGGTGTGCTAGCTGTGCTCCTATGAATACAGCCCAGCTACTGCCTTCCCTGGGTGTGCTAGCTGTGCTCCTATGAATACAGCCCAGCTACTGCCTTCCCTGGGTGTGCTAGCTGTGCTCCTATGAATACAGCCCAGCTACTGCCTTCCCTGGGTGTGCTAGCTGTGCTCCTATGAATACAGCCCAGCTACTGCCTTCCCTGGGTGTGCTAGCTGTGCTCCTATGAATACAGGCCAGCTACTGCCTTCCCTGGGTGTGCTAGCTGTGCTCCTATGAATACAGCCCAGCTACTGCCTTCCCTGGGTGTGCTAGCTGTGCTCCTATGAATACAGCCCAGCTACTGCCTTCCCTGGGTGTGCTAGCTGTGCTCCTATGAATACAGCCCAGCTACTGCCTTCCCTGGGTGTGCTAGCTGTGCTCCTATGAATACAGGCCAGCTACTGCCTTCCCTGGGTGTGCTAGCTGTGCTCCTATGAATACAGCCCAGCGAGATGTTGCCCCTCCTTTCCTCCAGAACACACTGCTGACTCATATTCAACTTGCTCTCTTATGAGACCCCAGCTTCCATCCAGCAGAGCTGCTCTACAGCTAGTCAGTCCCCAGACTGCACTGCTGCAAAGGCAGGTCCTTTTATTTCTCCCTCAAGTGTGCTGTTACAACCTGTTTCAGTGGCTTCCCATAATAAACAGTCAGATGTTTTCAAGGAAAAATACTATTTAACTGATGAACTACTCTAAGTGGTCCCTAGCAATATTAACTTTTACCAGTTTAACCAGAAACTGCTCTTTATTATTAGGTCTCATTAGATAAAATGGTGAGGTGGATAAAAAAAGGTGTCAATATCAGAATTTCTTTTATCTGGTAGCAGGGCCTAAGGAAACCTACTGCAAACAGCAGAACAGCTGAACTTGTAACACTGTCAGCTAGCACAAACCAGTGAAATACAGCTTTCTTTGCAACAAAGACAGGAAATAAAGTGACATTAGAGAAACTGCTATTGACTGGAAGTGCAACTCAGCAAGACTGCTGCAGTAGCTGCTCTTAGGTACATTAACTCATTTCAGCACCTTAACTCTGAGCACAAAGATGACTACTGTACATCTGCCCTTCCTCTGCTTATATCCTGTGCAAAATGAAAGCCCCAACCAAACATAAACCCTAAACATTTATTAGAGGATTAACAGTTCTGTGTACTCTATGCATCATTCATTCCTGACAGTTTTCCTCCTCTTTTTCATGGCACACTGAGTTCTGATGACCAAAATCCACACAGTGTTTTAATGCTGAGGTTTTTGACCCAGGAAAATAAGAATGTAAGCATTTTTTCTTGTCACAGGTATTGACTTTAGCCTCATGTTTTATGGAGGTTCCAAGGCTTCTTCCAAGGCTTTTTTCCAAGGTCTGAAACAGATCCATGTTTTTTTCTGTTTCAAAATAAAAGTTTAGCCAGGTTGTACTTAAAACCAGGTAGAAATTTAGGTCCTGTTGGTCTCAGACTACAAAAACCAAATCTGATAATCTTGTATATAGTTTCATACTGACCACCAAGTCAACCTATTCCACTAACCTCTCTGTGATGATGAATGTGAACTAAACTTCAAACCATTTTATGACACAGTGGCAATGGAAATTGACAAAAGCAGGTAAAACACACAAGTATAGATAGAAAATGCAAAAAGGCAGCCCATTCCAATGCCAATCACTCTCTCTGCCAACAACTTCCTCCTAACATCCAGTCTATACCTCCCCTGGCACAACTTCAGACTGTGTCCCCTTCTTCTGTTACTGGTTGCCTGGCAGAAGACACCAACCCCCACCTGGCTACAACCTCCCTTCAGGTAGCTGTAGAGAGCAATGAGGTCTGCTCTGAGCCTCCTCTTCTGCAGGCTGCACACCCCCAGCTCCCTCAGCCTCTCCTCATAGGGTTTGTGTTCCAGGCCCCTCACCAGCTTCATCACCCTTCTCTGGACACCTTCCAGTATCTCAACATCTCTTTTTAATTGAGGTGCCCAGAATTGGACATAGTACTCAAAGTGTGGCCTGAGCAGTGCTGACTATAGGGAGTGGAAGAATAACCTCCCTTGTCCTCCTGGCCACACTGTTCCTGATCCAGGCCAGGATGCCATTGGCTTTCCTGGGCACGCTGCTGGCTCATGTTCAGCTACTATCTACCAGCACCCCCAGTCCCTCTCTGCCTGGCTGTTCCCCAGCTTGTAGTGCTGTTAGGGTTGTTGTGGCCAAAGTGTATGACCCTTCACTTGGCCTTGTTAAATCTCATCCCATTGGCCTCTGCCCACCTATCCAGCTTGTCAAGGTCCCTCGGCAGGGTTCTCCTACCCTCCAACAGCTCCACACCTGCTCCTTGCTTGGTGTCATCTCTCACTTATCTTTCACTTGATGTGGTCCTAGTGATTTGCTACTGTTAGTTTCCCCCAACTTGTCCCATACTTTCTTTCCATGCAGTAAACTTATCTATCATACATGAAGAGTTCTACATTTTGAAAATGCAAAAATTGTGACCTACCATAAAAGCATTTACCACAGTAGAAGTAATTTTCCATCATTTTCAACAGCAAATTTGCTTATATATTTCTCCTCCCCTGAGTTTGTTCAATAGAATGAAGACTCATGTACAGAGACTGCTGTGTATCTCCACTTGTTTCCAGCCCATGAATGGCATTGTCAAGATAGTCAGAGGTAATAGAAGTGTGTGTACCTCTGGTGTGCTGTATGGATATCTTTGTATTACTCTTGCTAGGTTAATGGAAGCTTACTAGGTACAACACCAGAGTCCTCCTCACACCAGAAGGATGGTGCAAATATATCCATGTACCTCTGCAGAAGCTGCCCTCAGTCCAGTCACATGAGTTTTCCTTAAGCTTCATGTTCTCAACACTTAGAAAGCTACTACATTCTCAGTAACAGGAACACAGTAGGCTGGGTCAAGCTGATGGTTTAGATCTCTACTGATTCACTGTGACCTGACTTGTACAGCACTGTGTCTGGGTTTAAATGCAGACAGATTGTATAGTTGATTCTGCATGCAGTTAGATCAGAAACATTTCTGTTCATGGTACAGATGAAGCAAAATCCAGATGAACCACCTACTGTTAAGAGGTAACTGCAATAACTGATTGCACAAGAACAAAAATGCTGATGAAGGCAAATAACAAACCCAAGTCCTTAAAGTGATGATTCCAGCTTCTCATGCATTGTCTGTAATCTTCTGTAGAGATCACCTAATTTCTCATTGTTTCCCCACGAGAAGAGCAGATAAACACAGACACATAATGAGTGGAAGAAAGGAAGCTAAGTTACTTAAAACTATTGTCCTTGAGTAAGCATTCAGAAACAAGGTGGCTTGGTCAAGTCTCCATATGTGATTGTAAGGCATACTTTTTATCCAACTCCAAACAGAGAAATGAAAAAATATGTGAAGCTGCTCCATGAAAGAATTAACCCTTCAGCTGTGTTGTATCTCAAATAAATGCAAATATTAGGGGAGAAATGACATCTTGTGATAACAGATTCTAGTGTAGAAAAATGATGTAAAGACTCTCATTTTTTTAGTGAAAAAGGAGCATATATAAACTTTTGGTAACAGCACATTTAAAATGTTTGCAAAGGCTTAGTCCCAAATGAGATTTTTGTCAAGGTAATTAAGTGAACATCAGTATTCCAAAGAAATTGTTTTAAAATTAACATTTCTGATTTAAAAAAAACCACCTGCATCTATGTGAATTTAACATAATTAATCTGCTTATAGGAAACAAATCCTGAAATTAATTATTCTTAAATATAATGCCTGATTTACTATGAGGGTCTCTTAACAACCCCTACAGGATCCCTGGTATGAAGTTTTATATTCAGAAATAGATTTTATGTTACAAGAGAGTTCTCAGAAAACAAAATAGAGTGACTTGAGATAAGAACAATGTAACTTTGAGCACCTCTGTCTTTTCACAATATGCAGAATCCCTTCAAGGTATTTCCCATCTATTCTGCACTATGGCTTTTCTCTTATGCCAGTTAACATGCTATAGTAAAAAAATCTCAAGTGTCACTTCAGTGGAAAGGGGCATAAGTAATATCATATTAAAACAGGCTACTTGAGAAGAAATAACAAATTATCAGCATCTCCAAAGCAATGAACTGTTCACTTCCCACTCCATCATTCTGAGAGCTGACTCTCCCATTTCTTGCGAAAACAGAGAATGGCTGAAATCTGAAAAGCTTTTTTGCCAGGAAGGGAAAGCCCTTTCATGACCACTAGGTTTGGCAGGTTAAGAAACAAGCAAGTGAGTTTCTAGAGATCTAGATGGTCCTTGGAGTGGCCAAAGGCAGATGCCTAGTTCACCTAAGCGACTACAGTGGCACAACACTCAGGCACTTCAGGTGAGGATTATGTATTAGAAGTGCAGTTTAAAAGTACTTCTCTTTAGGTTCTTGTAGTGTAATCATCACAGCACAAATGTGATCCTATGTTAAACAAACTGCAGGTGACCATACCTTTAAGAGCTTTTCTCTTTGCTTTGCTACATTGAGTTTTTCAGAGAGCTGGCTGAAGGGCAAGTTGGAAGTTTCAATGTCTTCATTCATCAGAACGTAGGGATGTGCATTACCTTAAAAATGAAAGCAGCTGATTGTCACTGCATTTTTCCCCCAGCCAGTTTCTAAGTACAAGTGAAAATAAAAGAAGCTAGATTTATATTAACTTTTACTTTGAGCAAGCCTTTCTGCTAAAGAAGTGAGAAAAGCCCAATTCTGTGCTTAGAGACAATGCTAAACCATCAATAAAGGATGTACATGTACTCTTAAAAATAAAAGCCAACCACTTAGCTAGTATTTATGAAACCCAAGAGTGTTAGGCTAGTGTGAATAAATATTTAATGAGCATGGCAGATTAACACATGGTTACTTTGACTCTTCTCTCTTATTTGTGGAATACAGTCAAACAGCAGAAAATTATCCATCAATGACTATTTGATTTGCAAGAGATTTATCTGCCTGTAAAGCTTTAGTTACGCAGTAAGATTAGCATGACAAGACTAACCTAACATAAAGTACATAATATCATAGCACTCACATCTAGAGCCACATGAACTAAATTTATTAGCAGAGAACTGCAAAATTAGTATGTAAGAGTTTTGGTTTTAATTCTAATGAGTTATATGAACCCGTATTTTCATAACTTCTATTGGCATCAGCGTGAGCAAGTTGTACCTCTAAAGAAAAATCTCACCATTTCTTGAAAAGGATAAAGAGAGACCTCACAAGTGTAGCATTTTATAAATAGAATCTGAAACTGCACATTTGTGTTAACTCTCACACTCACAGAAAAGTATGATACTGCTCTCAGAGACGTAGATTGTAAAAGCTGATGCAAAGTCAGAGCTATTCATCAATGTAACACAGCGTAGAAAGAAATAACATGCAAACAAGTACATACCTCTATTAGCATTCAGAGCAGCTAACTGTGATTTCAGTTTTGCAATAATGCTGTTTTGAAGCTCTATCTTTTCCTGCTGTTCACGTATTTGCTGCATGTAGTTTTCTGTCTGCAAATATAATTTAATTAGCATTAATCTCATCCTGGTTTGACTAGGGGTCTTATTTTTGGCATATAAAAAGCAGCTTTGAATTTTTAAAGTTAATAGTAGTTGTGGACCTCTGTGTGAAAACAGACACCTGAGGCTGCACTGGTTAGAAAAGGTATTATAGGAAATAAATCTTGATTTTTTGGTAACCTATTATGCAACTGCCACAGTTGAAACAACTGTAAAGTTTCTTCACTAACAGCCACAGAACGTATCAGGTTTGAAATTCAGAATGCTGGCCAGTTAATCCACAGAAAGATGTCATTTGCTTCCCCTCCATTTTCTAAGAAATAAATGATATTTATTTGTTAGAAATAGGCTTTCAAAACCATAGATTTTAAAGTTAATAGTAGTTGTGGACCTCTGTGTGAAAACAGACACTCGAGGCTGCACTGACTAGAAAAAGTATTATAGGAAATAAATCCTGATTTTTAGCAACTGTATTATCCAACTGCCACAGGTGAAACAACTGTAAAGTCAGGTTTCTTCACTACTAGCCACAGAACATATCAGGTTTGAAATTCAGAATGCTGGCCAGTTAATCCACAGAAAGATGTCATTTGCTTCCCCTCCATTTTCTAAGAAATAAATTATATTTAATTGTTAGAAATAAGCTTTCAAAACCAGACTTTAAACAGAAAATAACAACGTTGCTTATTCCATACAGCAGATATTTTGTAAGTAACTCTAACTGCCCATGAAAAGAGTTTTGCCTGTTCCTTTGGAATGCACTAGACTTATTTTTTTAACCTAGAAAATAGAGGGGGAAAGCAATCATGCCAGCCCCCTCCTCCATCTAGCTCTACTCCATCTGATGTTATAAACAGGCCATACAGAGCCTGGTAAGACTGCTCATGTTTCACCAAGGTGTATAAAGTTAATATTAGATAGCCAGTTAACTGAACAAATGGTCAGGTGGTAGGAGAGTGCTAATATTAAAAACCTATTATTTCATTAGCATATGCCTAATATTGGTGCTAAAAGCAAAAGACAAAACTTGTGGAGTCCCAGCAAGGAAACTTACAAGAATGCACTTTTTCCTGAAATTAGGAATTTCTCTATTAGTGGACAAGTCATGACCTGAGACAAGACCAGGCACTGCTTTCGTGCTTGTTCAGACTTCCCATACAGCTACCTAAATTCTCAAATCTCAGTCACATTTTAACTCCACACCCCCTTGCTACTGCCCAATGTGCTTGTCTGTAAAGCAAGAAGGGGAAAAAAAAACCCTCTACAATCAAATATTTTTAAAGGCCAGGAAGGAGTTGTACTATCAGAGTTTATTAAAAAAAAGAAGTGATCAAAGAGCACTGCACTCCAGCAGCTATAAGAGACCTCATGAAGCAGAAAAATCACTGAGAACCAAATTGAAAATGTACAACAGCAATGTCTTGTCAACACTTCTGTACAGAGCACAGACATGACAGCTAAAACAGACAGAAGAGAAGATGCTTTTGACAGCCAGTGTGCACAAATTATTCCTTGAGTCAGATGGCAGCAACAAGTTACCAACTAGAAGATCTGCATGACAACCAACCATCCATCTGTATCAAACACCATCTGGCCAAGATGACTCTGGCTTCTGTGTGCTTGACATGGCTCCCAGCTCTAGAGACTGGCAAAACAAGTGGCCTATCGGTAACTTAAGTAGTAAACTGTTAACAACAGAATGGTGGACAATCCAACAATGTGTGAAGGCCACACAACGAACAGAGGAAGTTACTAGAGTAAAGCACTGTACAAAGGTCATTCAAAACCTAGTAGTTTGGGTAAAAAACCCTAAAAAGCAACATCAACAACAAAAAAAATCCCATTAGTAACAGTATCAGCTCTTCTTGAAAAAATACTTTTTTTCTCTTGTGAGGTCATGAAATCCAACTACTGAAAGTTTGATTAGGACAAAGATTTCAGCTGGTATTAACCCCTTATGAAAGGCTTCAGTTTTTAATCCGCTGAACCAGAGAAAATGCAGAGAGAAATACAGCAAACATTTAGTGCATGGTGATCTCACTTCTCTGGTTTTCTTCCACAGACTTCAGAAGGCCTCTCTGACCTTGCCCTCAATGTCTTGTTTCTCAGGCAGAAGTTTCTTTCCTGTACAGTTTGATAACCCAGTAGTATTAACTTGACTGATTTTCCTTCAAATAATTACACTGTTCAGCATAAGAGAGTTTAAAAGACTCCCAAATATTCTAAAATGTGTTGCCTTTTGTTAAGTTAGCTGCAGTTTTAGCATAAGATGTATTGACATGCTACTTCTGCTTGTTAACTAAAGAAAATGCCACATATTTGCACCAGCACTGCTGCAACAGACTATGAATGGAGACAGACTCAACAGTGGATGATTGCACACATGACTGACTTGATACCTGTTCTGCACTGCCTTGACTAGTTTATCTCCTCTACAGAAGGATGGTAGGATTGTGCCCAGGTATCAGAATATTCTCTAGCAGACCTTTTGCTGCTTCTTCCATAACAACACCAAGTATGTCCTCTGCCCCTGAACAATGCCCCAGCCTACCAGTTCTAGGGAAGCTTCAGAAAATTCTGTATCATCAAAAGCACTGAAGCTTTCCTACAACAGAGATTCCACTGCTGGGCAGGACATGCACAGCAAAGTTAGTCTGACAAAGCCCAAAACCTGATAGCTTAGCAACATGATGAGAAGTCATGTATTCTACACAGACTGAAAATTCAGAGGTGCTCCTTAGTGGTCATGGAATCTTTCTGTTACTTCATAGCAATTGTGCAGGTGACTATTTTAAAAGAATCAGTACAGATTCTAATGATTTTTAGGCACATTTGGTGTGAATGTTTCAACACACAAACTTTGTTGTCCTAATAGCTTGCACTGTGCTCAGCATATTACTGCCTTTAGGCTTTTTACATCAAATAAGGCATATTTTTCTATTAACAAAAAAGATTTAATTTTCTCCTACTAAACAAAAAATAGTTAATGTTAACTATTTGCATTAATAAATTTAAAAGTAATTTTTATTACAGCAAATTAAAATGTAGAAAGTACTTTATGAAAGCTAGGGAAATGATGCGTCTTTCCTGTTTGTGTTAAAATGCTCCATTAAGCCTCCAAAACATCACTTTACTCACTTATAAAATCACACACACACAAAAGTTAAAACCCCCAAACCCACCCACTGTATTCATAACCTAATGAGTTACTCTGCAGCGTGCAGACCTGGTTTCATAACAGCAAAGTTCAACTTTAACAGGTGCACTAAAGCGTGCACAGCTAAAGTGAAACTGAAATCTGCAAGTACCACAAGATAAAGATACAATTCAGAACCTAACACCTACTTTTTGATGTAGTTCTTTCACAGCATGGTCCCTATCCATGCATGCCTGTCGATAGGCTTCATAAGCTTTGTTAAGTTGCTCTCCAATGTTTTTGTCCATAATTTCCAGTGTTGTTTCATCACTGAAAAGATGGTCAAGTTAATAGACCTGAAAGGTAACGAGAAGGAAAAGAAGAGACAGTGCTAAAAAACATATGTATGCAACTAAAGACATATCTAAAATAACTTGCATTAATTAAACAATCAAGGAATATGCACAGCATGTTTGAACATTAATTCAGGTAATATTTTGAACTATAGTTCTGCTCACCCAGCATTAATTTTTATGTACAGAGACAGGTTCAAACAAAAGCCAAATAAAAGTAGCTTAGCTCTGAATCAAAATCTCGATATACAGAATACGTAAATGTACGTGTGGCTACAGTGTTTGAGGATTGAGTCTTAAAATTGGAGCAGATCACTAGTTACCCAGTTTTACAGCATTCCCAAGGGTTCTATGTTTACACAGTTGTGAAACAGCACATAGCATTAAACACCAAACAGAAAAAAAGCAGCTTTTGGCATTAAGCAATGAAAAGATAAAAGCTCAGTAAGTCACAGGGACTTATCATATTCTATTCCACATTTGAAAACAGCAACACAAGCCATGCTACAAGGTAAATGAAACCATCTTTTATCTAAAAATCAGCAACATATAGGAAGTGGCAAGAACTCACACCTTTACACACAACACTATCCACTTTTTTTTAACACTTTGTGAACAACTTCAATGACAATTCCTGCAACTACAGCTCACAAATTTTGACGCATAAAAATACAATGCTATTTAATGCAACAGACTTCACTTTAAGGACAGACTTAACTTTGCACACAGAGGTCCTTTGCTTCTATAGTATTATGGCATGAATAGTAATAGAAGAATTTATCATAATGTGAGGATGGGTTAGTGAAGTTCCCCCTCCATATCCTATCAGCATTAAAGGGGAAAAAAATCTGTAACTCACATCTCTTCTGCTATTTAAAGCACGGTTGACTCACAGCACTCAGCATGGGCAGCCATCATCATCTCATACTAACTTCTGCAATTATACACAAACCACAGAGACTACTAAGAAAAGTGGTGCAGTCAGAAAAGAATAAGCCAAGCAAGAAGGCTGTGAGGATAACTTGTCTTGGATCCTGGTCAAAATTCTAAGGATTGCAGCTTGAAGCTTTTGTTTGTGTTTTCTCCATGTTTACTCTTGAATACCTTTTGTATCATAGAGCCTGAATACAGAAATGTGGTTTGAATTTCCTAGAAGGTGCAGCAGACTCCTGTATGGATGTTGCACCCTTTTGTCCTGCAAACTTTAATTTGAATGTGCAAGTATTGCAGAAGCAACTGTATTTCAACTCTGGCATGGCTGTACTTTTGATAAAGGCAAAGTGAATGCTTTGACAGCTGGGAATGAGTCCAGGATGCTGTGTCAGAAGCATTACTGAAATCCAAGTTTTGTGTAGAATGCCTACATTGTTTCATATGAAAGGTGGCTTTTATTTTTTTCCCCCCACAAACTCGTTCAGTAGTTTATAATCTCAATTCCATGCATACTGTCCCAAACCACTTGTAGTAACTTCATGCACTCTCTTCCTCCCCCCCAAAAAGTACTCTTCTGCTAACTGGAATATTCATTCTGCTACTTGGGGCATGTCTTTAAAAAAATAGTGACCATTTGTTTCAATTTCAAATGAAGGACTGACAAATTGCAGATGACTGCAGGGCTGGGTACTAAACTACAAAAAGATTGTTATGGCTGGAAGTGACTGAAATTGCTCTTAAATCCTTTAAACATCTGCAGAGTTTGCACCCATGTTGTTTTTTGTACTTTTCTGGAATTCCTCCAGAGACACTTATAACAACTTATCTAGTTAATGGCAATGCCCTGTACCTGTAAAAGGTAACTAAAAACCACGGGTGAAATGGAATTTTAGAGTATGCTCAGTTTCTAATACAAGGAATTGGGTTCAGGTCTGTATGACTCACAGTTCATAGAAAATGAAGGCATTATTTTCATTGATGCAACTTAAAAACTCAGCTTGGAAAACTGTATTTAAAATTTACACTTTTACTGATTGGCTGAGACTGGGCATATTAAATAATTCTGCTCTTATCTGGACCACTGATACCAAAAGTAATTGACCCAAGAGGCCAAACCATAGCACTGCACTTAGTTTCCTACTTGTTAGCTAAAAATGAAAACAGCAGCTAATTTACTGATGACTCCCTAAAATCCAGACTCCATGCAGTAAGAAAGGGGCAATAAAAGTCCACTTCAATGTGGAACTGTAACTAAAAAAATAAGTCCTATATTTCCTCATACCCTAGACACTCATTTCTGCTTCCACTTCACTCTTCCCTTTCTTCCAGCACAAGCAACCTTACTCTAAACCATATCAGCAAACCAATCCAGCTTAAAAGTAAATGCTAAATGTATTTTTGCTGTGTTAGTTTTAATGCAGATCAGCTCCACAGACCACTTTAAGTGGCATGATAAGACAAGGAAGCCAGCACTTGGTTTGAAATCGAGACACGAAGCCACAGTTATGCAAGAGCGATGTTAGTCTGTGCTACCACAGAAAAGGATACTCCTGGCTTCCCCAGTCTCTGGCCACGTATTTTTTGCAACTTACTTCTACTGGTATTAGCATTTCTATGCTACACAGTTCAGTATGCCAAAGTAGCTCCCTAGTTTCTCAAAAAAGCAACAATGACACCCCTAAAAAAACACCCAAAAATTTAAACCCTGTGAGGCTGCTGGAGCGCTACTACCGACACAAGGAGGCAGTGGGAACATAAGACTGGCCGTGGGCAGGACTGCAGCAGTCTAGATTTAGATTGGATTAAGCTACTCTTAGTCACACCCTGAATTGCCTGCTGCTGGAATAAATAACTGCTTCTTATGTTAGCTATCTCATATCCAGAACTCCTTGCAGTTAGAAAAACTGGCTCTTTTTCCTGCTTCTCCTCCATAGGCATCAATATTTATCAAGGAATTTGCCAGCTGTTCCTTGTCATTTACTCTTCTCCCTACACTTAGTCACAAAGAAAAACAACTGCCCTAAAAAAAAAAAGAAAAGAAAAAGACAAGCCATAATCTACCCAACTCCCAAATCAAATATTCCCACTATTTTAATCAGGCTTAGTTATGCTGTATCTATACAGCAACTGGAATGTGTTCAGCCCAAAGTTGGCAATCTTGACGTTTAGCCATTGACATTCTAGATATGCATTAGACTCTAAAGGCTCACAATTATTAACAGGCTTATGCAGCCAGAACAGATGGAGCAATACAAAATGCTGCCTTTATTTTAACAGGGACACAACTAGAGAAAGAGATTAGCTCCAGAGTTTGCCTGATGAGGGGTGCAAACGCGAGTACCTGTGAGTGGTGTGGAGCTGCAGCTATGGCAATGAAAACTAGAACTTCATCCTTTGATTAAAGATGTGAACATCAGAAAGTGACAGGGTATAGCAAATGCTGCAAGGCAAACTTTTAAGTACGTAAACACAATGAAACCTGCTCTTACAATACTTGCTTCAAGTGAGAAGCGCTTTCCTCATAGAGGCTGGAGAAGAAACCCAAACCCCTCTGCAGCAATACGAATTTTCTATGACTCAAATACCAAAGTAGCCCTAAAACAAGTATGAGCAATGTAGTACTGCTGTGTACATCCTGAAATCCCATTTCCAGAGATCACTGAACAGACAGTTGGAGTTTTGGCGTGCCTCAGAACACACCTGAAGTTCTGAAAGAGAAGGCTTTAGCTCATCTTGCCTATCGGCATTCAAACTATACCCGCCTACCTCTCATAGGTTCATATGGGGCAACTAGATGCCATCCAGAAGCAAGTTCTTCACTACATTTTTCTGCTTTCAAAACAGCTGCTTCAATGGAAGTGATTTTTAAGTTACACTGCCATCATCTCGGGAACTGAAAACCTGCTGAGCTCCTAATTTGCAAGAGAGACTCTGTGCCCCCTGCACTTCCGTGGCCTTTTTCGTCTCTGTATTGTTTTGCTAAAGGACAAAATTCCTGCTCTGCCCGACTGCGGAAAGAGACACAAACCCTGCAGGCTCTCCTAAAGGCCCCATATCAGAAGCCGGGGCGCAGAGAGCCGCCTCCGCTCAAGGAAAAGATGCCGACTGCTGCAGAGCCGGAGTTCAACACAGCCCTCGCAGCGCTGCTGTCCGTGCAGACAGGTCACCGGCTTCTGCTTCTGCTCCTCCGCTCTCCGCCCATCAGCGGCCACCGCTGAGCCCACTGCCCCCACTGCTGTGGCCGCTGATGGGCCGCGGGGGGGCGGGTGGTGGCACCGGTCCCGGCCCTCCCGCAGGCACCGAGACCGCCTCGGCGCGCAAGTAACGCGCCTCGCGTCCTGCTCCGAGAGAGGGCAAAGCGGCGCCGCGGCGGCAAGCGCCGTCCCGCGGAGCGGAGGGCGGAAGTGCGGAGGAGCCGGGGAAGGGGCGGCCGAAGAGCCCAGCCCGCCGCCAGGCGCCGCGGCCCGCACCCCAGCGCTCCGCGCCGCGCCCCCGCCGCTCCCCGCGGAAGAGAGAGGAGCGGCTTGAAAACGACTCAGACTTACGGAGCGCCTCACGGAGCTCACAGCCGCTCCCGGCACAGGCGCTCGCTTCTGCCCGAGCGCCTTAACCCAGGAACCAGAACTGACTTCCTGTGGTGCCTCTCCCCGCCCCATGACGGGGTGCCGAGGCGCTGCCCGCTCGGCTGAGCGGGTCGGATCGGGGCAAGCGGCTACGCCTGCCACCAAGCGCCTCGGGCAGGCAGAGAAAGCGGCGAGCTGTGCGCCCAGATACAGCGCTTGTCCCGCCGGCTCTACCTCCCAGGGTAGCACAAAGCGCGCCTCTGCGGCTCCGTGCGGGATGAGCATCTCTAGACTCTGCTCCATCTGCCTTGCGGTGCCTTTCCTGCCGGCCTCCGGCCATGCCCCGCCCTGAAAAAGGGTCTGTGCTGCTCTTGGCTTCCGCAGGCACCTTCCTCTTTCAGTCTTTTTTGATTCAGCGCCAGTGTGATTAACTTTATCTGTGTTTCCAACATACTCTTCATGTCCAGAATGCTTTCTGCCTTTTTGGGTCCTGCCTTTAATTCACGCAGGCAACGAATTTTATAGAGACTAATACGATATAAAGTCAGAGTTTTGGTTTGGCTACAGCCACAAGCCCTTCTCTCTTCAGGTCACGTCTATGAGTACAACTTTTCCCTTTAAAGTGCGCCGTAGGGTGAGAGCTGATGGGGAGAAAACAACGCGTTTGGTACATGCTTGTCGAAGGCACGCAGGGAGCTGGCAGCAGAGGAGCTTTAGAGAGCTCAACCCTAGAGAACATTTCGCTGGAGCAAAACTTGGCCCTTTGTCCACTCACACCTGCATTTCAACCGTGGGAACTTTACCTCCCCTAAGTGTGTGCACTTGGAAGCTTGAAGACTGGGCTCAAATGTAGCCACATAAAGAGTAGCCAGGTGTTGTCTGTACGCTTTGAAAGTTATTTCTGTTATGATTTACCGTCTCTGCTAAGTCTTTGCTGAAAGTTGCTAACAGCTATTTTTGGTCTGTTTTGGCCTATACTGTGACTAAAGAGACTTTCAGGCAGATAGTTGAATGACATTATACTATTAAGCATTTGCTCTGTTAGCATGTTGCCAAGAAAGGGAGATTTCAGTTCCCACTCTTAGAGACAGAGTGAGACATCCAAGTTAAAGTTTCATTCAACCAGGGTTAAAAAGAAAAAGGTAAAAAGATGCTATTGATCCTTTTATTAAACTACTACATTTTAAAGTTTCATTCAATCTTAACAAATCCTTCTGCACTTAAAATGGTAATGAAACTGAAATTCAGATCCATAAATGGAAATGTAATTTAACTGATGCTATCCTTAAAAAAGAGATAATGTGCAGGAAAGTACAAATGGGGATTATCTGACAAATAAACATATAGCGACTCAGATTGTGGATGAACTTGATTAGAGCCATAATATATATATATATATATATACAATTTCTGAAACACTGTTGTTACACAGTAGTTGTCATAGGAAACAAAAGTTTGTTTGTTAAAATATAGAAATGGACTTAATGTAAGTTTGCTGTAAAGGTCTCAAACCCAAAAAGTAAACCTAATAACTGTCTACAAGCATAACTTTCCAAATCACATAAATTATTACAGATAAAGGTCAAAGAGAATATTATTTTACAATAAGGCACAAGAGAAGCTGGATTTTAGCTCTGTCTGCATTAGTTAGTTGTTGCTTGCTTTATTTCATTACTACCTTTCGTCCCTAAATGCAATCTCTTCCAACCTTGGTGATACTGTGATACTGTGATACTGTGAAGATGTCTGTTATGAGCTTTACTGTAACTCATCTTCACCATGAGAGTGGTGAGAGCCTAGAATGGGTTGCTCAGGGAGGTGGTTGCGGACCCATCCTTGGAGGTGTTCAAGGCCAGGCTGGCTGAGGCTGTGTGCAGCCTGATCTAAGGTAGGATGTCCCTGCCTGTGGCAGGGGACTTGGAACTGGCTGCTCCTTGTGCTCCCTTCCAACCCTGACTGATCCTATGATTCTATCTTGACATTCTTAAGGGCTTCCACCAATCTTGAATAAATTGTTAAATAGAAGAGAAAAAACACCCATGAAAATAATATGAAACTTATATTGTACATCTAACTTGATCTCTATCCTTTAGAGTCCTTTCTTCTTTATTGGGTTTTTTTGTCCTTTTTTTCCTCCAACTTTTTTTTCTTCCTTCATTCTGCTTTTCTGCTTCGTCCTTTTCACTCTCTCTATTTCCATTATTCCAGTAATGACTTTTCATGTTTCTGTCCCACATGAATATTTCGTCTTTTGGTCATTATTAAGGCAGATTTACTTTACAAGCCCTATGAGGAGAGGCTGAGGGAGCTGGGGGTGTGCAGCCTGCAGAAGAGGGAGGCTCAGGGGTGACCTCATTGCTGTCTACAACTCCCTGAAGGGAGGCTGTAGCCAGGTAAGGTTGATCTCTTCTGTCAGGCAAGCAGCAACAGAACAAGGGGACACAGTCTCAAGTTGTGCTGGGGGAGGTCTAGGCTGGATGTTAGGAGGAAGTTGTTGGCAGAGAGAGTGATTGGCATTGAAATGGGCTGCCCAGGGGGGTGGTAGAGTCACTGTCCCTGGAGGTGTTCAAGCCAAGCCTTTATGGGGCACTTAGTGCTATGGTCTGGTTGATTGGCCGGGGCTGGGTGCTAGGTTAGACTGGATGATCTTGGAAGTCTCTTCCAACTTGTCTGATTCTATGATTCTATGATACAGACCTGAGAAGACAACTGGGAAGAACAAAATGTGTATAAGTAAGGTTAAGAATGATTCAAGATTTTAGGAATCTGTTAATCTTAAAACCACCTGCAAAACACTTACCTAGAATTTGTGTGAGTTAAAAAGTTGGGTTTTTTTTCACAGTGAAAATTTGTAGTTTTTCTTTGAGTGGGTTAAGCAGTCTATTGAAATGCCTCACAGCATCTGCATACAGCTTATTGTTCAGCATTACTTCTAAAACGGGAATTTAAACAGTAATTTTACTTAGTGGTTCAGTCTGGAGAAGAGGAGGCTCCCAGGTGACCTTATTGTGGCCTTTCAGTATCTGAAGGGCACCTACAAAAAAGCTGGGGAGGGACTTTTCAGGATATCAGGGAGTGACAGGACTAGGGGGAATCTCCCCACCTCCAGCTTTTCTCCATTCCCCCTTGTCAAGTCACTCCTTGACAGCCTAAAAAGTCCCTCCCCAGCTTTTTTGTAGGTGCCCTTCAGATACTGAAAGGCCACAATAAGGTCACCTGGGAGCCTCGTCTTCTACAGACTGAATTCTTTCAGTCTGTCCTCATAGCAGAGCTTCTGCAGCCCTCTGATCATCCCAGTGGCCCTTCCGTGGACACACTCCAGCATCTCCACATCCTTCTTGTCCCAGGGGCTCCAGAACTGTATGCATTACTCCAGATGGGGTCTCATCAGAGCACAGCAGAGGGGGAGAATCATCTCCCTGGCCCTGCTGGCCACGCTTCTTCTGCTGCAGCCCAGGCTCTGCTTGGCTTTCGGGCTGCAAGTGCACACTGCTGGCTCCTTTTGAGCTTCTCGTCCCCCAGCACCCCCAAGTCCTTCTCCTCAGGGCTGCTCTCCAGCCACTCACTGCCCAGCCTGGATTCGCGCTTGGGATTGCCCCGACCCAGATGCAGGGCACTTTTTCGGCTGCCTTTGTACAATGTGAAGCTTTCGCCGGCTGGCAGCGGTTAAAAGGCTCCTTCCGAGTCAGTGTATTAATTCGCGCAGACACTAGGTGGCTCACGTCAGATGTTTAAACCTCTCCCTGAACTTCTAAACTGTGCTCCCAAAAGAATGTGCGGCGCCGTTCTGGGTCTTCCAGGAGTCTGCAACACTCCGTGCTGTTTTAACGCTCTTTCCATAGCTTCTTTGCCTTTTGTGGTCAGAAAAGGAGAGTCATGGATCAATTCAGACTGAATGTTGTCGTTTCACCGTAAGAAGAGTCGATGAGGCTCAATCCTTGTGCTTTCTTCCCCCAGCAGCTAGATCAGTTCATTGAGGAGTCTCCGGCAGCTGTGCTATATGCAGTGCCAGTAACGTGTGCATTTTACCTATAGATTGTGATAGACAAAACCAGAAGCTGAGTAAATGCAGACATACAGACTGCACTATAAGCAACATAAAAGTAGAATCATAGAATCACACACAGAATCATAGAATCAACCAGGTTGGAAGAGACCTCCAAGATCATCCAGACCATGGCACCAGGTGCCTCATCCAGTCTTTTCTTCAACACCCCCAGGGATGGTGACTCCAGCACCTCCCTGGGCAGCCCATTCCAATGCCAATCACTCTATCAGTCAAGAACTTCCTCCTAACATCCAGCCTAGACCTCCCCTGCCACAACTTGAGACTGTGCCCCCTTGTTCTATTGTTGGTTGTCTGGGAGAAGAGACCAACCCCACCTGGCTACAACCTCCCTTCAGGTAGTAGGGTTAAAACAGTTAAATTTGTAGCTCATCTTAAACTTTTTCTGTATGTCTGAATGCTGTAGTTGGCTAAGTGTAAGTTACTCATTGCCTTTACATAGAGTAGAAACCAAAGGTTTGGATTTTGCTTTCTCATCTCTTTATTAACAATAGAGAATGGGGTTTTTTTGTTGCCTGGGGGGAGTGTCAACACAATGACGAAATGCGGTTCTGTACTTCTGTACTGCTTATGACTAATATTAGCTGGGAACTTCCACTGAGAAATACCCAGCAGATAAACTTCCTTAAGTGCAATTGCAAGAAGACAGCTGTTCTTCTGAAGCAGAGACTTCAGCAGAAACAGCCTGCAAACTGGCTTTGGACACATTGCAACATTCCTTACTTCCATAATCAGTGGTTCTTGGAAGCTGACTACCCTGCATGTAAAGGGAGCAGCACATGAACAGACAACGTTCTTGGGAATAGCTAACATACACAGTGACTGTTGTGCTAAGTATAATGCATGGTTCTTAACATTCTGTGAATGAAAGAACAGCAGTGATAATGACACCAATAGAATCATAGAGTCATAGAATCAAACAGGTTGGAAGAGACCTCCAAGGTCATCCAGGCCAACCTAGCACCCCGCCCTGGCCAATCAACCAGACCATGGCACTAAGTGCCCCAGCCAGGCTTGGCTTCAACACCCCCAGGGACGGTGACTCCACCAGCATCCTGGGCAGCCCATTCCAATGCCAATCACTCTCTCTGACAACAACTTCCTCCTAATATCCAACCTAGACCTCCCCGGGCACAACTTGAGACTGTGTCCCCTTGTTCTGTTGCTGCTTGCCTGACAGAAGAGACCAACCTCACCTGGCCACAGCCTCCCTTCAGGTAGTTGCAGACAGCAATGAGGTCTGCCCTGAGCCTCCTCTTCTGCAGGCTGCACACCCCCAGCTCCCTCAGCCTCTCCTCATAGGGTTTGTGTTCCAGGCCATTCACCAGCCTTGCTGCCCTTCTCTGGACACCTTCCAGCACCTCAACAAAAGTAGCAACAGCTTTGTAAAACTAATGCTATTAATCTACATAGACTGTAACTTGTGTTACACATCGAGTGCAACAAGGGGTAGGGTGAAACACTTCCTTAGAGTAGCCAAGCCTTTGATTCTTAGTTAAGCTCTAAAGGAACTTTATATTGCAGACACTTGAGCTGTGTTTATCTTCATTATGTCTTCCTCCATTTTACCCCAACCAACTGTATAGTGAAATGGAATTTCTGTGGAACAATGTAGTAAAAACACTGTGGAAAAGTTGTTTACTCTAGCATCAGTGCCTTTTTGCCATAAAGACAGGAATTCAGGAGATGTTACAGACAAGCATTACTTCCTTAGACTGTGGAAAGTGAGATACTTTGCTATCAGCTACCTTACACAGGCCTTATCTTCCTGTTCCTTGTGAAAAGTCACTAAATCTTAGTCACTGATTCATACAGAACTTGATTATATTTAATATCCAATTTAAGAAATGTGATTAATATAAAGAGCCTTTGTGCTCTTTGTTGAATGATGTTTGATCCCAAGCTTTTATTCAAGCTGTTGGTGTGAAGTAAGAGTGGAGTCAAACAAGAGATGTATTTGAAAGAATGCATTCAATCTCTGTGATTTTATGACCTTTTTTCCTCTTATGTTAAAAAAAAAAACCCAAACCCCAAACTATGTTGTTCAGTAAGATCACATATTCCATGATATTCTGTAGTCTCATAAAATCCCATAGTTTGGGGAAAAGGAAGAGACAGGTGTTGATGCATTAAGTTAATGGACCTTGATTACTATACCTATAGGAGCTTCTTGTCAGAAGTGTTCATGATGTGAAAATTTTGGATGTGTTCAAGGGTGTGTGGCAAGTAAACACTAGAGAGATTCACTGAAGGAAACTGAAGAGACAAACAGAATCAATCTCAGGAAGTTTTCTGACCTGAAAACAGCTGGCAGCTGGGAGAAGACTGAAGTAGTACTACATATGCTTGCCCTGTTCTTATTCTTCCCAAGGCATTGATTTCTAGCCACTAGAAGATGGGTCTGAACCATTGGGGCATCTGTTCTTATGTTAATAACTTCATGCTGATACTAATGTGATCTCATTGCTGTCTATGACTACCTGAAGGAAGGCTGTAGCCAGCTGAGGTTGGACTCTTCTGCCAGGCAAGCAGCAACAGAAGAAGGGGACACAGTCTCAAGCTGTGCCAGGGAGGTCTAGGCTGGAGGAAGTTGTTGGCAGAGAGAGTGATTGGCATTGGAAAGGGCTGCCCAGGGAGGTGGTGGAATTGCTGTCCTTGGAGATGTTAAGGCAAAGCCTTGATGAGGCACTTAGTGCCACGATATGGTTGATTGGCTAGGGCTGGGTGTTTGGTTGGCCTGGCTGATCTTGGAGGTCTCTTCCAACCTGTTTGATTCTATGAAAAAGGCCTCAGAAAGAGTAGTGGTTAGGGATTTTTTCCCCCCATTCTTCAGCTGGTGACAGCATCTAACCATTTAATGTAGTTTATTTAGTGCAGAAGTTATGAACTGTGTCCTAAAATCTATGGGGAAAGCTAGTAAAATGCTTTGGCTCTGCTCAACCTTTTAAGGAAAATGCAGATCTCCTTTAATTATTCTTATAAGATGATAAAGCAATTAAAAATATGTCTACAACTTCCCTGCCAAATTGATGTACTTCCTTTCAACATTATTTGCTTGGATGTGATAGTGGAATTTGGAAATAAATAGTTCTATGCACAGTGAAAAAATATTTTGGAATGATTCATCTCTGCAGTCTTTCTCTTGTGGATGTAACTGTTCCAGCTCTTCATGTTGGGTTTAAAATTGTTTTATAAATGAAAAGATGCCTTTATGACTTCAACAGAGTGCTTTTCTTGATTCTTATTCACAGTCATCCTGCAAGAGTTTTTTTGGACCTGAGTTTGGCTAATTAGAGTGTGTAAGACAAAATAAGATGCTCAGATGAATGTTTCTGTAAACCTTACAGTATCATTACAGCAAAATTCTACAACTAAGTAAACCAGAAAGATTTGATCAGTCATTGAGCAGTCAGGCTGCTGACTAAAATTTCCTGATCTCGAAGAAAATGAATGTCTGTGCTTGCTGAATTTTGTGTTAAATCTTAACTTTAAGCAAAGAAAACTTGAAGCTTTGTCCTGTGTCATGCCTTACCATGAGAGCCAATGGCATCCTGGCCTTTATCAGGAGCAGTGTGGCCAGTAGGACGAGGGAGGTTATTCTGCCTCTGTACTCAACACTGGTCAGGCCACACTTTGAGTACTATGTCCAGTTCTGGGCAGAGAGATGTTGAGGTGCTGGAATGTGTCCAGAGAAGGGCAACAAGGCTGGTGAGGGGCCTGGGACACAAACCCTATCACAAGAGGCTGAGGGAGCTGGGGTTGTTTAGCCTGCAGAAGAGGAGGCTCAGGGCAGACCTCATTGCTGTCTACAACTACCTTAAGGGAGGCTGTAGCCATCTGGGGCTTGGTCTCTTCTCCAGGCAACCAGCAACAGAAGAAGGGGACACAGTCTGATGTTGTGGTGGGGGAGGTCTGGGCTGGATGATAGGAGGAAGTTGTTGTCAGAGAGAGTGATTGGCATTGGAATGGGCTGCCCAGGGAGGTGGTGGAGTCACCATCCCTGGGAGTGTTCAAGAAAAGCCTGGATGAGGCACTTAAGTGCCATGGTCTAGTTGACTGGATAGGCCTGGTTGCTAGGTTGGCCTGGATGAGCTTGGAGGTCTCTTCCAACCTGGTTGATTCTATGATTCTATGTATTGACACTGCTTGGCTGAGTACAGCTTCATCATCTGTGAAGCTAAGCAGACTAAATGATACACAAAAATGCAGACCAGCTTCTTGTTCTTACTGTGCTGTTAACAGGAGTATGTGTGTGAAGAGATAAAGAGGTGAAGAAAAAAGATAATTCATTGCGTGCTCTCAGTTCCCACACAGAAAATACATCACTGGTAATAAGTCTGACTTTCTGCGAGACTTATCACACTTTTAAGGTTTATTCCTGGTGAAGGAGGGAGAGAAACATATGATCAATGGGGTTGGGCCTTTTTGCATAATTAGTAGCAAAACGTGCACATGCACACAACACACACACACACACACTCACACACTCACTCACTTCGTCTGGCACAGCTTCAGTCTTCGTAGTCACCAGCTGCTAAGTCATTTTCATCTCCGTAGCTGCTTCCTCTGAGTGAAAACACACCTGCTCTGCTAGCATTGTATCCATTTATTGTTGGCTTCCAAAAAGCAAAAGATGTAAGAGAATTTTGGCTTGTATCAGAACCTGGGATAGCTCAAAACCACCATACTCTTTTAAAACTGATATATATTAATTTCTATGTATTAATTAGCAATTCCCTTCAGTAGGTGCACATTGAAGGACTAGAATTAAGTGGGCATTTTGCTCACGTTATTTTCTGTTTGTACCATTTGGAAACACTCTTATTTAGCTAATAGTGTTGCCACAACCTGCAAGTGCTCTTAAAATGCATTGCAATTGAGTTTATTCTGTATTTAATCAAATGGAAGAATTCTATGCAGGTCTGAAAAATCATTCTTTGCAACAGCAGATCACAAAAGGGAGATCAGGCAAAGAGAACATTAAAGAAAGGCAATTTGTAATTTGGGGAACAAAATCAGAAAAGGTAAGATGCTAGATCTTGGGTTAGTTGTGAATCAGAAAATAAAGTGCATAGAATCAACCAGGTTGGAAGAGACCTCCAAGCTCATCCAGTCCAACCTATCAGCCAGCCCTATCCAATGAACCAGACCATAGAATCATAGAATCATAGAATCAACCAGGTTGGAAGAGACCTCCAAGATCATCCAGTCCAACCTATCCCCCAGCCCTAGTCAGTCAACCAGACCATGGCACTAAGTGCCTCATCCAGTCTTTTCTTGAACACCTCAAGGGACAGTGCATCCACCACCTCCCTGGGCAGCCCATTCCAATGCCAATCACTCTCTCTGACAACAACTTCCTCCTAACATCCAGCCTAGACCTCCCCTGCCACAACTTGAGACTGTCCCCTTGTTATGTTGCTGGTTGCCTGGGAGAAGAGGCCAACCCCCACCTGGCTACAACCTCCCTTCACGTAGTTGTAGACAGCAATGAGGTCACCCCTGAGCCTCTTTTAAACACCCTCAGCTCCCTCAGCCTCTCCTCACAGGGCTGTGCTTCAGTCCCCTCACCAGCTTTGTTGCCCTTCTCTGGACATGTTCCAGTACCTCAACATCTCTCTTTGCAGAGGCCCTCCTTCCTTCTGCTTGGCTTTGCCCTTCCATCCAGCCTGATGAAACAGCCAGAATGATAGCTGTCTCTAGAGCTCCCTTGTAGAATATTTGCCTACACCTGACAGAAGTGATCTTAAATTTCTTCTCTAAATTCTTTGGAGGCAATGGGCTGATAATTTTCTTTCAGTCCAAACTGATACTTTTTTGTCTTCCAACCTAGTAGATACTCCTGCTTTGTTGACTGATAGTAGAGTAGCTCAAGGCAAGAATCTCAAAAGGAATTTAGGGGCATGACACCAGCAGCTTCCTGAGGCTGCTGTAGGTTCCAGTACTTCCTTCCTACGCAGAGTACGCGGCTTGCTGAAAAGCAATGCTCCAAGTAGTGTTGCTTTCTCTGGGTAATATTCTGTAGTCCTGAATCCTTTCTTATCATCTCTTTTGGGGATGAAAATTCATTTTTTCATGGACTAATGAGGGCAGATCACAGAGATTATAATTCTCCAGTCTCATGGCTACAATGATATCTGCCTTCCATCCTTCAGTCTAAGAATGTCTCCATGCTTTATAGCACAGTAGGCAGTGGGTCATTCCCATCATTCCCACTTGGCTGTTTTTGACAATCAGCTTTACTCACTGATTTTCTCTTTCACTGGTGCTTAGAACCAGCCCTCTGAAGATACCATCCTTGCCAAAGACAGCATCAGCTTTACCTAAACCTTCTCTAACATATGTTTGCCTGTTTTGAAGATCTATATTGGTGATAAAGATTTCACAGCCTCCCAAGGGACCTTCTGTTCTTTCTTACAGATTTTTTTTTCAAAAGCTCTAATTATTCTTCAGTTGAGCCACACTTTCCACAGGCTACAATGAACAAACTGGACAGTATGCTCCAGCTGAGACTTTCCACCATAGTTTAAAAAAAAATACACACTGACTGTTTTATATTCTTAAACCAGGATAAAAACATAAGTTCTTAAAACAAACTTGTTCAAGTATTTCCTCCAGTGTTTTTCTCAGAATGAAAGTAAAGCAGAACAGTATGGAATTCCATGCTTTTTGTGGTCATAGAATCAACCAGGTTGGAAAAGACCTCCAAGATCATACAGTCCAACCTAGCACCCAGCCCTATGCAGTCAACCAGAGCATGGCACTAAGTGCCTCATCCAGGCTTTGCTTCAACACCTTCAGGGACACAGTGACTCCACCACCTCCCTGGGCAGCCCATTCCAATGCCAATCACTCTCTCTGACAACAACTTCCTCCTAACATCCAGCCTAGACCTCCCCTGCCACAACTTGAGACTGTGTCCCCTTGTTCTGTTGCTGGTTGCCTGGCAGAAGAGCCCAACCCCACCTGGCTACAGCCTCCCTTCAGGGAGTTGTAGACAGTAATGAGCTCTGCCCTGAGCCTCCTCTTCTGCAGGCTGCACACCCCAGCTCCCTCAGCCTCTCCTCACAGGGCTGTGCTCCAGGCCCCTCCCCAGCTTCATTGCCCTTCTCTGGACACCTTCCAGCACCTCAGCATCTCTCTTCAACTGGGGAGCCCAGAACTGGACACAGTACTCAAGGTGTGGCCTAAGCAGTGCTGAACACAGGGGTAGAAGCACCTCCCATGTCCTGCTGGCCACACTGTTCCTGCTCCAGCCCAGGATGCCATTGGCTCTGCTGCCCACCTGGGCACACTGCTGGCTCCTGTTTAGCTCCTCTCTGCCAGCACCCCCAGCTCCCTCTCTGCCTGGCTACTCTCAGCCACTCTGGCCCCAGCCTGTAGTGCTGCTTGGGGTTGTTGTGACCAAAGTGCAGAACCCTGCACTTGGCCTTGTTCAGTCTCATCCTCTTGGCCTCTGCCCACCCATCCAGCCTGGCCAGGTCCCTCTGCAGGGCTCTCCTACCCTCCAACAGCCCCACACCTGCTTCTAGCTTGGTGTCATCTGCAAACTTACTGATGCTGGACTTATTGATGATGATCTTAGAGCATGGAAAGTAAAAACTTTATTGTGCTTCAGAGAGTCTTTTAAAAAACCCTTACGGTTCTTTAGCATGTTGGGATTGTTTAAAGAACAGTTCTCATTTTGTCTCTAGCATTAGGTGGTTTGTATTACCTCCTCTTTTTCTAAATGAGGTTGAAAATTGCTTAAACTCCTTGATTTAGTTTTTTCAAGGATCATACAGATGTCTGTGTACTGGATTTAGGTACTTAAAGTGTCTGCATACATCTAATCCCACCTGATCCTGGTGGTCCTTTCCAACCGTAGCTATTCATAGTGTGTGAAACTAATGATTGGATTTGATGATCTTGAAGGTCTTTTCCAGTCTAAGAAATTCTGTGATTTGCCATAAGCCACATTGTACATTTATGTTAGAGATGAGAATGAAGCACAGAAATATCATGCTGTCCTCACTGGCTTCTGATTCTTGCCTGATTTTTGATCTGATGAAAGCAGGGTTATTTGATTACTGCCTGATTTGGGTATGTTTATTTTGTGCTAACAAATTGCCTTACCAGTTCTTCTTTCAGTGCCCTACATTGTCTTGGGGAAAAGAAAAAAAAAAAGAATGAAAGAAAGAAAAAAAAGTTTCAGTATGTATTTTTCCCATCTGGTTAGTCCAGCACTCTTCCTAATTAGTAAAATGCCATCCTGTCAGATTCTCTCCTGCCAGGAAGTCATTCAGCTACCAAATCACTTCTTCACCTCCATCATATATTTTAACAATTGAAACCAGCAAAACTGCAAGATATATTCTTCCTTACAACAGATAAAGCAAATCTACTACAGTGATGCTAATTAAGTGTAGTTTAGGATTAATTTGAATTTAAACCAGGCCTCGTGGGGTTTTAGACCAGCATCATAAAATATGTTACAGCAATTCTCAATCACCATTAATTTATCTGGGAAAAACAAAAAGCAACATGAGGAAAAAAAATAGACATGACCTGTTCCTTACTCTTTCCTCAGTAGGTTCTACTCTGCCTAGGCAGTTTTCCCTACTCAAAATTCCAAAGGCCAGTTCTTTCTTATATCTGGCAATACCAGATTGGATCAAGTATTACTGTATTCCCTTTCTTGAATGTGAAACCTCATTTTCCATTAAAAAGCCACCACCCTGGAGAAGAGGAGGCTCAGGGCAGAGCTCATTGCTGTCTACAACTACCTGAAGGGAGGCTGTAACCAGCTGGGGTTGGGCTCTTCTGCCAGGCAACCAGCAACAGAACAAGGGGACACAGTCTCAAATTGTGCTAGGGGAGGTCTAGGCTGGATGTTAGGAGGAAGTTGTTGTCAGAGAGAGTGATTGGCATTGGAATGGGCTGCCCAGGGAGGTGGTGGAGTCACTGTGTCCCTGGGAGGTGTTGAAGCAAAGCCTGGATGAGGCTTTTAGTGCCACGGTCTGGTTGATTGGGCAGGGCTGGGTGCTAGGTTGGACTGGCCGAGCTTGGAGGTCTCTT
This sequence comes from Pogoniulus pusillus, assembly GCF_015220805.1. Taxonomy (NCBI): domain Eukaryota; kingdom Metazoa; phylum Chordata; class Aves; order Piciformes; family Lybiidae; genus Pogoniulus; species Pogoniulus pusillus. The sequence goes on from NC_087265.1 coordinate 47,442,326, forward strand.
CCAACCTGGCTGATTCTATGATTCTAAAAGCCTGGATGAGGCACCTGGTGCCATGGTCTGGTTGATTGGACAGGGCTGGGTGCTAGGTTGGACTGTATGATCTTGGAGGTCTCTTCCAACCTGGTTGATTCTGTGATTCTGTTATATAAACATGGTTGAATAGTTTGTAATGTGACAGTAAGCAAATAATAAAGAGGAGAAAATTAGGAAGTTACAAACTTCCATGGATATTTTTTGTAGAACATACAGAAGTGAAATGCTGTATGAGACAATTCTGGATATTCATCTCATTTAATAGAGATTAAAGCATTTTCCTACCTTTGCTAGTATTTTGTAACTTCTGTACAACAGAAACCTGTTTCTTTTAAATTCTGTAGGACTTTTTTACTTTTCCATGGAAGTAACTGGAAAATGAATATTTCCATACACTGACTGGGTATTTCTCCCAAAATATTTCTGCTGTGTTTTGATTCCTTTGCGGTTTTTTTTCCCTCTGTTTTCTAGTCACCCTGCAGGTGTGTTCAGATGAGCTGGAAATAAAATGGTGCAGAAGTAGGAAGGATGAATAAAACTGCTCAGAGAATCTTCTGCTGGAAGCAAGAAAAGACTAAGATGATTGTGGCTGAGCACTGGGTACTGTAGGTTCTGCAGATGTCACTGTGCCAAGGTCTGAGAAAGCTTAGTAAGCTCATTGTATAGACATGGCAGGTTTTAGGTCTTTAACCACTGCTAGCCCAGCAGAGGATGAAAGCAATTATTGTTTTCCTTCCATAGCATAAAATCATAGAATCAACCAGGTTGGAAGAGACCTCCAAGATCATCCAGTCCAACATATCAGCCAGCCCTAGCCAATCAACTAGACCATAGAATCATAGAATCAACCAGGTTGGAAGAGACCTCTGAGCTCATCCAGTCCAACCTAGCACCCAGCCCTGTCCAATCAACTAGACCATAGAATCATAGAATTAACCAGGTTGGAAGAGACCTCTGAGCTCCTCCAGTCCAACATAGCACCCAGCCCTCTCCAGTCAACTAGACCATGGCACTAAGTGCCTCATCCAGGCTTTGCTTCAACACCTCCAGGGATGGTGACTCCACCACCTCCCTGGGTAGCCCATTCCAATGCCAATCACTCTCTCTGCCAACAACTTCCTCCTAACATCCAGCCTAGACCTCCTGTGGCTTATGTTTTGTGCTAACTGAATGACATGAATTCTGTTTGAATAAAGGCTGTGTCCATAGCATGGAGCCAGGCTCAAATGTTATGCAAATGCAGTGCAAGATATAATACTAGCTGAAAATAATTGGTATTTATGCTTCAACACCACCTAAAGAACCCGAAGATGCCCGTGCATCACTTTAGTAACTGAGCAAATCTTTCTTCTTGCTTACAGCAACGTAGCCATATAAGGTGCCAGCACTGCAGCCAGTAGGCAGAGACCTTGTGAATATCCCTCTGTTCCCTGAAGCTCTCCCTAGCACTCTTAGACTGTTCACTCAGACTGGCCTCACTCCAAGAAATAAGTATAGCAAAGCCAGTATTTTAGAACATAGAAACAACCTCCCTCCAAATGGTCTTTATTAATCACTGTCTCTTTGAACAGCATTTTGCTTCCCTAAGTGTTTGTCAGATTTGTGCCCCAGGCATGCATACTTGAGAAATAGAGTTTTATTTGGGTACTGAATAACAGAATACAGCTCATTAGTAATAAGCTGCTATTTCTGACAGAACCTAAGACTTACTAAACATGACTGTTGGGTTCATTCAATGTCTGAACAGGACCTTGCTGCAAATACCAATCTACTTGAGCAGACATATAGTAAAATGCCATGGGTAGTACTTCCTTATATCATTAGGAGTAATGACAATAAACAGTGAGAATGAATCTCTTGACAATAAACAGTGAGGATGGAGCTTGTGACAATAAACAGTGAGGATGAATCTCTTGGCCTCTTTTCCATTAAAAGAAATAAGACTGTAATGTCTCACACTATGGGAAAAAAAGCAGTAGATAAGATGTGTGTAGAGTATAACAGAAAAGGCTAATTGTGGAGTGATGTCAGACACCAGTTATTTACTCTGTACTAGTAGTGTTCTGTTACATTAGTGTGCTGGTTTGAGCCTAGCTGGGATATTTTAGTGAGTGAAATTAGATTATAGGCTGTGAAAAGTAAACAGTGGTGATGGCTGCTGCACTCAGAGGCTTGCTGAGATGGATAAAAACAAGAACATAAATATAGATAACAGAGTTGCTCCTGGGCTCTGGCTGCATGCACTTCTCTCTCTAACCTGCTAATCCTTCTGCTTCCTAACCCCCCATGCCAATTCTCCAAACTCACCTTGAATGTAAGGCAAAGTCTAGGATAAGGTAGAAGGGTGGAAAGGAGATGGAAGGGTGGTTGGGAGCCCCTCCTGAGGACTCTGGTTTCTGGGAGGGCTGATGTGTTTCTGTGTTACTTTTTAACTTGTGTATCTCTGTCTTTAGCTGTATGGATTGTAACTATCTGCTTGTGTATTGTGCTAAACTGTGAATATAAAGCTTCATCCTTCAGTTTCCAGCTTAGCTGGGTCTTGTCTGGGTGATTTTCTTACAGTGGGGAGGGGAAGGTAGCACCCAGACCATCACAATTATAAAGACAGATTTCACTCCTTTTACTACTTTTGGTCACCAACTAATATGCAAAGCATCTTAGAAGTGGTCCAGTATACTGGGGATTTTCTTGCCAGCACAATTGAGAAACACCAGGTAAAGCATCCTTTTTGTCAGTGTGCATTGGTCTTTGTGTTTATTCTTTCTACCTCAGAATAATTTCCATTCCTTCTAGATCCTTCTTTCTTTATCCTCTGCTGCTTCTGCATGGCTTGCAATTTTCACAGGTTTTGCTCTGCCTTTGCTCCATCTCCAACTCTCTCTAACTCTGCTTCTTATACCTCAGAAACCTCACAGCCTATTTGCCAACTCTAAGAATAACAAAGGAAAATGTAAGAGTCTTGAAGCAAATTACAGAGAGAAGAGAGGGCTGCCTAGTTTCATAGAATCATAGAATCAGTCAGGGTTGGAAAGGAACACAAAGATCATCTAGTTCCAACCCCCCCTGCCATGAATCATAGAATCAACCAGGTTGGAAGAGACCTCCAAGCTCATCCAGTCCAACCTAGCACCCAGCCCAGTCCAGTCAACTAGACCATGGCACTAAGTGCCTCATCCAGGCTTTTCTTGAACACCTCCAGGGATGGTGACTCCACCACCTCCCTCAAAACTATTTCTTTACCAAAATGTATCACAAACATTTCTAGAGCACAAAAATGTGCACAGATTTCACTTCCCCACAAGTAACACAGAAATTCTCTGTTCCTCTTTGGCTTTTTTTTTTTCTGTAATTCTGTGACTCTTTGTTTGTTTATGTTTTGTGCTTCCTCTCCCCCTACTCTTATATGATATGCAACAGCAATTAGATATCATCCCTGCTTCGTGCCATACTCTTGATGCTTGCTGCATTCTCTGCTTTCATGCCATACTCTTGATGCTTGCTGCATTCTCTGCTTTCCCTGCCTCTGCCCCACGTACCAGTATTGATGATGATAACTTAATTCTCCTGGGCACACTGTGAAAGAGAGTTCAGTGGTTTATTTGCAATGGATTCAAAACATTCTGAACATTCTGTTCTCTGTTTGTCATCAGCTTTTTGGCCCTCTCAAAAATAGTTTTTACCTAGTTCCCCCATCATCACTATCATCTGACCTGCATCTTTGGTACTAGCAGGGAAATCTTCAGGCAGATGGCTTTCTGATTTGCTCAGGTCTTTTCCCCCTGTACCAGCAATGCCTACTCAAAGGACTCCTCATCAAAATAGTCCTGCAAATAAGTGTCCAAGTGAGAAGGACTGACTTCACCAGACAGGTGACAACAGTGTTACAAATGTATTGCACCTGAGTTTGCCTGCTATGTGCAATCTCTTGCTGACTAATTAAGGTGCTTTTGAAAACATTTCCTTTTTGCCCATCAAGCCTCAGATTCATCTGTTAAATATTAATTATTTTGGCATTTAGAGAACCCTTTTTATTCACAATCTCCTTTCTATGCATGTTACAGTATAGTCTCTTTCTGATTGTTTATGACATACCCTTGGGTACTGCTGGTATTTCCACTACCTAATCTTGAATCCAAACCAGTCACTCAGAAGTCATAGGGATTGTGACATTAATTCAAATAATAAGCCATCTAGATCTATCAAAGTGCTTGTTCCTGTGATCTTTCCCAGGTGAGTCATTCTTATTTATATAGTTAAGCTAAATGTGGTTAACTTAGTTCAACAAGACCAAGTGCAAGGTCCTGCATCTGGGTTGAGACAATGCCAAGCACAAATCCAGGCTGGGCAGTGAGTGGCTGGAGAGCAGCCCTGAGGAGAGGGACTTGAAGGTGCTGCTGGACTAGAATCTCAACAGGAGCCAGCAGTGTGCACTTGCAGCCTGGAGGGCCAACCAGATCCTGGGCTGCACCAGGAGAAGTGTGGCCAGCAGGGCCAGGGAGATGATTCTCCCCCTTGACTCTGCTCTGGTGAGACCTCACCTGGAGTACTGCATCCAGTTCTAGAGCCCCCATTACAAGAGGGATGTGGAGATGCTGGAGTGTGTCCACAGAAGGGCCACTGGGATGATCAGAGGGCTGCAGCAGCTCTGCTGTGGGGACAGACTGAAAGAATTCAGTCTGTAGAAGAGGAGGCTCCCAGGTGACCTTATTGTGGCCTTTCAGGATCTGAAGGGCACCTACAAAAAAGCTGGGGAGGGACTTTTCAGGATATCAGGGAGTGCCAGGAGTGGGGGGAATGGAGCAAAGCTGGAGGTTGGGAGATGCAGAATGGATGTGAGGAGGAAGTTGTTTAGCATGAGAGTGGTGAGAGGCTGGAATGGGTTGCCCAGGGAGGTGGTTGAGGCCAGGCTGGCTGAGGCTGTGTGCAGCCTGCTCTAGGGTAGGGTGTCCCTGCCCATGGCAGAGGGGTTGGAACTGGCTGCTCCTTGTGGTCCCTTCCAACCCTGACTGATTCTGGTGCTTCTGTAAAGAAATGCTACTACATTTACAAAGCTGTGAGCAATACACACATGTATATTTCTTTTGAAAGAGAAAAACACAGGGATCACAAAACATATGGTATCCTTTCCTCATCTGTCATTCACTACATTGTGCTTGTAATCTTAGAACTTTATGTACTAGCTTTTCTTCAGATTCAATGAACTAGAGATTTTAGGGCCCTCTGTATTCAGCAACAGAACAAGGGGACACAGTCTCAAGTTGTGCTGGAGGAGGTCTAGGCTGGATGTTAGGAGGAAGTTGTTGTCAGAGAGAGTGATTGGCATTGGAATGGGCTGCCCAGGGAGGTGGTGGAGTTGCCATCCCCGGAGATGTTCAAGAGAAGTCTGGATGAGGCACTTAGTGCCATGGTCTGGTTGACTGGCTAGGGCTGGGTGATAGATTGGACTGGATGATGTTGGAGGTCTCTTCCAACCTGGTTGATTCTATGATTCTAATAGTCGTGAAGGGTGTTTCACAACTCTATTTCTGTGTTCTAACTTAGGGAACTCTGACATGAATCAGTATTTCAGAGACTGAACATAGTCTTTGGTACTTGCATTGCTTCCATCGATCTTACTTTGCTGAAGCTTCAGCTCAGCTGTAGCATTATCCATTTTTCGGGTGAAAAAGTAGTATTTAAACACTGTTGAGATCTGCATTATCCTTCTGTATGATTGTATTATTGGAAGGAGGAAGAACTATTCACTGTACACTGCATTAGAATAAACTGAATGGAACAGCTGATAGGGAATTTATTGAGTTGGGCATGATTCTGAACATCTATTGGGAAGAATAGGGAGAGCTTTCTATTTGACTTCAGTAAATATGGCCAATAAAGTTTAAGCCCTAAGTGATACAATACAGAAACATCTAGGATGTATTTTAATGGCTTTATTTATTTCCCTCTTAGTCTAATGCTGTGGTTTTGCAGCAGCATTTAAGAGAACATTGCTCGTGCTGCAGAAGCACCTGTATCCAGCAGAGGTAACACAGAGGATGTGTGATCGCACTGGGAAGCCAAATGGGTGGCTATAGAGAATCAGAATAGTTTAGGTTGGAGGAGACCTCAAGGATCAGCCAGTTCCAACCCCCTGCCATAGATAGGGACATCTCCCACTAGAACAGGTAGCTCAAGGCCTCATCTAACCTGGCCTTGAACATCTCCAGGCAGGGAGCATCCACAACCTCCCTGGGCAACCTGTGCCAGTGTCTCACCACCTTTATTGTAAAGAACTTCTTCCTAACATCCAGTTTCAATCTCCCCTCTGCCAGTTTAAACCCATTCCCCCTCATCCTGTCATTACAAGACCTTGTCAATAGTCCCTCCCCAGCCTTCCTGTAGCCCTCTTCAGATATTGGAAGGCCACTCCAAGGTCTCCTCGAAGCCTTCTCCAGGCTGCAGAGCCCCAACTCTTGTAGCCTGTCCTCATAGCAGAGCTGCCGCTGCCCTCTGAGCAACTTCTTGGCCTCCTCTGCACTGACTCCAACACTTCCATGTCCTGCTTGTGTTGGGGGCTCCAGAACTGCACACAGTATTCCAGGTGGGGTCTGTTGAGCACAGAGTAAAGTGGCAGAATCCCCTCCCTTGCCCTGCTGCCCACACTGCTCTTGGTGGAGCCCAGCACAGGGTTGCTGTCTGGGCTGCACTCACACTGCAGGCTCATGTTGAGCTTTTCATCACCCCAAACCCCCAGGTCCTTTTCCTCAGGTCTGTTCTCAGCCATTCACCACCCAACTTGTATGCTGAAAGGAACTTTTGCAGGAAGAGGTGCAGTGGAGAGAAAATTTGCATAAAGGCAATAATTAACAGAGAAAGCATCTAAGCCATGGATTTTCATAAGAAGCTGTACTATTTCTTCAGAAATAGGACCTTTGTTTCTACAGTGGAATGGAGAAAAAAAAAGCTAACATCTTGAATACAAAAATATAATGAACACCCCACCTCCCTCAACTGAAAGCAAACAAAAAGTGAGGTCCTGTAAGATACAAGAAAGAAAAGGTTCCATAAAAAGAGTAAAGATAAAAAAATATAGCTAGTTTAGTGATGGCCAAGTTTCTTATCATAGAAGCAACTAGGTTGGAAGAGACCTCCAAGATCATCCAGTCCAGCCAGGGAAAATGTTGTCTCTAATAGTGAGGATGAAGGTTGACATCAGTGCTGTCTTTGCTTCTGTCTTTTTTGGCAAGGTCTGCTCTCAGGCCTTGCAGGTCTCTGTTCGCAGCTGCAAACTTTGAAGGAGAAAGTTACTGTACACAATAGATAATTGAATCAGACTCGAATTGAGTATACTGAGCATATGTTAAGTTCCTGGGACAGATGGGACTTAATCTGATGGTACTGAAGGAGTTGGGTTTTGTCAAGATAAGGCCTTTCCAAAAGTCTTTCATTATAGAATTATCACAGAATCAAGCAGGTTGGAAGAGGAGCTCCAAGCTCATCCAGCCCAACCTCGCACCCAGCCCTGGCCAATCAACCAGACCATGGCACTAAGTGCCTCATCCAGGCTTTGCTTCAACACCTCCAGGGACAGTGGCTCCAGCACCTCCCTGGGCTGCCCATTCCAATGCCAATCACTCTCTTTGTCAAGAACTTCCTCCTAACATCCAGCCTAGACCTCCCCTGCCACAACTTCAGACTGTGTCCCTTTCTTCTGTTGCTGCTTGCCTGGCAGAAGAGCCCAACCCCAGCTGGCTACAGCCTCCCTTCATGGAGTTGCAGACAGCAATGAGCTCTGCCCTGAGCCTCCTCTTCTCCAGGTTAAACACCCCCAGCTCCCTCAGCCTTTCCTTATAGGGCTTGTGTTAATCAGGGGCCTTTTTTTTTTTCCCAGTTCAGGTCAGGCCAAACCAGCTACATATCCTGGCACTTTTCACTTCATATAAAATGCTTCCACATCTCTTCCATTTTTCCATAGCACACTTACTAGATTAGTTCAAACTCCTCTACTCAGATCTGGTAGATCTGGCATATGGACTCCCAGCTGCCTATAAAACACTGGTTAGCTCAATTTTACAGCAGGAAGAAAGCCTTTTCAGTTAAGCATTTTACATGGATTCTTTCAGCATGCCTATTTTTACTTGAGATTCTTTCTTAACTCTCCACATATTTAGATTTTAAGATCATGAGTTTTGAACTGTTCTGAGTTAAACAAACATGAATGTCTTTGCAACAGTTTGCTGTAGCTTATGAAGGCATTCTGTTCTGACCTAGGAGAGAGAAAAGAAGAGAACTTCTTAGCTATCTCATAGGCCAACAACTAGAGGATGTTTTCTCAGACACTGTGTGAGGACAAGTTAAGCTCAGGAAAAATTGCCTGAGGAGAAGTATTTGCAAAAAGATGCTGACTGGTGTTTACTACTGCTCCTTACATGATGCTTTAAAGCCAGGTAGCCATGAGAGATTAAAGATTCCATCAGGGGTTTTGCTGGCTTGTTAATGTTCTTGTCTGACTTCAGCAGTGATGACTACCCAGAGTCATTTAAAAGCTTGTTACCATTTCTAGAACATGTATAGCAGAGTGAAAAACATTAATAGAATCATAGAATCAGTCAGGGTTGGAAAGGACCACAAGGATCAGCCAGTTCCAAGCCCCTTGCCATGGCCAGGGACACCCTACCCTACAGCAGGCTGCACACAGCCTCAGCCAGCCTGGCCTGAAACATCTCCAGCCATGGGGTCTCAACCACCTCCCTGGGCAACCCATTCCAGCCTCTCACCACACTCATGCTCAACAACTTCTCATATTTAGTCTGACTCTCCCCACCTCCAGCTTTGCTCCATTCCCCCCAGTTCTGTCACTCCCTGAGAGCCTAAAAAGTCCCTCCCCAGCTTTTTTGTAGCCCCCTTCAGATCCTGGAAGGCCACCAGAAGGTCACCTGGGAGCCTCCTCTTCTCCAGCCTGCACAACCCAACTCTTTCAGTCTGTGCTCACAGCAGAGCTGCTGCAGCCCTCTGAACTGGAGGAGGGACTTTTTAGGTTCTCAGGGAGTGCCAGGACTGGGGGGAATGGAGCAAAGCTGGAGGTGGGGAGAGTGAGAGTGGCTGTGAGGAGGAAGTTGTTGAGCATGAGAGTGGTGAGAGGCTGGAATGGGTTGCCCAGGGAGGTGGTCGAGGCCCCATGGCTGGAGGTGTTTGAGGCCAGGCTGGCTGAGGCTGTGTGCAGCCTGCTCTAGGGTAGGGTGTCCCTGGGCATGGCAGGGGAGTTGGAACTGGCTGATCCTTGTGGTCCCTTCCAACCCTGACTGATTCTATAGTTCTATGAAACAGTCCTTGGTTTCTTTTCTCACTATTCACCTTGTATGTATTTCGTGTATGTAGTTTCTAAAAGTTGAGAGAAAGTCATGTTAGAAACTACATAGGAAATACAATCAGCATAGCACCAAAATCTTCACAATACATTTACTTACAGTCAAATTGTGACTGTGAAAATGTTACAGGAATAAGAGAGTTCCATGTTGCAGTGGTAGAATAGGAGCAGAAAGGCTATTGAACTAATTGTATAATAAGTTATTAAAAGAACTGCTATGGTGACAGATGGAAATAAACACTGCTGCATGAATAATAATCATGTTTTCCCTACTCAAAGATCAACTCTAGACATTCTGTCTGAATTAATTTTCCTTTAAATTAAGAGAGAAAAAAAAATCTGATCAGAAAACAAAAGAATTAGCAAAATCCCTGTGTATGTCTCCTGTGTAGTAAGCTCTATTAAATCATCCTCAGAAATGAGAGCTCTGCTTGGGCGCAGAACATTCTGAAATGTACCTTTAAGGATATAAAAAGCAACTCATCACATCAGTGAGAGTTCAAAGAATAATTGCAGCTAAAGAAAAAAATGCAAAACCCAAGGCTGGGTGCTAGGTTGGACTGGATGAGCTTGGAGGTCTCTTCCAACTTGCTTGGTTCTAGGATTCTATGACAAAAGACCTCCCACAAAAAAACATAAAGAAAAAAAAAAGATGCAAAAACCCTCCCCAAAACCTGGCCAAAAATAGGTTACAGGCTCACAGGATATTAGAGGTTGGAAGGGACCCAAGTTGATCATGGAGTCCAACCTCCCTGCCAGAGCAGGACCACACAACCTAGCACAGATCACAGAGGAACACATCCAGACAGGCCTTGAAAGTCTCCAAAGAAGGAGACTCCACAACCTCTCTGTGCCAGTGCTCAGGGACCCTATAGTAAAGAAGTTCCCTCTTGTGTTGAGGCAGAACCTCTTCTGCTGCAATTTGCACCCACTGCTCCTTGTCCTACCCCAGGGAGCAAGTCAGCAGAGCCTGTCCCCTGCTCCTGACCAGCCCTCAGATGTATATAAACACTGTTTAAATCCCCTCTCAGTCTTCTCTTGTCCAGACTAAGCAGCCCCAGGTCCCTCAGCCTCTCCTCATAAGTCATACCCTCCAGTTCCCTCATCATCCTTGGAGTCCTCCAGTGGACCCTCTCCTGCAGATCTTTGTCCCTCTTAAACTGGGGAGCCCAAAACTGAAGGCAGTCTTCAAGATGAGGTCTCAGCAGGGCAGAGTAGAGGGGAAGGAGAACCTCCCTTGATCTGCTGGACACACTCTTCCTCATACACCCCAGGATTCTATGTGTTTGTAGAGCATGTGAACTCTCAAAGTCTGAGACCTCTAGTATATGATCATAAAAGAAAAAAGAGGTGAAGTAGTAATCATGCTAACAAAGTGTGTGAGGGTAATTCTGTAATTTTATCAGAGTTGTAATTCACACTGATTCTAAAAATATGCTAAATACACAATTAGCATCAGCCCTTTTGTTTTCCAGCTGCTAAAGCATAGATGTTTCTTACTGTGTAGTAGGAACTTTTGTATTTTCCATTTTGTAAAGCACTGAGTATATTTTTGTTCCTAAATAAATAATTATTTCTGAAATAGAAACATCCCTCAGACTTCAGTACCCCACCTGGAGTCCTGTGTGCAGTTGTGGAGCCCCCAACACAAGCAGGACATGGAACTGTTAGAGCGAGTCCAGAGGAGGCCACAAAGATGCTCAGAGGGCTGCAGCAGCTCTGCTATGAGGACAGGCTACAAGAGTTGGGGCTCTGCAGCCTGGAGAAGAGAAGGATTTGAGGAGACCTTATTGTGGCCTTCCAGTATCTGAAGGGGGCTACAGGAAGGCTGGGGAGGGACTATTGACAGGGTCTTGTAATGATAGGATGAGGAGTAGTGGCTTTATACTTGAAGAGGGGAAATTTAAACCGGATGTTAGAAAGAAGTTCTTTACAATAAAGGTGGTGAGACACAGGCACAGGTTGCCCAGGGAGGTTGTGGATGCTCCCTACCTGGAGATGTTCAAGGCCAGGTTGGATGAGGCTTTGAGTGACCTGTTCTAGTGGGAGGTGTCCCTGCCTATGGCAGGGGGTTGGAACTGGCTGATGCTTGAGGTCTCCTCCAACCTAAACCATTCTATGATTCTCTGACTCAGCTACCAGAAACATGCACTGATCTTATTTGTATTACTAGATGGTTCAAGTCCATTTTATTGTATTGTTATGGCTTTAAACCTGTGAGGTTAAACACCTGAAACTATTTTAGTTTCTGAATTCAGCAAAGCTAGTCCTACTGCAAACTACAGGCCTTTCCTGTACCTAGAGGTCTGAAACAATTCTATGGCTTTGCTAAGTAATTACTGTGATTTCTCATTCATAGTATATGGTGGGCATGCTTGTAAACATACTCCAAGATGCCCTTTTCATTGCTGAGGTCTGAACTGAGCTGCAATTTCACATACATATATTATGGGGGAGGTCTAGGCTGGATGTTAGGAGGAAGTTGTTGTCAGAGAGAGTGATTGGCATTGGAATGGGCTGCCCAGGGAGGTGGTGGAGTCACCATCCCTGGAGGTGTTGAAGAAAAGCCTGGATGAGGCTTTTAGTGTCATGGTCTGGTTGATTGGCCAGGGCTGGGTGCTAGGTTGGATTGGATGATGTTGGAGGTCTCTTCCAACCTGGTTGATTCTATGATTCTATGATAGCTATAACAATTACATTCATATTTTAGTATCAGTTATCACTCAAAATGTCCAAATATTCAGTTATAACTTGTCCAGCTGTACTCAGACAAATTCACATCAGGCAAAACAGGTTTCTGAAAGCAAAACCTTTGCAAAGGTTTCCTTGATCACTCTGCCACAGAATAGAGAGTCCCACGAGCTCCTCTTTAAGTGGCTGAAGAACGGTTCTGTGTTAGAAATCAAGGGAATACCTCTGGGGACAGACTAAATGATCAACTGAATCCTGTGTGTATACCTGATCCTTGGGAGAAGTTTCACACTGTTCAGAATGCCAGCTGGGACCTGGGCACTAAAATGAGAGAATCAAGTATTAAACAGCAATAAGTTGCTTGCTCATCTTGTACAAGTCCTCCTCTTTAGAGAAAGTTTTAATCACAAAGCAACACAGAGGAGTAACTTTGATTTTTTTGTATGACAAAGTTCAAGTGCTGTTTGTTACTCAGTAGCTCTTCTTTACTGAGCTTTTCAGAAGGAAAAAGCAAGCTGTCTTCAACAAGAGTGAGTTAAGTAGTCCAGCAGATTTTTGAGTAGTTTTACAGGTAGACATGCTAGAAATGCAATTTTGAGAAAACAGGAGCCTAAATAGTCATATTGTGTCTCTCTCTCTCTGGCTATAAAAATATAATCATAGAATCAATCAAGTTGGAAGAGACCTCCAAGCTCAGCCAGTCCCACCTAGCATCCAGCCCTGTCCAATCAACTAGACCATGGCACTAAGTGCCTCATCCAGGCTTTGCTTCAACACCTCCAGGGACAGCGACTCCACCACCTCCCTGGGCAGCCCATTCCAATGCCAATCACTCTCTCTGACAACAACTTCCTCCTAACACCCAGCCTAGACCTGCCCTGGCACAACTTGAGACTGTGTCCCCTTGTTGTACTGCTGCTTGCCTGGCAGAAGAGACCAACCCCACCTGGCTACAGCCTCCCTTCAGGTACTTGTAGACAGCAATGAGGTCTGCCCTGAGCCTCCTCTTCTGCAGGCTGCACACCCCAGCTCCCACAGCCTCTCTCTCTCTATATACATTTGGGGTTTTTTCAATAGGAATAGACTTCATTTCTATTCAGCAGCAGGATTAGCTTTCCACCTGATCCTGTAAAAAAAATCTTTTTAACTCCTTATCTCGCCCTTCTTCTTTTCCTTTGCCTGATGTTTCATGCTTAAGCTTGCAGTTTAATTTAGGTAGATAATTCTTCAGTAACAAATAATTCCACTCTGTACTGCGATGTTCTTTGGATATTTAAAGCCCACACAAATGATGCAGAATACCATCACCTTTCAGTAAACAACAGACTTCTAGGTTGATACAAAGTGCAGATCAGCATTTAGCTAGAGCTTATACTAAAATCAAAGGGGAAGCACAGATTTATAAATAGCTACTTTACAGTAAAGAGAGAACTTCCTGTACATGCAGTAGCTCTGGAACATAAAATGTTCTGCCTTGGCTTCTCCAGCTACTGCAAACAATTCTTTTACTCTAGGTTTGGAAGGTGGGACAACAGTATTCTTCAGAAGAACTGACCTTTCCCCCGCCTTGGAAAATCCAAGAGGGTCAAAGTCCCACTGAAATGTAATTTAAGAAACCCATATATTTCCAGGGTAGTTCAGATGGACTTTAGACACATTAGAAGCTCAAAAGAATGTTGAACTTAAAGTAATTAATAAATTTGTTAGGTTTATTTCATTTGTTTTATTTTATGTGTCTGTGAAGGGAAGCTTCAGGGAGGATAAACCTCAGCATATTAGATCAGCTTAGTAAGCACTATAGAATTGTAGAATCAACCAGGTTGGAAAAGACCTCCAAGATCATCCAGCCCAACCTAGCATCCAGCCCTGTCTAATCAACCAGACCATGGCACTAAAAGCCTCATCCAGGCTTTGCTTCAACACCTCCGGGGACAGCAACTCCAGCACCTCCCTGGGCAGCCCATTCCAATGCAAATCACTCTCTCTGACAACAACTTCCTCCTAACATCCAGCCTAGACCTCCCCCAACACAACTTCAGACTCTGTCCCCTTCTTCTGTTGCTGCTTGCCTGGCAGCAGAGCCCAACCCCACCTGGCTACAGCCTCCCTTCAGAGAGTTGTAGACAGCAATGAGGTCTGCCCTGAGCCTCCTCTGCTGCAGGCTGCACACTCCCAGCTCCCTCAGCCTCTCCTCACAGGGCTGTGCTCCAGGACCCTCACCAGCTTCATTGCCCTTCTCTGGACACATTTAATTATCTCAACATCTCTATTAAATTAAGGAGCCCACACTCAAGGAACTTGACCAGAGTACAGGGCAAGAATAACCTCCCTTGTCCTACTGTACTGTTTAGTCAGACAAAAAAGATATAATTTGAGCAGTGTAGAGAGAAAGCAAATTTTCTAAGGAGTCCTCCAGTAAAATAAAAGAAACACATTTTTTTTCCCCCTCAAATTCTTGTCTTTGACACACAAAGAAAGAAAAGCAGAGAAAGAGCAATTTAAAATGCAGATTATAATTAAGGAATACAGCTTTCCGTTCTCGTTTTGTGTATTAGCATCATTCTAAGTTTTGGCAGGAGTCTTCCTCAGCTTTGAAGTCAGATTTGAACAGAAAAAAGAAATAAGTCAGGATTATCCCAAACAAACACTTTATGTTTCAAAGCAGTCTGAAGGATATAGCTGTCATGTTTCAATGCATTCAAATTGCTTCCACCTGAGATGGACTTTGAAGCGGACGCAGGAAAACACAGAGTGCCTCTCTTAATTCCTTCCAATTCTGAGGTCTAGCTGCCTAGCAGTGTAAAACCCAAAAGACAAAGAGAATTTAATACATACACTGAAGAAAAAAATTACCAGCACAGAGCCCATCTCTTCATTTGCCAACAGACTGACCTGAATTTTGCAGAGCTGTTGTATATGCCTCTGGAATTCGACAAAAATAACGGCAATTAATATTTCTCCTGCCATATGCCATCTTACAGTAGAAGAATATTTTATTACCTTGTTTAAAATTAGGTTTTTAAATTGATGATCTTGTAGAAAATGAAAGGGAAAAAAAAAACCCCACCATTTTTCATGGCTGGCAGGACGTGCATAAACAAATGTATGAAGACCAGTTGCATTTAATTTTAAGGCTTGGTAACTCAGATAATTATGCAGAACTAATTAATTCAAAATCTGTTTATCAACAGTAGGCTGTAGCTCCAGTATTTCATCCCAGAGGCATTAACAAAGGCTTATCACCTGCTTTCTTATAGTGTTTTATCTGAAAGGCAAGTCAATAGACAGAGCAAGGGAAAAAATGCCACTCTCACAACTCACAGTTTACAGAACTCACAAGAACTTTTAATATCTGTTACCTATTCATTTTCCTGTCTTCAAATACATCCTAAATCGAAATGGGATGTGTTAAAATGTCAGCATTTTTACTTCTAATATGTAGAAGTGCTGTGTGAAAAGGAAATTTGAAACACAAAGAATACTTGACAAAATTAAGAGCCAGGCTATTATTCCTTGTGTATTCACTGTGCAGTACTTGTGCAGTGGTGTGGATGCATTAAATCCACCTGTTGAAGAATACCCAACATAATTAAGTGCCAGGCTGTTATTCCTTGCACATTCACTGTGCAGTACTTGTGCAGTGGTGTGGTTGAATTAAATCTACCTGTTGAAGAATACTCAACATAATTAAGTGCCAAGCTATTACTCCTTGTGTATTCAGTGTGCAGTACTTGTGCAGTGGTGTGGATGAATTAAATCTACCTGTTGAAGAATACTCAACATAATTAAGTGCCAGGCTATTATTCCTTGTGTATTCACTGTGCAGTACTTGTGCAGTGCTGTGGTTGAATTAAATCTACCTGTTGAAGAATACTCAACATAATTAAGTGCCAGGCTATTATTCCTTGCACATTCACTGTGCAGTACTTGTGCAGTGGTGTGGTTGAATTAAATCTACCTGTTGAAGAATACTCAACATAATTAAGTGCCAGGCTATTATTCCTTGTGTATTCACTGTGCAGTACTTGTGCAGTGGTGTGGATGAATTAAATCTACCTGTTGAAGAATACTCAACATAATTAAGTGCCAGGCTATTATTCCTTGCACATTCACTGTGCAGTACTTTGCAGTGGTGTGGTTGAATTAAATCTACCTGTTGAAGAATACTCAACATAATTAAGTGCCAGGCTATTATTCCTTGTGTATTCAGTGTCAGTACTTGTGCAGTGGTGTGGTTGAATTAAATCTACCTGTTGAAGAATACTCAACATAATTAAGTGCCAGGCTGTTATTCCTTGTGTATTCACTGTGCAGTACTTGTGCAGTGCTGTGGTTGAATTAAATCTACCTGTTGAAGAATACTCAACATAATTAAGTGCCAGGCTATTATTCCTTGCACATTCACTGTGCAGTACTTTGCAGTGGTGTGGTTGAATTAAATCTACCTGTTGAAGAATACTCAACATAATTAAGTGCCAGGCTATTATTCCTTGTGTATTCAGTGTCAGTACTTGTGCAGTGGTGTGGTTGAATTAAATCTACCTGTTGAAGAATACTCAACATAATTAAGTGCCAGGCTGTTATTCCTTGTGTATTCACTGTGCAGTACTTGTGCAGTGCTGTGGTTGAATTAAATCTACCTGTTGAAGAATACTCAACATAATTAAGTGCCAGGCTATTATTCCTTGTGTATTCACTGTGCAGTACTTGTGCAGTGGTGTGGATGAATTAAATCTACCTGTTGAAGAATACTCAACATAATTAAGTGCCAGGCTATTATTCCTTGCACATTCACTGTGCAGTACTTTGCAGTGGTGTGGTTGAATTAAATCTACCTGTTGAAGAATACTCAACATAATTAAGTGCCAGGCTATTATTCCTTGTGTATTCAGTGTCAGTACTTGTGCAGTGGTGTGGTTGAATTAAATCTACCTGTTGAAGAATACTCAACATAATTAAGTGCCAGGCTGTTATTCCTTGTGTATTCACTGTGCAGTACTTGTGCAGTGCTGTGGTTGAATTAAATCTACCTGTTGAAGAATACTCAACATAATTAAGTGCCAGGCTATTATTCCTTGCACATTCACTGTGCAATACTTTGCAGTGGTATGGTTGAATTAAATCTACCTGTTGAAGAATACTCAACATAATTAAGTGCCAGGCTGTTATTCCTTGCACATTCACTGTGCAGTACTTTGCAGTGGTGTGTTTGAATTAAATCTACCTGTTGAAGAATACTCAACATAATTAAGTGCCAGGCTATTGTTCCTTGCATATTCACTGTGCAGTACTTGTGCAGTGGTGTGGATGAATTAAATCTACCTGTTGAAGAATGGTACCGATACTGGTTTTGTTGCTCTGTCATTTCTGTTTCACATTCTGTTCTTCCATATCCATTTTCTTATCTTATGCTTTGAGACTCAGCTTTTGTTTCACTATTACTTGGAATGCAGTAGGAATGTTAACCAATAAAAGTAGAGGTATCCAAAGTGCTTCCCAATGGGTGTTTTTTATGCTCTTCTGCTCTTCTCCAGGTTAGTGCTGTGTTCAAATATGGCAATAGGTCATCACCTGGTATTTGGTGTGTGAGGTCTCAAACATTCATCTAAGAAAATACAGTTCTGCACCTAAGATGCCTGTATTTTTATTCATCAATATATAAAAAGCATTATCACATTAGAAAGAAATATGTCCATTTTTAGAGGCCTAAATTGCACAACACCAAAGTGAGTGGACTTCAAGATATGCTTCTTCATTGAACCCAATTACCAGAGTCTTTCTAAATAGGAGATTCTGATTGAACCAGTGACAACAGCTACATAAATGCACCAGTTCCTTGTAGAACCTGTAGATTAAGTCCCATTCCCAACACAAATAGTTACATAATTGATTCCAGCATAACTCAGATACCTTTAAAAGGTGACTGCCATGCTCCTGCAGATAGTAAGGTTTGGGCCACTGTCACAAGGCTATCGTTGTGTTGATTTTTTTGTTTGTTTGTTTAACCCAATCTTTCACCACTCTTTTACACCTGTTGGTATTTCATTACTCTTTTACATCTGTTAGTAACTGCTTGTTCCTTTTTTTGGCATATACATCCCATCTAGAGAGATTGGTTCTTAAGGATCATAGAAACATAGAATTAACCAGGTTGGAAGAGACCTCCAAGATCATCCAGTCCAACCTAGCACCCAGCCCTGGCCAATCAACCAGACCATGGCACTAAATGCCTCACCCAGGCTTTGCTTCAACACCTCCAGGGATGGTGACTCCAGCACCTCCTTGGGCAGCCCATTCCAATGCCAATCACTCTCTTTGTCAAGAACTTCCTCCTAACATCCAGCCTAGACCTCCCCTGGCACAACTTGAGACTGCATCCCCTTGTTCTGTTGCTGATTTTATGTTTATTAACAAAATTGTGTGCTCAGGTACTTTTCATATCACCACATCATAGGTGAAAAAAGATTTGTAATGTAATGTAACTGTTTCATAAACAAAATGGTGTGCTCAGGTACTTTTCTATTCATATTGCTGTATCATAGGTAAAAAGAGTCATAGAAGAGTCATAGAATCAACCAGGTTGGAAGAGACCTCCAAGATCATCCAGTCCAACCTAGCACCTAGCCCTACGCAGTCAACTAGACCATGGCAAAATGATGTGCTCAGGTACTTTTCTATTCATATCACCATATCATAGGTAAAAAAGGAAAGATTTGGAATACAATGGAATTGATTCATTAACAAAATGATGTGCTCAGGTACTTTTCATACCACCATATCATAGGTACAAAGAAAAAAGATTTGGAATACAATGGAATTGATTCATTAACAAAATTATGTGCTCAGGTACTTTTCATACCACCATATCATAGGTACAAAGAAAAAAGATTTGGAATATAATGGAACTGATTCATAAACAAAATGATGTGCTCAAGTACTTTTCATACCACCATATCATAGGTAAAAAAAGGAAATATTTGGAATATAATGTAATTGTTTCATAAACAAAATGGTGTGCTCAGGTACTTTTCATACCACCATATCATAGGTACAAAGAAAAAAGATTTGGAATATAATGGAACTGATTCATAAACAAAATGATGTGCTCAAGTACTTTTCATATCACCATATCATAGGTAAAAAAGGAAATATTTGGAATATAATGGAATTGATTCATAAACAAAATGGTGTGCTCAGGTACTTTTCATACCACCATATCATAGGTACAAAGAAAAAAGATTTGGAATACAATGGAATTGATTCATAAACAAAATGATGTGCTCAGGTACTTTTCATATCACCATATCATAGGTAAAAAAAAAAAAAGAAAGATTTGGAATATAATGGAATTGATTCATCAGTGTATTTTAGTTATTGATTAGTATCAGAGAAAAAAGTCCAACTGAAGGAAAGAGGAGGATAGACTAGTTGGATTTCATTGCAGATATGGCTTTTCCAGATAAACTATGTTTACTTATATATTCATCACACCTTTAAAATGCAATGAACAAAGCACAAGGAAGAATTGTGCTCAGTGTAGTAAAACCTACAGTGCATTTGGCAACAAAGAAATGATAGAGCTCCAAAAGTACACATTGTATTGCCTGCTCACGAGAAGCTATAGGTAAAGAGAAGTGCCAGTGAAGGGTTAAATGACAAATTTTTGCATTTTATTTCTTATCATTTATGAGATTGTTAAATGTCAGAAAGTGGATTTTTTTTTTTACTATCAGTATAAAACTGAACATACTGTGAGACATAAGGTAGCAGGTGTCTTGGCTCTAAACTATCAAGTCTGTGGGCATTCTGTTATAACAGGTGCTCCAAAAATTTGAACAGATTTTAACAAGAGCTGTATGGGCTTTTTAATTAGTCTGGTTACTCAGCATGTGTAGAAAGCACTAGGTATGTGCTTAAAACATCATTGTATCTTGCAAACAAATATTTCACATACCCATAGTCATTCTTTTGCTTGTTAGCTTCAAATTCTTTGCTGCCTGCTGCTAGGATTTCATACTTGTGGTCATTCCTCTCATAACCTACCTGAAAAGAATCAACATGCTGAAAGAAAATAAGTATGGAGTAATATATATATATATATATATATATATATATATATATATATATATGTATGTATCAGACATTCAGAAACTTGGATTTACCTGATCCTTAGCTATGATTTTACTTGCCAATACAAAACTATGAGAAGGCACACAGCAAAGAAATTCCCTCCTCTGAATCTGTTTTAATACAAAGCTTCTCTCCTTCACTTCCACTTATGCTTGCAGGATTTACCTGATACTTAGCTATGATTTTACTTGCCCATATAAAACTGTGAGAAGGCACACAGCAAATAAATTCCCTGCTCTGAATCTGTTTTAATACAAAGCTTCTCTCCTTCACTTCCAGTTATGCTTGCAGGATTTACCTGATACTTAGCTATGATTTTACTTGCTCATATAAAACTATGAGAAGGCACACAGCAAAGAAATTCCCTCCTCTGAATCTGTTTTAATACAAAGCTTCTTTCCTTCACTTCCAGTTATGCTTGCAGGATTTACCTCATACTTGCTATGATTTTACTTGCCCGTATAAAACTATGAGAAGGCACACAGCAAAGAAATTCCCTCCTCTGAATCTGTTTTAATACAAAGCTTCTCTCCATCACTTCCAGTTATGCTTGCAGGATTTACCTGATACTTGCTATGATTTTACTTGCCCATATAAAACTATGAGAAGGCACACAGCAAAGAAATTCCCTCCTCTGAATCTGTTTTAATACAAAGCTTCTTTCCTTCACTTCCAGTTATGATTTTTTCTATCATCATGAAGTACACCAGAATGATGCAAGAAATTCTAAAATCAAAACAAAATGTTTTGATTTTGTGATCAGTCTAATTGATTAAATGTTTCATTGCTTGATTTAATTGTTTCATTGATTGATTAAACGTTTCATGATTGATTTTATGTTTCATATAAAGGCATAACTATAGCATGGAAAATGAAAAGGATGCCATAGAAAATTCATTTGGGTCATAATGTTTGTTTACAAAGAATAAGGCAAAGACTAAGTCACATTGCAGGGGGGAAGAAAAAAGGAACAAAGTGATGGTTACATAAGAGTTTCTGCACAAACTTTCCTGCAGTGAAAATTAAGATTTTGATTTATGAATAGCTTTATTTCAACATTGAAATGATTTTACTGTCTGTGCCTGTAATACAAACACAAGTATCTGCTGCTAGCATTCATCTAGAGACCTTTGCATCTACCAGGGTTTGTAGAGCTCTTGTTGCTATAAAGTGTAATGTTTCACATCTTAAATTACAGAAATCAGTTTGGGGGCTTTTTTTTTTTTCCCTGGTAACTCAGTAGAGATTGTGGAGGTATTATGAGGAGGATTTCACACTTGAAACATTCCTGTCAAAATATCTTTAATCGTTTGGTCTAAGATTAAAAATGTCAACACACATTTTTGATCCGTAGAAAATGCACACTTGAAGAAGTGTACTTCATTTAAAAATAAAATGCTTCTATCTGCATTAAAAAAAAATAAAATAGAACTTCTCTTTTACATTAATTCACAGCAGAAATGTGAGTTTTGTGATGCTGCTGTGAATTCAATCTCCTCCCCTACGCTATTATTTGTAACAGAGAGATGCTCAACAATAAGAAACCCAAAAATAGTCATTGATCATTATTGTTTAAAATTCAGAAATCCCAACCATTTTATGAGCTTGATGGGAAACAAAGGTGGGGACATGTTTATGCAGTGAAATGAAGATGGTAATTGCTATCATAGAGCCTAGTCTGTGGAGGTAAGAATAGTGAAAACACTAGATGCAGAGGTAAGAAAGGTGAAAACACAGCAGAGCAAGTGTTGGTATGTGTAAGCCACACCAAACCACATAGATCTTGTAATTTGTTTTCTGTTGGATGATAGGACCCTTGCCATTTCATTGTTGTTAGGTGACATGGATAATCAAAGCAGATTACAGTAGTGTATATTACCATTGCAGTTGAGACTGTGACTTTAGCATCAGTTGCCTTTAATGTGCTTCAGTTTGCACAAATAGGAATGAATTTGATTTCTAACCCCACTGATTCCCATCACTTGCTCCTGCTTCTAGTCCTGTACTGCATATGACTCTCAGTTCTGTCAACACAGTTGGTTGTGAATTGTAAGGCAAATTTGCCTCTTTTAGAATTAAGTCATTAAGAATATCAAGTCAATAAGAATATTAAGTCAATAAGAATATGAAGTCATTAAGAATATCAAGTCAATAAGAATATTAAGTCAATAAGAATATGAAGTCATTAAGAATATCAAGTCAATAAGAAAATCAAGTCAATAATGCTGCTGAATATAATGTGTTATCAAACTATGGCCTCATTTTCCCTGAGAAAATGTAACCTACATACAAATTACATCTGCTGGGAGTCAGTAGCAAATCTGGAAACAATTAAATGGACTCTGAAATGGCAGGGAAACTTTGAAAAGGTATTAACTTTGAAAATATAGTCTTTCTGCTTTGTTACCATGAATTTCTGTTCATAAATTACTGTTCCAAGGGCTGGAGAGCAGTAATCACTTTAGTGTAGCTTTCTAGATTCATTGTCATGAAACATTATCTACATAATCACAAAAATTGAAATGAGAAGTATCACTCCTGATGGAAGAAGATTTGCATTACTGAAGTGTCACATGCAAGAGTCTGTAATGACATTCAGGTAGAAACAGATGAAAAATACAGCAAATGAAACTGTGGGAGGACAGCAATGCAAGTTAGAAATCATAACAGTAGTGTATAAAAAGGGAGGTTATGAGATGAAACCGTACAGAGTAGAAGCAGCCCATCTCTAAATTAGTCAGTTAATGATCAGAACAAAACCAAGCCATTCTTTTTTAGATCTGGACTAACAAACAAGAAGCTCATTTGTCAAAACTCAGGCAGGTCTGAATGTAATGTTATTTTTCACAACTGTGGAATCTTTGACTGGAGTGATTGGATGTTACATTGAGATAGATTCTAAGTACAAATGATAAAGTGAAAATTTGGAAGGGGATAAGTATATATATATAAAAACACATTTCTAATAGCTATCTTATGCTACGATTGATTTTTGTACAATGCAGCTATTTGTACTATATAAAACTACATAGGTTAAAGTAAAATGTTGGAAGGGGATAAGTATATATGTTAAAAAAAACATTTCTAATAGCTATCTTATGCTAAGATTGATTTTTGTACAATGCAGCTATTTGTACTAGATAAAACTACATAGGTTAAAGTAAATATAGGGAATTGGTTGTGTAGGATAAAGCTGGCATTAAGGATTTCATCTGCAAGGGAAGATTCAGAAAGGGCTTAAGCTTTTACAAGTTTGATCATTAAAAAACTGTGACAGATAGAGCTTGGTAGGAAGAAACCTGAAGTTGTGCACCCTATCTAGGTAGATAGAAATTTCTAGGGAGATAGAAATCCATCTAATTTCTTTGCCAGAGTAAATGCTGTATATTGCAATTCTGTTAATTAATATTAAAGACATTATAGCTGTGAAACATAAAGGCTGAGGACTAAGTCATGAAAATAATGACACTTCTTAGTGATGGTAAGCACAGGAGAGCAATATGAAATCGAAGTCAGGTATTGACTTAAATATTTCCATGCTCACAGTCTTTGAAGCAGATCTGGAAAATATCACTAAAGATTATCTAGTCATAGAATCATAGAATCAACCAGGTTGGAAGAGATCTCCGAGATCTCCAAGATCATCCATGCCAACCTAGCACCCAGCCCTATCCAATCAACCAGACCAAGGCACTAAGTGCCTCACCAAGGCTTTTCTTGAACACCCCCAGGGATGGTGACTCCACCACCTCCCTGGGCAGCCCATTCCAATGCCAATCACTCGCTGTGGCAACAACTTCCTCCTAACATCCAGCCTACATCTCAGTCATGTAAGAAGATGCTATCTTTGCATAAAAGTTAGTAATTCCATAAATGAGTGGATGTGACGTTGAATTTTGTACTCCAGAGTCATCATTGAGTATTTTCTATTGAATTTCCCCACCCCACTGACTACTCATTTTCAGGGACACATAACATAGATGTGCTAAAATGTGCCCAATTTTGGAAAATTTCAGCCAAAAAATAATTCCCAAGGAAAAAAAAAAAAACAAAACCAAAACAATGTTGTGATCATGAAGAGGAGAACAAAATAGAGGAAAAAGTAAGAGTTAGCATACTAACTTTAGGGGTTTCATTTGTTTGTTTGGTGTTCCCTCCCCGTGCCATTTAGTTTGGCAGTTCTCACTGTCTTTTGCTGTAGGGTATCTGACATCAGTTAGGACTTAGTTGATCTTGGAGACAATTGATAATGCTGTTGTCAAATAGCAAATGTACTGAGGTACATTTTAACAGCCTTGAAACTCACTTTAAAGATATTCTGTGCATGCTGCAGTGACATAATAGAAATCCTCTTCATGAGTGTCTTTGCCATTGTAGATGTAGTTCTGTTGATACCGCAGCATTTGTTTCTTGACTCCATCAATATTAAAGGTGAAATGGATGCCACTTCTCAGAGCATTTAGTGCAATGGTTTTATCACATTTGTACTTTTGTAGAAGTAAAATAATAAGAAACAATGCTCCTACAGAAGAAGGGAAAAGGCTGATCTTTACTCTCTCTTCCTCATTACAGCTGGCAAATCTTATTGCTGTCTTAGAGATGGTTAAAAAGGTCATGTGGAGTGTTTCCTAAATGAATTGTGTTCCAAAATGCTGTTGTCTTTTTAAGGATACTGCATTGTGAGGATGGTTAAATGGTTCTTATAAAAAAAAAAAGTAGTGTGTGCAGTTCATCACTTGGATGGACAAAGAAAAGCATGTAAATTATTTTACCTTCCACACTCTAACCTAGGAACTGCAACGATTCCAGTTTTAAACGGCTGTGTTCAGCTTTGCAGAATCTCAACTAAAGGGGTCACAAAATCAACCCCAAATTTAGTCTCATTTTTTAAATCTTTAACAGCTACTAAACAACACTTTCTGTAAAGTAATGCAATTGATACATACAGTGCCAGACCTTTGAAATCTTTGCCTGAAGCTGTGCTGCTTGATAGCTGTTCAGTAAATGTTCGTAGCACTTTAAAATGCATTGAATTACTGCATAAAATTCTAAGCAGCAGCAGATAGGAGGTAGAACTGAGGTACATTTTAACAGCCTTGAAACTCACTTTAAAGATATTCTGTGCATGCTGCAGTGACATAATAGAAATCATCTTCATGAGTGTCTTTGTCATTGTAGACGTAGTTCTGTTGATATTGCAGCATTTGTTTTGTGAGTCCATCAAGATTACAGGTGAAATGGATGCCTCTTCTCAGAACATTTAGTGCAATGGTTTCATCACATTTGTACTTTTGTAGAAGTAAAATAATAAGAATCAATGCTCATACATTCATATAATATTTATTATATCATGCATTATATATGTCATGTGTATTATATCATGCATTATATATATAATGCTTATTATATCATGCATTATAGTAATACTAATAGAAGACAAAAGAAAGCAAAACTCCAGTTATGCAGTTTGAATTGAATATAAACTTACATTTAAAAGCTCATGAGAGAAGAGAGAAAAAAAAATCCCACAAAAGAGAAAAGAAATAAACAGAAACTGTAAATGAAACACAAGAGGGAAAGTCCCAACAGTTCTAATTAAAGATACTTCAACGTTAGAACTACAGCATCCACCCACATGCCATTCTTGCATGGCATGTAACAGAAGATCACCATTTCTGTCTTCCTTGTGCAAAACATCCCCCCCTCCCCCCTATAATTATCAATAACAGCAAAAGGGAAAGTTTTTGCAGGAGCATATTCATAAATTGCACAGAAAAGCAGGAATTGCAATAAATCTGCCTGTAACCTTAGTGTTAAAGTAACTTTGAAGGAATTCTCCCAGCCATGTTTTATCCAGCATTTTACTGTCTATGCAGTTTCCTTCATCAAGGAGGAGAGAATGGGGCAGCTCAGAGGAGGTGAATAGCTGATTGCATATGCAAAAAAAGTAAAATGCATGTTTCCTTTATTTCATTCAAAGAGGACAGAAGTGAGAACAAAAAACCCAAGCATATTCATGACAGTGGCAGATGGTGCCAACCTTGCACAGCTATTTTCTTTGGCTATTGGCTACTTATACTTTTAAAAATGAGAGACAAAGCCAGAAAGCTGTGGTTCTAGTAGGAGATGCTGAAGTCACACTGACGTGGGTCATTGTCCTGAATATCACATCCAGCTTTGTTTTGGGTTTCTGATAGAATCATCCTTTATTTCTCCTTCCACTTCGTGTTTTCGCTAGGAAACTGCCTAAAATGAATGCAGACCTCACTGCGTCCCTGTTAATAGTAAGCAGTTTGATATGAAATGGATGAAGAGTTTGATATGAAATGGAATAGACCTGCCTGTGCCATTTTAGAAGAGTTTTAATTATTACAGTCTTCAAGAACTGCTGGGTTTTTTTTTTCTTTTCAAAGAATAATATTAAGTCACAGCAGTTGGTATCTGAGCTGTTTAACCATTGTCAAATAGTGAGGGTGGATTCTGAGTATCTGGTTGTGAAAAGGATATTTACTGTGCAGTATCATGAGGAACTTGGCACAGCTTTGAGAAAATCCAGTGCTAGATGCAGATTTCAAAGTGTCTAAATATCAGGAGGGGTTTGAGTGTTTTGTTTTTTTTCCTGCTCAGAAGATCTGCTTGCATAGTACAATCACAGTCAGATAGGTGCCTCATGAAAATAGAAATGACAGCCAAATGAGAATGAAAGAAAGTAAAGCCTACAAGGTCTCATTTATGATTGTTAATTCTATCACTCTCTCAAGAAAGAAAAGGCCAGTGGAGAAAGCAGTGTCTTTTCCTCCTGTTGAATGAATCATATTGCCTTTACAAGTGATCTAGAGAATGAATTGGAGAGTTTGAGGACCAAATAGTGAAACCAGGATAAGGTTTTCTCTACCCAGGAATGTGACCAGGCAGGCTTCTCATAAAAAGCAAATTTCTTTTGCCAGCAAAAGAAGAAGATTAAAGCAAATAGGAAGCAGATGCTGAGCCCAGATCAAGTCTTCACCAATAGAGAAAAATATATTGCTGTCATTTTCGGAGCAGAGGGGACATTATAAACAAATTAGGTTAGTCTCATAATGAAATCTGAAGACATTTTTACTGCTCTGTATTTGGATTTGAATTGTTGTGTCTGGAGCAGGGCTTTAATGCTAACTACATTATAAACCTGTATCCTCGTGGTGGTGTGGCTGTGTTACAGAGGAGACTGTTTGCAGAGAGAAACATCAGGTCACTCAACCTCTGAGCCTTTAATTTTGTTTCAAATAAGGCTTTCAAAATGGGAAAAAAAACTGTGAGAGTTTTCAATGCTTTAGTCTTAACCAACTGCCATTTTAGTTCACACACAGTCAGGAGAATGAAACAGGGTTTTGGAAGTGGTAGGGCTTCTCAATAAATTAGGAGGTTATCTCCTGCCGTGCCTCATCTTCTGAAAAATGGCTCTGCCATTTAACAATACCAATTTCCCCCTTACTGTAAGAAATGCAGCAATGAAATTTTACATATAACAGACTCTTGTGCTACTCCCTTTCCTTAAAAGTGTTATTTGTTTGGTTGTTTTACTTATCTCTAATAGATCATCAACCTAGAGATGCTTTCTAGCAAAAAAATATGCAATCAGGGATTCAGTTTTGTATTCTGGGGCTGAAGTTGTGCTGCACTCTAATTTATTCTTGTGACCCTCTTTCCTCAACTGTTCTCACTCTTAGCTAGGGGAAATATCACCTTCTGAATGTTGGAGCATATGTAGGATCAGTACTGCAGCATTGTCTTTAGGTGCTTGGCAGACTCTGATGGCACAGCAAAGGGAGTAGAATCATAGAATCAACCAGGTTGGAAGAGACCTCCAAGCTCAGCCAGTCCAACCTAGCACCCAGCCCTATCCAATCAACCAGACCATGGCACTAAGTGCCCCATCCAGCCTCTTCTTGAACACCTCCAGGGATGGTGACTCCACCACCTCCCTGGGCAGTCCATTCCAATGCCAATTACTCTCTCTGGCAACAACTTCCTCCTAACATCCAACCTAGACCTCCCCCAGCACAACTTGAGACTGTGTCCCATTATTCTGTTGCTGCTTGCCTGGCAGAAGGCAACCCCAGCTGGCTACAGCCTCCCTTCAGGTAGTTGTAGCCAGCAATGAGGTCTGCCCTGAGCCTCCTCTTCTCCAAGATACAGTATGAGAGAATTATCAGAAAATCTCAGAAAACAAATCTACCACTTAGCTTATCCCAAGTCTATATAACATGCACTGACTGAGATGGAAAAGGCAAGACATGTGACAGCCCAGACATGCAGAAACACAAGTATCTGTTTCAAAAGTAAGCACACATCTAAGCCTTAACACCACCAGGAACCTGGTGCATCTTTCTTCTGCAGTTTCTCAATCTCTGTCCTTTTGTGTCTGCTTTTTTTGTTTGTTTGTACTAGAAATGTCTTGATTCTGCCTTTTCCTATATGCTTGTGCAAAGGCCAGCAAACTGCAAGGAAGAATGCTTTGAAAGCATTTCTTTTATATAGGGCTGTGTGTAACCTGTTGTAGCTGAAGGCTGGCCAGGAGAGGGGCGACAGGCTCTGCTTACTTGCCCCTGGGGTAGGACGAGGAGCAATGGGGGTAAATTGCAGCAAAAGAGGTTTCACCTCAATGCAAGGGGGAACTTCTTTACTGTAAGGGTCTCAGAGCACTGGCACAGGCTCCCCAGAGAGGTTGTGGAGTCTCCTTCTCTGGAGACTTTCAAGGCCTGTCTGGATGTGTTCCTCTGTGATCTGTGCTAGGTTGTGTGGTCCTGCTCTGGCAGGGAGGTTGGGCTTGATGATCTCTTTGGGTCCCTTCCAACCCCTAACATCCTGTGAGCCTGTGATCCTGTGATGTTCAATTATCCAATAGCTGTTCTTCAGCTATTAAAGGTAGAAGGGATACAATATTCACAGAGCTACTTAAAATGGAAGATTTAAAATATCATAGGGAGTTAAGGGTTAAAGTTTACCCAAGACCTACCGAGAATGCATTCTGGAATACAAGGACTCACTTTTGAGTTCTGCTAATGAGTCTGGCTTGTAACATGGTCAATTAACAAATAGCTGTTCTTCAGCTATTAAAGTTAGAAGGGATACAATATTCACAGAGCTCCTTACAACTGAAAAACTAAAATAGCTTAGGGAAATAAGGATTAAAGTTTACCCAAGACTTACAGCAAATACATTCTGGAATACAAGGAATCACTTGTGAGTTCTGCTAATGATAAAGTATGCAGAGTTAGGATGCTTTATATAGAAGAATATGGGGCACAGTGATCCACAATCCATGAACAGTGAGGGCATGGAAAACCATACATTCACTGAAGAACTCTGACTTTATACTGGACAGCATACGATGAAGTTCATTTACTGGGCATGCACTTAGATTTTTGAGGCACTCATAGAATCAGCTTGCTCCTGATCCCCATTGTTAACATGAACACTCTTCCAAAAGGCTACTCTTGCAAATAGACAACTGCAGACTAGAATGTAAACTTGAGGTCTAATTTGATCCAATTCTAGCTTTGGGCATGCAGTTTGCATGCAATTTAAGTACACACACTGGCAAAAGTTTGTCCAGTTCCACTGAAATTATAGCCAAATATTCACAGAATCATACAGTCAACCAGGTTGGAAAAGACCTCCAAGCTCATCCAGTCCCACCTAGCACCCAGCCCTGGCCAATCAACCAGACCATGGCACTAAGTGCCTCATCCAGGCTTTGCTTGAACACTTCCAGGGACAGCGACTCCACCACCTCCCTGGGCAGCCCATTCCAATGCCAATCACTCTCTCTGCCAACAACTTCCTCCTAACATCCAGCCTGGACCTCTCCCAGCACAACTCCTGCATATGTAAAACAATGCAAACTTATACTCTGCATTTTCCATGACTTCATGTCAATTTTATGTTAATTACCAGTGTCTTTGGGTAGGCAAACATATGCCTTCTATCTCTCTGAATCACAGAATCACAGTACTCATGAGTACATGGTACTAGTTAACGGAGAAGCTGTTCCCAGTCCATAACAGCAATAAAATCCATAACATCGCTGCTAAAAATTAATGAAGCTCATCTGAAGAGCCTTCCCCCTCCCATTTCAAACAATACAGGGAATCTAGACAGAAGATAAAATTAACAGAAGCTTTTTTGTGTTAAAACCAGAGCCAGTTGGCTGCCTCGGTTAGGGTGACCAAATGCCAGCAAACTCAAAATCTTCATTTGCTTTGAAGACCTCATGCTGAATGAGAAGCTGTTGTAGAGATAAAGATTCTCTTTGTAGGCATTTTAATTCCTTCTTTTTGGACTCTCAAGAGAATAGAAAAATTAAGCAATGAGGTCTTCATAACCTTTTGAGGTTAGAAAAGCTCAGAATGTGTATACTTTGAAGAACTGATTCTGATGCAAGTGAAGCACTGAAGCTAGGAGACATTTGATGCTATGACTTCTCTGACAACGAGAAGAACTGATGCTGGTGCAAGTGAAGCACTGAAGCTAGGAGACATTTGATGCTATGACTTCTCTGACAACGAGAAGAACTGATGCTGGTGCAAGTGAAGCACTGAAGCTAGGAGACATTTGATGCTATGACTTCTCTGACAACGAAAAGAACTGATGCTGGTGCAAGTGAAGCACCAAAGCTAGGAGACATTTGATGCTATGACTTCTCTGACAACGAGAAGAACTGATGCTGGTGCAAGTGAAGCACTGAAGCTAGGAGACATTTGATGCTGTGACTTCTCTGACAACGCCACTAGGTACTTCCCCTTGCAGAAAGTAACATGAAATTTTGTGTCAGATGAGCTCTGCTACTCAGGAGGTTGCTCTGCAGAGATTATTTCTTGTAGCCTGTGATGGGTACCTCATGTAGAACTCAAAATCATTTCTGAACATGCCTTGCAAGCCATCTTTGCTGAATACAGGTGTTTAGAGATCCAAACCCGAGCCAGCACAGGAAAGAACTTCTTTGTTACGTAGAACTGTGTCACTGGGTAGAAATCAAAGAAACAAGAAATGATTGTTCTTAGCAACTTGGTATGTGAAAGTGCTGCCAAAATTGTGTATCCTTACATGTGTGTGTTAACTAAGAGTTACCTCTAAATAGAGCTGTACTTTTTCTGCAACACAGATTTATTCTAATACTTTTCTACTTTCCCCTCCTTAGCAGTATAATAACTGCTGTGCCATATATAGAGGAATTACTCCCAAGAATGTAACAAGCAGGATTCACACATTTAAATGGATTTAAAAAAAAAAAATGAAAAAGCTGAACTGTTTCCAAATTCTTCTATCCAAGCATCACTTAAGAAACTGTTTGTTCAGTTCAGTTTCATCTCTGCAGCTGCCAAACCACTTCAGTTCTGCCAGCTCTGCTCTCTGATTGCAAAATAAAGGGTGGTCACTTCACAGTGTATGCAAGAAATATTGTAATTTTGTGAAAATTGTGACATTTAAGAAATTCTTTCAATAGGAAATTGCTGGGCTAGCATACTACATGCCTGCTTAGCTAAAAAAAAAAAACCTCAAAGAGAAAAGGCTCTTTTCTATTCACTTCTCTGTGCCTTCCTACAGCATTAGTGAATACAGTACACTGGGCTTGCATTTTCTGAGCCTGATGCACTTCGCTGCAGCTTACATTCATAAATATTTTTGTAGGATAATAGCCTGTCAAAACAAATCTGTTTTCCTCATTTGTGTGCGTGCAGGAGGGTGTCCTTACTGCTTTGTGTCCATCTCTAAAGATAACAATAGGACAACGGCAACTGCACAACACAGGAGAGCATTTCTTCTTCTCCCCCCTCCCACTCCCCTGTCTTTTCATGTTTAATCCTTACAAACCAGAGGATGTGTTGAAAAATTGAAGCAAATAGCCTCTTATTGGACAAAAAAAATTAGATGTTTTATAAATGCATGAACTATTTTCATAGTTCATGCCTGCAGATCAGTCCCCTGTGCCCATACTGTGTGCAGAAACACGAGGACATAATAGATATGAAATTGCAGCCTTTTTTATTAAGAGGAAGTGCAGGTAATTACATTACCTTAATACTTTGTCACATACCTTTAAAACATTTTTTAAGGGAAAAAAAAAACCCTCAGTGGTTCACTAAGCTCTAAATTAAAGATGCCCCACTTGACGTAAAGTACAATATACAGCTGTATCATATTGCTTTGAAAAAGTAAGTTGCTTATTGATAGTTTTGCTCACATTCCAACTGGTTTTCTTCTGAGGAAAATAATTTCCCTGGGCTGAAGAAGATACTAAAATGTACTTAGAAATAAAGAAGGATTGGTAAGAGGTTTGTTTCCTTTTCCTTTTCTTTTTCCTTTTTCTCCCCCCCCCCCCCCTTTTTTTCTTTCTAATTTTCTCTTTTTTTATTTATCTTTTTCTTCTTTCATTTTCTTTCTCATTTTCTTTCTCTTTTCCTTTTTCTTTATCTCTTTATCCATCTCTTTATATCTTTCTCTTTTTCTTTCTTTCTTTCTTCTTTCTTTTTTCTTTCTCTTTTTCTTTCTTCTTCTTTCTTTCTTTCTTTCTTTCTTTCTTTCTTTCTTTCTTTCTTTCTTTCTTTCTCTTTCTGTTTTTCATTCTCTTTTTCTTCTTTCTTTTTATTTCTCATTTTCTTTCTCTTTTCCTTTCTCTGTCTCTCTTTTTCTTTCTCTTTCTCTTTCTTTTTCCTTTTTCTTTCCCTTTTCCCCCTTTTCTTTATCTTTTTTCTCTCTCTTTTTCTTTCCCTTTTTCTTTTTTCTCTTTTTATTTTTCCCTTTTTCTTTATTTTTTCTTATTTTTTTTCCTTTTTCTTTTTCTTTTTTCCTCCTTGATAGTAAAAAATATTTCTGTGTAAGTGGCGATACAGAAAAGTTATCAGAAATAATAAATGGCAAAGATGTCATTTTCTGCAATATAGAAGCTAAAAAGGATGAAATTCTACTGATTCCTTCTTAATTCAGCAAATGTAAAAATGAGAACACTTACAGCATTCTGATTTTTCCTGTAGCAGCACTTTGTTACTTACAGCATTCTGACTTTTCCTGTTAGTAGCACTTTGTTACTTACAGCATTCTGATTTTTCCTGTTAGCAGCACTTTGTTACTTACAGCATTCTGATTTTTCCTGTTAGTAGCACTTGGTTACTTAGAGCATTCTGACTTTTCCTCTTAGTAGCACTTGGTTACTTACAGCATTCTGATTTTTTTCCTCTTAGTAGCACTTTGTAACTTAAATCATTCTGATTTGTTTCCTGTTAGTAGCACTTTGTTACTTAAATTATTCTGATTTTTCCTGTTAGTAGCACTTGGTTACTTAGAGCATTCTGATTTTTCCTGTTAGCAGCACTTTATTACTTAGAGCATTCTGATTTTTCCTGTTAGCAGCACTTTGTTACTTAGAGCATTCTGATTTTTCCTGTTACTAGCACTTTGTTTTATTCAGGGTACTGCTCCCATCATATCATGCTTTGTGTTTTTCCCAAGCTGATCTGTGTTTTACTTGCTAGAAATCTCATTCTGAGCAGAGTGACTCATTATGATAAGAGGAATCATTTCAAGGGCTGCTTTTTGTTCACCTTGCTTTATCACTGTAAAGGGCTAAAAGTGACAGGCAATGCAAAATTGCAATGGTAGTGTTCTCCAAGCACTTTCTACTTAATGTCTATTGCAATATACATTAATCCTGAACTGGACCACATATGAATAAAATTATAGGTATTGCACTTTTTCACTGAGAGATGTTTTTGAGAGGGACAACCAATTTATTTCTCATCATGTTAGCCTCATAGTACTTGATGTAAGTAGAGATACTGAGAATTAGGAGTGATTTGATCATGCCTCTTACTTGGGATATTATGTAAACACTAGCATTTGTTTGTCAAATACTATTTCCACATATACTTGTGCCTGCCCAGTGAACAGAATATATGCAGAGAGATGCATCCTCTCTCAGATTGTTAACCCAGAGGAGTATTATCCTTCGCAAAGCAGCTTCACGCCAATCGCCGCTTCGGTAAACACTGCCACATCACGATGACTGCTCTCCAGGAATTAGCAATGAGTTTGTTTATAATCAAGTTTATCAATATTTATAAAGTACTGTACTTAAGGGGATAATATATTGATAAAATACAGCTCTAAAATACATTACATTTCCACATTATATTTAATGGCTAAAAATACACGTAGTGGGTGTGGAGTAATAGGGGCCATACCCCGCCCCCACAAACAGTTTCTTTATCACCCCATCTGCTACCCCAAATGCTAACTCTCAGGAACACCACTGCTTTGCAGCATGTCTTATTATTCAAGCTTTGGTGGGAGGAGAGCTACAGAAAGAAAGTGTTAACTGTAGAGAAAGGGAGGGTCAAACCAAGACCCAGAATAAGATGTATTGCTCCACTAATGCCAGGACAGTGGCACAAACTTTCACTGGACCTGAACTGGCTACTAAATACAATTGAATGAGATTAAAACCTGCTAGGAAAAAAAAGGGGAAAAAAAAAAAAGAACAGTGAGAAAGAGGTCTAAATGCATTTGTTAAAGAATTAATAAAGAGGCTAAAGGTATTTACGTAGGCAGGGAACATATGGAAGAGGAACAAGGCAGACTTTGAGAAGAAATTATTTAGCTTCATATAAAAAAAAACACCCAAAGATAAGGCTAGGGAGAAAAAAAAAGTTTACACTGTTTTCATATTGCCTTTATGTTCTTTCAAAAGGAAGCAAGAGGTTGGGGGCTGATCCAGAGTGCACAGAAGTCAAGCAAAACTTCCTGTTGCTTTGGGTTGGGTACTTTGGAAGGAAAGAATTGCTACTCAATTAAGTATTGAATAGCGATGAGTGCTAATGGGGGTTTAGAAGACAAAGAGTCCAGTGTGAAGCACTTATTGGTGATGTCTACACTAGAACCACTTGCCAAAAACATTTCCATCATTGTGCAATGGTTGAGCCTTATCTCTGGCTTGCAGCATTTTAATGTAATCCAGATCAGAGCAGGTGAAGAGCTGGCTAAATGCAACACGTTCAGATGGTTTTGAGGGTGACTGTTTTTCATGACTGGAAGTCAAGCTCAGCAAGCAATGTGATTTGAAAAGAACAACAGTGGATTAAAGGGCAAGGTGGGGAAAGTGAGAATGTTGAAAGGATATTTTTAATATATTTTTAAAGGTTGATTGTTATCAACTATGGTGTGTGGAAGAACCCTGAAAAGGAGCAAAATCGTAGGATCATAGAATGAACCAGGTTGGAAGAGACCTCCAAGATCATCCACTCCAACCTAGGACCCAACTCTATCTAATCAACTAGACCATGGCACTTAGTGCCTCATCCAGGCTTTGCTTGAGCACCTCCAGGGATGGCTACTCCACCACCTTCCTGGGCAGCCCATTCCAATGTCAATCACTCTCTGCCAACAACTTCCTCCTAACGTCCAGCCTAGACCTCCCCTGGCACAACTTGAGACTGTGTCCCCTTGTTCTATTGCTGCTTGCCTGGCAGAAGAGACCAACCCCCACTTGGCTACAGCCTCCAGATGATCTTTTGAGGTCCCTTTCAGTCCCTGCTGTTCTATGATTCTATGATTCCCTTCAGGTAGTTGTAGACAGCAATGAGGTCACCCCTGAGCCTCCTCTTCTCCAAATCCCTTAGCCTCTCCTCACAGGGCTGTGTTCCAGGCCTCTCACCAGCTTTGTCACCCTTCTCTGGACACCTTCCAGTACCTCAACATCTCTCTTGAATTGAGGAGTCCAGAACTGGACACAGCATTCAAGGCATGGCCTGACCAAAATATTTTGCTTTAAGATGAAACACTGTTGTTGTGTTGCTTAGGACAACTCACAAAATGAATCATTTATCTGGTTGTGTGATTCATCTACCAAGCCACAAATTTTATTATTCAGACAGCTCTCAATTAGGTAACAGACTTACAGCCAAAAAATCTAGTCAATATTCTGGGCCTCATTGGCATGGATTTATTAGGATGTGAAGCTGACCATACATGAATCATGTCTTCTTTCACAAAAAAAACACATTGATTTACAATGACTACATAGAGATCTCCCTTGAATTCAGTCAAAACAAACAAGTTACAATTTTATATTCCCAGTTGCAAGCCAGACAGCATTCCCTGAAAAGTTAGCCTATTTGGCTGCTGCTTTGCTATGATAAGTTTTTTGTTTGTTTAGTTGTTTGCCTTTTTTTTCCCCCTCCTTTCCCCTCCTCTTTCTTTTTTTACCTGCATTGCTTTCTCCTGTCTTTAAATGTTATATTGGTGTTTGCACTTGGAGACAAGACTGAACTTTATGCTAAAATGTACAGCATGCTGTGTACAACTACCTGAAGGGAGGTTGTAGCCAGGTGGGGTTGGACACTTCTGCCAGGCAACCAACAACAGAAAAAGGGGACACAGACTCAAGTTGTGCCAGGGGAGGTCTAGGCTGGATGTTAAGAAGAAGTTGTTGTCAGAGAGAGTGATTTGCATTGGAATGGGCTGCCCAGGGAGGTGGTGGAGTCACTGTGTCCCTGGAGGTGTTGAAGCCAAGCCTGGCTGGGACACTTAGTGCCATGGTCTGGTTGATTGGCCAGGGCTGGGTGCTAGATTGGACTGGATGATGTTGGAGGTCTCTTCCAACCTGGCTGATTCTATGATTCTGTGAATATGCCCTAGGGTTCATATGCTGAGTGAAAGGAAACTGGTTCCTGGACCTACAGTAATTGTTCATTGAGCTGGGAGAGTGAGGAGTGACAGCATTGTACCAGAAGGTGTATTAGAAACTTTCTTCTAAAGACTCTGGTAAGTCAGAGTCAGCATCAGATAGTCAAGAGTCAAGGTGATGGTCTGTTTCTACTGCACTGAAACAGAACTTGGGATGCAATAGAAAAAACATAAGTCAGTATCAGAAAGTATGGAAGGTTATGTCTTCATGTTAACAGTATCTTGTTAATTTATGAGACCCTGAATGGGTTGCCCAGGGAGGTGGTTGAGACCCCATCCCTGGAGGTGTTTAAGGCCAGGCTGGCTGAGGCTGTATGCAGCCTGCTCTAGGGTAGGGTGTCCCTGGCCATGGCAGGGGAGTTGGAACTGGCTGATCCTTGTGGTCCCTTCCAACCCTGCCTGATTCTGTGATTCTATGATTCTATATATGCTTCAGAGCATTTGAAGTTTTCTGGCAGCAGATAATAAAATCCTAGTATAATCAAGTCAGTTTTAAATTTCCCAAGCCAAAAGATTCCATGCAGTATACTCAGCAGTGATCATTTATGAGGTACTATAAAAAGCCAAATTCTGTTTTATCTGGGTGGCCTTTCCTTAAGAAAATGTATACTCTCTTGCTGGGTGAAATGTGTTAGCTGACACTCTCCTTCACCAGAAATGGCTGTGGACTGAGTCATGATCAAGGATAGGATGTCTTATATTGCGATGGCTGCAGTAGTTCCCTACCCACACTGCAGGAACAGTTTAGACTCTGATGTAGCAGCTACAGAATTGCAAATCAGAGCTTGGCATTTGTGTAATAAACTTTAGCAGTTCAACTACTGCTTTCTGAATAGTAGAGCCAACTCTGTAGTCAGGGTAGAAGTCTCTAAGATAAGCAAGAAAATGAGGGATGCAAAACACTGCCACTGCCTAGACTTAAGCCTTCCCCACTTGTGAATCAGATCTCTGCAGCCTTAACTGTAGTGTCCAGCAGGACACTTTGCAGTCAAAGTGCAGTAGGAGGCATATTCTATTAGTACTTGAGTTGGAGATGGAAGGAGCAGTTATTTATTTATTAATCTTCATACAGTACTATTTCTACTCTGAGGTTTGAAGTCTGATGGAAAGCAGGTTTTACATTAAAGAGAAAGCCAGGAGTTCTTACAACTTCAAAATGAAGGCAAGTAGTAGCACAGTGTCTCAGAGAGCACTCTTAGGGTTTTACAGAAAAAGGAATTAATCCTACTGGACAGAATCATAGAATCATAAAATCAGCCAGGTTGGAAGAGACCTCCAAGCTCATCCAGTCCAACCTAGCACCCAGTCCTGTCCAATCAACCAGACCATGGCACAAAGGGCCTCATCCAGGCTTTGCTTCAACACCTCCAGCCACGGCCACTCCACCACCTCCCTGGGCAGCCCATTCCAATGCCAATCACTCTCTCTGCCAACAACTTCCTCCTAACATCCAGCCTAGACCTTCCCTGGCACAACTTGAGACTTTGTCCTCTCATTTTATTGCTGGTTGCTTGGCAGAAGAGCCCAACCCCACCTGGCTACAGCCTCCCTTCAGGTAGCTGTAGACAGCAGTGAGTTTTAAGTATGGCACAGATATAGTTTTGCAAAATGCCAGAATCTTAGAAGCAAAGACATCTAACTCCAAGCAGTGAATAGAAAGAACTAAAGCTTCCCTGGTTACCTGGAATACTCAAGCGTGACATTCCCAGCTCAGTAGGGAAGGACTGAGACTTACAAATTGTCTGCTATCTAATTGTCTCTTGGCTCAGCTTGGAAAATGCAAATAGAACTAGACTGCAAAAATTGGTTCAAGGAGCCCTAACAGGATATCAAGCACTAGGCAGTGTACAGCAGATGGTAAAATCTTTTCAAAAAGAAATGTTCTGGAAGTTCACAATAGTCTAGGGAGTTAGAAAATGGCAGGTGGAGCAGGAACTGTAACAGGTTATGAATTGTCAATAATTTCCTTTTCAGTGGCAATGAAACTGCTTTGGAAAACACCAAAAGGTTATAGAGACACACTGTAATTGGAAGACAAATACCTCAAGTGAGAACTGACACAAAGATGTAACAACTCCATGAACTGCACGGGGAGAATTAGCATTTATGAGCTAACATAGAATTATGGTCAGTCTAGAGAAGCTTGGACCTAAATGCATTTAAAAGCATGCACAAAAGAAGCACATGTTACAAACCAAGAGGAATTATCAGCCTAAATATGCATTTAAAAGCATGCACAAAAGAAACATGGGTTATAAATCAAGAGGAATTAACAGCCTAAATATGCATTTAAAAGCATGCACAAAAGAAACATGGGTTATAAATCAAAAGAATTTAACAGCCTAAATAGGCATTTAAAAGAATGCACAAAAGAAGCACAGGTAATAAATCAAGAAGAATTAACAGCCTAAATATGCATTTAAAAGCATGCACAAAAGAAGCATGGAGTATACATCAAGAGGAATTAACAGCCTAAATATGCATTTTAAAGCATGCACAAAAGAAGCAAGGAGTATACATCAAGAGGAATTAACAGCCTAAATATGCATTTTAAAGCATGCACAAAAGAAGCACAGGCTATAAAGTGAGAGAAATTAACAGCCTAAATAGCTAGGAAAATAGTCAGTAGCAGAATGTTATTATGGAGACCATCACTGTCCTTCATTCCTGTATAAAGTGTACACCATCTGTGCCCTGAGACACTTGGAAGTTTGACTCTTAGAATCATAGAATCAACCAGGTTGGAAGAGACCTCCAAGATCATCCAGTCCAACCCAGAATAGCTATTGCTGC
This sequence comes from Pogoniulus pusillus, assembly GCF_015220805.1. NCBI lineage: Eukaryota > Metazoa > Chordata > Aves > Piciformes > Lybiidae > Pogoniulus > Pogoniulus pusillus. The sequence goes on from NC_087265.1 coordinate 47,482,041, forward strand.
ATAGAAAGAAACTGCATACACTGTAGGAGACTGCACTTGAAGAAGACACAGCAGAGAACATGCCTGTGCACACAAACAGTTCTAGGTTTTGACTTGCACTGGATGGATATTTTATCTATCAGTTACCTCTGCTGTCTTCTTCACTCCCCTGTGGAATACTAAGGAAACAAGAGGCATGGCTTTCAGAAGCTCAGAGGTTGTAAAAAGAAAGAAACCCTGACAACAAATAATAACTCTTAAAATGCTGTGGAGTTTGTTGTTTTCTGGCCCCTTATTGTCTCCCTATCGTAGGCAACTGTCTGCTTCCCCTGTGCTTCAAGTCAGCCATTATGTCTTTGGCAGAACAAACATGCTGACAGCAGAAATTAAAACTGAAAGTGAAATTGCTGTTGTCATGCTGATACAAAGAGAATGGAGGATGTTGTACACTTGCAAGGGAATGGGGAAGAAAATGAGAATGTAATTATCTTGGTTTGTCTGCACTCAGCCTTAAACAGTGGCATCAAAGACAGATGTGAATGTTTCATTCATCTTAATGGAGCATTAGCTGCAAGACATAATTATTGCAACTTTAATGCAATAGTGTTAACTCTTCCATTTCTGAATCATCCACCAGCTGACAGCACCACTTCATTACAGTTGAGCTGACATGAAATATAGTCTAGTTTCAATTGTCTCAAATGACTTCTTAGAAAAATATTGCTGGAGCATATGGAATGTCCCAAAGCAAAAGGTGCAAGGGACAATCTCAGAATGAAACTCCAAATTTCTGCTTTCAGACCTGATTCCTTGACTTTAGTTAAACAGCTCATTGTTTTCTGACCACTGCATGTCACAATATTGTTTTTCCACTGAGAGAGAAGTATTATAGCTTCAGATTTCTCCCCACTCTGATGTTTGTATTAGGTTATTCTTCCCTTGTACTCAACACTAGTCAGGCTACACCTTGAGTGCTGTGTCCAGTTCTGGGCTCCTCAATTCAAGAGAGATGTTGAGGTGCTGGAACATGTCCAGAGAAGGGCAGCAAGGCTGGTGAGGGGCCTGGAGCTGAGCCCTGTGAGGAGAGGCTCAGGGAGCTGGGGGTGTGCAGCCTGCAGAAGAGGAGGCTCAGGGCAGAGCTCATTGCTGTCTACAACTACCTGAAGGGAGGCTGTAGCCAGCTGGGGTTGGGCTCTTCTGCCAGGCAAGCAGCAATGGAACAAGGGGACACAGCCTCAAGTTGTGCTGGGGAGGTTCAAGCTGGATGTTGTTAGGAAGTTGTTGGCAGAGAGAGTGATTGGCATTGGAATGGGCTGCCCAGGGAGGTGGTGGAGTTGCTGTGCCTGGAGGTGTTGAAGCCAAGCCTGGCCGGGACACTTAGTGCCATGGTCTGGTTGATTGGCCAGGGCTGGGTGCTAGGTTGGACTGGCTGAGCTTGGAGGTCTCTTTCAACCTGATTTATTCTATGATTCTATGAACTCTTTACATATTTATGTCAAAGTGCACCAGTTAGAAATCATTTTGAGACTTAAACAACTAAAAACCAACAAAACTGGACTGCTGATTAGTCACACAACTAAAAACCAGCAAAACTGGACTGCTGATAAGGAAGAATGTCACATGCCTACAGTTTAGAGAAATATGGGTGAAGAGACCAGTCTCAGAAATGATTAGTTGTGTGGAGTAGTAGCTTTCCAGAATAGCTGTGTTGGAACAGTGACAATAGCAATAGAAGGGTTAAAATCTTCCCACTCAATTAACTCATGCAGGAGACAGGCAACTGATTCCTAATCTTTATTTTACAGTTAGCCATTTGCCTTACTCTCCTCAGCAGGTGGCAGAGTCCAAAGACACAGGTGGTTTTTCAACTCCATTTAAATTGACTGACAGTTTGGACAAAATTCCTGCAGGTCAAGTCAGAAGAACCTGTCCTGCAGCAACCTCAACATCTCACATAAAGGAGACAGAATAAGTAGTGGTTATTTGTAGTACTGGAAGGAATCCCACTTATGTTTCCTTGCTGATAACCTAAATTATATATAGGGAGGATGCTCTTCAGGAAGCAAGGTCTGTCTTGCCCAAATGAGTTGGCAGGGAGTAGGTAACAGGCCGTGTTAGTGAAGACAAAATCCTACGTGGTTCCTTTTTCACTCAGTCGTTTGCTGTCCTTCCCAGTCTCTTAAAGACCACTTTTGTGTGTGTGTGCCTACGTGTGAATATGTATTTATGCACACAAACACAAGTACAAGTCAGTGTGTATTTCTTGGAGATTCCTTGACTCCTCAAAAACTGCTGAAGAAAACCAAGGTGCTTGAATGGAGTGGGCGGAAAGCACGGTAGAAATAGGACAGTTTACCAAATTACGGTGGTCCCATCCCACAGACTGTTGTCCTTTCTTTGCAAGCTGTATAAATTCAGCCTTCAGCTGCATTTCCAACTTCAATTCCTTGTCACATTTCTCATTCCTGTCTCTCTGCTCAGCCAATGACAGCAGTGCCAATCCCCCAGTTGTTAAATCTATCCGAAAGCTTCCCCCCTCCTACTTTATATCACCCTAAAAGTGATTTTTGCAGCCTCTCCTCCAGAAAGAGTGAATATGAACACAAAGATGGAATATTTGAGCCAAGGAGAGAAGTAAAAAGAGAATCCTTGAAGTCTTTTCTTTAACTTATGTTATCCTAGGCACATTACAGGAAGGAGAATGCCCCTTTAAATAGTTTGGGAGCCCTCTAGTGATTCTTCCTGTCTTTCACAGAAGAAGCTCTGAGATCCTCCCCCCTGCTGGTGGCTGTAGGTGGAGGGGCCTTTCTACACAGTATTTGCCATCCCACGATGCCAGTGCTCCATAAATCCTTAATGGGACACAGAAAACCAGCCCCAAGTGCTTTCCTTTCCTCAGTGACCTCTTTGTCCATTTCATCAATCATCTCAATTCCTGTTTTGCAAAGTTGCAAATTCCCAGAGCTCAGAAAAACTCAAATCTTGGCAGCATTTTGTCTGGGCTTGCAAAGGACCTTCAAGGCAGAACCCCAAGTACTTGTACACTTCTGTGTGCTGCAAACCTTTCTGAGTTGTCAAGAATTAGAGTGCAAATCTCGAGCCTTCAGATTCTGGTGAGAACTAAACCTTTTGCTGTTCTACTATTTTAAACCAGAAGCTCTTAGAAAATGTATTTTTAGGAGTCCTATTGAATCGCACAGTATGTAACATAATGTAATCAATACAAGAAGCTGCATATAAATAATCTGTTTGGATTCTCACACATTTTAAGATGAGAGAGGGCACCATTCCCAGCAGTACTCCCCCCCTCCCTCAGAGTTCACACCTTTTATGGGGGAAAATGATTGTAAAGTATTCATTTAAGCCAATAAGCAAAGCTTATGTTATTCATTTCTCGGTGATATACATAGTGCTCTTTTTGTATACTATTAACTGTGGACATATGTTTTTCATTTGACTATGTTACTTACACACACAATTCTTTTAAAAAATATGTAAAATCTAACAGCTGCTGTTAAAAAAAAAATATATTTTTAGCTCTCTGAAGTGCCTAACGAGCTGCAGTGCACAAAACCTCCCCCCCTGGTTCAGTCGTTATAACATGTCCATAGTAAAATGCCATGGAAGCATTTAATCTGCATGGTCATCTTCCCAGAAGGGAGCAAAGTGATACACTTCTAATATGCCAATGTGCTCCTGTGGCATATATTCCTTGGCTATAACACTAAGGTCTTGATCATTCACTACATCAAAGCAATGACACAAACAATGGATCAGCCAACTCTTGAAACAGCAGAATAAAGGCAATTGTAAAGGCACCAACTGTATCATCTGAGCTCTGCTTTGACATTGCTGTTTTCTGATGGCAAAAATATACCTATTTCCTGCCAGTGTAAGTGAGAGATTAAGGGGTAAATATAGAAAACCTAAAGTTTGCTTTGGATGAGAAGTTTTTTTCTTTATGAATTATTGAATAAATCAAATATCCTTGGTTCTCATCCCAACAGAGTGTGATGATTGCTAGCTTGAAAAAATGTAGCAAGAGCAAACGTTGGCAAGAGCCAAGCATTATAATGTGATGTCTACAGAGATTTAGAGCTGGGAAGAACTGTCAGTTACAGTCAATGCTAGCAGTGTTGGTAGGAGATATTTAAACTGCAATTCTACCTAGATTAAGGTACTTGCAAACAGTGCTCATGCTTGGAAAACAACAACAACAACAACTCTTTCAAGGCATTAGTTCTACCGCTGGTTAATACATAGATGCAGATTATTCTGTTGCAACACTTCTGGCTGTTACCATGTGGGGGAATAGCAAGTGTGGAAAACTGCCAAAACTGAATGTCTTCTTCCTTCTCTTCCAGTTGATAAGACAGGAGAACTAAGATGCTTTTTTGAAATCAGTCATGTAGTATCTGGAGAGTAGGATGAGAAAACAAAATCTTTATGAAGATCCCAGTCATGCAGTGGTAGAGAACATATTGGGAGGATCCTGCTCTCAGAACAGCTCTGACATTCCCTGCAGCAGCTGCGAGCACCACTCTGTAATTTTCCTGTAGCCATTTGATGAGGAACCACGGTCTTCACTTGCACCAGGTTCTGCTCTCCCAGGTTCTGCTAAAGCACGTACCATCATCCAAGTTAAATCTCTAGATGATGTTTCTCATGTCTTCATATTTCCTATGTTTTCATTGCTGTAGTCCAAAGTGTCGAGTCCAATGTTTTCAAAGATGTCCAGGGTGTTCAAAGCTGTGTAGAGAGTGTCACTGAGGGACACAGTCTCAAGTTGTGCTGGGGAAAGTCTAGGCTGGATGTTAGGAGGGAGTTGTTGGCAGAGAGAGTGATTGGCATTGGAATGGGCTGCCCAGGGAGGTGGTGGAGTCACTGTCCCTGGAGGTGTTGAAGCAAAGCCTGGATGAGGCACTTAGTGCCGTGGTCTGGTTGACTGGATAGGGCTGGGTGCTAGGTTGGCCTGAATGATCTTGGAGGTCTCTTCCAACCTCGTTGATTCTATGATTCTATCCAGAGTGTATAGATTTACACAGACAATGTCATTGAACTCTTCCAGTCAGCTTTTATGTCACATGAAGTTGCAGTAGTAACATCCAGCTGACATTCCACTGATTCTGCACTTTAGCCACAACCCCAAGCAGTGCTACAGGCTAGAGACAGAGTGGCTGGAGAGCAGATAGGAAGAAAGGGACCTGGGGGTAATGGCAAATAGGAGCTGAACGTGAGCCAAGAGTGAGCCCAGGTGGCCAGGAAAGCCAATGGCGTCCTGGCCTGGCTCAGGAACAGTGTGGCCAGCAGGACAAGGGAGGTTATTCTGCCCCTGTACTCAGCACTGCTCAGGCTACAGCCTGAGTGCTGTGCCCAGTTCTGGACTCCTCCATTCAAGAGAGATATTGAGATGCTGGAAGGTGTCCAGAGAAGGGCAACAAAGCTGGGGAGGGGCCTGGAGCACAGCCCTGTGAGGAGAGGCTGAGGGATCTGGGGGTGTGCAGCCTGCAGAAGAGGAGGCTCAGGGCAGAGCTCATTGCTGTCTACAACTACCTGAAGGGAGGCTGTAGCCAGGTGGGGTTGGTCTCTTCTGCCAGGCAAGCAGCAGCAGAACAAGGGGACACAGTCTCAAGTTGTGTCAGGGGAAGTCTAGGCTGGATGTTAGGAGGAAGTTGTTGTCAGAGAGAGTGATTGGCATTGGAATGGGCTGCCCAGGGAGGTGGTGAAGTTGCCATCCCTGGAGGTGTTGAAGCAAAGCCTGGCTGAGGCACTTAGTGCCATGGTCTGGTTGATTGGCCAGGACTGGGTGCTAGGTTGGCCTGGGTGATCTTGGAGATCTCTTCTGACCTGATTGATTCAATTTTTTTCAAAGTGTTGGTTTCACAACAAGAGTTTTACAGTATTAACATCAAAACTGTTGCACTTCATCTTATTCTGAAGGTTTTGTTTAGTTTGATGTGCATATCAGACTTTCCAAAGATCAGTTAATTTGACATTTGAACCTTCCTCCCATAAACTGATGCTGTAATCAATCACTGCCAGCTTTTAGAATGGGAGGATGTCTAAGGCATTTCTGTTTCTCTTGAATTCTGGAGGTCTGTGATCACATTAAGGATATGTATTTAGGAAGAATGGGTCAAGGCACTTTTCATACCATGTTTTTCAATACTACTAGCAGTCCTGACAGTCTTCCTCAAAACAATCTCAAAACATGCCACCAGAATATAAATTATTCTCTTCTTTTGTGTCTGACAATTTATATAATTCATGTATTCATAAAAGTTGTCTCTTGGTTTTGCTGTGTTTAAACAGTATTTATTCTGTAAGGATGCTGGCATAGCATTACTTACAAAGTAGCAGTCTTGCTGTGTAATCATTTTTGCCATTGGGCAATGCAGCTTGGTAATCATTGGAGATCATAGAATCAGTCAGGGTTGGAAGGGACCACAAGGATCATCTAGATCCATCCCCCCTGCCATGGGCAGGGACACCCTACCCTAGAGCAGGCTGCACACAGCCTCATCCAGCCTGGCCTCAAACACCTCCAGGGATGGGGTCTCAACCACCTCCCTGGGCAACCCATTCCAGCCTCTCACCACACTCATGCTCAACAACTTCCTCCTCACCTCCACTCTGACTCTCCCCACCTCCAGCTTTGCTCCATCCCCTCCAATCCTGTCCCTCCCCAGCTTTTTTGTAGCCCCCTTCAGATCCTGGAAGGCCACCAGAAGGTCACCTGGGAGCCTCCTCTTCTCCAGCCTGCACAGCCCCAACTCTTTCAGTCTGTCCTCACAGCAGAGCTGCTGTGGCCCTCTGGACACACTCCAGCATCTCCACATCCCTCTTATAATAGAGGCTCCAGAACTGGATGCAGTACTCCAGGTGGGGTCTGAGCAGAGCCGAGTAGAGGAGGAGAATCACCTCCCTGGCCCTGCTGGCCACACTTCTCCTGATGCAGCCCAGGCTCTGGTTGCTTTCTGGGCTGCAGGTGCACACTGCTGGCTCATGTTGAGCTTCTCATCCCCCAGCACCCCCAAGTCCCTCTCCTCAGGGCTGCTTTCCAGCCACTCACTGCTCAGAGATGTAACAGTTAAATCACTGTCAGTTTCTGCATTATTTACTCAGTAATTGCAGCAGTTCAGTGAATGCAAACAGCTAACTCAAAGTCCCCTTAAAATTCCTTTCTTCTTAAGCAAAATGTCACTCAGTGTTACAGTGTGAATTTCATGCATGGTGGCTGTATTGCTGGACAGGGCAGTTGTTCACATTGGATGATTAAGTAGATGCCAGTGTGTGTCTATGTGATCTTGCTGTGTTCAAAGATAAAGCATTTAAAATAAAGGGAAAGGAGGTTCCTCAGGGAAAGTGCAGTTCAATGCAATGTAGATAGCCCAGAACTAGGCCTGGCCATCTCCAAACCCACCTGCTGCATGAGCATGATTTTCCTTTCAGTACAATCTTTGACTCCCAGTACAAAGCCCTGCAGCTCAGTGCCATGGTGATGCATGCATACTGCTTTTGCTTTCAGAGCAGGAGTCTGATCTGCTGTGCTCTGTTGTGTGGGAGTCTCTGAACTCTTGGATGGCTTCTAGCCAATGGAAAGTCATCTGTGATCCTGAATGTATTGTGAGCAGATCTGGCAGTAGTAACTGCTGTTGAGCTCGCCCATACTTAAAGCTTTGCTCTTTGGGTTTGGTTGTTTTGGGTTTGGGGATTTTTGGAGTCTGAAAGAATGATAAATCAACTTGATTTTATTTCAGTGCCAAACACACATGCTACAGCAGTGTCACCATCCAGATTTGGTCACTAGAGGTAAAGTTGGCTATAATAAAGTTGGCTGTAGCCAGGTGGGGTTGGTCTCCTCTGCCAGGCAACCAGCAGCAGAACAAGGGGACACAGTCTCAAGTTGTGCCAGAGGAGGTCTAGGCTGGATGTTAGGAGGAAGTTGTTGTCAGAGAGAGTGATTGGCATTGGAATGGGCTGCCCAGGGAGGTGATGGAGTTGCCCTCCCTGGAGGTGTTGAAGCAAAGCCTGGATGAGGCACTTAGTGCCATAGTCTAGTAGATTGGGCAGGGCTGGGTGCTAGGTTGGCCTGGATGATCCTGGAGGTCTCTTCCAACCTGGTTGATTCTATGATTCTATGAATATTTGGCTGTAATTCCAACAGAACTGGACAAACTTTTGCCTGTACTTAAATTGCATGCAAACTGCATGCCCAGAGCTAGAACTGGATCAAATTAGACCTCAACTTTACTCTGCAGTTGTCTATTTGCAACAGTAGCTTTTTGGAAGAGCCTTTTACGTTCACAACAGAGATCAGGAACAAGCTTTCCTCCTGAACTAAGGAAGGAACTCAGGAGGATACTACCAAGTAGTCTGACTTTTAATATGGTGTCTGCTCTTTTGCTTTTTTTTGCTTTGTTTTGGGGAAGAAGAATATTGTCTTTAAATTTAAGTGGCTTTTGGGTTTAAGGGAAGCAGAAATGAATGGCTACAAGCAAGTGAATGTGCTTTAGTCTCAGTTTAGAAGCTATGCAGTGGGTTTGAAAGATGAATTGAGATGTGAGGATGGAGGTCACAGTGTAAAAATCTGCACTAGGAGGCAGCTGACAACTGATGTGTTGGGTTAGTTATGCAGTGTCCTTTGTTAGTGATTTTGGCCCAGATGATTCACAGCTTCTCAAGTAAGGTTTATGCTTGCAGAAACTTTTATGTCAGTACTGTCTCTCCTGTGTAAGTACTAGAATGAAAAGATATTAGGAACTGTGCACATAGAATCATAGAATCAACCAGACTGGAAGAGACCTCCAAGCTCAGCCAGGCCAACCTAGCACCCAGCCCTAGCCAATCAACCAGACCATGGCACTAAGTGCCCCAGCCAGGCTTTGCTTCAACACCTCCAGGGATGGTGACTCCACCACCTCCCTGGGCAGCCCATTCCAATGCCAATCACTCTCTCTGACAACAACTTCCTCCTAACATCCAGCCTGAACCTTCCCTGCCACAACTTGAGACTGTGTCTTCTTGTTCTGTTACTGCTTGCCTGGCAGAAGAGCCCAACCCCACCTGGCTACAGCCTCCCTTCAGGTAGTTGTAGACAGCAATGAGGTCACCCCTGAGCCTCCTGTAAGGGTCCCAGAGCACTGGAACAGGCTTCCCAGAGAGGCTGTGGAGTCTCCTTCACTGGAGACTTTCAAGGCCTGTCTGGATGTATTCCTCTGTGTTAGATTGTGTGGTCCTGCTCTGGCAGGGGAGTTTGGCTCAATGATCTCCTTGGGTCCCCTCCATCCCCTAATAACCTGAGATCCTGTGATCCTGTGAACTCATCCAGTTCAGCAGAATGCTTAAGTATAGGTCTGGAATGAAGGTAGGGATAAGAAGCTGTAAGTGCACTTCAGACTCAGAGTTTAGAATCATACCATGAGTCAGAGTTGGAAGGGACCACAAGGATCAGCCAGTTCCAAGCCCCCTGCCATGGGCAGGGACACCCTACCCTAGAGCAGGCTGCACACAGCCTCAGCCAGCCTGGCCTCAAACACTTCCAGCCATGGGGCCTCAACCACCTCCCTGGGCAACCCCTGCCAGCCTCTCACCACTCTCCTGCTCAACAACTTCCTCCTCACCTCCAGCCTGACTCTCCCCACCTCCAGCTTTGCTCCTTTCCCTCTAGTCCTGTTGCTTCCTGATAGCCTCAGAAGTCCCTCCCCAGCTTTATTGTAGCCCCCTTCAGATCCTGGAAGGCCACCAGAAGGTCCCCTGGGAGCCTCCTCTGCTCCAGACTGCACAGCCCCAACTCTTTCAGGCTGTGCTCACAGCAGAGCTGCTGCAGCCTCTGAGCATCCTCCTGGCCCTACTCTGGACACTCTCCAGCATCTCCACATCCCTCTTGTAATGGGGGCTCCAGAACTGGATGCAGAACTCCAGTTGGTGTCTCAGCAGAGCATAGTAGAGTGGCAGAATCACCTCCCTGGCCCTACTGGCCACACTTCTGCTGCTGCAGCCCAGGCTCTGCTTGGCTCTCTGGTTCAGAATTGTCACCACACTGTCATCGTTTATCTCAAGGAGGGAGGTTAAGGTTCCATGGTCTCTGGGCAGACCTACCTGTTCTATGATTGCTAATCTGAGTGTTGTTTAGGGAGAGCATGGGGGCTGCAAGCAAGGTGTGAGTTTGGGATCATAGTAAGAAATCAGAACAAGTCCTGATCTGAGAGGAGCTGGGAACTGCTGCATAATCATACTTGCAATCTGCATTGTATTTACTTTGCAGAACACAGCTTCAGCTCTCTGAAATGAACATTTTATTTCCTGTTTTGCCAAAAGAAGGAAGATGAGGGAGGGGGACAAAGTTGTGCTTCCAAAGTGTCACAACAAGGAAAACTGGAAAGGTTTCTTGATAAAGAAAGATAGCAAAGTGCTAGAAGCAGCAAACATTCCAAGAGTAAAGTGTGCAGCAAAGTGTGGAGGCCTTGCTAGGCTAATCCTGTTGCCTTTGCTCTATATAGAGAGTAAGGAGAGAACTTCCTCTAGAATTAGAGGAAGAGCTTCAGCTCTAAGGAAGGTTTTTAATTTCCCAAGGATTAAAAAGCAAGCCCAGGAAGATCTAACTAGCAAGAGTGTAGTTTGTTCTTGATAATGTAAGTGGGTTTTTTGGTGATTTCCTGTTTCCAGAATGTTCCTTCTTTCTTTTCTTCCAGTATGTGGCACACAGCTTAGGAAAGTGCATGTGAACTGCCTGCTGAAATCCCTTAGCAGCTAAACATGTGAACCTTGGCTTTTCTTCACTTTTAAACCCTCAGGAAGTTAAGGTAGTGCCCAAACACACAAGATAATTGCTAGGCCCAGTCCTATTTAATATCTTTATTGATGATCTGGACCTGAGGATAGAGTCCATCATCATCAGTAAGTATGCAGATGACACCAAGCTAGGAGCAGCTGTGGAGCTGTTGGAGAGTAGCAGAGCCCTGCAGAGGGACCTGGCCAGGCTGGATGGGTGGGCAGAGGCCAATGGGATGTGATTGAATATGGCCAAGGGCAGGGTTCTGCACTTTGGTCACAACAGCCCCAAGCAGTGCTACAGGCTGGGGCCAGAGTGGCTGAGAGCAGCCAGGCAGAGAGGGAGCTGAGGGTGCTGGGAGAGAGGAGCTGAAGATCAGGCAGCAGTGCCCAGGTGGGCAGCAGAGCCAATGGCATCCTGGGCTGGCTCAGGAGCAGTGTGGGCAGCAGGACAAGGGAGGTTCTTCTACCCCTGTACTCAGCATTGCTCAGGCCACACTTATTTAACACAGTATGCTTTAGACTACCAAGGACACTCAGATTTAGGCAAGCACTTCTGTATCACACAGCAGTAAAAATCCCATTCTCCCAAGTTAAAATACTGCAGTGGAAAGCCAAACCAAAACAAATATTAGCTGTATAAAGGATGAGAAATTTTAATACCACCTCACAGTGATTATCTTCTGCCTGTTCTGATCAGAAACTGGGTAATACTTTTCATCTCTAGCTCTGCTGTGTATTGCTTTTAGACTTATTACTTGATATCACCATATATCCTACTCAGTTCTAGATCCACATATTTTTAAGTCATGAATTTATAGCTGAAGTGCCTGAGAGTCCAAGAGTTACACACGTTCTCTCTGGTTTTGTGCCATATCAGCATACAGCAAGAAGACAGTCCCTGCTCCCCAGACCTGAAACTTCAAATCAGCAGAGAAAAAGGGAAAATGAGGAAGAACAGAAAAAATAAGATGATAGGAGTAAATGAGGTAGTTGTTGATTCATAGAATCATAGAATCAGTCAGGGTTGGAAGGGGCCACAAGGGTCAGCCAGTTCCAACTCCCACACCATGGCCAGAAACACCTTAGGGCAGGGACACCCTACCCTAGATCCCCTAGATCAGACTGGCCAGAGCCCCATCAAGCCTGGCCTTAAACCCCTCCAGCCACGGTGCCTCAACCACCTCCCTGGGCAACCCATTCCAGCCTCTCGCCACTCTCATGCTCAACAACTTCCTCCTCACCTCCACTCTCACTCTCCCCACCTCCAGCTTTGCTCCATTCCCCCCAGTCCTGGCACTCCCTGAGAGCCTAAAAAGTCCCTTCCCAGCTCTTTTGTAGTCCTCCTTCAAATCCTGGCAGGCCACCAGAAGGTCCCCTGGGAGCCTCCTCTGCTCCAGCCTGCACAGCCCCAACTCTTTCAGTCTGTGCTCACAGCAGAGCTGCTGCAGCCCTCTGAGCATCCCAGTGGCCCTTCCCTGGACACACTCCATCATCTCCAGTAGTGTGGATCTATTTAGAGACATCAGGTCAAAGGAAAGCTTGAAAGATACAAAGCTACTGAGATGTTTTTATCAGTAAGTCACTATCTATTATTAAATTTGAAGCTTAGTGGTTATGACTCTCATTTTACACATTATCAGCATCACCATTCCTGTCACTACTCTGTTTTCTGCCTAAAGCACACTGCTATTTTAAAACTCATTTGTGAAAACTGAGGCAATGAAGTTTCAATCCTCTGCACTGATCCATATTTTTTTGTCTCTTGGTCTTTTCTGAAGCACTCAGTCATGGTTGAACAACAACAACAACAATTTCTTCCAACTTCTTATTTCTGAAACAGATCTGCAAATGTTAGGAAAAAAAAAACATAACAGAGGGCAAGAAAACCTTCAATGAATTAATGTGGGTTGTTTTTTGTTGTTGTTTTATTTTTCAGCAAAGAATGAGTTGAAATTAGGTATGTGTGCAGTGTATGATAGAATGCCTAGTAACAGAAGTGTTACTCCAATTACTTATATATTTAGTTTGATTATTGAGACAACTTTAAAGTGTTACTTCAGTTTTATTCCAACAAGTTTAGCCTAGTCTGGGTGATAGGATTTCCATTCTGAGGCATACACCTGTCAGCACTTCCATAGAATCATAGAATCAACCAGGTTGGAAGAGACCTCCAAGCTCATCCAGTCCAGCCTAGCACCCAGCCCTATCCAGTCAAAAAGTCCATGGCACTAAGTGCCTCATCCAGGCTTTGCTTGCCCACGCTTTCCCCCATTTGCATTACTGAAGAATTGGATTGAGAATGGATAATGGATTGGTAATTGGAGGTGTTGAAGCAAAGCTGGATGAGGCACTTAGTGCCATGGTCTGGTTGATTGGCCAGGGCTGGGTGCTAGGTTGGACTGGATGATATCTTGGAGGTCTCTTCCAACCTGGTTGGCTCCATGAAATAGCATAAAAAAGCTTTTGTGTAATTACTAGGGAAGTGTTGCCATTGCCCTTACAACTTTTAAACATCCAAGTTAAAAGTTGATGGAAAAAAAACTGTTTTGCAGAATAGGTGCAATACACTGTTTAACCCATAGTAGAGGCCAAGATTTGGGTTTGAGGAGAGGCTGAGGGAGCTGGGGGTGTGCAGCCTGCAGAAGAGGAGGCTCAGGGCAGACCTCATTGCTGTCTACAGCTCCCTGCAGGGAGGCTGTAGCCAGGTGGGGTTGGGCTCTTCTGCCAGGCACCCAGCACCAGAACAAGAGCACACAGTCTGAAGTTGTGGCAGGGGAGGTCTAGGCTGGATGTTGTTAGGAAGTTGTTGTCAGAGAGAGTGATTGGCATTGGAATGGGCTGCCCAAATTAATTCTTTTGGCAGATTTTTGTAAAGCAAACTGACTGCAGAAGAGAAGTCTTGGAGGAGACCTTATAGTGGCATTCCAGTATCTGAAGGGGACCTACAGGAAGGCTGGGGAGAGACTATTGACAAGGTTTTGTAATGACAGGACAAGGAGTAATGGGTTTAAACTGAAAGAGGGGAGATTTAGACTAGATGTTAGGAAGAAGCTCTTTCCACTGAGGGTGGTGAGACACTGGCACAGGTTGCCCAGGGAGGCTGTGGCTGCTCCCTGCTTGGAGGTGTTCAAGGCCAGGTTGGATGAGGCCTTGAGCAACCTGTTCTAGTGGGAGGTGTCCCTGCCTATGGCAGGAGGTTGGAACTGGCTGATCCTTGAGGCCCCTTCCAACCTAAACCATTCTGTGATTCTATGACTGACAGTAACTTTATCTGTCTATTAATCCCACAGATTCCATTTTTCACCTGGATAACTGAATCATATAACCCAGAGGTGTCTTGGTGAGTGAAAAAGACATCAGAAGAATGGGACCATCTTTCTTTCTGCATCAGGAAGGACCCCAATCTTCATTCCTGAGGGAAAGGTACGTTGCTCTGAGGTTTATTTTACAGGCTGCATTTAAATTTTCTCCTCAAATATTTTACACATGGCTTTAGTTGAACTTGTTTATGGTATTTGAACTTGTTTATGGCATACTGAGGTCAAAGGCAAGTGTGACTAACAAGTTCTTCAGGCTCCCTAAAAAGCAGGGTGATGGCACTAGCACACAGCTCTGCATTTGAGCTGCTGGGCAGTGCTTGGACTTGGCAACACATGGACAAGGTAATGTGGCCTGTGGATCAGACCTGGCTGCTGGTTTGCTGTGGAGTGCAGTAACTATGGATATGATGCATGTAGTGCTAGTATATACCTTAACATTTTTAAGTGATTGTACATTTTATTTGATGTTATTCCAGTTCATAGTGGCTTAACTGAAAGCTGACCTTGGGAGAAAGCTCATTTAGAGCAACAAAGCTCATTTAGAGAAACAAAGCTCATCTAGAGCACCTGTCCAAGACACTTCTAACAAAAACAGTGCAGAAAGACTCTTCTAATCCTAATCCTGTCCATTTGCAGGATCAAAAGTTTAATCTGGTTTGTACTGGCTGTTACCCATACCTGAGAATTGGTAAAGGACAGCATGAACCAACATTGGAGTTTCTTTTTAGTTCTCTTTTTTTCTTTCTCTTTTTCTTTTTCTTTCCCTTTTTCTTTCTGTCTCTTTTTTTTTCTTTGTCTTTTTCTCATTGTCTTTTTCTTTTTCATTCTTGTATTTTGTTATCTTTTTCTTTTTTCTCTTTCTTTCTTTCTTTCTTTCTTTCTTTCTTTCTTTCTTTCTTTCTTTCTTTCTTTCCCTTTCATTCTCTTTTTCATTCTTTTTGTCTTTTTCATTATCTTTTTCTTTTTCTTTTTCTCTTTCTCTTTTTCTTTTTCTTTTTCTTTTTCTTTTTCTTTTTCTTTTTCTTTTTCTTTCTTTCTGTCTTTTTCTCTTTCTTTCTTTCTTTCTTTCTTTCTTTCTTTCTTTCTTTCTTTCTGTCTTTCTTTCTTTCTTTTTTTCTTTCTTTTTCTCTTTCTTTCTTTCTTCCTTTCTTTCTTTCTTTCTTTCTTTCTTTCTTTCTTTCTTTCTTTCTTTCTTTCTTTCTTTCTTTCTTTCTTTCTTTCTTTCTTTCCCTTTATTTTCTTTTTCATTCTCTTTCTCTCTTTTTCATTCTCTTTTTCATTCTCTTTTTTGTCTTTTTCATTCTCTTTTTCTTTTTGTCTTTCTCTTCTTATTGTTGTCTCTCTTTCTCTCTTTCTTTCTTTCTTTCTTTCTTTCTTTCTTTCTTTCTTTCTTTCTTTCTTTCTTTCTTTCTTTCTTTCTTTCTCTTTTCCCCTTTATTCTCTTTTTCATTTTCTCTCTTTTTCATTCTCTTTTTCATTCTCTTTTTGTCTTTTTCATTCTCTTTTTCTTTTTGTCTTTCTCTTCTTATTGTTGTCTTTTTACCTTTCTTTCTTTCTTTCTTTCTTTCTTTCTTTCTTTCTTTCTTTCTTTCTTTCTTTCTTTCTTTCTTTCTTTCTTTCTTTCTTTCTTTCTTTCTTTCTTTCTTTCTTCTTTTTCTCTCTTTTTATTTTTTTGGTCTTTCTCTTTTTCATTCTCTTTTTGTCTTTTTCATTCTCTTTTTTTTTTTGTCCTTTTCTTTGTCTTTGTCTTTTTTCCCCCTATTTCTTTTTATCTTTTTCTTTCTCTCTCTTTCTTTCTCTCTCTCTCTTTCTCTTTCTCTGTTTATTTTTCTTTGTCTTTTTGTCTTTCTCTTTTTCTTTTTCTTCTTATTTCTTTTTAAATTTTCTTATTTCCCTTTTTATTTTCTTTTCTTTTTTCTTTTCCCTGCCTCCTGCTGGTGGCAAAGAAAATATGTTGGCATTTTCTAAGCATGTGCAACCTCACTCTCCAGCCTTCTTTTAAGCCTTTTGCTGTGTTAGAAGGATGCAACAAACTCCTGAGTTGAAAACCAGGCCTCTTTTGAACTCTCTCTCATACAATACTTCCTGATTTATACCAGCCCACTGATAGAGGTCTGAGTGATTAATATTGATCCACTCCTCCCCTCCCCCAGATATTAATGCATTGCAATCAGTGTGAAATTTCAGCTGGTCAGATGAAAACCAAAACTTGCAAGGTTTGAAGGCTGCCTTTAACAGCAGAACTTGACGATTTTAACCGCCAGGCATGTCTGATTGCTGTCTTCCAAACATCCATAGCTCTATCATAAATATATAAAGACTTTCACAATCCCATAGTAAATGAATGAAAATACCTTTTGAGGAATAAAGTGCTATGTTTTAAAGGCATTTGTTTACTTTCCCTGTAAGCTCCTGAGATGGCTAACATACTAGTTGTTAATCACACCATCTGTTGGAGCAGTGTTTGACTAAATGAATCAATTCATACTTTCTCTTCTTAAAGCCTTTTTTTCTCAACAGAACAATATGTTTGTGTCTATTACTCCATCATTTGGCAATGCAACATGAGATATTTTAATTTTCCTATTTATTGTGCATGGATTTTCAATCTCCAAATATTTTTTCCCCTTCTTTAAATATGCATACAGCACAGAAAAGCTGTGTCTATTGATTTCTGTAGCACCGCAAACAGCAGAAAAATCTGTTCCGTTCTGCTGTCAAATTTCAACCATCTGATTCTATTGAAATGAGTTACTTCAACATGTTTCCTTCCACTGACCGTCGTGTAAGCGATTCCTCCCTTGTACCGAAGATGGCAGTGGTGCACAACCTACCTGCCTGCGGCTGCTCAGCCTCCCAACAGTTTGGCCGAGATTTTGGTTGCTAGTTCCAGGAAGCAGTAAATTAGTGGAGGGAAAAGATGCTACGAGCGGACCGCTCGCTGGATAAGGGATTGGCTGGGTGATGGCACGCAGAGAGTGGTGATCAAGGCACAATGTCCACCGCCAGTGGCAAGTGGTGTCCCTCAGGGGTCAGTGCTGGCACCCGTGATGTTTAATATCTTTGTCAGTGGTAAGGACAGAGCAAGAAAGTGCAGCCTCAGCAAGTTTGCAGGTGACACGGAGCTGTGTGGCACAGACAACTTGCTAGAGGGCAGGGATGCATCCAGAGGGACCTGGACAGGATGGAGAGCTGTGCCCAGGCCAACCTCGTGACATTCAGCAAGTCCAAGTGTAAGGTCCTGCACCTGGGTGTGTGCAATCCCAAGCACAGCTCCAGACAGGGTGGGGAAAGGCTGAGAGCAGCCCTGACAAAAAGGATCTGTGGGTCTGGGTTGATGAAAAGCTCAACAGGAGCCTGCAGTGTGAGTGCAGCCCAGACACAACCCTGTGCTTGGGCTGCAGCAAGAGCAGTGTGGGCAGCAGGGCAAGGGAGGGGATTCTGCCCCTTGGCTCTGCTCTCCTGAGACCCCACCTGCAGTCCTGTGAGCAGGTCTGGAGCCCCCAACACAAGCAGGACATGGAACTGTTGAAGCGAGTCCAAAGGAGGGCCACGAAGATGCTCAGAGGGCAGCAGCAGCTCTGCTATGAGGACAGGCTACAAGAGTTGGGGCTCTGGGAAGAGAAAGCTTTGAGGAGACCTTGTAGTAACCTTCCAGTATCTGAAGGGGATCTACAAGAAAGCTGGGGCCGGACTACTGACAAGGTCTTGTAAGGACAGAATGAAGGTAATGGGTTTAAACTGGCAGAGGGGAGATTTGAACTAGATTTTAGGAAGAAGCTCTTTCCAGTGAGGGTGGTGAGACACTGGCACAGGTTGCCCAGGGAGGCTGTGGCTGCTCCACCCCTGGAGGTGTTCAAGGTCAGGTTGGATGAGGCTTTGAGTGACCTGTTCTAGTGAGAGGTGTCCCTGCCTATGGCAGGGGGTTGGAACTGGCTGATGCTTGAGGTCCCTTCCAACCTAAACCACACTATGATTCTATGAAATAAGAATGCCAATCCTTTGCAGTCTTCCTTGTCTCATTTGTCTTTGGTGATAATTCCAATGGAAAGGTGGAGCTAAATATGGAAACTTCATCTTGAAATAACTACAAATCCAAGTTTAGAATGACTGTAACTGAGCTGTTTGTAAGTGTGTGTTCTTGCACACCTTCTAGCATTAGCTGAAACAAAACCCCATCAGTACCTGTGCATCAGATCTTGGTAATTCCTGGAACCTCACCTGAAAGACTCTAAGTTTCAAGAGACTGTGGGTCATTTCTAACCCCGTGGTAGCTGACTTTGTGGATTAAACATACCTTGATACTACAGTGGAATCAGAGTTAACAATTGCCCTCTACTCTGCCCTGGCGAGACCTCATCTTGAATACTGTGTTCAGTTTTGGGCTCCCCAGTTGATAGAGGGACAGGGATCTGCTGGAGAGGGTCCAGCTGAGGGCTATGAGGATGATGAGGGGACTGGAGGGCATGGCTGGTGAGGAGAGGCTGAGGGACCTGGGGCTGCTTAGTCTGGAGAAGAGAAGATTTAGAGGGGATGTGATAAATGTTCTTAAGTATCTGAAGGCTGCCAGGAGCGGGGGACAGGCTCTGCTCACTGCTGCCTGGGATTGGACAAGGAGCAATGGGTGTAAGTTGCAGCACAGGAGGTTCTGCCTCAACACAAGGGGGAACTTCTTTGCTGTGAGAGTCCCAGAGCACTGGAACAGGCTTCCCAGAGAGGTTGTGGGGTCTCCTTCTGTGGAGACTTTCAAGGCCTGTCTGGATGTGTTCCTGTGTGATCTGTGTTAGATAGGATTGTCCTGCTCTGGCAGGGGGATTGGACTCGAAGATCTTTGGTCCCTTCCAACCCCTAACATCCTGTGAGCCTGTGTAACAGCTAGATCTTACTTAGCTGTTTAAGAAACACTAAGTGCTTTTGGTCACTGCTATAATGACACTCCTTCCAAGTACATGCAATCTACATCCAAGTATCTCAGTATCTCTGTGTTATAGTTTATTTGGTTATCAAACCCTTGATTTCTTCCACAAAACGTGGAAAACTTTCCCCCCTATCCTTAAGGGGTTATGGAAGCTTATTTTTTACAGTATGCTGTTAAATGTGGGTGTGAGGTAAAATTAGTAAGTCAGTTGTCACAACAGATCACTGAGAAGCTCAGGTAGAGCTATGGTATCAGTATGAGACTGCTCCTACCCTGCTTTATCTGGTTAATTAAAAAGGATATCTAGGGGGTTTATGTCAAGTTGAATAATGATGTGTTCTTTCTGTACATATTAGCACTGTCCTTGAAAAATCTAGTAAATAGCATTGCCATGTTGAGCTTGTAGATTTTAGTCAGCAGGTAAATCTGCTGCCATCTTAGAAGGGAAAAATATGTTTTTCCTGAGAGCAAAAGCAATACTGAGAGGACTAAATTTACCTCCTTTGCATAAATAACCTGACAAATCTGACTTCTTTACCATTTGCATCTTCATCTGCAGTGTTCTCCTTCACTGGGTGGAGTTGTTCCTTAAGAGTTCAACATGTTCTTGAGTTGCTTGATTAGGCAACACTTTTACAATTATCTAGTTGTGAAAGCATAAACTCTTCCATAATGTAACCTGACCTCTCTACAGCTTTTATATGCTATGTACTTCCCTCAGTTCTAGTTTAAAGTCAAATACAGTTAATAGAACCAAATAGCAATTTTAGGATGCCTTTCCCTCTTCCCCCAACCTTTTTCCAAGAAGAGGAATTAGATGTAGAGAGGAAAAAGGTAAAGCACACCTAAATAAAATAGTCTCACTTTGATTTGGAAATTAAAAGAGAAAACTTTAACAATAGAATCAACCAGGTTGGAAGAGACCTCTGACCTCATCCAGTCCAACCTAGCACCGAGCCCTGTCCAATCAACTAGACCATAGAATCATAGAATCAACCAGGTTGGAGGAGGAGTTCCAAGCTCATCCAGTCCAACCTAGCACCCAACCCTATCCAGTCAACCAGACCATGGCACTAAGTGCCTCAGCCAGGCTTTGCTTCTACACCTCCAGGGACGGTGACTCCACCACCTCCCTGGGCAGCCCATTCCAAAGCCAATCACTCTCTCTGCCAACAACTTCCTCCTCACATCCAGCCTAGACCTCCCCCAGCACAACTTGAGACTGTGTCCCCTTGTTCTAAGGTATTTGAAGGAAAGGAGTTACAAGAGGTATAGGGAAGGGAAAAACAAGGTGCAAAATATGTAAACACAAGCAGATTTTATGGCAATAAGTTTGTCCTCTCGTGGATGGATGGCCACATGGTCAAACAAAGAGCAGCAGGAAACAGGATGGTGATGCTGGCAGGCAGGGAGGCAGGGCAAGAGAGGCACAAACAGCAAGTCCCTCTGGTTTTATAGGGGGGTAGAAAGAAGTGGCAGTGGGCTAAGAACTACACCTGGAGTAAGGCTGGGACCCACTGCTGGGGAAGAGTCAGGAGGACCTGGAGTCAGGGTCAAGACCATTCCCTCAGGAGGGTTAGCTCTTTACAGTACTGAATTTGTGCAGTGCTTATAGAATCACAGAATCAACCAGGTTGGAAGAGACCTCCAAGCTCATCCAGTCCAACCCTATCCAGGCTTTCCTTGAACCCTATCCTAAGTGCCTCATCCAGGCTTTCCTTGAACACCTCCACGTGGTTAGTTACTGACTCCTCCACAGAAGCCACTGATTTCTGGGGGATCATTTTCCTAAGTGCATGCAAGTAAAAAGTAGATAATGTGCAATATTTTTGTGTGGCAAAAAGGTTTATTTTAAAGAGTGGTTCCTGTTTTATTGCAGAAGGTCTCCTATAGGTTTGTTAAAGATCTTTTCTAAAGATTTTACAGTAATGCTTTATTTTCCTCTCTAAAATGTCAATTTTAGCCATTAAAACATGAAGAAGCTTTTAAAGATTAAAAAAAATCAATTAAGCTTTGTGATTTGATGGAAGATTAGAAGGAAATAGATGACAATTTAAATACTTTTTCTAGATGGAGGCAAAGTTAAGATATAAGAAATTAAGATATAAGAAAAAAACAAGGACCAAGTGGAGTCCCTCAGGGGTCAGTCCTGGGAACAGTCTTGTTCAACATCTCTGTCAGTGCCATGGGCAGAGGCACTGAGTGCAGCCTCAGCAAGTTTGCTGACCACACCGAGCTGTGTGCTGCAGCAGCCAGGCTGGAGGGCAGGGATCCATCCAGAGAGACCTGGACAGGCTGGGGAGTAGGACAAGCCAACCTCATGAGGTTCAACATGACCAAGTGCAAGGTCCTGCAGCTGGATCGTGCAATGCCAAGCACAAATCCAGGTTGGGCAGTGAGTGGCTGGAGAGCAGCCCTGAGGAGAGGGACTTGGGGGTGCTGGGGGATGAGAAGCTCAACATGAGCCAGCAGTGTGCACTTGCAGCCCAGAAAGCCAAGCAGAGCCTGGGCTGCAGCAGCAGAAGTGTGGCCAGCAGGGCCAGGGAGGTGATTCTCCCTCTCTGCTCTGCTCTGCTCTGCAGAGATCCCACACAGAGTACTGCATCCAGTTCTGGAGCCACTATTCCAAGCACTCAGGGGGTGGCCTAAGCAGTGCTGAGCACAGGGGCAGAAAAACCTCCCCTGTCCTACTGGCCACACCGTTCCTGAGCCAGGTGGCCAGGATGCCATTGGCTTTCCTGGCCACCTGGGCACACTGCTGGCTCATCATCAGCTAGTCTCTACCAGCACCCCCAGGTCCCTTTCTTCCTGCCTGCTCTCAGCCACTCTGTCTGTAGCAGCCTGTAGCACTGCTTGGGGTTGCTGTGGCCACAGTGCCAAACCCTGCACTTGGCCTTGTTCAATCTCATCCCCTTGGCCTCTCTCTGCCCACCCATCCAGCTTGTCAAGGTCCCTCTGCAGGCTCTCCTGCCCTCCAACAGATTAACACCTGCTTCTAGCTCCTAGCTTGATGTCAGACTCTTTACCAGACACTGCATTCAGGAAAGACTTTGCAGTCCAGGGAGCTTTAGAGTAATGTTCTTATGCTACTTACTGGCATCACGCTGCTAATTCATTACACACATTCCACCTACCTTTAACTGGTGCTTAGATGACAAAGCTGTTTACATTATGTTTATGGTGGATTAGGGAGGAATGAGATGAAGGAAATGAAAGAAAGGAGAAGATAAATATGATAGGGTACAATTACTACTACTTTGAAGATGAAAATACTTTATCAATTTGATCCATGTAATGTCTGATTCTCTTCCATCTTCAGACCACACATACTCTACTTGCCACTGAATTATTTATACATCTCTCATTCTTTGTGCTTTTGCTCCCCCACTTGCTTGGTGGTGGCAGCAATGCTCTAGCAGCTTGAGTCTCAAACTTCCACTTTGCTCCTCTTGTAAGGAAATTCTTGTAGTGGAAGAGAGACTTCAAGAAAAAGCAGATACTAACTGCTAGATACAGCCCTACAGATGCTGTTAACTCAACTGCTAGATACAGCCCTACAGATGCTGTTCACTTGGTAGAGCTATTAAAATAGAATCATAGAATGAACCAGGTTGGAAGATACCTCCAAGCTCATCCAGCCCAACCTAGCACCCAGCCCTGCCCAGTCAACCAGACCATGGCACTAAGTGCCTCAGCCAGGCTTTGCTTCAACACCTCCAGGGACAGCAACTCCAGCACCTCCCTGGGCAGCCCATTCCAATGCCAATCACTCTCTCTGCCAACAACTTCCTCCTAACATCCAGCCTAGACCTCCCCCGCCACAACTTGAGACTGTGTCCCCTTGTTCTGTTGCTGGTTGCCTGGCAGAAGAGCCCAACCCCACCTGGCTACAGCCTCCCTATGGGTTATCATAACAAAAGGAAAATACAGTACAGCAATTCCACCTCTAATGGAAGCTTCACAATCAATGGGCTCTGGAGAGAATTTTTTTCAGTCAGTTGCTTATTCCTGTATTAGTTTGCACATAAACTTTCTTTTTGTACAGGACCTCGAAGAGTCAAATCTTGTATACATTTTATTGAAACACAGTAAAAAGATTCCATTTGCAATTAAAATTCACTAATCTCAAGGCAGAGAATAAAAAGAAATGATGATGACAGAGACTTGTTTGGGAAAATGCTGTGAATGTGGTGATGTGTTATTCAAGGGCAAACATTTCCTGTGCTCAGTGCAAGAATCTGATAAATTCCAGAATGCTTTCAAATTGCTGTAGTGACTATGTTGCAGTTCTTGTAGAAGATAATCCCAATTTTTTTTTAGCTGGACTTGTTTCTGCCTCAATCTCTGTCTTTACTCGTTAACAGAAATGAAGCCTCTTGATTTAGCATACACACATACCCCTGTCCCCACTTTCAAGCCACTTAGAACAGTTTCTAATCACTGAAATGAGACTTGTACAGGAAATGCAACAATGGGACTGCTCCAGGGTAGGCCAGATAAGAAGAATTTTGATCCTTCTACACACCTCCACTCAGACCAGAATGAACCAGACTGAAGGAGTTGGGGCTGTTCAGTCTGGAGAAGAGGAGGCTCCCAGGTGACCTTCTTGCAGCCTTACAGGATCTGAAGGGGGCTACAAAAAAGCTGGGGAGGGACTTTTTAGGCTGTCAGGGAGTGATAGGACTGGAGCAAAGCTGGAGGTGGGGAGAGTGAGAGTGGAGGTGAGGAGGAAGTTGTTGAGCAGGAGAGTGGTGAGAGGCTGGAATGGGTTGCCCAGGGAGGTGGTTGAGGCCCCATGGCTGGAGGTGTTTAAGGCCAGGCTGGCTGAGGCTGTGTGCAGCCTGCTCTAGGGTAGGGTGTCCCTGGGCATGGCAGGGGGTTTGGAACTGGCTGCTCCTTGTGGTCCCTTCCAACCCTGACTGATTCTATGGCTTGAAGGAAAAAACCAACAAAAAGGCTGTGAAACATTGCACTAAGTTACCAAAGAGGCCTCTTGCAGTACATAAACCTCCCTGTTAAGAAGTGTTTTTATGGGTCAGGGCTGAAGAATGTACTCACTTGCCTTAACCTCCTTAAAGACAACTTCACAAACAAAAGAATCAAGCATAGCAAGAAAAGTATCATTCTTACGCAGACACTTGACATTCCCTGAAGTACCCACACCCAAAAAAATCAGCCCACACCTGAAAAGCAGACTAAACTAAAAGCAGTTTAAGTACATTCTAGTAGGAGAAGGTCAAATATTTGCAAGTATTAAGCAATTGCTCTCTGTACTCGTAATTCATCTGGTTGCATTAAACTTGTGTGTGTGGAGGTCTCTCCGTGTCGCTGAGGAAACTCAATGCTTGCTAAGGTCTGAGACTCACTGTGTTCACTCAAACTGTGTAACTGTACTGCCAGTGGGCCTGTAGTAACTGTAGCTGTGTCCAGTTCTGGGCTCCTCAATTCAAGAGGGATGCTGAGGTGCTGGAAGGTGTCCAGAGAAGGGCAACAAGGCTGGGGAGAGGCCTGGAACACAAACCCTATGAGGAGAGGCTGAGGGAGCTGGGGGTGTGCAGCCTGCAGCAGAGGAGGCTCAGGGCAGAGCTCATTGCTGTCTACAACTACCTGAAGGGAGGCTGTAGCCAGGTGGGGTTGGGCTCTTCTGCCAGGCAACCAGCAACAGAAGAAGGGGACACAGTCTCAAGTTGTGCCAGGGGAGGTCTAGGCTGGATGTTAGGAGGAAGCTGTTGTCAGAGAGAGTGATTGGCATTGGAATGGGCTGCCCAGGGAGGTGGTGGAGTCGCTGGGGCTGGAGGTGTTGAAGCAAAGCCTGGATGAGGCACTTAGTGCCATGGTCTAGTTGACTGGATAGGGCTGGGGGATAGGTTGGACTGGATGATCCTGGAGGTCTCTTCTAACCTGGTTGATTCTATGATTCTATGATTCTACATATGTGTAGTTAGAGATATAGTAGTGGCTGCAGTCCTATTCCTACACAGTTTTGTACATAAAAATATATCCATGATCTTGGATCAAGATAAACCAAGATACATATTGTATTTTTTTTTCCTTTGGAGGTTAGAATATTCTATTTAACTTCCTTCAAGTGGAGGACAAAAAGAAATGCAAGTTCTCTTAGCATCTGCAATTATCAGGAAGGTGAATCAGTGCTGTTAAAAATATGTATGAATGCAGCCACATATGAGTAAGTTTTGTGCTACTTGCTGATACGATACTGTTTTCGACCAGTGCTGATAAGAACAACTCATTTCACTGATGGGCAATGACTGCATAATTTAATAAGAATATCTAAATACCTAAGTTCATTTTAAAGCTGTAAAAGTCTACCCAAGCAGTTAATCTGGGGCAGCATGAAAGATAGCCTTGTGAGTGCTTCTCTGACAAAATACAAATAGCAGCTAATCTATATGCAAAACTCAATGTACTGGAGGAAGAAACAGATAACTTTGTCTGTAATCATGGCTTCTTTAGGGAAAAGTAAACTAGGTGACCATCAGTCTTAGGAAATGCTTTAATGGACACAAGAGAGCATTACTTTGATCCTTCAAGAGTCATGCAGTTATTAGTTAACACAAGAGCTGTCCAGTAATGCAGTATTTATCATTAGTTTATACATCGGGGCTTTTAGACACTTAATGCCTGGGGTGGGAATGGAATTCAGATCATTTCACTTCAAATGCAAAAATAATTCACCCTCTTGAACAAAAGGAGAAGGTTTATTTGTGGCTAGCAGCACAGATGCAAGGACACTTGCCTGGGCACTAGAACACGTGAGAGCAGCACAGTATTTGCTGGGAACTGCCTACATTTTCATTTGGAGTAGCAAAGATGAAACACTTTCCTCACTGTTTTTTGCCTAAAATCATTTTGCAGATATTCTTCACTGAGAATGAAGGGAACAATGTCTAAAATTTTACTATGGAAAGTGAGTGCTTTTATTTAATACCTTGACTTTGGTTAGAATCATAGAATCAAGCAGGTTGGAAGAGACCTCCAAACTCATCCAGTCCAACCTAGCACCCAGCCCTGGCCAATCAACCAGATCATGGCACTAAGTGCCCCAGCCAGGCTTTGCTTCAACACCTTCAGGGACTGCAACTCCACCACCTCCCTGGGCAGCCCATTCCAATGCCAATCACTCTCTCTGACAACAACTTCCTAACAACATCCAGCCTAGACCTCCCCTGCCACAACTTGAGACTCTGTCCCCTTCTTCTGTTGCTGGTTGCATGGCAGAAGAGACCAACCCCACCTGGTTACAGGTACTTGTAGACAGCAATGAGCTCTGCCCTGAGCCTCCTCATCTGCAGGCTGCACACCCCCAGCTCCCTCAGCCTCTCCTCACAGGGCTGTGCTCCAGGCCCCTCACCAGCTTTGTTGCCCTTCTCTGGATGCCTTCCAGCACCTCAACATCTCTCTTGAATTGAGGAGCCCAGAACTGGACACAGCATTCAAGGTGTGGCCTGAGCAGTGCTGAGTACAGGGGCAGAATAATCTCCCTTGTCCTGCTGCCCACACTGCTCCTGTTAGGAGTGTAGAAGAATTTTATTTCAAAGTTTGAGCTAACATTTTTAAACAATTGTTTTACACCTTTGAATACTACACATTTAAGTGCGGTTTATTGTATTTTTCTCCTTTCATTTGGAATAGTTAATGAGAATCTCACTCAATTCAGTATGTCCTATTAAAAAGTAAGTGAGTGTTGTTTAAAATCATACTGGAAGGGAGGCTGTAGCCATGTGGGGGTCAGTCTCCTTCCAGGCAAGCAGCAGCAGAAGAAGGGAACACAGTCTCAAGCTGTGCCAGGGGAGGTCTAGGCTGGATGTTAGGAGGAAGTTGTTGTCAGAGAGAGCGATTGGCATTGGAATGGGCTGCCCAGGGAGGTGGTGGAGTTGCTGTCCCTGAAGGTGTTCAAGCAAAGCCTGGCTGAGGCACTTAGTGCCATGGTCTGGTTGTTTGGCTATGGCTGGGTGCTAGGTTGGACTGGCTGATCTTGGAGGTCTCTTCCAAAATGCTTGACTCTGATTCTATGAATGAAAACAGTAAGTTTTATTCCATGAGCAATGCTTTACATTATGATCAAGATTACTTTTCTTTCCTCCATCCAGTATTTTAATAACTTCCAAAAGGAAAAGAAACCAGAGAAGCTTTCAACTACTTTTCTACTCTCTTGAGGGCTACAAAACTCTCCCAGGAATTGGTGGCAAAAAGCGTCCTCTCTTCTAGCATGTTGCTGGAGGTTTTCATTCCAAGTCTCAGACATTGGTGAGGGTTAGTGATTGAGTTCTGACTGAACTCACCAATTGAAAATGAGTTTATGAATATTTTTGCAAACTGTGAAAATAATTTTGTGCCATGAGGTGCTTCTGGCATCTGTAAAGGACACAGAAAAGTAGGCTACATTCCTTATGGGTTTGATTTGTTGCTCGGTTCCTTTCCAGAGCTATTCCACAGGGGGAAATAAAGGAGGCCACACAAAACTGACACTGATTTTAGGCAATGACAATGATTGTGAGTAACTTTTGTGGTGTGCTGCACATCTTTTCAACTTCTTCATACCTTCTATTTATAACCCTTTGCTGAATTCCTCCCATTTATGTTAATGAAAACACATTATATGCTTCAGGAGCAACAGCATTGCATCTCCACAAACCATCAGCAGATCTTAAAATCATACAGTAAAAATAATGTGCGAGTAAAGCTTGCACTTAAAACCATATTGATATATAATTATCTTGTTTACAGTCTTTCCTACAGCTTTTCTCCCAGAAAATGTAGATTTAGATTCCAACTGGAGTAAAAATGCCAGGGAGCTTTGGTGGGAGGATGATTGCTGCATGCTCAGGTATATTACTTAGAGAAAGAAATGTGTTTGCAATTAGGGAAATAGAGAACAGTTCTGCTTACATCTAAGAAGAGCCAAATCAAGCACTTTCTGAAGGATAGACCATGCAAGCTTAAGTGAATGAAAACTCAGTTTACACTGAAGTAGGTAAAGGATGTACACAGGTTCTGAAAAAGCTGTTTTAGCAGACCAATTATTTCACAGTCTTCTACACTCCAAATTGTGACTGGGTGATGTCGACCAACTGCTTTTTATATCTGACCAGCAGGCAGGTTGTATTTAAGTTGAGACTGAACAGAAATCTCTGTTTTCTGGTGGTCTGAGAAAGCTAAAGCTTCTGAGTGAGCTCCTTGTAGCATTCCCTGCCTTGATACAAGATCATATTTTCATGTCACAGTTTAATTTACTATGAATAGCCAAGTTTCACCAAAGCACTATTATGCTCAGAATGATGAGACCTTAACTTACCCAAATGTAGTAGTCAGGCCTGACCTATCCCAATTGCTGATTTCTCTAATGAATATCTAACATTAAGAAATTTGGGTCCTTGTTCATAAGGGACTGCCCAGGAGGTGGAGGAGTCACCATCCCTGGAGGTGGTCAAGAAAAGATTGGATGAGGCACTTAATACAATGGTGTAGTTGATTGGGTAGGGCTGGATGCTAGGTTGGACTGGATGATCTTGGAGGTCTCTTCCAATGTGGTTCATTCTATTCTATCCTATTTTACTCTATTCTATTCTAAGGGCAGTGACCAAAAAGCTTTTGTGTGTAAGGTACCTAAAAGTCTCACTTGTCAAAAGACTATAATGACTATAAAGACTACAAATGAAATAGTTCTTTTTAGACAGAATTAGTGAGATAAAGCTAAATGAAGATATGTCAGTAGGGGGGGAAAAAAGAGGTATTGTTTTTAAGCCAGGTGCATGTCAGAACCTATAATGGCTCTAGAATTTTAGCTTGTGTTCATAAGAAAAACCAAATCTCATCATCTTTATATAAATGCAGAAGAAATCCAGAGCAAATGGCAGTAGAAGGGGAAAGGGAACAAGACTGAAGTTCTCATCCTACTTAGCTGTTTGTTTTGTATGTTTGCTAAAGCCAAGCAGGTAGTGCTTCTGTCTAAAACACCTTTCTAAACACCCTCTTTTGCTATCTCCTCCAGAACCATAGCGTATTCAATAACGTATCTAAAGGAACGGCAGTCCTAGGGATTAAATAGCCAAATCTTGCCTGCATTCTCCTGCAATCTTCATGCATTAAGTCATTCTTGCTACAAATCAATGACTTACACATTGACATGAAGTACAACACCTCTAATCAGGTTTGCTAAGAGCAGGAAAGTCCCTCTGCAGCTGATAAACTTGTCATGATTCTGTATGAGTCTATGAGTCTATTATTGCTCTGAAGGGCACCACAGTATGTAAACATATCATTTCAGGAAAAAGCTGTTCTACCTTAGGAAGCATTCTTAAAATGGGTTTTCCTTTTGATAACTGTCCTGGCTTTGTGGGGACAGAATCACAGGCCAGCCACAGGCTGCAGGCTGTCAGCAGCATCGAATCAGCCAGGGCAGCTGACCTGAGTTGGCTCACGGGTGTATCCCATACTATAAATGTCACACTCAGTATAAAAAGGGAAGTTCACTAGGGGAGGGGTGCTGTGTGTGTTCTTATTTGGGTTCCTGCTCTTACTCAGGCTCCTTCTGACCCTGCTCCTCTTCCTTCTGCTCTTAAGGACTGCTTTCCTGCTTATTGTGACCAGTGTGCATTTTCCAGCTGAGAATAGCCTTTTACATTTTATATTGGCATCAGTATTGGCTTGGCTATTTCATTAAATTAGATTTCATTCCAGGGTCTCAGGTTCTTGTTACCAGGTTGGAAGAGACCTGCAAGCCCATCCACTCCAACCTAGCACCCAGCCCTGTCCAATCAACCAGACCATGGCACTAAGTGCCTCATTCAGGCTTTTCTTCCCTCCAAGGACGGTGACTCCACCACCTCCCTGGGCAGCCCATTCCAATGCCAATCACTCTCTCTGGGAAGAACTTCCTACTAACATCCAGCCTATACTTCCCTCAGCACAACTTGAGACTTTGTCCCCTTCTTCTGTTGATTGAATGATTCTATGGCCTAGTTGTTGGGACAGGGCTGGGCAATAGGTTGGACTGGATGATCTTGGAAGTCTCATCCAACCTGGTTGGTTCTATGATTCTACAAGCCAGAACAATGCTCACAGTTTACTAAGATCTGAGTTGACAGAAGTCCAGATGTAAGTCTCAGATATCTAAAGAGTCCAATTTAAATGAAAATCAATCTACTATTCTTTGATGACAATGTTCTGATTTTCAAATACCTATATTGAGAACTGTTGACATAATGCCTAAAATACAGGCTGCTTTAAAAAAGTAGTGAACGCCTTCATTAGAACCTGTTCCATTTTGTATTAGCTCCTTTTGAGGCTACACATGGATACATGCATAAAAACAAAGATCAGACAGCTGAAATATCTGTGATTATCATTCAGAAAAGGAATTTATCCACTGCTGGCTTCTGTAGACCTTTGCCTGAAAAAAAACCCAACACAACAGAAAAATAAAATCCTTGTAAGATATTAGAGTGTAGCCCTTAAATCTTTCCTCACTTGCAAGAATAAGTGCTGAGAACTTAAAATGCATCAAACTGAAGGATGCTGTAGAATCACATTCACTGCTGTTTCTGTAGTGCTGCAAACCAAAATGGAAACATAGTCTCTAAATGTTTTTCTAACAGTCTGTAGTGGCTGATCAGCTATTTGTGTGATTCAACTGCAGAAGCAGGCTCAATGGTCAGAAATTCACTGACATGTAAGGAAGTGTTGTGTCATGGTGAACTCTTAAGTTCAATCAGGTTGGAAAAGACCTCCAAGCTCATCCAGTCCAACCTAGCACCCAGCCCTGGCCAATCAACCAGACCATGGCACTAAGTGCCTCATCCAGGCTTTGCTTCAACACCTCCAGAAACAGCGATTCCACCACCTCCCTGGACAGCCCATTCCAATGCCAATCACTCTCTCTGCCAAGAACATCCAGCCTAGATCTCCCCTGGCACAACTGCAGGCTCTGTCCCCTTGTTCTGTTGCTGGTTGCCTGGCAGAAGAGACCAACCCCACCTGGCTACAGCCTCCCTTCAGGTAGTTGTAGACAGCAATGAGCTCTGCCCTGAGCCTCCTCTTCTGCAGGCTGCACACCCCCAGCTCCCTGAGCCTCTCCTCACAGGGCTGTGCTCCAGGCCCCTCCCCAGCTTTGTTGCCCTTCTCTGGACACGTTCCAGCATCTCAACATCTCTCTTGCACTAAGGAGCCCAGAACTGGACACAGCACTCAAGGTGTGGCCTAAGCAGTGCTGAGCACAGGGGCAGAAGAACCTCCCTTGTCCTGCTGCCCACACTGCTCCTGAGCCATTGGCTCTCTTGGCCCCTGAGCACACTGCAGGCTCATTTTCAGCTCCTATCTACCAGCACCACCAGGTCCCTCTCTGCCTGGTTGCTCTCCAGCTACTCTTTCCCCAGGCTGTAATGTTGCTTGGGGATTTTGTGGTTTAAGTGTAGAACCCTGCACTTGGCCTTGTTCAATCTCATCCCACTGGCCACTGCCCACCCATCCAGCCTGTCCAGGTCCCTCTGCAGGGCTCTTCTACTCTCCAACAGATCCACACCTGCTCCTAGCTTGGTGTCATCTGCAAACTCAATCCCCGTGTCCAGATCATCAATAAAGATGTTGAACAGGACTGTGCCCAGCACTGATCCTTGGGGAACAGCACTAGTGACAGCAGCCAACTGGATGTGGCACCATTCACCACCACTGCATGGAGCAGACTTGGATAAAGACATGACTTATTTTCACTGAGAATGTTTTAATTTGGAAATACTCCATAAATAAACCCAAATGTGGTGTGTGAGCTTCTCAGGTTATTTTCTTCCCTCTGAATATTGAATTATTTTTAACAACTTCTTGAAGTTCTCTACAGTTTGGTTTCGCAATGGGCAGTATGCTTAGTGGGAATGATGCTCATGAGATTAGTCTACAATATAGCCCAAGGAAGGCAAAGAAATTCTACTTTGGAAATTTAAATTTGAAATGCCCTGTCTTACTGGTTTATGGTCTCCATTATGGCCTTAGAACCAAAAAATCTTTCTAAACTACTCCCCATCTGCTCTGAGTAAAGCAAACGTTTGTGCTGCTGCTCTCCGTAATCCCCTTTTCCTTTTTCCTCCATCTGCTACTGACCAGACATTCTCTTTATTGCTATGAAGTACTTAGTTTGAAAAGACACCTTTAAAATGTGAAGAAATCAGGGCTCAGGAATCTTCAGACTTCCTCAGTGATTTTGGCATCTGAGTGAATTCCTCAATGCCTTGGCTTCCTTTCTGTGAAAGGGAAAGGTAATGTTTATTTTTAAGAGAAAAGTATTGTAGATTATTTTGTTCCTTATTTGTGATGGTTTGAGTGTTCCCTGCCCTCCCACTTATGAAATCACCCAGCACCCAGCCCTAGCCAATCAACCAGACCATGGCACTAAGTGCCCCATCCAGTCTTTTCTTGAACACCCCCAGGGATGGTGACTCCACCTCCTCCCTGAGCAGCCCATTCCAATGGGAAATCACTCTCTCTGTGAAGAGCTTCCTCCTAACATCCATCCTAGACCTCCCCTGCCACAACTTCAGACTGTGTCCCCTTGTTCTGTTGCTGGCTGCCTGGCAGCAGAGCCCAACCCCACCTGGCTACAACCTCCCTTCATGTAGTTGTAGACAAGGCACTTAGTGCCATGGTCTGGTTGATTGGACAGGGCTGAGTGCTAGCTTGGACTGGATGATCTTGGAAGTCTCTTCCAACCTGGTTCATGCTATGATTCCATTCTATGAACTAGTTGATTTTCAGAGAATTCCATGTGTTGTCAATGCAAATAATTCTTTGTGTTGAAAGCTCTTCTTTGCAAAGGCACAGAAATTAGTTCTGCATCTGTGCACCAAGGCTGAGGCACATACAAGACTCTCTAATTCCTCTTTCGAAAGCCCACAGAACCATCCTTTGACACCAAGTACAGAGCACATTTACAAATGAAATCCTTTATCATTCTAGACCTTTTCTTAAATATTTTTAGCTTATGCAACAGCATCTGGTTTAAAACAGGAAACAGGCTTGTAGCTAAATGACTTTTGCACATAAATATTTAAGACTCTCTATAGTGAAATGTGACACTGCAAGTTATCACTTCCCGGCATGCAGCCTCTTATGCTCAGTTTTATTTTGGCAGATATAAAATATCACAGAGACATGATAAATGTAAAGTCCTTCTCAGAAAACAAATTAAGTTCTAATACAACTTTGGAATGCTATAATATTAAAGCAGTGTTTCTGATTTTATTGAATTGCTGGTTTTGGGGGGTTGGTTGTGTTTTTTTGTCTGAAAGGAAGCTGCCTTCACGTTTGCTTAAAACATTTGACCTAGTCTGCTCCCTCTTCAGCCTGTGAGAACTTTGCTGGAGATTTCAGCTGATAATTTGTGTTACAGGAACGTGTAAGACAAATGGTGTGATCTCTCTTCTTCATGGGATTTCTACAAGCTTTAGGAGATGCATTAACCAAAAAGTATAGTTGTGTTGTTCTGGAATTCAGTGCTGGGGAGGAAGAGTTATAGCATAGAAAGTAAGGATCTGACTGGGAATTGGCATGTATGCTACATAAGTGCCTTTTCCTTTTTAATATCCTTGCTCAGTTATGTGTCCTACTTCCATGCTTGTATTTAACTTTTTTTCCCCCAGAATGTGAACTACAAATGTCTGCTGTTCTATTTATTCTACCTCTAGCTGGCCCATTTCAGCTCAACTACCTATGTTGTTCCACTACCTTTTCACTGGTCTCAAATGGACTTCTGTCTTATGCAGAACTTTGAGTTGGTAGCAGTAGGCATGGTAGAAACCAGTTTGAAAATCTTCTAGATGTCAGGGCCCCTAGGCTAGTACCTCCATAGAATCATAGAATCAACCAGGTTGGAAGAGAGCTCCAAGCTCATTCAGTCCAACCTAGCACCCAGCCCTATCCAGTCAACCAAACCATGGCACTAAGTGCCTCATCCAGGCTTTGCTTTAACACCTCCAGGGATGGCAACTCCACCACCATCCTGGGCAGCCCATTCCAATGGCATATTTTGGCATATCTTAAGAGATCCTTGAGCAACCAGTTCTGGTTAATCTTAATGAAGGTTTCAGTAATAATAAATAATTTAATGTCTATCAAGAAGTTCATTTTGAACTTACTCAGCACACGAGGGGTTTGGGATATTACATTCTGTTAAGGAGACATTGTAAGATGCATAAAGAGATAGAGTCTTGCCACTAAAGTACTCCAAAGACATAGGCATTACCTCAGATAAGAAAATGATTGAGAACAGTTGTCTACAAATTATGTAGGCTTCCTGAGATAGAGAAAAGGAAAAATGAGAGGAGAGGACAGTTCAAACAGGGTTACTTGCACAGAGTGTCTGCGGTCAAGAGCAGAGGAGGTGGCAAAGTGCAACAGAGAAGAGTAAACTCTGACACAGCAGGACTCTCAGCTATGAGAAGCTTTACACTGATCTGTTGTTCCACTCCAGCTTACTTAGACCAAGTCCTGTCTGTGTGCTAGTTTGAGGCTAGCTAGAATGTTCAGGTGAGAAGAACTAGATTACAGGCTGTGCAAGGGAAACAGTGGTGATATCTACTTCACTCATAGGCTTGCTGACATGTATAAGAACAAGAGTAAAAACATAGATAAGGCATTTGGGCACAGCCTGGGCTTTGAGCTGCATTTCTCTCTAACCTCACCTTCCATCTCTCTGATTAATCCACTTGCTTCCTAACTCCCCTGGTAGACCTTCCATCCTTCCTTGGGGCACAAGGCAATGTCTGGGGTAAGGTAGAGGGGTGGGACAAGGTGGAACAGTGGTTGGGAGCTCCTCCTGGGGACTCAGGTTTCTGGGAGGGCTGTTGTGTTTCTGTATTACCTTTTACCTTGTATATTTCTGTATCTAAATCTATATACTGTAAATCTCTGCTTGTATATTCTGCTAAGCTGTAAATATAAGCTTCATTCAATTTCCAGAGCTGCCTGAGTCTAGTCTGGGTGATTTTCAAAGTGTGTGGGGGAGCAGGTAACACCCAAACCACCACAATCTGCCTCCCACAGACCTAGGAGAGATGGAAGTTCTGGGGAAAAATAATTTCACTTTCCTTGACAGCTGGTGGGCATGATCATAAATATCAGGGAGAGCCCTAAAGGATGATGTGGTCAGAAAGGAGGATTGTGCAGTTCCCCTCCAGCTCCCCCTAATTCCAGAGGGCTTTGTACCCCTGTCAACTTGTATCTTCAGGTTTGGATATTTTAAGCTTAGTTACAAGGATTTTTATGAATAATATTTCTTCTCTGCAGGTTATAAAAGAGCATCACTTAGATTATCTAAAGAATGTATGTTTGTAGCTTTGTACATCCAAATACACTGATAACAGCAAGTAGGGATGGATGTGCAAGGCTAAGAAAGCAGTGTCTGAATATTCCAGGATTCTGAGAAAACATTCTCCTAGCTTTATTCAAAATTATACTTTGGGGCTTAAGATAACAGCTGTACTCTGAACAAGGAGAATATTTATCACTATTGATTTAAGCTGTAAGAATCATCATAGAATCATCATAGAATCAACTAGGTTGGGAGAGACCTCCAAGATTGTCCACTCCAACCTAGCACCCAGCCCTGACCAATCAACTGGACCATGGCACTAAGTGCCCCAGCCAGGCTTTGGTTGAACACGTTCAGGGACGGTGACTCCACCACCTCCCTGGGCAGCCCATTCCAATGCCAATCACTCTCTCTGCCAACAACTTCCTCCTAACATCCAGCCTAGACCTCCCCTGACACAACTTGAGACTCTGTCCCCTTCTTCTGTTGCTGGTTGCCTGGCAGAAGAGCCCAACCCCACCTGGCTACAGCCTCCCTTCAGATAGTTGTAGACAGCAATGAGCTCTACTCTGAGCCTCCTCTTCTGCAGGCTGCACACCCCCAGCTCCCTCAGCCTCTCCTCACAGGGTTTGTGCTCCAGGCCCCTCACCAGCCTTGTTGCCCTTCTCTGGACATGTTCCAGCATCTCAACATCTCGAATTGAGTAGCCCAGAACTGGACACAGCACTCAAGATGTGTCCTGAGCAGTGCTGAGCACAGGGGAAGAATAACCTCTCTTGTCCTGCTGGCCACACTGTTCCTGATGCAGGCCAGGATGCCATTGGCTGTCCTGGCCACATG
Source organism: Pogoniulus pusillus (assembly GCF_015220805.1). NCBI lineage: Eukaryota > Metazoa > Chordata > Aves > Piciformes > Lybiidae > Pogoniulus > Pogoniulus pusillus. Next base: position 47,518,192 of record NC_087265.1, read on the forward strand.
GGCAGATTGCTTGCTCATCTTCAGCTACTCTCTACCAGCACTCTCAGGTCCCTTTCTTCTTGGCTGCTCTCAGCCACTCGTCCCCAGCCTGTAGTGCTGCTTGGGGTTGTTGTGGCCAAAGTGCAGAACCCTGCACTTGGCGTTATTCAATCTCACCCCATTGGCCTCTGCCCACCCATCCAGCCTGTCCAGTTCCCTCTGCAGGGCTCTCCTACCCTCCAACAGTTCCACAGCTGCTCCTGGCTTGGTGTCATCTGCAAACTTACTGATGCTGGGCTCAATCCCCTCATCCAGATCATCAATAAAGATATCAAACAGAAGTCCTGAGAACTTTATAATCTTTCAAAAGCCAATGTTAGCTGTGGTCACTTTGGTTTGGTTCTTCTCATGGCACAGTTTTAACCAATTTTTTAAGAAGTGATTGTTTCTATGAAAATTAGCACTGAAAAAAATGCAATCATTTTGAATCTCCTGCATTTCTTATTCAGATCAAACTTGCACTGGAGTCAGAAAAGAACAACTGTGAACAACACTTTCTGGATTCATGAATCATTAAGTAGAATGTATTTATTTTTATCTGCAAGGGGAACTTATATCTTCAGCAACTGAAGAGAAGAAAGAAGTCTGTGTCCTAACTAATTATTTTATACCTTTCCACTGAATTTTAGCCATTTTGAGCTTGAACACTGCCCTTTTCTTGCTCCACACTGATCAGCTGACAAGGATTAATTTGCTGTGACCTATTTGTTTTGACCTTACTATGACCTTTAAGCCTTTTTATCCCTTTCCTGACACTGACTGTCATCTACCTTGGGCAGCCAAGTATAACTTCAAAGCAGTATTCTGTAGGATACTTAGTTTTATAGCATAGTCAGTCATTCTGGCACATAAAAGATCATTTGCCTATAAACATTGTTCCTGAAAATAGGAGTAAAATGGGACTGTTTTAAGCTTCCCAGGTTTTGCCTCTGGGTGAATGTTCCAAAAGGAATAAAAGAGGTGGCATGCTCTCTTTCAGCTGTTTAAGTCCATTATTTGATTTACTTCTTGCAGGAATGTTAGCCAAAAAACCTCTGTGTATGCAATATAAAATATGTCCATTATGTTGTATTTCAAGAGACTGGACTTCATGCAGCTTCTATTGTTTTAAAGCTATATGACTGCTAAGTTTTCACACTTGGAATGCTTTACTCCATCTCTGATAATTATATATGAGCCAGATCCACCAAACCTGCAAAATTCGTAGAGTCATAGAATCAGCCAGGTTGGAAGAGACCTCCAAGCTCATCCAGTCTAACCTAGCACCCAGCCCTGGCCAATCAACTACACCGTGACATTGAGTGCCTCATCCAGGCTTTGGTTGAACACATTCAGGGATGGTGACTCCACCACCTCCCTGGGCAGCCCATTCCAATGCCAATCACTCTCTCTGACAACAACTTCCTCCAGCCTAGACCTCCCCTGATGCAACTTGAGACTCTGTCCCCTTGTTCTGCTGCTGGTTGCCTGGCAGAAGAGCCCAACCCCACCTGGCTACAGCCTTCCTTCAGGAAACTGTAGACAGCAATGAGCTCTGCCCTGAGCCTCCTCTTCTGCAGGCTGCACACCCCCAGCTCCCTCAGCCTCTCCTCACAGGGCTGTGCTCCAGGCCCCTCACCAGCTTCATCACCCTTCTCAGGACACGTTCCACTATCTCAACATCTCTCTTGAATTGAGAAGCCCAGAACTGGGCTCAAACACATTTGGTTTGGGCAAATACATATATTTCACCTTTGTTTTGACCCATAATTTTCCCCCCCTCTCATCTCAAGTGACCCCGTGTACACTTTATAGGGCTGCTCTGAATAGTCTGCTTGGATGTATTAATTATAGCTAGAACTGAGCATTTTCCAGTGTGGACCATTTGATTTTTCCTTCACCGTGGCATGGTGATTTTTCTTTCACCACGGCAGGTGTCAGTTCTAACTTCTTCAAGCTCCACACCTCAGTATTTAAGAGGAGCAGAAAGGAGAACTTCATGTGCCTAGTGAGGGAGACTCCTAAGTTGCCGGTGAGACGCAGTACTCCAAGTATAACAATGTAAGCTGTTGATCTTAAAAGTGTAGTGTTGGTATGCACAGAAGAGCTGTGTTCTAAGAATAGTGAGGCAATGGCAGTGCCCTAGCAGCTAAATGTCTGACTTTGCTCCAGGTTTCTATATGATGACATAATACAACAGCTCTTACTAACAGCATTTGGGACTGTGATTAATGCAGCTGTTCCAGACTCCTGCAGTTAAGATGTTCATACACACATAAAGTGTGCCCATATGCTGTCCAATGCTTCCTCATGCAATCTCTCACCACAAACCCTTATCAACTTGTTTGACTCACCTCCCTGTTGAGCTGTAGATTAGAGGCCTTTTTTCACTCTAAAATTCCTCTTTGTTTCACAAGGAGTCCTGGCTGTACCAGGAATATAAGAACAGCCTCTCAGGTCCCAGTGCAGCAGAACATTTAAGCATATGCTTAGCAGTAAGCACATGTTTTAAGTTCTAGGAAAGTAAGAATATAATCATGTGTTGAATCTGAGCCAGAAAATACAGCACAAGGCAATGTGTAAGTAAGTGCAAACAGTTTGCTCAGGTTTTAGGGGTATGTTGAGTTTTTTTTTGGTGGGGAAATGCCGTATAAACAGAGCCAGACTAAGTTTTGGGCATGGATAATCAGAACAATCTGCAACGGCTTCCCGTCTGTGGCTAATGGGATGTTTCTCCAAGCTTTGTCACCATGGCAAATACTTTTTAATACACAAACATTTGCTGCATTGAAAATCCACCCACTCTCGTTGAAAGATTGCCAGGTTTTGTAAAATTGCATTCCAGCTACCCTGCCGATTTTTAAGATAAGCCCTTTCAGTTAACATTCCATGTGTCTAACAAAAGATGTGTGAAAAGCACAGTTTAGAGGAACACACATGGAAGCTTTACAGTTTCACTGTTCTCTAATGAGAAAATGAAGTTAAAAAGCCTGCTCATATGTAGATGCATGCGAGCATGCAAACGCAGCTTTAGTCACTGGGTTTCTTGCTTTTTCTTTCCTTCCCAACCCTCAAAGGGACAAGCCACTAGATCCATGCCAAGTTTCCATCTAAACTTGACTTCCCAGTTCTGGCAGGCGTCCTGCGAACATCTCGTGTATTAATGAGAGATTAGTCTCTGAGGTTCCCTGGTCTTTGCTGAGTGAGATGCATTATGCTAGGTAATGAGGTAGCTATTTAGGGGGGGTCAAATAATTGCTCTTAACTGCTTTTTTAACATTCTTTTTTCCTTGCTTAAATATCATAGAATCATAGAATCAACCTTCTTCTTGGGAGAGATCTCCAAGATCATCCTGTCCACCCTATCAGCCCTGTCCAATCAACCAGACCATGGCACTAAGTGCCTTGTTCAGGCTTTTCTTCAACACCTCCAGGGATGGCGACTCCACCACCTCCCTGGGCAGCCCATTCCAGTGCCAATCACTCTCTCTGCCAACAACTTCCTCCTAACATCCAGCCTAGACCTTCCCTGGCACAACTTGAGACTCCACCACCTCCCTGGGCAGCCCATTCCAGTGCCAATCACTCTGCCAACAACTTCCTCCTAACATCCAGCCTAGACCTTCCCTGGCACAACTTGAGACTCCATCACCTCCCTGGGCAGCCCATTCCAATGGCAAATATGGAGTAGAGTATTCAAAAACTGTAATGCTCCGTGATGGTTTGGGTGTTTCCTGCTCCCTCACCCCCCTTATGAAACAACCCAGACTAGACTCAGCAGCTGGAAATTGAATGAAGCTTTCTATTTACAGCTTAGCACAATATACAAGCAGGTATTTATAATCTATACAGCTACAGACAGAAATAGATAAGTTGAAAAGGATTATACAGAAACATAGCAGCCCAGAGTCCCCAGGAGAGGCACCCAACCACCCTTCCACCTCCCTTCCACCTCTCTACCTTATCCCAGACTTTGCCTTATGTTCAAGGGGAGTTTGGAGAATCAGCCAGGGGGGTTAGGAAGCAGAAGGATTAGTTACACAGCAAGTTACAGAGAAGCACAGCCAAAGCCAGAGAGCAACTCTGTTTTCTATATTTACGTTCTTGTTTCTATCCATCTCAGCAAGCCTATGAGTGCAGTAGCCATCAGCATTGTTTCCTTTTCACAGCCTAGCAGCTAATTCCTCTCACAGCAATATCCCAGCTAGGCTCAAACTAGCACATGTTCCTAAGTGCAACATGGATTAAAGAAGAGCTAGATATTTTCTCTCACACTAGAACTTTAGAAAGAATGGTCTGTCCAGCTTCTGTCTCCAGTGCCATCTGGGTGTTTGATACCAGTAGGAATGGTCCAAGCACTTACAGGAGACAAGTGACTTCAGGGTACATTTGAAGGAAGATAGGACCTATAGTAGCCCCAAAAGACATCTTGCATTTTGGCAGCTCATGTGAAGCCTTGAACTTGATCAAAACCAAGAAAAAATGAAGGAAAGGAGAGCGAAGGGAGAAGAGAGAAGAGGAAAGAGGGATGGGAATCAGATGAGATAAAAATGGCACTAACTCAGAGCCATTAATGCACATAACATTGTGTTCCTCAGGTCTACACAGGGAATATTTCTCCAAACTTGGTTGGTTATTTCTTTTAAAATGCTTTTTAGCAACATTTCTTGGCAGTTTCTGACTGGATATCTTATTCTTATGCTCTTCTATATTTACTTCAAATCTTACTGAAGGGTAGGCCTCCCTTAATTTTTACTTGCAAAATGCAGGAACTAATCTGGTGCAGGTCTGTTCACATTCAGGTGTGACCTTCTGTGGCCTTCCAGGATCTGAAGGGGCTACAAAAAAGCTGGGGAGGGACTTTTTAGGCTGTCAGGGAGTGCCAGGATTGGGGGGGATGGAGCAAAGCTGGAGGTGGGGAGAGTCAGAGTGGAGGTGAGGAGGAAGTTGTTGAGCATGAGAGTGGTGAGAGGCTGGAATGGGTTGCCCAGGGAGGTGGTTGAGGCCCCATGGCTGGAGGTGTTTGAGGCCAGGCTGGCTGAGGCTGTGTGCAGCCTGCTCTAGGGTAGGGTGTCCCTGGACATGGCAGGGGGGTTGGAACTAGATGATCCTTGTGCTCCCTTCCAACCCTGACTGATTCTATGATTCTATAAATGGCACTTTCCTGCATGTGGTCTGACCTGTGTGGGAGTCCACACTGGAGTCAGGCTGGTGGTTGTCTGGGTTTTTGTGCACAGTATAAAATGGGAAATGGACACTTTGCCTAGAAAAGCTTAAATAGAGCAAGGGAGAACAGGAAGAGGCTCCTGCCTTGAGAGCTCCTGCCTTGAGAGCTCCTGCCTTGAGATTTCTCGCCTTGACCGAGTTCCTGCCTTGACAGAGTTCCCGCCTTGAGAGTTCCTGCCTTGAGTATTCCTGCCTTGACAGAGTTCTTGCCTTGAGATTCCCCGCCTTGAGAGCTCCTGCCTTGAGTATTCCTGCCTTGACAGAGTTCCTGCCTTGAGATTCCCCGCCTTGAGAGTTCCTGCCTTGAGAGTTCCCTCCTCAACAGAGTTCCCGCCTTGACAGAGTTCCTGCCTTGACAGAGTTCCTGCCTTGACAGAGTTCCCACCTTGACAGAGTGCCCAACAGGACAGTTTCCTGCCGGGACAGAATTGCTGTTTTGGACCCTCTCTACTTTTGGATGGCTCCTACCTTTCTGCACGGCTCTTGGCTTTACACTGTCCCTGCTTTTGGAGGGTTCTCCCCACTTTGCACCATCCTGTGCCGACTTGCAGACTGGGCAAGGCCTGGGGTTCTTTGAGACAGCTTCCAGACTGGCTGCTCTTTGGAGCATATCAGCAGCCAACTTGCTGGCTGCGCAGTTTGGGCTCTCCCCTGCTGCTGTGAAGGCAGCCTTGTTCCACGATCGCTGCACTCGTGGAAGAAGCGCTCGAGACATTTCTCAGTCAGGCAGCTCTGCCACTCATCTTGGGCTTCTGCCATGTTCATCTACACCACTGGATATTGCCTGCAACGCCAGAAGGCTGCTCCTGCAGAGGAATCCAGCAAGGGATCACTGTCAAACACCTACCTCACCTCTGTGAGTAAGACCTGCTGCTCCCTTAATTCTCTGCTTCAGCCTAGTTGGCTGTGTTTATAGCTTAGCCTTTTCCATTTTCTGACTTCCTAAATCTCTACATTTCTCTATAACATCTTTTGGGTTTCTTTTGAAGAAATTCCCAATCAAAGTGAATCTGTAGTCAAACCTTAAACTACTTTTGGGTATAGTTTGGGGGTGGGATTCCAGCAAAATGAAATCATTCTGTTTTAACAATTCCTGACTCAGCCACATTAACCCCCTGCCTCCACGACAATAACTTCCACCCAGCCCTTGTTGTTATCTTCATTCTCATTATCAGAAATATCTCAGGCAGAAAGGGTAATCCATTACTCTGCTCACTCCATGAGGTCATTCCATGACTCATACTACATAGGAAATATGATGCTCAGTCATCTAACTTTTCATGGGAAGCATCATGCTACCTTCTAAAAGCCATTGTGTGATTTCAGACCAATTGGTTTGAGATATATATTACTTGAAATAAAAGTTTTAGCTGGAAATAGATCTGCATTTATAACTCGCATCAGGATCTCAAATGTTGCCTGATTGAAAGCAGATGTGATCTAGAGGTGACTTTGAAAGAGGTGTTCTCTACATTGGGTGGTTGTAGAATCATAGAATCAAGCAGGTTGGAAGAGACCTCCAAGATCATCCAGCCCAACCTAGCACCCAGCCCTGCCCAATCAACCAGACCATGGCACTAAGTGCCTCAGCCAGGCTTTTGATTCAACAAATCCAGGGACAGCGACTCCACCAACTCCCTGGGCAGCCCATTCCAATGCCAATCACTCTCTCTGACAACAACTTCCTAACAACATCCAGCCTAGACCTGCCCTGCCACAACTTGAGACTGTGTCCCCTTGTTCTGTTGCTGGCTGAATGGCAACAGAGCCCAACCCCACCTGGCTACAGCCTCCCTTCAGGGAGTTGTAGACAGCAATGAGCTCTGCCCTGAGCCTCCTCTTCTGCAGGCTGCACACCCCCAGCTCCCTCAGCCTCTCCTCACAGGACTGTGCTGTAGACAGCACTCCAACCCCCAGGAGCATGTTTATCTAAATAAGCTCCAACCCCTCACTAGCTTTGTCTCCCTCCTCAGGACACATTCCAGTATCTCAACTATTATGAGTAAACTTACAACTGAAGCTGCTTTGGCAGCATCCTGTATTATACAGACATGGCAGAAGATTTGTTCATTAAACCTGGGTGTGGTGCTGCTCAGATGCCAGCCATAGTGTGTCTCTCATGCCTTCTACCTATTCTTCTGGGCTTCTTGGCAGGCCATTCACTGCCATTTTGGCCAGTACCCATGAAGTGCCTTTAGTGGAGTTTCTTCATGTGATTTCAGCATCTATTAATTACTTGCTGCACTGTAGTGGAAGAGTGGACCTACACAAGTAATTAGTGGATATTTTGAATTATACACATTCTGGAGCAGAAAAGTATTTGCTGTCAAGCCAGGTCAGAGCATAAAGATTCTGATTCAAAGTCCATTTAAGTCAAAGCAAAGATTTTTGCTAAAACTAGTGGCCTTTAGGTGCAAACTTAAATATAACAGGAAAGGATTCTTGCTATCTGATGTGTACACAAATGAACAAGGAACAGGAATTACCTGCCCTGGATTCATTTTTAGCCAAGAGTTTAGTGGCAGAGATTTCAAATGAAACAATGTTTCTTTGTGGAAAAAAAGTAGATGCTGTAAATGAAGTAATTTAAATTACACTGAACTGATGACTTCAAAGGTCACAACAACCCAAAGCACTGCTACAGGCCGGGGACAGAGTGGCTGAAAAGGAGCCAGGAAGAAAGGGACCTGAGGGTGCTGGTAGATAGTAGATGAAGATGAGCCTGCAGTGTGCCCAGGTGACCACAAGAGCCAATGGCATCCTAGCCTGGCTCAGGAGCAGTGAGGCCAGCAGGACAAGGGAGGTTCTTCTGCCCCTGTGCTCAGCACTGCTCAGGCCACCCCTTGAGTGCTGTGTCCAGTTCTGGGCTCCCTCAGTGCAAGAGAGATGTTGAGGTGCTGGAAGGTGTACAGAGAAGGGCAACGAAGCTGGTAAGGGGCCTGGAGCACAGCCCTGTGAGGAGAGACTGAGGGAGCTGGGGGTGTGCAGCCTGCAGATGAGGAGGCTCAGGGCAGAGCTCATTGCTGTCTACAACTCCCTGAAGGAAGGCTGGAGCCAGGTGGGGTTGGTCACTTCTGCCAAGCAAGCTGCAACAGAACAAGGGAACACAGTCTCAAGCTGTGGGAGGGGAGGTCTAGGCTGGATGTTAGGAGGAAGTTGTTGTCAGAGAGAGTGATTGGCATTGGAATGGGCTGCCCAGGGAGGTGGTGGAGTCACCGTCCCTGGAGGTGTTGAAGCAAAGCCTGGCTGAGGCACTTAGTGCCATGGTCTGGTTGATTGGCCAGGGCTGGGTGCTAGGTTGGGCTGGATGATCTTGGAGGTCTCTTCCATCCTGGTTGACTCTACAATTCTCTGTATGAATTTATGCACATAGCCTAGATCCCTTAAGGTGGACTGCAGAGTGTCTGTGTGTGTATTGTGTAGATGCTGGCAGGCTGGCTGCTGTGGCTACGTTCTGCATTAATGCTTGTGAGAAGTTTACTTTCCCAGTTCAGGATGGAGATTTCTTCCAAAAGAAAGACTGTCAAAGTGTAACAGGAAGCAAGTCAGTGTAAAACAGCCAAGTCCTTTAGAATATTTGAATAACATTAGAACCGTGCTGAAATACTCATTTCCTAATTGCATAGCACACGAAATCTTGGTCTTGCTCTGGCCTCCAGTAAATTAAAAGCAGACTAAAATAAGCTTTCATACAAGAAACATCTGGTTATTTAAGTTTCCTTCTTTTAATACTAATTTTAACAACTCCCAAACGCAGATAGAAATACTACCTTATACTTTTGTTTAAAGTTCATTTCCTGTCCCTGGGATATTCGCTGACCTTTTAATGCTGGCCATTTTGCTTTCCACTTTCTTATTCCTATTCTCATTGACTTCATTCCATTCTTGACCTCTCTTCCCCTCAAGAAAATTAAATGCAGTCCAAAACATGTTGGACACCAATTAGTTTTACAGCTCGTCTTACCTCCCCTCCTACCGCATTCTTCAGTTCACTGAGTCCACTCTGCTTTTATACTTTCAGTCTTCACAAATCTCATAGCCCTGCTGCAAAACAAACACTGCTGGCATGAAATTAAAGCCTTTTTCTCTCTTGTTTTCCTCCTGCTAACTGATATGAAAAAGAAGTGATCTCTAGACACACAAGAAAATGTATGACTAGCTGCTACCTCTGGCTTTTGAAAACCAGCCTTGCTTTTCATGCAGTTAGAAGATGACAAAGATTTATGGCACTTTATGACAATGAGTCTTGACTAAACCAAAAGTTAGAGTAAAGCTTTTTGTGTTCTTGTAACTGACTTGTTTTGCTTTTAACCATTGATGTGTTGGAGCAAGAGGGAATGCATTTTTGTTTGGTGTGAGGAAACATAATTATCTTTTGCAACTGAAAAGCAACATACAAACAGACCAACTGTAAATATGCAACGTGGGCTTGCTTGTATTTAAAGTTATTATTTAATAGTTAGACTTGCTTTGCACTTTGCACTGGTACCACTCTGCTGCTTCAGCCTGGTTATGCGTAGGGTCTCAGCTAATAAATCTTTGGTTTTGCCTTACCCCCTGATTTAGCAAGACACTTGCTGAGTACATATATTTCAAGGTTCATAACACTGATGTTTAGTTGGAAACCACTTCTCAGCTCCTAATGTATGTTCCAAAGTAGAAGACAGGCATTCTTTTAAATATCTTTCTGAAATACACTTAGAGATGATAAGGCTGTCAGGCAAAATATCCTAGACAAAACACCTGCAATTCTTTCAGTTCTGTGTGCAGCCACAGATCTTAACTGCCAGCCATCAGGATTTTCCTTTTACTTGAGTGTTGCAAGATTGGACATGAAGCATGTGCATGTGTGAGCTATCTCATGCTTTTAGAGGTATATTTTATGTTAAGGAGAATGGATGTTAGGTGGAAGTTCTTCACAGAGAGAGTGATTTGCATTGGAATGGGCTGCTCAGGGAGGTGGTGGAGTTGCTTCCTTGGAGGTGTTGAAGCAAAGCCGGGATGAGGCACTTAGTGCCATGGTCTGGTTGATTGGCTAGGGCTGGGTGCTAGGTTGGGCAGGATGAGCTTGGAGGTCTCTTCCAGCCTGATTGATCCTATGATTCTATGACTATATGATATTCAGTTGCCTGGACTGATCTGAGGAGTGTGAGCAAAAACAAGAGTCTCCTCTCTTAAAGAATCATCTTTCCTTTGGCTGTAAACAAATCTTATCACCACGAGCCAGAGAACACAGCTTTTATTGATTTATTTTCTTTTTTAAACATCTTGTTATGTCTAAACACTCCTATCTAGGCAGGAAATTATTAAGGAACTTCCAGTATTGTTGGTAATATAAACTTTTCTTTGTCCATGCTTGTGAGAATGTTTTATGGTTCTTCAAATGAAATACCAGATCAGTGTGCTTCTGTCTGATAGAACCTTTCATGGAATCATAGAGTTAACCAGGTTGGGGGTGTTCAAGAAAAGACTGGATGAGGCACTGGGTGCCAGTTGATTGGACAGGGCGGGGTGCTAGGTTGGACTGGATGAGCTTGGAGGTCTCTTCCAACCTGGTTGATTCTATGATTCTATGATCCCACTGCTAGGGCACAGAAATGCTGTTGTATCCATTAATCTTTTTCATTTGATGCCACAACTGAAGAGTTTTTGGGAGCCATTTTTTAAAAAAATTCTTTCTTTCTTTCTTTCTTTCTTTCTTTCTTTCTTTCTTTCTTTCTTTCTTTCTTTCTTTCTTTCTTTCTTTCTTTCTTTCTTTCTTTCTTCCTTCCTTCCTTCCTTCCTTCCTTCCTTCCTTCCTTCCTATCCTACTTCCTTCTTTTCTTTCTTTCTTTCTTTCTTTCTTTCTTTCTTTCTTTCTTTCTTTCTTTCTTTCTTTCTTTCTTTCTTTCTTTCTTTCTTTCTTTCTTCCTTCCTTCCTTCCTTCCTTCCTTCCTTCCTTCCTTCCTTCCTTCCTTCCTTCCTATCTTCCTTCCTTCTTTTCTTTCTTTCTTTCTTTCTTTCTTTCTTTCTTTCTTTCTTTCTTTCTTTCTTTCTTTCTCTCTTTCTTTCTTTGTGAATACAGGGAACGCAGAGGCTCTAGTGTTCATTCAAATCTTCACTGTCTCAGGACAGCATGTTCACATTTCTCAACAATCTTCTCTTCACCATTCACGTGACTGATTTGAGATATTTATGTGCCCCTGACTTTTGGCAGAGTGGAAAAGCTACATTTCAGGATACAGGAAATAGCATTGCTAGTACAGAAGGTCACCAAATATAATCAGCTCTCAGTTACCAGTAGGGGATTATCTGGGTTGTGGATTAACTGTGCCACTCTGAAAGGGAATCTGCTATATGATACATTCACTCAATGTAGTGTAGAGCTGAGACTTCTTCCCTGTCGTATGGTCTCTTGCTTCTCACACAAAAGTGAATTCAGCACAGAACAGTTCTCCCCAACTTAATTTTAATGTTTTCTTCTGTTAGTTGCATGTTTGCATGACTGAGTTATTTCACCCTCTGCTGCCCTGAGCAATCAAAAACTGAGCAGCTACAATGCAATTTTGGAGCAATCTGAGTAACATTCCGACAAGAAAACATGTGTAGCCAGAATCGTGAGTCACCATATTAGGAGGACTTTGCCAGCTCTTAGAAAGAAAGGTGGTTATAATCCTCTAGTAGGACATGAACACACTAATCTAAGTCAAATTAACTCTACAGCCAAAAGCATAGACATTCTGTTAGGACCATACTAAGTGTTTCATACAGTTCTAGCTCCCTGCAAGCCCCAAAGGTATGTAACGTTTGCTTGTGGTGCATTGACACTTTCTTGAGTCATCTTCTTCCCTCTCTGTGCATAACTCTCAACACTTCAATTTTATTTTGTAGCTTGCATCTGATTAAGATTACCTTTTGCCTAACAATATGTGAGCAGAACCATAGGTGTCACAAATCAACATATTGAAGGAAGACAAAAAAAAAATGAGTTCTTGCCTTTTTTTTTTTCCTAGAAAGGAGAAGACTAAGTTCTGCTACCCAGAAAGTGAAATATTTCTTAGTATTTATTGGAAGGGTTGCCTTAGCTATGTAATTGTAAAATATATCTTCTAGATTTCAGGCATCTAACTGTTAATATGAATCTCATGTATATTTCTCTTTAATCTCCCAGGATAGGTAAAAACACTAAAACAATGAAGTCAAAATAGTGTCCTACATGTAGTTACAGAAATAAGAAACACAAATGGGAGCAGTCCTTATCAGAAATACATAGCACCAGTACCTAATCCTTATCACCAGACTTATAGAATCACCAGGTTAGAAGAGACCTCCTTATCACATTTTCAGGACAAAAACCAACTAAAGGACAGAATAATACTTTTTTTTCTTCTCATTTTTCTACAATGTGGTCAGGCTTCACCCATGAAACTGATACTTTGCATTTAGTTAAGAGGCAGGTTTACAAAGTCATGTGAGTTACAGCTCTTAATTGGACACTAATAGAATTAATACTGGGAGCAAAATTAAAGATCTCTAAAACTAGAAACACAGAGAGCACTTCTGCTTTAGTAGGGTATTACATGTTGTAAAGACATGAAGGTATTGTATGTTAAAGTCTGGATGAGGCATTTAGTGCCACGGTCTAGATGATCAGACTAGATGATGCTGGTCGTCCTTTCCAGCCACAGTGATTCCTACTGATGAGATGTTGTGCTGAGGGATTTGCTTTGGTCAAGGACTTGTCAGTATGAAACTAATGATTGGACTCAATGAGCTTGAAGGGCTTTTCCAATCTAAGAGATTCTGTGATACTGTAACAGGGCTGGGTGCTAGGTTGGACTGGATGATCTTGGAGGTCTCTTCTAACCTGGTGATTCTATGAGTCTGGTGATTCTATGAGTCTGTGATATCCTATAATACTCTCTCTCTGTAGAATTATCCAACCTAGCACCCAGCCCTGGCCAATCAACCAGACCATGGCACTAAGTGCCTCAGCCAGGCTTTGCTTCAACACCTCCAGGGATGGTGACTCCACCACCTCCCTGGGCAGCCCATTCCAATGCCAATCACTCTCTCTGGCAACAACTTCCTCCTAACATCCAGCCTAGACCTCCCCTGGCACAACTTCAGACTGTGTCCCCTTGTTCCGTTACCAATTGCCTGGCAGCAGAGCCCAACCCCACTTGGCTACAGCCTCCCTTCAGGTAGTTGTAGGCAGCAATGAGCTCTGCCCTGAGCCTGAGAGTTATCACCTTTTTGTTTTTCATGACTCACAGTCCTACAGACAATCTACACAGCCAAGTTCTGCAGGAAACAACAGTAGTATTTAGCCTTTAGGTGCCAGTGTGGTTGGAGAAGCAAATAGAACCATCCAAAAGCATTTTGGTACATGGTTTTTGAGAACCAGAAGTGTTATCCATCTCAACTTGTTTCATCCTCAGCAGAGCTGAGGATGTTCTGGGGTTGTTTAGTGTGGAGAAGAGGAGGCTCAGGGGAGACCTCGTTGCTGTCTACAACTACCTGAAGGGAGGCTGTTGCCAGGTGGGGGTTGGTCTCTTCTGCATGCCCTACTACTTGTGAACCATCTATATCTCCATGGTTGCATTATTCTCACTGATGTGTCTACATTAAGTCTTCCATATATTTCAGGCATGCAGTACTACACATCACAATCTTAGGAGATGCAATGATTGTGGAAACATGTACATTTAAATGTCTCCAGTAAGGTGGTTTTTAAGATTTAAGATTATATATTTTCAAGATTGAAAGCTATTTTTACCAGTTATCTCTGCCTGTGGCTTTAAACCCTTTAATTTATGTGACATGGAGTAGGGAAAAAAATAAGCATGTTGCAAACACTGCAGGACACAAATATTTTACCCTGGGTAGCTAGGAATGTAATCTAGAGGCAGCTAAGTGGTGTAAGGATACAGGTCAGATTATTCTGTGGATGCCTTTTCCTTCCAGGAATAGGAAGCTGTGTTGTGGTCCTTTCCAAACCTGACTGATTCTATGATTGTAAGAGAGCCCAAGTAACTCTTTTCACTAGTAAAATGACTAGAAAGTGGAAACAGATTCCAGTGTCAGGAGTTTGCAGTTTGTAGCTTGGTACATGGATTGGATTTTAGTAACATACTTTATTAAGGGCACAGACTTCTGAACTGCAAATGTTAAGTGCTTGTGTGTACAAAACCTTCCCAACATGGATTATATATATATATATATATATGATAATATCTTTGTATTCCTCAACCACCTCCTTGGGCAACCCATTCCAGCCTCTCACCACTCTCATGCTCAACAACTTCCTCCTCACCTCCACTCTGACTCTCCCCACCTCCAGCTTTGCTCCATTCCCCCATGTCCTATCACTCCCTGACAGCCTAAAATGTCCCTCCCCAGCTTTTTTGTAGGCCCCCTTCAGATACTGGAAGGCCACAAGAAGGTCACCTCAGAGCCTGACTGAACTCTTTCAGCCTGTCCTGATAGCAGAGGTGCTGCAGCCCTCTGATCATCCCAGTGGCCCATCCCTGGACACAATCCAGCATGTGCATATCCCTCTTGTAATAGGGGCTCCAGAACTGGATGCAGTACTCCAGGTGGGGTCTCAGTAGAGTGGATTAGAGGGGGAGAATCACCTCCTCAACCTGCTGGCCACACTTCTGATGCAGCCCAGGCTCTGGTTAGCTTTCTGGGATGCGAGTGCACACTGCCAGCTCATGTTGAGCTTCTGGTCCAGCAGCACCTCCAAGTCCCTCTCCTCAGGGCTGCTCTCCAGCCAGTTGTAATGATATCACCCTGAATATTAATTGTTATTAGAATATATGTACATAGCTATTCAGAGAAAACACAGGCAACACCTAATCATCATGAAGTGCAGTAGTTGTGCTTTACACAAGTCTATATCCTTCATCAAATTACAGTGCTGTCCTTTGCTTAGAAAAGACTTCTGATCTGTGTTTGCCATTCTCAAGGACAAAGAGTGCACCTTTGATTTTGCCAGCATTAGCATTTGGAAGAACAATCAACACAGAAATGCTTAGGTTTGACAAGTGGTATGAGATTTCAGAAAGCATGTTTTCTCTCAGAGACATATTGGAACCAGATAATATTAAGGGAAATTATACTGCTTCTTCAAAGAGAATGTAAGTCTAGATTGAAATCAGAATGGACATTTTGGGATATTAAATGCAAATAAGGTTTCAAGAGTTGCTCAAAGATACAATTAAATTGTGGAAATATGCATAAGTCAAATAAGTGAATGCAAAATAATTTGGGTTCAAGAAAAGACTGGATGAGGCACTTAAGTCTTCCCAGAGAGAGTGATTGGCATTGGAATGGGCTGCCCAGGGAGGTGGTGGAGTTGTCATCCCTGGGAGTGTCCAAGAAAAGCTTGGATGAGGCACTTAGTGCCATGGTTCTAGTTGATTGGCCAGGGCTGAGTGCTAGGTTGGACTGGGTGAGCTTGGAGGTCTCTTCCAACCTGGTTCATTCTATGATTCTATGATTGGACAGGGCTGGGTGCTGTGTTGGACTGGATGATCTTGGAGTTCTCTTCCAACCTGGTTGATTCTATGATTACACAGTGTCAAATTGTGCCGGGGTAGGTCTAGGCTGGATATTAGGAGGAAGTTCTTCACAGAGAGAGTGATTGGCATTGGAATGGGCTGCCCAGGGAGGTGGTGGAGGCACCGTCCCTGGAGTTGTTCAAGAAAAGCTTGGATGAGGCACTTAGTGCCATGGTCTGGTTGATTGGCTAGGGCTGGGTGCTAGGTTGGACTGGCTGAGCTTGGAGGTCTCTTCCAACCTGGTTGATTCTATGATTCTATGATTCTATGACTGGATAGGGCTGGGTGTTAGGTTGGACTGGATAATCTTGGAGGTCTCTTCCAACCTGGTTGATTCTATGATTACATAAACATAACCTTATTGATAAATTAATATTTGGACTCAATTGGGATGTTTTCATCACATTTAAATCAAAAATTCTGATTTACCCAAAGTAGGATGCTTTGTGAAAACTTTCAAAGACTTTCAAGTCCCTTCAGAGAGAAAATTCTTGGAGGAATTTAATTCTATTCCAGCTATTTGAAATAGAACATTTGAAAGTGCCCTTCATTGGTTTGCCTCCTGGATACAATTTTAAGATAGTCATATCAACATGGATTATTTAGATTAATCCAAAATAGTTTTCTGTGCTTTCTTGTGATGGAATATTTCTGATATTTTTATAGGTTTCCTTTTCATTGCAACACTAGAAGAGATTAGAATTTATTAGACTCCCCCTAGGGGAAAAAACAGCAAGTCCCAATTGATTATTTTAGAGAATTTTTCTTTCTTAACTTTTTTTTTTCTTAGGCCTTTTTTATTTGTTGCCAAAAGTTTTATTTGCTTTATTTTGAAGATCTGAAGTACTAAGAGAGAAAGGATTGCTTCACATTGAGAGAGTGATTTGCCAGCAGGGCAAAGGAGGTTATTCTGTCCCTGTACTCAGCACTGCTCAGGCCACACCTTGAGTGCTGTGTCCAGTTCTGGGCTACTCAGTTCAAGAGAGATGTTGAGGTGCTGGAAGGTGTCCAGAGAAGGGCAATGAAGCTGGGGAGGGGCCTGGAGCACAGCCCTGTGAGGAGAGGCTGAGGGAGCTGGGGGTGTGCAGCCTGCAGAAGAGGAGGCTCAGGGCAGAGCTCATTGCTGTCTGCAGCTGCCTGCAGGGAGGCTGTAGCCAGGTGGGGTTGGTCTCTTCTGCCAAGCAACAAGGGGACACAGCCTCAAGTTGTGGCAGGGGAGGTCTAGGCTGGATGTTAGGAGGAAGTTGTTGGCAGAGAGAGTGATTGGCATTGGAATGGGCTGCCCAGGGAGGTGGTGGAGTCGCCGCCCTTGGAGGTGTTGAAGCCAAGCCTGGCTGAGGCACTTAGTGCCATGGTCTGGGTGATCGACTAGGACTGGGTGCTAAGTTGGGCTGGATGAGCTTGGAGGTCTCTTCCAACCTGGTTGATTCTATGAGTCTATGATAAGTCTGTTAGAAAGAGCAGGCCTGTGTAATTTGAAAGTAAAGAAACACCACCATAGAAATAACAGGGATATTTGAGAGTTTGGCACTGAACCACTAAGGTTGTGCTCATACTAAATGACCAGCTGAGTATGACCTCATTATCACTGAGAGAGTGATCTTGTTCACAGACACTTCATAAATAAACTCTGGCAATGGCTACTCCACCTTGTTCTGCCAGTGGCACCACAGAAACCAGCCTCTATTCAATCACAACATGTGAAACAAGTGTAAGTGGCTGACACTTTCACCTGGAGCAAAGCAGGGTGAGCCAGAGGATTCAGAGAACCATCTTTTGGTAAAGAATGCAAATAAAGGGCAGGGCTATACTGGGTAAATAAATAGTACATATTTAACATAGCATGCTAGGTCTCTCTGGCATGCCCATTTTCTCATACCCTAGGGACTTTTAGCTTAGAGAACTGCTTAGAAACCTGCCTGGAAAATTAGGAGTACTGAGAAATTCAAGGAAAAGATAGAACTGAGTTTTGTCCCTGAGAAGATATATTGAGAGGACACTATGGTTAGGTTAAGGCACTTCTTTATCTCACACTTGGTAAATTTGCTGATTATATTAATCTAATTTTTAAAAGTTCTTAGAGTTTATAATTAAAAAATTGGAAGTGTAGGTTTAGATTCAATTCAAGAGAGATGTTCAGCTGCTGGATTCTTTGATTCCAGGCAACAAGGGCTGGTGAAAGGCCTGGAGCACAAACCCTATGAGGAGAGGCTGAGGGAGCTGGGGTTGTTTAGCCTAGAGAAGAGGAGGCTCAGGGCAGAGCTCATTGCTGTCTACAACTACCTGAAGGGAGGCTGTAGCCAGGTGGGGTTGGGGTCTTCTGCCAGGCAACCAGCAACAGAAGAAGGGGACACAGTCTCAAGTTGTGCCAGGGCAGGTCTAAGCTGGATGTTGTTAGGAAGTTGTTGGCAGAGAGAGTGATTGGCATTGGAATGGGCTGCCCAGGGAGGTGGTGGAGTTGCTGTCCCTGGAGGTGTTGAAGCAAAGCCTGGATGAGGCACTTAGTGCCATGGTCTAGTTGACTGGATAGGGCTGGGGGATAGGTTGGACTGGATGATCCTGGAGGTCTCTTCTAACCTGAATGATTCTGTGATTCTATGATTCTAAGATTAATAACAGATTCACAGATTGCATCAAGTTGGAAGGAACTCTCAAAGGTATCATAGGATCAACCAAGTTGGAGACCTCCAAGCTCATCTGGTCCAACCTAGCACCCAGCCCTGGACAATCAACCAGACCATGGCACTAAGTGCCTCATCCAGGCTTTGCTTCAACACCTCCAGAGATGGTGACACCAGCACCTCCCTGGACAGATAGATATACCTGATTTATGAACCTTCATGTTTTAGTCACCACATATAGTTCCCAATGTCATTATTAAGGCAACTACTGGAGTTAGGAGATGGAAGGAATTCTAGAAAGGATATTTTTGGAACTGGAATACATATGCTCAAAATTACTTCTTCCTTTTCTCTTGTTTTCTGATTTATATTCCCACTTTTCCCACAAAGGAAGTGCAGTGGAATGGTTCTGCCATCTCTTCACATCTTTATGATTTTTTTGCTATGAAATCCTTTTTAGTGCTTCGTTATTTTTATCATGTGATGCTTAGTGCATAGAAGAGTTTGTTTATCTTAAGATTCTGTGGTTAGAAGATTTCCCTTTGGAGAGAGGGAGTCACCATCTGTTCTTCCCAGAGGGGGTGATTTGCCATTGGAATGGGCTGCCCAGAGAGGTGGTGGAGGCACCGTCCCTGGAGGTGTTCAAGCAAAGCCTGGCTGAGGCACTTAGTGCCATGGTCTGGTTGGCTGGCTAGGACTGGGTGCTAGGTTGGACTGGATGAGCTTGGAGGTCTATTCCATCCTGGTTGATTCTAAGATTCTATGATGAGTAGGGAGGGAAAGGAAGCAGCAAAGTAAAGGATGAAAATTCTCTCAGCACCCATTTTGGTATCTCTAGTTCTGTGAGGGTGTGTGAGAAGCAGAACACAGCACACTGGCACTTCAGATGTGATGCCAAAAGTTACATAAAGTTACAACATTGCTGCCTGAAAATACATCTGCTTTATTTCAGCGTGGGGTGAGTTTTGCTACGTGATTCTTTCTCCTCTCTAGCTCCATCTGATGGAAGCACTTCAGGACGTGAATCTCCAGATGTGGCAGTGCCATCATTTATGTCTATTCCTATTTTGTATTTTCTGAAAGCTACCTGTCAAAGAACAAGTAGTATTCAAAATGTGCATACTCATGTACTAAAATACAGTTGTTCATTCTCAAAAATAACCAAATGGGCAAATGACCAAAGCTTTATTAGATCTCTTTTTTGAGCACTAGTTTTAAATAACAAGTACCTGCACTGCAATGAGAAATGTAGATACAGAGTGCCAGCAATCTGATTTCACAGGCTCACAGGATGTTAGGGGTTGGAAGGGACCCAAGGAGAACACCCAGTCCAATCCCCCTGCCAAAGCAGGACAATCCTATCTAGCACAGATCACAGAGGAACACATCCAGACAGGCCTGGAAAGGCTTCATACAAGGAGACTCCACAATCTCTCTGGGCAGCCTGTGCCAGTGCTCTGTGACCATTACAGTAAAGAAGTTCCCCCTTGTGTTGAGGCAGAATCTCTTGTGCTGCAACTTACACCCATTTCATTCTGTTGTTAAACACTGTGAAAGAATATCTCCTCTTTTCTTCCTTTTTCTTTGGGTCAGATATTTTTATTTGCCACTTTAGAGAAAGGTAAAATCTTGGAAGGTTGCTGAACTGTAATTTAAAAGACAAAGGTAAGAGCCAAGTGGCCTAGCTATTAGCTTCTCTTCTGTTCTGAGTCAAGGGTTTGAAGATGTTCTCTTTGCTTTACAATTATTCTTCCTCTTTGCTTTACAATTATTCTTCCTCTTTGCTACAGACTTCTGTTCTCCTGAGTTTCTTCCTGCATGGAACCATCCCCTTCTTGTGTTAGCTAAAAAACCCTACTGAAATTCCATGCCTGTGGTTATCCTGTAAATTAGGCAGCAATATTGGAGGGAAAAATGATCAAAACCTGTGCAATTTCTACTCTTCCTTTCGCTGCAGAATATGTTATTCCCTCTGGGTTAGAAAAATATTTGTACCCAAGGCATCACTATGCCATGTCTCATCTGAGGAGGAAGTTGTTGAGCATGAGAGTGGTGAGAGACTGGAATGGGTTGCCCAGGGAGGTGGTTGAGGCCCCATGGCTGGAGGTGTTTAAGGCCAGGCTGGATGAGGCTGTGGGCAGCCTGATCTAGGGACAACCCTACCCATGGCAGGAAGGGTTGGAACTAGATGATCCTTGTGGTCCCTTCCAGCCCTGATTGATTCTATAATTCTATGATTCTGTTCTATGTCTGACAGCAGAAAGTGTTCATTTTGTGATGTTTGATTAAAAAAAAAAACCAGTGACATTATGTGAAGGCAGCTTAGAATGAAGAACTATTAGTGAAAAGGAAAATTATTCACAGAATCCTAGACTCATAGAATCAAAGCTTCTCTTTACACAGAGCCAGGATCTCTCATATTTAACATGTTTCCTAAATGAGTATCACAGAATCAAGCAGGTTGGAAGAGACCTCCAAGCTCATCCAGTCCAACCCAGCACCCAGCCCTATCCAATCAACCAGACCATGGCACTAAGTGCCCCATCCAGTCTTTCCTTGAACACCTCCAGGGATGGCAACTCCACTACCACCCTGGGCAGCAGGGAGGTTAAATATCAACAGATATTTAACTGCTGTTTATGGAAGGAATGACCAGCTGGCTTGTTGTCAGTGGACATAGCCAGGTTGGCTATGCAAATGATGGGCCAGATGTTTTCTGTCATAGCACACTCTCTTATGCCTGAATGAACCCCACACATCAAGGAGTAATCATGCCCTGATTTCTGTTCTAATGCACATTGCAGCATGAAATAAGTTACATTCCATCTTGTTGACACAGCATGCTTCAGCTGCTGGTGTGGCAAGTTATTCCTTCACTGAAGCTGAACTATGAAATGTCTGGCTTTATTAGACAGATTATCTTATTACTGTTTTCTTGGCAGCTCCTCACAGTGGGACTTGTACAGCACCATGAGAAAGTGAACATCCAGAGCACTGAAAGTGCTTTCATGAAACAAATCACAAACATACATACACGTCCTAAAAGTTGTTTTGGGACACAATTCAGGGACAGTATCAGCTGGTTAACTTCTCATGACTACATTTAACCTGTCCAGTAATGTAAGAAACAGAGAAAATTGCCATAAGTCAATTAAGGTAGCTGGACTGTGATAGAAGGAGAGTCTGCAGACATCCATGTCAGACAGAACCCCTTACCCATGGTCTTGCTTACATGTACTTTCTAACATACCTTCAGTTAGCTGAACTTGCTTTCTCAGTACCCTGTAGCTTAAGTGTGTGGGAACTGTAATGGTTAGTTTGGTTGCCTTTCTCTTTCTGCCTTTGGCCCTCAAATTTAGTATTTCTTTTTATCCATTGTCTCAGCATCAAGAGATCAATAGAATATTCTCTATCAGCTTAACATATGTTGCTTAAGAGTTTAGCACCTGGACAGTAGAACAAGGGAGGTTATTCTGCCCCTGTACTCAACACTGATCAGGCCACACCTTGAGTGCTGTGTCCAGTTCTGGGCTCCACAATTGCAGAGAGATGTTGAGATGCTGGAATGTGTCCAGAGAAGGGCAACAAAGCTGGTGAGGGGCCTGGAGCACAGCCCTGTGAGGAGAGGCTGAGGGAGCTGGGGGTGTGCAGAGGAGGCTCAGGGCAGACCTCATTGCTGTCTACAGGTACCTGAAGGGAGGTTGTAGCCAGGTGGAGCTGGTCTCTTCTGCCAGGCAACCAGCAACAGAAGAAGGGGACACAGTCTCAAGTTGTGGCAGGGGAGGTCTGGGCTGGATGTTGTTAGGAAGTTGTTGTCAGAGAGAGTGATTGGCATTGGAATGGGCTGCCCAGGGAGGTGGTGGAGTCACCATCCCTGGAGGTGTTGAAGCAAAGCCTGGCTGAGGCACTTAGTGCCATGGTCTGGTTGATTGGCCAGGGCTGGGTGCTAGGTGGGCCTGGATGATCTTGGAGGTCTCTTCCAACCTGCTTGATTCTATGAGTAAAAGATAGAAACTGCAACTTGAGCTTCCTCAGGACAAAGAAACACTGAGATTACTTTCTGGGCAAAATCTTTAGCTGTTCTCTACACTGCATTGCAAAAAATACCTCCCTTCCTCTTCTGCTTTTTTAATATGAGGGTGTTTTTTTGTGTAAAGTGAAATACTTCCTGTGTTTTATGGGTCTAAAGTACTGCTGGACTGCGTCATTAGGAACTTGGACAGAGAGCTTAGGCACAGGCATGCTTTATGAGTCCCAGACAGATCAGACAAAAGATGGACACTTAAAAAACATTCAGTTTAGTCAAATTATGGCCAAGTGGTGGTAATACATAATAGGAGAGGTTTTAGAATACTGATGGAAAACACAGTATTCTTTTGCTCTGTATTCTTCTCATGCTAGTTTTTCATGTCCTGGTCACTTGGTGTTATTTGCTTTAATCTATATTTCCATATTTGTAGTTTATTGGAAATGAGAAGCATTTGGGGCAACCATCTGCTGAAATATTTCAGTGCATCTGCTATGCAATCTCCTCAACTGTAATCACTCTCCCAGAGTACCTTTTCTCATTCCTTCACCCAGATTCGAACACCTGCTACCATATCGCCTCTTAAAGGGTGCAGAAGTCTGATGCAATTGAATGCAACTGGTGCAGAAGTTCCAGCCTGAGCAGTATACACACATGGGTCAGATTTCTGGATCAAGGCCTAGGGCTGAAACTGCAGCCAAATACTTTTTGCTTTACGTGGGACCCCACAGAGCAAGGCTGTGTCCAGAAGGCATCTTTTAACTTTGCAGTGTTGCAAATCATGGCTCTCTTTCAAAACTCATCTTCCCCTATGAAATGCCCATTGAAATTGGAGCTAGGTTTAGAGCAGTTGTTTGTGCTAGGGAGTGGCTGGTGGTAACCCTGTTTGGTTTTGTCTTCTTCATGTTAACCTGAGAAAAAAGCAAAAGGGCTTCTATGGTTTCCATTACTGCTCTTTCTCAGATGGTATTTTTGTGCTGTCATGCTTTGAATAGAATAGAATCAAGCAGGTTGGAAGAGACCTCCAAGCTCATCCAGTCCAACCTAGCACCCAGCCCTGCCCAATCAACCAGACCATGGCACTAAGTGCCCCATCCAGGCTTTACTTGAACACCTCCAGGGAAGGCAACTCCACCACCTCCCTGAGCAGCCCATTCCAGTGCAAATCACTCTCTCTGTGAAGAACTTCCACCTAACATCCATCCTCCATAACATAAAATGGCTTGGACAGATTCACTCTGATATGGGTCAAGAACTGGCTGGAAGGCTGGGCCCAGAGAGTGGTGGTGAATGATGCCACATCCAGTTGGCAGCTGTCCTTAGTGATGTGCCCTAGGGATCAGTGCTGGGCACAGTCCTGCTTAATATCTTTATTGATGATCCAGAGCAGGGGATTGAGTCCAGCATCAGTAAGTTTGCAGATGGCATCTAGCTAGGAGCAGGTGTGGAACTGTTGGAAGGTAGGAGAGCCCTGCAGAGTGACCTAGACAGGCTGGATGGGTGGGCAGAGGCCAGTGGTTCAGCACTTGGCCACAACAACCCCAAGCAGCACTACAGGCTGGGGACAGAGTGGCTGAGAGCAGCCAGGCAGAGAGGGACCTGGGGGTGCTGGCAGAGAGTAGCTGAATGTGAAGGGCAACAAAGCTGATGAGAGGCCTGGAACACAGCCCTGTGAGGAGAGGCTGAGGGAGATGTTTGATTTTATGATTCTGTGATAACCATAACCCAGCAAACTTATACTTAGGGTGCTTAAATGCCTTTAGTCTTACTTCCAGCAAAACAGCTGTGAGCTAATTTTTATTACATCATTATTTTTAAAGCCTCTTCAAACCCCACAAAAATGACTTGCAAAACCTTTTTGCAGTTAAATAATTTGAATAATAGGATAGGACAAATCTCTCAGCCACTAGCACTATAATGAGTCTCAATATGGTTAATCCTGGAAAATACAGTATTTAGGCTTTGCTGTGTTAACTGGAGCTGGTTTGCATTTGAAACATGTGAAAGATTGATTGTCCTTCATATGCATTATTTCCTGATCCTTACCATCATTATCCCTGCTCTAGGGTAGGATGTGCCTGCTCATGGCAGGGGGGTTGGAACTAAATGACCCTTGTGGTCCCTTCCAACCCTGACTGATTCTACGTTTCTATGGTCATGTTAAAGTAACATATTTTGGGGGTTAATCATTCCTAAAATCAATTTGTTTTCCTCAAAATGGCTGGGTGCTAGGTTGGACTGGGTGATCTTGGAGGTCTCTTCCAACCTCATTGATTCTATGATTCTGTAATTTCAACAACAGTAGATATTAAAGCAGAAAAATTACCTTAGTTCATAAATAAATGTGGTGTCCTTCCTGTGTCAAAACCAATACCACAATAACTTAGTGTGGATTGCTTCACTTTAGTACTTCACTTTGAAGAAAACAGCAGCCAGATCTGCACTCCACTGTCAAAGATTAAGCAAGGTAGTCTTTCCAGACAGTACTTCATCAGTTCTCAGATCGTTCCAAAGAGACAGTCCCTTTGATTCGACGCCGGTGGGGTTCAAACACCTGGATAACGTAGCAAAACAAATAGCAGCAAAGCAATAACTGCTGGCTGCAGCATTAGACTAACAAATACCAATCATTTCTGAAATGTGGGTAATTATCAAGTGGTTTACAAGCCCAAATATGTTTCCAGATATGCTACACTGGAAAGGGCTTCTTGAACTTTACACCACCAAGGTTTTTTTTGATGAGCCGGCTGACTACTGATTTCTTTCTCTTATGAGGACAAGTCCACAAAATAACTATACTTAGAGGAAAAATTACCTTTAAGGTCACTTAAGGGGAAAAATTCCCAAACTGGAAATGGCTGTGGCTTGCTTTCCTTTACATGTCCTCAGTTTTCCTACTCAGTGTTTCCCTTGAGATTTAAAATTACAACAGTAGGTCGCCACATAAATCTGTCTACACTGGGTTAGAAAAGGAGTTGATTTCACTGGCCACTATCTCCAGAGTCCTAACTCCTCTCTCAAAAGGCCACCTACATAATAGGAGGAAGTTCTTCACAGAGAGAGTGATTTGCCATTGGAATGGGCTGCCCAGGGAGGTGGTGGAGTCGCTGTCCCTGGAGGTGTTGAAGCCAAGCCTGGATGAGGCACTTAGTGCCATGGTCTGGTAGACTGGATAGGGCTGGGTGCTAGGTTGGACTGGATGATCTTGGAGGTCTCTTCCAACCTGGTTGATGCTATGATTCTATGATTAATGCAAACATACCTGATGATAACAGAAAAGTGCAGCAGAGCCTTAACCTACTTCATGTTATTCTACAACCTGTTTCTCCCTGCCTAGAAAGCTTGTATTTCTTTTTGTCCACCTTCAGGGGGAAAAAGGAATTCTGGGGTCTAATGGACCAAATAGATTAATAGGCAAAGTTATTGCTTTAATAGTTACAGGAGGTCAAGCAGAAGAGAGGTGTTGCTTTGACATACTAAGATAAATATTGGCACTGTGAAATCACTACACCACAAAGAGATCTTATATATGTCCTTCACTATCCTTAGCAGTTGAAATTTCCTGAGCTATTGTATACAAATTCAGGAAAACTGCCTGAATTTTTGGTTTGAAAGAGCCCATTTCTAGATTGCAGTGATTGTTTGGTGGTGGTGTTGCTGTCCCTGGACACAGAATCATAGAATTAACCAGGGTGGAAGAGACCTCCAAGCTCATCCAGTCCAACCTAGCACCCAGCCCTGGCCAATCAACCAGACCATGGCACTAAGTGCCTCAGCCAGGCTTTGCTTCAACACCTCCAGCCCCAGCGACTCCACCACCTCCCTGGGCAGCCCATTCCAATGCCAATCACTCTCTCTGGGAACAACTTCCTCCTAACATCCAGCCTAGACCTCCCCTGGCACAACTTGAGACTGTGTCCCCTTGTTCTGTTGCTGCTTGCCTGGCAGGAGAGCCCAACCCCACCTGGCTACAGCCTCCCTTCAGGTAGCTGTAGAGAGCAATGAGCTCAGCCCTGAGCCTCCTCTTCTGCAGGCTGCATGCCCCCAGCTCCCTCAGCCTCTCCTCACAGGATTTGTTTCTGCTCTTTTCCCATTAGACAAAATGCAAAAAGGAAATATCCAGAGAGCAGAAAGGAGAGCTGTACCTCTGAGAATTTCTTCCTAAATTCCCTGTCTGGCCTCTAAAGAAACTCAAAGCAAACCTAGTTCTAGGAACAGCAAACAACTGCAAACTCTTTTATGAATCAAAACCTGAAGGATTAGCAGAGTTATACTCTCAAACAAAGCCCTTTATTCATCCTGTAGTGGCAGGTAGTAATGCTTGGTTTGTTTATGGAATCTAAAACTCTGTGGTTTTGGACCCTGGTAAAGTCAAACTTAAAATTGTGCTTGAGTTAAAATCAAATTAGGATTACTATCCTTTCATGAATATACATCTTTAAATAGATTTCAGATTCCTGTGGCTAGATTCCCCAGACTGAATGAGCTGCCCTTGGCAAAGGACTGCAAAATGGAAGGGGAAGTGAGAGGTTTAAAGCATTTGTGGTTCCCTCCTCTCCAAACTGGCTGACAGTCAGTGCGGTTCCAACTCAGTCTGCTTGGATGCCCCTGGCCTCTAGGAGGTACTCTGGCAGCCAATGCAGCCAAAAAGGCAAGAGGTACTTGCTTCTCTGTGTGAATGAGGCATGAGAGACAGAACTGGGCTAAAATCCTGGCCTTCTGCCTAAAAGTTATCCATGTCTCTAAAGGAACAGTGCATTAACAACCTTTTTGTATGCAGAGAGCAGATTAATATCACCATTAGGAAAAAAGATACTGCTATAAAGTGAGCACACCTTTACATCAGGTTTATAGAGAAACTTGGAGGAACAGGAGAGCAACAGGAGCATTTGGGAAGGAACAGATTAGATGTGAGCATGCTAGGCACTGATTAAAACTGATGTTAATGGTATAGGAAGGCCATGTAGTTGGCAAGAACTTTTGTTGCTTGTAACAGTAACTCATATTTGACAAATGACTGCTGACTGTAATGCATTTTATTTTGAATGTTCTGGTTTTTATGATCATCTAAGAGGACAGATGTTTTAATGTACTGAGCATCATGGCTTCATCATGAAAGCTTTCACCTTGTGAACCTATGAGTAGCAAGGCCATAGGGTCTAAAATCTGAACCTAAGTAGTTTTGTATCTGAAAATCATAGAATCAACCAGGTTGGAAGAGACCTCCAAGATCATCCAGCCCAACCTAGCACCCAGCCCTAGCCAATCAACCAGACCATGGCACTAAGTGCTTCATTCAGTCTTTTCTTGAACACCTCCCACGCACAGCAACTCCACTACCTCTCTGGGCAGCCCATTCCAATGGCAAATCACACTCTCACCTGCACCCTACCTATCAAGTCCAACTTCCCTGCCAGAACAGGGCCACACAATCTAGCATAGGTCACAGAGGAACACATCCAGACAGATCTTGAAAGTCTCCAGAGAAGGAGACTCCACAACCTCTCTGGACAGACTGTTTCAGTGCTCTGAGACCCTTACAGTAAAGAAGTTCTTCCTTGTGTTGAGGTGGAACCTCCTGTGCTGCAACTTACACCCATTGCTCCTTGTCCTATCCCAGGGAGCAGTGAGCAGAGCCTGTCCCCCCCTCCTGGCCAGCCCTCAGATGTTTATAAACATTGATTAAATTCCTTTTCAGTCTTCTCCAGACTAAGCAGACCCAGGTCCCTCAGCCTCTCCTCATACAGCAGTACTCAAGTGCCCTAATCGTCCTCGTAGCTCTCCACTGGACCCTCTCCAGCAGATCCCTGTCCCTCTTCAACTGGGGAGCCCAAACCTGAGCACAGTGTTCAAGATGAGGTCTCAGCAGGGCAGAGTAGAGGGGAAGGAGAACCTCCCTTGATCTGCTGGACACACTCTTGCTAATACACCCCAAGATCTCATTGGCAGTTTTGTGTCTCAGATCACAACCTTCTACTCAGTCATCTCAGTTTATCCCAACTCAACTACCACCCACGAGGTGCTTAGCATTTACATTCATTCTTTTTCCATCTTAGTAGTAGGAACACATGGACACAGAAAAGAATCTACATGTTTGGGCACAGTTTAACTGACAGAGTCATCGTATGCTGTCGATAAAGAGAGCTGAGTGCATAGAGTGGCTATGACTTCATAAGTTGTCGTGCTAGCTGGTACATCTTTGAACTGCACACAGACCAACAAAATGCCTTTGTGAGCTCAGTGTTATTTCCAGAATAGGCTTTGGCCCATTAACACTCTCTAAACTCCTATTTTTTGACATAAATGGAATTGATTTTATCAGGGAAAGCAACATAAAGCCTCTCAAACTGCAACTTTCCCTGTGCTCCTTAGACTTTGCTAAGGCCATTTTATCAAATGAAACTTTTAAACCAGACCTGTCAGCTCTTTATGCCATCCTTGCCTCTAAAATTAATTTTCATAGCTGAATCAAACCTTTCAAAGGAAATTGGAAGTGATGGAAACAGTGCTACAAAAACAGTGGGGTTTGCAAGTCTGATTTGTGTATTATATAAATGCATTCCCTCCATGTTCAGTCCTGCCAGTGCAGGGTCAGTTCCACCAGCATAATTCAGCATTGCTCTGTTGGTTTCATCAGAGTTATGCTGGATTACTCCTACCTGTCAGCCTGACCTCAGTGCCAGGCAAGGTCATGGAACAGTTCATCTTGAATGCCATCACATAGCACCTATAGGATGGCCAAGGGAACAGGCCCAGCCAGCATGGGTTTAGGAAAGGCAGGTCCTGCCTGACCAACCTGATCTCCTTCTATGATCCTGGAGGCGTTCAAGACAAGCCTGGATGAGGCACTTAGTGCCATGGTCTGGTTGATTGGACAGGGCTGGGTGCTAGGTTAGACTGGATGAGCTTGGAGAGTTTCTTCCAACCTGGTTGATTCTATGATTCTTAGACACAACTTCCCCAGAATAATGGGGACACAGTTCCAATGACTCTGCTCTTCTTCTGACATTACTGACACAGCAGCTTCTGGAAGAAAATCCCTATCTGGGCAAACTGTTAAAGACAAAAACTATTCTTAATCAGTTCCCTGTAGCCTCTACATCCCAAATTGTACAGAAAGCTTTCAGAAGAAGTCTCCATTTATTTATTTCCTCACTGACAAATGAATGTATGGGTTTTTTTGGTGAAGTTCTTCAATCTGATTCTATGATACTCAACCTCAAATCTGAGAAAGTTTAGACAATTAGCTAATGTAAGTGACTTAGGTCCCTCAAGAGTTACAGATAGCTTTCATTGCTGCATCAGACTGTGGCTATTGTTGAAATCCACAAGACTGGAGCATAGCTCACTAAAACATCCAAGCTACACCTTTAATTGTTAGCTGATGTGCAGAGATGCACAGTACCTAGCCTACAGCTTACTCACCTTCATCTAGTTACCTGGTTCACTTCCTAGATCCTCATAAGCCATGAAACTTTCCTTCACTACAAAAGGAAAGGCACTGCATTCATTTTGTGACCTGCAGCTTTGATGCAGACCTGGGAGACTCATTAGTAGAAATGAATGCAGAAGTTGTGGAAAGTTTTCTTGTCATTTCAGTCAGATTAGACAAGAGTCTAACATCAAAGTAGGTTATGAATATGTATTTTTCTCAGAGATCTGTAGCTGGTTAGACTGGTGGGTCTCTCATACAAACTTGAGTCCATTATACAACTTGATAATGGTTTCTACTACTATTAAATGCTCTGAGCATAAACACAAGTGCCTCACTCCATTCAGTTTCTTTTAATTCTTCTGATCTGATAGACTTCCTTAAATTCTAGTTATTTTTCAGGTTAGAGAATCTGAGTGTGCTGGTTTGAGGCTGATTGGACTATTTTACTGAAAGAAATTAAATCCTTAGCTGTGAGAAGAGAAAAAAACAACAGTAATCTATATCCCTCGGTTTTCTGCTGAGAAATGCAACTAGTCAAAATGTAGATAAGACACTCACTTCTCACACACTTCTGTTAGCTCTCACTTCTGTTCTGTTACACCTTGAGTACTGTGTCCAGTTCTGGGCTACTCAGTTCAAGAGAGGCGTTGAGTGACTGGAACATGTCCAGAGAAGGGCGATGAAGCTGGGGAGGGACCTGGAGCACAGCCCTGTGAGGAGAGGCTGAGGGAGCTGGGGGTGTGCAGCCTGCAGATGAGGAGGTTCAGGGCAGAGCTCATTGCTGTCTACAATTACCTGAAGGGAGGCTGTAGCAAGGTGAAGGTTGGTCTTTTCTCACAGGCACCCAGCAACAGAACAAGGGGACACAGTCTGCAGTTGTGGCAGAGGAGGTGTAGGCTGGATGTTAGGAGGAAGTTGTTGGCAGAGAGAGTGATTGGCATTGGAATGGGCTGCCCAGGAGGTGGTGGAGTCGCTGGGGCTGCAGGTGTTGAAGCAAAGCCTGGCTGGGGCACTTAGTGCCATGGTCTGGTTGATTGGCCAGGGCTGGGTGCTAGGTTGGACTGGATGAGCTTGGAGGTCTCTTCCAACCTGGTTGATTCTATGATTCCATTCCTTCTTTCTGTCAGCCTGGTCTCTGTGGCTGTATCTGCCTTAACTCTCTAATCCACCTAACCCTTTTTCACCTCTCACCTCCTTGTTGTCTTTTTGATATCTCAGTTCAGAACTCCAGATTTATCACATGAGATATATGTGGGTTGATCTGGTTATTTCTGAAGGGAGGGAGAGAGGGAGGGGAAGAGGGTTTGGATTGGGAGCCCTCCTGGGGACTCTGATTTCCGAGAGGGGTACTGTGGTTCTGTATTACTTTTAACTTGTATATAACTGTATATATTTGTGTATATATAGAACCATAGAACCAACCAGGTTGGAAGAGACCTCCAAGCTCATCCAGGCCAACCCATCCCCCAGCCCCAGACAATCAACCAGACCATGGCACTAAGTGCCTTATCCAGTCTTTTCTTGAAGACCTCCAGGGACAGTGACTCCACCACCTCCCTGGGCAGCCCATTCCAATGCCAAATCACTCTCTCTGTGAAGAACTTCCTCCTGACATCCAACCTATACTTCCCCCAGCACAACTTGAGACTGTGTCCCCTTGTACTATTGGTAGTTGCCAAGGAGAAGAGGGCACCCCCCACCTGGCTACAGCCTCCCTTCAGGTAGCTGTAGACAGCAATGAGATCACCCCTTGTATGTTGTGCTAAGCTGTAAACAGCTTCATTTCTTAACTTCCAGCTCTGCTGAGTCTAGTCTGGGTGATTTTACAAGAGTGGGGGGGCAGGTAACACCCAAACCCCCACACTGAGTCTTATCATCTTGCATGGATTAATGACCACTTCATTTGCTGAATTAAGTGCAATTAACAATCCAGGCTTTTCATACCTTTCAAAATCATATGAAGCAAGCAATGAGTTTATTAGATGAAAGGAGTTGAAATTGTAGTAAAAAGCAGGAGTTTTTGTGCATTGGATGGGTATAGATAATACATCTTAGACAATTGCCAGTGGAGGCACTGTTCTAAGCTATTATGTTGCTACAAAGAGCAAGTGAAAATCTCAGATGTCAGGTGTTGCATTTTTGATGGTTTTGCCCTTAAAAAGGGTAATAGGATATATAAGTCTCTAGGTGCTAATCCTAGGAACACGAAGCAAGCATCCATTGCTCTCCTTGGCTTTGAGAGGAGCTGTCAAACACCACGTAGTTGAAGTCCTCAGACAGAGAGGGCATACAGCAGCGTACGAGCGCTTTGAAAACCTAGCCTGAGCAATTTTCCTTCTGTCTCTCTGCCAAAGAATGTTAGCTATTTTCAAAGGCTATTTACAACTCAGAGGAAGTTCCCACCAGATTAGAGCTGTTTTAAGGAAAGTTAAAGCTTGGGCCAAACCATTCCACAACGCAAAGGCTTTTTAATCTGCACATACAGTCCTTGCATCTATAAAAAAGGAGTCATTTCTTGATAAGGAAAACAAATGCATGGAACCTGCATAGTAACATAGCTTTGTCAAAAGTCCCTGTGGTTGGTAATGTAAACAAAGTGCTGTAGGTCTGTTTTGATCAAAGATTGGTCAAATAACTATCCTTTTTTGATGCTTTGGAGGGAAAATCTAACACTTCTGGTATCATTTTACCATGAAATGAGCCAGCTAAATAAATAATGAGTAACATATCACCCAACTTTAGTGGTAGGCAAAATGTTGCACTGTCTAATTTTATTATTCTATAACTTGAATTCTTTGTACTCTGTTTTTTTTTTTTCCCTATGGTAAAGAAACAAACTCTCTGTGGTTCATAAACAAGTTGAAAAACCAGACTGAATGCATGTTTTTGTAACTTGAGACTCTACTAATTTAGAAGAAGATACTGTCCATGTCATAGAATCAACCAGGTTGGAAGAGACCTCCAAGATCATCCAGGCCAACCTAGCACCCAGCCCTGCACATTCAACTAGACCATGGCACTAAGTGCCTCATCCAGGCTTCTCTTGAACATCTCCAGGCACAGCGACTCCACCACCTCCCTGGGCAGCCCATTCCAATGCCACTCTCTCTGTGAAGAGCTTCCTAACAACATCCAGCCTAGACCTCCCCTGGCACAACTTCACACTGTGTCCCCTTGTTCTGTTGCTGCTTGCCTGGCAGAAGAGCCCAACCCCACCTGGCTACAGCCTCCCTTCAGGTAGTTGTAGACAGCAATGAGCTCTGCCCTGAGCCTCCTCTTCTGCAGGCTGCACACCCCCAGCTCCCTCAGCCTCTCCTCACAGGGCTGTGCTCCAGGCTCCTCACCAGCTTTGTCACCCTTCTCTGGACACATATGCACACATTTAAAAACCCCTGTCTATCAATATCTATCTATTTATCTATCTGTATGTGTTAAAAAAACTGTTTTGGGAAAGCACAAACCACAGCTTCTAGCAAAGTAAATTAAATTAAAACCCCTTTTTTTGAGATCTATGGAGAATAATGAAAAGAAGGAAAGAATTTCTTAATCAAACTATATACTCTAGCCAAAAGAGCAATTACTTCTGCTTATATCTGAGAAATAACATTTTAACTATGGTTAAAGACTAATGTTTGCTTTTATATTATTTTTGTTGTGTATATATAGATTTGGGAAAGCACAAACTTCATATATGTATGTGTATATATACACTATATATATATACACACACATATTCACACATATAAAACCCCCTTACCTGTCCATCTCTCTCTCTCTCTATATATATATATATCTTTCTATCTACCTATCTATCCATCCATCCATCCATGTGTAAAAAACTGTTTTGGAAAAGCACAAACCACAGTTTTCACCCAAGTAAATTAAATTAAACCCCCTTCTTTGGAGATCTATGGAGAATGATGAAAAGAATTTCTTAAGCTATATACCCTAGCCACCAAAAAACCAATTACTTCTGCTTACATCTAAGAAATAACATTTTAACTATGGTTATAAAGTAATGTTGCCTTTTATTTTACTTACATATATATATATAGTTTTGGGAAAGCACAAACTTTATATATGTATGTGTGTGTATATATTATATATATGTACACATATAAAATGCCCTTATCCATGCCTACCTACCTTCCTTTTCCTCCCTGCCTTCTCTCCTTTCTACCTACCTGTCTACCTTCCTTCCTTTCTACCTACCTTCCTACCTGCCTTCCTTTCTTTCTTTCCTTCCTTCCTACCTTCCTTTCTTTCCTTCCTTCCTACCTACCTCCCTCTCTTTCTCCCTCCCTCCCTACCTTCCTTCCTCCCACCCTCCCTTCTTTTCTCCCTCCCTCCCTCCCTCCCTTTCTCCCTACCTTCCTTTCTCCCTCCCTCCCTACCTCCCTTCCTTCCTTTCTCCCTCCCTCCCTACCTCCCTTCCTTCCTTTCTCCCTCCCTCCCTACCTCCCTCCCTCCCTCCCTCTCTCTTTCTCCCTCCCTCCCTACCTTCCTTCCTCCCTCCCTTCCTCTCTCCCTCCCTCCCTTTCTCCCTACCTTCCTTTCTCCCTCCCTTCCTTTCTCCCTCCCTTCCTCCCTTCCTCCCTCCCTACCTCCCTTCCTCCCTCTCTCTTTCTCCCTCCCTCCCTTCCTTCCTTCCTTTCTGCCTCCCTCCCTTCCTTCCTTCCTTTCTGCCTCCCTCCCTTCCTTCCTTCCTTCCTGCCTCCCTCCCTTCCTACCTTCCCTCCTTCCCACCTTCCTTCATCTGTGTGTAAAAACTGGTTTGGAAAAGCACAAACTATAGTTTTTACCCAAGTAAATTAAATTAAACCCTATTCTTTGGAGATCTATGGAGCCCAAGAGCATGGACTACTCAGAGTCTGAAGCTGTCTTCTCCAGCATCTTCATTTGAGCATCTTGAGACCAAAGCATTCCCATTTGCCATCAGTTCTTGAATGTTCTGCTTGCTCTGGAAAGTCCTGCTGCTCTTGATTATCCCAGATATATACAGCACAGAACCTATTGTATCCTCTTTTGCTTTGGAGTTGTTTCAATTCTGCATCTAGACAGCGTAATGACATCTCAGCTCTTGTTTCATCTGTTGGTTAAATATTAACAAATGACATCAAATGTTGCAACTTTATGATAAGGATGAGAAGTATCAAAGTGTTCAAAGCAGCATTGTGCAAAAGCCACCACTGAATGAATTCTGGACGTTGCTAAATTGTTATTCTACAAGACTCTCTGAAAGTTAAAAACATGGAAAGGGTTGGTAAGAAAATGACGTTCTGGTTTTTTTTCTCTCCCCACTCTCATGAATACACTCAGTAGCTCTCAGTTAGAAAGACATGCTGCATATTTATCCATCAGTTGCTTTTTCATCTCCCTGCTTTTATCTAATGGTTCAATTGCTATCATTTGATGCAAATAGCAAAGGCCTTCCACAGCATTTTGGAAGTTTTCTGAATAATGACTTTATTCCATAGAGATTCTGTGTTCAGCATTGATCTTAATGATGGGAAATACTGAATCCTGTACCAACACAAATCTGAGCTCGCAAATGAGTGATTAAGCAGCGGAAGTCTATATATAGCATAACAAGATCACTGGAAACAGTTCAGATCCATGGAAGTAAACCTTTCTGAGAAGGCTGCCTAATGCACTAATTCTCACTTTAACACATTGTGCAATTTGCATTCATAAAACCACATTTTAAATATTAAAAAGGTCATCTTTTTTTAATTCATAGAATCAAGCAGGTTGGAAGAGACCTCCAAGATCATCCAGCCCAACCTAGCACCCAGCCCTAGCCAAGCAACCAGACCATGGCACTAAGTGCCTCAGCCAGGCTTTGCTTCAACACCTCCAGGGATGGCGACTCCACCACCTCCCTGGGCAGCCCATTCCAATGCAAATCACTCTCTCTGACAACAACTTCCTCCTAACATCCAGCCTAGACTTCCCCTGGCACAGCTTGAGGCTGTGTCCCCTTGTTCTGTTGGTGGTTGCCTGGCAGAAGAGGCCAACACCACCTGGCTACAGCCTCCCTTCAGGTAGTTGTAGACAGCAATGAGGTCTGCCCTGAGCCTCCTCTTCTCCAGGGTGCACCCCCCCAGCTCCCTCAGCTTCTCCTCACCTGTGCTGCTCCAGGTCCCTGTGGTGGTTTGGCTGTTACCCACCCCCCCACACTTTAGAAGGTACCCCAGGTACCTTCTAAAGGTAACTCAGTCAGACTCTGGAAATATAAATGAAGCTATTTATTTACAGCTAGCACAATATACAAGCAGATATTTACAGTATATACAGTTATATACAGAACTACACAAATGAAAAGGTAATACAGAAACACAATTCCCCTCCCAGAAACCTGAGTCCCCAGGAGGGGCTCTCAACCACCCCTGCACCTTCCCCCTGCCCCTCTCAACCTTACCCCAGTCCTAAGGAAGAAAAGAGGTTCAGCCAAGAGGTTAGGAAGCAAGGTTAGTGGCAGTGAGGTTAGGGAGATGTAGCTCAGTCCGAAGCCAGAAGCAGAGTGAGTAAAAAATGGTGAAAGTGTTATCTAATGTTTACTTTCTTGTTCCCATAGCTCTCAGCGAGACTGCGAGGGAAGGAGACATAACCATTGTTTTTCTTTCACAGCCAATTATCTACTTTCTTTCACCAAAACATTCTAGCCTGCTTCAAACTAGCACAGTCCCTCACCAGCTTTGTCACTTTTCTCTGGACACGTTCCAGTATCTCAACTTGTCTCTTGAATTGAAGGGCCCAGAACTGGACACAGCACTCCAGGTGTGGCCTGACCAGTGTTGAGTACAGGGGCAGAAAACCAATCTTGTCCTGCTGCCCACACTGTTCCTGATGCAGGCCAGGATGCCATTGGCTCTCTTGGCCACCTGGGCACACTGCTGCCTCATCTTCATCTCCTATCTACCAGTACCTCCAGGTCTCTTTATTCCTGCCTGCTCTCAGCCACTCCATCCCCAGCCTGTAGTGCTGCTTGGGGTTGTTGTGGCCAAAGTGTAGAACCCTGCACTTGGCCTTGTTCCATTAACATTGAGCAGAGAGAATTATAAATGAGGACTATTATGTTATTAATTTCTTGGGCTGTGCAAAATGCAAACTGCAGTGCACTTTCAATACAATCCTTTAAGACTGAAATATAAAACACTCAATCTTTCAAACAGGTACATTGAGGCAGGCCTCATGGTTGGTTCCAGTGTGAGAACAGCTGTGGGAGAGCCTTCTCGCTCGAACCTGGTGAGTAGTGCCTGAGGGGTGGTGGGGGGAAAATACCCAAACAAAATAACAACCCCCAAAACCCCTCCAAAATCTAACTTACCTACAAACCACAACACCATATCAGGAAAACATAATGGTCTCCACCCGGCAAAAGAAAGGCAAACTCCTTGTGCCAGCTAAGATGGAGATGGTAACACAGAGGATGAAATGAAGCAGGCTGTGATGCAGATCGTTGGCTGCAGTGAGTGCCTCAGTCTCTCCTCTGTACCAGGGAGCTGTACACAGTGCAAGCAGGTAGATTTTTCTACTCAAATGAGCAGCACAGATAGAAGATGAGGTTGAAAGATTAAAGGATGAAGTTCATAGGCTTAGAATAATCAGGGAAGCAGAAGATGAGATAGACAGGTGGTGCCAGGCTCTGACTGCACTGAGGGAGAGACAGGATTACCTGTTATAAGATACCAAGGGCCAAGTACCCCCTGTAGCCACCCCCTGCTAGATCAAGGCCAGTAACCTAAAGGAAAACAGGGAGAGTAGGCAAGTCCATGGTCAAGGAGGTAAACTCCTGCCCTGTCCACCTCCCACCCTGGCATGGTTTGGGTGTTACCAACCCCCCTCCACTTTGGAAATCACCCAGACTGGGCTCAGCAGCTCTGGAAATTGAATGAAGCTTTGTATTTTCAGCTTAGCACCATATACAAGCAGATGTTGACAATATATATACAGTTATAGACAGAAATAGACAAGTTAGAAAAAGTAATACAGAAACACAGCAGCCCTCCCAGAAACCTGAGTCCCCAGGAGGGGCTCCCAACCACCCTTCCACCTTCTTCCCACCCCTCTACCTTACCCAAGACTTTGCCTTATGCCCAAGGAGGATTAGAGGGTTGGCCAGGGGAGTTAGGAAGCAGATGGATTAGTCACACAGATGGCAGGTTAGGCTAGAGAGAGAAGTGCAGCCCACAAAGTCCAGAGAGCAACTCCATATCTGTATCTTGTTCTTATACCTCTCAGCAAGCCTATGAGTGAAGTAGACATCTTTCACAGCCTGTAATCTAGTTCTTCGGACCAAAACATTCCAGCTAGCTTCAAACCAGCACACCTCTGAAAGGTCAATTTTCCAATTCAAAGACATAAATGCTATATGCTTAATTTCCTTCTGACACTTATGATGAGCAGGGAGAAAAAAAATAAAGAGAGGAGTAATTATTTTCTGTGTCTCCAAAGCTGGAATGCAGCAACCATTGCCAACTGATGAGTGATTGTTAGTGTGGCATCAATGTGTGTTTTCAAAGTGTTACTTTCTGAACTCTTTCACCAGGATCCTGATTTATCTGTAGCTGATCTCCCTGCTTCTCCCTGAAGCAGATGATGAATATCTTGAGATGGGATTTTTTTTCCCCCAAAATAATATTAACACTGTAGAAAATAGTAAGTAAGACTCCCCATTATAAACAAGAGTTGCTGAAGTAAGGCAGAATTTTATTTGCAAAGTTCAATCACATACTTTTATCAAATGCAAGCTACAACAGTGAAATGTTCCTATAAATGTCAGCACTTTATCATCCTTACACTCAAAACCCTTTAGAGCAAAAACAAAATGAAGAACACACAAAGACTAACGTGGAGCTTAGCCAAATAGGAATGTGCAGTCACCATTTCAACAGAACAGAAGAGAAAATATGTTAGGATTTTTTTAATTTAAACTAAAAAAATATATTTATACAGGAGAATTTGTGTGGAACACAACAGAAAGCGTTCCTCAAGGCTGGCTTTCTGTTTTCCTTAGCTCAGTAGTATGGTAAGAACTGTGTGCTGCAGCAGCCAGGCTGGAGGGCAGGGATCCATCCAGAGGGACCTGGACAGGCTGGAGGGGTGGGCACAAGCCAAGCTCAGGAGGGTCAACAAGACCAAGTGCAAGGTCCTGCAGCTGGGTTAAGGCAATGCCAAGCACAACTGCAGGCTGGGCAGTGAGTGGCTGGAGAGCAGCCCTGAGGAGAGGGACTTGGAGGTGCTGCTACAGGAGAAGCTCAGCATGAGCCAGCAGTGTGCACTTGCAGCCCAGAAAGCCAAGCAGAGCCTGGGCTGCAGCAGCAGAAGTGTGGCCAGCAGGCTGAGGGAGGTGATTCTGCCCCTCTGCTGTGCTCTGCTGAGACCCCCCCTGGAGTACTGCATCCAGCTCTGGAGCCCCCATTACAAGAGGGCTGTGGGGATGCTGGAGTGTGTCCAGAGCAGGGCCAGGAGGATGCTCAGAGGGCTGCAGTAGCTCTGCTGTGAGCACAGACTGAAAGAGTTGGGGCTGTTGAGGCTGGAGAAGAGGAGGCTCCCAGGTGACCTTCTGGTGGCCTTCCAGGATCTGAAGGGGGCTACAAAAACGCTGGGGAGGGACTTTGTAGGCTCTCAGGGAGTGAGAGGACTGGGAGAATGGAGCAAAGCTGGAGGTGGGGAGATTCAGTCTGGATGTGAGGAGGAAGTTGTTGGTGATGAGAGTGGTGTGAAGCTGGCAGGGGTTGCCCAGGGAGGTGGTTGAGGCCCCATGGCTGGAGGTGTTTGAGGCCAGGCTGGCTGAGGCTGTGTGCAGCCTGCTCTAGGGTAGGGTGTCCGTGGGCATGGCAGGGGGGTTGGAACTGGCTGCTCCTTGTGGTCCCTTCCAGCCCTGACTGATTCTATGATTCCAAGTGAAGCTAACTATGAGCCACAGCCCAAGAGCTTTATACATGTTTAGTGATGCTGATGACTCCTCACATTGATGTTGGCTTGCCACGGCCAGCTGTCTGTGTGACCTGTGGAGTAAGCACTGATAATCTCAAAGCACAGCATCTTTTATCTGTATTTCTGGGTAGAACCTGTATATCTCATGTGCTACAGTACAGAGGTCTCCTTCTTAATGAAACAGCAAGTGTTCCAGAAGTAAACTGAAGTACTGAGTAACTGCAGGTCAAAATAAGGACAAATGCAGACACATTTTCCCTTGTAGGCATAGGTCTTGTATGCAATCTGCCTCTCCTAGCTCAGATCCATCCTAGACTTTGGACAAGTGTTTGCCTCTATTTGATGTGTTTAAAACCATGAATGAAAACAAGATTTTGTGGTAGTCTGAATGCAAGTTGGAAAACTACTGAGTCAAGGCTGCTCAGATACTATTTTCACTGTAGGAAAATATTAATTGCCTTAGCCTTGGTGAGCCTTTAGTAGCTGAAAATATAGTCCACGAAAATGAAACTGTTTTTTTAGACTCAGCTCAGCCTGGGTCTGGCATAATTAGTGTTGCTTCAATTAAGTTAGAGTGTTTTCTTCATATTACTTACTAATGTACTGCTAAATGTATTCTCAGATCCTTCCTGTTTGTTTTCTTCTATTGTTCTCCTTCATTGCTTCTTTCTCTGAATTTATCTCTACCATTAAAAATAAATTTCCTGTATTTTTTTTTATCTGCTCTTCATGCAAATCTGGTTTTGTCTTCAGCATCCTGTAGTTCATTTTCTGTTTTCCTGGTTCACCTTTCTTTTGCTGGCTCTTTTAAGGTTTTTTTCCCTTTTCTTTTTTTCAATGTCTCTTTACCCACTTTGCCCAGAGCTATGCTACGAACTGCTTCTGCAGTTGGGAAGAGTAATGGGGCTATTACAAGTGGTGAGACACCTTTTCTTCTCATCTTAACCCACTTTACTCTTTATTTAGTGTGAGCAGGTGGCCCTTACTTAGTAAATCATAGGAGAGGAGGAACTGGAGAATTGCTGTCAGAAACTATTGTCAGTTCTTGGCAGTGTGCTGCATATCTATGCAGTTAAGAGTAACCCATCCAAAGGCACGTGTTTCAAAAGAACCCCCACCCAAAATCCCAAGGGTAGCTAAAGCAGTGTTCTTGGGTTTCAGTCCTGTTGCTAACTGGCATAACTTCACTTGCAGTAATGAATCCCAGGGTAACACCAGCTTGGGATCTGGCCTGAGGTTTGTCCTACTGACATTTTGCCAGCTGCCTCCTTTCCTTCATGCACAGAACATGGTGAGCGTAGCTCCCCTGATAATCTTCAACAGTTGCTCCACAGATGGATACTGACTGCGTAGGAGGTCCAACCAAAAGAAAGTGCTTCTCCAAAGGGCAATAAGCCTGCATGGAGCTCCATATTTCTCTGCCCCCAGGTAGCTAACTAGCTAGTTCCCAGCTAGTTTAGAGAGAGCTTAAATGTTTCTGCTTGACAACTGGGCAAAACAAGGTGGTGCACTTTGGCTGTCTTCTGCTTCATGACCTGATTTCCATACGATGGAAAAGGAGGTGCTCTAGCCAGAAGGTAGGGCACAGTCACAATTGTTTATACCTGTAGTCTCTGGCTGCAGGTTCTAACATCAGTCCTCGGAGTAAACAGCTTCCTTCTGTTACTCAGCCACTGATCTCCAAAGTACTACTCCTGCCTTTAAAGTTATGGAGAGCCACCAACTGTTTTAAACAATCGTTGTCAGGATTTTCCACCCCCTCAGATAACTAATCTTGGAGATTTTTATGTTGTTACTTGCTTTGGCAGTAACTTTCTTCTAACAATAAACACAGGCAAAGCCCCAAACCTCCTAACTGCGACTCCTGTGACACTCCTAAGCCAAACTGTATGTGCATATTCTTTCTAACACAAGCACTGACTCAGGGCACTGCTTACTGTAGGGCACAAGTCATGTTTTTAGGCTTTTGATGACAACTGAACTTTGCAGGCTATTTAAACCAGGGATAGAAAAATACATTTCTCAGTGTCTACTTTTTGTACAGGCAGCAAGGACTATTGTTAAAAGAACCCATTTTTTTGCAAGTCCTGATTCCCATGCTTTGAAAAGAGTCCTTTGAAGTGTAATAATATGAAAGCTAAGTTAGAGAGCCAGCAGGACTCATGTGTAATGCGTTCCTGATCTGGCCATTCGTGACCTCAAAGGTCGATTGCTTTAATTTATTTTACTTAGTGGTACTGCCAGGTGCTTGGGGGGAAAAAAACCCTCAAGCTAGTAAAAAAATAGTAGCTTGTTTCTTTAGCAAAACAAGTCAATGAACTCAACGTCTCAATGCTGGTTTTCCTCTGCTGGCTTCTTGGGTATAGATACTAGAGGGACCTGGGGGTGCTGGTGGATAACAAGTTACCCATGGCACAGCAATGTGCCCTGGTGGCCAAGAAGGCCAATGGGATCCTGGGGTATATTAGGAAGAGTGTGTCCAGCAGATCAAGGGAGGTTCTCCTTCCCCTCTGCTCTGACCTGCTGAGACCTCATCTTCAATACTGCCTTCAGTTTTGGGCTCCCCAGTCCCAGAAAGACAGGGATCTGCTGGAGAGGGTCCAGTGGAGGGCTACAAGGATTATTAGGGGACAGGAACACTGTCTTATGGGAGAGGCTGAGGAACTTGGGGCTGTTTAGTCTGGAGAAGAGAAGACTTAGAGGGGATTTGATCAATGTTTATAAACATCTGAGGGCTGGGGGTCAGGATGGGGGGACAGGCTCTGCTCACTTGCTCCTTGAGATAGGACAAGGAGCAATGGGTGTAAGTTGCAGCACAGGAGGTTCCACCTCAACACAAAGGGGAACTTCTTTACTGGTAGAGTCACAGAGCACTGGAACAGGCTTCCCAGAGAGGCTGTGAAGTCTCCTTCTCTGGAGACTTTCAAGGCCTGTCTGGATGCATCCCTCTGTGATCTGTGGTCCTTCTCTGGCAGGGGGGTTGGACTTGATGATCTCCTTGGGTCCCTTTCAACCCCTGACATCCTGTGATCCTGTGATCTCTGCCTTCATATTGGAGGATACAGCTGAGAAATCTCCTCCCCTGCCATAGCCACTGACTCTCACAGCAATCCTGCTTGTTCTAACCATTAAAGTGTGGACAAATGATGAGGAGAAGTTTGCAGATGTGAATGACAGCTGCTGTACAATGTCTCTCTTATTTTTTAGCATATAGGGGTAGGAGTCCTCAGAAACAGTTTTGCACATGCTTTTCCTTTATTTTTTTATTACCCTGACAACATCCACTCTGAAGCAATATAAAGAAGTGTGGAAAGGAGAGTAACATTACTAACACTGCCGAGTCTTATGCCATAAGCAGAGATCATAGAATCACAGAATCAACCAGGTTGGAAGAGACCTCCAAGATCATCCAGTCCAACCTAGCACCCAGCCCTGGCCAATCAACTAGAGCATGGCACTAAGTGCCTCATCCAGGCTTTGCTTCAATACCTCCAGGGATGACAACTCCACCACCTCCCTGGGCAGCCCATTCCAATGCCAATCTCTCTGACAACAACTTCCAGCCTAGACCTCCCCTAGCACAACTCGAGACTGTGTCCCCTTGTTCTATTGCTGCTTGCCTGGCAGCAGAGCCCAACCCCACCTGGCTCCAGCCTCCCTTCAGGGAGTTGTAGGCAGTAAGTTGCAGTCAGTGAGAGAGTTTGTTGTCATTTGCCAGTGACTGTTGTCAAAAAATGCTTTCTTTCTGTGCACTTGGATCATATAAGAAGGATGTTCCAGCAGCATCACAGTAACAGAGATGATATTCAGCAAGTGACAGTTTGAGATGAAATTTATTCTTATAGATTCATGAGGCTATAGAAATCAACATTATTCATCAGCCTTATGTAAAGTGATGC
Source organism: Pogoniulus pusillus (assembly GCF_015220805.1). NCBI lineage: Eukaryota > Metazoa > Chordata > Aves > Piciformes > Lybiidae > Pogoniulus > Pogoniulus pusillus. Next base: position 47,561,907 of record NC_087265.1, read on the forward strand.
CATTTTATCAAATCTAATATATTTATGTACTGTGGCTACACTTTGTCAATTTAGTCTAGGCAGAATTATTTCATTTCCCATAAGCTAATAACGTGCTCTGGATTAGCTACTGCATTTTATTAGCACAAAATATGTCTTTTTAAGGATTGAGGCCAAAACCACAATTATTATTTCTTCTTATCAACATTCAGCTTTCACAGGCAATTACAGCTTATGCATATTTTATAGCAAGCATTTGGAGCACATGCTGATTATGTACTACTTGCTCAATGCCTTGTAATAGCCAAGAATGTTTATGGCAATATACAATATTGTGGGATCTTACAGTATGAAAGAACTCCTCTTAAACATTTACACAAAGCAGCATGGTGGTGGGTTTTTTTTTTTGCTTGCTGATCCTGCTGTATCTTGTTTGTTTCAATTACTAAAGATGAAAAGAAAGGCAAAATCTCCCTGCTTATGTTTCTTATCTGTATGTCGGCGCCGCATTGCTGTGTGGACACAACTGCAGAAGAGGAACTCTCATGTGGGAAGAGGTCTGCAATCCCTCCAGTATCCAAATATGTAGGGTGCATCTCTTAATGACTGATTTCAGACATTTGAGTGAACCGAGGAAGAAGCCACAGACAGAGAGAGTGATTTGCCATTGGAATGGGCTGCCCAGAGAGGTGGTGGAGGCACCATCCCTGGAGGTGTTCAGGAAAAGCCTGGATGGGGCACTTAGTGCCATGGTCTGGTTGACTGGATTGGACTGGGTGCTAGGTTGGACTGGATGATCTTGGAGGTTTCTTCCAACTTGGTTGATTCTATGACTCTATGAAGAAAGTCATCGTCTTGATATTCAGCAGCTAATTAGCAGGCAGGCTTTGCTATTAAATGTGAATGCTTGCATGTCTCAAAGCAGTATGGTCCTGCCTAAACTATTCCATCTAATGAGTTTAGCTACACAAATAAAAACCTTTTTTTTAGTTCATCAGTGGTCACAAAATGCCCTCAATAAACTGGCAGAGAATTATGTCTAAAAGGTGTGCTATGCCTACAACTACCTGAAGGGAGGTTGTAGCCAGGTGGGGGTTGGTCTCTTCTGCCAGGCAAGCAGCAAAAGAAGAAGGGGACACAGTCTCAAGTTGTGGCAGGGGAGGTCTAGGCTGGATGTTAGGAGGAAGTTGTTGGCAGAGAGAGTGATTGGCATTGGAATGGGCTGCCCAGGGAGGTGCTGGAGTCACCATCCCTGGGAGTGTTCAAGAAAAGCCTGGATGAGGCACTTGGTGCCATGGTCTGGTTGATTGGGCTGGGTGCAAAGTTGGATAATTCTACAGAGAGAGAGTATTATAGGATATCACAGACTCATAGAATCACCAGACTCACAGAATCACCAGGTTAGAAGAGACCTCCGTCCCTGGAGGTGTTGAAGCAAAGCCTGGATGAGGCACTTAGTTGGTTGATTGGCCAGGGCTGGGTGCTAGGTTGGACTGGATGATCTTGGAGGTCTCTTCCAACCTGGTTGATTCTATGATCCTATCTGAGACAATGGAGGATTACATGGAACCAACATTCTCTCCCCCTTTTGATCCTGACTCACTTATATGAAAAAATTAGGGTTGGGTGATGTAATTCTAATCTTCTCCAGCTTTTCTTCATTCATAGTTTTTTCAGTGTCAGGGAATCTGCATCTGCTCCTTTAAGACTTCTTTCCATCTACTTCATGCTGTCTCAGCAGCATTCAGCAGAAAGAACTGGAGCCAAGAACTCGGACCAAGACATGTAATAATATTTAGAATTCTACTATGCTTTCAGCTTTGGTAGTAACTCAGAGCTGTGGATTCCAGTGTTTAATCACAGAATTCCTTGTCAAAGTCATCAGGAAGATCAGTAATTTAATGAAATTCTTTTAAGAAGTGCCAGTGGCTGTTGGGGAAGGTTTTAGTTACGAAGCAGTAGTTTTTCAAGGAAAGCTTTTCAGAGCTTTCATTTTATCCTTATCCAAATTCAGTTCAGCATTCTACTTTATTCTCATGAAACACCATCTTAATATAATGCTTTTGAAACGGGGAAAATGAATGCCAATGAAGATGTTTGTGTCGTTACTTGGGCACAAAGTGGTGCTTTGCTTGTTCTTCCCTGCTGTTTTCAAGGGCCAGAGTGAAACCTTGATACCTTCGAGGATGACAGCAAAGATTTTAGGGACTTTGATGGAAGTTTCCCAAGACTTAATTTACATGAAGGAGTTGTACATGAGTGATAAAAACATTAAAGACAAGTAAATGAAGCCATGCAGCTGAACACCTATGTGTGCACACAAATGCCACTAAACTCTGGGATTTGACACCGTCCCTGGGGGTCTTCAAGAAAAGACTGGATGAGGCACTTAGTGCCATGGTCTGGTTGATTGGATAGGGCTGGGTGCTAGGTTGGACTGGACGATCTTGGAGGTCTCTTCCAACCTGGTTGATTCTATGATTCTATGATTCTATGACACGTGGCTTTCAAACTCAGTCACTTTACAGACGTTTATGGCAATGCATTCCTGCTCATCATGTGTTCTGTGGGAGTTTTCTTACACAGCACTTCAGAACTTTTATTGTCAGAGAATCAATCAGTCAGAGTTGGAAGGGACCACAAAGATCATCTAGTTCCAACCCCCCTGCCATGGGCAGGGACACCCTACCCTAGATCATGGGTTTTATTGTTCACAGTCTCCCACAGAGACCAAAGTTTACTTCTCTATCAAGAAAATCAAGAACTCAGCAGTCAAAATCTCCTTAATTCCATTTTAACTCCAGAGAAATCTCCAAATACATTGGCAACAGCTTCAAATTTAAGCAACAAAATTGTCTTGTCAGTTAAGTTGCATTGTGCTGTCTTTGTTTTTTTAAGGGCCATGTTTTGAAGGAAGTCAGTAACAAATGGCAAATTCTAGTTTTGGTTTCAAACCAGAACTTTATCCTTCTTTCACGATTCATTAGGACTTTATATATAGTGAGCTGCTGTATTAGATCCTCACTGTAAGAAGAATCACTCCACCAACCATACCTGTAAGACTTACCACTTATTAGGACAAAAGCTAATGAGCAAGGTCAGTGCTGAGGCTGGATATTTGGCTGCTGTCACTGGAGGCACTGAAGGTTCTGGTTTAGGGTGTTGCATATCATAGGAAGGTAAAGTTTCCTTCCACAGTTCCACTGCCTTCCAGGGCCACACTTGTCATGCTCTGAGCAGTGGACTTGTGATGGCTCATCAACGTGATCTCAAAGTGCAATACACAAGGCAACTCATGCCAAGGGGGTTTATTTCAGTCAACAGGAAAACTTTGTTGTTTGGCCATAGGAGGTAGAGGAAAAGGAAAAGAGAAAGGGGAAAAGTAAAGTGAAGAGGGAAAAGAGAAAGAGGTCTTGCCATTGGAATGGGCTGCCCAGGGAGGTGGTGGAGTCACCGTCCCTGGTGGTGTTGAAGCAAAGCCTGGATGAGGCACTTAGTGCCATGGTCTAGTTGATTGGATAGGGCTGGGTGCTAGGTTGGACTGGATGAGCTTGGAGTTCTCTTCCAACCTGGTTGATTCTAGGATTCTATGTCTATAGCTACCTATAGATGATCTGGTATAGGAGATCCTGCTCTGGCAGAGGGGTTGGACTATATGATCTTTCAAGGTCCCTTCCAGCCCCTGACATTCTGTGATTCTGTGATTTATTAATTCATTGTCAAAGGAGCAGACTTAAAAGCTAAATTAAAGCATAACTGAAGTCTCTTGTGAAAAACTGAATAACTTGGTTCAATGTCAGGTCACAGTGGAACACAGACTGCAACAGGAATATATAAAAGCTCTGAAGGGAGTAAAGAGACTTTATTCTGGAATGGTGAACATCGTTGCCAGAGTAACATAAACCCTGTGTGTTTTCACAAGGAAATGAGTCACTTGTTTCTGTTGGCCAAAACTCTGTTTTCTTTTAATTTCATATTTTATTTGCCTAATATAGTTTGAAAGAACCCTAAGATTGTAGTCTTTGGGCTACGAGACCTTGTTAATTAAAGCAGAGTAGAAGAGTAGGATAATAATTACACAGAATCAAGAAATAATCATAGTAAATAGGATGTTACTGCATACCATGTGAATGAAGGAAGCTTTGATCCCTTTGCAGCACAGTTCTTTTACATAGCTGTGAAAAGAAGATTCATTTTCACATGTGTTATGTGGACACCTGTACCTGTTTAACAGGAGACTGGATGAGGCACTCAGTGCCATGGTTTAATTAGAAGGTGTTAGGTGATGGCTTGGGCTCAATCTTGGGGGTCTTTTTCAACCTGGTTAATTCTGTGATATATTCAATTCAACTCTGTGGCTTGTGTTCTTTGTGGAAGCAATTTGCATGTTTCCTCCTTGCAGCTGGTAGTCTCATAGTTAACGTAAGGACATGAGCCCTAGTTGCCATCAGTGTTGAAGATGCTGGACCAGATCTGTACAAATGGTGAGGCAATACTTCCTTTCTTAGGATCAGCAATTCAGAGCCAGGAGGACTCTTCTCCATTTTCCCAGTGTTAAGGCAGCACCAAGCTTTTGCACAGAGAAATCTTGCAGTGTCACCTCTTCAAGGTGAGGTGTCCTCACGAGACTTAAGATCAGCACAGCTCATTCGTAAACCACTTTCTATTTTCCCTTCTTACAGCTCCAATCTATGGAGATTATGCCAAGAAAAATAAGTAACACAGACTGTTTGAGCAATTCTCAGCTAGAGTGGAGTCTCTGAAGGAACATAGCTGGCTGTTACAACACAGACTACTTTATCCTGCATGTAATTTGGGCAGAAACTCCATATAGCTCCCTTCACTACCAGAGCCTTAAATGGAAGCAGGAGAGAATGAGAGCCAAATATATTCAGTTGAGATTTAACATATATATTGTGGTCTTTATTTTCATGTCAAGAATATATAAGCATAAACACTGCACACCTGTACAAGTGTATGTGGTAGTTTTGACACAACCCTGCATGTTGACCACACCATGCATTGGCAAATTTGCTGAGGGTGTGCTCGATCCTACTGTGCATGTTGCTGACGAGGATTAAGTAATAGCAGTCCCAATACTGACACCTGAGGAAGGTCACTCTGCACTGCTGTCCACCTGGGCTTTGAGTCATTGGCTATAACTCTTTCAGTGTGACCATCCAGCCAATTCTTTATCCACTGAGTGTCCCATGTGTCATTTCCATGTCTCTCCAGCTTAGAGACAAAGATGTTGCGTGAAGCATCATTAAATACTTTGCATAAGTGCAGGTGGATGATGTCAAATGCTCTTTTCACCAGCAGTGTAACCCCTTTGTGTGTTGATTTCATCATGAATATCAGCAAAGCAAACTCCTACTCCCATTGGAAGAGATTATTCAAAATACAATGCTTTATGTTTAGATGCAAACACTGGCTGGATGTTAGGAGGAATTTGTTGGCAGAGAGAGTGATTGGCATTGGAATGGGCTGCCCAGGGAGGTGGTGGAGTTGCCATCCCTGGAGGTGTTCAAGAGAAGCCTGGATGAGGCACTTAGTGCCATGGTCTGGTTGATTGGCCAGGGCTGGGTGCTAGTTTGGACTGGATGAGCTTGGAGGTCTCTTCCAACTTGCTTGATTCTATGATTCTATGATTTATCTGTTTCAACCACAATAGTCTAACAGATTCATTTCTATCACAAGTGAAGATATGTAATGGATGATCATGGAGGTCTCTTCCAACCTGGTTGATTCTGTGATTCTATGATTCTATGATTTACCTGTTTCAACCACAATAGTCTAACAGATTCATTTCTATCACAAGTGCAGATATGTAATGGATGATCATGGAGGTCTCTTCCAACCTGGTTGATTCTGTGATTCTATGATTTACCTGTTTCAACCACAGTAGTCTAATAGACTCATTTCTATCACAAGTCAAGATATATAATGGATGATCATGGAGGTCTCTTCCAACCTGGTTCATTCTGTGATTCTATGAATAAAAAAAGTCCTGGCCTGAACTGTGTCTTACATTAACAGTTTAGATACAAGGAGGTAGTTAGGATTTTCTGGGCACGTTCAAAATGCTCTAAATGCTAAAAAGCACAGGAGATGATATTCAGATATGTATAAGGGGGATGGAAGTGAAGTGATGAGTGCATCACCAAGACTCCTGTTTATTTTGAAATGGATTATGCAGAGTAATTAGGGATTAGGGTTGGGTTAGAAAGAAAGTGCAGAGAAAACAATTGAAACCATTTGGAATACATCAGACTCTCTTTGTGTGTCTTACACAGGAGCACAAATTATTTTTCCTCCCTTGCCAAAAACAGTAATTTAGCATAGAAAACATGTAAAGAGTCAAAGGAAGGAAATAAACACCTTGTTTAAAAGTGCTGGAGGTGGTTTTCTCTAAAAAGGAGTATCACCAATGAATTTGAGTGTTTAAGAGTGTGCTGGTTTCACTGGGATGGAATCATAGGGCAGCCACAGGCTGCAGGCCATTAGCAGCTTTGAGTCAGCCAGGGCAGCTGACCTGAGTTTGCTGGCAGGTGTGTGCATGCTATAAACATCACTCTCAGCATAAAGGGGCAAGTTTGCTGAGGATAGGAGTCTCTCTTGCTTTTCTCTGCCTCCAGAAGGCTCCTCTTCTACTCTTGAGGACAGCTTTCCAGCTTGTTGTGACCACTGCATGTTCACTGGGGTGAAGGTATCCTTTTAAACTTTATATTGGCATTTGTTTTGCTGTGTTGTCAAATCTGTTTTCATTTCAATTTAGGAGTCTTCTGTCTTTTGCCTGATCCTTTTTCTAGGCTGGTAGGGGATGCTGAGTGACCAGCTGCTATGGTTTAGCCCCAGATATAGGCCAAATGTAGATGAAAAGCAAGATCAGCTTCTGGGCTTTGTGAAGTGTATAACTACTACTTTCATTGTGATTTCAATGGCTCTGAGCTGCCTCATTTGGCCAGTTAATATACATAAGCATTCTGGCAGCTGCAGGTATCACGCAAAGGTTGAGTACCTTAAAAAGAAGATGGCTCTCCCATAAATTTTACCCAGGGTGTTTACTTCTCAGCTCTCCCATTGTCTTCTATTTGGATGGGCCAAGGAGTGGAAAGTGCATAGCAAATGTTCTTGTATGCTTACTACTGCTGATGAGTGGTGGTATTCTGCTAATGATAGATGCCCTAATGATACAAGACCAAGTGCAAGGTCCTGCATCTGGATTAAGGCAATGCCAAGCACAAATCCAGGCTGGGCAGTGAGTGGCTGGGGAGCAGCCCTGAGGAGAGGGACTTGGGGGTGCTGCTGGAGGAGAAGCTCAACAGGAGCCAGCAGTGTGCACTTGCAGCCCAGAAAGCTAACCAGAGCCTGGGCTGCATCAGGAGAAGTGTGGCCAGCAGGTTGAGGGAGGTGATTCTCCCTCTCTACTGCACCCTGCTGAGACCCCACCTGAAGTCCTGTATCCATTTCTGGAGCCTCTGGGACAAGAAGGATGTGGAGATGCTGGAGTGTGTCCAGAGCAGGGCCAGGAGTATACTCAGAGGGTTGCAGCAGCTCTGCTGTGAGCACAGACTGAAAGAGTTGGGGCTGTGCAGGCTGGAGCAGAGGAGGCTCCCAAGTGACCTTCTGGTGGCCTTCCAGGATCTGAAGGGGGCTACAAAAAAGCTGGGGAGGGACTTTTGAGGCTGCCAGGGAGTGCCAGGACTGGGAGGAATGGAGCAAAGCTGGAGGTGGGAAGAGTCAGAGTGGAGGTGAGGAGGAAGTTGTTGAGCATGAGAGTGGTGAGAGGCTGGAATGGGTTGCCCAGGGAGGTGGTTGAGGCCCCATGGCTGGAGGTGTTTAAGGCCAGGCTGGCTGAGGCTGTGTGCAGCCTGCTCTAGAGTAGGGTGTCCCTGCCCATGGCAGGGGGATTGGAACTAGGTGGTCCTTGTGGTCCCTTCCAACCCTGACTGATTCTAGGATTCTAATGCAAGAGCAGCTACCAACTGGCACTAGAATGTGGAGTGTGAGAAAATGGCCTCAAGTTGTGTTGGGGGAGGTTTAGATTGGATAGTAGGAAAAATTTCTGTACTGAAATTGTGGTCAAGCATTGGAACGAGCTGCCCAGGGAAGTGATGGAGTTCAGTGCTCCTGCAGGTGTTCAGAATATGTGTAGACATGGCAAGTCAGAATATGGTGGTGTTAAGGTGACAGTTGGACTCTAGGATCTTAGAGGTCTTTTCCAACCAAATTATTCTGTAAAGTAAGACATTTTAACTTCCTCTTGTGCTAAGCTACTGCATAAATGGCATCAGCTCTTAAACTCCGCCTGGGTTTAACATGTTGTCTGTGAACTTTGGTCTGCAGTATTAAGTGATTAGAAAATCATGAGAGAAGAGGAATTTATCTTTTGCACCCTGACATTTTTCCATTTGTGTCTTTGAAAAGGGAAAAAGAGAAGATGTTGCGGGATAAGAGCCTGGAGCACAGCCCTGTGAAAAGAGGCTGGGGGTGTGCAGCCTGCAGATGAGGAGGCTCAGGGCAGAGCTCATTGCTGTCTACAGCTCCCTGAAGGGAGGCTGTAGCCAGGTGGGGTTGGGCTCTTCTGCCAGGCAAGCTGCAACAGAACAAGGGGACACAGTCTCAAGTTGTGGCAGGGGAGGTCTAGGCTGGATGTTGTTAGGAAGTTGTTGTCAGAGAGAGTGATTGGCATTGGAATGGGCTGCCCAGGGAGGTGGTGGAGTCACCGTCCCTGGAGGTATTGAAGCAAAGACTGGCTGAGGCACTTAGTGCCATGGTCTGGTTGATTGTCCAGGGCTGGGTGCTAGGTTGGACTGGATGAGCTTGGAGGTCCCTTCCAAGCTGATTGATTCTATGATTCTACCTAGTTGAGCTAATGAACTCTCCTATCACGTTTTGGGTATTAGCTCTCTTTCTTGAGCTGGACTGGAGCATATGCTTCTAGTTCTATAGAACAGGACAGAATCATCAAGCTACCAAACTGACTTGGAGATTCTTGTTCTCAGTGACCTCCACTGTAGGCTGTCAGGTGAAAAAAAGAGCACAAGGATTCTGGGTGAAAGCACTCTGTTTGAGAAAGGTATAGCTTGCTGGTTTGGTAAATTTGCTCAAGAGGGACTGTGCCCACAAAAAGGCTGGGCTGAAATGAGCTGGAATATTTACTTTACTGGAGATGTTGAAAAAAAGCTGAAGAATGTGCCAATAGCTCCTACTCTTGCTAAAGCTTTGAGGTGGAAATAGAGGCAGCTAAATACTTTGGATATGCTGGAGTTGGAAAAACCTGTAACATGTAGTGTAGGTTTGTATCAGATTGCTTATTTTTTTAGTCAAATATTTTACAAGTTAGAGAGAGCTTCTAATGAGATGTGTCTGAACATGCTGCAGAGCTGTGTGCTATTAGAATGCTTGGTCTCATCTTCAAGAAGAAAGCACTGGTGAAAACAAGCAGTAATGTCTTCCTGACTTTCAGCAGGAGTCTAGAGCAATGCTGCACTGATGGATCCTGAAGTTGGTCAAGAACCACAAGTCTCTGGATGCCTGCAGACAAGACCTGCAGAGGTTTCTGCAGGAAGTGATGTTTTCAGCTTTTCCCTGTCCTGTCAAGAGTTTGTCCCTGTGCTGGAGGGAACACTGTCCATTGGAGCAAAGAGGGTGGAACTGAATACCTGTTGTGTGTCCTTCTGAAAGTCTTGATGGAGCAAAGCTGGAGGTGGAGAGATTTAGACTAAATATGAGGAGAAATTCTTCACTATGAGAGTGGTGAGAGGCTGGAATGGGTTGCCCAGGGAGGTGGTCGAGGCCCCATTCCTGGAGGTGTTTAAGGCCAGGCTGGCTGAGGCTGTGGCCAGCCTGCTCTAGGGTAGGGTGTCCCTGTCCATGGCAGGGGGATTGGAACTAGGTGGTCCTTGTGGTCTTTTCCAACCCTGAGTGATTCTATTGTTCTCAACATTCATGAGATGTTGAGACACTGGAAGGTATCTAGAGAGGGGTGACAAAGCTGGTGAGGGGCCTGGAGCACAGCCCTGTGAGGAGAGGCTGAGGGAGCTGGGGGTGTGCAGCCTGCAGAAGAGGAGGCTCAGGGCAGACCTCATTGCTGTCTGCAACTACCTGAAGGGAGGCTGTAGCCAGGTGGGGTTGGGCTCTGCTGCCAGGCAAGAAGCAACAGAACAAGGGGACACAGTCTCAAGCTGTGGCAGGGGAGGTCTAGGCTGGATGTTAGGAGGAAGTTGTTGTCAGAGAGAGTGATTGGCATTGGAATGGGCTGCCCAGGGAGGTGGTGGAGTCGCTGGGGATGGAGGTGTTGAAGCCAAGCCTGGCTGGGGCACTTAGTGCCATGGTCTGGTTGGTTGGCCAGGGCTGGGTGCTAGGTTGGCCTGGATGAGCTTGGAGGTCTCTTCCAACCTGCTTGATTCTATGAATACATCTTATTTTTGTATTTACAGAATGTCTCATTGCCAACATTATGGAGGTTTGCTGTGGTTCTTTTGGAGGGGGAAACCAACTCAAAGGAGATATTTAATAACTTTATTTATATTAGACCTGATAAGTGCTGGGCTTTCCTTCCCCCAAACACACAGGGTTTCTTTATTGGTCTGTCAGCCTTCCAGAAGCTGCATCTACGTGACACATTATGTCACTAAGAATGCATGGAACAGCTCTGCTCTAGAGAGGTGAGTTCTAAGTAGTCAAGTGCAATAGCTGCAGCACCTGAAAGCATTCTTGGAAGAAAATGTTTTGCTCTCTTCATGCAAGATGCTTTCTCAACCCTTCAGGAAACAGGGTATCTACCAGGTATTTTTCACTGTCCTATTTGAGCAACTGCTCAAGAGTGAGTGTAAATGTTAACTATTGCTGGGTTCATGCACTTGAAGAGCCCCCTAGGGTTAGATTCTAAAGCCCTTTCATGGTCTTTATACTCATAACTAAGAGATTTGCTGCATTTTAAAGCACATCAGGTCACAGTGATAGTTTAAATTAGAATTCACTCCAAGGAGAACACATTCCTCAACTCTTGTTAATGTTAACCTCTTGGGTACATGCAGAGATCAAACCCAGAGGCTTTCTAGACACTGTGGGCATTTCCCTCCTGGTCTGAGTCCTTGCTTGCTCCTTGGAAACTGCAAAGCAGCAAGGTAAATGTGGGAGGTAGCCTGCTGCACTGCTGAGAAATGAGTTTCATGTTACTGTAGCTCTACCACATGGGTGTGTTTTATCAGTTTGGGTAATAACCAGACAGCAGCCAATCACAGAACCATTCAAGTGTTCACAGTATCACCAAGGTTGGAAGAGACCTCATAGATCATCAAGTCCAACCCTTTACCACACAGCTCAAGGCTAGACCATGGCACCAAGTGCCACATCTAATCCTGCCTTGAACAGCTCCAGGGACGGCAACTCTACCACCTCCCTGGGCAGCCCATTCCAGTGTCCAATGACTCTCTCAGTGAAGAACTTTCTCCTCACCTCCAGCCTAAATTTCCCCTGGTGTACCTTGAGGCTGTGTCCCCTTGTTCTGGTGCTGGCCACCTGAGAGAAGAGAGCAACCTCCCCCTGGCCACAACCACCCTTCAGGTAGTTGTAGACAGTTCAAACCCAGCAGCCGCAGCAGTAATCCATCCTATTAGCAGGATCAATGATGTGCTGTACCTTTACAGCCTGAGACTGATGAAGTAATGCTTATCACTGCATCTCTAGCTCTGGAAAAAAGCATGGGCTGTTCTCATTCCTGTAGTTTCCCTTCTGAGAGACTATTGGTATGTAGCTGGGCTAAAATATGCAGTAGGGCGTATCCGATGAGGATATTTGGGGCTGGGATTTCCAACGGCTGCACAGTGAAGCACACAGCTTAAGAGTCAGCCATGGAAATGTTTTCATCCAAACACAATTTGCAGGCATGCAATTGAAATAATTGATGCAGCTGAGAAGATTTAGCAGCAAAAGCCTTGACTGCACAATTCAGGCAGTGTTTTGGAGAGGTGCACATTGGTGAACCAAGCACAATACGAGCAAGGAGATAGAAAAGCCTTCACAGGGCTCTGCAACCTCTGCTCCTGACTGTGAGCCCACCCAGACTGCAGCCTGGGGAATGCTGTGTAAGCAACCAGTGCAAGATTGTGCTACAGAAGGTTAGCTTAACTGATGCTTTCTCTTTTGGTGGAATGTTCTGAGGTTTTGTTTGGATGTCTCTGAAAAGGGGGAGAGTAAATCTTTCTTCATACAACTTTCTAACTGCTCTTCAAGGTTAATGTTGTCCTGAATTTTTGATCTTGGTTAACCTTGGGCTCTAAAGACTACTCACAGGAAGAAAATGAGTAAAAGAGAAATCTACCACAGTTTTGCTTTCTGAAGGCAGAGAAGGGGCAGGGTAGAAAAATGGTGGTGTTACCTTACTGCTAAATACTTGAAAGAGACTCTTCTGGCGAGGCACAAGAAAGTTAACAGATTGAGTCTTGCAGATACTGGTGTTTTGTTTTGTCTCATGATGCTCTTGTATCCAAATAGCACTTTTCCCATGACTCCCCAGACCTGGAAATTGGCAAAGACAAGCCATGGTATGAAGGCAGATGTTCATGTATTTATCCAGTGGCAGAGGGGTGTCTTTCCATGGATCTCAGAAATGTTCAGGCCTCTTTTCTGAAGCACAGTAAATCTATGTTGAGGTGCTGGAAAGTGTCCAGAGAAGGGCAGCAAGGGTGGTGAGGGGCCTGGAGCACAGCCCTGTGAGGAGAGGCTGAGGGAGCTGGGGGTGTGCAGCCTGCAGAAGAGGAGGCTCAGGGCAGAGCTCTTTGCTCTCTACAACTACCTGAAGGGAGGCTGTAGCCAGGTGGGGTTGGGCTCTGCTGCCAGGCAAGAAGCAATAGAACAAGGGGACACAATTTCAAGCTGTGGCAGGGGAGGTCTAGGCTGGATGTTAGGAGGAAGTTGTTGGCAGAGAGAGTGATTGGCATTGGAATGGGCTGCCCAGGGAGGTGGTGGAGTCCTCATCCCTGGAGGTATTGAAACAAAGCCTGGATGAGGCACTTAGTGCCATGGTCTGGTTGATTGGGCAGGACTGGGTGCTAGGTTGGCCTGGATGATCTTGGAGGTCTCTTCCAACCTGGTTGATTCTATCCACTTTGGGCTTGACATTCCATCTCTGGAGGTTAAAACAGATTCTTTAACCCTTAGATGGTGAAGTTAGAGAAATTAGCAGCAGAACTAGCAAACAATTACTCAAAATGCTGTCGCTGAAATAGTAATGTCCTTCTGGTGCTGTGAATTTTGTGGCTGCTTTGCTTTCTTCAGTGATTGTTTTCCCTTGATTCAACCCAAGAGCTCTCTGCTGCTGTGAAGCAAACATTACAAGCAGGCCTGATTCAGTCCTGTGATAACAGAGAAATCCTATTCCTACTTTAGCAGCTGCAGTGTGACTTGTAAAGCAGTGTTCTCAAAGCAGATTTTTCTTCAGAAAGGAGAGATATTTTCAAACCTTCCTGCTAAGAAAAGTGTGGAGAGTGCTCCTCCTCTTAGGTGTAAGTGAGAAAAGTTATACTTATTTAGGAAATTAGACAGTTTATGAAACATTGTTGAGAAGAGCAGTCTGAATGATGGACTGTGTCAAAAGAGATACTGGCACAGCAATAAACTGAAGTAAATGGAAGTGCTTCAGGGCTAAGAGTTGGAGTTCAGTCTTACCATATTAATTAAAATAAGAGCATGTGGCATTCCTATGAAACAACTAAGTCTACTGGAACAAGCTAATTCCCATAATAACTCTGCTGGAGACACTTGAGTCAGAATAAATCTGGCTCACTGAGTTAGATGCTGCATCACCACTATGGGAGGCAGAGCTGTACCTGATGCAATCGTAGAACTCACAAGATGCTAAATCTCCCTGTACTAATTACTTCTCTTTCAACAGTGAAAGGATTGCAACAGGATTCTATATTGGAGGCATAGTTTTGTATGGTTATGAACATGTGCCAGTACTGTGGCCAGGAGAGACAATGGTATTGGGAGCAGTGTGGCCTCTTCCAGGTTTTGCTTGAGCACCTCCAGGGACGGTGACTCCAGCACCTACCTGGGCAGCCCATCCCAATGCCAATCACTCTCTCTGCCAACAACTTCCTCCTAACATCCAGCCTAGACCTCCCCCAGCACAACTTCAGACTGTGTCCTCTTGTTCTATTGCTGGTAGCCTGGGAGCAGAGCCCAACCCCACCTGGCTACAGCCTCCCTTCAGGTTATTGCAGACAGCAATGAGCTCTGCCCTGCACCTCCTCTCCTGCAGGCTGCACACCCCCAGCTCCCTCAGCCTCTCCTCAAAGGGCTGTGCTCCAGGCCCCTCCCCAGCTTTGTCACCCATCTCCGGATATGTTCCAGTACCTCAATATCTCTGTTGAACTGGGGGGCCCAGAACTGCATACAACACTCAAGGTGTGGCCTGACCAGTATTGAGCACAGGGGCAGGATAACCTCCCTTGTCCTGCTGCCCACACTGCTCCTGAGCCAGGCCAGGATGCCCTTGGCTCTCCTGGCCACCTGGGCACACTGCTGCCTCATCTTCAGCTACTATCTGCCAATACCTCCAAGTCCCTTTCTTCCTGGCTGATGTTGATCAGATTCTTGTTGATGTTAGCACATCTACATAGTAATCAGTCTCTTATATTTCTCTTTTATGATGTAATTGTTACATATACTATAACAAAGTATTGGTTTAATTGTGATAATTATAATTTTTAACAATGTTTCTCTTTTAACTTACCATTGCCTGATGAGGGCAAAAGTGTGGGAAGAAGCAGAGCTAGAATAATTTATTGGTATGAATTAGTCCCAGGTAAAAACTTGCCTACATTTTCCCAAGTTCAAAGCTGTTTATCACTGTGCAGTGGATGTGTAAGGAGGAAATAAGTGTATTATCTCAGTAGCATAAAGGTAGAGGCCTAGGATCCAAACTCTTGGAAAACTGGTCCTAATATCCTTTAGTCTCATTATGGGATATTTCCCACTTCATATGTAAAAGTCTGTATTCAATGGTCCCTTCTCTGGCACGCTCCCAAAACCACTATCCAGAGCTCTATTGATGGTTGGTGAAGTGTAAAATGGGTCAATTTAACAAGACTTTAATTGGATCAGTTTTCAAACATGAGTTACAAATATGGCTCTCCTATTTTCTCACTTAACTCTAATTGCTGCTTGCTGTATGCCTCATGCCTGCATTAACTTGAGAGCTGCAGCACAAGATGTTGTAAACTGAGCACCTCATTGTGAAAAGGGAGGCTTGGGCTGGTTCCTCAGTAGAAAGCAGCAAGATGCATTCAAGACTCTGCAGAAAGATTAATTTCCACTTAGGCCAATTCTCATAAAAGAGAACTCACTTCTATTTCCTAGCTACTTTTTAAAGCCTCATGTTAATTCAAGCCTGCAAGTCCTTGGTGATGGGAAGGGGAAATAGCTGGAAGATTGCTGAGGATCTGCTTTGGGATGACTCATTCAATATGAGCAACTGTGAATCATGAACAAACTATCTACGGGCAGCACACAGGGCTTAATATCTTCCATGTTACTAGATGCTTCTATGTTTAGCAGTAGTGTTGCTTTCTTCTTAAAAGCAGGAAGGCTTGCAAAATGCTGTCAAATAACTGAGAGTGTGAAAGTTGTACAGAAATGGAGGTGTTTAAGGCCGGGCTGGATGGGACTCTGGCCAACCTCATCTAGGGTAGAGTGTCCGTGGGCATGGCAGGGGGGCTGGAACTGGTTGATCCTTGTGGTCCCTTCCAACCCTGACTGATTCTGTGATTCTACATAGGGGACCCTAATTCTTTACCAGTTACAGCATGGAGATTTAACATATATTTTCATATTCTTGTGCATGTGACTTCAGAAGTCTTTAAATGACAAAGAAAAATGTAAAAATTAATTCCTGGGCATCGTAGTAGTATTCATCATCTTTTATGTTCAGCTACTCCTATTTCCCCAAAACTTGCTTTCTGGCACCAGTCATGTAATTTCCTAGCCCTGGTACTACCTGTCTTATTCCATGCTCTTTTGTCTCACCCCCCTTTTCAGTTTCCTCAGAGTTGTTTGTTGGGTGGGTATGGATTTTCTTGGTTGGTTTGTTCTTTTTTTCCTTGACTCTTCCTTCACATCTTTCTTAACTCTGATTCCCTATCTCTCATCCTGACCAGTGATGAGTACAGGGGCAGAAGAACCTCCCTTGTCCTACTGGCCACACTGCTCCTGCTCCAGGCCGGGATGCCATTGGCTCTGCTGCCCACCTGGGCACACTGCTGGCTCAGCTTCAGCTACTCTTTCCCACTACCCCCAGGTTCCTCTCTGGCTGCTCTCAGCCGCTCTGTCCTCAGCCTCCAGTGCTGCTTGGGGTTGTTGTGGCCAAAGTGCAGAACCCTGCACTTGGCCTTGTTCAATCTCACCCCATTGGCCTCTGCCCACCCATCCAGCCTGGCCAGATCCCTCTGCAGGGCTCTCCTACCCTCCAACAGCTCCACACTGCTCCTAGCTTGGTGTCATCTGCGAACTTACTGATGCAGTTCTCAGCTCATTCTCTCAATGCACATGACTTTGCTCCTTCTTGTCCTCTTCATTTGAGCTGGCTTCATCAATTTGAGTGACCTCTTCCTTCACACAGTCCTGGGAAACAGACAAATTGACTTCCCATGTGCTGATAGTGTGCATGTGATGAAGCTGGTACTTGTGCTCTGAATACAGTGCACATAGGGAGTGTGCCAGATGTGCACAGTGGTTTGTACAGGAGCAGCTGCACTGTGCAGCTACTTTGTACTGAAAGGAGATGGCAAAAAAGAGAAAAGGTTGCCATAGGGCTCCTGAAATACTCTATATTATTTTAGCTGAGTAATTTCTCTATCTTAGGGAAACTTTAATTCTGCAAGGAAATAAAAGCCAGTGCTGCCTTTTGTGTACCTACATGTTGATTCAACTTGGTGAAAGGATTCTTTCTAAACACTTTCATCTGTGGTTTCATAGCAAATGCTTTCACTAGCAGAAGTATGTATAGTATTCAGGAAGTGTGGGATGGAAGAGCAGACAGCGAGGTGTATTAGGTACTGCTTACAAGACAGAGCTCAAAGAGTGGTGATCAATGGTTCTAGGTCCAGCTGGAGAGCTGTAACCAGGGGAGTCCCCCAGGGATCAGTGCTGGGTCCAGTCCTGTTCTACATATTCATCAAGAACATGGATGAAGGCACAGACAGAGTCTACTCAGCAAGTTTGCTGCTGGCGCCAAGCTGGGAGGCTTGGCTGATACAGCTAAAGGCTGTGTGGCCATCCAGAGAGACCTGGACAGACTGAGAGCTGGGCACAGAGGAACCAAATGAGGTTGAGCAAGGACAAGGTCCTGCACCTGGGAAGGAATAATTAATTGCACCAGCACAGGCTGGGAGGTGACTGCTGGAGAGCAGCCCTGTGGAGAGGGACCTGGGGGTGCTGGTGGCCAACAAGTTACCTATGGCACAGCAATGTGCCCTTGTGGCCAAGAAGGCAAATGGTATCCTGAGGTGTATTAAGAAGACTGTGTCCAGCAGATCAAGGGAGGTTCTCCTTCCCCTCTACTCTGCCCTGCTGAGACCTCATCTTCAATGCTGCCTTCAGTTTTGGGCTCCGCAGTTGAAGAGGGACAGAGATCTGCTGGAGGGAGTCCAGTGGAGAGCTACGAGGATGGTGAGGGGACTGGAGGGCATGGCTGATGAGGAGAGGCTGAGGGACCTGGGGCTGTTCATTCTGGAGGATAGAAGACTGAGAGGGGATTTAATACATGTTTATAAGTATCTGAAGGTTGGTCAGGAGTGGGGGCACAGGCTCTGCTCACTGCTCCCTGGGATAGGACAAGGAGCAATGGGTGTAAGTTGCAGCACAGGAGGTTCCAGCTCAACACAAGGGGGAACTTCTTTACTGTGAGGGTCCCAGAGCACTGGCACAGGCTGCCCAGAGAGGTTGTGGAGTCTCCTTCTTTGGAGACTTTCAAGGCCTGTCTGGATGTGTTCCTCTGTGGTCTGTGCTAGATTGTGTGGCCCTGCTCTGGCAGGGGGGTTGGACTCGATCTCCTTGGGTCCCTTTCAACCCTTAACATCCTGTGAGCCTGTGACATAAGGGGCAAGAGAGACCACAGAGAAGACCATCAGGATAATGGTCCTATGTCAGAGATGGCATGCTTTAATTTAAAAGGAAATTAATTTCCTTTCATTAATTGGTAAGGCTTCATATAGACTGTTTTGAATGTACACTCTCTGAGCATCTTGTGTTGCCAGTAGTCCTTTATGCAAGCATCCCTGGATTAATCCTAAATGCTCCTCTCATATAGCCAAGCACTACATGATAACTAAACATTTTGTTTCTGATAGTGCCCTTTTAATGAGTTGCAGGTGCCACAAACTTCATGTTCCCTGTAGTGCTTTACTGCTTACTAGATGCAGTAAAACAGTTGGCACACGGTAAATTATCAAGTGATAATTACATTCATGGCCTCAATACAAGAAGAAAATCCTCTGTTAACAACATATTTCTTCCAAAATGTGGTAATGAGATGTGTTGCACCTCCTAAGAAGAGCTTGCAGGGTGACTCTCTATTTAGAATACTGCAATCACAGTTCTATTTCTGTCCAGCATCTCTATGGTCAGAGTGGAGAGTGACACTCTCTCCTCCCAAATGTGCATTTCTCATTCATTATCCTCCTTCATTTTTCACTCAGCCATTAAAAGAAAGTAGTTCTGTGGTGGAAAGTGGGAAGATGTGATATTTATTTACCAGCAAGGTATCAATGTGAATTTTTCATGTGATCTGATTTTAAAAGGTTGAGCTGGGAGCTACAATAGCTTGATGACTTAGCCAAGTTATTCTTGTATTCTTCCACTGTTCCTGTATGTGAACACTCCATGACAGCCACATCTCAAATGGTAATAGTGTCTCTGAATAGCATAGAATGCTTCCTATCTCTAATAAGCTCCTTTATATAGTCATATAATGATGCTCATCAGTACAAATTACCACTGCAAGGTCAATGAATGTTAATATGTTTCCTGCAACAGAACCTTAAGGAATAATATAACCTCCCCTTTCTCTCTAAGGTAATTCCAAGCTGAGGATTGTCCTACAGCAAAATAAATCAAGGAATAGCAGAGTCTGTGGTGATGTAGAGTATTGGTTTTGAGAAAACAAAACAAAGTAAACCCCCAAATCATAGAATCAACCAGGTTGGAAGAGACCTCCAAGGTCATCCAGTCCAACTTAGCATCCAGTCCACTAGACCATGGCACTAAGTGCCTCATCCAGGCTTTGCTTCAACACCTCCAGGGAGGGCAACTCCACCACCTCCCTGGGCAGCCCATTCCAATGCCAATCACTCTGTGCCAACAGCTTCCTCCTAACATCCAGCCTAGACCTCCCCTGGCACAAGTTGAGACTGTCCTGTTGTTCTGTTGCTGCTTGCCTGGCAGAAGAGACCAGCTCCAACTGGCTACAGCAAACTCTCATCTTTAGAATTTGAGTCATAGGAAAAAAAGAATCATAGAATCAAGCATGTTGGAAGAGACTTCCAAGCTCAGCCACTCCAACCTAGCACCCAGCCCTGGCCAATCAACCAGACCATGGCACTAAGTGCCCCAGCCAGGTTTTTCTTCAACATCTCCAGGGCTGGCAACTCCACCACTTTCCTGGGCAGCCCATTTGAGTGGCCTATTTTCCTCAAGTGCTTATAATTATTACTTTTTTACTTCTATGATAACAATGAACTGAATATTTAAACAGCAATAATCACACAATTTAATTAATATACTTTTGGTTTCAATGTTTTGGAATCTTCCTCTGGGCTGCAAAGCTGCACCCAAGCAAAGGGCAACACAGGCTTCGTGTGACAGTTACACACTGTAAGAGAGCTGCAATAAATCACAGCTCAATAATTAAAACAAAAGGAGGTGGTTCTAATAACTTCTGCCCTTGCATGTGTGATGGCACTGTTTATCACCTTCAAAACACATTCTCTAATTTCTTCTTGTTTCTCATGTTGTTTTTCATGTTATTTCCTTGAAAAAAATGAATGTACACTGAAATTGAAAGTTAGCCATCCCATTTGCAGGCACCAATTCATGGCAAACAAGCCCTGTGAGGAGAGGCTGAGGGAGCTGGGGGTGTGCAGCATGGAGAAGAGGAGGCTCAGGGCAGACCTTATTGCTGTCTACAGCTACCTGAAGGGAGGTTGTAGCCAGGTTGGGTTGGGCTCTGCTGCCAGGCAAGCAGCAACAGGAGAAGGAGACACAGTCTCAAGTTGTGCCGTGGGAAGTATAGGTTGGATGTTAGGAGGAAGTTCTTCCCAGAGAGAGTGATTGGCATTGGAATGGGCTGCCCAGGGAGGTGATGGAGTTGCTGTCCCTGGAGGTGTTCAAGCAAAGCCTGGATGAGGCACTTAGTGCCATGGTCTAGATGCTTGGACACTGCTGGGTGCTAGGTTGGACTGGATGAGCTTGAAGTTTCTTCTGACCTGGTTGATTTTATGATTCTCCCTCCAGGGATGGTGACTCCACCACCAGAGTCACCATCCCTGGAGGGAGATGACAGAAATCCAGAAATGGGCTGCTTCAAACCAAAGATTCAGGCAGTTTCCCTGAATTTGTATAGAACAGCTCAGGTAATGTTCACTGCTAAGGTTAGTGAAGGATTTACATAAGATCTGGAGTGTCTTGGAGGTCTGTTCCAACCTGCTTGATTCTATTTTGGTGCACCTCTGTTTAGAGCAGTATGTGAAAAATAGGAGTAGGTCCTGAACGGGAGATAAACTTTGCTCCATGAAGCTTTAATGTGCTGCTGCCACCAAAAGTTGCTCAGCAAAGAGAAGAGGTTTTCTGTGTGTGCTGTTCTGTTTTCTTTCACAGCTAACTTAGCCACCTGTCATATTTGTAGCAGATAATTAATTTCAGAGCATACAATTAGTCTAGCTAAGAATAGTTTTTGCAGCATACTACCCTCTTATTATTTCCTTATCATGTACCCCAGACCACTGACTCATTACTTCTCAGCTACTACATTTACATTTTACTCTTGGGTGAATCCACAAAATAATGAAATGATAAGATAACAGACTGACACTGCTCATTATGTGCTGTAATAATCATCAGAAGGATAATCACATCATGCTTATTTCATCCATGCTTCGTTGCTTTAAACTCTGACTTGTACTCATTGATGATTTTCATTTTTGTCTTGGTGCTTGCGAGAAGAGTTTAATATTAAGCAACACAAAATTGACTGGTAATGGAGAATTTATTGGCAAACATAAACCAAGGTTAAATAGGTATTAGGAAGAGGCTTGCAAAAAAAGCAGTGTCTTTCTAATTAAAGAGATATTTCATCATTAGGGGGATAGACAAATTAATAAGGATCAGGTTTACTTTATAGCATATATTGCATGTAAAAAGGGACTCTTCCTGAGAACCCAAATGTGTAACCCATAGCCTGCTGCTTTTTGCCTGATACATAATTCATGCATGCAAATGTTCTGCAGCCCTTTCACTGTAAATATAATTAATTGCTGCAGATTCACAGATGAGGCTGCGTGACTCTGCATGCACACAGTGCCAGGCACACTCATTTATGCTGATTTCAGGCTAGAGACTCCTGTGACAAGCATAATAGGGAGGAGGGAAAAAAAACCCAACCAAACCCACCTCAGCATTTAGAGACAGTCATGCAATATCCATGTAGACAACTCCTTGCAGGAATGACAGCAGTCACCAAGAAACTGATGAAAATGGCCTGAGGTAACTAAGGGAAAGGTCTTTCATACTAAGAAATACATGTACCATGTAATATTGCATAGCATTAGCATGCTCCAATTTACTTGAATTTATTCCATTGTCACTCAGCAATTATTTCCTTGTGCTGTTGTAACTGTTGGGAAAACACTGAAAATGGGGGTGGGGGGGAAAGTTTCAGTGATTATCTGTGTTAGGAGTTTGTGAGGTAGAAGTTCTGTTGCTTTTGTTACTGATGGAGAAGAGGCCTGTGAGGAGAGGCTAAAGGAGCTGGGGGTGTGCAGCCTGCAGCAGAGGAGGCTCAGGGCAGAGCTCATTGCTGTCTACAACTACCTGAAGGGAGGCTGTAGCCAGGTGGGGTTAGTCTTTTTTCCCAGGCAAGCAGCAGCAGAACAAGGGGACACAGTCTCAAGTTGTGGCAGGGGAGGTCTAGGCTGGATGTTAGGAGGAAGTTGTTTGCAGAGTGAGTGATTGGCAGTGGAATGGGCTGCCCAGGGAGGTGGTGGAGTTGCTGTCCCTGGATGTGTTCAAGCAAAGATTGTATAGGGCACTTAGTGCCATGGTCTGGTTGACTGGATAGGGCTGGGTGCTAGGTTGGACTGGATGATATTGGAGGTCTATTCCAACCTGGCTGATTCTGTGATGTTTACATTGTAAAGTTTTCTGTAGCTTTTTATGAGTAGTCCTGCAAAATGAGGAATTTGAGTTGATAAGCAGGGGTCATTTGGAAAATTCCATGCAGGGAGGAGCTCTTTGGCTTTGGAGGATGGAAGCAGACACATGAGATGATCTAATGGGCCTCTCTTTTCTATGTGATTTCATCACCGGTAGCAAAACGCAGCTGTTGGCACCAAGGAAAATTCCATCATCTCTGCATCAACATGTGAAATATTTAATCATTTTTTGGTTAAAAGTCAGTAAAACTATGTACTGGGAGAGTTGTCTTCATTTCTGTCTGAATTTTCAAATTTCTATCTAATGTTTTGAGGGAGGAAAAAAAATTGCATTTCATAGACTCATCCAGGGAGCTGGGGGTGTGCAGCCTGCAGCAGAGGAGGCTCAGGGCAGAGCTCATTGCTGTCTGCAGCTCCCTGAAGGGAGGCTGTAGCCAGGTGGGGTTGGGCTCTGCTGCCAGGCAAGCACCAGCAGAATGAGGGGACACAGTCTCAAGTTGTGCCAGGGGAGGTCTAGGCTGGATGTTAGGAGGAAGTTGTTGGCAGAGAGAGTGATTGGCATTGGAATGGGCTGCCCAGGGAGGTGGTGGAGTCACTGTCCCTGGAGGTGTTGAAGCCAAGCCTGGCTGAGGCACTTAGTGCCATGGTCTGGTTGACTGGATAGGGCTGGGTGCTAGGTTGGGCTGGATGAGCTTGGAGGTCTCTTCCAATCTGGTTGATTCTATGATTCTTAGGCACAACTTCCCCTGAATAATGGGGACACAGTTCCAATGACTCTGCTCTTCTTCTGACATTACTGACACAGCAGCTTCTAGAGGAAAATCCCTATTTGGGCAAACTGTTAAAGGCAAAAACTATTCTAAATCAGTTCCCTGTAGCCTCTACATCCCAAATTGTACAGAAAGCTTTCAGAAGAAGTCTCCATTTATTTCTTTCTTCACTGACAGATGAATGTATGGGTTTTTTTTGGTGAAGTTCTTCAATCTGATTTCCAGAAAGAAAGGGGGTGGGAGGAATCTCTCAAGTTTCTAGTGAAAGCAAAACCTACTCATTATTCTTCAACACTCAAAAGCTTACTGCAAGTGAAGATGTGTGGGAACACTTTTTTTGTCCAGCCACATCTCTGTTCTTTCTATAAAAAGTTGCTTGCTGCAATCTTTCTTTAGGAACTGACACCCTGCAGGCTTTTCTTGTAGCTCCCCTGGAAAGCTGCAATACTTGCTCCTCTGCCTTTCACAAACTCACAGAGCTCGTAGGCTGCTCTCCTACTCATTACCTCAAAAGGTTTTTTAAGAACTGAGGAACTGCTTAATTATTCCCATCTTGTCAGCCCTCTTTTCCCCCTTTTCAGCTCATTAATTATCTCCAGAAGAACCATTCCAATGTGTAAGTTACAATTGTCTTTGCTTTGTGGAAATGCTAGAGTCAGGAAATAGTCCTAACTCTGTCCTGCCCTTGATTATGGTTTGGTCCTTGGTCACTGCAGATCTCTCCACCAGTACAGGCTGGGAGGTGATCTGCTGGAGAGCCGCCCTGTGGAGAGGGACCTGGGGGTGCTGGTGGCTAACAAGTCGCCCATGGCACAGCAATGTGCCCTGGTGGCCAAGAAGGCCAATGGGATCCTGGGGTGTATTAGGAAGAGTGTGTCCAGCAGATCAAGGGAGGTTCTCCTTCCCCTCTGCTCTTCCCTGCTGAGACCTCATCTTGAATACTGCCTTCAGTTTTGGGCTCCCCACTTGAAGAAGGACAGGGATCTGCTGGAGAGGGTCCAGTGGAGAGCTACGAGGATGATGATGGGACTGGAGGGCATGGCTGGTGAGGAGAGGCTGAGGGACCTGGGGCTGTTCAGTCTGGAGAAGACTGAAGGGGGATTTGATAAATGTTTATAAGTATCTGAGGGCTGGGGGTCAGGAGTGGGGGCACAGGCTCTGCTCACTGCTCCCTGGGATAGGACAAGGAGCAATGGGTGTGAGTTGCAGCACAGGAGGTTCCAGCTCAACACAAGGGGGAACTTCTTTACTGTGAGGGTCCAAGAGCACTGGCACAGGCTGCCCAGAGAGGTTGTGGAGTCTCCTTCTCTGGAGCCTTTCAAGGCCTGTCTGGATGTGTTCCTCTGTGATCTGTGCTAGATTGTGTGGCCCTGCTCTGGCAGGAGGGTTGGACTCGATGATCTCCTTGGGTTCCTTCCAACTCCTAACATCCTGTGAGCCTGTGATCTCATTAAGATTCCAAGAGATCACTTGCCCTTCATAAACCCCAGAACCAAGATCCTGTAGCTAGGAATCTCAGCAAAGAGTTGAGGAGTAAACAACCAGAAAGATCTGCTTCTCTTCATGGTTGATTCTATGGCTCTGTACCTGCATATGAAAATTTACCTTGCTATATAATAGGTTCAGTAAAGTTACACTACTACTGTTTTATGTTGTGCTGGAGTTATCACAGACCCATCACAAACTTGAAGGACAACTGAAAGGATATCCCATCTTTCTGGCTATTTTGTACCAGTGTGGGTAAGCAAGATGAGCTCTGAAGAGCCTTTGCATGGCTTTCTAATAGTTTGGGTGTCTTGGGAAATTAAGTTCTGCAATTGCACCCCATGTGCATCTCCTAGCAAATTAGCTGTTTAAGGCCAGGCTGGATGAGGCTGTGGGCAACCGGATCTAGGGTAGGGTTGGAACTAGATGATCCTTGTGGTCCCTTCCAACCCTGACTGATTCTCTGTTTCTATGAATCTTGAAGCAGGTGCTGAAATTGAAGATTACTTGAAGTAAGGCAGTAGACAAATTCCAGTGTTGAATTCGTTTTTTAATGAGGTGGATCACAGAGAACAGAGAGAGGAAAATGAAACAGACACTAAGCAGTGCCTCCAGGAAGGGAGGGGCTGCACAATGAGCTCAGCAGTGAGCAGTCCTGTTTAGCTTGTCACTAGTCAGTCAGTGTGCAAATGCTGCTTGACCATTAAGTGCTTTCTTGACTGAAAACCATTGACTGGATTTGCTGCCTCTGGCCCAAGCAGTAGTTGAGGCAGAGGAGTGCTACGGAGGGGAATGTGAGTGGCTGTGAACACAGCAGGAGTTGACTTTATCCCAAGACTTGAGCATTGAAAAGGGATATGGAGATGAATAGCTGGAGAGGAGAGGTTTCCAGGTCACAAACACACAGGGAATCAAGCTTTGGTAGTTGTGCTGTTTGGGGAATATTTCCAGGTTTATTTGAATGATGTGCACTAATGATGCAGTTTTAGGATTGAAACAAAATTAATTCCCCCTTTCTCTCAATTCTTCCACTTTGCAACAAGACACAGACTTTGCTGGATTCTTGATACCTATATAGAGACCTCCGTGTAGAAGTTGATCTGGACTTGTGACAGTTTGGGTGTTACCTGCCACCCCACTCTTGTGAAACCACCCAGATTAGACTCAGCTGAGCTGGAAATTAATGAAGCTTAATAGTTACAGCTTAGCACAATGGGCAAGCAGATATTTGCAATCTATACAGCTAGAGACAGAAACATGCACGTTAAAAAGGTAATACAACAGCCCTCCCAGAAACCAGTCCCCAGGAGGGGCTCCCAACCACCCTTCCACCTCCTTTCCACTCCTCTACCTTATTCCAAACTTTGCCTTGCATTCAAGGTGAGTTTGGGGGATTGGCCAGGGGAGTTAGAAAGCAGAAGGATTAGTCACACAGAAGCAGGCCAGGGAGAAAAGCACAGGCACCAGCTGCAACAGAGACCCACTGGGTTATCTATGTTTATGTTTGTGGTTTTATCTATCTCAGCAAGCCTATGAGTGCAGCAGACATCAGCACTGTTCCCTTTTCACAGCCTAGCATCTAATTCCTCTCACCAAAATATTCCAGCTAGCCTCAAACTAGTACAGGGCTTCACATACCTTCAACTCTTCCAGCATTAGTTAATTTCTATCTGGATTTCTCCCATGTGTGACAGCATTGGGTGCCTACTTTGGCAGTGCACTGTACAGCTGCCCAGCTCCAGGGTCCTCAGGGAGTGCTTTACAAAGGAAATTGCCATGGCACAGTTTGAGGGCTGCAGGCTGTTAGAAGGAAGGGATCTAAGGACAGCTGAAGCAGGAGAACATGTATTTTGCAGCTTGAACAAAGAGGCAGAGGAGTTGTAATAGATTTACACTCTCTGTCATTCACAGTAATTTATTTCACATGTTCTGATGCAGGCACTGGCTGTGAGTTACTCTGCATTTTGCCTTCAGTCAAAGTCAAACCCATGTCCTTTCCAGCACTGAATACTCACATGCCCTTGAAAGGACTCTCTACAGGTCTGAAGAGAGGTCCACATCATGCAATTAGTTTTTCATCACTGAAGTGCTGTTGCAAGCTAGAAGGAAGTAGCTTAGGTTTTAACAAAAATCTCTCTATCCTTGGCACCATGGATGTGTTGTCCCTGTTCAGAAAGATTCCCATTGCCTCTGCTCTGCATTCAGCTCTGCCAACACCAGCAAACATCCTCATCACTTATGGCAGCAGAGCTCTGCAAAGGGGCATCTTGCAACTGCCTCACCTAGTAGGACGCTTGAGCCCTGAAAAGTTAGACCTCCAGAAATGTAAGAAGGACACTGAGATGCTTGAGTGTGTCCAGAGAAGGGCGATGAGGCTGGGGAGAGGCCTTGAGCACAGCCCTACGAGGAGAGGCTGAGGGAGCTGGGATTGGTTAGCCTGGAGAAGAGGAGGCTCAGGGGAGACCTTATTGCTGTCTACAACTACCTGAGGGGTGGTTGTGGCCAGGAGGAGGTTGCTCTCTTCTCTCAGGTGGCCAGCACCAGAACAAGAGGACACAGCCTCAAGCTACACTGGGGGAGATTTAGGCTGGAGGTGAGGAGAAAGTTCTTCCCTGAGAGAGTCATTGGACACTGGAATGGGCTGCCCGGGGAGGTGGTGGAGTCGCCGTCCCTGGAGCTGTTCAAGGCAGGATTGGACGTGGCACTTGGTGCCATGGTCTGGCCTTGAGCTCTGTGGTAAAGGGTTGGACTTGATGATCTATGAGGTCTCCTCCAACCTTGGTGATACTGAAATCTATTAATCCAGCCTTAAAATGGGTCATAAATGATACAGAACATTAATGTTAGTGGTAGACACATGGAGCAAAACCACCTCCATCAGTTAGCGCTAGCATCCAGAAAGCTCAGCAGTTTTTGTTGACCAACTGTGACCTGTGAAGCTTGTGACATTTTTGTATGCATGTTAGGACTTCCTGGCTTTAAGGCAGGAAGCACTGCATAAACAACCCTTATCATGCTGTCTTGGCACTGCCACTTCCAGTGCCAGCAAAATCCAACTAGTCCCAGGGAAATCTAAATGCAAACATGCAAAAGAGAAAGCGTTGGAAGTCTCTTGAATACAATGAAAGCATAAAGTCAAAATGCTCTTAAAAGAAGTTGGACCAAAATGAGCCTATCTTCAATCTGCAGTGTTTCTCCTTGTTTTCAGTAGCAGTGTTTAACTGTTAAACAGCAGACACATACTTGTCCTGCAGATGTTTGATCAGAAAACAAGCAGTAAATGTATGTCAAAAAACCTCCCACAGAATTATCTACATTACAAGGCATATATTAAGAAAATGATCCAGAGAATTGTATTAGTAAGGAACTGTTTTGGTCTTCCAGCTACAGCATCATTATTATTGGCTGTATGTATAAGGTGTTTCGTTGCTACTTCCCTAAGGCTTATCAGGCCACACCTTGAGTGCTGTGTCCAGTTCTGGGCTCCTCAATTCAAGAGAGATGTTGAGGTGCTGGAATGTGTCCAGAGAAGGGCAAGAAGTCAAACTATGAGAGAGCAATGTGGCCTTGTGGCCAAGAAGGCCAATGGGATCCTGGGGTGTATTAGGAAGAGTGTGTCCAGCAGATCAAGGTGGGTTCTCCTCCCCCTCTGCTCTGACCTGCTGAGACCTCATCTTGAATACTGCCTTCAGTTTTGGGCTCCGCAGTTGAAGAGGGACAGGGATCTGCTGGAGAGGGTCCAGTGGAGAGCTACGAGGATGATGAGGGGACTGGAGGGTACTGCCTTATGAGGAGAGGCTGAAGGACCTGAGGGTGTTCAGTCTGGAGAAGAGAAGACTGAGAGGGGATTTGATAAATGTTTGTAAATACCTGAAGGCTGCCGGGAGGGGGGGGCACAGGCTCTGCTCACTGCTCCCTGGGATAGGACAAGGAGCAATGGGTGTAAGCTGCAGCACAGGAGGTTCCAGCTCAACACAAGGGGGAACTTCTTTACTGTAAGGGTCATAGAGCACTGGCACAGGCTGCCCAGAGAGGTTGTGGAGTCTCCTTCTGTGGAGACTTTCAAAGCCTGTCTGGATGTGTTCCTCTGTGATCTGTGCTAGATTGTGTGGTCCTGCTCTGGCAGGGGGGTTGGACAGAATGATCTCTTTGGGTCCCTTCCAACCCCTAACATCCTGTGAGTCTAACAACTGCAGCAGGGACAGGCCATAGATTAGCACTGTGCCTAAAGCAATACCTGTTTATCCTTTAGCATTGTTGGCTGTCCTTGAAGAATAAAACCCTGTGTTTACTTACTCCTTCAGTGGGACAACCATAGCTCACCTGCTTCTTTGCACTGTTTGTTCAGTGTATCCCAACTAATTTCATCAAATAATCATCTTGGGAAGTCACATTTCATTTAGGCTTGAGATTCATTAATTCTTCATGGTGTGACTGATGGCAAGTCAGTTAGGATGAGAATCTTTCTCAAGTGTAAAAGACACTTCTCTACCATGATGGTTTGGGAAGAAAAATACCTCTGTGCATCTCTTCCCCCCCAGTTTG
This sequence comes from Pogoniulus pusillus, assembly GCF_015220805.1. Taxonomy (NCBI): domain Eukaryota; kingdom Metazoa; phylum Chordata; class Aves; order Piciformes; family Lybiidae; genus Pogoniulus; species Pogoniulus pusillus. The sequence continues at coordinate 47,591,122 of NC_087265.1, forward strand.
TAGAAATAATACACATCAAGCTATGTTCAGTTGCTGTGAGTGTATAGCTACTAAGAAGGGACAGACATCCCAGACAACCTTTTCTAGAAGGAAGCAGTGGAATGGGAGAATTTGGAAGTCCATAGCAAATTATTACTGTGAACACAAGTGCTGAGAATCATCATTTATCCATAAGACTTCTGAGACTCTTATTCTGAAAGAGGTCTAAAGGAGTTACATGAAGTTCTTCCCAGAGAGAGTGATTGGCATTGGAATGGGCTGCCCACGGAGGTGGTGGAGTCACCATCCCTGGAGGAGTTCAACAAATGCCTGTATGAGGCACTTAGTGCCATGGTCTGGTTGACTGGACAGGGCTGGGTGCTAGGCTGAACTGGATGAGCTTGGAGGTCTCTTCCAACCTTGTTGGTTCTATGATTCTATGAAATACTCTAGAAATCATAAAAAGCTAAAACAAAAATCTTTGTGAACTCCTAGAATACTTAATCAGCCAGGATAAAAAAACCAACCCCCTCCCCCCAACTGTATAACCTAAAGAGGCTGGTGCAAGGTTTAGAAAGCACTTGCTACTTTTCCAAGCCCACTGAGATTGCTAGAGATGTGTTGATCACAGCTCACTTTGGCTTGTTTATTTGCAGGGTTTTTTTTAGGTCCCCTAGGAACATATGTTTGGAGGTTTGATGTCTTTGTGCCTCCCCCTAGAGAAAAGGGAAGAAAAAAAAAAAGAAAAAAAAGCTTTATAAACATCAAATTACACAAAAATGAATCAAAAACACAAAATGATGCAATAAATACTTGCAGCATCTAATAGAAATACTGTCCCACGAGCAGGGAGGACTTGCTTAAGTTTCTCAGTGGATAAAAGCCCCAGAGACCAGAATTGGAAATGCAGTGTTTTTATCTGGGTAGCTTTCCAGCAACATAAATACACATTGGTTGAAAAAGAGTTGCTGTGAAACACAAGATCTGGGGAGGGGGGAGAAAAACTAAATGCAAGGACACTTTGGTATATACCTGAAACACTTTTTTGTTGTGATGTTTCTGACGTGCATTAAAGCCTAAAGAAGGCAAGAGTTACACAGTTACTGAATCAGTCAGGGTTGGAAGGGGCCACAAGGATCAGCCAGTTCCAAGCCCCCTGCCATGCCCAGGGACACCCTACCCTAGAGCAGGCTGCACACAGCCTCAGCCAGCCTGGCCTCAAACACCTCCAGCCATGGGACCTCAACCACCTCCCTGGGCAACCCATTCCAGCCTCTCACCACTCTCATGCTCAACAACTTCCTCCTCACTTCCACTCTGACTCTCCCCACCTCCAGCTTTGCTCCATTCCCCCCAGCCCTTTCACTGCCTGACAGCCTCAAAAGTCCCTCCCCAGCCTTTCTGTAGTCCCCTTCAGATCCTGGAAGGCCACCAGAAGGTCCCCGGGGAGCCTCCTCTGCTCCAGCCTGCACAGCCCCAACTCTTTCAGTCTGTGCTCACAGCAGAGCTGCTGCAGCCCTCTGAGCATCCTCCTGGCCCTGCTCTGGACACTCTCCAGCATTTCCACATCCCTCTTGTCATAGAGGCTCCAGAACTGGATGCAGTACTCCAGGTGGGGTCTCAGCAGAGCAGAGGGGGGAGAATCCCCTCCCTGGCCCTGCTGGCCACACTGCTCCTGCTGCAGCCCAGGCTCTGCTTGGCTTTCTGGGCTGCAAGTGCCCAGAGGGACTTTTGAGGCTATCAGGGAGTGATAGGACTGTGGGGAATGGAGCAAAGCTGGAGGTGGGGAGAGTCAGAGTGGAGGTGAGGAGGAAGTTGTTGAGCATGAGAGTGGTGAGAGGCTGGAATGGGTTGCCCAGGGAGGTGGTTGAGGTCCCATGGCTGGAGGTGTTTGAGGCCAGGCTGGCTGAAGCTGTGTGCAGCCTGCTCTAGGGTAGGGTGTCCCTGGGCATGGCAGGGGGGTTGGAACTGGCTGCTCCTTGTGGTCCCTTCCAACCCTGACTGATTCTATGATTTTATTCTATGATTTAACTCTGCTTTTTGTCAGGGTTGCATGACTTGAGGACTATTTTAGCAGGGAACACTGGGGCTGCTGCAGTCAGGTCATCAGCTAGAATGAATCACTGCAGCTTGACTGAGGATCTGGCATTTCATCTAGAAGACAGAAATGGATTCAAAGCCAAGGAAGAAGCTTCCAATTTTTTAGCAGATTGAGGGTGATGACACTTTAATAGTTCTTTGAATCATGCAGTAGAGATGCAACACCTATTAGCTCTGCTGACATTTTGCACTGTGTTAATTTGCACTCACATGGGTCTGAGTGTCCAGCATTCACAAATTGTTTGTGATAAAGCTAAACATGATAAATGGTGAACAAAGCTGAAATGGATGGACTCATTTCAAATGGCAATACGTTGTGGTCATTCTGCTAGACAGATGTTTTCTCTGTGTAAAGAAAATGAAATTAAAATGGCACTGTTAGGTATCTGTTGAGATACAGAGTTTAAGGATTTGATTCACATGGCAAAGTGTTCCAAAATATTGGTGAAAATGCCTTCTCCTCTGGATCCATTACATTACAGATTTCAGATATCAAAAATGTAGAACTTAATATCATATGCTTGGTAACAGGTAAAAGAGCTTATGCTCTTAGAGTCATAGAATCAACCAGGTTGGAAAAGACCTCCAGCATCATCCAGTCCAACCTAGCACCCAGCCCTGGCCAGCCAACCAGATCATGGCACTAAGTGCTTCATCCAGTCTTCTCTTGAACATCTCCAGGGACAGCAACTCCATCACCTCCCTGGGCAGCCCATTCCAATGCCAATCTTTAACATCCTAACATCCAGCCTTGACCTCTCCTGGCACAACTTGAGACTGTGTCCCCTTGTTCTGTTGCTGGCTGCCTGGCAGAAGAGCCCAACCCCACCTGGCTGCAGCCTCCCTTCAGGTAGTTGCAGACAGCAATGAGGTCTGCCCTGAGCCTCCTCTTCTGCAGGCTGCACACCCCCAGCTTGGACAGGGCTGGGTGCTAGGTTGGACTGGATGATCTTGGAGGTCTTTTCCAACCTGGCTGATTCTGATTCTCTGACTTGTCAGACATTTCATATGCTGCAGAACATGTCTAAAATAGCACTGTTTGGATTGCTAGGTTGATATTTCATGGTTAGGAATTGCCTTGCCTCCAAAATAGGAAAAAATCAGTGCATTTTAGAGTAGAAGCCTGAGGTGTATCTTTCATCTTATTTCACAACTTGTTTAAGATATACCCAGGCAGTGCAATGTGTCCCTAAGGTCTACAGAAGTAAGGTGTCTGTTGTCTTCATTAATTAAACTTCTAATTTCTGTTTGCATAGCATGGGAGAGGGGAAATGTTTTTAATTATACACAGTTTTTTCAAGTGGGTGTATTTGCTTTGGTCAAGTGCTGGTTGGTCAAGCTGGGAATATCAACATCAAAAAGAACTCTTATGCTGCAGCCAAAGTAGGCTGGGATTAGTTCTTTCCTCATGTGTCTGTGGAGAACACGAAGAAAATGCAAGTACTGCCCTGAAGCTGAGATGGGAAAATTGAAAGGCAACATCTCAGTGAAGCAATTGTAGCTGGTCAATATTTCATAGAGGTACAATTAGTCTCTTCCTTGTTCATCTCCTTCTATTGCTAGAGAGGCTCCAGAGTGCTTAGGAACTGCATGGGATGGAGGTTTCTGATAAATAAGCTATAAATAGAAGTTGGATTCTCAACTACTTCCACCCATGCACCCGAAATGTTGCTAACCTTTGCCATCAGTGAGAAGATTATTTAAATGAGGAGGAAGTTCTTCAGCATGAGAGTAGTGAGAGCCTGGAACGGGCTGCCCAGGGAGGTGGTGGAGTCACTGTCCCTGGAGGTGTTCAAGCAAAGCCTGGATGAGGCACTTAGTGCCATGGTCTGGTTGATTGGCCAGGGCTGGGTGCTAGGTTGGACTGGATGAGCTTGGAGGTTTCCTCCAACCTGGCTGATTCTATGATACTCATTTAGGAAACATGTTAAATATGAGAGATCCAGGCTCTGTGTAAAGAGAAGCTTTGATTCTATGAGTCTAGGATTCTGTGAATAATTTTCCCTTTCACTAATAGTTCTTCATTCTACACTGCCTTCACATAATGTCACTGTCATTTCCTGAATCAAACAGGTCACAAAACTAACACTTCTTGCTGTCAGACATAGAATAGAATCATAGAATTATGGAAGCAGTCAGGGTTGGAAGGGATCACAAGGATCATCTAGTTCCAACCCCCTGTCATGGTCAGGGACAACCCTACCCTAGAGCAGGCTGATTCTATGGTTTTATGGTTGAAGCCCCATCCCTGGAGGTGTTTAGGGCCAGGCTGGATGAGGCTCTGGCCAGCCTGATCTGGGGTAGGGTGTCCTTGCCCATGGCAGGAGGGTTGGATCTAGATGATCCTTGTGGTCCCTCCCCATCCTGACTGATTCTGAGATTCTAAATAAACTGTACATGTATTAAATAGACCCACAGAGGTGAACCAACAAAAGATGCCTCACAGATGCTATGAAGAATGCTGAAAAAAACCCCACCCAATTGCTGTTTGTATGCAATGAGCTTTATTAGCAGGGGATCTCAGGGTAAAATAAACCAGAATATAGAAAACAGTGCAGTGCAGAATATAGAAAACATAGCAGTGCTTATGTGGGAAAGGATTCTCCCAGGCCTAACTAAACATGAGGGCAATGTTAGTGCTGGCAATCAGTGTGCCCAAATCCACGGTGATATGCTGAGCTGCAAACACAGAACCTGTTTTCATGAGCAGCCCAGCTGCAGCTTTTATCCATGCTCATTGCCAGTAGTGTGACCATTGCCTGGTGTACGTGAAACTTCATGAGAGGGGAAGTACAAACGCAGAAGCCTGTTAAATTCCTCTCTGTTAGTGTCAGTGAAAGAGTTCAGCTGGAGGATCTTAGACTAGCGCAGAGCCCTGGAGATGGTACAAGTGAATTACGCTGCCGGCAGCTGGCAGGAGCAGCTGGGCCAGTGCAGTATGTGGCTCAGCTGTATGGATAAACAAGGGACATGCCACATTCACCAATGGTTCAGAGAAGTCTTCTTACACCGGGACAGCTACTGAAAAAACCCACCATTGTAGTCACTCTCCTGGAAGCAATATTTAAGAGTTGGCCGAAAGGGTTAATGGCCACTAAATCCAGAGAGTTGATTTAATTGATGAAAACAATCAAGTGCTTTTCATCTTGGTGGCCCATGAACAATGCCCGTTTATTTAGCCTTTGTGCTGAAGAGTGTGGCCTACTGCGACCTGAATTGGAGGGTCTTTCATTTGTATTGCAAAGCAGCCAAGGCCATACGCTGTGGCTAAGGGTGGCATTACAACAAGGAGGTTTTGCAAGTAATTGGAGCAGTGTGTGCTAGGGGTGAGGGGAAGAGCAGAGAAGTTACTGGTAGAGAGCATAAACCTAGTTGCATTTCTGCAGCCCTTAAACGCTGTCTGAGGGGATAAACCAGCTGTTTGATTTGTTAAGGCTAGTGAATTAGGATGCAGTACCTGGCTTCTCTGCATCCACAAGCCATGCACCGCCACTGCTTCTATTTATTTTAGTCCTTTTATGTGAATGACACTCGGCAGATTCCTAGCAAATGACTGTGGTGCCTTGTGTAGCCTACAGACTGACCACACAAAGGAGACAGAGAACAAAAGAGGGTGAATGTTTGACACAGTTTGCAAACTGGGGAACTAAGGCACAGGGTAATTCAGCAACTTGCTCACCCTCTTGCCCACATTCTGTGGTAGATCTGGTATTGGACAATGATCTCCCAAGACTCAAGCTGGTATCTTAACAAGAAGGGGGGGAGGGGGTAGAAAAAAGTGCTTGCTCAAATATTCCTGACTGTGTCAAAGTAATAACGATTTCATCATAAACATTTCTGCCTCCTCCAGCTTAAACCAGTGCAAAGACCCTAAGTAGTGCCGACTACAGCAGTTCATTTGGCTCCTGGAGTGAGGTGGCTTAAATCTATTTCCCTCCTATTCTGCATTGCATTTGACTTTTTCTGCCTTAGGCTGGAACTCTTCATGTCTAAATTAATCTGTAAAGGTTAAAAGGGATTTCTCATCCAACACTCTTAGCTAACCATCGATTGAGTATAACTGAGTTGCCCTAAAACTCCTCTAACATGGCAGCACATACATTGCTTCTTGGGCTTTTACAGACAGAGACAACCCAGCTGTGTTTTCATCACCTTTCAAACAGTCCTGATCAGTTAAGGGTAAGAATCAATGTTAAAAATAGATAAATCAATGATTTCATCATTAGTCAGTGAAATCTAGCAATGGGCAAAATCATGGATTACTGTTTTCCTTAACATTCATGGAGCCACACTCTCTAAATTCCTGCTGGTGCAGTGTGTAAGAAATCAGCCTTTAAAGAAGAAGAAAAGATTGATCTTTTTGTTGCTCTTATTGAGTACTCTTGTTGGCTATCTATTAGCCTTCAGAACACAATTCAGTGTTTATGTTCCTTCTTAATCCTACACTTTGTGTAAGGCATAAATGAAGGAAACATTTTTAACCCTTTGAGTATCTAGAGAGCAGGAGTTAGTACCACCGCACAGCATAAGTAATTCCAATTCAGATGTTTGTTTGCCCTTGCTATGAACGCAGAATAAGCAATTAAAACCAAACGTTTCCATCAGCAGGAAAAGTTCAGCACTTAGTAATTTGGTTTAAATTTTCTTCTGCATGCCATCCTGTCAGTATTGCACAACTTGCTCTCCCATTACTAAATTGTCTGAACAATTAACATATTAACAAGATACAAGCAGACACTGCCTCAGGTGATGCTACATTAAGATGTTTGCTTTTTCTCCCCCTCCCCTAAGAATTCTTTACTGATTCATTCACCTTCAATACCATTACAAACAAAGCACAAACCAAACCTGTAACTGAGGCTTATATAAACAATTCCACTACAATACTCATATTCTCCAACCCCATTTAGTAAAAACAACCCAAACTGAGCCCCATTTGCAAATTCTCATTGCCAGTGGAATCACTGCACTGTAAAAGTTTGCAGTATTAAGTTGCAGGCTTATATTTTAAATGAAATGATAAATATTAAACTCCATCAGTTTTGATTCTCTGCAATGTCAGCTTTGCTCAAAAAAATGAAAGTAAATATTCCAATGGAAGCTGATCTTTAATTAGAACATATAATGGTTACAAATGGAACCAAATTGATTTCAATCTTATGTTAACAGTGACACGTTTGGGGATGAGATTAAGCTTTAGAGCAGAAGATCTCATTTGGGCAAGTTCAAAGCCTGTGCTTTGAGAGGTTGGGAAAGAATTTGGGAGAGCAGCTTTAGCTGTTACAGTTGTAATCAAATATACTCGTAGCCAGATTTCCCCTTTCATCACTTTCAGGAGCCACTGTGGCAGGACACACTCCTGCTCCTCTAACTGGCAGCCATCAGCCATTCTCAGTAACTCGACACAACTAAGCTAGAGAGTGTTGCAGCTGTAAATGCTAGAGTCGGCTGCCTTTCCCCTCTCCTCGTTTTCTAGAGACTTTTCCTTCTGGGTGCTTCTCTCCCCATTCATGATTGCACAACGTACTTGTGACAACCGCAGTAGCTGCTTACATAAAGATGGAATCTAGGAAAGCACTCTTCTATTTCTAGCTATCTTCAGTGTGATATGTGCTTGCTTTCAGATCTCATTCTTTCTCTCTCCTCTGGAAACCCCCCCCAAAATCCATCCATGGGATACCAGTCGTTATTCCTTCTTGCTTGTCCTGTTTTTCTCAGAAGGAACAAACAATCTGTCAGTTTAAGAGAATCCAGCATTCTTTGCAGATCAACTAAGAACTTCAGACCGTAATTTGGCAGTTCTTAAAGCAATCTACAGCAGTATCATCACGTATTTGGACTGTAGCAACACATTTCCCCAGGAAGCTGTGCAGCTTCTTTTCTGCTATTCTCTGATCATGCACTACCGTATTACCTTGCATTCCTCATATAATCACAGCCTCTATGCTTTTTCCACTGCCTAAATGCCAGTCAACAGAAGGCAGCTGATTTTTGGCCATGGCCATTTCAGCTTTTCCAGATGCATATTCTTAACCCCCCTCAAATACCTGACATTTCTGTTCTGCTCGACTCTTCTCTAATCTTTGTCCCTCACACAGAAAGTTACCATCGTGGACACAAAAATATTATCAACTCTCATGCTTTTGGGTTGGATTTTTTTTTTTTACTTAATTCATTCTAGCCATGCATTAACTAAAAAAAAAAAACAACAAACCCAAACTGATTCAAACAAAACTCTCCAAACTTAAGCAAAATTCAAGAGCTCCTATGCCTCTTTCCTGGAGGGAAAAAAAGCAATCTCTTAAAGATGCAATTGATTTTTTTAATGTTTGGACCACAAGGCATATATAAATTTCTTCCCTGGAGGAAAAAAAAATGTTAAAGCAATCCTAATGGCTAGCCAGGAGAGCTGCCATGTCATCTGAGCGATTGTCTTCTGCCCAGAAGGAATTTGGAACAGTATCTGCAGCTACCTCTCGTTGCTCAGGGATTCATTGACTGCACAAAGGCTGCCGCTGCTATTGCATTGGGATCCTTCTAAATCCTGACGTTCTTTCATCTTTTCCTTCTGCTATTATCACCATTAGCTCGGCTGATGCTAACACACTTGGGAGGACTATTATTCACTAATAGAATAGTGCTGCAAACCAAAAACTATTGATTAGCGCGACAAAGAAACAGCGTCTGCCTAAACAGCCCTGAGAATCAGTTTATCTTCGGGTAGAAAAAAGAAAGGACACATTTGTCGTAGGTGAAGCCCCTGCGTTAAGTGGGATTTTTAGTAAGGAACTGTGAATTACAGTGTGCGGCTGGTCCTGACTTGTAAACTTTGGGAAATCATCTTTTAGAGAGAAAGCATTCAAACACCAAGAAATTGTTAACTACTATCGACTAGAACCGGAATGTCTTCTGCTTGAGAATTAAGTGTACTACTTAGCAGCGCTGGCAAAAGTACAAACGTGAGGCTGTGCCCTGGGCCAGGCGGAGAATATGGTCCGATTCTGCGGCCGCTTCCTGTAATCTGACTTTAGCTCTGCAGTGCCTTTGCTCCTGGCAAATAACTGGACCCTCTATCACCAAGCAGAGCCGAAGCCAAAGGTAGTTCTCCCAAAATTGTATCCCGTTGTCCCCTGAAGCCTGCGCCCGGCCCCACCGATCGCCAACGTGGTGCACAAAGAGCAAAGGCGGTAACAAAGCACAGCCCGGCTAATTAGGTCAGAGCCGAGCCGTCTGCCGATACGACCACTGCAGCCTTCCTTCTCCGGAACGTGGAACACCCCTCTCCCCCGCCGGGCACCGCAGCTTTTCCCGGCTCCGAAGCAGCGCCCGTGCCGAGGAGCCCCGCTTGCTGCCGGCTGCCAAACAGCTCCCCGGTGCCCCGCAGGGGCAGCCCCGCCGCCGAGCGGGGGCCGTGGTCGCACGGCGGGCGCCGAGCTGGCCTAAGCGCCGCCCCTCGCCCTCTCTCTCCCTCCCTCCGCCTTCCCTCCCTTCGCCAGCCCTGCCCCGCCGCCTGGCACCGCCGCCGCTGCCGTGCCGGCCCCGAGCGCTCCCCGCGCCGCCGCTCCGCCAGCCGGCCCGCCGCCGCTGCTCGGCCCCGGCCGGGCGGGGACTTGGCAGCAACTCCCGGGGACTGAGCGAGAGTGTCTGCCTCCGCAGCCGCCACTTCACCGTGGCTTTTGGGTGGAGGAGGAAGAAGGTCTGGGCTCGGCCGAGGAGCAGCAGCAGCAGCCGCCGCCGCCGGAGAGGAAGAGAGAGACGGAGAGGCGGCCGGAGCCCCCCAAAGTGCCCCCCCATCCCTGCACTGCAGGCTACATTTCCAGCTTCATGGGCAAAGTGTGGAAACAGCAGATGTACCCCCAGTACACCACCTACTACTACCCCCAGTATCTGCAGGCGAAGGTAGGGTACGGCACGCCGGGCGCTGCAGCGCGGCTGAGGCTGGCCCCGCGCCGGGGCGGATGGCCAGGGCCGAGCCCGGACGGGGGCTCCGCGGAGCGGGGCACGGCCGGGGGAGGTGGTCAGGTTTCACCGCGGGATCGAGACAGGAAAGAGCCGGCAGCCCCCTCCTGCCGTGTGCCGCCGCCCCGGGAGTGCCGCCGGGAACCCCCGGGCCGCTCAGCGGCCGCCGGGCTCCCACCCCTTCCCCTCGCTCCCGCTGTGCCGTCTCCGACCTGTCTCCTTCCCTCTCGCCTTCTCCCTCCCGCCGGCGGTCCCTCCTCTTCCCCAAGGCTCCCGGCGTGTCTCCTCCTTCCCAACCACGTCCTTGACTAGTCGGCTGCAGAGCCAAGCTCTGCGGGGCCCCGCTCCCGCTGCCTTCACCTAGCGCAGCCTCCTTGGGCGCCGGGGAACGACCCAAACTTTGGCTAGCAGGCCCCGAACTAGGGCTGCCCATTGTCGATAGTCGCACTTGGTGCAGGGGCGGGGGCGCGTTGGTATCCTGGGGGGGTGGGGGGTAGCAGGGCGTGCTGATTGCTGCGATGGGGATGGCCGTAATTCCCCTCGCATACGGACGCTGAGGAGGCTGATGGATGTTCATTGTCCGTGGAGTTGGACCTTTGTAAGCTGCCACCCTGCAGTTTGCAAACTGGATTTAGAACACACGAAGGGTTCAGCTCCTGATAGCAAATGTGGTACAGGGGTAGATGTTTGCAGGAGAATTGACAGTAGTAATTCTGGTGGTGGTGGATCTCTTCTTCCCCTCCTTTCTTCCCTTTCTCCTTCAAGTCTGTAAGGGCAGCCAGCCCCACCGCTCTAGAAGCATCATGCTGCAAACTGGCAGATGCAGAGGTGGTTGCATCAGCTGTCTGGAACATGTAGCATAAGCTTCTCCAACCACCAGTGTCACTCCTCGCAAATCCAAACAGACCCATATGAGGCTTCAAAGTGCCAACTTTTTTAGAGGTTAGAACCACGGCATTTGGTGTGAGCTTTTTTAGTTGGTTTTTTTCGCGTGTGTTTGTGGGGGGGAGGTTTGTTGCCTTTCGGTTTTGGTTTTTTTTTGCTGTTGAAGGGTCCTGCCTGTGTGGCAGTGACAGGACAAGAAATCCGCTCTCTTTATCTGCACACTCGATAGGCTGTGTTACTGTATTGTGATATTCTGTGTTACTATGTTGTGAAATGTAATTTATACTGTTGGGCTGAGAAAATGAATAGAGGAGGATGGTCATGAGGTGTTTTACAAGTCAGCAATGAGGAGGCTTTGAGATGTCCTTTCGTATGTACAGACATGGGTAGAAGTATGGTGGAGGTTTTATGCCACTGGAAATTATTCATCTCATAAATGTGTAATTGACATCAGGAACCATTTAAAGATTAGGCTGCAGAATAATCACTTAATAAAGAAAGGCAGAGTGCCCAAAGGATGGCCTTTTGCTTCACTCAGCTCTATGACTGTATAAATATTATCAAAGGGGAAAAAAAAGAATGTTTTTGTTCAGAAACTTCTGCCTTTATGATTTTGTGTGGCAGCAGTAAGTTACAAACCAAGTACCTAACACTGGATACATACAGAGCAATGTCATAGAATCATAGAATCAACCAGGTTGGAAGAGACCTCCAAGCTCATCCAGTCCAACCTAGCACCCAGCCCTAGCCAATCAACCAGACCATGGCACTAAGTGCCTCACCCAGGCTTTGCTTGAAGACCCCCAGGGACGGTGCCTCCACCACCTCCCTGGGCAGCCCATTCCAATGGGAAATCACTCTCTCTGTGAAGAACTTCTTCCTAATATCCAGCCTATACCTACCCTGGCACAACTTGAGACTGTGTCCCCTTGTTCTATTGCTGGTTGCCTGGGAGAAGAGGCCACCCCCCACCTGGCTACAATGTCCCTTCAGGTAGTTGTAGACAGTAATAAGATCATCCCTGAGCCTCCTCTTCTCCAGGCTAAACAGGCCCAGCTCCCTCAACCTCTCCTCATAGGCTTTGTGCTCCAGGCCCCTCACCAGCTTTGTTGCCCTTCTCTGGACACCTTCCAGCACCTCAACATCCTTCTTGAATTGAGGGGCCCAGAACTGGACACAGCACTCAAGGTGTGGCCTGACCAGTGCTGAGTACAGGGGAAGAATAACCTCCCTTGTCCTACTGGCCACACTGTTCCTGATGCAGGCCAGGATGCCATTGGCTCTCTTGGCCACCTGGGCACACTGCTGGCTCATCTTCAGCTTACTATCTATCAGTACCCCCAGGTCCCTTTCCTCCTGGCTGCTCTCCAGCCACTCAGTCCCCAGCCTATAGCGCTGCTTGGGGTTGTTGTCTGTCTCTTTTGAGCTGGAAATAATTGGAAGAGGAGGATAAACTGTAAGAGGTTACTGTAGTTATTAGAGTATGATCCTAGAAATACATGATCCTATGGAAAGCTTGATAGACCATCTTTTGAAAACGTTTCCTGTGCAGATAATTCAATATTGATTTGTATTACGGTCAGTGACATCTTCAAAACATCTTGCAGTCTTTGCTATGAAATTATACAGCCTGAAATTACATTACTCTGTTTCAGCAGAAAGAACACAGCCATTTGACCTACGCACAGGAAATAAGGATCTGGGATCCAGGGAAAGTTTTCCCTTTTACAGAGCTCTTGATTTTAGGAAAGAAATAATAAAGGTGGCTCCTCGGCAGAGATAAAAGGGTCCGTAACTAAGTTTTGATATTGAAGTATGCAGAATTCACTAAGATCAGCAATCTTCTCACTATGTAACCTTTCTGGACAGGCAGAAAAAAAGAATTTCATTCATCTTTTCCTGCTGTTCTATCCTTAGGGCCCTAAAGCAACCCCTTGTCCTGTACACAAACTGTTTCAGTAACGCTGGAGAAATGTTTGGGTTTTTTCACCAGACAAATGGTCATAGAATTGAACAGCCTTTGCTGAATAGGTGAGTGGTAGAACCATAGAATCAGCCAGGTTGGAAGAGACCTCCAAGATCATCCAGTCCAACCTAGCACCCAGCCCTGGCCAGCCAACCAGACCATGGCACTAAGTGCCTCATCCAGGCTTGGCTTCAACACCTCCAGCCACGGCCACTCCACCACCTCCGTGGGCAGCCCATTCCAATGCCAATCACTCTCTCTGCCAACAGCTTCCTCCTAACATCCAGCCTAGACCTGCCCTGGCCCAGCTTGAGACTGTGTCCCCTTGTTCTATTAGTGGTACATGATAACACTGAGGGAGGTAAGAGACTTTGAAACAAAAAGTTTTGCTCCCCATCTTATCCTTCTTTAAGTAATGATACAAAATCCAGTGACTAATAAGCTGCTAATTGGTAATTAGGACATGACAGGAATTGCTGGAAGAAGGAGTTTTCTGTAGAGAGCTCAAATGTAGCCACTAGAAATTGCATGTATCCCTAGTGGCTCTTTAGGTTAAAATGTTGAATAGTTAAAACTATTCTAATTGCTGCAGAACATGTGATAGCTTTTCCAAACAGATTTTGTGTTTGTTATCACAGAATAGTATCAGAGAATGGTTTAGGTTGGAAGGGACCTCAAGGATCATCCAGTTCCAACCCCCCACCATAGGCAGGGACACTTCCCACTAGGACAGGTCACTCAAAGCCTCATCCAACCTAGCCTTGAGCACCCCCAGGCAGGGAGCATCCATAATCTCCCTGGGTAATCTGTGCCAGTGTCTCACCACCCTCACTGTAAAGAACTTCTTCCTAACATCCAGTTTAAATCTCCCCCCTGCCAGTTTAAACTCACTACTCCACATCCTGTCATTAGAAGACCTTGTAAATAGTCCATCCCCAGCCCTCCTGTAGGCCCCCTTCAGATACTGGAAGGCTACTACAAGGTCTCCTCGAAGCCTTCTCTTCTCCATGCTGAAAAGCCCCAACTCTCATAGCTTGTCCTCATAGCAGGGCTGTTCCAACCCTGTAATCATCTTCGTGGCCCTCCTCTGGACTCGCTCCAACAGTTTGATGTCTTTCTTGTGTTGGGGGCTCCAGAACTGTACACACTACTCTAGGTGGGATCTGAGGAGAGCAGAGTAAAGGGGCAGAATCCCCTCTCTAGTCATAGGGAGCTCAGTGTTGAAAGAGAAGGGTGAAACCGTGCACTTAAAATGAAAAGAACCAAAAAAACATTGGAAGAAGGTGTGAGGCTTTCAATGTGAAAAATCATTATGGCAGTGGAAATAGATCGAGATGGTTTCAAGGCAGAGGTTGTGAAACCTTCTGTGTTTTTGGGACTGCCACGCTTTTTAGTCTAGCAAATCATGTGTTTGACATACCTGTTAAACTTTCACATCTTCTAATGAATGTGTGTTTTAGGCTAGTTCCTGCATTGCAGCATGGTATGGCATGTCAGAGGCTAGCAGAAGTGTTTTCCAAGTTCAGTGGATGTCTCTAAACTTTTAGATACTTCCTTTAATGATACTCCTCTAACAGTGCTTTACAAGTTTCAGCTCAGTGGTATTCAATTTCCTTAATGCTTTATTTGTAATGAAAGGATTCTCTAACTCAACATTTCAGAATGTGATGCTAATTTAGATTGTATGTGTTTTATTAATGCCTAAAGGCTTCTCTGACCGGGAGTGAAATCTGATTGTGCTGGGCAAAGTGTTGTAACATTTAACAAGACTGAGTACACAGAAACTAATACAAATGCATATATATATATGTGTCCAGTTCTGGGCCCCTCAATTCAAGAAAGATGTTGAGGTGCTGGAACATGTCCAGAGAAGGGCAACAAAGCTGGTGAGGGGCCTGGAGCACAAATCCTATGAGGAGAGGTTGAGGGAGCTGGGGGTGTGCAGCCTGCAGAAGAGGAGGCTCAGGGGTGATCTTATTACTGTCTACAACTACCTGAAGGGACATTGTAGCCAGGTGGGGGTGGCCTCTTCTCCCAGGTAACCAGCAATAGAACAAGGGGACACAGTCTCAAGTTGTGCCAGGGTAGGTATAGGCTGGATATTAGGAAGAAGTTCTTCACAGAGAGAGTGATTGGCATTGGAATGGGCTGCCCAGGGAGGTGGTGGAGGCACTGTCCTTGGGGGTCTTCAAGAAAAGCCTGGATGAGGCACTTAGTGCCATGGTCTGGTTGATTGGCTAGGGCTGGGTGCTAGGTTGGGCTGGATGATCTTGGAGGTCTCTTCCAACCTGGTTGATTCTATGATTCTATGATATATATATTCTAGACCACCATCTGTTTGCTTTGGTCAAGTAAGAAATAGAAGTCCATTGATGCTTTGCTTTCCTTTCCCTAAATATGAAGTGGAATTCAGGGACAGATCATAAGTCACAGAATCATAAAATCAACCAGATTAGAAGAGAGCTCCAAGCTCGTCCAGCCCAACCTAGCACCCAGCCCTGTCTAGTCAACCAGACCATGGCACTAAGTGCCTCATCCAGGCTTTGCTTCAACACCTCCAGGCACAGTGACTCCACCACCTCCCTGGGCAGCCCATTCCAATGCCAATCACTCTCTCTGCCAGCAACTTCCTCCTAACATCCAGCCTAGACCTCCCCTGCCACAACTTCACACTGTGTCCCCTTCTTCTGTTGCTGCTTGCCTGGCAGAAGAGTCTGCCCCTCACCTGGCTACAGCCTCCCTTCAGGTAGTTATAGACAGCAATGAGGTCACTATAAAGGGTTAACTCTCTCGAGGGAGTGGTCTTGCCCCTGACCCCAGTTTTTTTCCCAGATGTATTGCCCTGCTCTGGCAGGGGAGTTGGACTCGGTGATCTCTTTGGGTCCCATCCAACCCCTAACAGCCTATGACCCTGTGACAGATTAGGTTTGATTCTTTATTTCAGTTTTATTTGGGGTGGGTTTTGTTTGCTTGTGTTTGGTTTTGTTTGCTATTTTGGAAGGGGGAGGGGTTGTCTGTATTGAAAAAAAGCTGCTTGTTGGGATAATTTCTTTATATATAAGGAAGACAATCCTCTAAATCAATTTTGGCTGCTTGGTTCCATGAGCCACACCAAAGTGCCACACCTATGCTGTGAAAGGATTAAAGAAAAAGGTATTGGTGCTCCTTGTGATCGAGATTGGTACTGGCAGGAAACAGTGATGGTTCTTGTACCTTCAGGAGCACTAAGCAGATAGATCTGCCCTCTTGCTTTTTCTCTGTTGAAGGACAGTTCCAGTTCTTATGGCCAAGCAAAAGAAATGTGATGCTCAGAGGGCTGCAGCAGCTCTGCTATGAGGACAGACTGAAAGAGTTGGGGCTGTGTAGTGTGTAGAAGAGGAGGCTCCCAGGTGACCTTCTGGTGGCCTTCCAGGATCTGAAAGGGGCTACAAAAACGCTGGGGAGGGACTTTTGAGGCTGTCAGGGAGTGACAGGACTGGGGGGGATGGAGCAAAGCTGGAGGTGGGGAGAGTCAGAGTGGCTGTGAGGAGGAAGTTGTTGAGCATGAGAGTGGTGAGAGGCTGGAATGGGTTGCCCAGGGAGGTGGTTGAGGCCCCATGGCTGGAGGTGTTTGAGGCCAGGCTGGCTGAGGCTGTGTGCAGCCTGCTCTAGGGTAGGGTGACCCTGGGCATGGCAGGGGGGTTGGAACTGGCTGATCCTTGTGGTCCCTTCCAACCCTGACTGATCTCATGATTTACAAATAAATTATGATAACTACCTGTATTATTGTTTTTCCCTTGGATTGGAATGTGACTAATTTTATGGACTCTAAAGGAAAGCTCTTTGTAAGTAAGAGAGAGTTAGTAGAAACTTGCAGCATTTCCTATAGACAGCAGGGTTTAAGTGCAAGCATTTAACTGCCAGAGGTAATATTTGTGTGACACTTGAATTCTTTTACTTTTGATAAGGCTACTTTTTGGCCAGGCTGGCTGAGGCTGTGTGCAGCCTGCTCTAGGGTGGGGTGTCCCTGCCCATGGCAGAGGGGTTGGAAGTAGCTGATCCTTGTGGTCCCTGCCAACCCTGCCTGAGTTTATGATTCTGTGAATGGTATTAGGTAACAACAACCCAGAAGAAACGAAATCTTGTGAATCTTACTAAATTAGCCAGTGGGCTTCTAACTGTGTAATTTGCTATCTGCAAGACTGATGCTCTGCCAGCTATGAAAACTAGTATTTCTAGCAGTTTGTGCAGGTTTGTAAGCAGGGCTGTAGATTAATGTAAATTTCTAGTGATCAGACAGATTCTGCAGTGTCAAAAACTGATTTCTAGGCTGTGACAGCAAACTTTAAAGTGGGAACATTTTATAGAATCCTAGAATCAGTCAGGGTTGGAAGGGACCACAAGGATCAGCCAGTTCCAACCCCCCTGCCATGCCCAGGGACACCCTACCCTAACTCTCTTACTTGCAAAGAGCTTTCCTTTAGGATCCATAAAATTAGTCATGTTGTTACATTCCAATCCAAGGGAAAAACAATAACACAGATAGTTAACATAATTTATTTGTAAATCATGGGATCAGTCAGGGTTGGAAGGGACCACAGGGAGCAGCCAGTTCCAACCCCCCTGCCATGCCCAGGGACACCCTACCCTAGAGCAGGCTGCACACAGCCTCAGCCAGCCTGGCCTCAAACACCTCCAGCCATGGGGCCTCAACCACCTCCCTGGGCAACCCATTCCAGCCTCTTGCCACTCTCCTGCTCAACAACTTCCTCCTCATATCCAGTCTGACTCTCCCCACCTCCAGCTTTGCTCCATTCCCCCCAGTCCTGTCACTCTCTGACAGCCTCAAAAGTCCCTCCCCAGCTTTTTTGTAGCCCACTTCAGATCCTGGAAGACCTGTTGATGGCAGAGTAAGTGGGAAATCAGTTAACAGGAAACTTACTCTACTGTTAAACAGAGCAGGTATGAAACTTTCCTGTTAGGAGACACTGGGGAATCCATAGTTTACTGTCAGTGTATTAACAGACTGATATAGAACCTTCTGCTTCTAGATACTTCTCAAACAGAAGCTTAACATCCTCTAATGCTTTGCTGCTAACAAATATCTTCACTGCTTTCAGTGGCAAGCATGTATGTATATCCTCCTTAAAAGCTCTGTTATCTCATAAGCTGATTTTAATCAACATGAATGATTACTAATTCTAATCAGTTTAGTTAGTTTGCTCCATATGCAATGTGCCAGCAAAATCTGTACGTAGAAGGCGGCAAGCTTATAGTAAAACATGGTGTATGTGTGTTGAGAAGGCTGGGTAGAAATACTTGCTGCACTTCTCTCTGGGGAAGTCACATTAATTGTCCATAATTGCAATCTCTCTGGTTCTTGACTAAGCTCAGAAGTCCATTAAAAAATCCCCCAAAGGCTAACTGGAGCAAACTTTTTTGCTCTGCATTTGCTTGGTCCTCTTAGCCCCCTCAGCCTTCTGAACATGACCTCTCCCACTCTGCTCTGTCTGACATGTTGTTCTGCAGCTATCCAACAAATGCCTTTTAAAAGGTGTACCATGCTGGGGAAGGAGCTGTTGAGATACTGGAATGTGTCCAGAGAAAGGCAACAAAGCTGGCGAGGGGCCTGGAGCACAGCCCTGTGAGGAGAGGCTGAGGGAGCTGGGGGTGTGCAGCCTGCAGCAGAGGAGGCTCAGGGCAGACCTCATTGCTGTCTACAACTACCTGAAGGGAGGCTGTAGCCAGGTGGGGTTGGGCTCTTCTGCCAGGCACCCAGCAACAGAACCAGGGGACACAGTCTCAAGTTGTGCCAGGGGAGGTCTAGGCTGGATGTTGTTAGGAAGTTGTTGGCAGAGAGAGTGATTGGCATTGGAATGGGCTGCCCAGGGAGGTGGTGGAGTTGCCATCCCTGGAGGTGTTGAAGCCAAGCCTGGCTGAGGCACTTAGTGCCATGGTCTGGTTGCTTGGCCAGGGCTGGGTGCTAGGTTAGAATGGATGATCTTGGAGGTCTCTTCCAACCTGGTTGATTCTGTGGTTCTGTAAAATGCACCAATTTTAGGAAAGCTTGAGAGTGTTAGTGGTGAGGTTATTCCTCTGGCTCTACAAAGTAGCCTCACAGAATGTAAAGTTTGAAGGAATTAAGATTGTCCTCTCAAAAGAACATTTTCTCTTCTTCTAAACATCCCAGTCCAGCACTGGGAGTAGTGTCTGTTTGCATCCATCCATCTGACAAGCCAGTGACTTTGATTGTTTTATGTAATTGTTCTAGCTAGCTTATTTTGTGTGGGGCATCTGTGTCCTTGTTTGTCCTGGTTACAGCTCCTTTTAACTCCCAGAGGTTAGTTTGGGTGGCTTGCTATGAACCAGAAATATGTCCTTCAGAAAATGTTTCTAGCAGCTGTTGGTAGAATAATTCCTGTATATGCAGAAGTTGAAGCCCTTGTAGAAATGGAGCAAAGTTCATGCCAAGCTCTGCAAATGTTTGTTCTCCTTGCTTCAAATGATTCTGGTTTTCAAGTACTCTGTATCAAGGCCTCTCTTAGAATCATAAAGTCAACCAGGTTGGAAGAGACCTCCAAGCTCATCCAGTCCAACCTAGCACCCAGCCCTGTCCTATCATAGAATCAGCCAGGTTGGAAGAGACCTCCAAGCTCATCCAGTCCAACCTAGCACCCAGCCCTGTCCTATCATAGAATCAGCCAGGTTGGAAGAGACCTCCAAGCTCATCCAGTCCAACCTAGCACCCAGCCCTGTCCTATCACAGAATCAGCCAGGTTGGAAGAGACCTCCAAGCTCATCCAGTCCAACCTAGCACCCAGCCCTGTCCTATCATAGAATCAGCCAGGTTGGAAGAGACCTCCAAGCTCATCCAGTCTAGGCTACACATTATGTGTGCATTTTTGCTGCCTTGTGTAGCCTTTCTCTGGCCTGTGTGCAGTGGTGGTTACAAGTATTTCTACTGGAAATTCACCTGCTGTGAGAATGAAGTGGGAAATGTAGAGGGAACAGGCTTCATTTTGTGGTTTTCACTGCAGGTTAGGAACTGAATTCCCTTACTTGTCTCTTGGCAACACACACTAGCATGATTTCTGTAGCAGTTTAGAGGCTGTGGTAGTATCTGTGACCTCTTCTATCCCTCAGGCCATAGCTACATAATCACTTTAATTTTACATAACTATGCACAGCAGCCAAGAAGGGCAGTTGAGTCTTTCCCCACTGCCCCCAGCAACTCCTTCCTGTCCCTTCCCTTGTGCTGGCACTAGAATTTGTGTGGTCAGTGAGGAGGGAGAATCAAGAAAAAGGTTTGGCTTAAAACTAACCCAAACCTCCCAGCTGTAGAAACTTTACAGTAGAGTGCCTAGTGAGATACTTCAGGAGCCTGAGATTGGAGTAGCTGTGGAGGAAGATGACTCCTGGGAAAGTACACCTTGGGTCTTGGAGTTGTACAACAGAAATGGTGGTGCTTAACTGTTCTAAAGAAAAGGCTTTTCCTGTCCTTGGCCAAAAGAGCAACAGATCCATGCCAGAGGAAGATGCAACATGACTCTGAGCTTACCAAAATTTGTTGATTGCATATGTATGTTGATCTCTTGGAGGGTAGGAGAGCCCTGTAGAGGGACCTGGCCAGGCTGGATGGGTGGGCAGAGGCCAGTGGGATGAGATTGAACAAGGCCAAGTGCAGGGTTCTGCACTTTGGCCACAACAACCTCAAGCAGCACTGCAGGCTGGGGCCAGAGTGGCTGAGAGCAGCCAGGCAGAGAGGGAGCTGGGGGTGCTGGGAGAGAGGAGCTGAAGCTGAGGAAGCAGTGCCCAGGTGGGCAGCAGAGCCAATGGCATCCTGGGCTGGCTGAGGAGCAGTGTGGGCAGCAGGACAAGGGAGGTTCTTGTGCCCCTGTGCTCAGCACTGCTCAGGCCACACCTTGAGTGCTGTGTCCAGTTCTGGGCTCCTCAGTTCAAGAGAGATGTTGAGGTGCTGGAAGGTGTTTGGAGAAGGGCAGCAAGGCTGGGGAGGGGCCTGGAGCACAGCCCTGTGAGGAGAGGCTGAGGGAGCTGGGGGTGTGCAGCCTGCAGCAGAGGAGGCTCAGGGCAGAGCTCATTGCTGCCTACAGCTGCCTGAAGGGAGGCTGTAGCCAGGTGGGGTTGGGCTCTGCTGCCAGGCAAGCAGTAAAAGAAGGAGGGGACACAGGCTCAAGCTCTGGCAGAAGGGAGGTCTAGGCTGGATGTTAGGAGGAAGTTGTTGGCAGAGAGAGTGATTGGCGTTGGAATGGGCTGCCCAGGGAGGTGGTGGAGTTGCTGTGCCTGGAGGTGTTGAAGCCAAGCCTGGCTGAGGCACTTAGTGCCATGGTCTGGTTGATTGGCCAGGGCTGGGTGCTAGGTTGGCCTGGCTGAGCTTGGAGGTCTCTTCCAACTTGGTCAGTTCTATGATTAAAGAAAAGGCTTTCCATGTCCTTGGCCAAAAGAGCAACAGATCCATGCCAAAGGAGGATGCAACACAACTCTAAGGTTACCTAAATTTGTTGCTTGCATATATTTGCAGATACCTGCTAGCATCATTGTCCTGCGACTCGATCTTCTCTTCTGCTGTGTTGCATTGTACTGAATGCTGGCACTTTAAAAAGCCATTTCACTCTATCATTCATTCTTACAACCAGTGAGTCTGGAAGAAAGTGTGGAAGAAGTTGCTGAGAGTGTCCAAGTTCAGTGTAGGCCTGGGAGGAAAAGAAAGAAACGTAAATAGACCTTCCAGGGGCCTTGCAGCACAGTGTTAGAGCTAAGTTTCCCCTTTCAGCCCAGTGCAACATTGATATGTTATTTCATTCTGAGGAAAGAGGGGAGCAGGCTGGCACTTCCAATTAGCAGCAGCTGCAGATTTAAGACAAGGGTGTTAGTGACTCATTTGGAAAAGTACTAGCTAAAACAGTCTGTCTCCTAGAAAAAACACTGAGGAAGGGTTTCTGATAGAAACTTGAATTTCATGAGCAGTGCCCGTTTAGTTTTGACAATTGCATATTAAAGAGGAAGCATAGAATCATTGAATCAAGCAGGTTGGAAGAGACCTCCAAGCTCATCCAGTCCAACCTAGCATCCTAGCTTAAGTTGGTTTGGACAATGGTACTGGTATTCAAAAAGAAAGCTCTGCTCCCTTCAGATTATCTGGGGGTAATTATTCCAGACTACCTAATAAATCTCTCTGTCTGGTCTCCCACCACTATCCTGCACAGTGCTTGCACAGCAGGTACCCCTCAAACATCCCTGCTGGCAAAATAAAGCAACTCAACACCAGAGGATCACTGCACACGAGAGATTCAGGATTAAACTGCATGCTGCAAAAACTGGGGTCTGGGCATGTTTTGAGGGCTGATATCAGCAATACAAGCAATGATTGGAGAAAAAAATACACAACAAAACAAAGCCAAAAAACCCAAACCAAGCAAAAAAAAACAAAACCCAACCAAACTACCCTGTCCAGTCAACCAGACCATGGCACTGACTGCCCCAGCCAGGCTTGGCTTCAACACCTCCAGGGATGGCAACTCCACCACCTCCCTGGGCAGCCCATTCCAATGCCAATCACTCTCTGGCAACAACTTCCTTCTAACATCCAGGGGTGGTGGGGGGCATTTTGGAGAGGGAAACATCACAGTTAATTGAGTCAGAGCCTCCAGAATGCCTCTTACTTCTTTTGACACAACCTTAGGCAAAAATTCACACTCTTACTGCTCCAGGTAGAAGGAGAACATGATGATGCTTAGTTGTTTCTTTGATGTAGCTGAATTATTGACAAAGAGTAGTCCAACTCCAGTTTTCTCTCCACACAGGGATCTTGAATAATAGAAGCAGTTTCTTTGTTCTCAGTCCCACATTCCTTTCCCCAGTTGACTGTTCTTGCTGTGTAGGCCTTTTACAGGGAGGTATATTCAGTGCTGAAGTTTAGGTTGGTTTATATTCCTTCCATATCTCTATCTGGGTGAGGGTTTTTCCCATCCTCTGATGAATGTATGTTTCCCTGTTTGATCCCTGAGTGCTACAAATGGTTTTGTTTAGCTTTAAGAAGAGAAGGCTAAAGGGAGAGCTAGCTGCTGTCTAAATCTATCAAATCAAAATGTATAGATGAGGTGGAACCAGACCCTCCTTGGAGGTGCACAGGGGTAGGATTGCAGGGTAATTCAGGTTGGAAGGAACTTCAGGAGCTCCCTAGTCCAACTTTCAAAGCAGTGTCACCTACACTAACAGACCAGGTAGCTCAGGGTGTTACCCAGTCTGGTCTTGAAAGCTTCCATGGAGGGAGCTGCACAGCATCTCTGCACAACCTGATCTAATGCTGGCTGTCTTCATGGAGAGGTTTTTTTCCCCCACCCCTGTCTGAACATCTCTTGTTTCAGCTTGCTGATGCATCCTCACACTGTGCACCACTGTAAGAACAGGGCTGCTTCTCTTTGATGACCTCCTCAGAGGTTTCCATTCTACAAATGGAAATCTGCTATCAAGTCTCACCAACTGGTGATTTAGACAGCAGTTAGCTCTCCCTTTAGCCTTCTCTTCTTAAAGCTAAACAAAACCATTTGTAGGACCCAGGGGTCAAACAGGGAAACATACATTCACCAGAGGATGGAAAAAACCCTCACCAACTGAGCTTGCTCCAGCTCATCCAAGTCTTTCACTTGGGACCTGAAGCTGCCATGGAGTATTCTAGGTGGGGTGTATCAGAAGGGGGTGTGATGGTTTGGGGGTGTTAACCCACACACACACTTTGGCAATCACCCAGACTAGACTCAGCCAGCTCTGGAAATTGAATGAAGCTTATTATTTGCAGCTTAGCTCAATATACAAGCAGAGATTTACAGTATATACAAGGTAAAAGGTAATACAGAAACACAACAGGCCTCCCAAAAACCTGAGTCCCCAGGAGGGGCTCCCAACCACCCTCCCACCTTCTCCCACCCCTCTCAACCTTACCCCAGTCCCAAGGAAGAATGGAGGTTTGGCCAGGGGGTTAGGAAGCAAAGTGGATTAATCAGACAGCAGAGAGGCTAGAGAGAGAAATGCAGCTCAGAGCTCCCAGGCAGAAGAAGAAGACTCCCTTATCTATGTTTGGATTCTTGTTCTAATACCTCTCAGAAAGCCTATGAGTGAAGTAGACATCACCCTGCTTGTCTTTCACAGCCTGTAATCTAGTTCTTCTCACCAAAACATTCCAGCTAGCTTCAAACTAGCACAGGGGGGATAGGGGCACACCTTAGTGCCAGCACACGCTGAGCTTGCTGCCTGCCACCACCCTCATTTTATGTTCCAGAGGAGCTGCTTTCCAACCAGTTAGCCCCCAGCCTATAACACTGCAAGGGACTCTTCCTTCACAGGTGCAGATCTTTGCACCTCTCTTACATAAAATTGGTAAACAAAACATCCAAAAGGTAGACATTTGTAGTGTTCCACTAGATACTGGCCTCCAGGAAGACTGTGGCCCATTAACTCTGACTCCCTGAGCCTTGCCATCCCGTTAGTATCATGCTCATTTAGCTGTCCACTTGTCCAGATTAGACTGTCAGATGAATATAGAGGGTCACCATGTCAAAGTCTGTGCTAAAATCAATGTGAATGATGTTAGTTGCTCTCCCCTTGTCTACAGCCGGTTTTATCATAGAAGGGAGTAAGCAATAGGATGCAACACAATGGACACAAGTTGTGCAACGAGGAAATGCTAATTCAATACAAAGAGCTTTTGTTTTTCACCATAAGGGGGGTCAAGCCCCTGAAGACGTGCTGAAAGAGGTTCTGCAGTCTGTTTGAGGCAGTAAAAGCTAAACTGGACAAGGTACTGAGCAACCTGATCTAGTTGAACCTGCTCTTGGTTCAAGTTGGAGTAGGTGACTCCTAACTAGTGTATAGCATCATAGAATCAACCAGGTTGGATGAGGCACTTAGTGCCATGGTCTGGTTGATTGGACAGAGCTGGGTGCTAGGTTGGACTGGATGATCTTGGAGGTCTCTTCCAACCTGCTTGGTTCTATCATTAGAAGTCTGAGCAACTCTGGGTAATTACTGGAGGAGATCAGGAGACTGAGCTGGGATTTCTAGGAGTAGGAAGCTGAGAGCCATGTCTGGGAATGCCAAATATGTCACAGTTTTAGTGTGAATGTTTTGATAAGTGATACTCGGAGGAACAGCATCTGGGAAAGAGGAAAGAAAAGCATAGGTCAGGATACCAGGGAGCTAACAGCAGATTAGTAACCTGGTTTCTGTAATTCCATACAACCTTGGCTTGGTCAAGGCCACAGGCATCTTTGGAAGAGCTATCCACCATTAGTCCTTACTCCCACTTTGAGAGGCAGCTGAGCTGGAGATCAGTGGGTTTGAACCAAAGGGAGGTGGTTCCATTGGCCAAGCTGCTTTATTGCCTTTGTTCCCCTAACATACAGGTTGTCTCTGGAAGTGCTTTGAATGGGTTCTTAAAAGCTGGCTACAGACCTGCCTCTTGAGCTTTATGTTGTCATTTGAGGGAGGAAAAGAGGAAAATGTGAGTGAAAAATACGAAGCTGGATGGAGGGAAACTAATTATGAAAGAGGAAAATTGCTGAAGAGAACAGATAAGGGAAAATAATGAGAGGAAAGGGCAGGGAAGAGAAAAAAGCAGACAGTTGAGTGGAGAGGCTGGGCATGTGTGCCAGAGCATGGCACAAAGAAGGCACCTCCAGTGCCAGGCCAGCCATGGGGAGTTGCATCTCCAACAAAGGGAGAAGGAAGGCAGCGCTCTGCAAGAACTCAGGCTGGGGACTGCTAAAGTTCAGCACCAATTAAAGGTTACCTTTACACAAACAGTGAGGGATTCTGGGGAGTAGGCAGACAAGACCTCTGGGGAAGGGCCTTGGGTTTTATAGCTTGTGAGAAGACAAAAGCTACTCGAGGGGCAAATTTGGCAGTTATCTCTGCCTTTTAACTGCTGCAGCCATACTCTGACACCGTAGATAAAGTTACAGAGGTGAACTTCTCACAGCTGAAGACTTTGCCATTTCTTTTTATTTCTTGTAGATTACACATCTGTTTTCTTATTGCAGTGAAACCAAAGTAAGTGCAAAGACTTCCTGAACACACTCCTAAATGACATGGTAATGTTGCTATTCTTTTTGATATTTTATATGTTCAGGAATTCTCTTACCCTAATAGGTCTGGCCTGAGTCTCAATCCGAGCAAATACACAATAGAGCAAAGACTAAATAGAGTTAGCATCCACACAGCAGTCAGAGTATTGCTCTGCTCAGAGTAAGTGCTCTTGGCAAAACACCAGGAGACTGAAGGGAGGCTGTAGCCAGGTGGGGTTGGGCTCTGCTGCCAGGCAACCAGCAACAGGACAGGGGGACACAGTCTCAAGTTGTGCCAGGGGAGGTCTAGGCTGGATGTTAGGAGGAAGTTGTTGGCAGAGAGAGTGATTGGCACTGGAATGGGCTGCCCAGGGAGGTGGCTGAGTTGCTGTCCCTGGAGGTGTTGAAGCCAAGCCTGGCTGGGGCAGTCAGTGCCATGGTCTGGTTGATTGGACAGGGTAGTTTGGTTGGGTATTTTTTTTTGTTTGGTTGTGGTTTTTTTGCTTTGTTTTGTTGTGTATTTTTTTCTCCAATCATTGCTTGTATTGCTGATATCAGCCCTCAAAACATGCCCAGACCCCAGTTTTTGCAGCATGCAGTTTAATCCTGAATCTCTCTTGTGTGCAGTGATCCTCTGGTGTTGAGTTGCTTTATTTTGCCAGCAGGGATGTTTGAGGGGTACCTACTGTGCAAGCACTGTGCAGGATACTGGTGGGAGAGCAGACAGAGAGATTTATTAGGTAGTCTGGAATAATTACCCCCAGATAATCTGAAGGGAGCAGAGCTTTCTTTTTGAATACGAGTACCATTGTCCAAACCAACTTAAGCTATTTTCAAAGCCACTGAAATGTTATTGCCTTCTCAAGGTGTATGCTTAGAAATGTTATTATAGTTAAACTGTTATTCTGATATAATTTTTATGCATACACAAACTTTCAGTGTGCCCAGGTGGGCAGCAGAGCCAATGGCATCCTGGGCTGGCTCAGGAGCAGTGTGGCCAGCAGGACAAGGGAGGTTCTTCTGCCCCTGTGCTCAGCACTGGTCAGGCCACTCCTTGAGTGCTGTGTCCAGTTCTGGGCTCCTCAATTCAAGAGAGATGTTGAGGTGCTGGAAGGTGTCCAGAGAAGGGCAGCAAGGCTGGGGAGGGGCCTGGAGCAGAGCCCTGTGAGGAGAGGCTGAGGGAGCTGGGGGTGTGCAGCCTGCAGAAGAGGAGGCTCAGGGCAGAGCTCATTGCTGTCTGCAACTACCTGAAGGGAGGCTGTAGCCAGGTGGGGTTGGGCTCTGCTGCCAGGCAAGCAGCAACAGAACCAGGGGACACAGTCTCAAGTTGTGCTGGGGGAGGTCTCTTCCAACCTGGTTGATTCTGTGCTGATTGTATGCACTGGATGAGGCACTTAGTGCCATGGTCTGGTTGATTGGCCGGGGCTGGGTGCTAGGTTGGCCTGGATGAGCTTGGAGGTCTCTTCCAACCTGGTTGATTCTGTGATTCCATGACTCTATGAAGACAAACACAACACAGAGCAGTAGTTTCATCAGTAAAAAGGTTGCACAGCAACATGGATATGAAGTTGCTTAGCTTTACAAAAAACATTAACAGAGTTGTATACATACCATATATTGAGTTTAATCACACTAAGCCCTGTCATGAGAGCAGCTCTGCTTAGTTATAGCACTCCAATAGAAACTGGACTGAAATGCAGTTAACTGAGCAATGCTGAGTAGAATTTTACTCTATGTACAGAGGAAAAATCAACTACAGTCTCTAGCATATTCTACTTTCGTGACTCTTAACAGACTTCAAAGAGAAATGCTCATTTGCATCCCAGGGCAGAAATTGGCTGTGTGCTTGGAAGCATGAAAACTCTCAAGGCAGTACTTCATAATGATGGAATGTATCCCATGACTGATATGTAGCTAAGAACCAGGAATCAAATCACACAGCGTGTCCAGAGCAGGGCCAGGAGGATGCTGAGAGGGCTGCAGCAGCTCTGCTGTGAGCACAGACTGAAAGAGTTGGGGCTGTGCAGGCTGGAGCAGAGGAGGCTCCCAGGTGACCTTCTGGTGGCCTTCCAGGATCTGAAGTGGGCTACAAAACAGCTGGGAAGGGACTTTTGAGGCTGTCAGGGAGTGCCAGGACTGAGGGGAATGGAGCAAAGCTGGAGGTGGGGAGAGTCAGAGTGGAGGTGAGGAGGAAGTTGTTGAGCAGGAGAGTGGTGAGAGGCTGGAATGGGTTGCCCAGGGAGGTGTTTGAGGCCAGGCTGGCTGAGGCTGTGTGCAGCCTGCTCTAGGGTAGGGTGCCCCTGGGCATGACTGCCATGGTGAGCTTTCATGTCTCAGTGAAACACAGGACCAAAAATGAGCTTATAAGAGTATAAACAAACTGGGTAGTAGTAGTAGTGTTTTGTGTGATAATACTTTGGTTTAAGATAGACTACTCTTTTTTTTAAATCTCATTGCCTAATGTTCCTTTAATATGCTGTGACTAATGGGTTCTATTAGGCAAATCTCCAGAGGTATGAAGATAGTGTCAGACCCTAACAAAATGAGGTCTTTTTTGCTAACACTTAAATTCTATCAACTTTAACAATTTTCAAAATGCTGAATCATGGGAATTAGAATCATAGAATCAAGCAGGTTGGAAGAGACCTCCAAGCTCATCCAGTCCAGCCTAGCACCCAGCCCTGGCCAATCAACCAGACCATGGCACTAAGTGCCCCAGCCAGGCTTGGCTTCAACACCTCCAGGGATGGTGACTCCACCACCTCCCTGCGCAGCCCATTCCAATGCCAATCACTCTCTCTGACAACAACTTCCTCCTAACATCCTGCCTAGACCTCCCCTGGCACAGCTTGAGGCTGTGTCCCCAAAGCCTTTGGAATTACTCTTGTAGCTAAGAATATTCACATGATAAAAAAAGATTACATTCTGTGTGACCTCTGCAGATCAAATCTGAGCCATTTTGTCTGTTTATCTTAGCTCTGAGCTGTCTGGATTCCAACAGCTATGCTGATAAAAATGTAGGTGTGATGAACCTGACATAAGTTTTTAGACATATGTAGTCATGGCTGCAGAAATATTAATCCTGCTTATTCTGTCATGTTGCAAAATAAAAGCCAGCTGCAGACAGCCCAACTTGCAGTGCCCATCCCTGAAAAGAGATTTCACATGAGCCACTTTCATGGGTGAAACTTCACTGTCCTGCTGAGCACCAAATTCAGAAGCACTTCTAGAGTAGAAACTTGGAACACTGTAAATTGTGTGCTTTGAGCAATAAGTGAACTTTCCTCTTAGGTTGAGCTGAAGCTGGGGAATGCAGTGTTCTCTGTCTCATAATTGTCTGCCTACACACACCCAGTCTGCCCTTCTAATAACAACTCATCACTGAAGGAGCACAGGTCCTGTATTTTTGGCTTTAGGTGTAGGTTTGTAGTGGAAGATGTCTTTATGCTAACAAAAATCACTTAGTAGCTCTTAATGTGTAATCATTACAGGTGCCACTTCTGCATTATTGTGTGCATACATAACTTGTTACAACATGATGTTCTCGGAGGAACCAGACAGCTTGTGGACCTATTAAGTGGGTTTGGCTCCTTTAAAATATTGGTTTGGCCCCTTTAAAATGTTCAATAACATGTTTGCTGAAGATGCACTTTTTCCTTATTAAAGGAATATTGGAATTTGTTAGGAGTGTGTTCTCCAGAGAAGCCAGCAAAAGCTAACAGATCAGTTCTCTGTCCAGGGAAATTTAGACCAGGCCTTTGGAGGACAACTCATCATTCCATAAAATAAAAAGGTCATAGAGTCATAGAATCAACCTGATGGGAAGAGACCTCCAAGCTCAGCCAGCCCAGCCTAGCACCCAGCCCTGCCCAATCAACCAGACCATGGCACTAAGTGCCTCAGCCAGGATTTGCTTGAACACCTCCAGGGGTGGCGACTCCACCACCTCCCTGGGCAGCCCATTCCAATGCCAATCACTCTCTCTGCCAACAGCTTCCTCCTAACATCCAGCCTAGACCTTCCCTGGCACAACTTGAGACTGTGTCCCCTTGTTCTGTTGCTGCTTGCCTGGCAGAAGAGACCAACCCCACCTGACTACAGCCTCCCTGCAGGGAGCTGCAGACAGCAATGAGCTCTGCCCTGAGCCTCCTCTGCTGCAGGCTGCACACCCCCAGCTCCCTCAGCCTCTCCTCATAGGGTTTGTGTTCCAGGCCCCTCCCCAGCCTTGCTGCCCTTCTCTGGACACCTTCCAGCACCTCAACATCTCTCTTGAATTGAGGTCAGCTTGATAAGATGTCTCTAGCTGTGCTTCTGTACAGGTGAATATAAAGCCACAAAGAAAAGGCATTTTCCTTGAAAGCTAAGTGTAAAAAGACTGTGCTCATCTGGATGAACCTTAAACAATGTTTACAGTAAGGTTTGGAGAGTTGCCTAGCACTGCAGTACACACAACTAAACAACATAGCTGAACTTTTCTTTCATGTCAGCATACTGCTAAAAGACCTTCATTGTACTCATGATAGTAATTCTTGGAACTTAAAACATAAACAGGAATAAAGAACACTGCCTTGTAACTCTATCCCTTGGTAGCTGAGTGCATCGAGGGACAGTACTGCATTTGAGAAGCCAATTAGGTATATAAACTAAAAGTAAGGGCATGGCAAAACATCAGCTCAACCCTGATGCTAATCTGTACCTGAATTTGGTAGTTAGAGGTGTGGACTAATAGTTATTTACCATATTGCAAAAGGAATTTTGATTGGGTTTTTTTTTTCACCTGTATTTCTGTGACTAATAAACATCATGTGCCCATCTTTGCTGTGGTACAGTAACCCAGGGAAAGCAAAGACAGAGTGCTGAAGGAGTAAACAAAGGTCAAAGCATCAAGCCAGTTAGTGGACTGACAGTGGATTATAGTTTGTGGACTGACAGTGGACAACTGGACTGTGTCCAGTTCTGGGATCCTCCATTCAAGAGAGATGTTGAGATACTGGAAGGTGTCCAGAGAAGGGCAATGAAACTGGTGAGAGGCCTGGAGCAGAGCCCTGTGAGGAGAGGCTGAGGGAGCTGGGGATGTGCAGCCTGCAGAAGAGGAGGCTCAGGGCAGAGCTCATTGCTGTCTGCAACTACCTGAAGGGAGGCTGTAGCCAGGTGGGGTTGGTCTCTGCTGCCAGGCAAGCAACAATAGAACAAGGGGACACAGTCTGAAGTTGTGTGTGGGCAGGTCTAGGCTGGATGTTAGAAGGAAGTTGTTGTCAGAGAGAGTGATTGGCATTGGAATGGGCTGCGCAGGGAGGTGGAGGTGTTGTCATCCCTGGAGGTGTTGAAGCCAAGCCTGGCTGAGGCACTTAGTGCCATGGTCTGGTTGATTGGGCAGGGCTGGGTGCTAGGTTGGGCTGGCTGAGCTTGGAGCTCTCTTCCAACCTGGTTGGTCCTATGATTCTATCATAATCTGAATTGGAGCTGGTGTTTGTCATGTCACTAGTCTTAGGATAGAGGTTGGAAAGGACCTGCAGAGATCATTGAGTCCAGGAAGATCTGAATACTTGCATTTCACATTGTAGCAGCAGGAATTCCCAGCCTCCAGATGATGATTTCATCATTGTTCTAGTTATTTTTAATTTTTATTGCAAAAGAACTTGTTTTGCATATGTGTACAGCAGAACAGTTCTTGTAGTGCTTGTAACTAATGTTACTTCATTAACTTGCCACATTCAGTTTCTGTTAAGCTCTTTACTTTTTATGTGGAGACCATCTTTGAACAGTTTTAATGAAAAAGAGTTCATCTGAATGGCTACTTAAAAATAGAAGTTAAGGTAGTATATGAATATAGATGTGCAGTGTATGACTTGTTTAAATCTAGGACAATTAAATAGGTTGGAT